>NC_139458.1:178532500-179957500 GCF_057233095.1 Heloderma suspectum | reverse complement strand
TTTTTCTGATCTACCACATTGGTTACA
This sequence comes from Heloderma suspectum, assembly GCF_057233095.1. Lineage (NCBI taxonomy): Eukaryota > Metazoa > Chordata > Lepidosauria > Squamata > Helodermatidae > Heloderma > Heloderma suspectum. The sequence continues at coordinate 179,957,473 of NC_139458.1, read as the reverse complement.
GGAAATGAAAACCAAGACAATATTCATGTGCATCACATTTTATATGGTGTGAGAAGTGAATCAAACTCAGTCAAGATGAATCAAATCAAGCTTTCTGAATCTATCAGACTGAAGGCGAAGCTCCAGAAAACTGGAGAAAATGAAATTGGAATTGGTAAGGTTGAAATCCTTCACACTGTCATATGCAACGATTCTTTCATTTATTGTTTGTTAGCTCCTAATATATAACTGAGAATGACGAGGAAGGGATGCTCAAATGTTCTAAAAACAATTTGGTCCATACAAGAATACTACTGGTATGTGCTTCCAAAACACACTTCTGAAATACAAGGAATGTTGCAGCTACAAAATAAATCTTAAGTGATGTGAGACTGAATTGTTAGAAGGCAGACAGACTAATTAGATAGAAGTAATTGTGTAATAAGTGACAATCAAATCAAAGCAGTGCTTGCATATGGCATTGGAAAGAACATAGAAACATTGAGCAACTGTAGCTAGAATACTTAATTTGAAAAGCCAATATATTGTTCAGATTTTTTATGTTCTCCAAGAGTGCTAATTGAAGATTCTTCACAGTTTCCCTGATAATCTAACTGTGTAGGCCTTTCTAGCCTTTGATTAGGGTGTGTTCAGACAGGTCAACAGGGCAGGGCTGTTGCAAATGTAGTGTAACAGTTGTGGTCACCCAGGGTGAAGCTTTTTGAGTGGGGATATACTAGGAACAAAGGAAGAGGAATGGGCCATGTCCTACAGAAGTGTACTGACAAATGTATTGTTGGTTTGTTTGAAATAACAGGATTTTCAAAATGTGATGAGCTGGAACACATTTGCTCCCAGAAATTGTCCTCAGAATTCTCCATGGCACATGTTGAGAGTGGATATTCTTCTCCAGATATTCTCTATCTTCTTGGCTGTTTTTGGAATATTTTCCAATGTTTGCTGACTGTATTGGACATCCAGCAACGTTTTGTTTCAGTATTTAATAGGTGATAGTTACGTGTGTCTTCATGGCTAATTGCTTTTTCAAGTTTCCTTCCACAACTGCACCAGGAGTAGAGAGAAAAATGGGGCCTTAATAATATGAGGAATGATAAAAGGATAGCAGTTGTGGCTGCTGGTAAGAATACCCTCCACAAAACATAAGGAGAAGACAGAGAGATCTTCGTTCACCAATTCTGGATTTTTAGCACATGCCCAGAGCTCACTCCATGTCCCCAAGTGATTCCAAATTATTATTATTATTATTATTAAAAGAAAGAGAAAAAACTGTCCAATCAGCAGCACAGTTTCATTCATCTTGGTTAAAGTGTGCTGAATTATAGTGGAGACAGTGTGAAAAAAAAAAATGGCATCATTTATCTATTAAGAACAGCAGACACATTCCTCTGGGTATAACATTTCTATTGTTTACTGAGAACCACCCAGTGTGTGCACAGGATCATATCAAAAATATATATCACAAGTGCTACACATTGCAAATTTTTCCAGATGGGACAGAGGAAGAAAACTCTCATGTATGTTCACCACAGCCCTTTGGGGAGAATTCCCACTTTTTTCTTTTGCAGGGGACAGTCTTGGTAGTGCATACTGACAAGAAAAATACAGTACTTTAACAAGCCTATTTGTCACCCAAGTTAGCATATTTCCATCAGCAGTACAAAGTGCTGGTGATCACTTTCAAAGCCCTAAACAGCTCAAGACCATAATATTGCAAGGACCCCTTTCCCCTGCATGACACCCCCACACCCCCACACACACTTAGAAGGCCCTCACCAGGGCCCCACCTCCACTGGTGCTGCAGGTGTTGGTGATGCAAGGCAGGGCCTTATTGTTTGCACCCCACAAGCTGTGGAACTCCTTGCCCCAGGACATACCTTTTTCATGGTGGTTTGGCATCAGATGAAACTACTTTATTTCTCAGTGCTTATGGGTTTGAATGATTCTTCCCTGTGCTAATTTCTGCTGCTGCTGCTGCTGCTGCTTCTTCTTCTTCTTCTTCTTATTATTATTATTATTGATGTTTATTGTTGATGTTTTTATTTCATTTTTGTGTTTTATGGATTATTTTTGAATGGTTTGGTTTAGTTTTGATTTTGATTAACATTAGCAGCATTGGGGATCCCTCATGAAGGGTGGGATATAAATAATTTAATGAGATAAAGAAATGTTGATTGCTGAACCATTACATTGTCTCCTCCACACACACCTTTTCCAAGGGACTTACCAATGTTTGAAAATTAAGACTTGTATGTACTGGCTTTTGGTGGATGGGTTCAGCAGATGTAAGCTCACATTATAAAAAAAAATACTTATTTGATATTAATATAATTTTTACCCACCCAGAGTCTTCAAATCTGAGAGTTGAGATCTGAATCTTGAATGTGACATTTTATCTCAAAATATGAAATTTGAGTGCCTTAGAATTGTTGCCATAGCTTGATTACTTTGATTTTGGTAAATGTCTAATATCTTGTAAGTTGTGAATTGTAAAATACTATCAAATGTCACTTCATGTAAACTATGAATTATTGTTAAATAATCAACTGTCAAATATCAAACATGGATTCAAAATATCACTGAATATCAAATACCAATATTAGGTAGCTGGTGAATCTATAAACATTTAGTTAATTTTCTGTATATATGGAACATAAAATTTATAAAAGAGATTTTTAAAATTATTTTTTGAGAGTAAATTTAAAAAATAGGTGCTACCACTTCTTTTTAAATTAGTTATGCCTAATTAATCACACACACACACACAAATCCAAACATATGTATTTAGAAAAGAGAAGAATGAGCAAGAAACATACACTTTAACAGTGCAATCCTATACATGTCTACTCAGAGGTAAGTCCCATTGAGTTCAATGGGTCTTACTTCTAAGTATGTGGGTATAGGATTGCAGTCAAAATGGGAGGGGTGTTTGTAGTCTAATATCATCCTGAAATTTGTCATTCCAAAATCATTAAAACATTGTCTATCTATAAATAAATGTGTTCTGTCTTAGGAGTCCTTCCCTCCTTTGTATATAATATATTAATTTTGATATAATTGTTTTATTCTAGATTCTATAAAATCATTGTGATATGAGAGAGGAAACAGACTTTCCCCCAATCATTAGATATAGTAAGTTGCTATTAATAAATTAATTACTGCCTCAAAATTAATCCCTTCAACCACTCTATAGAATAATTTAATAAGATATACACTGGGTCTTCAGGGATTGTATACCCTGTAATCTCCACAATGCAGCGGGACATTTTTGACATGCTACCATTTATACACAAAAAATGCTTGTTTCTTGAGCATATTTGTCAATTATATAAAGATACATTAGTTATTTTTTAGAGCCAGTATATACGTGTACACACATCACTTGATTTGCCATCAGTTGATCACCTGATACTCTGTGACCCAAGCCTGTGTGTGTGAATGATACCATAGAAAAGCTAAGCAATGCCAAAGTTCTGTTTGTGATGGCTCATTCACAGTAGCACCACAGCACCACTTGATGCTGTTGTCAAGTGATGAACAGTATATGTGTGTGAATCACCATTATCAAGTCCACCGTACACATTGTAGTTTGTAGTTGCTCTTTGAAGAAATGATGGGTTGCTATTCCCAACAAAACAAGCCTTTATTGCCTATTCCTGACGCTATAGTTTGTTATAAGTCTTGATACCTGCCTGGAAAGAACATCAATTAAAATTAGACATGTGCTGCTTAGCTTTGGCAACTTAGCTTCATCACTGCAAAGCTATTATGTTGAAGCAGAAGCAGAAGAAGTCCTGTGTCATAAGCTTTTGTGTTATGGCACAAAAAATGTTAATCTTTAAGATGCCACAGAATTCTGTTGTTTTTTGTGCAATAGGCTGACATGGCTACCTCTCTGGAATATGTTAGAGCACTTACTCCAAAATCTGGAGAAATTAAGGGGTATTTCAGAAAGGTTGAATCCAATGATCGGTCCCAGTGACCAATTTTGTTTGCAGTCAGTAATGGAATGGAATTTTTTTGCAGTGGTTGCTGAATTAAAATAAGTAACAGTATGCAAATGAGTGCTAAGCGGACCATCTGTGTCATTTTAATAAAAGACCATTAATTGCATGAGCTTCACACAGCAGTAAGCTTTAAGATGAAGACTCCGTTACAAGCCAGCAAGTGAATAAATATCACAGCTAGATTGTTCAAAATAACCCCAGTCATTCTGGTGCAGCCGATAAACAAGAAGAGAACCTTCCTCAATAATCCAAATGCATGGTGAGGTGGTCACAAAGCAAATCAGTGAAAGATATGAGAGCAGGGAATCCAGATTTTCTTATTCCTTGAAATACCTGCGGATGGTTAAAGTGTTGGTCTTTAAATTGTTTAATAAACTGGTGCAGCACTCCTATTAAACTGTGAACACTGCAGAAGATCTCCCGGAGCACTTTATGTACTGTGTCACCAGGTCATGTGACAGAACGATATCTAACACACCATCGTCTTGGTGACGTCCAATACTGCCTGTCTTCATCAAATCCAGATGAGGCAGTGGAGGCCCTCAAGAGGCTCAGGAGCAATGGGATGGCTGGGGACTAATTGAAGGTGAATCCAGATAAGGTGGAGGTACACTTGGTCAGTGGTTTATCAGACTATAGAGGTGGTATTCCAGTGGCACTGACTCCACTCCTCTGATAACCTGGCTTCATAGCTTGTGGTTGCTCCTGGATCCAGCATTGCTTATAGACGCTCTGCTGGCATCTGTAGCACAGAACAGCTTTGCCCAATTTAGGTTGATTCACCAGCTGTGGCCCTTCCTGGGTAGAAATGACCTTGCCAAGGTTATCCAAGCTTAGTAACATCCAGGCTTGATTACCATAACATGTTGTATATGGGACTGCCTTTGACAATTGAGGTCTTTCACATGCCAGGCACTGACCCTGTTTTCCCATCTTTGCTGATGGTTTGTATAGTTGATTTTGGTTATGGTTATTGTTGAGAACGTAAGAGCTGTGCTGGATCACACCAAGGTCCATCTAGTCCAGCGTTCTCTTCACACAGTAGCCAACTAGCTGCCCATGGGAAATGCACAGGCAGGACATGAGTGCAACAGCACCCTGGCTGCCTGGCTATTGACATGATGTGAACTTCTGATTTACAGTCAGGACCAGAAATATTGGAACAAGGATAAGTGTTTTGGTAGTTGGCCTCTATACACCACCACATTGAAGTTGAAAGGAAACACACCCAGATGGGAGCGAAGTCAGGACTTCCAGCTGTAATTCAAGGGGTTTGACAAAAGTGGGGCACTAACCATTCAGGAAGGACAGCCAGTGGCATACACACACACCCATCGTTGGTGGCTCATAAGTAATGGAACAAACCAACATTATTTCAAACTTAAGGATCACCTTTAATACCTGGATGAAAATCCTTTGCAGTCAATGACTGCCTGAAGTCTGGAACCCATGGACGTGACCAAATGCTGAGTTTCCTCCCTCGAGATGCTTTGCCAGGCCTTTACTGCAGCTGCCTTCAGCTGCTGCTTGTTTGTGGGTCTTTCTGTCTTCAGTCTTGTCTTCAGTAAGTGAGAAGCGTGCTCTATTGGGTTGAGATCAGGTGACTGACTTGGCCATTGAAGACCATCCCACTTCTTTGCCTTGAGAAGCTCTTGGGTAGCTTTTGCTGTATGTTTTGGGTCATTATCCATCTGCAATATGAAGCGGCGTCCTATCAGTTTGGCAGCATTCGGCTGAATCTGAGCAGAAAGTGTAGCCCTATACACTTCAGGATTTGTCCTGCTGCTTTTATCAGCAGTCAGGTCATCAATAAACACCAGTGACCCGGTTCCATTGGCAGCCATACATGCCCATGCTATAACACTGCCTCCACCATGTTTGACAGATGATGTGGTATGCTTTGGATCATGAGCTGTTCCTTTCCTTCTCTATACTTTTCTCTTCCCATCATTCTGGCACAAGTTAATCTTGGTTTCATCAGTCCAAAGAATCTTATTCCAGAACTGGGCAGGCTTTTTTAGGTGTTTGCTGGCAAAGGCTAATCTGGCCTTTCTGTTCTTGAGTGTTACCAGTGGTTTGCACCTTGTTGTGGAGCCTCTGTATTTACATTCATAAAGCCGTCTCTTGACTGTAGATGTTGACAATGACATGCCTACCTCTGCAAGAGCATTCTTGATAGGGATGGCAGAGAATTTCTCCACGAATCTCGGGAAGGCCGAATGCCAATGCATTCGGCCCCCCAAAATTGGCAGTGAAATTCTCCGCCGCCACCCCCCCCCCCCGGGATAGGACTTACCTCCCTCGAATGTCCCTCTCGGCGGCGGGTCCCGGGGCCGGGGGCAGCAGCCGGTCTTCTGACCGGCTGCCGCCGCCGCCATTATTTATTTATTTATTTATTTCATTTCTATACTGCCCAATAGCTGAAGCTCTCTGGGCGGTTCACAAAAATTAAAACCAAACAACACACAATAAAACAATTTAATATATATATAACATTAAAACCACAATATAACAATACAACCACAATAAAACCTAGCAGCAGTGCAGGAGTTTAAAATACAGATTTAAAACAACAAAGATAAAAATTTAGAAAGCTAAAATGCTAAAATGCCTGGGAAAATAAAAAGGTCTTCACCTGGCGCCGAAAGGAATACAATGTAGGTGCCAGGCGAACCTCACTAGGGAGCTCATTCCAGAGCCGGGGTGCCATAACAGAAAAAGCCCTCCTCCTAGTAGCCACCCGCCTCACTTCCTTTGGCAGGGGCTCACGGAGAAGGGCCACTGATGATGATCTTAAGGTCCGGGCAGGCACATATGGGAGGAGGTGATCCTTCAGGTAACCTGGCCCCAAGACGTTAAGGGCTTTGAATGTAAAGTAAAATTACAAAGTAAATATATAAAAAAAACAACACACGCACGTGATAGGCTACGTAACGATTTACATAGCCTATCACGGCTAGATTTCCAAAGTCAGCCGTGATAGGCTACATAAATCGTTACGTAGTCTATCACGGGTGACTTTGAAAAAAAAAAAAAGTGCGTACTTAATAGCGTAGCCCTTATTGTTGCCGTAGTCTACGTAAATCTTTACATAGACTACCCGGGCCCAAATAAGGAACACAAATGGCGGCGCCCATGGGCGCCGCCATTTGCGTACGCGCTTTTTTTTTTTCCAAAGTCATCCGTGATAGGCTACGTAATGATTTACGTAGCCTATCACAGCTGACTTTGGAAATCTAGCCGTGATAGGCTATGTAAATCGTTACGTAGCCTATCACGTGTGTGTGTGTTTTTACATTTACTTTTGTATTTCGCGGCCGGGGAGACGGGGCGCTTCTCCCCTGCCTGAATTTCGGCCGGGCGAGGCGGGCACCTCCCCCCCCAACCTGAATTTTGGCCGGGCGAGGCGGGGCGCCTCCCCCCCCGGCCTGAACTTCGGGGGGAGAACCGAAGCGCCTCCCTCCCACCGCGAAGCAAGCTGCGGGACCAGGTAAGTGACTTTCATACATCCCTAATTCTTGACCTGGCTAGATGTTGTGAAAGGGTTGCTCTTCACCCTGATCAGAATTCTGCGGTCATCCACTTTAGTTGTCTTCCGTGGTCTTCCAGGCCTTTTGCTGTTGCTGAGCTTGCCAGTTAATTCCTTCTTTTTCAGGATGTTCCAAGCTGTTGTATTGGCTACTCCCACTGTTTTTGCTATCTCTCTGATGGGTTTATGTTGTTTCCTCAGCCCAATGGTGGCCTCCTTCACTTGCATGGACATCTCTTTGGACTTCATGTTGGGAGTTCCAGTGAACAGCTACCAAAAGCAAATGTAACATTCAGAACCACCTCCAGGCCTTTTCTCTACTTGATTGGTCATGGGGCACCCAGGAAACAGGCCCCACCTGGCAATGGAGCTGCTTGTCAGCCATTCCTTCCATTACTTATGAGCCACCAACGATGGATGTGTGTGTATGCCACTGGCTGTCCTTCCTGAATGGTTAGTGCCCCACTTTTGTCAAACCCCTTGAATTACAGCTGAAAGTCCTGACTTCGCTCTCATCTGGGTGTGTTTCCTTTCAACTTCAATGTGGTGGTGTACAAAGGCCAACTGCCAAAACAGTTATCCTTGTTCCAATATTTCTGGCCCTGACTGTAGTTTCATCCTTTTGTTAACAGCCTTGGATTCCACCATGTGGCAGAAAGGCAGCATAGAAATATTTTAAATAAACACACACATTTAAATTAGTGCTGTGCCTAAACTTTCTCCCACATTTTTTGACCATTCCCATTCAATTTGATGGAAAATAAATTGCTTTTGAAAAGAAATTCAGTGATGTGTGCACAAGTGTCTTTTTTTCATTGTACAATCATCTCTCCAGCAGCCTGTAGCCTCCTTGGCTTCCCACACTTCAATTAAAGCCCAGGGGAAGGCATCATGAGGTAATTCCACCCATAGGGCTTTTCAGATCAGGACACACAGGCAGCCTGGGAGGCTGCAGAGCAATGGACCAGATGTGTAATAGGAAACACACACAGAGAACCTCCAGCCGCCTCACAGTGATTAGATAAGCTCAAAAACAGTGCAAAAATAAATAATAAAACATCCTGAGAATGAGGCAGAACAATGGAAGCCTCTTTCATGGGAGAAGAAAACTTTCAGGAAATCAGAGGACAGATTTAGACTAGGGGTGGACAAAAGTCACTTACCTTTCGTCGAAGCTTGTTCGCGGTGGGGGGGAGGCGCTTCGCTGCTCCCCCCGCGAAGTTCAGACTGGGGGGGGAGGCTTCCCGCCTCGCCCTGGCCGAAATTCAGGCCGGGGGGGAGGCTTCCTGCCTCGCCCGGCCGCGAACTCGAAAGTTTTTTTTTTTTTAAACGCCCCCGTGATAGGCTACGTGACGATTAACGTAGCCTGTCACGGCTAGATCTGCAAAGTCAGCCGTGATAGGCTACGTTAATCGTCACGTAGCCTATCACGGGTGACTTTAAAAAAAAAAAGCGCGTACGCTAATGGTGGCCCCCATAGGGAGCCGCCATTCGCGTTCCTTATTTGGTCGCTGTAGTCTACGTAAATCTTTACGTAGACTACAGCGACCAAATAAGGAACAGGAATGGCAGCTCCCTATGGGGGCCGCCATTATCCGTACGCGCTTTTTTTCTTTTTTTAAAAAGTCACCCGTGATAGGCTACGTGACGATTTACGTAGCCTATCATGGCTGACTTTGCAAATCTAGCCGTGATAGGCTACGTTAATCGTCACGTAGCCTATCACGGGGGCGTGTTTTTTTTTTCCTTTTATTGGAATGGCGGCGGCGGCAGCCGGTCAAAAGACCGGCTGCCGCTCCCGCCCCGCACGAACATCCGCCGAACCGCCGGCCGGACCCGCCGCCGGGAGGGACATTCGGCGAAGGTAAGTCCCGTCCCGGGGGGGGTGCGGGGTGCGGGGGGGTGCGGAGGATTTCTCCCTGAAACTTGTTCAGGGGGCCGAACACGTTGGCGCTCGGCCCCCCGAAGTTTCGGGGAGAAATTCTCCGCCATCCCTAATTTAGACACACCTCTTCCCTGGAGCTGGATACAACACTGCCCCCCTCACACCTGCACTGTGGTGGATGCAAAATGGGGGCCAGCCTGCCAACACAGTGCTGCTGTTGCCACTTTCAGTGGCAGCACCCCCCAAAAAAAAACCCTTACGAAAAAAGAAAGCTGTGCTACAACTCCTGCCGATGGTAAGCGCTACCAATCAGAAACTGCTGAGAATTTCTCTTCCCCCTGAAGAAATTTGGTAAAATTTCCCCCTCCAGTCTCTCTGCCCACAAATTCTCCACAAATAGTGGAGAATTGCAAGATGCCATTTGCACACAGGGAAGCACCAAAGAATGTTCAAACTATCGAACAGTGGCACTTATTTCACATGCCAGTAAGGTAATGCTCAAGATCTTGCAAGGTAGACTCCAGCAATTCATGGAATGAGAATTGCCAGATGTACAAGCTGGGTTTAGAAAAGGCAGAGGAACTAGAGACCAAATTGCCAATATCCGCTGGATAATGGAGAAAGCCAGGGAGTTTCAGAAAAACATCTATTTCTGTTTTATTGACTATTCTAAAGCCTTTGACTGTGTGGATCATCACAAATTGTGGCAAGTTCTTGGTGAGATGGGGATACCAAGTCATCTTGTCTGCCTCCTGAGGAATCTGTATAACGACCAAGTAGCAACGGTAAGAACAGACCACGGAACAACGGACTGGTTTAAGATTGGGAAAGGAGTACGGCAGGGTTGTATACTCTCACCCTACCTATTCAAACTGTACGCAGAACACATCATTCGACGTGCTGGGCTTGATGAAGCCAAGGCTGGAGTTAAAATCGCTGGAAGAAACATTAACAATCTCCGATATGCAGATGATACCACTTTGATGGCTGAAAGCGAGGAGGAGCTGAGGAACCTTATGATGACAGTGAAAGAAGAAAGTGCAAAAGCTGGGTTGCAGTTAAACCTCAAAAAAACCAAGATTATGGCAACCAGCTTGATTGATAACTGGCAAATAGAGGGAGAAAACGTGGAGGCAGTGACAGACTTTGTCTTTCTAGGCGCAAAGATTACTGCAGACGCTGACTGCAGCCAGGAAATCAGAAGACGTTTACTTCTTGGGAGGAGAGCAATGACACATCTTGATAAAATAGTTAAGAGCAGAGACATCACACTGACAACCAAGGTCCACATAGTTAAAGCAATGGTATTCCCCGTAGTAAGCTATGGCTGCGAGAGCGGGACCGTAAAGAAGGCTGAGCGAAGGAAGATAGATGCTTTTGAACTGTGGTGCTGGAGGAAAATTCTGAGAGTGCCTTGGACTGCAAGAAAATCAAACCAGTCCATACTCCAGGAAATAAAGCCAGACTGCTCACTTGAGGGAATGATATTAAAGGCAAAACTGAAGTCCTTTGGCCACATAATGAGAAGACAGGATATCCTGGAGAAGATGCTGATACTAGGAAAAGCGGAAGGCAAAAGGAAGAGGGGCTGACCAAGGGCGAGATGGATGGATGATATTCTGGAGGTAATGGACTCGACCTTGGGGGAGATGGGGGTGGCGACGGCCGACAGGAAGCTCTGGCGTGGGCTGGTCCATGAAGTCACGAAGGGTCAGAAGTGACTTACCGAATAAACAACAACAACTAATTCAAAGAGATTAATACTTCCTCTGAGGCCGGTATAGGGAAATTCAAGCTAACCATACACCAACCACAGTCTGTATTAGCTGGAGTTGTTGATAGTGCAGGGGTTCTCTACCTGCCTTAGACTTCACCTACTCATCCTGCCTGCTTTGATCAGCTGATCCGCCTGTTTGTCAGCCTTTGCTTGGATTCTTGCACTGTGCTTGCCTAGTTTGTTGGGGCCAATCCTGCAGCTCCTGATCTTTTTGCAAAACCTCCTTCAACCATGCCTCCAAACCCATGTCCAGGTCTGTGTCAAGATTTCCAGGTGAAGCTTAGTCAGGTGTACGGAAGTTAGGGGTTCTCAGCTATATTCAGAAAGCAAGGGACCAGTTTAACAGGATCAAGATCAGAAGTAAGAGCTTTCTCACACTTCCCTTTTTAAACTCGACTTTCCAGGTATAGAAAGTACCTGAGTTTCAATGGCAAAGTAGCAAATTACAATATTTGGAATAGGACACACATGTTTTAACTACTGTCTTTCCTGGCAAGAAATACAGAAGTGGGAAATCAATCCATTCCCAATCACTGCTTCTGTGTTTGTTGAGTTTTTGTGGTGGAGGGTGAAGGGGTAGGGGGAACAACGTGGCTATTTCAAAATTACTAAACTGGTTGCATTATTCTCTCTGTGTTAAGACACTTGGCACATTTTCAACTAAAAGTAATGTCATGCTCAGATCACAATGTTATTGAAATCCAGTTTGCATGGCAACTTTAAAATGAGGAAACCGGCATCTTCATCCAAGTGTGTGTGTGTGTGTGTGTGTGTGTGTTTCATTTCACACAGATGTAAAGGCTTCTTTCCTGCACAAGAAACACAAAATGTAGTCAAGTATATTATTGCAAATGATTATGCCTCTTGTCACCCTCCCTTCTGCCTGGGTGGGTGGGAAAGACTTATGCAATTTTCGCTACCTATGTGGTTCTGGCTTCCAAATGTTACTGCAGGAAGAAGCGGCTCCCACACAGCTGAGGTATCATTCAAAGGCATCTGAAGTACAAGTACAACATTATTGCACAACCTCTAAGCCAGTATTCACGGCATGGCAGCTTCTCATATTCCCAGATGGATCCTGTATCACACAAAAGAAAGGTTCTTTCACCTGGGACGCCGTAATATGGGCAGTAGGAATGGGCCTTACACTGGCCCCAGAGCTATGGGACCTGACAAGGGAGGGGACTGACGTGAGCTGAAGCCCTTAGCAAATGTGGAGTGTGTCTATCAGGTGTGAGAGCATCAATTCCGCACAGAAGTGCTATGCGATTGGACGCAAAGATGCCATTAATTGGCTTCTCCCAACTAAATCATATGTATGGTAGTCTTATTCTCAGTGGAGGTTGGTGGCTCCTATTTCAGTGGGGCTGAATCTGCTCTAAAGGGGCTATCAAACATGCTGAACCCTATCCCCCAAATGGGTTCAGAACCATGGATAGTTCCTTAGAGGTCTGACTAGTTCTGACTGAAACCCAGAGCAGATTCACCAGCCCGACCAAAATAGGCGCCACCAGCCTCCACCGCTTACAGGGCATGAGTCACCCATCCAGCCACCCATATGGGTGGCTACTACAAGTCACACATCCGCAAGGAGCCAGCTCTGTTTGTTTGAAGCGGCCCCCCCGTGTGTTCATGATGCTTTTCACAATACCCTGATTTATGATGGTGTGATGAAACTCACTGGAACTGTGTGGGGAGCCACTGTACACAAATGGTGTACCATGTGCTGCAACTTCCCCCTGTGGCCACCCAGGTGGGTGATGGCAGCATGTGTGAATTAGACCCCAAAGTATTATGGCCTTGGAGAGACGATGGTGGGAGGAAGACGAGGGAGGAAGAAAGCTGCTTCTTGATTTCCTGTATATATTCCTTTCATTATTAGGGAAACCTTGGCTACTGTTGGCATGCAATATTTGCATAGACTTTTTGCCTAGACATCATGTAAAGTAATGTTTAGACCTTTTCATTTGAATTTATCACTTATTTCAACTCTGCCCCATTGTTTCCTTTTCATGAATATTGTGTATATTTTCTTCACACTTTTTATTCCACACTGGGGTATACCTACCGTGAATATTTCCACTGCAACTTTCAAATTAGATAGGATTGCTCATATTTGAGTGACCCAAGTGCCATTATTTTTGCAAATAAAGCAGAATGGGACTTATCACTTGCTTTATTTTGCTGGAATAGTAACAGCCATGGCGTTTTGTTCTCCTTGGATTATGTGTTTCTGCTGGGGAGGGAGCATAGCTGGGGAGGGGTCATAGTGGAGGAGGGTGCATGCTTTACATGTAGAAGGTCACCCCAGGATCAGTCCCTGGCATTGCCAGGTAAAGGATAAGACAGCAGATGCAGCACCTAGTTAATTTTTGAACCCTGACTTAGGGTGCAATCCTATCCATGTTTAGACAGAAAAAAGTCCTAGAACTCCCAGCATTCCTCAGCCAGCATAGCTGGCTGGGGAATGCTGGGAGTTGTAGGACTTTTTTTCTGTCCATGTATAGAATTGCACATTAATTATCTATAGGTGCCCTCCCTTTAGATGGCTATGTGTATTATTTCAGTTGTTAAGCACAACTAACATTTCTATTATTTTCCTACACACCACCACCACCATTCCATGCTTTACAGCTGTTTTTACAGTCCTGGTATGTTAGAGCAAAAAACAGACAAAACCCTGTATGCCAACCCTGATTAAAAAAAAGAAGGAAGGAAGGAAGGAAGGAAGAAAAGAAAAGAAAAGAAAAGAAAGAAGAGGAGCATGCACAATTACACATTTTAAACTCACTGAAACCATTGCACCATCGTTGCACAGGAATAAAATGGAGGTTCCTTCTGGTGTCTGATGCTAAACACATTTACTGGGGAATAAGCACCATGTTGTTGCAGAAGATCATATATTTTTAATAACTGAGCATCTGTAACCATGTATACATAATGTTTTTTAAAACAACAATGAGAAGAAGAAAGCAAGGATGCTGCAGTGAGCAGCATCAGTGCTAATGGACCCCAGCATGCCCATGCCAGCCCAGGTGCTGATGCTGATATTCTCTGGGTGGTCATTTGGGGTCTCCCTGGGCTGCAGGGACCTGGACTTTGGCCCCAGTGTCTAGTCCTAGTTATCTGATGGTCCTAGTTCCATCACCTCTGATGGGTGATGGAAAAGATGGTCTGCCTGAGACCCTGGAGAGATGTTGCTTGTCAGAGTAGACAATATCGGACAAATACTCTGACCTGGTAGAAGGCTGATTCCTGTTTCTACACACTCTTCCAAGAAAATCCTCAGGACTAGGACTGAACAGGTGTCCCCCCCCCGCCCCACCCAGCACAAGCTGAAAACAGCCCACTAGCTATGTATGGTGGTCCAACAGGGGACCGCCTGTGTTTTCGTAGGGTGGCCATGTGTCCTCTTTTACAGAGGACAATCCTCTATTTGAAAGGCTGTCAGAGAACCATCTTCTATTTAAAGGTGTCCTCTGTTTGAAGGGCTGTCCTGTCTGGTCCTAGTTTAAAGATAATGATGAGCAACCATAAGAACGGTTACTCATCAGCCGATAGCACCTGAACAGGCAGACACACAGGTCACTTGGCCACAGTCTTCCACTGAATGGTGAGATGCACTGTTTTTCTGTTTAAATTATAATAAGTATTTCTAAATTCACATCTGTAGATATCAATTAGCATATGAATATTTTACACAAATCACAGCCCCCTTTTGTCCTCTTTTTTAGTGATGCGTTTCTTCTTTTTTGGTTGATTTTTAAGTGGCCCAAACTGTACAACGGGGTTAGCAGGCCTGGCTGCTGGAGCTGTTGTTCAGCTTGGTGGGGCACACATTATGCAGGCCTATACTAGAGTTCACCTTTACTTTGCCAGGTTATGCTGTTGTCGTTTACATTCATGGAGGATAGATCTATCAAGAGGAAGTGCTAGCCAAACTGGAGAGACCCAGGTCAAACTCCCTGCTCAGCCATGAAGCTCACTGGCGGGCCTTAAGCCCGTTACTATCTCTCGGTCTAAGCGTCCTTACAGAGATGTTGTGAGGTTAAAACAATGGTGGGGTGTGTATGATGCCCTGAGCTCAGGAGGAGAAAAATTAAATAAATATTAGCCATGACAGCTGCACTAATATACCTCTGAATACTACAATGCTCAGAACAAATGGGATGGCTGTCATTTTAATATTCTGCATGACAGTTTCGAGAGGCATTTCATGGATTGATCTTAGAAACAACAATGCTCAGTGTCTCATCCAGCAAGGCAATTCTTTCTTTCTTTCTTTCTTTCTTTCTTTCTTTCTTTCTTTCTTTTTTTCTTTCTTTCTTTCTTTCTTTCCTTCCCTCCCTCCCTCCCTCCCTCCCTCGCATAAAAGGCAGCTCTCTGTTTACTTTTGGTCCCTTAAACACATGGATTCCTGAACATGCATACCCTTACATATTCAGGGAGGACATTCTTTAACCCCTGGTTTCAGTCAGCGAACTAGCTGAAACATTCTGAACCAGCTGAAGTTTCTAGAGACACTTAGCAAATTTCCCCAAACAGCGGGAAATTCCAGGGGCAGCACTAACTTGAGTTTGGTTTCCTTTGCATGAGAGAACACTAGAGACTTACTGTGAATTTGTAGTATATGCTGTATTTACAAATTTATACGCAGACCAGAAGCAGAAGCAAACAGAAGATCCACTTCTCCACACCAGGTCCTCAGAGAGCGGCCCTGCACTCTCATGGTGTCATGGGCCTTCATCCTCCAATGCGCCTCTCATGCTGATGTCATGAAGATCCCCTCAAAACAGAGCTCTCTCTCTACCTCTCTCCCTGAAGTTTCCAAATCTGAAAGCTGCTGTTTCTACACATACAGACCTAGTTTGCACATAAGGCCAATTCCTGGGTTAAACACCCCGGGAATTGGTGTGGCTGTGCAGGGGTGAACAAGTGTACTGCCTCTTGCTCGCTTGCCACTTCTGTTTTGAATCAGCTTTCCAAAACAACTCAGGAATGCCCCATTCCTTGGTTGTTGTCATGATCTGCAAACCCAGCACTCTGGGTTGTTTGGGGTTGTCTAACCCTAAACAACCCAGAGTGCCAGTGCCAGTTCGCATGTCATCACAACAACCCAGGAATGGGTTCCAGAAAGCAGAAGTAGGTGAACAGGAGGGAGCCAGCACACTCACTTGTTTGTGCATGCTCACCATAAGATAGGCGGCAGGCAAGCCTCTTTGGAAAGAACATTTCACAAATGGTGTGCCACCACTAAAAAGACCCCTCTTGTAGCAACTTGCCTATTGCAATATGCAGTACCTGCATACTGTAGTTTAAAGCTCTTACTGCCAGTAACTAAGCCTTAGGAGAGGCATTTTGACCTTTTAGAACAAGGCAGGGGATAACTGGCCAATGTGGTGTAGTGCCTAGAGTGTTGGACTAAGAGTCGAGAGACCTGGGCTCTAGTCTCCTCTCAGCCATGAAGCTCACTGGGTGACTTTAGGCCAGTCACAGACCCTCAGCCCAACCTACCTCACAGGGCTGTTGTGAGGATAAAATGGAGAGGAGGAGGATTATGTACATCATCTTGGGTTCCTTAAGGAGAAAAAAAGGCGGGATATAAATATAATAAATAATAAACTTCACAAAAGCCAGAAAACCACCAAATAATTGGTGGTTGGGGAAATGGGGCATGGATATGGCCCCTGGACCTGCGGTTCCCCACCCCGGTTTAAGCACTGTAAGCACTCTGTTGGACCACCTTTACTCTAAGCACAGTGTACATGTCATATAAAATGGTGTACTGCCTTCAAAGGTTCATGCTAAATTAGATGGCCGTCAAGGTGCCACAGCCCTCTTTATTGCTTTGCTGCTTCATGCTAACATGGTTCCTTTCCCAGCGTTCATATGCTCCTTGAATTGCATCTCAATTAAAAGCATTTTATTCAGCCATTGTGCTTCAACATTTGTGCAAAACAGCATGCATATATTCTTGGAATGTTAGCGGAAGATAAAGGCATGCATATTCCTACAGCAGAGCTGTTCATTGTATAATTTAGTTTTCAGTTGAGTGTGAACTTACCGCAGGTGAAAATAAGATGATCCAGATCTGTCAGCACTGCTATACATGTAGGTGGTTCCATTATTATAATTTGTGAAATGCTCACAAGCTGTCTTTGTAAGGGTTTGTACATAGAATAATGTATTACAAAGATGCAAGATGTTCTACCTTATCGTGGCAGTTACACTTGTGCAGTCTGTAGAAGCGATTGAACGTGTCATAAATAATTGCAAAAACATTATGCTGTGATTCGGAGTGGGGGGTGGGGAGAGACAAAGAAAACAGGAAAGCTACATGCAATCTTGCATGGTGAGAGGCCAAGTTCTTGAAAATTCTCACTTGTAAGTAATCCAGTGCAAATTATGTTGAAATGGGGCCTTTGTTGATGATGGAGTATTAATTTTTTTCCCTGCCTGTGGAACAGCTTTATATATGAAGGTATCAATAGGTAGTTTATCAGCTGCGTAATATTCCTTTAAATATTCCTCAAGTGTATTTTCAGAAACTTTATGTAGCATTTCAGAAGTTTATTTGGCTAATTCTCCTACCCGTTTTTCACTTAAGAGAAATACAGTTGCCAATCAGGGAGGGAGAATTTAATTTCCCAGAACTTAGCCTATACCATAAGGCTTATTTGTTAACTTGTACAAGTGATCAGAATATATCTTTTTCCTTTAATACTCCTCCATGGGTTGTTTTGGAGTCAACTTATTTGGCACCTCTTTCGGGCTGGATGGCATTAGGATCTAGTTTTACTAATGGCTCCACCTGCTATTTCAGCAGCCAGAGAGACATGGCCCCCTTCATGGATCACTGCCTTGTTGTGGCGAAGGGGCTTACGTAACTCAGTGAAGCCATAAGCTATGCCGTGCAGGGCCACCCAAGACGGACAGGTCATGGCAGAGAGTTCTGACAAAATGTGGTCCACTGGAGAAGGAAATGGCAACCCACTCCAGTATTCTTGCCAAGAAAACCCCATGGAACGTATCACAAGGCTAAAAGATATGACGCCGGAAGATGAGCCCCTCAGGTCGAAAGGTGTCCAATATACTACTGGGGAAGAGCAGAGGGTAACCTTCCAAGTAGTGCCAGAAAGAGTGAAGCTGCTGGGCCAAAGCCAAAAGGACACTCAGCTGTGGATGTGTCTGGTGGTGAAAAGAAAATCCGATGCTGTAAAGAACAATATTGTTTAGGAACCTGGAATGTCAGATCAATGAATCAAGGTAAGCTGGAGGTGGTCAAACATGAGATGGCAAGATTGAACATCGACATCTTGGGAATCAGTGAACTAAAATGGACAGGCATGGGAGAATTTAATTCAGGTGACCATCATATCTACTATTGTGGGCAAGAATCCCTTAGAAGAAATGGAGTAGCACTCATAGTCAACAAAAGGGTGGGAAAAGCAGTACTGGGGTACAGTCTTAAAAATGATAGAATGATCTCAGTACGAATCCAAGGCAAACCATTCAACATCACAGTAATTCAAGTCTATGCCCCAACCACTGATGCTGAAGAAGCTGAGGTTGATCGGTTCTATGAAGACCTCCAACACCTTCTAGAACTAACACCAAAAAAAGATGTCCTCTACATCATAGGGGATTGGAATGCTAAAGTAGGAAGTCAAGAAATCACTGGGATAACAGGCAGGCATGGCCTTGGTGTACAAAATGAAGCAGGACAAAAGCTAATAGAGTTTTGCCAAGAGAACACGCTGATCATAGCAAACACTCTTTTCCAACAGCACAAGAGGCGACTCTACACATGGACATCGCCACATGGTCAATATCGAAATCAGATTGATTATGTCCTTTGCAGCCAAAGATGGAGAAGCTCTATACAGTCAGTAAAAACAAGACCTGGAGCTGACTGTGGCTCAGATCATGAGCTTCTTGTTGCAAAATTTCGGCTTAAATTGAAGAACATAGGGAAAACCACTAAACCATTCAGGTATGACCTAAATCATATCCCTTATGAATATACAGTGGAGGTGAGGAATAGATTTCAGGGATTAGACCTGATAGACAGAGTGCCTGAGGAACTATGGATGGAGGTCCGTAACATTGTTCAGGAGGCACCAACGAAATCCATCCCAAAGAAAAAGAAATGCAAGAAAGCCAAGTGGCTGTCTGATGAGGCTTTACAAGTAGCTGAGGAAAGAAGGGAAGCGAAAAGCAAGGGAGAAAGGGGAAGATATATCCAACTGAATGCAGAGTTCCAGAGAATAGCAAGGAGAGACAAGAAGGCCTTCTTAAATGAACAATGCAAAGAAATCGAGGAAAACAACAGAATGGGAAAGACTAGAGATCTCTTCAAGAAAACCGGAGCTCTCAAGGGAACGTTTTGTGCAAAGACGGGCATGATAAAGGACAAAGAAGGCAGGGACCTAACAGATGCAGATGAGATTAAGAAGAGGTGGAAAGAATACACAGAAGAACTATACAGGAAAGATCTGAATGTCCCTGATAGCCATGATAGTGCGGTCACTGAACTTGAGCCGGACATCCTAGAGAGCGAAGTCAAGTGGGCCTTAAGAAGCATTACTAACAACAAAGCTAGTGGAGATGACAGTATTCCAGCTGAGCTATTTAAAATCCTAAAAGATGATGATGTTAAAGTGCTGCATTCAATATGCCAACAAATTTGGAACACTCAACAATGTCCGAAAGACTGGAAAAGGTCAGTTTACATTCCGGTTCCAAAGAAGGGCAACGCCAAAGAGTGTTCAAACTACCGCACTATTGCGCTCATTTCACATGCCAGCAAGGTGATGCTCAAAATCCTACAAGCTAGGCTTCAGCAGTATGCGAACCGAGAACTACTGGAAGTACAAGCTGGGTTTCGAAGAGGCAGAGGAGCTAGAGATCAAATCGCCAACATTCGCTGCATCATGGAGAAAGCAAGAGAATTCCAGAAAAACATCTATTTCTGCTTCATTGACTACGCTAAAGCCTTTGATTGTGTGGATCACAACAAATTGTGGCAAATTCTTAAAGAGATGGGAATACCAGACTACCTTACCTGTCTCTTGAGAAACCTGTACGAGGGTCAAGAAGCAACAGTAAGAACCAGACATGGAACAACTGAGTGGTTCCAAACTGGGAAAGGAGTACGACAAGGCTGCATACTGTCACCCTGCTTATTTAACTTATATGCAGAGTACATCATGAGAAATGCCGGGTTGGATGAATCAGAGGTCGGAATTAAGATTGCTGGGAGAATTATCAACAACCTCAGATACGCAGACGATACCACCCTAATGGCAGAAAGTGAAGAGGATCTAAAGAGCCTCTTGTTGAGGGTGAAAGAGGAGAGTGCAAAAGCTGGTTTGAAACTCAACATTAAAAAAACTAAGATCATGGCATCTGGCCCTATCACTTCCTGGCATATAGAAGGGGAAGAAATGGAAGCAGTGACCAATTTTACTTTCTTGGGCTCCAAGATCACCGCAGACGTTGACTGTAGCCATGAAATTAAAAGACGCTTGCTCCTTGGGAGGAAAGCTATGGCAAACCTAGACAGCATAGTAAGAAGCAGAGACATCACCTTGCCGACAAAGGTCCGTCTAATCAAAGCTATGGTTTTCCCAGTAGTAATGTATGGCTGTGAGAGCTGGACTATAAGGAAGGCTGAGTGCTGAAGAATTGATGCTTTCGAACTGTGGTGCTGGAGAAGACCCTTACGAGTCCCCTGGACTGCAAAGAGGTCAGATCAGTCCATCCTAAAGGAAATCAACCCTGAGTGCTCATTGGAAGGACAGATACTGAAGCTGAAGCTCAAATATTTTGGCCACCTAATGCGAAGAGAAAACTCTCTGGAAAAGACCCTGATGCTGGGAAAGATTGAAGGCAAAAGGAGAAGGGGACGGCAGAGGATGAGATGGCTAGATAGCATCACTGATGCAATGAATATGAACTTGAGCACGCTCCGGGAGAGAGCACAGGACAGGAAGGCCTGGCGTGCTATGGTCCATGGGGTCACGAAGAGTCGGACACGACTGAACGACTGAACAAGAGAGACATGGCATATACTGACCTGGTCTGCATGATCACCGCAACTTACCATGGCTTATTAGCAATGGCAGGTTGCAGTGCCCATGAGTGCCAAGTTGGCTATTCAAGCCCCCACCATCGCGGCTTCTCATTATGTGATAACCCAGTTAGGGTGGGCTGTTGGGGTGGTTGACAAGCGACTCAGAACCCATGGGCGGTTTTAGGGTTGCAGGTGGCTTGTCAACTACCCCAACAACCCACCCTCCCCAGGTTCACACATAACGAGAAGCTACGGCATGCCCAGGCTGTGGGCTGAATATTCAAAATGGCAGCCACTGCCATGACGACAAACCCCAAGAGGAAATTCACCCACAGGTGCTTCTTGTTACATGCAAACCCAGCCAATATCTCATCTGCTGCAGTTTGATCCATATTCTCATGCTAAATTAACTTTGTGGGGAAATCCAGATTTGAAAATAGAGTGGCTGCCTTTTTTGGAGAGGAATTGGATGGATAGAGGAATTTATATTTTATATTAGTTAATAGGATTGAATGATGATGAGCTTTTTACACTTTCAGTATTGTGGCTTAGATATCGCTTACTTTCTAGTGCTAGGTGGTAATACATCCAACTACAGCCCCTGTTGGTGTCTATATATATGGGCCATCAGCTCTGAGTGCTTCAGTACTTCCAATATTGTTGGAGGAATTAATTGGTTATTTTACAGAAAGCTAAGCCTACAATTGCTGTTTAGAAATGTCTTTTGGAATGTAATGAAGTGGATGTTTAGAATATTATAGAGGAATGGAAGAGGGAATTAGGGTGCTTTGTACAGCCTAATAAATGGAAAGGTGCCCTAGCTTCCATATGTATTATTTTTATAGTTTTAAACTTGGGGCTGATTCAACAAAAATTGATGTTTCCTATATATTGGACTCCACAGAGCCTTGTTAAAGAGAAGCTGGCTAGCTCTGCTAGATGCTGGTGATGTAAAGTGGACAATGCCTCATTGAGGCATATGATGCGGGCATGTCCTGTAGTAGCTTCTTTCTGGCTGGAAGTCATTGCTCATCTACATTTTGTTCTCGAAAAATCTGTAATAATTGCAGATGTTCATGCACTTTTGAATTTTATTCCTGTGATGTGGGGATTAACAGATAGACAGCAAAATGGACTCTGAGAACCTGTAAAGTTACAAAGAGGCTCATACTTGAAGCTTGAAAAGATAAACACCCACTACCTATCATTTACCTATAATTTACCTATCATTCAGTGGTTTGAAGATCTTACTGTTCTTGCTGCTTTTGAATGTATATCCTACAGCTGTCAATTTCATCTATTTAAATAATTTCATAATTATTTAAATATATGGACTGCTCATATTAGTGTATACATATATGAAATAGAAGTGTTGAATTATTTCTCTCCCCCTCCCTTTTTTTATTAATGGTGTTGTGAGCGCTTATTGTGAACGGATATGCTTTTTTGTCATGTTCTTTCTTTTTCTATTGCTGTTTCCCTCCCCCCCCCGTTTTTGTTATAATTGTAAATAAAAATTATTTTTAAAACCCCAATTTTGTTGTTCAGTCATGTCCGACTCTTCATGACCCCATGGACCATAGCACGCCAGGCCTTCCTGTCCTGCGCTCTCTCCCGGAGTGTGCTCAAGTCCATATTCATTGCATCACTGATGCTATCTAGCCATCTCATCCTCTGCCGTCCCCTTCTTTTGCCTTCAGTCTTTCCCAGCATCAGGGTCTTTTCCAGAGAGTTTTCTCTTCGCATTAGGTGGCCAAAATATTTGAGCTTCAGCTTCAGTATCTAAAACCCCAATTTAAAATCTTCATATCACATAATAATTTATCAGAGATTTACTGTAATTCACACTAAGCCTTTCAGAGCAAGGGTGGGGAATGTGTGGCTTTCCAAATGTCTCACCCTACAACTCCCATCCTCCTTGTCCAGCATAGCCAATGGTGAGGGATGCTGGAAGTTGCAGTCCAACAACATCTCGAGGACCACATGTCCCCATCCTTGTTTTAGAGCAACAGGGTAGCAAAAGATTCGTACAAAAAGCCCACTGGGACAGTGGTTCACAATCGTTTTATTCAGTGTACTGCCAAAGGGCTTTTGTCTTCATACAATCATCATTACTGACCCTTCCTCAGAAAGCTCTTTAGCTTCTTATGCTGCATCCTGTTGTACTCACATTGCCAACAGCCTTTCAGTGCCTTCTTCAGAAGCCTGTGGCTATAGGGATGTAGCCAGGACTTGTATTTCTGTGCTTGAAAATGCAGATTCTTGGAGTTTGTGGTAGTTGCTCCAAATAAGAGGTGAACTTTACACCTACCTCTTCTGCATAGATGGGTCGGGGCTTATTTATTCATTAATTTATATAGCATTATCCATTGGTGTGTGCTTTACAGAGGACAAGAGGATAGATCCCTGCCCCAAGGAACTTACAATTTCAAATTTAACATAGGGAAACAGCAGAGAAAGGGGAAGGAAGTGGAGGCAAAGGTAAACAAGGAAAGAATATGTGATTGTTTCAGGCACATGTACATAGGTTTGGTTACAGAACTTTGTTGAATAGGGCAGCCTTCCCCAACCTGGTACCTTGCCTTCCAGATGTGTTAGATTGCAACTCCCATCAGCCCCAGTCAGCATGGCCAGTGATCAGAAATTCTGGGAGTTGTGGTCCAACACATCTGAAGGGCACCGGGTTGCAGAAGGCTGAAATAGGGCATGGGAGCTAGGGGTTTACGCTTCAGGGGTGGGGGGTGGGATTCAGGTTGGCTCAGAAATAAGCCAAGCTATTTCCCAATGGGGGGTGGGCAAGTAGCTAATTTCTAAGCCAAACTGATGCGAACTGGGGAGAGGGGGTGCTCCCCCATCGCTGCTGCTGCCATGACTCCATCAATGAATATCATCCTCTGTTCATGAATCACAATCATAGGAAGCAGGAAGTGTTTTTGGTTTGCAAGATGCCTTATTTCTATACTCTAGGCATACTGTTCACGTACTTCCAAACTGGCAGTCATATCAAGAATCCAAAAACCTCAGAGAAGTGGTGTTTTGTTCCATGAACAAGGACTGAACATGAGTGCAAAGGTTCTCGGTTGCCTCGACCCTGAAACACAACACTAAAAACAGAAACAAGTAACCAATTCAGAACAGGGGCCTCAGAAATGCTTTCAAAGTGGTGGTGTGGCTCAAGGCATCCAATATAAATTAAAAATAGACACAGGTCATGAATATTATATGGGGCTCAGTCTCCTCACTCTCAGCCTCAACTCACTCTCTTTCTCTCTCTCTCTCCATATATTAATTCCAGGGCCGGCCCAATACATTTGCTGCCTGAGGCAGAACAGTATATGCTTCCCCACTGCCCAGGTCAGGGAGCATTGTATCCAAAGCCAGCCAAATTATTTTGGCAGAAAATTCCACAAACACTACTCCCTATCCCCTGGCAGTAAAAATGTGATAATAACGTATTAAATAACGAACAATTTGCTGCCTTTCCATGACACCCCAAATCTGCTGCCCAAGGCAGTCGCTTCGCTCTGCTTAATGGTAGGGCTGGCCCTGATTAACTCTTAACTCAGCTCAGCTCCTTCCTCCACAGCAAAGCACTGATCCCAAGGCATAACAACCAAGATGGTGCCACCACTTGCTGCATCCTACAAGCCAGACTGCACTTCTCCTTCTCCAATTGGCCTTGATTAGAACAACAGTCTTCTTCTTTGCGTGATCATTGTGTGTGTGCATGGGGCAGGGGGGCTCATTCCACCTGGTTAATCTTGGGGGGCTCTAGCCCCCTCTGCCCCCCTTCCAGGATCCCCGATTAAAAATAAATAGTTCAGTAACCATTTGGAAGCTCAGGAGGATTCTTTGAGGATGGTGAGAAGAGCATGCCTTCCAACCTGAAGTAAGCAGGAGAATGGGATATTTTTCAAGAAACCACTGGAAAAGGAGGGTTGGGAGTTGTTAATCCTCTCATCTCTTGCCTTTACTTTCATGCCAGGACAAGCTGTTTCAGTCATAGCAGGGGAAAGAAATGTGAAATTAAACTAAGCTGTGGGCTAATCTGGAATTCCTAAAAAATGATCTTCCAAAGGATGAACTGAGTAGGACTGATTAAAACAACAAGAACAAAATGTCTTGCTACTTCAGATAATACCTTGAGCAACTCAGAGCATGAGCATACCAAGAAGGAAGAGACTGTTGGTCAAAGCAAGGCCCACAAGCATATTGGCTCCTACCTGCATTTGTATGTTAAAGAGCTTCATATCAGTAAAAATCTTAGATCTGAGATCTTACTGATATAGGGCAGGATACAAATGTTTTAAATAAATAATAAATAAAAATGAAGACCAGTAGACAGCCAAACTCAGGGAGTTCCAGAGAACAGAAGGGTTATACAAGTCTGGGAGGTGGTGCACAGACATTGTCTCTAGAACTGGAGGCAGGGCCAGCATCAAGGGTAGACATGGGTCAGACACCTGCTGAGGGCCCACACCCCTGCAGGGGCCCACTGACAAGAGTCCCCTGGAGTTGCTCCTACTCATCATTGCATCCTGCTTGTTCACCTGCCTATTGCTCTGGCCAGGCAATGGTGTTGGTGAGAAGGAGGAGAAGTAGATGCCATTGGCCACTTGCTCACTGGTTCACTGCCTGTCAAGCAAGCAAATGGTAGTAATGATGGTAGAGAGGAGGAAGTGCAGTTGCAGCTGGTGGCAATGGTGGTGAGACGGCAGATTCACTGAGGGAAGGGGGCCATTGAGGGTGTCTTGCCCAAGGGCCCTCAGAAACCTGGAGCCAGCACTTACTGGAGGTTTCGAGGCCTGAACCTTTTCCAGCTCTATGGTACACACACACACACACACACACACACACACCTCTTTTTATCCTGAGGAGGGGGGGGGAAACAAAAGAACTTAGGGAGTGCTCATCATCTATCTCAGGGGTGGGCAACTTGTGGCCCTCCAGATGTTTTTGCCTACAACTCCCATCATCCCTCAGCATTGGCTATGCCAGCTAGGACTGATGGGAGTTGTAGGCAAAAACGTCTGGAGGACCACAAGTTGCTCACCCCTGCTCTATCTATCTGGAGTTCCAGCCGTTTGCTTCAACCCTCACCTGCCACCACAGCACCAACTGAGGACCTCCGTGGCCTGAGGGGGAGGAAAAAGAGATGGCAGAACAGCCTTGGGAGCTGCCCATTATCTTGCTCCAAATGTTCCAGCTGAGGTGCCCCACCCTCCCCTAACTGCCACCACAGGGCTGCTCAGGGACTATCTGAAGGGAGGGAAGGTTTGGTTTTCAAAGTTTTTTTCACCTGTAATTTGTCTTTATTGCTTTATTATATCGGAGTGGTTTTTCTTTTAATACTCATTGTTTTAGTATTTTTACATAAACAACTCTGTGGGCTTTGCATGCAAAATGGTACTTAAATGTTTTGGTGCTTCCAGACAGTGCTTTTATCCCCTTATCACTCTGCCTCATTCACAGAATTTTACTTGTCATCTTCCACTTGGAAGATCTGGAAGTCATGACATACTTTTTCTCAACTGAAATATTTATCATTGTATCCATTTTTTAATATTGTATTGCAATTGTAAGACTTTATGACATGACTTTGTACTGAGTCTTTGTATTGGAACTGGTTCAAATGTGGTTCAAAGGGTACTTCTGGATGAGGCTTTTATGGTGCCATTGCCCTGCTTCAGTCAGAGAATTTTATGGGAGGCCCAGACAACCACCTCTTCAACTCAGTGTCCTCTTGTGTCTCCCCACCATTTCTTCCTCTCTTTTTCTTACGGCAGAAAATCAGTTAAGGGTGGGGGTGGGGGGCGAGATGAAATAGCTGCACAATGATTTCTAATTGGTAGCACTAGGAGCCCTCCATCTGGAAGCGACAGATTAGATAGATAGATAGATGATAGGGGATGTCTGGTATTGTACCCAGTATTCTAAATGTGGCTGCACCACAGATTTATATAATGGTATTATACTTTCTGTTCTTTGCTGCTGGGAGAGACCAAAAAAACAAACAAAGCCCCCTGAAATGAGCTAAAATTGTGTTTTCTGTTCCTGCTATTCAAGTCAACATAGAAAGAATATTTGAAGACTTGAAATTCATTCTGTCGTCTCAGTGGGAAAATATGATTAATAGAGTTCTGGAAGTCATGACATACTTTTCCTCAACTGAAATATTTATCATTGCATCCATTTTTTAATATTGTATTACAATTGTAAGATCTTATGACATGACTTTATATTGAGTGTATCGGAACTAGTTCAAACGTGGTTCAAGGGGTACTTCTGGATGAGGCTTTTATGGTGCCATTGCCCAGCCTCAGTCAGAGAATTTTAGGGGGCAGGGGCTGACAATGATGTGGTGTTAGTGACAATGATGAGAGCCAGTGTGGTGTAGTGGCAAGAGTGTTGGACTAGGAGCTGGGAGATCCGGGTTCTAGTCCCCACTCGGCCATGGAAGCTCACTGGGTGACTTTGGGCCAGTCACACACTCTCAGCCCAACCCACCTCACAGGGTTGCTGTTGTGAGGATAAAATGGAGAGGAGGATGATAATGTAAGCCACCTTGGGTTCCTTGCAAGAGGAAAAAAGGTGGGGTATAAATGCAATAAATAAATAAATAAATAAATGTCTTCAGCTCAGACCTCCCCTTTGTCTTCCCAGTGCTGCTTCTGCCTTTTCTCTTACCACAGAAAATCCATTAAGGGTGCAATCCTATGCATGCTTAGACAGGAAAAAGTCCTACAACTCAGCATGCCCAAGCCAGCATGGCTGACTGGGGGATCCTGGGAGTTGTAGGACTATTTTCTGTCTAAGCATGCGTAGGATTGTGCCTTAAGTAAGAAAAGATGGATTAGCTACACAATGCCTTCTGATTGCTAGTGTTAGAACCCCATCATCTGGAAGCACCAAAGTGACTGAACCAGTGAAAGGGCCGTGGCTCAGTGGTAGAGCCCCAGCTTTGCATGCAGAAGGTCCCAGGTTCAATCCCTGGCATCTCCAGGTTGGGCTGGAAAAACTCCTGACTAAAACCTTGAAGAGTCAGTGTTGATAATACTGGGCTAGATGGATCAAGGCTCTGACTCAGTATAAAGCAACTTCCTATGCTCCAGTTACTGTAAAAGAATCATTATCAAAGTTCAGACCAGACCTGAAACTAAACTGTAGAATTGTTGTTGTCATTGTTCAGTTGTTCAGTCGTGTCCGACTCTTCGTGACCCCATGGACCACAGCACGCCAGGCCTTCTTGTCCTGCACTCTCTCCCGGAGTGTGCACAAGTCCATATTCATTGCATCGGTGATGCTATCTAGCCATCTCATCCTCTGCCGTCCCCTTCTCCTTTGGCCTTCAATCTTTCCCAGCATCAGGGTCTTTTCCAGGGAGTTTTCTCTTTGCATTAGGTGGCTCAAAAAATATTTGAGCTTCAGCTTCAGTATGAACCTGAACCAGAACTGAACCAAAAGTTGTCATGCTTCACCTTCCCACTTTCAAAGGGCCTCCTGTTCTATTTGAAGAAAATATTTTCCTTTTGTCAATCCTTCTTTCATTCTAAGTATATGCAAATATAAAAGGTGGGTTGCCTGGTGCCCACATTATCTTTCTGGCCCAGGCAAACCCTTTAAAAAAAATTCTCCTCCACTTTCAAAGTTTCAGCTTCTTTTGAGCTAGTGTTTTTACTGCTTTTTACTATTTTGTTTGGATTTCTATTTTATTTATTTGTCTATTTTAATTTCTTCTTTATTGTTTATGAAAGCTGCCCTGAAAACATAGCTGAACAGTGGTGTTGTTGTTCAGTCATTAAGTTGTGTCCGACTCTTCGTGACCCCACGGACCACAGCACGCCAGGCCTTCCTGTCCTCCACTCTCTCCCGGAGTGTGCTCAAGTCGGTGATGCTATCTAGCCATCTCATCCTCTGCCGTCCCCTTCTCCTTTTGCCTTCAATCTTTCCCAGCATCAGGGTCTTTTCCAGAGAGTTTTCTCTTCGCATTAGGTGGCCAAAATATTTGAGCTTCAGCTTCAGTATCTGTCCTTCCAATGAGCACTCAGGGTTGATTTCCTTTAAGATTGACTGATTTGACCTCCTTGCAGTCCAGGGGACTCATTAAGAGTCTTCTCCAGCACCACAGTTCGAAAGCATCAATTCTTCGGTGCTCAGCCTTCCTTATAGTCCAGCTCTCACAGCCATACATTACTACTGGGAAAACCATAGCTTTGATTAGACGGACCTTTGTCGGCAAGGTGATGTCTCTGCTTCTTACTATGCTGTCTAGGTTTGCCATAGCTTTCCTCCCAAGGAGCAAGCATCTTTTAATGTCATGGCTACAGTCACCGTCTGCGGTGATCTTGGAGCCCAAGAAAGTGAAATCTGTCACTGCTTCCATTTCTTCCCCTTCCATATGCCAGGAAGTGATGGGGCCAGATGCCATGATCTTAGTTTTTTTAATGTTGAGTTGCAAACCAGCTTTTGCACTCTCCACTTTCACCCTCAACAAGAGGCTCTTTAGATCCTCTTCGCTTTCTGCCATTAGGGTGGTATCGTCTGCGTATCTGAGGTTGTTGATAATTCTCCCAGCAATCTTAATTCCGACCTGTGATTCATCCAACCCAGCATTTCTCATGATGTACTCTGCATATATGTTATATAAGCACGGTGACAATATACAGCCTTGTCGTACTCCTTTCCCAATTTTGAACCAATCGGTTGTTCCATGTCCGGTTCTTACTGTTGCTTCTTGACCCTCGTACAGGTTTCTCAGGAGACAGGTAAGGTGGTCTGGTATTCCCATCTCTTTAAGAATTTGCCACAATTTGTTGTGATCCACACAATCAAAGGCTTTAGCATAGTCAATGAAGCAGAAATAGACATTTTTCTGGAATTCTCTTGCTTTCTCCATGATGCAGCGAATGTTGGCGATTTGATCTCTAGTTCCTCTGCCTCTTCAAAACCCCGCTTGCACTTCCAGTAGTTCTCGGTTCACATACTGTTGAAGCCTAGCTTGTAGGATTCTGAGCATCACCTTGCTGGCATGTGAAATGAGCGCAATTGTGTGGTAGTTTGAACACTCTTTGGCGTTGCCCTTCTTTGGAACTGGAATGTAAACTGGCCTTTTCCAGTCTTGTGGCCATTGCTGAGTGTTCCAAATTTGTTGGCATATTGAGTGCAGCACTGTAACAGCATCATCTGTTAGGATTTTAAATAGCTCAGCTGGAATATTGTCATCTCCGCTAACTTTGTTGTTAGTAATGCTTCCTAAGGCCCACTTGACTTCACCCTCTAGGATGTCTGGCTCAAGTTCAGTGACTGCACTATCATGGCTATCAGGGACATTAAGATCTTTCCTGTATAGTTCTTCTGTGTATTCTTTCCACCTCCTCTTAATCTCAACTGCTTCTGTTAGGTCCCTGCCTTCTTTGTCCTTTATCATGCCCGTCTTTGCACAAAACGTTCCCTTGATATCTCTGATTTTCTTGTAAAGATCTCTAGTCTTTCCTATTCTATTGTTTTTCTTGATTTCTTTGCATTGTTCATTTAAGAAGGCCTTCTTGTCTCTCCTTGCTATTCTCTGGAACTCTGCGTTCAGTTGGATATATCTTCCCCTTTCTCGCTTGCTTTTTGCTTCCCTTCTTTCCTCAGCTACTTGTAAAGCCTCATCAGACAGCCACTTGGCTTTCTTGCATTTCTTTTTCTTTGGGATGGATTGAGTTGCTGCCTCCTGAACAATGTTATGGACCTCCGTCCATAGTTCCTCAGGCACTCTGTCTATCAGTTCTAATCCCTTAAATCTATACGATGTACGTCATACCTGAATGGTTTAGTGGTTTTCCCTACATTCTTCATTAAGCCGAAATTTTGCAATAAGAAGCTCATGATCTGAGCCACAGTCAGCTCCAGGTCTTGTTTTTACTGACTGTATAGAGCTTCTCCATCTTTGGCTGCAAAGGACATAATCAATCTGATTTTGATATTGACCATCTGGTGATGTCCATGTGTTGAGTCGCCTCTTGTGCTGTTGGAAAAGAGTGTTTACTATGATCAGTGTGTTCTCTTGGCAAAACTCTATTAGCCTTCGTCCTGCTTCATTTTGTACACCAAGGCCGTGCTTGCCTGTTATCCCGGTGATTTCTTGACTTCCTACTTTAGCATTCCAATCCCCTATGATGAACAGGACATCTTTTTTTGGTGTTAGTTCTAGAAGGTATTGTAGGTCTTCATAGAACTGATCAACCTCAGCTTCTTTGGCCTCAGTGGCTGGGGCATAGACTTGAATTACTGTGATGCTGAATGGTTTGCCTTGGATGCATACTGAGATCATTCTATCATTTTTGAGATTGTACCCCAGTACTGCTTTTCCCACCCTTTTATTGACCATGAGTGCTACTCCATTTCTTCTAAGGCATTCTTGTCCACAGTAGTAGATATAATGGTCACCTGAATTAAATTCTCCCATGCTTGTCCATTTCTCTGATTCCCAAGATGTCGATGTTCAATCTTGCCATCTCATGTTTGACCACCTCCAGCTTACCTTGATTCATTGATCTTACATTCCAGGTTCTGTCATAGCTTATGGATTCACTGAGTTATGCAAGCCCCTTCGCCACAACAAGGCAGTGATCCATGAAGGGGTACAGGCATTTTAAAAGTAAAAACATAAACAAACATTAAAATAAAAACGCCCCCCCCCCCGCAAACCTTTACCAAAATTCTCGGCAGCATGACTACAACTTCTAGGGTTGTTGACAGTCATAGTGATAGTGAGATCACTTTCAAATTGGTGCTTTTGATTCAGAACACTACATTTTTAGTGTTAGTGTGTCCTGAATCAAAAGCACTGTGTTCTGTACGTATGCAGCAGCTACACTTGAGCTTCATAAGAGGGAAATAGGGTGGCCATGTGTCCTCTTTTACAGAGGACAGTCCTCTATTTTAAGGGCTGCTAGAGCACCGCCCTCTATTTTGAAGGTCTCCTCTGTTTGAAGGACTGTCCAATCCAAGCAAGCCCAGTATAAAGGTGATGCACCATCAGATGAAAATGTTGGGCCCTGAAGCTGCCATCAACAGTCAGCACCTGGACTGAGCAACGCACACAGGTAGGGATGATGTAAAATGGATGATGTAAAATCCATTCCTTCTGTGTTTTGTGGATTGTCAGGCACCTTTCGTTCCATCGCCAGCGCCTTGGTAGAATCTGTGTTTTTTTGTTTCCGAATTTGCACAAATTTGACATGTGCACAAATGCACAAATAACCCCCAAATGTACATTTTCACATTTGTTGTCTAAAACATGGGCTAAAATCAAACAAGATTTGCTTAACCTTAACGGTTTAATAGCTATAATGAGCCTTTCTGAGTTTGAACAGCAGCAACTGCAGTGGTTGCCGTGCAGATTACCTAGGTTGGACTTGCTTGTAATACACAAACTAAACTATTGCATGCTGATGATTTTCAATTGACAAATGTATTCCAACAATATTTTTTTAGAAAGCAAATTCCAGAAATGCAGAGGCCGCAGCTGGCAGAAGACAGGGTGAGGTGTGCTGCCTTTGAAACTTAATTGCCTCCTAGAACCCATGGTAGACACGCTAGATGTGCAACAGTATCGTCACCGTTGGGCCAGTCTGTAAGAATGATGGACATGAGTCCCCTCCTAGTTGAAGAGGTAGGAGAGGCCTCCAGCATGGATCCAGGCTAAGGTAGTCACACTTAGGTCCCAGTGCAGTCAATATGAAAAGTTAGTAATTATTAACGGAGACCAACTGGCAGCACAATCTTTACTTAGAAGTAAGTCCCATTGAGTTCAATGGGACTTACTCCTAGCATGGAAGTACATATAGGAGTGCAGCTTACATCTGGATACAAGCATCTGAGCTGAAATGTAATTGATTGATTGATTGATTGATTGATTGCATCTTTGTACCACCTTTCTGGAATCAACCAAGGCAGTTTACAAAATTCAGAAAACAGAAATCATGGACAAAGAAAGATATAGTAAAATATTTTATAAAACAACCTTAAAAACCATTTCAAAAACAGGAGTGAAAGGAAAGCACCAGGGAAGAAACTGAAAAACATAAAGGGAGAGGAAGAGACAGAGACAGAGAAGGAAAAAAATTAAATGGAACATCTGTAGATAATGAAAGAGGCAATCAAGGACTTTCACAATCCCCCTCAAATGGTGGGCTGA
This sequence comes from Heloderma suspectum, assembly GCF_057233095.1. NCBI lineage: Eukaryota > Metazoa > Chordata > Lepidosauria > Squamata > Helodermatidae > Heloderma > Heloderma suspectum. Next base: position 179,924,019 of record NC_139458.1, on the reverse strand, counting down.
ATCTACACATTGTGGTTATACCATTATCATAACTATTGGTGCCCACTGGTGTCAAGTGTACCAATAGTTATGACAATGGTATGATAACAGTATAACTGCTATATGTAGATTCAGCCGTGGTCTCTAGATCACAACTCTGAGATGTGAGTGTTGACTTGAATGCAGCAGCTTCACAGCAGCTAAGCTGCCGCAGCTTACAAAAGTGAGATCTTCAAAACCGGCCAGCAGAACTGAGTGAGGGTATGAGTCTGAGATGAGTGAACATGGAACTAAGTGTGTGCATGTGTCTGTCAGAGAGTAAGAGGAAACTCGGCAAAAAGAGAAAAGGGGGGGAGTAAATGTCTTGGAAGGAATGTAAATGGCCAAGCATTAAGACATAAGCCTAGTTCTCCTTGGGATAGTCAGCCTGTGTCTGGACTGTACCACTTCTGACTGAAAGGTGGGGAGAGCTCATATGACTGCATGCTCGTGCATGCAAAAATATTCCCTGCACACAGAACAGTAAATGCCAGGGAGAAGGCTAGGCTAGAACCCTTCTCCCTCACCTCTAATTCTTTATATAGTTGGTCTTTTTTTTTTTTTTTTTGTAAGGAGGAGCTATGAGTCAGGACAGAGACAGCCCAAAACATTTTGATGCTGGGGAAAAAGATCAGAGTGACATCCATCCCCCATTCCATGTACAGAAGCCAAGAGACTGGCTGACAAATCCGACTCCATCACTGGCGATGTGAGAGCATCCTCCATTGCACCTGACAGAAGCAGCCAACTTGGGGTTATAATGCTGATCATCTACTTCCTGAAGCAGCAGCCTCTCTCCACCTAAGGCTAGGGCTGGCCTTGAGAAGGAAAGAACTGAGACACAAGTCTACCACCCCAGTGAGGACTAGGCTTAATTCTCCTTGTTTATCCTGAAACTGTTGTACTTTTACATGTTACTGATCATTGTATGTGTTAGTTCTCCTCCTGTTATTAAGTATTAGTAGTTATTGTGGAAAGGAATGTCTAATTTAATAAATGAATGGTTGTTGTTAATTAATGTTTTAATAAGTAATTGTTACTGTTAAATGGTACCGTACATGGGAGGAAAAGAAAAAAACTAGTTCCAGCTCATCTGATAATAGCTGCCTTCTGCTTCTGTGTAAGTATTTGAAATACTTACCTGAATTTCCTCTGGCTCTTCAAACCAACCACATGTCACTCTCCTATTTGTGACTGAGGCCCATAGAGGAGCTTCTGCCCAGTGATAGTGAGGCGGTGTGTGTGTGTAAAGCTATGGAGTACCTGCAGTTCCAGTCATAGACATGTTGTAGAGCTTGGCAGACAGGCAGTAGTAAGCAATGTGCAGTGTTATTTCAATGCCAGGACCTATGACAGCATGACTGGGGGAACTGGAGACACAGCTGAACCCAAGACTAACCAGCAGCACCTAGACAAAAGAACAAGTAAACTGAAGAGTTCCAGTGCTGGCCTTAAGCCTACAAATGGCTAAAATAGTCTTCCTCAACTTGGAATCCTCCAGATGTTTGGACTACAGTTCCCAGCATTTCTAACAATTGGCCATGTCGAAGTTCAAAACATCTAGAGGGCATCATCTTGGGGAAGCCCTGCCTCCCTAAAGGGGTCACACTCAGTTTGTGAAGTGTGCTCTCCATGATTATAGGGTTAAAATAAACAAAGGCCTACAAAGTGTTAGACTATTCTTTTTCTTTTTTTTCTTTTTTTACATTTATATCCCACTTTTCTTTCAAGGAGCTCAGGATGGCTTACATGGTTTCCTCTCATCCCCCATTTTCTCCTCACAACAACCTTGTGAGCAGGTTAGGCTGAGAGATGGCAACTGGGCCCATGGACACCCAGGAAGGTCCTTGACTAAGTGGGGATTTGAACCTAGGTCTCCCAGATCCTAGTCCAATATTTTAACTGTTAGGCCACCCTTACTCTGGATTAGATTAGATTATTTTTAAAGTTACATGGGATGAGATTACCTTTAAAAACTTTCTACAATTCAGAGAACTGCTCAACTAATCGAGTGCCTCATGATCTGCATGACTATTTTAAAAACACCAGACATTTGCACCACATGATAAACTACTTTGGAAACTTTGGGGAATATAAAAAGCAGTTTGCCATGATGTAGGGTGAGGTTGGTGTGTCCCTTGGTGCCTCTGGGACTAGTGGGGTAGTGGTGAAGCCGGTATCACCAGAGCTGAGCACATTTCAGGGGAGGAGTTCTTAGTAAGAGGTGCTGTTGGCAGGAAAAGATTCTCCTGCAGCAGAACACACAGGAAATGTGTCCCTTGACTTCATTCATTCCTCATTTTCATCCATGGAAATCTCCACCTCAGTGGTGGCTTCCTGAGATGGTCCAAGGAGAGGATGTGTCTCATCTCATTGCCCTTGATGTCTCAGTGCTCTTCTTCTGATGTAGAAGTGTCCAAGGTACTGGGCCATGGCAATCACAAATAACTTCTACTTGGCTTCCAATCCTTAAAGCACTTTACCAGTGCACAGGGCCAGTGTCAAAGGTAGGTATGGTTGGGCACCCATACCCTAGCAGGGGTCCACTAGCAAGAGCCCCCTAGAGTTGCTCCTCCTCTTCGCCATTGCAACCTGCTTGTTCACCCGTCTCTCACTCTAGCCCAGACAACGGTGGTGGTGAGAAGGAGGAGCAGTAGATGCTGCTGCCTACATGCTCACTGGCTCTCTGCCTGTCGGGCGAGCAGGTGGTAGCAATGAGGAGAAAGAGGATGAGGAGCAGCTGATGACAACGGTGGTGAGAAGGTAGAATCGCTGAGGGAGGGTGTCTTGCCCAGGGGCCTTCAAAAACCTAGAGCTGGCATTGCCGGCACACGCTACCTAGAGGACAAAGTGTAAATAATGGCCTAATGTTACTGCCATGTGCGTGTCACGTAAAAAAGGAGTCTTACCAAACTTGCTCATCTCAGCTCAGTGCCTGCAAGTCGTGAACTTTGAATGAGTACAATCGCTGGGAAAAAAAAGTAAATTCAAAAGCAAAGTATTAATAATACCACCACTTTTTAAAAGAAAATGGTGCTATCAGTACAACTGACGATAGAGGGGGCACATCTGAGTCGTCTCTCTCTTCTCCCCCCCCCCAATTCCAGACTTGAAGTGTGAAGGAATATCAGGAGCTTTCCAAGTTTCCTCTGTGTAGCAGCACAGCTTTTGCCTCCTTTTGTTCTGCCCAGTGTGCCCATTTTTAAATATTCAAACAAAGCTCCATCAACCGCTAGTTACGCCATAATACCAGCTTGTGTTTACGTTTTCAGCTCTCCAGATCATGATCCCATTGAGTGCACATAGAGCGAGTGCTCGTGAGTACGCGCCCATTCACCATCAGGAGAAATCAGACTGTAAACACAAGCTGGTATTTTGGTGGGAGCGCACTAATATGGCGGCTGGGAGGGTCGGAAGTGAGAGGTCAATGATAGGTTCAGAAATTCCTTGCTTTTTTTCAGGCTGAGTGATGCTGCTTGTGCAGTAGCTGTTATTTTTTCCCTCTCTCTTCCTAATGGGAAACACTCATCTGTTATACAGCAACAAGGCCTAGCTAGAATGGTTTCCTTTTAAGACAACTTTAAATTTAATCTTCTAAGGCAACTGATGAGAGCATTATAGGGTGGCCATGTGTCCTCTTTTACAAAAGACAGTTCTCTATTTGAAGGGCTGCCAGAGGACTATCCTCTATTTTGAAGGCATCCATTAGTTGAAGGAGAGTCCAGCCCAAGTCCAGTATAAAGATAAAGAACCATCAGAAGGAAGAGCTGGGCCTTGAGGTAGTCCATCAACAGCATCTCGACATCAGAATGAGCAAGGCACACAAGTAGCCCAGTCACAGACTTCCACACTGTGGTGAGATGTGCTGTATTTCTATTTGATTTATAAGAATTATTTCTAGATTTGCATTTATATGTATAAATTAGCATATGCAAATTTTATGCAAATCAGTGTCTTTTGTCCTCCTTTTTGGTGATGCATTCCCTCTTTTCTGGCAATTCGTAAGTAACCACCCTAGAGCATTATTTAAAATATTTAAAATATGACTGGATTGGGTATGCGGATTTTTAAAAAAATCACAGTAAACTAAAGTAGATGACTTCAAAAGACTTGGACACAATTCAGAGACACCCCCCCCCCCGCCTCCATCACCACAATTAACTGAGGACCTAGTGATACTTAAGAGGGCTTGTTTGTCTGCACCATATGCAAGCCACTTTTGAGAGTTGGGGACTATAAAAAGCCATTTGCCACAAAGCACCAGGAGGCTGCTGGCCAAGATGGGGGTAGTGGAGGAAGTCAAATGTTCCACCAGGCCTGCACAAGCCCTTGCACACTTCTGATGGAGCTCTCTGGATGTCAGTTCATGCCCTCCTTTCCTATGGAAGAGTACCTAGATGGCACATTTCCTTTTAAAATATTAAATTGGAAAAGGTTTGAGCACAGCTTAAAAAAGCAAGCTGATCGGCAAAATAGGGAGCTACCAAATTAACTCCCGAGAAAGCTATTTAAATCTCAGATGAGATTTGCATTGAGCACACGTACATCTAAATAAACCAAGTATAAAGCATTTGTTTCTGAAAATGGAGAGCTGAGCCATAGACGACGGCCCTATTCAGACGTCTGTGAGAAGTTCCCTAAACAGCTTTCTTCATTTAGTTTATCTTTTAATAGAATTACATCATTTCAGTCATAAAATGATCAAGAATAGTCAAGTCTAGCCCACCAGCAGGAAACATCATTAAGAAGCAAAGAAGTAATGAGCAAGTTATCACACATGAGCTAAATATATCTCATGGAAATAATGTTATCTCTTCTATGTATTTATATAAACAAGTCATATATGGGCAAAGATCACTGGATCTCTTTGGGAAATATTTTGACACTGGTGACTCGGAATATATATTCCCTAAGTGTTGATGCTCTTGATGTTATAAATAGTGTCTCCTTGCCTTGAAAAAAACATTGATGCCTCTGCAAGTGGAGAGACACAGGTACATTTTATCCATGTGATTGATTTCAATATTCCAGAAATGCTGAATAATTAATGTTTCATAATGGGCTGACACCTACAACATTTGCAAGGATTATCATTCTCAGCATGATTTAATTGCTTACTTCTTACCTGAAAAGATAACCTTTCTGAGGACACTACACTGTTTCTGCATAAATGGGCTATGCTATAATAAATAAGGGATTGTAGTGCAATGATTATAAATGATATGAATATTAATATTTATGTTGAAACCAAGATGGGAAAAATGTTACTCATCTATACTGTAATACATAACTCTGGGTTTCTGCATGGATGAAATTTTAGGGCACTTCTTATGGTTGCGAGATATGAATGAGATGTCAAATTAAAGTACGCCATGTACAAATAAGCAGAAAACTAGTACTTTTACTAACTTGGCAAAAAAAAATCACAGGAACTAAAAAAGGGGGGGACAACATCTGAGTTAATCACAGGTGGAATGTTATTGGTCAGTCTGTGAACTCTTCCTGTTGGTTGAGCTGCTGTGATGTCATAAAAGCCTTGAGGTTGGATATGAAGGCAGACAGCCATCTGTCAGGGATGCTTTGACTTGGCTTCCTGCATTGAGCAGGGGGATGGACTCGATGGTCTTATAGGCCCCTTCCAACCCTACTATTCTATGTCTGATGGATGTGGGGGCTTAGAGAAAGAGTTGGTGGTAGGCTGAACCCTCATGGATTTGAGGAAGTGCAGAAAGTTGAGGGAAGAAGGTGGTCAAAGGAAGAATTGGTAGAGGAGATGGGAGTCCTGAGATGGAGGGCTTTTGGGGGGCATTGTATTAAAAAGGAATAATGATACATTTATTCCTTCTAACTTTACTTGAGGGTGCTTGGAACAATCCTTTTAGCTTATTGTAACAGGGGTATTATGTGAATAGTCTTGCATTTCAGACATGCTTTGTTTCTGATGCTAAGCTTTGGGATTTATTTTATTTTTTATTTTCACACACACACACCCCGGCCCAGTGTTATATGTAACAGGTATTGCAACATCTGTAATGCAGTAGAGGATTTAGTTGTTATTTATGGTTTAGCAAATTATGTGTGGTTTCTTTAGTTGTTGGAACAGATTTATCCAAATATAAAATGTAGCCATTATTCTTAAGAATTTGATCAGGACTATATTTGTAGTAAGGGGCAATTCTGAATGGATTCGTTGTCTGGTAGTTAATGATTTTTGCAACCTGATTGTGTCTAGTAAGATATGCTGTTATCACATAAGATAGCCAGAAGAGCCAGAATTCTATTGTAGAGCATTTGCTTTGCATACAAACAATCCAAGTACAAGTAATTTTTGTGAACTGCCCAGAGAGCTTTGGCTATGGGGTAGTATAGAAATATAATAAATAAATGAAATGAAATCCTTGGCAATTCCAGATAGGGCTGAAAAAAAACTCCTGTCTGAAAGTATCTGGACTCTGGGTCGGGGAAAGCTGCCACCAGTCAGTGTAGACAATTCTGAACTAGGTCTGACTCAGTAGGCTGTTTCCTACGTATGTATGTGTTCTATGGTTTCTGTTTAATCTATACATGTTGTTCTACAAGCATCTCCATCTGTGGTCTTTATTAGGTGTTGTTGATGCTTATTGGTAGCAATTACACAGTCCTGAATAGCAGACAGTGGCAGAACCTTCTGTTTCTGCTTTAAGCTGACCTTCATTTAGCCACTTCACTGACGAAGCTCAGGGCCGGCCCCACCATTATGGAAAGTATCAGAGAGGAGATTCAGCAGGAGAGGTGGAAACAGTGGTGATGCTGGAGGACAGAACTGTGTGAGTCATGTGGCTTGCCCTGTGACCCCTAGTTAGCCTATTGCCCTTAGGTGCACAGAGGATGCTATCCCATTGTCAGCACTTAAGTGTGGTGACTTCTTTTCTTTGGAACTCTCTGCCCCTGGAGGTCAGGCAGGCGCCAACACTGCTTCCGGCACCTCCTGAAAACAGTTCAGTTCTAGGAAGCATTCCTTAAATGACCAGCCATGCTTTTTTATTGGCATTCTGTTTTTAATAATTTTAATGTGGTGTTTTAATGTTTTATCTTTTTTACAACTGTACTTCTTGCCTTCACCACTCCAGAATCTGTTTTGGATGGGGAGTAGTATACAAATGTTGTATGTATGTGTAAATAAATGAATAAATTTCAACTGCCAGTGCAGACATCTTATGTAAATGGAATGTGGGGTGGGGGGGCAGCCATTTTGTTCTTTGCCTCAGGCAGCAAAATGTCTTGGGCTGTCCTTGATGAGAACTACATCCACATTTCCTCTATTAGGCCTTTCTGGATATTTCTCATGCAGGTCTTTGGATTCCCCTATTTCAGTTCTTTCTTTTATTGACACTGAAGCTGGCTGGAATGATTCATCCCTTTGGTTCTGGGGTAAACTTTTGATCCCCCTCAACCTGGAGAGGTTGGTAATCGGATCTCCTGTAGTAATGATGGTGTTAGGTTGACACCTGCAATCTTTGCCGGTGTCAAAAATCCTTCAGATCTTGGGAGATATGCAGCCTTTCCACTCAGTAGGTTGGGCGGTTATACCTTGTGAAAAAAGAGGCCAAAAGAGGGCACAAAGTTGCACAAAAATTGTATATGCTAATTAATATGTATAGATGCAAATTTAGAAATAATTACTGTAATTGAAATGGAAATACAGTACATCTCATGACAATGAGGAAGACTGTGACCAAGTGATCTGTGTGCTTGTCTGCTCAGTCTGCTGCCCAGGTGCTAACTGTTGATGGGCAGCTTCAAGGCCCTGCTGTCCTTTCTGGTGATTCTTTATCTCTAAACCTGACTTGGACTGAGCAGCCCTTCAAATACCGGACACCTTCAAATAGAGGACTTTCCAAGTAGGACACATGGCCACCCTAGTACTGAGGCCTGCAGATGCATTCTGAACTTTGCGTGAATTTACGAGTTAATCTATTAACCTCATTCAAATCAGCATCAGAGCTTTTAATTATATCCATAGAGTAAGTCGGAGCCAAAAATGTAAGAAGAGGCATGCTGGATCAGACAAGGGTTCATCTAGTCCAGCATTCTGTTCACACAGTGGCCAACCAGCTGTCGACCAGGAACCCACAAGCATGAGCGCAACAGCACCCTCCCATCCATGTTCCCCAGCAACTGGTGTACATAGGCTCGCTGCCTCCTCACTCGAGGTAGCACATAGCCATCAAGACTAGTAGCTGTTGATAGCCTTTTCCTCCAAGAATTTGTCCACCCCCCTTTTAAAGCCATCCAAATTGGTGGCCATCACTACATCCTGTAGTAGCAAAGTCCATAGTTTACCTATGCGCTGCATGAAGAAGTACTTCCTTTTATCTGTCCTGAATCTCCCACCAATTGGCTTCACAGGATGACCCTGGGTCCTAGTACTTTGAGAGAGGGAGAAAAGTGTCTCCCTCCTGGGTAGCTAGGACTACCCAGGTGTTAATTACATTTATTTTAACGTTAGCTGTAAGATCAGTTTTCAGTATTTTAAAGTACCTGCCTTTAACTTCAGAGATGCCTGTAAGAAGATTTTAAACTTCAGTGCGTGTGTTTTTTAAATTTTTCCTCATGTGGAACTACTGTCTAGGGTAAGCATTTCTGCATGTTTCCTGTTCAGTTCCAGACAATATTTTTATATCTTCACTGGATGTTTGTGGTTGTTCTGAGGCTAGCTGGAGATTCAGTCAATAATTTTATTTTCTGGTTTATTGGTTATCACGGTGCATACCTACCTTTCTACAAAGTAGCACAGGCGGCTTATATTCACAGGTATGTAGACAGACACACACACACACACACACACACACACTATAATAAAACATAAAGAGAGATAAAATCAAATAACATCAATGAAAACAGCCTAAACACTAAAACTCAACAAGATAGAAAGAACATATTAAGAAAGACATTCCACCAAACCTTGTGAAAATACAACTGTTTCCTGTCTAAAAACAAGTAGCGATGCAGCCAGGTTGACCTCCCTGTAGAGTCTGCTCCAGATTTTGGGTTCCACTATGGGAAAAGCTCTGTCTCAGATACTCAACTGTCTTAGGGCTTCTGAAGAAGAATCTCTGTATAAAAGCTGTGTGATTCTTGGGGTGTTTCTACATTAAGTAAAACCTCTGCAAAACCCCACATCCTTTCCAGAGCTTCCTGCTTTTAGTTTCTTTGTGGGATTAGGAGGGGCTTCTTTACACAGCAGCTGTGTGGTTTGAACTGAGGGAGTGCCTCCCCCCCTCCCTGGCATGTGTGCAAAGGAGCGGGGGGGGGGAGTCTTGTTTTTGTAGCTTAACTTCTGCTGTACTGTTTTCTCGCAGCCCCCAGGAAACCTCTGACTTACTTCTGAGTAGAGATAAGATCACCCTGTAAGTCTGCAACCCTTGGCACACTTACTTGGGAGTAAGCCCCACTGAACTTAATAGGGTGCTGTGAAACAACAGAGGACGCTGCTTCTGAGCTTGGTGGGGTGGGGGATCAGATGTGTCTCCCTTTGTTGCAGGGAGGCATTTTACCCTCTTCTCCCTCCATTTGAGAAACGTGGAGGCAGGATATGCAATCGGTAAGTGATTCTTGCCCTCGCGCCTGTCAAATCTCATCCTGACCGCGCCCCCAACAACTGAAAACAAACGCCCACAGCAGGCAGACACAGCAATTTCTTTCGCTATTGGAGAATTTTACAGGTAGGTCATGGCGCTCCTGTTCCGTGGGCTGGAAACAATACTACATCTTTTGTGTTTGGGGAAAACACAAGATAGGCCGGAGGAAATGGTGGGAGACACCCTGGAGGGTAACGGCATCATCTAAATAGCCCACAAACTCCCAAGAGAGAGCCATCTCAATAGCAGGATAAAAGCTCTGTGTGATGAACCCCTTGTTCTCTCTCCACCTTTTTTGGAGTATAGAAATAGAACCAGAAATAGATCCATTTAATAGAGTGGAGAGTGAGACAAATCCACATTGGGCTTAAGGATGCCCGCTGATAAATACCCATCTTGTTTAGAATATTATCTATCTCTATCTTGTCCAGTTTTGTATTAGTATGCCACACAAAATGTTGCAGTGTGGAGTGTTTCTGTTCAGGATCCCAGGAAGCCAGCCAGGCCCTCTTCCATTCCATTCCCTCTGATCCCCCCCGCCCTGCCAGCAACAGTCAGTCAGCATTCCATACCCATTGAGCATGCTCAGTCCTCACTGGGTTGTTTTGTGGGGCTATCCCCGCTTAGGGTTTTCACCTACTAAAAATGTTTGTCTTTATGCAAACCTCAGAATCCCCCCAACCCTCCTGATACCTCTGTCTTATGCATAGATGGTGCCATTATGGCTACATAAGGACCCAGACTTGGAGAATGAGTATATAGGATTTACTCTATAGTTGAGTAAATCCTATATACTATATACTAATCTCAACTATTGAGTAATCTCTATAGTTGAGATTAGTTACTCACAGAAGACCCACAAACTTCTGTGAGTAACTAATCTCAACTGCAGGATAAAAGCCCCATGTGGAGAAGCCTGTGTCTTCACTTGAGCATACTTCAGAATGGCAGCACAAAGAATAAGGTGATCTGTTACTATATGTTGTTATATTCTGGAGTGCATACAGTAGCTGGGAACTTACAGAGAACAAAATAAGGGATACAAGCCCTGTCTGATCAGCTTGCAATCTACTGAAGGTAGAGGAGGGATATCAGCTTGAGAATGGCCAAAATGAAGATGTGGGAATAAATGCCATAGCCTGGTTCCTTACACAATAATGTGGATTAGAAAGAATTTCCTACTTCACCCAGAAATGTGGAAAGAAAGTATGAGAGGAAACAGGACACATGAACACACATTACACTGGCAATTAACTACTAATAACATAAAAGATAACAGATATGCCTGAATAAATGATGAGATAAATATTAAGTGTTGTATCCAATGTTAAATCTCACTTACGTCACATTAATTTCAATGGATCTACTGTAAGTAGGACTAACATTGGATACACATAACGAATTCATACGGAGCTGCACTCTTTGAACAGGATGCCTGCCCTTTTAAAGAGAACTTTGCATTCTAGTTCACATCACAAATATTCCTCTTAGGATGAATTCATCTTTCTTTTAGGATTTTAATTAAAATTGACTCAAGATGGCTTCGATTAATGACACAAGTATTTGTCACTGCAGAAGGGAAGGTCACTCATGCCCCGGGTGCTGCGCAGCAGCTGGACATCTGCTCATGTGAGGTGCATCTATGGACTTGCACGAGAAGGCAGGACCAAGGACCAACAGCCAGTTGTTCAAGTGCAGGAGCAGGGAGCAGACCAAAGGGAGCAGACACACACTAGCTATTTATGGCAGAGGCACCTCCTCCCCCTCACAAGTTGGAAGAAATTCAGCACCCACCCATAATCCCATGGCACAGTACAGGATCAGCTGATTACCATGGGCTAAGTAGAGCTTCTTTCCCCACCCCCCACCCCCCAAAGCCACCTCGGCCCAGGAGCAGAGCTGTTGTTGTTCTTCTGGTGCCTGTTCTGAACTGAAGAATCAGAGACAGTATTCTGGGTGTGGTGGAAGTACATAGGCTACCGCTAAGTCTCAGCTGGCCAAGACAGCGCCAGCAAACAGGAAAGAGTGCCCTGCAGCATCCAATAAGATTGAGGAGGCGGGGGCTGTTCAGACCAGTCTCCCAGTGGTAGAAGGCCCAGGAGGGGTGGGGAACAGGAACACCCTCGGAACATCCCTGACTCAACCATCCAGAGGTAGCTGCCTCAGAGATGGGGGCGACTCAGCCATTGCCCGCCTCAATGCATCGTGTGTGTGTGTGTGTGTGTGTAGCAATGATGAAATGGTGGCAGCGCTAGCTGTCAGCAGATTTAGTTGCTTGTTGATGATCCTATTAAATAGTTAATAAAGTTGTGGCTCTTTTTATCCCAAGACAGCTTGTGTCAAAGTCTCTTTATTCACCACTAGGTTTGCAATGAGAGAGGAAAGGGGGAAGATAACTCTGGGGGTGGGAGGGATCCTGTGAAATAAACTGGAGTTCAGGAGGCAAAACATATTGTTTCGGGGCATCCCAGTAAAGCTCTTATACCTTCAGCAGGCAGAGAGAAGGTTCAGACAACTGTCCTCCATAACCGTTTTTTCAACCACTGCATCATATAATAAATGAGTCATGGAATATGGTCAATCTGTGAGTCAACTGGATCTCTTTGCTGACCCAGTTACATAGTCAACTGTGTGCTGTGGCTGATAGATCACTTCAAGGGATACAGTGAGCTGGGGAAGGAGCCAGAAAAACGGTTGCAGCAACAGCAGCCGAGGCTCATCATTAAGGCTGTGCCATTTTTTGTGTTGTTATTCCTTTCATTTTCATGATTAGGGCACTCATTTGTTTCATTAGCCATTCATTCAATTAGCATGTCTTTCATTCATTTATTTTCATTTCTTCATTTCATTACACAGATTTGTTGAGTGCAGGTTGTCTTAAAAAAAATTGGCATGGACGGCAGCAGAACAGACTTCTGCAGCTGTTCCTGGTATCTGCCATCCTGCCACCCCTCCCAGAATGTCCTGGAATATGAACACATCTATAAGAAGGATATAAGAGCATGTGGTACCTATTTGGAGATAGTTCCTTCTTTCTTCTCTTTCTTCCCCAACGAAAACATGAGACAAATAACAGCATCAAAACAATAACATTACAGTAAAAATTAATTCAAAACTGACTGGATCCTGCTAGGTCAGCTCTTCTGCCTGTTGATACTTTCTGCAACCCTTAGAAATGCCAGGAAAAGACTGCTGGAGAAACTAGGGCTGCCTTTATATTAAAGAAAAAAACCCGCAATCCTCCTGTTGTGGAGCCTTTCCGCATTTACAGCGGGCTTCCAGATGGTGACTACATGATTGCTGAGAGGGGTAGTTTTTAATTTTCACGAGGTCAATGAAACACCGCCATCTAGTGGCTGTTTTAATAGCATAACAATCCAACTTAAATAGATAGTTCATTATTTCCAGATCTTTTTGGGATAGAATAACCAGGAAATACCTCTGGATGTGCCCTGGAGGTTGACAACATCATGAAAAAGACCTGCAATCTTCCATGAGTGAGCAATCTCAAAAGCATGATACAAGCTCTGTGTGAAGAAGCCCTAGGTTTGACCCTGCTCATGAGCTGATCAAAGTCTCAGTAGCCAAGATGGCTCTGAGGTGGGATCTATTCCATCTCTCCCTTTCAGTAGGAAAGTACTTTGCCCACTCTGCTCTACCTTCTCCCAGAAGTTGAGGCTGATGCGAGAAGGGGATTTTCATAAGATGAGGATAGGTAGCCTAAGCTATAACCTCCTCTATTATTTCCCATTTGTTTGTGAGTCAGAACTGGACTAGAAGAATGTAGCTTCCTCTTGTCTGCTTTGCACTGCCCGTCTACTGGCAGCTGAGTCTCAAATGGGATTTGGAATCAAATGAGGTGGGATGCAGGATGAGGCAGGATGTCGGCTCAAGTGGAACTTGATGTCTTGGCGATAGCATCTCAGGAGCTCTTCCCAGGAGATAGGTAGGCCTACAGCTGTACATATAAACAGCCCCATCCTCACCATCTACTGAATGCATGGAAACCAGGGAGGGGGTCAGTGAGTTCAGCCCCATTCTTCCATGTTTTCATGTGGAGGAAAGAAGAGGACAGAGCTGTTCACTCATCAGACCTGGAATGTCCCTCACTCACAGCTACCATTGACAACCGTAACACACTCTCCGCAAAGGGAGGGAAAGGAGGACTTTGGATCTTGCTATTCTCTTTGCAGTGGCTGCCCTGCTGGGAGGCCCACTCAGCACTGTGTGGCAAGGGGAGATGTGATATTTACGCGCTATCAGTTATCCCAAAATGCACAGTGCAAAGTGCTGAAGAGGGAAAAGTGTACCACCTCTCTCCCCATGTCCTCGCCAGTTCCTATATGGGGGAATTCAGGACATGCACACTCTGTTCCATGTAGCTAACCTCACTTTGAGATGATAGCAATGCACATATCAGCTCAGTTAAAACGTGTCGCTCCAGTACCACTCTGTCATGACCTTTGATGGAGTGTGCATTACACTACACTAGGCTGTGGCCACTGAGCAGTAGAGGAGGGTGAAGGGCCCATGTGGCCACAGTTTGCCACCATTTCCTTGTGAAAGGGAGGACAGAATGGGCAATATTGTTCAGGTGCAGCCAACGTGCCCCAGGACCCAGTGCTAGAGGCCCATGTGCAGGAACAGCACGTGGAATGGTTTCGGTTGCATATAGCTCAGTACCTGGTGGTGAGTGAAGTGTGGCCCAGCCTGTCACCACCTCTCAGCAACAGTTCTCCCCTGCTGTCTCATCATACTTCCATGCATGGGTCATAACTGAATATCCTATATTCAGGGCAGAAGGCAGGTCTCCAGATGTTTGGGACTTCAACTCCCATCAGCCCTTGCCAGCATGGCCAATGGCCAGGAATGCTGGGAGTTGAATTCCAAAACATCTTGAGATCCACCTTCTGCCCACCTCTGATATATACCAGGGGTTGGCAACATGGTGCCCTCCAGATGTTTTGGACCACAACTCCCATAATCCCCAACCATGGCCATGTTAGCTGGGGCTGATGTGAGTTGTAGTCCAAAACATCTGACAGGCACCAGATTGCCTACCCCTGTTATATACTAATAGCAAACTTATTCTGAGTACGTATCTTTATGTAGCCAAATGTGCACCAGCCATGTACAAGAAGGTGGCATCTGCAGACTTCAAGGGCACCTCAAGGTTTTCAGAAGTAAACCAAAACATATGGCGAGAAAAAACCAAGGAGGGAACCCAGAACACCCCAAAGGCTGGGCATGCTCAGGGGACATGGAATGCTGACTGAGCTGGGGAGTGGAGCAAGAATGGACAAGAATGGAAACTCAGGGGGAATTGAATGAAGTAACCAAGAAGCAGGCATACCTGGAGTCCTGGAAAGGAGTGCTCCACATGGCAACATTTGGTTGCAGCCCCAGTTGTTTACTTTTAATACACATAGAGCCATTTTGGCAGTGGAGGTGGGTGGCTCCAATGTCAGTGGGGCAGTGAATCCACTCCAGTTTTCAGTCAGAACCAGTCAGAACTCTAAAGGAGCTGTCCAAGGTGCAGAACCACTTAGACAGCTTCTTTAGCGTTCCGACGGAAACCTGGAGCAGATTCACCACCCCACTGACATCGGAGCTGCCAGCCTCCACTGCATTCTTGGTTTAGTTGGGATTTCGTTATATTATATAAGATTTATGGCCAGACCTTTCTCCACTTGAGGCCAAGATTACCAATGCAACCCTATACATGTCTACACAGAAGAACGTCTCCTTAAGTTCGATGGAGTTTACTCCTAGGTAAGAGGTTCTCAGATTACATTCTCAGACTCCTTTCAAATTATACATTCAAAAGTAGGGCAAGGGGTACTGGGTGGGTTTTAAAAAAAAATCTAGAAAGACTCTAGGATTCTTCTGTTCCATGGTGCAAGCAAAGGTTACTGGAAAGTATGGCCCCTGAACTACATTTTTATAGCATATGTTTCATCTTTGGATGAGCTGAAATAATCCCATATGTGTCAAATGGGGCAGCTGAGGAGTCAGGTTCACAGTCACACCCAGTACCCAAGTTTTTACGTACTCCTGGTCAGCTAGGTTTATCATGGAAATGTAGAGCACAGCTTATTAAGTGTAGTGCCACTGGCAGCAACTAGTGATTTAAGAATGTGTATTTTGTGTAACGATGCTGACGAAGCTTGCAAATAATAGCATTGTCATACTGCTCATAGCAGTAACTTTTATTATAAGTTGGGTGGCACCCTTACACTGAAACTTTTACTCTGTGATTAAACAATGAAATGTGATATTAATCAATGAGATGTATTTCCAACTGATGTCCTACTTTTGTGATTGCACAGTTGTCATTTATCAGGCCAGGCTGGCAAGGCCAGGAGCTGTTGTTAGAGCAGGCTCAGGACTTGATAACTTTAATCCTTTTGAGTTCCCAACCCTTTTGGGTTGGCAGACACATCTGGAATGTTGAGAGAGTGCCATGTGTGCTCTCACAGAATGGCTTCCATGGGGGGGAGTCTTGCTCATTCATAAAATGGCTGCCAAGGTGGGCATGACTGGTCACAAAACACTCATTTCCCAGAAGGCAACTGGTGAGACTAAATGAAAAGTAACTTGTCCAACAACCTAAGTACAAGGCAGAGGTGGGTTCTGAGCTCCAAATACAAAAACAGTTTTGAACCCAAATAAAGATGGAGAGCAGCACTCCACTTTTCAGTGTGCCAGCCTCCCAGTTATTTTTTTTTAGTTAAAAACTCTTAAGAAGTACAATAAAAATCTGGCAGGCGCAAAGAGAGGTGTGCACAGGTGCACTGGTGCCCAGTTTCGAGATGCCAGCTTTAAGGGATGAGAAACTACCCTTCCTTCCTTCCTTCCTTCCTTCCTTCCTCCCTGATAGCTGCACGCATATTAGTTCAGTCTATTTTCCTGGTTGCTGCAGGATGAAGTGCTTCCTACTCCAGGTCCCACCATCCATTGTCACAATTTCTGCTTCTGCCAAGAATCCAAGCTGTCATCTCCAAACCCCAGGCCATTATGTTTCGGCAGCCAGTCGGGGCCATGACACACAATGGTCAGGAGCTTCACAAGTTCTGCTTGCCCAGCCCTGCGTCACAGCTCCCAAGTGGCATTGCAAAAATGTGCATGTCCAAAACATTATAAGCCAATTTAGAGCATGGGGGAGGGAAGACATCATTTTTATTTTTATTTTTATTTTAAAGCTCAGCAT
Organism: Heloderma suspectum; assembly: GCF_057233095.1. Taxonomy (NCBI): domain Eukaryota; kingdom Metazoa; phylum Chordata; class Lepidosauria; order Squamata; family Helodermatidae; genus Heloderma; species Heloderma suspectum. Next base: position 179,907,171 of record NC_139458.1, on the reverse strand, counting down.
GAGAAGCCTGTAATTCCAGCCCATATGCGATTTGAGCAGAGGGATGTTTGCACATCACTAATTTTGTACAGGAGACAATTCCATCTATCTTGTGAATGTACATTCTGGGAGGAAACCCAGGCAAATCCATAAACATTACTGGAAATTGGCTGGCTTAGGGCTGTATCCAAAGTTAGTCCTACTTAGAGTAGACATGTTGAACTGAATGGAACTTAAGCTAGATATAGCCCCTAGGCTGCGATTTTATCCACATTTATCTGGGAGTGAGCTCTATTGAAAACAATAAGTCTTACTTCTGAGTAGACATGTATAGGATTGCACTGTCGATTTTTAACAGAGGAGCCAAACTCAATAGACTTTTGAAATGGGTTTGTGTACTTCTTCAACTAGCATTTCAAGAAGTCAAGCCAAACTGGTGTGCCCTCTCTGTTAGTCTAGTTTAGAGGTTAAGATTCATCAACATGCTGTGCAGTTTCAGATTCACAAAACCTTCTTGTTACACTGTCACAGAACAATTTGTTGGCAACAAGTTTCATGGAAAGAAAGTGGGTGCAAACTCCAAAAAACTGGATGCAGCCATTGCTCCCCCAACCCAGCACCTATACATGAAAAAATGACTATAAAACAAAATAATTCTGTGGAAGCAATATCCAGCTTTTAGGGCGCAATTCTATCTAGATAGGCGGCTGCCTCTGAACTCATAGGCGACTGCCTGTCCAAAGCAGGGCAGGAGAAGCATGGAGGGGATCGTTCCCTCCGCACTTCTCCTGCCCTGCTTTTTCTACTAGATAGCTGATCGCAGCTGTCTAGCTGCAGGAGCATGGAGCAGGGAAGGAGGCTGCTGTACGACACAGTGGATGAGTTGTACAGGCAGCTATGCTCTCCCCACCCCAGAACACCCCCAGCCACACCCCTTTCTGACCGCTCCGCACTCCTCTTGCAAGCGCGGAGGATGGTGCTGTTCCGCACTGCCTCCAAAGCAGCACAGAATTGCGGGGAGGTCAGTTCTCTAGGAACCAACCTCGGAGCTCGGGCTCAAAGGTCATTTCCCGGAAAACCAGATATGCTATGGCCATCTAGCCGCTGTCTAGTGGCCATAGGATTGCTCCTTCCATGATTTAGGGTGCAATCCTATTCATGTTTAGACAGAAAAAAAGGCCTACAACTCCCAGCATGCTCAAGCTGTCATGGCAGTCTAGGGAAGACTGGGAGTTGTAGGACTTTTTTCTGTCTAAACATGGATAGGGTTGCGTCCTTAATCTATGAGCCATAATTCAGCAAAGAGCATGGCTTAAACCCCTTAAAATCTATGGTAGTATCCAATGGTGTTATAGAGCTAGCACTAATGATGTTGCACTAGCACTGGTTTACGCTAACACATCATCATTGGTGCTAGCACTGCACCAGCTTTGGATAGCACCCAGTGTTTTTGACCTACATTCTTTGATCAGCTTCTCTGTGTTTCAAATTTTGGCAAGCGCAGCCTGAAATCTGAGATGCTGAATGTAGCCGTATATTTTAGATCCGGGAAACTGCACACCCTCACTCACAGCTATGTGTGGATCACTTCTGTGCTCTGTACATGCTTACCATACTTCTAGAAATAATGTGCAAAGTGGTAGCAGTAGATCAGCTATGAAGGAGCAGAGTGTGCGATAGTAGAGAGCAAAGAAGGAAAGTCTCTTCCTAAGAAGATGGCAGGGGTCATTTTTAAGAAGCTAGTTTGATATGATAGTGCCTGAACCACAAACCAGTTGAACAGGCACCCTAAACTGAATTTTCCCAGACGTGCCTCAGTTTGTGGTGCATTGACTTACTGTTTTCTGTCATGTTCATGGAGGGAATGGCCAGGTCACAAGGCCCATAAAGTACAAGCCAGGTCTCCTCCGTGTATGATCAATTTATTTTCAATTCATTTTTATTGCACCTGTCCTACACTCATTCATTCATTACATTTCTATACTACCCAATAGCCAAAGTTCTTTGGGTGGTCTACAACATGATAAAACATAATATACAACCTTTAACATACAAAAATGTAAAACAGTTTGGGCACAATCCTATGCACATTTAGACAGAAAAAAGTCCTACAATTCCCAGCATTCCCCAGCCAGCATAGGATTGCACCCTTTGAAAGTTAAAAACAATGAACAATAAAATTACCAGGACCCAATAAAAAAATTAACATTAAAAGCCCCATCATACGCTGCCAAATGCCTAGGACTGGAGAGAAATCATAACCTGGAGCTGAAAATATGACAATGTTAGCACCAGGTGGACCTTACTGATACAAACCAATAAAGGTACAAACCAATAAAATTGTCCTATAAACCAATAAAAGACACTAAAATACAATGGGTTGTATCCAACTGGTAGTATCCAATGTTAGTCTAACTTAACCCCATTCATTTCAGTGGGTCTACTCTAAGTAGGACTAACCCAATGACAAACCCCAATTAAAAAAGACTGATGCTGGGAAAGACTGAAGGCAAAAGGAGAAGGGGACAGCAGAGGATGAGATGGCTGGATAGCATCACCGATGCAATGAATATGAACCTGAGCACACTCCGGGAGAGAGTGGAGGACAGGAAGGCCTGGCGTGCTATGGTCCATGGGGTCACAAAGAGTCGGACACGACTGAACGACAACAACAACCCCTAGATCAGTGTAAAAGAGGCAAAATTTTGATCTACATTTGAACCCAATTGCCAGCTGGCATGAATAATTCAGGATTATTATTAGTGTGTTTTAGTAAATGGTAAGACCCTGATGCTGGGAAAGATTGAAGGCAAAAGGAGAAGGGGATGGCAAAGGATGAGATGGCTAGATAGCATCACCGATGCAATGAATATGAACCTGAGCACACTCTGGGAGAGAGCGGAGGACAGGAAGGCCTGGCGTGCTGTGGTCCATGGGGTCAGGAAGAGTCGGACACGACTGAACGACTGAACAACAAAAGAAGTCATTAGTGTGAAAAAGGAGGTAGCTATTTATGTAGAAATATAGATATCATAAATAGTGCCTTTAAAAAAAACCCTTTATTAGATTTCATTAAAATATTTGTAATATATGATTATTGTTGTTTGTATCTTGCTTATGTGTTTTTGTTTTATTTGAGATGTGGTGTTTATGAGGAATGAAAAACTCAGAAAATAAAATGATTTAAAGAAAAAAGAACATATTGCTCCTCTTCTCTGCCTCATATTCCAAAACAGAGCAAGTTTGTCCTTCAAGTTATCCCTGGGGCTCAGAAACAGAAAGTATACAAATATAATTAGTTGTTACAGTTATATCGCATTTTTCCTCTGAGGAGCCCGCAGCGGGGTACATGATCCTCCTCCTCTCCATCGCTCCTTACAACAACCCTATGAGGTAGGTTATGTTAGGAGCCAATGACTGTCCCAAAGTCCCCCAGTGAGCTTCATGGCCAATTGGGGACTAGAACCCAGATCTTCCAATCCACCACTCTAACCACTACACCATGATCATGGGGAGCAAGGAGAAGCAGAAACAACAGTGTTAGTGATTCCTAAAAAGAACAGTGGGTTCTCTTTTTTTGCAAAACAAGATTAAACACAAAGATTAGACACCCTTTCCTCTTCAACTACCCCTCATTTAACAGGCGTAGAATTTTTCCATGCACCACATGTACTGATGTGTCCCAAATGCTAGAGCACGCCCTGTTCTCCAAACTGTACCTATTCAGATGGCAAACCACCAGATTGCTTTCTCTGGTACCAATCTTACTACTGTGCTGAGAGTCTTAACGGGTTTGTTTTTTTTAAGTTCTGGAAATTATAGCATTTGGGAGTTAAATATGCATGACACTCTGAAAAGAAATACTTGTGTTATACTTGTGTTAAATATAAAATTATGTTTTCTATGCTGCAAGGAGATGCCCATTAGGGAGCCCAGATGCCCAAAAACTTCTCTAGGCATCAATCCATGGAAGTAGTTTGCTCAGCCATCCTACCCCACTACAATGGATTCCCTGATGCCTCAATATAACCTCTCCCACTACACACACACACACACACACACAATTTAAGCACACCTGTTTCCCCTGGTTTCACATATGTCATTTCAGTTAGATCAGGGCTCAGCTTCAAACCAGTTTCATCACCCAGAATTAGCCCTTGGACATCCGAAGTTATAATAAACAGCACAATGTTCCTCCACATCTAACCACAGCCAGCTCAGCCCACATGGTGCAGGGCTATTAACTCTGAGATGTGGCTTCTAGGCATCTTCGAGGCAAGCTCCCCCACAAGGGCCCATTATCCCAATCTCCCTGTCCGTCACAATCCTGCCCCAGGTTTCTAATCATACATTCCTGATAAGAGACACTAAAAACATTCAACATGAGGACGACCAATTAGGTATTTTCCAAAAAGTGGGATGGGTGTGGGGAAGTTGGGCAGAAAGCTGGATGTGGGCTCCTTGGACATCTCCTTGGAGAAACAAGGGTCACAACTCAGCTCCTTCCCCACCACCTCTAGCACCTCGTTCACTCCGAGAGCCAAATTCAGTTTCAAAGAAGCCTCAGGGGTTGCAGTCTAGTGGTGTGTGGGGCCAATGGCAAATGAGGGGCGGGGGAGGCAAAATGCCCAAACTACCAGCATATGTGGCTCACTGCCAGTACCTAAGACTTAGGAGAGGCATTTCAACCACACAACACAGAGAGCTGGAAAACCACCCAATGGTCAGGGCAAAGAGGGTGTTCTGGGGCATCCCAAAGGGCCAAAGTGGGACCCCAGATAGGCCAGAATTGGTTCTGCACCCATTTTTAGCAGGAGCCTGATTTGCGAAATGTAGTTGGCAAATGTTTCCTTGGCATGAAAAGAAAGCAATGGGGAAAGCAGTGGGGAAAGCCTCTCTTCAGGGCTGCTCTTAGGGGTGGGTGAGCTGGGCAGTCGCCAAGGGCACTGGGCTGAAGGGGGCGCCAAGCTGAGCTCAGTGGCTGTGTGTTTTGAATGTGCTGTCTGCAGTGAGCTAGGGTGGCAAAAAGCAAGGGCTCCTTCACACTGAGCATTTATCCTGAGATTGAGATTGCTCCTTCATGGACGTTTGCGGGCTCTCCACATGACGCCCGTGATCAGCCGTGATCATTCAAAGCGTCTCCTGTGCTAAATGCCCTTTGTTCCATTTTTAAATAGATGTCAGATAATGAGCTATCAAATTACCCCGTTGTGTTCCCCTTCAGTTTCCTCTGTCAAAAGAGTTAAAGCGGCAAGAAGAGGAGCGAGATCAATGAAAGACTCAGATAGAAGGGGGAAAGGAGAGGGGGAAGAGGAGGCAGGTGAAAAAGGTAGTTGATCCTGCATTTAAAACAGAAGCAGAAGGCCCCATTTTAAATGCAGGATTTTAGGCTGGTGTAGAGATGCCCTCAGTGTCCATAACCTTTCATTCAAGGTTCTACAGGTTGTGGGGCACTAATTACAAGAATGATTTTCCTTCAATTAGCTTTAAAGTATGTTTCTTTTTCAATGTCCACTTTGATGTCATTTGCGCTAGGTCAAAATTAGTGGAACACAGCTTTAATTTGAGGCAACGTTACAGCACTTATATACTATAAACACTATATAAATAATAAAAAACTAAAGCCATAAGCTGTAAGAGGTCAGCTGGATACTCTTATTATTTATAACTTTTCTTTATTATTTTTAAAAATAAAGGGCATGCATATTCTAAAATAAAGAATGCTTAACAAAAGATAGGTACTGCTACAAAACAAAAAGATTCTAAGTAAAACCTGTGACAGTTCTGCTGTGTTGAATGGTGCACTGCCACTGCTCAGAAAGTGGCTTTTCGAACTTTGGCTTGTGCAAACTGTAGCACAGTGGCTGAGAGATCAAGGTTTCAAGCAATGTTTTTCTTGACAGACATCATACCAACCCCCATAAATCCTCTGGGTGGCTCTGCAAAACTGACTATGGGCTGGGGGGGCACCAAAGGTCCGCCTCTCCCCGGGCACTATTTATCCTATGGCCGGCCCTGCCTCTCTCTTGCTTAATTGATGCATGTGGAGCTGCTGTTAAAGGCACAGGAGCAGGCTAAAGAGAAAAGTTGGCAACCCACAGTGGGAAAAGGTTGGCCTGGCTCCTGTCTTGTCTTGTGACCAGAGCAAGGGAAGACAATAGTGCAGTAGTGGGGGCCTACAAGAGAAAGGGCAGAGGGAGAGAGAGAAGGTTTTCTTCTGACACATTTTAGTGCCTGAATCAGAGCAGCAAATGCCATGTTGTATAGTAGCCAAGGCTGGCCAGGTTATTTTTGCACCTGAAGCAGAAAATGGCACAAGCACCCCTCCCATTCCCTAGCAGTAAAAAGACAATAAAGATGATAAATTAAATAACTAATCTTGGGATCTCCAACAGGGCACCTGTGGGCACCTACGTGCGCATGATCGCCTCTCTTGGCACTCACCAGACTCCTTTCCCCTGGTGATTTTTATTTAATTTTAAGGGTTTTTTTTAAATTAAAAATGTTTAACTGGGTGGCTGATGTGCTGCAAAGTGAAGGGCTGCCCTCCAGCCCCATCTTTATTGGGGCTGAAAAGAGCGGTTTTGAGTGTTGGAGTTCAGACCGCCACCTCTGCTGTGTACTTAGGTTCTTGGGAAAGTTACTTTTCTTTTCATCTCACCAGTTTGCCTTCTGGACTATGAGTGTTTCCTGACCCACCATGGTAGCCATTTGATGAATGGACAAGACCCCCGCCCTTTCCGGTGGCCGTAACTTTGTGAGAGCACACGCAACACTCCCTCAAACTTCCAGATATGCTTATTGACCTAAAAAGGTCGTGGGACCTCTGACTTGCTAACCAGTTGAGGCCCTTTCATAATACCACCCAAACTGGCAGCCTCATTTTGCCTAATGGTAAGGCCCAATCCTCTGACAGCAGGGGTCGTCAGATGAGGTGCTGAGGGGTTGCAGAACAATTGCAGCCTGCTTTGGAGATGCTGCAGATCCTAGTGAAATGGAGAGGGCAGCTGGCTGGCCACTGTGTGGACAGAATACTGGACTAGATGGACCCTTGGTCTGATCCAGCAGGGCTCTTCTTATGTTCTTAGGCTGGATGATGATGATACATTATCTGCTTGGGACTGATGGTAGAAAGCTGTCATTGTGAAAGGAATGTTTTATAGGGAGAGGAGAGAGGATGTACAACAATCACACACATACCTTTCCATTCCAAAAGACAAAGCAAGGCTAATAAAGACTCTTCTTTTCTGGAAATCTAGCATGGCAGTATGACTCTGCCTACCAGGGCAAACTCGGCAGGACTACAAAGATCTCTCTCTCTCTCTCTCTCTCTCTCTGTGTGTGTGTGTGTGTGTGGAGAGGGGGGAGAGAGAGAGAGAGAGAAGGCGCTGGAGAAGAAGGGGGGGAACCCTCTCCAGTGGCTCATTAATTCTGCACCATTCTGATCAGAGCTTCTCTGGCACTCTTAAGGTTATTCATGTTCAGGTAGCTCCTCTCTCCCTTCTTCTTTCCCCCCTCCCTTTGGAAAAAATATATTAAATCTCTCTCCTCTCCTCTCTTCTCTTCCCCACCCCACCCCAGAATGTTATATTATTAATTGCCAATTTGCATATGTGTGCAGCTGCTGTTTTGGCATCCGATTAGCTTGCTGGAGGTATCGCGGAGCATTTGGCAGCTTTCCTCTTTGGAGGGAAGGAGGAAAAAAAAAAGAGGGGAGAGAGAGAGAGAGAAAGCAAACGAAGGAGGCGGCCTCCCCTAACTACGGAACAGCTGATAGTCTATCAGCCATAGACCCTGATGGCGTGAATTACAATTACACTACTTTTCACACTAAATCTGGGTGATAGCTACTTGGAAAGAAGTTTCATCTTTTTATTTTTTTTAACCACAAAGTGGAGGGAAAAAAAGAAAAAGAAAAAGAAAAGAATTACATGGTCATGCTGTGCTTTTAAAGGCGGTTTAGGTCACTTTTGTCTATTTAACACCTAATTCCGAGGAGTCCATAGGCATCTGGGAGATGTGAACGGCGCTTAACGATGATTTAGCTGTTTAGATAGGAGAGATTTTTTCTTCCTCTTCTTCTCCCCCTTTATAAACCTACCTCAAATTACATTTATTAACAAGGCGACCGGGAAGTGTTAGAGTTGTGTTAGACGCTTCATTGATTAAATAATTTGTGGGGATTTGCAGTTGTCATCTCCAGAGTCATGGGGGTGTTTGTGGCTTCGTTTGTTTTATTATTACGAGCGATTTTAAACCAATGTGGGTGCAAGTCTACCCATTCATCACCGTGGAAGCCGAGGCAGCTGCTCATGGCGGAGCGTCTGGATAGGCTGTTTGGCATCTTTTCTAACCCTCTCCTAGGCAGGGGTTGGATCCAGGCATAGTCATACTTCCAGCAGACCCATGGAAATAAATGGAACCTGCGTTGGTCATGACTAACCTCAGCCCCATCGGTTTCAATGTGTCTTTTACATTTGGCTGTGTCTGGATCCGACTCAATCCCATGTTTTTTTTTATTCGGAACTGAGGCTGCTGCAGTCCTATACCGACGGTAGTTACACGGAGGAAGTCCTATTGAACTCAGTGGAGCTTACTTCTGAATAGATGGCCCTAGGACTGTGCTGTAAGTCCCACTGTAGGCCACGGGAGTTCATTTTTGAAGACATTTATGATTTATATGCTGCAAACATTTGCGCTCAAAGCGGCTCACAATATCCGAAAGAAAACGTCAGTGCATCGTGTTAAACGTGCATGGGTTTGTAGCCCTAGAAGTTATTTGGGGTTCTGTAATCAAGAACAGGGGACTTCAAGTCCAATCTAATACATGTTTATCTGAAGTCGCTCCCTATCTATATTTGCAACGCAATCCTACGGATGTCTACTCAGAAGCAAGTCCCATTTATTTCAATGGGAGCTACTCCGAGGTAAGTGTGTATACGGCTGCAGCCTGACTCGAGTAAGTTCTGCTGTGCTTAGTGGGACTTACTCCGAAATAAGGCTGTATAGGATTGCATTCTAGCCTCTAAATGGGCCATGCTCCATAATTAAGCACCGTTGAGTTCCACTGATTTCAACTGGGCACTTGAACCATATGCTTAAGTCTCCCGTTGAAATCAATGAGACTTTAAAAGTGCTCCATTGATTTAAGGGTTTTCCAGGGGGACCTAGATTCAATTCCCCTTGAAGCTCAATGTGTGATCTTGGCCAGCTCACTCTTATCTCAGACTACCTACCTCACAAGGCTGTCGTGATGAAAATAAGATGGGACGACACCCCCACGCCTGTGTTTTAAACTGAGTTCCTTAGACAAAAGGTGGGCTACAACTAGGACAGGCAAATTAAATCCATGCCTAGTTTTGGCCTAACAGTGCAATCTTACACACGTCTACTCTGAAGCAAGTCCCATTGAGTTCAATGGGATTTACTCCCACGTACGTGTGTGTATATAGGATTGCCCCAGACACACTTACTAGGGAGTAAGTCCCATTGGAGACAGTGAGACTTACCTCTGAGTAACCCTGCTCGGTTGGTTCGTGATTCATGGTCCTGATTTCATCCGCGGGGGTGGGGGAACGGGGCAGGTGTCTTGTCTATCTGGAGCAATTCTACCCGGAGCAATTCTACCCATCTGAACTCCTCCCACCACGGCGGGCAAGTGAAAGGGGCGAGGCTGCTTTGAACGCAGGCGCGAAGGCTGTGATAGAACACGACGGACCCCGTCCAGTGCAGGGCAGCGTTACTGCAGCCAGGCCAGATTAGCTCGGAGATCGAGTTGGGCTAGGCTTTTTCCTGCCCGATCGCTGTGTGTTGGGCTGCAGCCACGTACTAAGGGAAGAACCTTGTCCCAGTGCGTTAAGTGAAGTCCACCCGAACAACTGGGCCATTCTGATCTCAGGAACAAAGCGTTCCCTTTGTCATTACAACATCAGCTAAAACCGGCATTCCGCCTCCATGTTTTCTTCCTACCGTTGTCTTCAATGAATATCTATTATCCACACACACGCTAATCGTACGGTTCTACGTGTACTAAATATTTCACACGTAAATAAGTATTAAATATTTCACACGTAAATAAGAGTAGATCGTCTTAGATGCAATGTGTGTTTAATCCACACACACACACACACACACACACTATCTAATGATTTCAATACACGGTTCTAGTCCTGGCTCAGCCAACCTAAGAGAAAATAGACTGTTTTCCCTTTTTGAGTTGCTTGCATTATTAGATTTCTCACTCTCGCAGATTATCCAAAAACTACCCATTGATTGATCGCCCGTAGAGCTGCATTTGGTGTAAAGAAAAACTTCACAGCTTTATTGGCTCCCAGGAGACAAAACAAACAGAACAAGATATATTCGTATTAATACAAACAACGGCAACAAACGAGGGAACTGTCCCATGGAAATCCGTTCAGCCAAGGCAGTCCAGCGCGCCGCAGCCCCAGCTGAGGAGATACCCGGGAGAGTGGCTCAAGTTTTGCGGCTGGCTCTCTCCGGCAAAAAGTCCCTCTGGGATTTGCAATATTGTTCACAGCATCTCATCGGGGGGATCCCAGTCAGAACGGAGGAAGATGCCACCGAAGTCAAGAGCGTCGGATGTTCCCATTCGTTGGCGCGCTTCCGTTCCGCTGCACGCCTGGAGTCGAGTCACATCTTTCCCCCACTCGATTCTTTAGAAACCCTTTGTGGAATGTGCTTGAAGGCCTCCTGACCCTTTCTGTCGATCACATTTCTGAAGCATGAAAGAACAGTCGGGCAACTTAGTCCTGTGCATCCTCACACGACGAAACAGTGCAATCTTGTACATGTCTACTTAGAAGTAAGCCCCACTGAGTTCAATGGGACTTTCTCCCAAGTATAGGATGGCAGTCCGAGCCCTGCTTTGCTTCTCGGTTTATGCGCATAGGGGCGCGGCCTCCGCTTAGTAAGAATTAAAGATGAAATTCAAGAATCTGTTCTCGAGGTTTTTGACAGTTGTCCTTCGGGATTAGAAGGGATGCCGGGTGTTGCATAGCATTGTATCTAACGTTAGTCTTATTTAGAGCAGGCCCATTAAAATAAATGGGACTTCAGTGAGACTAACATTGGATACAACCCTTCGGCTGCAATCCTATACCCATATCGAACTCAGTGGGACTCACTTCTGAGTAGACGTGTATAAGATTGTACTTTTAGCAGTGGAGGCTGGTGGCTCCAATTGTGGCGGGGCAGTACTTGCATTCTGGGTTTCAGTCAGAACCAGCCAGAACTCTAAAGAAGCTATCCTTAGTGCTGAACCTATTTTGGGGGATAGGGTTCCGCACCTTGGGTTCACCTCCTTTATCTGGCTGGTTCTGACTGAAACACAGAATGGATTTACAGCTCCACCAAAATCAGAGCCACCAACCTCCACTGACTATTCGTATTGATTATGCACATAGGTGTGCAACTAGTGGATCTCCAGATATTTTGGCCTACAACTCCCATGATCCCTCACCATTGCCTATGCTGGCTAGGGCTTTAGGCCAAAACATCTGGGGGGCCAAAAGTTACCCACCTCTGATTTAGAGCCAAGCTCTGGATGCAGCACAGGGCGTCTCATGTCGGAAACTAGTGTGTCCTCCGCTTTTCAGCCGGAGTCTGCGAAGTAAAACAACTTTTCTTCCTCTTTTCTTTCTCTCTAATGAAGATGGTGACCAGGTTAGGTAGCAGAAAGCGCTGCCATCTTTCAACCCCAAGCGCTCTAGTATCATCAGGACCTGTCTGCACTTTCAACTTCAACTGGTTTAAGTAATATGGTTTCCCGCAAAGGACCCTGGAACTAGTAGTTCTGAAATTGGAGGAGGGGCGTGATCTCTAGCGGAATTGTCCGCAAGCTCTTAACTCAGCCGCGGGCCCCTTTGGGGCGGATTGGGTAGACATGGATGGGCGGGGCCAACTAGTCACCCTGTGGAAGAAGCTGCAGCATTACAGGCAGAACCCTGAACCTTCTGAAATGCTTGGGGGATCTTGCGGCGCGATCCTAAGCGTGAGACTAATGGGAGCCCCCAAATAAGCTCCTTTATTAATCTGTCCCTTGAGGTCATCTTGGTGACAGAGAGAAGTCGGATTGGTTCTTGGTTTTGGCACCTCCTTTACTGAAGTCTTTTCCAACGCAAGGTTGTCTGGAGTCACCAATATTAACCTCAGAGCCAGGCGAAAACCGATTTGTGTGTGTGCGTGCCCGGGCCGTTTAACCTACCATTATTTTACTATGCTGCTAACTGATCTTCCTATTTGATCTTGCTTTTGTAAACTGCCCAGAAAAGTATCAAGTATAAAAATCTTTTAAAAGATAAACTGTGGGTAGAATTGTAGCCGTGCAAGGCAATCCTATACATGTCTTTCTGAGTCCCCCTCAGTTCACTGGGTTTTACTCCCAGGAAAGTGCACATAGGATTGCGGCCTTGATGTTCCATTTCATTTCCCTCCACTGGAGGGTGGGGTGGCAGATGTGCCTTCGTTTTTAGCTCCGGACACGTTCAGGATTCGATCCAAAGCACGCTTACTAGAACGTCCGCCCAATGGAACTCAATAGGACTTAACAGGAATCGGAGCATGCGACACAACCCACCGCCTCTGCAGGTCGGATATCTGCTGGTAATGGCTGCAGTGTGTATCAGGGACCGGCACGCTCCAGCCTTGCAGGATCTGTGGTGGTCTTTTTATTAGAACCTCGAAGTCCACCAACCTGAGCCAGTGTGTGCACTGGGATGGGGCGGGGCAGTGGAGGCTGGTGGCTCCAATTTCAGTGGGGCTGTAAATCCATTCTGGGTTTCAGTCAGAACCAGCCAGAACTCTAAATGAGTTATCCAAGGTGCTGAACCTAGTTTGGAGATGGGTTCAGCACCTTGGATAGTTCCTTTAGAGTTATGGCTGGGTCTGACCGAAACCCAGAGTGGATTTACAGCCCCACCAAAATCGAAGCCACCAGCCTCCACTGTGGTGGGGCAAACACTCTCAGAATTAAGGAACAAGGGTGCCTCTGAACACATGCTCAGTGCTGGAATTTGTTTTCAGTACCAGAACTGAGTTTGCAGTCCCGTCATATAGAAATCCATGATTTTCCCCAGAAGCTTCCTTCCTTCCATCTCAATAGCCTAATGTAGAGGGGGGAGGGAGCATTTCAATAATTGCTGTTAAACAATTGGGAGACAGAAAGTTTTGGTGACCTTCTGCAAATCACCCAGAGATCTACCAGAGGATCTACCTTTTGCCCACATCTGATGTATGGGCAAACCTCTCTGGGTCTTTTGAAATTGTGCAGGCTATGAAAAAACAACACACATTAAAAAAAAACCCAAACAAACACCCCCCACCCCCAAAAAGCTGTCCCACCTCAAAGCGAGGCGGGGTTTGTTTGTTCAGACCAAACTAAGTGCCTAGTCTTGTACAGTAGATTCAGTGCAGCTCGATGAGACTGCCCCCCCCCCCCTTTCCCTGAACAGGCTGCCTTGGTGTTCTTCTGATCAGTTCTTCTGATCAGTTTCATGAATGTGAAAGAAGACAGAATGAATGGTGACGGAGAAACAGTACATATCTCCCCTCTGCTTGGAGTCAATTTCAGCTGTGATTCCACCTTGGATTAGATAAACTAGGAGGCACTAGCAGGATGCTCTAAACAAGAGAGGAAAGGTTGGAAGAGCCATCCTGAGGTCCACCCCACCCCAATCCCTGACTCCCATATGTTAGCCAATCATGTCCCCTTTATGCAATAACTAAAGGAGCTGCCACAACATGGAAGGGCACCAAGTTCCTTCTCCCTGCCCCATGATCAAAGCAGTGTGTCTACATGCTCATAAGCAAGCAAGGGCTTATTCCAGGATACTGAGACTGAGAAAGATGACCATTTGGAGCAGCCTTCCCCAAGCTGGTATATTCCAGATGTGCTGAGCTACGATGCTGGCCAGGGAAAGCTGTAGTTCAACACATCTGGCAGGCACTAGGCTGGGGAAGGCTGATTTAAAGCACCTGCAAAAGTTACCAGTTAGAGCACCTGTTTTGCATGTAGAAGGTCACAGGGTCAACTTCAGCATCCTCAGTTTAAAAGGATTAAGTAGCAGATGATAGGAATGATCTCTTGCTGAGAGCCACTGCTGGTCAGGCTAGACCAGCCCTCCCTGTCTGGGTGCTCTCCAGTTGTGCTGGACTGCATCTCTGGGAATGATGGCATGATGCATTCCAACACATCTGAAGGGCACCAAGTCGGGGAAGGGTGGAGTAGACAATACTGAGTTAGGTAGACAAATAGTAAAATAGGCAGTATCCTATGATCCTCAGAGTACATCTTTCAGATGGAACTTATGTGTACCCAGGAGTGGAATTCTAACTCAAGGTAGTCTCCCACAGATAATATGAGGCCACTGCTCCCAGCTCCCACAAGAGCCCAGACTACTACAAGCATAAGCAACACGCACAAGCAAGAACTAGAAATATATGCACAGCCAGTAAATCAAGTTCATGCTCTTATCCACAGACTAAACATCAAGGCACAAAACATATACCATGCATATTATCAAGGAATTAAAGCATTTGTTAATTGAGTAATATTTTCCAGCCTGTCTTAGAAGTCAGAGTGGGATACACATGCATGCATGTGCACTTTACAGATGGAATACATCTAACACAAGTGGAAGGTTAAATACCAATAATTCAAGATAATAATAGGAAGATAGGGCTGTCCTCCCCCTAAAATAACTAGGTTGGCCTGTTTAGCCTAGTCCTGCCAGGATTTCCACCCTGATTGCATCTACTAAGGAGTAGAACTTATGAGGATCTCGGCCTGTTTTACAGCCTGGTCCTATGTTAGTACATCAGTGTTCCTGAACTCACTTAGGGCACAGTTCTATGTATGTTTAGACAGAAAAATGGCTGGCTGGGGAATGCTGGGAGTTGTAGGACTTTTTTCTGTCTAAACATGCAAAGAATCACACACTTAATTGCACATAAGTTTCACTATAGCCAATGGAGCTTACTACTAAGTAAATGTGTTTACAATCAGGCTGCACATCTCCCCGAGTTCATGTGTGGGGCTTATTCCCAAGTGATTGTACTTGGGAATGCAGTCTTGGAAACCATTGTCTGTGGAGCGAAGACTGGAAGGAGAGTTTGATGATGTGAATAATACCTGCAACCACAACAAATCAAATCAAATCAAGAGAGGTACCCCATGAAGATGAAGAGAGATGCCCCCTTTCCTTTTTCTATTGTTTATTTTCATGGTGAGCCCCCGAATTTTTGCTCCTTGGTCTCACCAAGCAGAATCTGAGCACTTTAGGGACTCAATGCTGGCTTTCCAAAACTCCAGCCTAGTTTTTGCCAAGATGTCAGTGGGAACAAAGAAAGAGCATCATGTTCAGAAAGACAAGATCACCAGAGAAGAGATGAACAGATGTTGTCATCTGTAGGATCTGTGTGAAGTTTCTCCTTGCTTTGTCATGAAAGGGCTTCTTTCTCTTGGGAAAGTCCCATCATCAGTACTGAAACAGTGGAAGTCCTTCTTAGATCTTCAGTCTACTCCATTCAAGAGCATAGCCTTCACTTAGGCTACAATCCTATAGCCACTTACCTGGGAGTAAGTCCCAGTGGAAGTAGATCTTACTTCCAAGTAGACATATATAGGATTGCACTGTTAGGCTGCAATCCTATACTGCACCCACTTGGAAGTCAATCCCACTGAAATCAAGAGGATTTGCTTCTCAATAAACCTGGCTGAGTTCAGATTTGCAATCCTGTACACAGCTATTTAGGAGTAAATCCTATTGAACTCAGTGGAGGCTTCCAAGTAAAGTCTTCAGCATTTATTTTCTGAGCTGGTATGTGTCTGTGAGTGAAACCTTGTCACACCCAATGCATCTCAGTTTAAACACTGATGTAGTACTGTACACTGCCTTAATGGCTTTTTAGAAGATAAGGCAGTATATAAATGTTAATAATAAATAATAAAAGATCAAATAAAATGGAAAGACTTCACATCCTCCTGATTCCAGGTTTCAGAGCCGACTCAGAGCAGAGGAGAATTCAGATTACAAGCTTGTTAATATGGGACCACAAATAATCTGTGTAACAACCTTTAAAACAAATAAAAAGCAATAAAATATTATGCAAAACAAACCAGTCTCATCATGAAAATCCTGTCCTGGGGGAGGGGGGCACAAAATTCTGTCTCTCCCCCATCAACCTCCCCAGAGGTTGTCTGTTTCTGCCCCCAGTGCAACTTTGCTAGAAATCAATGTTTTAGGGCACAATCCTATGCATGTTTAGACAGAGAAAAGGCCTACAACTTGTACTTGGGAATGTAGTCTTGGAAACCATTGTCTGTGGAGTGAAGTCCAAAAGTTGTTGGACTTTTCTCTGTCTAAACATGCATAGGATTACACCCTTAATTATTATCTCTGTGTCTCAGTCCATGCCGGTAATGCTTGCTCGTTTGGTAATGGCCCAATGCCTAAAAGGAAAAGAATGTGGAGAGTTCTCTCTCTCTCCCCCTCCACTCCTCCATCATGAAAAAAATACTTTTGAGTATTTCATATGTATTGTTGCTACACGATTACATGGGTTTTACGCGGTTCGTTTCCAGTGTTGTCATTAAATAAGGAGGCTGGAAAGGTGGCGACAAGAGTCAGAAAAAAATTGGTTGGCAATGGCGTGTCTTCTTATGTTGACTTGGGAATTGTGATGGCTAATTTGGTGCTATATCAGAAAAATAAAAAGTAGTACTGGGTGAGGGGGATTCTTTGTGCACTTACCTGGGAGTAATCCCCAGTGGACACAGTGGGACTTACTTCCCAGTAAACATGCATTGATGGGATGGCGCTGCTTTTTGATACCAAGAAGGAATGACGAGCCAACTTCCTCGTAGGTATTCCCTGTCTGTGTGCCAGCGCATGAAGATGGCTGAAAGCCGTTTTGGAAAGCCAAACAACAGGGGTTCTTGAAGACGAGTGCGTACAGCCTCAAGTGCTTGATGCTTAGTTCCTCGGAGTGAAGTGGAGTAAAATGAACCGAGAGCGCCTGTTCCGCCTGGCGCCGCTGGCTGTTCCAGGCCAGGCACACGCGTGTTCAAAAGCGTCGGCCAAACGGCCTGGATGAACACGCGGCGCAGCGCGCAGAACGCCTTTCGGGGGCGGGAGGGAGAGCGCCGCGCGGCGTTCCTGGCAGCTGACTCCCCCGCCGACTCTCGCATCTTGCGCATGGCGTGGCGCCAGAGGTTTCTTCCCAGTGCTCCTCTGCAGGTTGGACGTGGCTTTTTACGCCCCCGCCCTTCTGTCCAGAGCTCGCTGTCGGAGAAGAGCATTTCCACAACGGCCCCTGAAACTGGCAAGGGCTGCCAGGCGCAGGCGCGCAAAGCGACCGCGTTCTGGCCAAAATGGAGGCGGGTTCTAGCCCCGAAACTTCCAGGCCGGCTGATCCCACCTCCGTGCTGCTTAGACCAGATCTCTCTCTCTCTCTCTCTCTCTCTCTCTCTCTCTCTCTCTCTCTCTCTCTCTCTCACACACACACACACACACACACCTACCTCCCCCCCGCGGAAGTCTGGTCTCAAACGTGGGTGTTGCACTTCCTTCCAACAGAGACACGAGCGAATACTGTATATATTTCTCTGCGCGTGCCTGTATTCACAAGACCGACCACGGGTCCCACCAATGGAGGCTGGTGGCTCCGATTTTGGTGGGTCTGTAGATCCATTCTGGGTTTCAGTCAGAACCCGTCAGAACTCTACAGGAGCTATCCAAGGTACTGAGATCTAGCCCCAAAATAGGTTCAGCACCTTACATAGCTCCTTTAGAGTTTAGGCTGGTTCTGACCAAAACCCAGAATGGATTCACAGCCCCACCACAATCGTAAGCACCAGCTTCCATCGCCTCTCACACACCGATTACCAACAGGGGACCCAGCCAGATCTCCCCTGAAGTATTTAGGTTTAATTATCACAAAAGAAATATGGCAGCAAAATTGTTTTAAGGGGCTACTGTTATTATTTTTAACAGTCTGTTTCTCAATGCAAGGAATGTATCCTGGAAGTATTTTAGGAGATTCTTGGTACATAGTTAAGGATTGCATTAAGGTACAAACCATCTGGGTGGGAGAGATATAGGGCCTAGGCAAGGGGTAGGCAAGCTACCGTTGGCCATGCTGGCTAGGGCTGATGGGAGTTGAACTCCAAAACATCTGGAGACCACCAGGTTGGAGAAGGCTAATCTGAGTGTAGCATTTCTAGTTTAACTGGTCCTTAACACTTTTCCCTAAATGGCTGGGTGTTAATATATTACTATAATATACAATATTGTGTATATATATATATATATATATATATTCATACGTTATAAACAGAGTTATATAAGTTATATCCAATGCTAGTCCTACACAGAGTAGACTTAAAATGAATAGGACTTAATTTAGCTGTGACTAACTTAAGTCTCATTCATTTCAAGTGGGTCTACTCTACATAGGACTAACATTGGATACTACTCAGATTCCCCCCCCCCCCCCCGCCGCTCAATAAGTGGGATAAAAATGGATAATGGTGGTAAGGCAGGTCTGGCTAGCTACCTAAGCCGGGGTAACTGGCGATGACTTCCCACATCTAACACATCAGAGAAGTAAGAGATCCACTCCGCAGAAGAGAGAGATAATAGGAGATATTGGCCGCGTACTCCCAGGGCAAGACTGCTCACTTCCGCGATTTCTGGTCAGTTTACAGCGAGAAGTTTTCAGATTCTTGCCACTTACGGCGCAGTATTATACTTATCTGTTCAGCAGTAAGCACTATTGAGTTCGATGTGACTTGCTCCCACGTGTATAGGATTGCATCCTTATTCTCGTTTCTGTCTCCTTGTCCTTGTAGATAGTAAACTTTTGTGGGGAGGGAGCGATTTGCATTAGCGCATGTAATTAAAGCTGTAGGCTCAGTCCAAATAGCAACGAAAAGAGAACCAAGCCCGGCCTGCAGAGACGGAAACCGTGTTCGCGGAGCCGGCTCTCGGCCTGCCTGTTGCAGCTACGTTGGCCCTAGACGGGGCGGGGGAACGATTCCTCCAAACACCTGTTGTGAACACAACCCGTGCCAGTTTCGCAGTCTATGATCTCGATACAGGCCTGAGCTGTTCCTCCCCAACCCATACAACGACTGCCTTAGTGCCTAATTAGCGAGTGTTGTTTTCTAGCTGTACGTGAGCCTACGGATGGCACCTGATGCAATTTATCAATTAGACGGCAACTATTACATTCCGGGTGGTTCAAAGGTTAAGCATTTAAAACAAAAGAACGCGTTGCAGTGTCAAGGCCGCTCAGGTGTCGGGTTAGAAAACTCTACTGGCTTAATCCCGCCGGGATCCTGATCAACAGAACTCACTAGAGGCTGCTTTTTGCTCCCAAATCCCCAGCCAGTCCCATTAAACCACTGCGCCTTTTTGGCAAGCCACAATTTCTTCGCCTGTGAAATGTGAATAATGACCTTGTAATGATCTCACCATAATCTTGTAAAATTCCCCCTTGTGTGAGCGAACGTGACAACGCTTCCTTCCTGCATTTTTTGTAAAAATTCTACTTGGTTCAATAAAAGGTACTGTCTCATTTGTCCTAAATTTCTAATTCTGTGGCAACTAATAATCTGACTGTAAACATGGAAAGACAGTAGTACTGATTTCAAACATAACTTACTTCCCGATAGGGACACAGTTAATAATCAATGAGCGAAAATCACGGTGCAACAATGTCTCTATTTTAAAACTCCATGCTCCACTTTGGGACCCCCGAAGCGGTGCAACTCAATGGTAAAAGTCGCTTGACTTTCAGAGGAGTTGGGTTGCACCGAAGACGTATCTAGAGCCTTCAACACCTGGACAATAGCAGATGAAGTTTTTCCCGGCATAGGCCATACACATGCAGCGATGGATGGGGAAATTTTCGTCTCCTGGTTGTCTGCATGTCAGGGTCCTGCTAAAAGGCTAGGAACCCCGCCAGGGTAAGAAGACCGGGAAGTTTGTCTACCCCAAATTGCAACGAACGTAACTACGATCGGGTTGAAAGATTTCACAAAGTGATCGAGAGAGCCAACAGAATATGATTTTGGGTGAAAAGTGCAATATAAACGCGAAGTTAAAAAATAATACATGTTTAAAAGTTCACCAGTGGTACTAGGTAGGCAAATGGAGGATTTAGTTCCACGTTGCCAGCTTCCTTCCTTCATGCAACCGGCATCCTCTCGTCTACCTCCGGTTTCGAAAATCCTGGTCCAGTGGTACTTTTTATGAAAGACACTCTTTCTTAAAAGACCGAGGGCAAGATCCAACCAAGGTAAGCCTTCCCGTGGCTTTCACTGGGAACATTTAAGCACGTGTTTACGGCTGCCAACCTATTTACAATGACCTGGCAGCGAGCCTTAACGAATCCACATGACTGAACATTCATAGGATCGGGTTTGCATTTTTCCTGTTGAAATCAGTGGGATGGGCAGCCCAGCCCCAGTCCTATGTATCCTACTGGAATTGCACCTGACCGAGGTGTGTTTATTTTTTTTTCAGCCAAAGTCTGGTTCGAGGAAGCTTACTTCTAAGTAAGTATGCCTATGATGGCTGCCTTAGGAGAACTTGCTTTTGGCTGGATCGTGTCCAAAACAGAGTTGTTTTTGCCTGAAGCATCCTTGGGAATGCCCCTAAAATGACCCTCCTGGCCTTATGGCTCAATCCAATAGATGTCTACTCAGAACTAAGCCCCACTGAGTTCAATAGAACCTACTCTCAGGTAGGTGCGTGTAGGATTACAGTGTTAATTAGATTTCCATGCCGTTAGCAACTCTTTAAGCAACTTCTTGCAAAGAAGTAGAAGCAGCAGTAGCCCCGAGAACGCCACCGAGTAAGACCAGATTTTGGGCACCCTGGAAGAACATTTTATTTATAGACCTCATATCCGCCTTGCTAATGTCCGCTGGAGACATTGGGGCTTGGTCTCCATCTCCCCGTCAGGTCCAGGTGACAGTGGAGGAAAACAGGAAGAATGGGGGGGGGGGGAGAAAAAGAGCTTTAATTCCTAGTCTCATTTCCCTCCTTCTGTCTCGCACCTGGGACCAGAAAGGAACAAGAGAGCTGATTAAGAAAAACTTGTTTGCATGGCAAAAGAAGTCACATAAACACACACCCATTTCATTCCCTTTGCCAGTGACCCATGTGACAGCCGGGAAGCAAAAAACGACCCCGCCGCCTCCTTTTTTAAAAAAACGCTTTGGCTTCCATTCATATATGGTTATTTATTTGAAAGTCAGCCATATTTAAATCACTTTCCGGTACATCAGTAAAAGCCATTTTTAAAATTCACTGCCTGGACAGACGGAGCACAACATCCGGAGGCATCTCGAGGCGCTAAAAGCATTTAAAAAAACCAAAACACCCTGTACAGTGGCATAAAAACGGTGCTCACTTTGCCCCTCAATAGGCCTAACTATGCCCGAACATTCCTCCACGAGGGAGAAAAGGTGACATGATCCCAGCCAGCCGGATGCTAGAATCAATATCTGCTCATATCCTTTCTTCCCCTGCAGCATAATCTGCTGGTATATATTATCAAGCCACCTTAGAAAAGTCGTGTGAGGAAAAAAAAGGCATCCGCCTCCCCAGCCATATGGTCAGGGAACTTCACCAGGGAGCAACCGTCAAATCACCTTCAGTCCGTATGTGCAAATAATTACAAAAATCGATCGACCAGAGGAGCCCAGGATTCATTCGCCGCACATTTGCCTGATCGAGAAGAGGCACCGACGTGAGCTACCTCCAGTTCAGAACCGGGGAGCGAGCGAGCAAAGGTTGACTTTCACCGGCCACGCCACGCAGTACATTATTGTTACGCCAAAAAGGGTGGTAGTGAAATTGTCACATGACATTAACAAATATTTCCCCCCATTGTGCATCCTTCCATGTCAGGCGCTGGAAACTCCTCACCATCTGCAGAACTCTGGTAAGGGTCTCCTAAAATATTCTCACGCGTAAAAGGCTGAGGATAACGGTGGAAAACCCCGATCGACTTGCTTAAGCCCCTATCGGAAATCAACTTTCAAAAACGAAGCTAAAATAAAGGCAAGCACAATGATGGAATGAGTGGTAAGAGAGGGTATTTACACCGAGGAGTGGACGAGATTTCTCAGGAGAGGGAGAAAATGAAGAATCCTCCAAATCCTACGTGGCATGAAGTTTCGTTTTGTTTTTGTCGTAGTTTATTCTGTGGAATTCCTAGTGATTGCGAACAATGCGAGTCCTTTCGCTTCCCAAAGAGCGCCAAGGGCGTCAGTTTAACTTGGATTCCCTTCTCGGTTGTCCTTTTAACGTACGGATATAACATGGATATAATAGTTTGTTTAACTGAGACTCCTTTTTCCAGCATGTACCAATATGTCGTTCCCTTCACATTAAAAACAACCATGCAGTTTGTGTAAATCTGTAATAAATAATATTTTAAATGTTAAAGAGAAGTGTATAGTAATCAAAATCTTTAGGGGCAGGATGGAATGGAAACTGAGAAAGATTTGACAGTAAACAATCCAGCGCTCATTCCTCTGCCTCGTAAAACTAATAAGAGGCACTGGGTAATTCAAGATGCTACATTTTGAGGACATGCCTAAAAAACAAAATGCTAGAAGAGATGCATTTCGGTTGCAAGCCCAAAAGATCAATGCTGGATTGGGTGTGGTGAGTCTGAAGGACCAGGAGAAGAGCTGCTGCTGCCTTGGGGAAGTGGGGTGCAATGCAGAATGGCTGCAGACAATCCTGGAGGAAGGAGGGCAAGGGTGACTAACTGCATTATAATATCCTGTGTGCCTCTGTTGTAGCAGATTTGGGCTGCAATCCTGAGCATATTTATTAGAGACTTAATCCTATTAAATTCCATTGGAGCTAGCTTCTGACCCAACCCAAGATATTTTGCTAGTTGAAACAGAGCACCAAAAACCTCTCACCACCACCACCACCACCACCACGGTTAAGATGTATAGTCCAAGGCTCCTCATGTTATTTTGGTACTCAAGGCAGAAAATCCCATAAGCTCTCTCCCTGCCCTAAAAATAGAATAATGAATTAAATAACTAATAAATGTCTGCCCTTTCATGACACCCCAAATCAGCTGCCTCACAGTAATGGTACAGGCAGCCCTGCCTTGGACTGCACTTGTTAGCCATGCAAATACCTGTGGGTTTGGGTGGCATCAGGAAATGCCATAGCTGGTTAGCCCTATTCCTTTTGTAGAAACATTCTTGGAACCTTGCACCCACCCATGCACTTTTTACAATCCACTTCTTACACAGAGATAAAGACTGGCCTGAACACCTGGCATATACTGAAAGCATCCATAGGTCTTGCTTCGCTATGGCTACAGAGTTATGTCACTGTAGGCCTTGACATAACCAAGGTGGAAACCCTACATTTTGCATTGGGAAACAGAATGGAACATATGGGGCCTGCAGACAAAACGTTGCACTGCTCCTCTTCTGGGTTCCAGTTTGTCAGGCATGCCCTCCTCCAGGACACTCCATTCTACCCTCCACCCCCAAACAGCCAACCAGCAGTCTGTAGTCACTAAACATGTTCTCTCTTAATTGGGCTATTTTGAGGGTTTATACTCCACCCCAGGTTTTTTGTCCTATGGTTTTCGTTGTTGTTTTTGTACTTCTGCAAAGGTTAGGGTTCCCCTGAGCCTCCTGATATGAACTAGGATCTCGTTTTATAGTGGAAGTGCCAATAAGAACCACATATCTTTTGCTACTTACCTGAGGCTAGATTTGAGGCTTTAACCTTCCACGGGGAAACCAGTGCTTCATTTCTGGAGGGAGGATCAA
Organism: Heloderma suspectum; assembly: GCF_057233095.1. Classification (NCBI taxonomy): domain Eukaryota; kingdom Metazoa; phylum Chordata; class Lepidosauria; order Squamata; family Helodermatidae; genus Heloderma; species Heloderma suspectum. The sequence goes on along the minus strand of NC_139458.1, from coordinate 179,883,347 downwards.
GGAAAGTAGCATCCCCTGATCCCCTCATTTTCAGACTGTAAGAGTGGGCTATAGTTTCTCACTGGTGAGACAAAGGACAGGGAAAACAGGTTCCAAGGCTCAAATGGGATGAGGGGGGCTCCAGCGGGGTGGGGATAATACTACTACTAGAACCAAATGAACAGCAACTCTAAATGATGGAGAAAGGCTGCAAATTTAATCTCCTGGATTAAAGTGAGTCTCCTGCAATAAGTGGTTTGAGCCTGAACCTCTGCAAGAGATCAGCAATGCTTTAGGAAAAGTTCTTTCTTCAGGATGGGTAGAAACCTGTTATGTTCTATTACCTGCATACATACTACTTCCACTTCCACATAGTGGTGCAGCCCAATTCTGCTGTAACCTGGAGCAATGTACACATTTGAGTATGCATAGGATTTCACTGTTAACCTTAATGAGGTTACAAGGGGTCACATATATAAGTTTGACCATCTAGGCAGAAATGTTGATGAAACAGTGAATTATGTCTGCATTGTGTTTTAAACTGGGATATTTAAGCCCATTTGAGGGATGGGTCTTCTAACAAATCCACCCCTCCTTTCTGGACAGGGCTCTGAATAAAGACCATGTCTATATAGTGATAAACCCAATTTTGTTCTCTACACAGTCCGCTAGCTAAAATGCAGGAGAGAAATACTTAATAGCAATTTATTAGTAAAAACAAATAAGCCTTAAGTACGCTAACTTGGGAGTAAAAGCCCCATTGAAGGCAGAAGGAGTCCAAATAAACAGCTTAAGGTTGCAATCCTACCTGGGAGTAATCCCCATTGAACTCAATGGGACTTACTTCTGAGTAGTCACGCATAGGATTGCACAGTAGGTCCCAAATAAAACTAATGGTGCAATCCTATGTATGTTTGGACAAAGAAAAATCCTGCAACTCTCAGTATCCCCCAGCCAGCATGGTGTTGAAGGACTTTTTTCTCCTGTCTAAACATGCACGGGATTGCACCTTAAAGGCCAGCTAAGCAGGCCACCATCTCATAAAGCTGCAGCGCTAGTCAGGCTAAAGAGCCAGCAGTGTCCCCCTCCACCCGAATTGCCACCCAGCGGCCTAAAGCTGCCGGGTTAGCAACTACTTGAGACTGAAGTCCTCCTGAATCCGTCCCTTGAGAGCCAAGGCCGGGAAGGTTAGAGTGTTAAGGCCGAGAGATCTGCGGAGCGCGTTTCCCGAATGTCAAGGGGACCGTCCTCCTCCTCCCTCGGAAGACAGATAAATAAATGGAGCGCCAGCCGGTTGAAAGCCGGCCTAATTGGCCTGCGGAAGATCACAGCCATTAAGCCCTCGCTTGCTCTCGGTTCCCCTCCCCCGTCCCTCGTAATTAGGGCTGGCGGTGACGGTTGGGATGATTCAAGGCAACGACGGGAGATTCCCAAATGGCTTCGGAGGCGCCGGGATTGCGCCCCGCGAGTTGTGCAAGCGCGCCCGTGCGCGCGCGCGTGTGCTGGGGCGGCGGTGGAAGCGTTGGTGAGGAGCCGACTATGCGGCGCAGGGGAAGGGAAAGGCGGGATCGCGGCAAGCGAGAGGGGAGGCAGGAAGGAGGCCGGCCTGATTAGCATGCAGCAGCGCTCGCAAGCCCGGCTCCATTGTTTTAACACCTCCCCTCTCCTCCGCGCCAATCTGTCACCGTTCAGCAGGCGAACGCGGCTGCCTCGAACGCGGCTGCCTCAAATGAGACGGATAATTAGCTGCCCCGCACGAATGGCGCACTCTTCTCACCCCTGATTGCTATCACCTTCTTGCTCCTGGCAGTTTTGACACCTCGTAATCAGCCTGCTGCTTTTTCTCTTTTCTTTCCCTGTTTCTGATTCTCTCCACCCCCATCCCCGCTTCCCTCCTTTCCTTCAGGTTTATATATATATATATATATATATATATTTAAAAAATAAATGCAAAACCAGTTGCCATTTGGATCGAGCCTCCTCCCCTGCTCAGTTAACCTTGCATGAATTGCAGAGAGAAAGCGGGGGGGGGGGTGTCGGAGAGCGACGAAAGCGCTTCCCGAGGGCGTGGAGGAGGAGGGCTGCTCCGCTGCTTGCGCTGGGCCGCGAGGCGGAAGCCAGTGTAGCGACTCGGTGGCTCGCCTGTTGGAGCAAGGCCTCACTCCCCCCCCCCCACCTCCGCCGGCCTCACATTCTGGGGGTCGAATCTCTAGCACGCCCCCTTTTGTTTGCTGAAGAGCGCGGCAAGGGGCGGCGCGCGCGCGGGCGCGCCGGCGAATGTCAAATGGCTGATTTAATCTAATCTAGATCTTCTTGGCGGGCTCGAAGGCGAAGGGAACGAAACTCTAGCTGAGTGTGGCAATAAACAGACTGCAGAGGGAACCTCCAGAAAAGGACAGAGCTGAGACCTCAAATTAATGTACTAAATTTCCCTTCGAAAATCGCACCCCCTCGATGAACTAGTGGAATCTGTCACAAGAGTGTTTCCCTCGCTCCTCTAACGAGCAGTGACAGTCTAATTACGGGAGCTACAAGCAGCTGGCGAGGTAGCCAGCGAGCGAGAGCGGAATGGTGTGCGCGCGCATATGTGTAGACACACACACACACACACGTGCATAAATGTATCTGCGAAAGCAAAACCCTATGCATAGTGCCACCATAGTCCTGGATGGCAAACTGGGGCATCCAAGGTTCCTCCCCTGCTGGAGGTCTGTCTCTGGCTGTTGCACTTGGTTTGGGGTTCAGCCAGGGCCAGTGTCAAGGGTAGGCACGGCTAGGCACCTGCCCAGGGCCCACACCCCAGCAGGGGCCCACCGGCGAGAGCCCCTGGAGTGGCTCCTCCTCTTCACCAGTGCAACCTGTTTGTTCACCTGCCTCTGGCCCAGGCAACAGTGGTGGTGAGAAGGAGCAGTAGATGCCACTGCCTGAGTGCACACCACTCACTGCCTGCCAAGCAGGGAAGCAGTAGCAATGAAGAGAAAGAGGATGAAGAGCAATCGCAGCTGGTGACAGGGGCGGCGAGGACGTGGACTCACTGAGCGAAGGGGGCCCATGGAAGGTGTCTTCCCCACAAGCCCACAAAAAACCTGGAGCTACTACTGGATTCAGCTCCATGGTGGCGCCCAGCTTGCTCTTGTAGCCATGCTACCGTGAAGAGAGCCCCAATATGCCTACCTCACTAAGTTATCATGAAGGCTGGGAAAGAGTGGCGATGCACCGGCACCTTATCCGAGGTGGGAGAAAGGAGAAAATGTCTTTCTGCCTGTCCCCCACATTCTTTCTTCCACCACTTTTAAAAGTAATGCATGTTTTTGGGGCCCAGTGTCTCTTCTGCTGAGCTAAGGTGACATAAAACTACTTTCTGAGCTTTCCTTGGTGAGCATAATAAAGCAGATGTCCCTTCTGGCAGCTTCAACTGAAACCTCCCTGAAAGGTTTATTAGACTGGTGGCTGCTCAGGGTTCACATTTGTTCCCTTCCCATCAGGGCCAAACACCATACTGCAGTCTACAGAAAGACCCCATGAGGTTCAGTACTAAAAGAAACAAAAACAAAATAAAGGACCTGCAGGCTCCTCCTGACAAGTGTTTTCTTTCTAGAAATAGACAAGTGGGGCCAGCAACAAAATGTTGCAGTGTATCTTCAGCACCCCATCTCCAAACAGGAACGCTCCTGTTCAGGATTCCAGCAAGCCATGCTTTCGTCTGGGATACTGTAAGACTGGCCCAAGACATTTTGCCGGCTGAGGTGGAAAAGCAAACAGTGCTTCCCTACCCTGAGTCAAGGGGCATAGTAGCCAAGTTAATTTGCTCAAGTTAATTTGGTATTTGAGCTGGAAAATCCCACAAACATCTCTCTCCCGCCCTGGCAGTAAAAAAACAACAATACATTCAATAACTAACAATAAGCCTCCCATTCATCACTTCTAAAATCAGTTGCTGACTCACCTTATTGGGCTGGTTTTCGCGGGGGGGTGTGTGGATGTGCACTTTTGGCACCTTGTTCTGTGTGTTGCTTAAAATATTTTCTTGTGCTTCTGCAAACTTGGGCTTCCTTCGACCACCACAAGCATGCTGACCCCATTTTTGTTGGCACAGGGCAAAGGGAACATCAGGGCCTGCTCCAGTTGGACTCCCCCCACCCCCACAGGGCTAACTGCCATCCATGGCCCTGTGAGGAAGAAGAAAGAGCGAGGGAGCAGGCAAAGGGAACATCAGGGCCTGCTCCAATTGGACTGCCCCTCCCTTGGGAGATGAGAGGGGGGAGCAGGGCCATCCCACCAGACCTGCTGACAGTCTACCTAATTCTTTTTTCTCCCCTCCCCATTGCCTTTTCCTTGTGGGTTGTGTCTTTTTCAGATTGTAAGCCTGCAAGCAGGGACTGTCTCCTTTGTTCGTTGACTGTAAGCCGCTCCAGGAGCCTTTTTTGGCTGAGGAGCGGGATAAAAAGACAACAAACAAACAAACAAACAAACAAACAAACAAGTTTGCTATTAAAGGAATTGATATGTGCCTTGTGATGGGAAATTTAAGGGCTGAAAATATGTAGAAAGTTCAGACAGTGCAAAATACATGCGGGTGTTTTTTAAAAGCATTTCTTCCTTTATTATACTGCTGTCATATCTCACATCTTAAAACGTCAGGTTCAGGGGCTATTTCCAAGAAGTGCAATTCTTTCTCCTTTCGAAGTAAAAGCATAATTTGTAAGCAAGCCAAAGGAGGGGTCTCAGACCTGGTAATGTCATACAAGCATTTGTTAAAGGCTTGGCATGGTAGTTTTATTACAGTAAAACCAACGACGCATTCTGGGTCACACCAGAGACAAAACCCTGCACAGTACCGTTTATTTTAGCGCAAAGGCAGTTAACAGCTTGTCAAAGACAGATGAAAGGTTGCAACCAAAGTTGTAGAAAGATGTTTGTATAGTCAAATGACTTAAAATTATGCAAGGCAGTCGTCCCCACCGCCCTTTGTTGAGTTGTAAAATGGGCATTTCATGGAAGTACTAGACATTTGGAGAAAACGGAGAAAAAACTCCAACAGCATATGCAATTTATTAAATCTCACTCCTATACAATTACTACATCTGGACTAAAAACACCTCAGTCCATGTTGCAAAAATTATCACCTTTCTGAAAAACAGCACACTGTGAAGTGTGTGGGAGTCTTAAGTGTCCCAGGTAAAGCCTAATGACTTGCTCAAGGTACCTAGCTTCCCTCAAGAGACCTGGATGGGTAAGTGTAGGAACAAAGCAAGTGGCCTTACACACAGTCAGACCATTGGTCCACCTTGCTCAATCTACACCGAGTGGGAGTGGCTCTCTAGGGTTTCCTAGCCCTACCTGGAAATGCCGGGGATTGAACCTGGGAACTTCTGCAGGCACTCTTCTGCTGTGCTACTGCCCTTCCCTATACAATTAACATTTTATTGAGTATTAATGCTACTATGCTACTGATAGTACCAGTAGGATATTGGTTACATATACTGGAGAAAGGCAGACACTCATCCAAGTGAGGGCAATCCGTGCAGAAACAGACTGCCCCTTCCCCAAATTCAAGAGCCCATGCTGCAGGTCACAAAATAGTTTGCAAATTATGGGGCAGGGAGGCTATAGTCTAGGCATCTTCTTCCTTTTCTTGCAGATAATTGGTGGTGGTAGGAAGGGGTTGGGGAGGGGGAAGAGGGAAAGATCTCCGGTGATGGTGCAAGTCCAGTAATTATAGATCGAACACAACACTACAGTTCAATCTGAATATTCCACACTGGCCATAAACATTATCTTGGTTTTGGACACAGGAATCCCTATCCCCAGCAGTAGTTTTACTACAGTGGTTATACTATTTAAGTGACATCACTTGCTCCAGTAATAGCTGATGCTCACTAATTCTGAAAAAAGACAAGGCAAATTAAGACAACCCTGCCCTAGATTTCTCTTTATTCTGTTCCTAATAACAAAAGTGAAATAGGCTACAGGTAAAACACTTATGTCCATAAGCATTTCATGTACACCTGTCATGTTTAAATGCATTCACCAAATGCATTGACCCATTTACATATAGTGTTAGCATATCAATTATCAGTAGCGAAGACGGATGTGTCACTGACATGCTGCTACTACTACTTGTAAATGGGCCAGCACACACAATAGGTACTTTTCATCATGATGGGGCCTGTTGCTCAAATCACATCTGTATGTACTTGGAGTCAAGTACTGAAATAAATAGGACTTGTTTCCAAGTAAATACATTCATGATCTACTGTTACAATTAATGGCAAGGTTTAAAAAAAACATACAAATGTCCAAAGACATTCCAGTGAATAAGAGTTCTTTACAAAGGCACAATAGTGCTAGAGTTACAAACTCCGTGCCCAAATAATGGCTTCAAGTACTTCTTGTTTTCAAACTGGATGGTCATAACCTTAAGTCCCACTCTTTCCTGACCAAGGTTTTGAGAAGAACATGTTCATGGGATAGGGTATGCTCACAGTTTCCTTTCATGCCTTTGAAATTGGCTTTAATCATATTAACAGTGGGCCATACAGGTTTGGATCGATTCTGTTATCAGCCTAACATTCTGAAATTACTCTTTGTATTGCGGCTGAAAATTGAAGTACATCAACCACAAGTTCTCAATTGAAATAAAACTTATCTTTGTTCCAGTGACACTAAGATTTCAAGTTGAAGTGTGAATTCAGGTGCCTCAGAAAGTCCTCCCTGGATGTAAGAGATGGTGGGAAAATCTTTTGACAGAATTCACATATTTCAGGCTGATCGAGTTCTGAGTCTGTAGAAGCAAGAGCCAGTGGATTCCAGAGCGGCTATAAGAAATAGGGGGGGGGGGGAGTTAGTACCTTGTGCAAAGTGAATGCTAGCTTTTTACTGGCTAGGGATTGTTGTTGTTTTTGGTATAACTAAATATACAGCATTTCATTTGACTGAGGTACGTGCTTTCCTTTTTCACTGAAGTGATAAGAAAAATTAAGCATATAAAATATTTGCAAGTTTTTATTCAAGAATGTTGTCAACTGAAGCATTTCTTGGTAGTAATTCTACCCTGATAAATTCACGTACTATACTTGCTATTTTAGCGTACACCGAAGTGTTATGTTAAGGCATTGGTATTTATATTGCATAAGAATACTGACTCAAATGGCATCCCATTTTAAAAAAAACAAACACCCAAAATACATTTTACCGATGACTTAAAAATAAAGCAATCATTTACCAAATATGCCACAGGAGACAGAATTTCATTCTATATTCATGAAGTCAGTATAAGATGAACACATCTGAAAATACACTAGCTATCATTTGGGGGTTGCACTTTCTCTTCTGCAATCTTCCAAGATAATTTTTGGTATTTTTTACTGACTCAGACTAGTCACTTGGTTGGTACTTATTCTTGTCTTGCAATACTTGTTTTGTCCAAGACTGTGCTCCTTGATTTTTAAACATAACTCAGTACACATTTTGAATGACACCAGAATTGTGGCAGGTCCATCAGGGAAGAAGAAACAAAGGGACAAGGCAAAGGGGAAAGTTTCTATAGTGGATTTATTTTACGCTACTACTTTATCATGTACTTAGACAGCGTCTGGGGGAGATAGGATTTTTCGGTTTCCCAGCTCCAAGTTCATAGCCAACACTACGAGCTTGTAGCTGGGAAACTGTGCTCCCCGCCCCCTCCCCCTCATAGCCGGGGTGGAGAGAACTGTGGTGGCTGCCCCTCCATGCCTGTCCATGCTCGTAACGCGCAGCATGGACAGGGTGCAAAGGGGTGTTCCCAGGGGTGGGGCGGGGACTGAGGAAGCTGCCCTAGACAGCTTCCTATGCGGTCTCCAGCCCCGTTCTCACCCCTTCCCCGAAGCTGCGCTTAGATGCCCAAAATCAAGCATCTAAGGCAAACTGCAGGGCAGCCAGAGCATAGGAGGAATCTGCTCCTCCGTGTTTCAGCCCTGCATTGGATAGGCAGTTGCCTCCAACTTCAGAGGAAGTCGGAGGTGGCCATCTATCTCAATAGGATTGCACCCTGAGGAAGTTAATGAGCAAAGAGGATTTGGAGCTAGAACAAGCAAATTCGGTTGAGAAGCTCTCTTTCTCTCTTGATATTTTTTATATATATATATATATATATATATATATATATATATAGCGCAAGTGTGTGTATGCACGTGAGCAACCCCTAATGTCATACATATGTTTCAGTACCTCAACAATTCTGAAACACAGTGATTCATTAAAAGCAACGCACACACAGGGAGAGAGAGAAAAGAAGCAGCCACAGTTTCTTTAGGAGTTAATTCTTTGTCTAAACAATATTTAATATTTGTCACAAGGCCTTGGCAGATTTCTGTTGTGGATCTTTTACTGTGGTCAGTCATCAATCCTTGCAGAACACAGGCTAATTAGGTGTAATTACATCAAGTTCTAACAAACAGTCTACTTTTTGTTGGTGTAAATTGCTTCGGAAACCTGTCTAGGCAGTGATGCGTGTTTTAAATATCGCTATGGAAGTGTGCTTTTAATTACTTATTTGCAACTCCACCTTGATTTAAACTGGCAGTTTTAATAACCGTAATAGGAGGCATGATTAGATGGCCACAATATTCGTGCTATTCTTGTAATAATTGATCAAGCAGACACCAGTAAGAGGCTTCATCTTAAGACTTTTTACTCACTGGGTTTTGATTTTGATTAAGGATGCAATTCAGTACCACTTACTGGGAACAAGCCCCACTGAACTCAATGAAGCTTACTTCTGAGAAGACACATATAGGATTGCACTGTCAGCCCATCTCCCTAGCTCATACTGAAAGTGTCCTTGTTAAACAAAGCATTTATTCAGGAATAATTTTTAATTGTAGAAGGAACTGAGCTATTATGGTAGTTTTTGTTTTGGATCTCTATGAATATTTACAAGGATATTAGAACTTGCAGTCTTTTAACCAACTGAATACATTTTCATACTGCCACAACTCCAGTGGAGGTTTGTTTTGCTGAGATATTGAAGGAAGTGTAGAATAACTTATAATTTAACAAACAGAAACGATCACTCATTGTGAGAAGGAAAGGCCACCTTTAGTATTTTCTGTGTCAGTAGCACACCAGCACCAAAACAGACTTAAAAATAAACATGTGTGCCCTTAACTTGCAGCCCATTGATCAAAATGTGCCCTCCCCAATTAATGAATTAACACTGCAGAGCCTTGTGTGGCGCAGGGTGGTAGGCAGCAGTATTGCAACTGAAACTCCCCACGACCTGAGTTCGATCCCAGCGGAAGCTGGTTTTCAGGTAGCCAGCTCACGTCGTCTCAGCCTTCCATCCTTCCGAGGTCGGTAAAATGAGTACCCAGCTTGCTGGGGGAAAGGTAGTCACGACTGGGGAAGGCAATGGCAAACCACCCTGCTACAGTCTGCCATGAAAACGCCAGTGACAGCGGCGTCCCTCTAGGGATCGGTAATGACCTGGTGTTTGCACAGGAGGAACCTTTCCTTTCCATTCTTATTTGTCTGCTTACTGCTTGCAGCTCTTATTTTGATTTCCTTTTTTAAAGATACTGATATGGTTTTCTGTGGTCAGCCAAACTCTGGGGCCTGGTTGTGATCTAAAGGGCGGGGGTATGGCTCTAAAGATCAATTAATATAGGCAAATTTTTTTCCCCCAAAGTAAGTATAGATCCATGCAGCACTTTGTTGAACTTGTGCTACATGCACATCATTAAAGTGATGGAAATGTTCTCTCTTAATATTTGCTCTCTTCTTAAATTTAGGAGTACTCCTTGCTGAACTAGTTCCCTGGATGTCACTGAATGCGGAGATACATCAGAATCCCAATCCTTCAATACAGTCTACATTTTTTTTCAGTATTACAGTTTTCAATCCAGGTGTTTAAAAAACTGCAATATACTAAGGAAGCAGACTCAAGTTTTTATATTTAGTGTCTGCAAAGAAGAGCTAAATTTATTACACTAACTGAGAGCCACAGCTCTAACGACTTATGGTTGCCAATTACACTGCATTTAAGTTTCCCCTCCTCATCTTTATTTGTTAACACATGTACTAAATACATGACAGAAGGTCCTTGTTTGCTGGAGGAAGGGGAGGGGCGGAAACATCAGGCATGGAAGTCAGCACTATTAGGACGTCAGCAATGGTGCATCCTGTACGCAAGGACTCAAGTGTTCTAAATATGTCTTCACACTCGTAATGTCTACCATGCAGGCAGGAGGGTGAGCTGGCCTCTAGTTGTCTTCAATTTGTATGGCTATTAAAAGGAATGAAGCTATCTACTCAATCAGGAGAGGACACCATCACTGTCTTACAGGGTACATCTCAAATCCAACACTGAAAACAGGCCAGCTCTCCTGCTTGTAAGGGCATGCGGCTATCAGTGGAGGATTCCATCTGTAGATTTATTGCAGCTCTCCAAGTAAAAGGATCAGGGCCTTTTATGCCCCAGCAATCAGGAACATTGTTTTTAGCAAATGGAATCCCTTTTCCCTTTTAGTGATAAAAAGGGCTATGTGTGCATTTAAAATGATGATGCTTTTTCCTCTCTGCCTGTTGTTTAGCTGGTCTTGAAGGACCTAGATTTTGATCCCTTAAAAATGACCTGCAGTCTTCTTAAAGTAAAAGGGAATGCAAACATTTCAAGATAACAATAAAGATAACAAAAATATTTAATCAAGTACATGCAGCTGCATATTTAATGGATTCTAAAGTAACATTGGCTTCTTTTGCCTAAGTTTCTGGATAAGAAGCACAATTTTAATCAAAGGCCTTATGTTCTACATTCCTTCCCGGATACAACTAACAAATATTGGAACTATTTTCTGTTGCCAGTTTTCTTTCCAAATATAAACACTTAAAATACGAAGACTTCCTGGCTACCACTGATTTGTAGTACTGGCCATTCACATTTACAAATGTAGACCCCCCTAAACTTTTCTTTATTTTCCAAGAGTATAATTTTTTCCCAGCCTCACACCTCGTACGTCATGGCAGTTCAACACCAGTTCCCCTGCACTTTTAAAGCTGCATACTTCTCTATCAACTTGCAATCACATACCAGCTGTTTCACATGCTTTAATATACAATGCAGGGTGCCATCTATTGAGAAATGAATACACAGACTAACTAGTTAAAAGAACAAGCAGGAGACATATTGGAGAAAAAGGGAAAGTAACAAGTAATAGAATGGATGTTTTACAAACACCACAGGACTCTTACTAGTAATAGAAGAAATAGTTTAATTTGTTTTGATCTAGTCCAACTTAGAATTTCACATGATGAATAATAAAAAACGGGCTAGTATCAAATAATTCAATACAAAAACTAAAGCCTAATATGGAAAAGAAGCTGGATTTAGTACAGATATGTTATCAATTGTACATTATGAATGTGGAGCTCATTATGATTATTTTAAAATAAAAGAGAAGGAAAGCATGCTCAAAAATCTGGTCATATGGTCCTAAAATTAAAAGTGAAGCATTGTGAAATTGGGTAAAAAGTAAAGAGGTACCTCATTAAATCTTTAATAATTTGTAGAAAAGAGGCCATTACTCATAAAAATGGTGGCTGTAATTCATGATTACATTAACACTATGTGATCAATAAGCCTCTTTAAACTGGTGGATACTTACACATTAAGTCATTTGTTTTCAACAGAGTAATGTCAATTTAAATGACAGCAATGCCACTGTAAGAATCTTGTAAATCACAGCAGAGTTCTTAAGGAACTGCATTTACAGAAATGACTGGACTTTAAAAATGGGTAAGATTATTGTTGATAGAACTCTGATTAAAATGTATTCTTTCATTCCAGAGCTGCTGAAAATGACTCATTTCATGTGATATGGTTCATAAATAAAATGACTACATTAATTTAAACCATCTAAGACCCATATACAGTGTAATCCTATGCACATTTACTCAGAAGTCAGTCCCACCAAGTTCAGTGGAGACCTTGTTCCCTGATAAGTATGCATAGGATTGCATACTTATTAGGACTGCCTAATAGCGGTACAGTCTGCTGCTAGCATGGGTGTGATCCCATCTCCCCTTGCTGAAATGGGAGAGCAGAAATATGGCACCTGTTCAGATGGTGCAGCAGAACTACAAGACAATGCGGAGAGAAAGGAGCAGCATGGGTGGGGAGAGATAGGAGAGAAATAGACAAATGGATGGAGAATGGTAAGTTCCCACTGCAAAATTATTTGTAAGACTTGAGTAACCAAGTGGAGTAACTTCAGAACTGAAGCCCTAAACATTCCCTGTTCATGGAAGTGCCAAACATGGGAGGATTAAGTAGGGATGGGAGAACAAGAGATATTTAAGCTTGGCCAAACTCTCCAAATTTCACTTCAAAGCTTGGTTCGGCTCACTCCTGTTTTTGTTTGCAACATGTTTTTTGGTTTGTTCGAATGGGAAAAGTGCATACTTTTTCCCTATTGACTAAAGTGTGAAAATGTGTATTTTTTGAAAAGATGCACTCCTGTTCACACTTGGGGTCGTGAGCAGGAAAAGTTCAGATGATTTGTGAATGGAAACAAAATTCTCATACATTCCTAGGATTAAGTACACAGTAAAATAAGTCTGGCTGAAAACGGTAATCAACAGGCATTTGTTTTGTAGATACGAATCATGAACATTTATCAACTTAAAATCCTCTTTGTACCCGATCCAGAGATTTCTTTCTAGCTGCAGGGGTGCTGATAGACATGTAAATTCCTGTAGAATACAAGAGAGGAAGTTCTGCGTAGTGGTTAGAGCTCTGGACATGGCCTCCAGAACATGGAAGCCTTTGTTGGCTGGGTGTGCATCAGACTGCATGCGGATATTTGGACCAGGGCTTCAGTGTAAGACAAGACACATGAGAACAGTCTACACAAAGGGTTAAATATTCTCTTTTAGTGGTGCAAATATCCTCAGATAAAAGCCCACACAAATTAAATTCTAACCTAGTTTTAAAATATACTGCATCAACAAAAATAAAACGAAAGGCTCAGAATGGGGAGTACTGGCTGTTGTTCTAGAGCAAAGTCACAAATCGTAACATTACAGTGGTGACGCAATGATATGAGGCACTTAGGTTAATGCAAAGGTTTGGATCAGGGTAGCAGACAGATGAGATCATAAGTTTTACACTGGATATACATTAGGTTAAACACCACCTGCTCAAACTTGAAGTTTACAGAAAAATCATGTGTAAATACAAAATCAATTTTAAAAATGGATACTGTTTCTTTAATGGTTTTCCTGCCATTTTTAGCAGAAAGGTGGCATATAAGTAAAATAAAATAAATAAATACCTGTTGTGGTGCTCCAACAGTTCTCTCAATCACTTCTATCGGGGGAAAGTTAATTTCTGGGATATCTTGCTTTGGGAAGACTGGTATAAAGTTGTACATGAAAGCTTTCTCCAAAGGACTCTGGACGAGTGTGTTTGTGTGGGTTGAGGGTTTCGTTGTGCTGGTAGCTGGCAGGTTATGCACAGTTGAGGTAATAGGGTCAGTGCCATGTTCCTCAAACAAGTTATGTTTCATCTCACTGAAGCTCCCAGCTTGGTCTCCGAGGTCCCGGTTAAACTGCTGATCCTGAAGTAAGTTTTCAGTCACCACTGTGCATGCGAGTGGTGAATTCTCTGGAGTACTCTCCAAGAAAGCAGCGTCGTGGTCCGTAGGTGGGAACTTGACGTTGAACTTAGAAAGGGACTCAACAGAGTTCTCTTCCTCCTCTTGGCCCATTCCTCTTGGCGTGACAGATGGGAAGCGTGGAACATCCCTATTTATATCCTTTTTAACCCAAGGATTACATAGGTCATCTGCTTGTTCATCGGTGCATTGAATAGGCTTGGAGAATGGAATTTCTGTAAAGGCAGATGCAAAGGAAATGGTTAAAGAGTATCTAAGACAGGAATGGGCAACTTGTTGCCCTCCAGATGTTTTGGACTACAACTCCCATCATCCCTCCGCATTGGTTATGCTCCCTAGGGTTGATGGGAGTTGCCCAACATACCTGGAGGGCCAAAGTTGCCCATCCTTGATGTAAGAGACCAGTTTTAAAGCACATAATCCAATGATACAAACTGCCTGATGAAATTTTCCCAACGTCAGCAAGGCCAATCTATCAAAATGTCAAAACACACATATATAAAAGGCTTTTTTCTTTGGCTTGTCTGACACCACAGGCTGCTACTGGGGCTCTTCCATGCCAACCCTTTTGATTCCTCTAGTCAGGAATAAGCTTGCTAAGACTCTTGCTTGGAGCCAGAATTGAACACTACACAATTGCCCTTATGCCTCGCTGCCCCCAGTGCTCTCCGTCAGCAGCCCAGCAATTAGAACAGCCTTCCCCAATTGGGTAACCTCCAGATGTGTGGGACTACAACTCCTGGAATCCCCAGCGTGACATGCAGGATGGGGATGCTGGGAGCTGTACTCCCACGCATCTGGAGGGCACCAGATCAGGGAAGGTTGAAGTAGACAGACCATCACTATTTGCAGGGTGTGGATGGATTTCACTCACTACTTAAATGATTAGAGACTTAGTTCTAGACTTTTAGCAATTTCTTTGCTGTTTGTTGTTTTTTATTACATTTTATTCTTTTAAATATTTGTACTGCATTTTATATTTTTAACTGTCTGTATGGCATCTTAATCTTTTGTTTGTAATCCACCCACAGAACATTGGTTATTGGGTAGATTAAAAATATAACTAAATAAATTATCAAGATATTATATGGAATGCCCTTTCTAGACACCACATATAACTGTCACACCTGTTCTTGTTTGTTTCATTTCAGCTGTATTTCGGTTAGTCATTTCTTGCAATACTCCAGCCCAGATTTCAATGATGTCACCCCATTTATGGGAGACAATGGGTTGGATATGAAGAACGGCTCACAGAAGGGCGTTGACAGAAGAAGACTTTCCTGTCTCCACCCGCCCCCCACAACAGCCTCCTGCCATTCAGGAGGATCGCCCTCACCATTCTGAGGAGAGTTTTTTTTGGGGGGGGTACAGGGAGCAGGATTGGTGGGGAAGGTCCCTTCCACTCATTTCCTTCCACAAGTGCAAGTGGCAAAGGAATGAGACATGACTGGTATAACATATACTTATTATATTAATGTACTATGTGTTTTCATTGTTAAATTTACCCAAGTAAGATAGGGTCAATAGTATGCTAGAGAATAAGTGAAAGGTGGGAGGGGCCTGAGCATGTATGAGGATTCAAAGGTTATATAAAGGATGAACTGGCAGTTAGTCATATAGGGTTTAGGGATTGAAGAAGCAACATCTAGGTAGTTGTTTTGTGTGTGGGACTTTAGGAGGGTAGAGTAGGTAGGGAAGTTAGGAACATTAATAATAACTTATAACTTCTCATGTTTTAAATAAATCTTTGTTTTTAAAAAATCCAAATTCCTGTGTTGTTTGATTTTATGCTACCTTTATTATATCTATTTCCTGATTATTTCTCCTGTAGTGGGTTGAGAGAACCAATTGAACATATTGAGTTTCTCTGGAACCCAGAGAGAGTAAAAGGGCTGAAGCTTGTGGGACAGTGGGGGCAGCTGTCCCAAAGTGAAAGCAGGTGTTCCTGAGGGATCTCTCAGAGGTGGAGGCTGGGGAAAAGGTGGAACGCAGGCAGGAATGTCACAAATGGTTTTTGGCTTTAATAAGCTCTGCCTCGCGCAGCACGCAGCTGAGGGTTCTCCAGCCCATGAAGACTTCTAGCCGTGGCTGTAGCAGCCATGCAGATGCATTTGCCACAGAATGAATTCAGCACACATCTGGCTTTTGGCAAGGCAGAGAAAACTACGTTAACCGTAGCAGACCAAAAACTAAACCTGGATGGAATTGGCCCTCTAGCAGTACATGGATGTGACTGGCTCAGCCCAGGCTAGCCTCTTCCTACAGAGGCTGCACAATGAAATACTGGTGTGAGGTACCCCTACGTTGCAGCAGCTTTTGAAGTTGGCCATTAATATGCCAAGACTAGCAATTTGTTGTAGTTATGATTAGATTACAAAAAGGGTGGCATAAACAGGGCTGTGATTATAAGCAAAACGAGCAGGTTGGATCGAAGACTGCTAGCTTCCCAAGAACATCTGATCTGCTACTGTTGGCAGGACTGGATTAGACAGAACTTGGTCTCATCAAACAGAGATGGTTCTTATGATCAATACAAGGAAAGAACTGGAAAAACCATTTGTGGCAAGACATTCAGTAGAAATAGCCCCTAAAACAGCCTTCCCCAACCTGGTGCCTTCAGGGGGTTTATGGGAGTTTTAGTCCAACACCTCTGGATGACATCAGGTTGGGGAAGGCTGCTCTAAAACAAAATGCACTAATGGTTCACAGCAGGTGCAATTCCCTCAAAACATACCTGGACAAGCCCTACTGAAATGAGTATTACAGATTAGTGTTCTTGTCCAGTTTCTGTTGGAATAAGCGTGGCATATCTGAGGTTGTACATTGTGCCCACGGCAATATGCTTCAGGATGTGTCAAGGGAGGGGTTAAAACAGAGATTAAAATGCACTTAGATAGTATGCCTCCTTTCCATATGATGAGTAACACCTGTTCCATGCGCTGGTTATCTCAAGATTGGATCACTGCACTGTGCTCTATGTAGGACTTCCCTTGAGACTGGTCTGGAAACTGCAGTGAGTGCCGTATTTGGCAGTTAAGTTGCTGAATGGGGAAGCCTACTGTAAGCATCTTATACCTTTCCTCAAGGTATAAGATGCCAATATGTTACTGGGCCAAGTCCAAGGTGACGTTATTGACTTATGACGCCTTAAACAACTTAGAACCAGGCTAACTAAAGGACTGCCTTCTTCCATATGAATCTGCCTGTTCATGGGGATCTACAGATCAGGGCTTCCTGGTTATCCCATTGCCTGCACAGGTACATCTGACAGCAACCAGGTAGAGGGCCTTTTCTGCTGCGGTGACCCACTTTTGAATTCTTTCCCCGCTGCAGTGACAGGCACCATCTCAGCACCTGCTGAACACATCTGAACACCCAGGCATTTGCTGATTTTGATACCAAGCCTGCTACATTTTCTTTGTCATCTTTAATTGTTTTAATGCATTTTGTACACTGCCCTGTGACTTGATAATGACGGGTAGCATATAAATATATGATTATTTATTAAATCTACAAGTCCCAATATATTTTTGCATTCAGCAAAATAACTAGGGGCAACTCCAGTCACTGTGTTTTCTTGCATGGGGATAATCCTTGTATAGCTGGGCAATGGGGAGAAGAGAAGAGTTGCCATTCTCCCAGCAAATGAATAGTCACATCAAACTTCACAAGCGGCGGTGTATATCTATTTCATACACAAGGGTTACTGCCACGTAGGATAAATGTCACGTAGTATCGCTTCGTAACTACAGAGCACCACATGAGAGATCACAAAGAGGCAGGACTGGTCTCAAAACAGCTTTGGAAGTGTGCGCAGTGTACAGCATAGTAAAAACCCAAACATAACAATAACACAAAGCATAGCTTTCAGTTGAAAGAGCTGGATCATGATAAGAGCTACAGTAAAGCGATACCAGTTACAGGTTCTCTCCGTAGGTTAAATTTACTCAGCTGGTCCGTCTGTGCTCTTGCTAGTGTGCGTATTCGATGAAATTCTTCCTTCATGCCCCAGAAAACAGTCTCCAGTTCATCCCTAAAAATCAATCATTTCAAAATAAAGCACCATTCCATTTTACTGTGTTGTCTTTAAACAGCCATCCAGCAAGCACAACCTTAGAAATATTACCTATACAACGTATATTCCAAAGCTAGGCTTGGCTGGCACAGACATGATATAGGAGATCCATGATCTGATCTCCCAGCATGTTTAAAAAAACAAGAAATGTATAAAGCAGTGGAGGGTCCTTTCCTATTTTGACCGGAGCAGGAATGCTAGGGGAGGCTGCATTTAACCATTTCCCCCTGCAACATCTCCCCAATCTTAATAATTTCCCTCATCCCCACCAGCTACTATTAGCCCTTCTGTGGGGAAAATACAGGTATAACAAGGTACTGTACCTGTCTTTCAACCCATCCCAGCAAAACTAATATGGGGGAGGGTGGATTTCTCCTGGGAAAATGGTGTAGGTGGTATTTTTATTCTTTCATTAGTGAGCTCCTACTTAAGGCTGTTTTAGTGTAGATGTTCCACAAGCATATTGGTGATAAATTAAGAATTATAATTAGTGAATTTCTTTGTTTCTTTATTGATCTTGTTATATTACGACATATGTTTTTCTCTTTTTCGTTGCCTTTAGTTTTTTTAAACTTTATTTAAAACTAAACTGTAATGGGATAAAACGTTAGCCACATGTAGTTACTCTGATAAAAAACAACAACCCCCCCCAGTTTATTTATAGTTTAAGAACAAAATGTTGGGAAATCCAACCATGGATGTCCATATCACCTCTGGTTGGGCACTCAAACATAAGGCGAAGTGAACTTTGGGAAGGCTCCTGATGTGTACCTTTAAAGATTATGTAGACAGAAAAAATCTGCCAGCTGCAGCGTCGCCTGTCACCACAACACCACACCTGGTACAATCAGCAGGCATATCTGGTGGAATTCTCCCCACAATGCAACGATTGAAGATACACTTAGGGGCGGGTGTGGGTGAGTTATCTGTCAGAATCTGGACCTTGACAATGGCAGACCGAAAGTCATTTGGGAAGAAGTGTGTGTGACAACTGTGTGACTCACACAAATGCATTTCCTGGCCACAGAGGAAGGAAAAGCCAACCTTAAGCAGGACCATTGTCAGGGTCACTGCTGAGCACTTAAAAGATTCAGGGCCCAGGCCCGCAAGACACAGTACTGCATAACAGATGGTCTTGTAGGCCCCTTCCAACCCCATGATTCTATATCTATATATGCAAATTCAGAAATAATGACTAGGATTTAAATTTCACAAGAGGCAAAGTCAGCCAATTAACTTCTCATCTAAATTATCTCAAAATAATTTTTAAATTAATTTGCACCCCACTCCAGGTCATCCCAAATCCTTCTCTTGAATTAAAATTATTTTGCAACCTCTTGCTGTCCCATCCCCACTTCTCCCTTTCCTTCCTGTTGGAACCCCCCCCCCCCCGCAATTAAGCTTAAAAGACAATCTTCCTTTGACATCAACAGATATTCAGGGCTCTGGGGAATAGATCTGGGGACCAGGGAAATAGGTTTGGGCCCAGCCCAGCAATGCCCAACAAGGTGCAAGGCCCTAGTATAGCTCATGGTGGTGGAACCAACAGGTTTCATTTTGCCCGTTTCCTCCCATGGCAACGGAAGCTCTGCCTTTGAAGAGACACTGGTCCAGGCCTAGGTCCCAAGTCCTTCCCAGTCTTGGGTCTAGAATGGACAAATGGGCCCAAACAGGCCTTGAGTCAGATTGAACTGATCCAAGCACTAAGCAGGCAAGTGGACGCTTCGGTGCATAGGCAGCCACTCGCTCTCCCATTGGGGACGTGGGAAGCGGCCTTATACTGGGTCAGACCACTGGCCCACCTAAGCACAGTCTTGTCGACACTGACTGGCAGCGGCTCTCCAGGGTTTCAGGCAGGGATTTTTCCAGCCCTGTCTGGAAACGCTGGGGATTGAACCTGGGACCTTCGGCACGCCAAGCAGGTGCTCTGCCACTGAGCTACGGTTCCCATTCTCACTATACATTCTCTCTAAGTTAAATTGAGGTAACAGAGACAGGGATGCCAGCACAGTGGACCCTTCATGCCCACAGCAGCCTCTCCTTTAACCAAACCTTATGATGCTCAAAAGCAGTGCTGTAGTGGTAAATTCTGAAGTGCCACAGGCACACCTCCAAGGAAAGTCCAAAAGGTCAGGCAGCTGTGTTGATCCAGATCAACAAACCAGTTCTAGCCATTTTCATCTCCACCAGGAGCAGGCCCTTTGTAAAGTGAATGGGTCTCAATGGCCCGTGCAAAGCCAATCCACCCAAAAATACTTTGCATTAGAACAGGGAACAATATACTGTAGCTGGGAAAATTCATTCCTGGCCAGCTACTGTGAGGATTGCAGGGAAGCTCAGAGAGAACAGGGAAGACTGAGGGGAGTGGCAGAGGACATCAGTGCCGCTGCTAATCAGAAAGTCCGAGCGCTGCATCTCTGCCCTGGCTCCACTACACCACTGCTTAAAAGTGGTCCTAGACATCTCATTCAAGACTTGGTGATGGGGAGGCAGAAGACAGGAGGACAATGGGGAAAGACCCTCGGCTTTTTAAATCCAAGAGCCAGGATAATCATTAAATAATTAAAGAAAAGAAAACTGCTCCATATTTATTTTTTGAAAAAGAGTGATGTACCTTTCATAGACAGCTGCAGGAAAGGCCCCTGGAGATAATTCCTGCCTAGACAAAGCATGTTTTTCACTCCTTGCCTTTAAAAAGATCAGAAGCAGGAAAAAGAAGGAGTTTGCGTTACAACAGCATAACACAATGCATCCACACAAATTAACACATTAAACAGATTACTAGAGTAACAACTTGACAATGGCACTAGCCTCCCCCCTCCCCTTTTTTAAAATAAAAAAAATAAAATGTAATAATCCTAAATTGCTGTTTGGAAAATGAGTTAGCTGGAAATCTGACATACCACATCCTCATTTACCTTAAGGTGGAACATGCCCAACTATTTGGGTAGCTGGATATTGAGATAACTGTGGCATGCTATTCCCACTGATACAGAGCACAGATAGAGGACACAGGGAATTTGGGTAAGACACGAGGCTTCTGCACTTCATCCCTTTTTATTAGGTCTTCTCATAATTCAATCCCATTCCATACAATACTTCTGCTTGTATATTCTCCTATATTTCATACCATCATACACAGAATGAGACTGGGACAGAAAACCAATACCAATTCTCATATATGTATTTATTGTATGCATCAGATCACAGCCTCATATTTGTTCCAGCAAGAAAACTATCAGTAGGGACTCTGTTACAGTCTTGAATAAGCTGGGCCAGGGCTGATACAATGAACTGGATCATGGACGAAGACAAGTAATTATATTCGACTACCACCTTGTGGATTAGCCCAGCATTACATGGGCGTTTCATTTAAAAGCCTACAGCTAAAGTTGCTAAAATAATCCATCTTCTATGTGGCTTTCAAAACTTGAAAGGTTGTCTGTCAAGTGAAGCCAGTATGATCTTTGCAGCAAAAACATAGATACAAAGGCAAGACAGATTGTGTATTTACTTCTCAAAATGCCATTTACATCCAGAAAGTAGAGAAATCAATTGACAATTACTATTTCCAAATTATACACCACTCGGGGCAGGGAGAGAATAAGGTATGTGCATAAAAGAGATTGGAAAAATAAAATTGCCACTATCATAACTACATTTAGTTTGTAGCTTAAGAAACTATTTTTTTATTTTGCAAGATCAAGGATTTGCCAAGCTATCTGTATGCACAACTGATAATATGCCAAATAAAAGAGCTTGACCCATTTGCAAAGATTTGGATCCCTTTGATATTCTTACCTCTTTTTCATATCTTGGTAGCTGCATGCAATTTTGTGTTTCATTTATTTCTTTCAGCTGTTTTTTCAGATGCCTTATTTCATCTTCTTTGACGGTGATAATAGATTCAAATTTCTTTTCCTTTAAATTACTTTCTTCTTCCGTTTGTTTTAATTTTACACTCTCACTCTCCAATTGTTCCTTAAACAGAAAAAAAAAAACCACACACCCCACGCAGCACAGTTGGTTAATTTTCAGGAATGCCATTATAGAATAGACTATTATAGGCTAAATTAAGTCTTAGCAATCTGTGAAAAAGCTGTGGAAAAGGCAAATTCTGTGTTAGGGATCATTAGGAAAGGGACTGAAAATAAAACTGCCAGCATCATAATGCCTTTATACAAATCTATGGTGTGACCACACTTGGAATATGGTGTACGGTTCTGGTTGCTGCATCTCAAAAAGGATATTGCAGAGCTGGAAAAGGTGCAGAAAACGGCTACTAAAATGGTCAGAGGGCTGGAGCAACTTCCTTAGGAGGAAAGGCTACAATGCTTGGAGCTTTTTAATTTTCCAAAACAGGCAAGTAAAGGGGAACATGACAGAGGTGTATTGTGCGCTGCCTAGAGAACTTCAGGTACTGAGCAGGTAAAAAGAACAGTAAATAAGTAAATAAAATATAAAGTTATACAAGGTGTGGAGAAAGTGGATAGAGACAACCAGGGTCTCCAATGAAGCTGAATGGTAGAAGATTTGGGACAGACAAAAGGATGTACTTCTTCACACAGCGCATGGTCAAACTATGGAATCTGCTACCGTAAGATGTGGCGATGGCCCCCAAGTTAGTGGGCTTTAAAGGGGCATTAGACAAATATATGAAGGATAAGGCTATGAATGTCTACTAGACACGATAGCTATATAATATCTTCAGGATCAGAGGCAGCATCTCTCTGAATACCAGTCGCTGGGGAACTATTGCCCTCATGTCCTGCTTGTGCACTGCCCATGGGCATGTGGTTGGCCACTGTAGGACACAGGGTATTAGACTAGACAGGCCTTTGGTCTGAGCCAGCAGGGCTCTTACATTCTTAAATAAAATCAGCTTTGTACACACTACCATCAAGTTAGGCTGAAATAATTAAAAACCATTTACTGCAACATACAGTTACATCTCCCTGTGGACAATTATTCAAAACAATTGTGTGTTATTTTGAATACATAAAACAGTCACGCTAGCAGAACACATATTAGTGCTTATAAACGTGGGAGATGTTGTCTTATTCCATTTATATACTCTGTTCACTAATATTTAATTAGTTTCAGCATGTGCTAGAATCAAGATAAAGTACATTTAAAGAAGGTGACAATAGTCTTCAAGGATCGCAATTTCTGGAACAGTTAAAATGTAGCTATTTAGCACTTAATGACTTCAGATTTTGTAAGACTCAAGCTATAAAGCTTAAAAAAAAAGAAAAGAAATTAAGGCTTTAGAAAATCTATTTCTTTCCTACGTTGTTAAGCTATTAATTTTCTGTACATGATGACAGTCTATACAGAAAAGGGAAAATGCTTCAACGAGAAGAGAGAAAAAAAAGAAAAACATGAAGTTATAGAAGCAACAGCAAAATTGTCCTTTACTGAAGGCCAGAGACTTCAGCTCTGACAGATGCACAGTATTTGTCAACTGACTGCAATAAGAACCATAATGCAGTCAGAGTGTGTGATTAAATTCAAATGATTTTTCTTTTCTTTTTGCAGAGTGAGAAATCACAATGCAGAGTCAAAATGAGGAAATGCAGAGTGCCATAGAGAGATGTGAGAATGGATAGCTTAAAGCCCTTTTCCAAAATGCCGCAAAGCAAACAGGAGATGGAAACATATTTGGCTCCAATACGTCTGTTTATCCAATGATAGGCAAAATGTCTGAAATAAATTTCAAAATTCATATAGTATGATACCTTTATTAGGCCAACTCAAAGATCAGAAAATAATAAAATAAAAATAAGAAGAATTATACTTTATGAATTTTGGAATTCTGGGGCCAGTCACTGACTCTCAGTCTAACCTACCTCATAGGATTATGAGGATAAAATTGAGAAGAGAACGACCATGTAAGCCACCTTGGCTACCTTGCAAGAGGAAAAAAGGCAGGATATAAATGCAATAAAATTAAGAAATAAATATGAGGGCTAATACTAGATTCCACATTCGTATTCTAAAAGATCACAAATAACACATAGACGGCTCTTTGGAGCTATGAAATGCTAGTACAAAGCAGATCCGAAACATGAGAGATGCTATTTTTTTAACTGGTCATTTTGTATTTTATTCTTTTGTATTTTCTTTTATTATTATTTTTTGTGAGCTGCCCAGAGAATATTTGTTATTGGGTGGCCTATATAAATATAGCAAAAATAGAATCCATTCCGGGTTTTGGTTGGTGTAAAGATTATAAAAGGAGGGAATCTATTTTTCCACAGCCTGGAGAAAAGAGCGATTAATACCACATTTTGCTCAGATATAAGTTTGTCTGGGAGCAAAGGAAGTTCATAATAAATAACTGGAAAGAAGAAAAATAAAGAAGGAAACAAATTAAACATGCAAAGGACACACAGATGATGAATTTCAAAGCAGGTTTAAGCACATAGATTATTACAAGCAAGAGAAAGAAAGGGTTAGGTGTAGATATTACATACAGCATCTCCAGTTGACTTAAGTGTTATCTTCCACTTGTGCAGGGGTGGGCAGAAGGTAGGTTCCCAGAAGCCCCTGCCTGTATGGCCAAATCTCAGGAATGCTGGGAGTTGAAGACCAAAACATCTAAAGATGTTTCTTCCCACCACTGTTCTACAAGGGTTGATTCAAATATTGCACAGCAGCAACAAAAACCACAAATGTACGTTCAACAGGAATCCTCAGCACACTCATCTCTGACAAGTGTAGCTGTTTCTGAACACTTGTTCGTTGCATTCACAATATATATTTTATGTTATCCTAAAAACAGAATGTGTGAAGTGATCCTAACACAATTATCTTCAAAGACTCCATTTTGGACTTAAAATCAGTTTGGTAAGCTTACTGGGGACAGACTCATATGTAGAAGTTTATCTCCATTTCTTTCCATTGTGCAATGTTATAACTATAAAGCCTCATTCTGGCCAGATCATTAAGGACTGTTTCCATATACCCAAGTAGCTGCTCCATATGGCAACCATTTTCCCCACTATATCCATCTTCTCTTTTTCCTCAGTAAAGGACTATCTGTGCAGTCTTGAACTTTGGTGTAATATAGCACTCCTAAGCACACTCATTTAGAAGTAGGCAGATTAGAGGTTCTGTAGTGCAGTGGCAGCTGGACCACACTGTGCCAAACAATGATGTTTTAAGCCGAGAATGGGCACCCAGATCCTTTCGCCTACAACTCCCCTCACTATTGGCTATGCTGGCTAGGGCTCATGGGAGTTGTGGGCCAAAACAAATGAAGGAGCACAAGTTGCCCACCTGTTTTAAGCCGTTGTCTCTGGCCAAATTAAATGGTGAACTGGGTACATGAGGGAAAACTTCTCTTCCCTTTTCATGGTTCCACATAGCTGGCATTTCATTTTGCCAGGTCACCTTGTTTGCATACACAGCAGGGATGCAGCACCTCTTTCAGCACAAGGGCTGAATCCCATTCTGGAGATGCTCTCTGGGGCCACATTCGAGTGGTAGATGAGACCAAAAGCAAAAAGGGCAAGGCCAACCCCCCCCCCCCGAAGACCGACATATTTTAGATTAACTCTCTTCCTGCCAGTTACTAAGCTTTAGGAGAGGCATTACAAGCTTTTAGAATGGGGAAAAGCTACACAAAAGCCAGGAAACCACCAAATGTTTGGTGGCTGAGGGAAAGGGCCGTGGCATTCTGGGGAACCCCAGAGGGCCAAAGTGTGACCCCCAGAAGGCTTGAGGTTCTGCATCCCTGACATACAGTGTTAATAAGTCAGGGATCCATGCCCTGGTGGGTGTCATGCTAATGCTGCAGTTATAGTGGCAAGTGCCTGATTAAAATATGAAGCCAGATGCATAGACTGCTTAAGAGATAAATTAGGCCCTTTTAAAACAAAAACTTAGAAGTAAGATCTACTGGAATTAATTGCTTCTTTAGAAGCAATACAACTTGCCTGATTAAAGGCAGCCACTGGCATGATCACATCAGTCTGATTCTGAAAGAGTTGCACTGATTACCAGTTGTTTTCCGGGCCAAATTCAAGGTGTTGGTTTTGACCTTTAAAACCCTATATGGTTCCGGCCCAGCCTATCTCAAGGAGCGCCTCCAGCAACACCAGACGGGCCACTCAACAACATCAGCCTTGGATAGCTTCCTCTCTGTCTCATCAGCCAGGACAGCTAGGCTGGTGAGGACGAGGGAGATGGCCTTCTCTGTGGTAGCCCCCAAGCTGTGGAACTCCCTCCCTAGGGAACTCCGCCATGCCCCCTCGTTAATGAGCTTCCGCCACACACTGAAAACGTGGTTGTTCAGGCACACATTTGAGGTGGGTTAGGGTATTTTTAGAAATACGATGTTTTAATGTGGAATTTTATTGTTTTAAACTGTTATATTATTGTACATTGCCCAGAGTGGCCGGGTGACCGGCCAGATGGGTGATTAAGAAATTTAATAAATAAAATAATAAATTATTAGCATTTAGATACTGCTTTCTGAATATTCAGTGCTTCCCATGAACTATCTTGTTGTAATTTTTACAACAGACTTGTAAAGTAGGTCAGTTTTATTATCCTCCCACTGCAGATGGGGAACCGAAGCTGAGAGAGTGGGGCTTGCCTAAGGCCTCCTGATTCACAGCCCAGGATCTTAGCGGCTGTGATATCAAAGTGTTAACTGAACATCTGTGTGCCATCACAATTCAAACCATCTTTAAACATTTACAGTGGCGCAAGCACTGAGGATGTTTTAACAGGGCAATAACTCTTGGGCAGCATTTTAATCTCCTTTTTCTGTTTATGAACTACTAGGAAAGAAATATTTTAGTATGCTGTTTGCAGAGGATGACATTTTCTGTTTTGTTTCCAGTTTCTAATTTTTGAAGCAGTAATTGCAAAAGCTTGTTGAGAGAGAGAGAGAGAGAGAGAGAGAGAGAGAGAGACTTTCTCTCAAATTAGATTTCTACAACATAATTATCAACTGTCACTAATTCGACAAAATAGGTATTTTTTTAACAAATTAACACGTATGATTAAAATTTGCTTAGTTGACAGAAATACAATGATCCTAACTCATTTTCTGCAAACAAATCCTAAAATAAACTTTCACAAATGATGTTGATAAAGGTGCCTTAAACCAGGTCAAATTATTAATCCATCTAGCCAGTACAGTCTACTCTGGCAGAGGCTCTCCAAGGTCTCAAACCAAGGTTTATTTTAGATCAAAGACTATTTTGGAATCATGCAAGACAATCCAAACTCTTTAACAGCAGAGTATAAGTCTCACAAACAATTAAACAAAACCAGAATCTTCATACCATGGTCCCATCCATCCATACAAGCCCAAAATTTGTATTTATAGCCAGACACAGCAGTACAATATTTGTGTGTGGTACAGCAGAGATTTCCTCACGGATATTTTGGACCTGTAAATCATACCAGCACACTGGTTCTCACTATCCCTGGGTTGGCCTCAATTTTCCCCCTCATGGTGATGGGCTAGGCTCCCTTATATCTCCAGGCCCTGGCAAACTGTACCCTTCCTTCATTTTGGCACAGTGTGACCAGGTTTGCATGAACACTGCAGCTTATCATGGCTTATTTAAGCCACGGTGGGTTGTGGTGTGTGCCAGCCACCCCTTTGAATGTTCAAGCCGCGGCAGGTGGTTGCCATGGCATATTGCATCGTACAAACCCAGCAAGGGTAGTTCATGCAACCCTGGCATAGCCCATGGGATATGCAAGGGTACAAAACTAACTACAAACAATGCTAAGCAGGAAGGACTTACCTTTCCAAGCTGGTGGGGTAAGACATTTGTGTATGTAGAGAAAATATAACTGTCTGCCAGCTCAGAAGAGCTGATCAAACGCCAGTAGGCAACACTTCAAAAATGAGTATCAAGTGGGAATGCAAAAAAGGCAGAAAGCAGTTTTAAATAGGACTGATAAGGTGCTGATATCTATTTATGAATGGATTTTTCAGTTCTGCAGAGTATTCTATGAACAACTAAAACTATAGCTAAGAACTCGCCATTTTAAATAATGTAAGCCTATAGCTAGATATCAGTCAATCCTAAAGGAAATCAACCCTGACTGCTCATTGGAAGGATAGATCCTGAAGCTGAAGCTCAAATATTTTGTCCACCTAATGTGAAGAGAAAAGTCACTGGAAAAGACCCTGATGCTGGGAAAGACTGAAGGCAAAAGGAGAAGGGAGCAGCAGAGGATGAGATGGCTAGATAGCATCACTGATGCAATGAATATGAACTTGAGCACACTCTGGGAGAGAGCGGAGGACAGGAAGGCCTGGCATGCTATGGTCCATGGGGTCACGAAGAGTCGGACACGACTTAACGACTGAACAACAACAATAGCTAGATATCAAAGAACTGACACCTAGCCTTCTCCCTCCCCCAGTTTTGTCACTCCTTTGTTTCCAACTCTTACGGCTGGTTATTTAAAGATTTTTAATGAAGAACAGAACACCAATAACAAACCTGGAACTAAGCCTTTCTGAACCTGGTGCCCTCCAGATGTTTGTGGCTACATGCTCAGGGATGATAGGGGTTGTCTTCCAAAACATCTGGAGGGTACCAGGTTGGGGAAGGCTGCTGTAACTGGTCTTACATGCTATGTGTGCCAAATGATGAATACCATCAGCAAAGCAAAGGTAAGAAAAATAGCACATTTGAAAAAGAATGCCACATTCACCTTTAAATGGGGCTCTTTGTACCCAGACCAGCATCCCAGTTCGTCCCACTGCAGTTTTGCATGTCTAGTGCAATGAGAGCACTCATCTGCGAACGAGGTGCAAACCTCAACACTATTTCAACAGGATAAATGAAAATCATACTGGACCACAGTGATTTAAGAGCTGGATATCTGATTTTATACCAAACTTAATAGCGAAAACACACACACACACTCTAACAAGCATGTATTGGCTGCGTTTGGATATCATAATAAACCATGGTTTGTCGTGATGGGAACAAGCTTGTGTGAGACTCAGATTCACACATTCCCCCCTCCACTTTTCTCCTCCAGTCTGGCTGGAAAGAGATCAGAAGCTTTCACTTTCTTTTTTTATTAACTGCAATTCAGTGTGTTGTTCAACCCTTCAAGCTATTGCTTGAAGTTGGCGTGTTCCAAACAAACCATAGTTAAAGTAAACCAGTTTGTCCAGTCTGGATGGAAGGACAAACTGTAGTTAATAGAAAACAGAAGTGACATTCCTCCTCCTTGCCACCAGATGGGAGAGGAGGGGGAATGCATTAGCCTGAGGTTCAGATAGGTTAATTCCCTTCACAATAAACCATGATTTACCATGACGTCTGGATCGAGCTGTTAAATGTCATTGTTAATCTTTACCTTGTGAAAAGTATCATACCTTTAAAAGCTTCTCTCTTTGCATTGCCAGTTTCAGCTTTTCATGGAGCTGATCAGAATCTAAGTTCAGTAAGGTACCGTTTCTTCTTGCTTCACCATCTTCAGGTACTGGAGGTTGATCGTACGCATTAACTGCAAAATAAAGAGCCTTCCTTTTAACATTGTTTCAATTAAAAATAATCAGCAAGCTAATATGAAACATGTGGAATATATCATGTGATTTTATTTATGGAATCCAGCATTCATCTAACAGTGCAATCCACAATCTGCAGTTCACTACCCCCATCACCACACAGCAAAAATGTTAACTTCTTGCTTTCCAAATACAAGTCTCCTTCACAGATAATATACAAGAGAAGGCCAGAAAAGATGCAAACCATTGCTTATGTAGCTGGCTTGTTTCAACAAACCATAGTTAAGATGAACCACAATTTACGTTTTGAACAACACAATAATGTTTTCATCGCTGTTATTGGAAGAGATTTGGCAAACCGTCTGAAATCTATTAAAGCTAATGCTCCGCTGACCAGTAAGGGACTCAGTAAAGCTTCAACAACTAGACTACTTGTTTCAGGGGTGGAGGACCTCAGGGTCTGCAGGGGACCAAACGCAGCCCTACTGGGGTCTCACCTTGGCCCTCTGGAGTTCCCCAGGTGGCTCTGACTCTCCCCCCCCAACCACCAATTGTTTAGTTGTTTCCTGGCTTTTGTGCAGTCCCCCCCTCCCATTCTAAAAGGTTGAAATGCTTCTCCTAAGTGACTGGCAGTAAGACCTTCAAGCTACACTATGCAGATATTTTTTGCCCCATCCCTTTTGCCTTTAGCCCCACCCACCACAGGAATGCAGTTCCCGAAGCCTTCTCCGAAATGGAATTTGGCCCTCAAGCTGAAAGAGGTTCCCCACCCCAGACATATCTGAAACTCCAGCTCATCCAAATTAAGGACGTTTCTGAGGACCACTTGGCAAACTTCAAGAAGCTGCCCTGATCATCCAGGAGCCTCCCGGAACATTTTAATGAATGAGGTATTACTGGATGTATTGGGAAGCCCTGGAGGCTGGTGGCTCCGATGTCAGTGGGGTGGTGCATCCACTCCGGGTTTTAGTCAGAACTCTAAAGGAGTTATCCAAAGCATCTTGGATAGCTCCTTTAGAGTTCTGACTGAAACCCAGAGTAGATTCACCATCTCACTGACATTGGAGCCACTCGCTTCTACTGTTGAGCAGTCCAGTGTGGATTAAGTTAGCTCACATATTGGCAAGTGGTGATGTGGCACTCAGTGATCTGAAAAGCAAACTACCACAGGACTTGGCTGGAAAGGAACAATTCTTCGCCCAACTGCTCTCACACACATTTGAAATATGTTATGTAGACATTTGTTCTGTGGATTGATTCACTGGAATGTTTTATTGTGAGTGTGTGTGTGTGTGTATACACACACACACACACACACACACACAGAGTGTAATTTTTATTTGTATACCACCCTGGAACCCATTTTGGCAGATGAAAGTCAGTCTAGAAAGTTTTAGAAAACCAACAAAATTGCTACCACATAATCTGTCTAAGGCCTTTTTTCCTGCATGGAGTTAATATCTGTATAGGAAAAGCATGTGCATACTAACATTGGAAGTACAATGTAGTACTCTGAATTAGCAATGAAGTACAATGCAGTTGCAAGTGTGCGGGTTTTCCCCCCGAGTAGTCAGACCAGGCAGCAGTTTTCAAACTTAAGCTTAACTGAATCTTGCATTGCAATCTTGTTAAAGTGATGTCATCTAGGAACTGAACAATGTCACGGGACTGGAGTTTTCTCTCTCTTCTACATACCCCTCTTGGGCAACCCAAATCCTTCTTTCCCGGTTCCTCTTTACTCATTTGTACTCAATATTTACTTCCTTGTTCCTTCCCCCACTTTATTTTTAGCCTTTTCCACTTCCATTTTTGTTGTACATCCCTTCCCTCTGCTTTCTGCCCCCCCCTCTATTCCACTGCCCCCACTACAGCCTCCTTCCCTACAAGCAGGGAGTCAAGGGACTGAATGCAAGTCAAGGTTTTCCAGGGCACAGTTCAAGAACCTAGTGCTACAAGATATGATTGCTGAATCTTTTAAATGCTGAATTGTTGTTGCTGCTTTTGAAGTAATACTTTTTAATATGTTTTATTATTGGTTGCAACATTGGTTGCATTGTTTTTGCATTTATTGTGTATATCACCCCCAAGAGCGCTGGTTATAGGGTTAATAATAATAATAATAATAAAAAATGTGATAGCATTTTTAAAGGGTTTGTCAACCCGTGCAGTGTACTTCCTTTATTTATTTGTTATTTAAACCTTTCACCTTATATCTGTACCCTGCCCTGGGAACATATCAATGTAACAATATAAAACAACTTAAAACCACAAATCTCAAAGTGATAGTGATAACAGGCCTTCTCTGCTGATCTTAGCACCTTGGCTGGTCTACAGGGGAGGATGAGCTCTTCCAGTTATTTGGGTCCCAAGTCGTTTAAAGCTTTATATGTTAACATCAGCACCCTAAATTGGGCTCAGAAAAAAATTGGCAGCCAATTTTCCATTACTATTGAATAATCACAACCAGCAGTTGTTCGTTTGCTCTCAAGTCAGAGGCTAGATGTCCAGGCAGGCTTGAACCTTGGCAAAGCACAACCTGGCCTCACAAAGGAATGGATGGAGACACCAGAACACACTGGCAAGAGCAGATTCCCTCCACTCAATTACCTACTCAGGTCTTCATCTCTCCCTCTTTCAAAGCAGAAGCTTAGGTTTTGTGAACATTTTTGCATCCCTGCCGTTAAACTTCCCAAGTGCTAAGGCTCACATCCAAAGTATTTTGGTTACATAAATTACACAAACAAACCAAACAAAGCTCATACACAGGCACACTTGCCAAAGAGTGTTTAAATACTGTTCTTTCTGTGGCAGCCAAACTCAATTGCTTCTAAAGTTTAAAACAAGAGTGCAGAACCTCTTTCAGCCTGAGGGATGAATTCAATTCTGGGGAAGCTCTGAAGTCTGCATTCCAGTGCTTGTTGTTGTTGTTCAGTCGTGTCCGACTCTTCGTGACCCCATGGACCATAGCACGCCAGGCCGTCCTGTCCTGCGCTCTCTCCCGGAGTGTGCTCAAGTTCATATTCATTGCATCGGTGATACTATCTAGCCATCTCATCCTCTGCCGTCCCCTTCTCCTTTGGCCTTCAGTCTTTCCCAGCATCAGGGTCTTTTCCAGAGAGTTTTCTCTTCGCATTAGGTGGCCAAAATATTTGAGCTTCAGCTTCAGGATCTGTCCTTCCAATGAGCACTCAGGGTTGATTTCCTTTAGGATGGACTGATTTGACCTCCTTGCAGTCCAGGGGACTCGTAAGAGTCTTCTCCACTACCACAGTTCGAAAGCATCAATTCTTCGGCGCTCAGCCTTCCTTATAGTCCAGCTCTCACAGCCATACATTACTACTGGGAAAACCATAGCTTTGATTAGACGGACCTTTGTCGGCAAAGTGATGTCTCTGCTTCTTACTATGCTGTCTAGGTTTGCCATAGCTTTCCTCCCAAGGAGCAAGCGTCTTTTAATTTCATGCCTACAGTCACCGTCTGTGGTGATCTTGGAGCCCAAGAAAGTAAAATCTGTCACTGCTTCCATTTCTTCCCCTTCTATATGCCAGGAAGTGATGGGGCCGGATGCCATGGTCTTAGTTTTTTTAATGTTGAGTTTGAAACCAGCTTTTGCACTCTCCTCTTTCACCCTCAACAAGAGGCTCTTTAGATCCTCTTCACTTTCTGCCATTAGGGTGGTATCGTCTGCATATCGGAGGTTGTTGATAATTCTCCCAGGAATCTTAATTCCAACCTCTGATTCATCCAACCCGGCATTTCTCATGATGTACTCTGCATATAAGTTAAATAAACAGGGTGACAATATGCAGCCTTGTCGTACTCCTTTCCCAATTTTGAACCACTCGGTTGTTCCATGTCTGGTTCTTACTGTTGCTTCTTGACCCTCGTACAGGTTTCTCAGGAGACAGGTAAGGTGGTCTGGTACTCCCATCACTTTAAGAATTTGCCACAGTTTGTTGTGATCCACACAATCAAAGGCTTTAGCATAGTCAATGAAGCAGAAATAGACGTTTTTCTGGAATTCTCTTGCTTTCTCCATGATCCAGCGAAAGTTGATTCCAGTGGTAGGCAGGGACAAAATACAAAAACTACCAACAATGCCAACGTAATTTAGCTTAAACGCATTTCCTGCCTGTAATTAAGCCTTAGGAGAGGCATTTCAACCTTTTAGAATGGAGGGGCATGGAAATGCACAAATGCTGGGAACACCTCCAATCAATTGATGGTTGGGTGAAAGGGGTGTGGCATTCTGGGGAACCCCAGAGGGCAACAGTGTCAATAGGGACCAGAAAAAACAGCTGTAAAGTTGGAAACCAAAGTCAAAAAAGAAACAGCTGCACCAATTGAATTCCTACCGCATTTTGACACTTGGTCTTTACCAAGGGAAAAAAACTCTTGGAGATTCTTTTGGAGGATTCCCTCTCTGGGAAGAAGCAAGGGAGGTTGAATCCTCCAAAAGAATCTCCAAGAATTTTTCCCTTGGTAAAGACCAAGTATTGAAATGCATTGGGAATTCAACTGGAACCCCAAAGGGCCGGATTGGAACTCCTGGAGGGCCACATTTGGCCCCCAGGTCTGAGGTTCTGCACCCCTGGTTTAAAGTTTTACATTTATGAAATGTCCTCCATTGTTTTAGCTTCAAGGACCTTTCAGCTTCTTAGTGTAGCTGCAGCAGTTTTACACTGCAAGGCCTGAATCAGCAAATAATTTTAAGAGGGGGATGGCACCCTGAGGGGCAGGGCGGAAGGTGGCAAACTGGGCTCTATTCTTACTCCCTCAAAGTGGTCTGCCAGCAAATGCCATTCGCACACATGTACTTTCCATGGATCCATCCACTCTAGGTTGGAAAACAGGAAACCAGTTGGTGGTAATCAGGGTTGTATCAATGTCGGCCCTAGTTAGAACTGACCCACTGCAATGAACAGCAGTTAAGTTAGTCCAACGTTGGACAGAACCCATTAGATACAACCCCCTAGCACCTCCAGCTGTTGATTTCTACCGTAACGTCAGGTAGATATTTCTCACCTCTAGCCTAAAACACATTCAGCACAATCTGGAGAGAGAGTCAGGTAAAGCTAGATCCAGTTAAATATCAGCAAGGCCCATCATATGATCCTTTGCATGTTCATTTAGGAGTCCTACTGAGCAAAATCGCAAATGTACCTAACACTGCCTTAAAGATGCAGTTAAGCACTCGCATCTCATGGAAATGACACAAAGCCAACTGCATGGGCCGTGCAGTATAAGAAAACGAGGTGTCAGAACTATCAAAGTGCCTTTACTCCTGGCATTACCAGCCTGCTGTCACATTTTTCATACATCAGCAGCATCTTATGCAGCAAAGCAAAGATTGCAAATTATTTCTGCAGTGGAATCCAGACCTGAAGGAACTGGCACTG
The DNA here is from genome assembly GCF_057233095.1 of Heloderma suspectum. Lineage (NCBI taxonomy): Eukaryota > Metazoa > Chordata > Lepidosauria > Squamata > Helodermatidae > Heloderma > Heloderma suspectum. The sequence continues at coordinate 179,848,742 of NC_139458.1, read as the reverse complement.
ATCCTCAGATCAGCTTGCATGTTTTTCTCCTCTAGCTTGCAACACAGAAGTTACCAGCACAGAAAATCAAAGCATGCTTCATAATTTGGAGAATAGGGAAACTAAGCAACAAAGAGTCCTGTGGCACCTTAACAGATTACTATTCTGGAATTAAATTTTCTAGATACATAATGGAAAAGAAAAGCAGTTGTGCTATTCAGTGTTGTGAAAATCCAGGAAAACTCTCTGGTTCATGGCCATTAAAGCACGTGTGTGTGCGTGCGCACATACATGCACGCACACATACAGATAGATAGATATATGAAAAGTACCTACCTCTGTTAGCATTCATAGAAGCCAACTGTGATTTGAGCTTTGCAACGACGCTCATTAGAAAGTCGATTTGTTTCTGTTGTTCACATGTCTGCTTTTCATAGCTGTCTGTCTGTAAAGGTAATTAGAAGTAGTCATTTTGTGTTGAGAAAAAGCTTTACCACAGACAGGTCCAGAACCTGCCTAAGCCACAGTATTAGCAACCCTGCATATTGCTGGTTATGACATGTGTCCAGTATGCTAGTTTGTTTTAACAGTGAGGGAGCCAGATATTTCTGTTTTATCTTGTTCCCCCCTTTTTTGTTTCCTGCATTTTTATCTTCCTCCACAGAGCCCAGGGGGCATATATGGCTGCATTCCAACCCACTCTTCTCACAACAATCCTGCAAGGTAGGTTAAGCTGAGAGATAGTGAAAGGCCATGGGTCTATTACACCACATGATTACATTACACCATCTCTCTTTTAGCACTGCATAGTTTCCAAAAATGGGCACTCAGGACATCTCATGGCATGTTATGATGTCCCATTACAGCAAATGTTTATTCTCTTGCATGAACAAATGAATTATTTGGGTGGCTGGATAACAGGATCTCTATGGTTTCTTCACCATTTCCCATTCTGCAGCGTTCTGAAAAATCACAGCTTTCAGGGGATGGGGGAAAGACACCTTTTCATAAAACACCCATATACCCTAATATACCAAAGAGTCTATCTACAGCCAGACTCAAAGTAAAGCCCCCAGAAATCATTGCATCATTAAAAAGCCAAGGAGGTCAGTATATTCCAGCAGCTAAGATGACCTCAAGAAGCAGAGAAGGGGGGGGGAGGAGGAGAGAGTCACTAAGACCCAAATTGAAAATGTACAACAGCAATGTCTTGTCAACACTTCTGCACAGAGCACAAGCATGACAGCTAAAACAGACAGAAGAGAAGATGCTTTTGACAGTCCGCAGGCACAAATGATTCTTTTAGAGTCAGATGGCAGCAACAAGTTATTGACTAGAAGATATACTTGACAACCAAACATCCATTTGTATTGAGCACCATCTGGCCAGGATGACTCCGGTTTCTATGCGTTTGACACAGCTCCGATCTTCAGAGACTAGCAAGACAAGCGGCCAACCAGAGGCTCAGGAAGCAGCTGCTGGTGGTCTGCTGGTGGGCGCGCCAACAAACAACGGAAGAGCCATGGAGCAAAAAGCGGGGGGAAGCATTAAACCAAAAGCAACTTGTGTGAGTCACCTGCATTTCAAGTACGACCCATCTACAGGTCGGTATTCCTTAGGAAATCACGTCATATGGCTCTGCACTCACAGAATCCAACCGCCAAGCAGGTTAGAAGCAGGTACTTTTCGCTCTGACTTGAAAATAAACCACTTGCTGGACACCTGTGTTAAGCAAGCAGGCCCAGAAGCAGAGCTTTTGGGGTGACCTTTGGAACCACTGCAGAATAATCAGAGCGTAAGATACAGGTGGCTTAATATAGTTATTCAATTCTACCACCTGAAGTGGGACTTTGCACTGAGGCAAATGCCCTCCAACCACTAGGCAAGACTCACAATTTAGATGCAACTGATTTTAGCCTAAAATGTAATCTCTGGCTCTGCCAATATAAGGGCACGTGCTTCTCTGTGCTTCTGCTCTCTGCTGCCCCTGGAACCTGTATGTTTCGCCCAAGGCAAGAAGCAGATCAGTTACAGACACGCTTTGTGTTTTCAGAAATGGAGATCAGCCATTGCTTCTCTTTGCCAAAATGCAATGCTAGCTGTAATCTGATACCTGCAACACCTACCACAGACTAATTCATTCAGACTGCAAATCTCTGATTTGAGATTGGGTCCATCTAAATTCCAGACTCCATGGCAAGAACACCTAACCAACTTTTCTGTTTCTTTCCCTGTCCCCTGTTTTTTGTACCACGTAGTATGATGAAGAGTTCTGGAAAACTCAAAGCCTTGCACAATTTTGTGGAATCTTGACTGGTCCTAATAAAGGTATTGCCCAGCTGTGGACTTGGGATGAATTTTGTACTGGTGAGCCATTGGCTAGAATACTGCATGAATGCTTTTCTTTATATCCCCACAAGCCAAAGGAATAAATTACAAGTTTTTGTTACTGAAAAATGAAAATTCAGGGAGGCACACGGACTATCCTTGAGGTGGGCCGCCCCCATGGATGCAACACTATGCGTAGTCAAGCCAGTCAGCAGGGAAGCGTGAGCAAATTATTGCAGGGCGAAGAGGACATTAGGTCTTTTCTCCACTCAAGCTATCAACAGGCCGCAAATGGCTAACAGAGGAGCGTGGGGGCGGACAGGCTTGCTAGTATGATTTTTCTCTGGGACAATAATGTTGGTAAACTTAACCGCACAGCCACTTTAACTATTGCCAACCCTTTTTGAACAAATGGCTTTCAAAGAAAGGATTCTTTTGAAAGAATAGCTTGAAAGTAAGGATGTTGCGGGCGCCCGACTGGGTCCAGGAATTCAGTGGGCTCCCCTTGCCCACGACCCCGGACTGCGCCCCTCGAGACGCTGTCCTTGCTCACCCCGCCCCCCGCTTGTGTCCGCTCATGCCCTCCAGGACTCACCGCGATCCTGTTCAGAGTGCCTGCCATTTTCACACCTTTGATTGCTACCTAAAACAAGAGGTTTTAAAAATGCGTATATTTACATATGCGCAGTTTGGAGCTGGGAAAGCTAAATAAGCGCAATATTAGAGGGATTATACCTCTAATATTGCACTTATTTAGCTTTCCCAGCTCCAAACTGCGCATATTTAAATATGCGCATTTTGAACTTCCTGTTTTATGTAGCAATCAAAGCCATGAAAACGGCGGGTGCTCACCGAAAGGGATCGCAGTGAGCCCGGGGAACTCTCCGAGCTCATGGGCGGCCCGAGTGTGGGACTGGGGGGGTCCTAATAAAGGTATTGCCAGGTGCGAGCAGGGGCGCTGCTTTGGCGAGCACCCAGAGAAACCAAGTTAGGGTGAGTTCTTACATCCCTACTTAAAAGAATGGCCCAAGAAGAAAATAAAAGTCCATTCCCACTGCTTTCCAACAGTAACATTCTGATGTTGGTCAAGCAGCTCAGCCACATTTCCTCCTCTAGGGAGAGCCAAGGAAGAAACATCTCAGCACCGGACATGTATAAAGCAAGGAAGGAAAAGGAAGGAGCAACTCTTCAAACAGCAGCACAACTGTAATGACAGCACTGATCTTCGACCTGAGGAGTAGTGTATTACTACAGTGGGAAAGGATTTTGGAAGCTGCCTTACACCAGGTCCAATATCTTGCCTAGCATCGGCTACTCCAGAGGTGCAGAACCTCTTTCAGCCCAAGGACTGAATTCCATTTTGGAGACACTCTCAGGGGCCGCATTATAGTGGTGGGCCAGACTACAGCCAAAGGGGCAGAGCCAAAGGCAAAAGAGGCAGAACAAAAATCCCAGCATATTGTAGCTTAAAGCTCTGACTCAGCCTTAGGAGGGGCATTTCAACCTTTTAGAATGGGGGGAGGGGAAAATCACAAAAAAGCTAGGAATCCACCCAACAATGAGTGGTTGGGGGGAAAAGGACATGACCTTCTGGGAAACCTGGAGGGCGGGATCTGGTCTCTGGACCTGAGGTTCTGCACCTCTGGTCTACTCTGACTGGTAGCTGCTCTCAATGGTCTCAGGCAGCAGTCTTTCCCATTATTATTATTATTATTATTATTATTATTATTATTATTATTATATCCCATCTTTTCCCTAATACTGGGACTCATTAAAAACTTGTACAGTTAAAACATATAAATAAAAATATACAAAAGTTAAAAATATAATTAAATCAATAACATTAAAATTGTCTAAATTTTAGAATTTAGAAAAACCAATAACAATATAAACAATAGTATCAATCCATCATATCCATCAGATCCAGACTATCTATCCCCAAAGGACTGCCAGAACAAAAAAGTTTTTGCCTGCCTGCAAAAACATACCAAAGAAGGTGCCATTCTTGCCTCCCTGGGAAAGGAAGTCCAGAGCCTTGGGGCAGCCACCGAGAAAGCCCTCTCCCACGTTCCCACCAGCTGAGCCTGTGTCGGTGGCAGGACTATGAGAAGCACCTCCCCTGAAGATCTCAGGTCATGAGCAGGCTCATAGGGGAGAACACGGTCTTTCAGATGGACCCAAGCCATATAGGTCATGACCAGCAGTTTGAATTGTGCTTGGTAACAGACTGGGAGTCAGTGAAGCTGTTTTAGCAGGGGAGTTGTAGCCAGCCCCAGTCAACAGTCTAGCAGCAGCTCTTTGAACCAGCTGAAGTTTCCGAACACTCTTCAGAGGCAGTCCCACCTAGAGCACGTTACAGTAATCCAAACGGGATGTACCTAAGGCATGTGTCACTGTGGCCAAGTCAGACATCTCAAGGAACGGGCACAGCTGGAGCACTAGCTTCAACTGTGCAAATGCACTCCTGGCTACCGCTGAAACCTGGGTATCCAGGCTCAGGGCTGAATCCAGAAGTACGCCCAAGCTGCGAGTCTGTGTCTTCAGGGGGAGTGTAGCCCCATCTAGCATAAGCTGGATCCCTATTCCCTGATCTTCCTTTCGACTGACCAGGGGCTCCTCTGTCTTGTCTGGATTAAGCTGCAATTTGTTTGCCCTCATCCAGAACATTACTGCCAACAGACACCAGTTTAGCACTGCAACAGCTTCCTTGGAATTAGATGGAAAGGAAAATTAGAGTTGGGCGTCATCAACATACTGGCAACACCGAATCCCCAAACTCCAGACAACCTCTCCCAATAGTTTCACGTATATGTTAAATAGCACGGGGGACAAAACAGAACCCTGAGAAACCCCACAGGCCAATGGCCAGGGGGTTGAACAGAAGTCCCCCAGCACCACCTTCTGGGTCTGCCCTTCCAAGAAGGAATGGAGCTATCATAAAACAGTGCCTCCAAGTCCCATCCCAGTGAGGCGGCCCAGAAGAATACCATGGTCAATGGTATCGAAAGCTGCTGAGAGGTCCAGCAGAACCAACAGGGACACACTCCCCCTGTCTAGTTCCTGGCGTAGGTCATCCACCAAGGCGATCAAAGCTGTTTCTGTCCCATCACCTGCTACCTGATCTTTTAAAATGAAGATGCCAGGAATTAATCTTGGGGCCTCCTGCATGCAAAGCAGATGCTCTACCACTGAGCTACAGTAACCCCCCAAACCACACCTTTCAGCCCCATAACACTTCCATATAACCCAAGTCATTTTTTTCTCTTTTGAAATAATATGCCAACTGTATAAAAAAAGCGAGGAAGTTCCAAATGACCAGTTATCTTCTCACTTCCTCTTGCAAACGGGGGAGACAGTTGCCACTGTGCATTGCACAGCATACTTGGGGAATGCAGCCACCAAAGCAATATCTGTATATACTCCAAGGCCTCCTCACAGTTAAAGCCAGAAGCAATCTGCCCTCAACAGCTGCAAAATCTAGTTTTACAGACAGCAACAAGCAAGCTGCATCGCCCAACTTCACACCTGGAAGTGGAAGATCATTGTGGACCATTAACACTATTTCCCCAGCATCATCAAACTCCATTGAATGCTTCTGTGGTGTGTGAAATCTGAGTTGACCTCCCTTTGGAAGCCACCCTAAATGCAATCCTAACTTGTAGTGTTAGATATAAAACAGACACATACCTTTAGCTTGAGCTCTTTCACAGCAGAGTCTCTATCCATACATGCCTGCCGAAAGGCTTCATACGCTTTATTAAGCTGCTCTGCAATATTTTTATCCATACTTCCCAGCAATGTCTCATCACTGAAGAAATTACAAATGCAGCAGATCTGGTTAAAGGACTGAAAAAGAGGGGGAAGGCATTGGTTACCGTACAACAGTTTTACTATTCCCGCAGTTGCCCGGGGACAAGAAGCAATTTCACCCCTAAGCCTAGGGTGCAAAACCACTTTCAGCCCAAGGGTCAAATTCCCTCAGAGAAGTTCTTGGGAGACACGTTCCAGTGGTCGGTGGAGCCCAGGGCAGAAGGGGTGGACCCCCCAAAACCAGCATATTTTAGCTTAAAGATCTCACTACCAGCAACTCAGCCTTAGGACAGACATTCCAACCCTTTAACTGCACAAAAGCCAGGAAACCACCAAATGATTGATGGTTTAGATAAAGTGGGTGGGGCCTTCTGGGAAACCCCAGACGGCCAGTTTGGGACAGCCTCTGGGCCTGAGGTTCTCCACTGCTACCCTAAGCAGTCAGGGATAAGAACATAAGAGCAGCCATGCTGGACCAGACCAAGGGTCCATCTAGTCCAGCATTCTGTTCATACAGTGGCCAACCAGCTATTGACTGGAAGCCCACAAGCAGGACACAAGTGCAACAGCACCCTCCCGCCCATGTTCCCCAGCAACTGCTGTACATAGGCTCACTGCCTCTGGTACTGGAGGCAGCACATAGCCATCAGGACTAGTACCCATTGATAGCCTTTTCCTCCAGGAATTTGTCCAACCCCCTTTTAAAGCCATCCAAACTGGTGGCCATCTCTACATCCTGTGGTAGGGAATTCCATAGTTTACCTATGCGCTGCGTGAAGAAGTCCTTCCTGTTCTCTGTCCTGAATGTCCCACCTATCAGCTTCATGGGATGACCCCAGGTTCTAGTGTTTTGAGAGATGGAGAGAAATGTCTCCCTACCCACATTCTCCACACCATGCAGATGCAGCACTATGGTGGCTCCTCACTCAGCTCTCTTATACTAGTACTTCAAGGGTGCAAACCTATGCATATTGAGACAGAAAACAAAGTCCTCCAACTCCCAGCATTCCCCAGCCAGCCATCCTGGCTGGGGAATGCTGGGACTTGGAGGACTTTTTTCTGCCTAATTAGGCATAGGATTGCACCCTACGTTACAAGCAGGAGCGGCTAAAATAGCAGAGTACCATTGAACTGCACTGCATGCATGGCTTGAGAGGCACAGAGGCAGAACTGGCCATGTCTGGCTGTGCATTCGCATGTCTGTCGGTCTGTGTCTCCCAACCCTTGGCCCTTTGAGGCAAGACAAAAAGACAGGGAGCTGGAGCTGTACCCTGGCGTTATGGAGACGGTCACCACCACAGCTTCCCTTGGGAAGCTCAACTTCCTGACGTCCTTATCCTTTCAAGGATACAGATCACTTGCTACTAGGAGGCTTCTAGGAAGAGGGGAGGGCAGGGGAGAAAGTAGTGAGCGCCCTGTGGACAGAACAGGAAACCACCCCAAAGAGAACATAAAGAGAACGTTCGGCATCAAGCAACAGATCTTCCTAGTCCAGCAACTGCTTTTCCCAATGGTGACCAGCCAGTTTCTTCTTGGAAGGCAGTGAACAGGCCATGGAGGCAGGATACTGCCCCTATTCAGTAGTCCCCAGCATCTGTTATGCTGCAGTATACCTGCCTCTGAACACGAAGTCTTGCTTTAGCTTTATGTCTACTAATAGCCTAACTCATGTCTAATAACATAACTTTTATTATAACTAGTAATTACTATTACATTATTGTAATGTTATTCTTACACTATTTTGTTTGTTGCCTTAGATGACTGTGGCCCAGAAAGATGTCTTATAAATATTTAAATAAATACATACATATAGCTCTTGATGATCCTATTCTCCATAAAGTCCTCTTTATCCTTTTCTAAAGGCACCTATCAGCTGATGGCCATCACCATATTTTGTTAGTTAATCTAAATACCCCGTCAGTAATTAGAGCATGTCTGGCATTTAGGCTTCCCATACCTCCACATATGCTAGGAAAGGTGAAATGCTTTGATCTCTATCACTGATCACGCAGGTGCTGAGCTGTGTGTCTACAGCTCTGCCCTACATCATGCTGAAGCATCCACTGATACCAATGGGTTGGATCCAGACTAAATTAGTTGAACTTAGGTCCCACTGAAAGCAATGGGGCACTTTAGTCATGGCTTGACTAAAGTCTCACTAATTTCAGTGGGAATTCAGTTCAACTAACTTGGTCTCAATCAAGTTGACTGCCCCATTAGAAGTGACAAAAATGAAGTCCACAGGCTTGATGCTATAGTGTGATGGATAATGCCTAGGCCTATTAACCAATGAAAGTTAAAAAAAAAAAGAGATTATCCACCTGCTTTTTAACTGCTCAAAATTTAATTGACTGTAACTTGCATATTACAACCCCACCCACCCCTGCTTAGGTGTCTCTTTGAAATACTGAATTGTAAGACAATTCACAATTTAATACACAAAAGCTGTAGCTCATTGTTAGAAGGGAAGGCTATATATTTTTACTCTATTATAGTAATACAACAGTGGAACCAGATCACTTAAAAACTAAATTATGCACTATATTGGCCCTTACTAATCAGTCAACTAAGGCTTTAGTTGATTAATCTACCAGTGAAACCTACTACCAGCGTACAGCCCATGGTATAACATAAATACAGGATATAATATTAACATGTTCAAGAAAGTACTCCAGTTGTACTATAATTTCTCAAAAAATACAAGAGACCTTCCAATGCAATAGCTATTAATGAAAGTTATTAAACACAAGAACATCCCCCTTTCTCAGTATAGACTAAAACTTTGCACAGTTCCCCTTAGCCACAGATTTAATGCTAGCTGCAAACCAAAACCAATTATCTTTCCTCAGATCTGATACCAAACAAACAAGAACAGCTTCCAGAACATAATTAATTAAACGTGACAAATTTCTAATTTAAACAGAGTCAACTTTGGCACTAGCAGTCTTTTGCTTTTCTATTTATCATCAAGGGGAAACTATTATTATTATTTAAGGAGCCTTTACCAATTTCTGCAAGTTATAACAGCTCAGATCCTTTAGAGGCACACACATTCACTTTGGCTGAGAATACACGACTCATAGAGGTAGAACCCCAAGCCTGCTTAACCAGAGGACTCACAGTGGGTTTTACTCTCTAGTAAATGCGGTTAGGATTGCAATCTAAGATTAAAATCTATGATACCCAAGAGATTTAGAGAGCAATTCTATGGTTTTCCAAAGACCATAGGATGTTGCAGAGTTCCTCCCCTGAGGCCGTAGACACTTCTATAACCTCAGGAGGGGGAATCTGAATGGGGACTTTTCCCTCCCACCATTTACACCCACCATGGAAAGCACAGCATGGGAGCCCTGACCTCAACCTCCGGTGATGATGCAAATGAGCGGGAGGATAGGTTCCAAGGATCCACAGGATCCTAAAGCCTCTCAACTCCTGTCCCTGCCCCCGCAACACCACTAAAAAAAGTGTGTCTAGTGGAATCTCTGCAGAAAGGAGAACAGAAAGGTGAAGATCACCCCCATCACTCCTCCTGCTCTGCCAAGGGTCTGCCAGCAAAGTACAGGATGTTCAGAGCACTCCTTGGATGGGCATAGGTTTGCTCCACCTGGCTGCAATACCATACCTTTCCCCCCCAAGAGTAAGCCCCACTGAACTCAATGGGACTTCCTTCCAAGTAGATTTGCGAGCTTTGGCTGCAATCCTATATCCACTTACCTGAGAGTAGGCTCCATTGCACTCAATGGGACTTACTTATGATTAGACATGTAAAGGATTTTGCTGTCAAAGTATGGCATGCTTGCTCTCCTAGAATACCACGTTTCAATTACCTTTTCTTAAAAAAAAAAAAAAAGGAAATGCAGAATAAAAGTAAGTGTGCCACCTAGCAAGCAGATGATTTCATAAATGGTAAACACCACAATTAACAGACTTATAACAGGGTTGTATTCAACCACTCACCAGGTTACCTGTGGCATATAAGAATTGCCTCCCTCCAGGCAACCAATTTTTTAAAAATGAAATCCCATTTCAATCACAACATGCTACCATATGTACAAATGGGCAAATAGCTACTAAAATCTCATGGGCTTGCAAATTTGGCAGACTTCTTTCCACAGCTGGATTTCATACTTGCAGTTGTCTAATATAAAATCCCTAATCTAGGCAACTGACTAGTCATAGCGGGCAGTATCCAATACTGCTGCTGTGCCTTCTCTTGTTCTGTTGTGCTAGTGATTGGTCCTGAGGGCACAACAGGAACTAATGCTTCCTAAAGCAACCCCTGAAATGAGCTCTTTTCTGGAATGGGGGATGTCAACAAAGCTTCCTTCTGCAAGCTGCACTGACCTGCCCCATTCCAGAAACAAGTGCTTCCGCTCATTTCTGATTGCTTCAGGGACCGCTAGCTTCCATTGTGCTAGTGGTAGGTGCCACTAGCACGTGGGCAGCACTGGATACTGCCCAGTATTTCTCTAAGTCAGGGATAGGAAGCCTGTGGGCCTCCAGATGTTGCTGGACTACAGCCCCCATCATCACTGGCCATGTTGGCTGGGGCTGATGGGAGTTAGAGACCAAGAACATGTTGAGAGACACAGGTTCCTCCACCCTCGCTTTAAACTGTTCCTGGAAAAGTAAGCTCCTATTCCGGAAGAGAAACAGATGGCAAGTCTGTTTTATTCTTCGTTATTTATTTATTTACTACATTTCCATACCGCCCAAAAGCCAAAGCTCTCTGGGCAGTTCACAGCAATTAAAACCGTAAAATACAAGATGATAAAATACAATATAACAGTTTAAACGTTTAAAACTATAGTATAAAAAATAAAAAACCAAGCAAATAGAAGCTAGTAGCAGCGCAAAGTTTTAAAACACAGTACCAGATTTAAAAGAGACACCGAAAAACTCAAACGCCTGGGAAATTAAGGTCTTCACCTGGCAATGAAAACAGCACAATGTAGGCACCAGGCGAGCCTCTCTGGGATGCTCATTCCACAACTAGGGTGCCACAGAACAAAAGGCCCTCTTCTTAGTAGCCGTTAGCGAATGGACCCAGCTTCACATGGATTGGAATAACCCTTAGGTTCATACAGTGAAACCTTGAAGCAAACTTACCCAGTTGTCATAACTTGGACACTTTGTGTCTACCCCGTCTGAGTGAAGCCACGACTGCAGGCATCCTTAGGCACGGCCCGTGCCATGGTGCACCTCTGTAACTCCCTGAGGGAGAGGAAGGGTCTATCTATTCTATTCCCCTGAGGTGGGCTTTCCCACATAGGTCAGAGGGCCTCAGAACACTCCCTCCTGGCTTCAAACTGCATTGACTGGAAAGCTATCCACTGGTTAGGGAAGTCAACCCCCTAGTGACTGAAGATGGCACTACAGGCTTCAAACACACGGACACATTTAAAGTAATGAATACACTAACAATATTTTGGCCACCTAATGCGAAGAGAAAACTCCCTGGAAAAGACCCTGATGCTGGGAAAGATTGAAGGCAAAAGGAGAAGGGGGCAGCAGAGGAGGAGATGGGTAGATAGCATCACCGATGCAATGAATATGAACCTGAGCACACTCGGGGAGAGAGCGGAGGACAGGAGGGCCTGGCGCGCTGTGGTCCATGGGGTCATGAAGAGTCGGACATGACTTAACGACTGAACAACAACAACACACCCCTAAGGTTCTCTTTGCATACATGCCAAGTTTCTGGTGTCTAAGGGCGCAATCCTATGTCCACTAGACAGCGGCTAGACGGCCATAGGATTGTTTGGGTTTTGGGAACTGACCTTGGAGCCCGCACTCTGAGGTCGGTTCCCAGAAAACCGCCTTCCTGCCCCCTCTCCAGCTGCCTCATAGGCGGCACGGATCGTCCCTGGGCTCCATACTCGGAAGAGCAGCGTGGAGCGGGTCAAAAGGGGGCATTCCCGGGGGCGGGGCATGCAGAAGTGCCAGTACAATGCTTCCTACGCATCGGCTGGCCTCCCCCACCCTGCTTTGAAGTCCGGTGGCTAGACAGCCAAGGAGAGGATCCCCTCCGCACTCTGCCTGCCTTGCATTGGATAGGTGGTTGCCTCTGAGTTCAGAGGCAGGTGCCTATTTGCACAGGATTGCTCTCTAAGTTTCATAGTCTTGGTGCTATGGTGCTGACAGACAGACATCCTCTTTAATAATTATAGATAAGGAGCATGTGTGCTGTTCAAGTTAAATGGAATGAACCAGCAAACCCGGCCACCACCACAAGTAAGGAAAAAGCGATTTCCTAAAATCTGAAGCTGCAAGCCTGGAATGTGAGGATCGAGGTCTAAAGCTGTGTCCAGCTATTATTAATTATATTTGTACCGTGCTTTTCATCCAAAGCGTACACAGGGACATACCATTTTATCCTCAACAATTGTATAGGGTAAGTTAGGCTGAGAAACAAGGGATTTTCAGACCCCAACCAGCCTTGCCCTGCTTCAGTAAACAGATGATGAAGAGCAGAATTGGACCTGCCAGCTAAGCCCCTGATGCTGGCCATGCTCCACAGCCACACTTTTGGTGTTAGTGTGAAGGGGACCTATGTACATAATGCGAATAACAACTATAAATGTGCAGGCACAGTGTGTGACTGTGGCCATCCTGCTCCTCCCTCACTGAATAAGTGGGGGGATTGTCTAAACACCCTTCTAGTGGCTTCCCAAAAGTCACGCAATACTTTTCATGGAGGCCCATCTAGCACATCACTCCACCACATTATACTACACTACCTGGGTGTTGCACCTCTAGGTTGAGGAAGGCGCATTTCCTTTTGCATTCCCATCATTCTCTTCCCCTTGGGCTGATCATGGGTTCCATTCTCTGGGTAACAACAGCTTCACTAGGGAATGTTCCACAGCGCAGTCCTATACAGATTAACTGAGAGATAAGCCCCTCTGAGTGTAATGGGACTTACTCCCAGATAAGCAGTTTGGGGCAGGCTGTTAAAACATTTTTGTTCCATATGGCTTTTTGGTATTTTCACAGGACAATCCTATACAGGTCTACTCAGAAGGAAGGCCCACTGATTTTCAGGTAAGTGGGTACAGGATATAGGATTGTAGCCTAAACGTCTTAGCTCTGCACTGTTTTAAGATTCTCTTAATTTCTGCTGTTGGCGCCATTTTAAAGTTTTAAAAGTGGTTTTGAAGTTGTAATTCTTGGAGGGAGAAATCCATGCTCCAAGGTCGGTTCCCGGAGAACCATCCTCCTCCCACTTCCGCACTGCCTCGGAGGCAGCATGGAACAGCCCCATCCTCCACGCTTGCAAGAGGAGCGTGGAGCAGCCGAAAAGGGGTATTCCGGGGCGGGGAGGGTGGAAATGCCTGTACCACACATCCAATATGTCATACGGCAGCCTCCTCCCCCACTCAGCCCTCCCGTGGCTAGACAGCTGCAATCAGCTGTCTAGCCAAAATGCAGGGCAGGAGAAGCACAGAGAGAATGATCCCCTCCGTGCTTCTCCTGCCCTGCATTGGACAGGCACTCGCCTCCTAGTTTGGAGGCAGCTGCCTATCTGAATAGGATTGTGCCCTAAAAGTTTTTTTAAAATCGTCACTTTGGGGGTCCTATCTGGGCCAAAAGAAGACTCCTACATTTATAAATAACAAATAAAGGATTGCATATTAATACATATTGGTAATGATCACATACATATTAATTTTATGTATGTGACCATTACCACGAAAGGGAGGTGGATAAAGGCAACCCAGGGACAGCAGAAACCAGTAGTGCTGGTAAGATTTACAGGGTCAAGAATATCTACTTTCCTATACACACAAATATACCACAGCCTCATGACTGGCTACAAATACAAATAATGAGATGCATGTATTGTATGAGATTCTGGTGTGTGTGTGTGTGCACGCGTGTGCGTGCATGTCTGAGGAGGCCCACATTGCAAGTTTGTATTTGGCCCCCCGAACCAACGCTGGGCTCCTGCTCAGAGATCGCCCAAGATCTTTTGATGCCTAGAGGCAGAAAATCTGCAAAGCTAAACAATGGACAATTTGCACTCATATCTGCCACTTGATGTGGACAGCCCCACTTGCCTCATTATAGGGCCAGCCTTCTCATCCTTTGTACCCTCTATTTCTGCCACTGGACTACAGATCTGGCATTCTTTGGGGATAATTAAAAATTTTATTTTTAATTTTTAAATATAATTAAAAGTGATATTTTAGGTATTACTTTAACTTGGGTGGGGGAAGAAGGGTGGGATCTTCAATCCAAGAACAACAGGAACACTAAATGAAAATATGGCTTTGTAAGTTATAGAGGGCTTTAAACCTTTGCTTCTGTATTTAATTATGCAAGAAAACTGATACCCAGTCCTATCAAGCTTAACATTCAGGGTGCTTCACAATTCAATAAAAGCCTTTAAAAATCATACAAACTATAGAACACAAAAAAACAGTAGCATAGTTAAAGCAACCAAGTTAAAACAAGCACCCAATACAATAAAACTATCTCAGCTAACATGTACACAACCTGGAAAATCGAAAGATCTTTGCCTAGTATTGAAAAGTCAGAAGAACAGGTGGTAGTGAGCCTCCCAGGGGAGAGGATTCCAAAGGCAGGGTGCCACAACTGAGAAGTCTCTTTCTCCAGTTGCCATTGGCCAATCCCCAGAGGAATTGCACTACATGCAATTCATGGGCACAACAGAAATAATTGTGTACAGCATAAACTGCCTACAACCAGGCCACAGCTCGGTGGCTGAGCACCTGCTTGGCGTGCCGAAGGTCCCAGGTTCAATCCCCAGCGTTTCCAGACAGGGCTGGAAAAATCCCTGCCTGAAACCCTGGAGAGCCGCTGCCAGTCAGTGTCGACAAGACTGTGCTTAGGTGGGCCAGTGGTCTGATTCGGTATAAGGCCGCTTCCCACGTCCCCAATGGGAGAGCGAGTGGCTGCCTATGCACCGAAGCGTCCACTTGCCTGCTTAGTGCTTGGATCAGTTCAGTCTGACTCAAGGCCTGTTTGGGCCCATTTGTCCATTCTAGACCCAAGACTGGGAAGGACTTGGGACCTAGGCCTGGACCAGTGTCTCTTCAAAGGCAGAGCTTCCGTTGCCTGAAACCCTGTAGAGTTGCTACCATTTAGTGTTGACAATACTGTGCTAGATGGCCCTATAAAGTAGCTTCCCATGTTCCTAAGTAGAGATGTAAAATTTCTGGAAATTTTGAGGCCATGGAAATAAACATTTTTTTGGAAAAATTGAAAAATAAGCAATACTTATATTTGAGTGCTCTGTACTGATCTAACGTCACTTTGTTGCTTTAAGACAGCCTTCCCCAACCTGGTGCCCTCCAGATATTTTGGACTTCAGTTCCCATCAGCCCCAGGCAACACGGCCAATGGTCAGGAACGCTGGGCACTGTATCAAAAATATCTGGCGGGCACCAGGTTAGGGAGGGCTGGTTTAGGAAGATAAAGCAGCCTTTCCTTTCCTAAAGTTGCTTTATGTATGACTTAGTTTGCTCACTGAAATATCATTATATTTTAAAACTTTTAAAATTAAACTCAGTTAGGGAGAGAGCCATCCTATGGCCTCTAGTCAGTGGCTAGATGGCTGTAGGATATCTTGTTTTCCAGGGACCGACCTCGGAGCCCGTGCTCCAAGGTCAGTTCCCTGAGAACTGACCTTCCCCCTGTGGAGCGCAGAGCGGCTGAAACAGGGCGTTCCGAGGGGTGTTCCAGGGCAGGAGGAAATGCCGGTATGACACATCCTGTGTGTTGTATGGCAGCCTTCTCCCCCAGTCTGCCCTTCCATGATTAGACAGCTGAAAGCAGCTGTCTAGCTGAAAATGCAGGGCAGGAGGAGCACGGAGGGAATGATCTCCTGCCCTGCATCGGATAGGTGGTCGCCTCCAAGTTCAGAGGCGGCCGCCTATCTGTGTAGGATTGCACCCTAAATTGGTAATTATTGTCTGGATAGATTAGAACTACATTAAGGGGGCAACCCTAGGCAGGTTTAGACAGGAAGAAGTCCTACAACTGGGGAATGCTAGGAGTTGTAGGACTTTTTCCTGTCTAAACCTGCATAGGACTGCACCCTAAATGCCTGCTACTGCATCAGAAACACAGGACTTCACAGAACAAAACCCAAGCTGTCAAGAATGCACATTTGCTGTCAAGAATGCACAATAGTAACTCTAATAACATGTTGAGAAACTGAGCATAAATGCGCATCAGTAAAATATACTTAAGATCAATAATTTTAATAAGGAATGAAAAAATGAACTATGCTGGGAATCTTACAGACAGGATTAAAGAAAATATTTTCCTCCAATGGCTTCATTATTTCCAGACATTTTACATCTCTACACTCTTTCTATAAAAGGGTTCTTATTACATAGTTTTTAGAAATCATTTTGGGGGAGTAAAGGCTGGGTAACGACATATAAATACTTTATCTTAAATTCTAAAAGAAATTATTTCATAATCCAAAGCTGTTGAATTTTTTCAAATTTTTCAGGGGGAAAACAAAAATGGTCCTTGGGGAAAAAAACAGTGTTCTTCTGAATTTTTCCAGGCCTTCCATTTCTATTCCTAAATTCTCCTACATAATCCCCACTGAAATAAATGGTATACGCTATACCTTGCTCTTGCCCAGCCTCCCTTCAATTCTGTAGGGCTTCAGTGGAGGAAATGCCAATGGACTGTGCCCCATTACAGCTTTCCAAATATGCAAAGCCACTGGTTAGCGTTGCAAGCCACTTCCCTGAGATTAGGAGCCAATTTAGTACAGTATCTTCCATGTGAACACTTCTCAGTTCACAGTCATTCAGTTTCTCCATGCTTCCTTGATGGGCAGCAGCCCTTAATAATACATACAATCCTTGAATCCAAGCCTGAGATGGCAGTTATTGTTTGTTTCAGGAAGTGAACAGCCTATTATTACTCAAATAATAGTGATCTAAAGTTGACAGATCACTTCTACCAACTTTACAGGCATGCTTTTAAATTGGAATGCCTTGATAAGCATGTTGTGTTCTCTCGGCATACTTACATAATATGCTTTGAAGCTACTTTTCTATCTTTTCCGCAATTACCCTGAAGATGCCCACGCACTGTTTGGCAAACTGTTGCAAGTTATGTCTTGCAGAAATAAAGCAAATAAGTGTGATGAATAGCTACAGGGAAGGCTAGAATCTGCCTCCCCAGCCCCGGTTACCAGAGAAAGGCAAGGTCCACAGGGTGGACAAAATGTGTGCAAGCAAATGTCTGGATTTTAAAATAATAATTTTTTTTTATATTTTCAGGGCATAATCCAGTGGGACCAGTCAACCTCAGGACCATCCTTAAAGACACGCTTTTCCTCCAAAAACATTGCCCAGTTTAGACAGAGTTCTGAGACTGGCTATGCTGCAAGAGGTTTAAATGTCTTGCCACGCAAGGAAATAAAAAATGCCTGAATTTTTAAAGCATCAAACAAATGCACACCTTTTACAAATGTTCCTGCAGGAATGAAGCGACCCTGGGCCATGTCATCTTCTATGTAGTTTCCTACATTTTACCTGGAATTGAGCTTTCATTCTTTTCAGAAAGAAGCACTGCAGGTTCAACTTGTCCCATTAGTCACAAGAGAAAATATGTCCACTAAACATCTCCTTGATTCTGGTCTCTTAAAGATACAGAAGATACATCTTCGATCAGCCTTCCCCAACCTGGCACCCTCTGGATTTTTTGGACTACAACTCCCAGCATCCTTGACCATCTGCCATGTTGGCTGGGCGTAATGGAAACTGAAGTCTAAAACATCTGCAGGGCACCATTTTGGGAAAGGTTGTCTTAGAATCTCTTTCCCTTCGCTGTTTATATTTTTGCTTCAGCCACTAAAGTCATCACTATCGAAGAAATGCCAACAATCCGAACCAAGGAACTGTACCCAAGACATAAATGGAGAGGCACTGCCCAGTGCACTCACAACCTAATTTAATTCCAGATACAAGGGTAACGCCTGAAAATGAAGTGGCTCACTGGGATGGAAGTGGGAGAAGGAAGAGTGCAATTAATGCAGGTGACTGACATGAAAGGGCGGCGGGAGGAGAGAGAACTGGAGAAAAATGTGCCTGTGTGCAAAAAGGAAACAGGCAAAAGGGGGCTGTGATGCCATGGCCATCACTCCTCAGAATGGGAGACAGTAGGCCAGTATGGCATAGGGCAGGGGTCCCCAATGCAGCACCCATAAGGACCTCCAATGGCGCTCACAAAGCTCTCCATTCCCTGCCCCCTTCCAAGGCTAGGAGGGGAGAAAGGGGACTCCCCCCAAAATGGGCGGAAGCACCTTCCATCAACAGAAGGAAGATGTTGGATCCAACTCACGGTTAGTGTGAAAGGCCACCTTTATTATTTTCCTACTTCATCCATGAGGGATCAAGAGTATAGAGTAGCCACCTAAGGGGTCTTGGGTTGGGTTGTCTTGGGTTGGGTTTTTCACATTCAAATCTCCTCACTGTTTCTGAAGATCTAGATTAAAAGGCATCTAGCCTACTTTTCAACTGAGCATGAGCAGCTTCAGTTGCCTGTGGTGCTTAGAAGGAATGATGGCACCCAGAAAGGCAAAACTGTCCCATACTGGAATAGGGAGGAGACAGCTGGTGAATCCTTGACCCCAATGATCTCTTCAATCTCACACTAGGGAAATTCTGTCCTGTGCAGCCTGCTCCAGTTCAGCTAGAAGTTAAAGTCCCACTGGTCTCACAAGGGCTACTCCCAAATAAATGTACACAGGATGGCAGCATAATTTTGTGCATGTGTATTTTGTGAACTATGAGTTAAAGCTCCATCTTCAATGAGGCTTACTCCTTCCTAAGGGTGCAATCCTATGCACGTTTCGATGAAAAAAAGCCCCACAACTCCCAGCATTCCTCAGCCAGCATGATTGGGGAATGGTGCCCTAAGGGCACAACTCTGAACTCAGAAGCTTATGGTCATCCAATGCAGAGTGGGAGAGGCAATCTTCACCTCCATGCTCCTCCCACTCTGAATTTTCTCTAGACAGGATTTTTTGCCAGTCTAGCTGGGGCACTGCAGAGGGGGAGGGAAGGAGGCTGGAGAAGCTGGGGGATAGTTTGTAAGCCAACCTCTCCAGTGCCTACCTCTCGCCGCTCGCAGAAATGTCCCCTTTACCTCCCCTCCGAAATATCTGATGGCCCTCCCAGTCACTTTGTAGGGCTTAGGGCTCCCTAAGTGTGTTGAGGGCTGCAACCTCAATGGATTGATTTTCCAGTTAGAAAGATGTAAAGCTGCTGCCTTAGTCATGACTGATTACAAAAGCAAAGCCTTACTGCAGGATCATAGTTCATCAGCCAAGACATTTTGGGAGAAAAAATCATGCTGAGTCAGTTATTCTCAACCCCTTGTAACCAACCAGGCTGATCCATAGAATCACATCTATACGGAACTGAGCCCCTGAACCAAGAGTGAAACCTTTTATTTTTGTCCCCAAGAACTATGGGTGACAATACAGAAAGTTCCCAGGGTTTGATCTCACTTGGTGACAAATACTGTCCATTGCAGAATTTTACAGCCCCTCCCATGCCTATCGACTAAACAAATAAGACCCACTCATTTCTACAGGATTTACTCTGCACAGTAAGCTACTATGCAAGCTACATAGCAGCCCAAGCTACTATGCATAGGTTACATCCTTGGGGAGACTTTGCACATCGAAGCTTATTGGAAATGTCTGCCAATAAGAGATTCTTCATGATTCCTATTTTTGTACTTCCAGTTTGCAAAATGGGGGTTACTACATCTCACCACCAGAAGGCCATCCAGTTAAGCTTCCCCGCCCAGCCCTGCAGCAGGACCATGCCTATACCAGCACCCTCTCAAAATCAACATATGAGATCCAGATTGACTTTCTCTTGTACCACATCTATCTATCTACCTACCTACCTACCTACCTACCTATTAAATTTCTTAATCGCCCATCTGGTCAGTCACCTGGCCACTCTGGGCGAGGTACAATAATACAACAGTTTAAAACAATAAAATTCCACATTAAAACATCGTATTTCTAAAAATACCCTATCCCACCCCAAATGCATGCCTGAACAACCACATTTTTAATGAAGGGCGGAAGCTCATTAAAGAGGGGGCATGGCGGCGTTCCCTAGGGAGGGAGTTCCACAGAGTGGGGGCCACCACAGAGAAGGCCTCTCCCTTGTCCTCACCAGCCTAGCTGTCCTGGCTGATGGGACAGAGAGAAGACCATCCAAGGCCCATCTTGTTAAGCAGCCTGTCTGGTGTTGCTGGAAGCGCTCCTTAAGATAGGCTGGGCCGGAACCATATAGGGTTTCCAGTGCAACTCCTTCAGCACCGGAGTGATGTGATCATGCCGATGGCTGCCTTTAATCAGGTGAGCCACCACGTTCTGCACCAGCTGCAGCTTCTGAACCGTCTTCAAGGGTAACCCCACATAGAGCACATTACAGTAGTCTAGATGAGAGGAGACCAAGGCATGCAGTGGGAGCAGATGTTTGGGAAGGTAGGGGTGCAATAATGTATTGCAGAAGAGAGCAGCTAGATCAGCCTTACCAATCTGGGGCCCTCCAGATGTGTTGTCTACAACTCCCATCATCCCCAGCCACCATGGCACCAATGGATATGCTGTCAGGGCATGATGGGAGCAGCAGGCCAACACATCTGGAGAATCCCAGATTGGGGTGAGGCTGAACCTGATGATTAAAGCAAGACAAATCACCTACTACAAATGAAAGTCACACACACACACACAACACCCCCCAGGCCCATTCTCATCTGATCTCATCTACAGAGAGCAGTTAGCCCCAGAGCTGAGTCCAATCCATGAACTAGGAGGAATGACATGAACTAGGAGGAATGACTTCACTCTGCCCGGGTTTCTAGTTGTGACTGTCTCTTTCAGCCTTCTCCAGCCTGATGCCCTTCAGATGCCTTGGATGACAGCTCCCAGCATTCCCCAGCCAGCAGTCAGGTTGGGGAAGGCAGCTCTTGAGGGATGCCCACAAAGGGGGTGGGAGAGAGACACATCTGACCCGCCACTCACCTGAACTACAACTCCCAGAGACGTAAGTGGTTTTCTCATAAAAAGCTTTTGCTGCTCCTGTTCAAAGAACAGCTAACAGAAAGTTTTCCTGTCCTCAGCCCTTCTGCGACTGTTTCCTCACACGTACACACTGGAAACACCCAGTTCCTTTTGTCTTACTTTCCTATAAGAGGCAAACCCAGAATCCACCCAGTCCTTTGCTTGGTTCCAGGTGTAACTGGTTCTGGGGCGGGGGGGGGCAGGGAGGCCACCTAAGCGCGCATCTCTCGCTGAGTGCCAGTGTGTTCCTCCTCCCTAGGCACTTCCGCCCGTCGAGGGGAAACGCATGGGGGACGGATACACGGAACAGGGCCCTCCAAGCTACAGCTGGCGTCTTTTCTGGGAGAGCAGAAAGACTGGGGCTAGTGAGAGCAGAGGTCACAGCCTCGTTAGGCTGTAACCCTGTGTAAACAGCCTTCCCCAACCTGGCGCCCCCAGATGTGTTGGACCACAACTCCCCCCCGCCCAGTTATGCTGGCTGGAAGGCACCGAACTGGGGAAGGCTGCATGAACATTTAATTAAAGATTAAGTCCCGACTTCTCCGCGCCCCCCCCCCCCAGCAGATATGCGTAAGATCGTGCGGCTAATAAGACCGCCAATCAGCTTTCAAGGTGCAGTTTCGGCAAACTTTTTTGGTTTGCTTCGTTGCCCCTGAAACGCGCAAGGAGAACGCGCGCAACGGCGCCGAAGCGCGGCGGGTTAAAAGGAAGCAAACGCGGAGGGTCGTGAAGAAGAGAGAGAAACCCTGCGAGAACAGAGTCGGGAGGAGGGGAAGACTCGTAAAAAGAGAGACGAACGAGAGAGCCGCGTGTGACACCACTGGCGGAAGGGTTTCCAGCCCTTCGTCGCTCGGCTACGGCGGGCTACTTACGAGGGCAAAGAAACGCCCGCGCTCGCCAGCGACCTCAGAAGCCCGAGATTCGGTCCAGCCGGCTCAGAACTGCCCCGACGCGCCACCCAGGAACCAGAAGCCACTTCCTGCGGAGTCCCGGGGGCCATGTGACCGGCCGCCGCGTAAAGCCTGCGCGGCGCCTCTGAGCTCGGCCTTCCCGAAGTTGGTCCGCCTGGTGGGCTGGGTCAGCGCCGCTTGCAGCCCTTGTTGGCCCTCTGTGGCCTGCCGCTGCTTTCCCCTATCGCGCCGACCCTTCCTGTCCCCCTTGCCAAAGGAGGGGTAGCTAGGGGGTCTGAGACCCCGGTCTGAATGGTCTGAGGGCGCCGCGCCTTTAGCCGGCCGTGCGTATTTCTTCAGTTGTGAAGCGCGCAACTAGCATTTCTGTTCTCTGCCGCCGTCCCATGCTTTATATCAACTGTATCTACATTGCTTATATATTAGAACAACACTGTTTATCAACCCTAATTTTTTTTTTTTTTTAAAGACGTACTCTGAGCATATGCGGTTTCCCATTTTAAACCCGCTTAAGGCGACTCTATGTATACTCCAACGTATGTTTAGGCAGAAAAAAAGGCCTACAACTCCCAGCATGCCCCAGCCAGCTGTGTCTGGCTAGGGCATGTTGGGAGTTGTAGGCGTTTTTTTCATGCTGAGAGGTGTAACATGCATAGGATTGAGCCCTTAAACCATAACTCTGTGATGATTATAAATGGAGTTCATATCTTGCAGTGTCTCTCCAACTCCTACAAAGAGTGCCCCTGTTCAGGGCTCACAGTTCCTTGTTAAGTTGTTTCAATGTTTTTAATTTTTTTATGTTACAAGCTTATATTTTGTTTATTTCACTTGTTTTGTTTATTTATGACACTTACAAACCACCCAATAACCAGAGTTCTCGGTGCAGATAAATTAAAAACACAAAATACAAAGCAATAGAAATAGCACATGACACATTATATACTTTTGCGTACTGGCAAAGTCCTCCAAGTAACCACTACCTAATTTTGGCGTGACCCCATTTTGCTTCCAAACTGATAGGCGCTCCACTACCTGAGTTTGCTATTAGAGGAAATTATGATAGCCATGGATATTTTCAATATTTTCCATTAACACTGTCCAACCAATTTGATGGTTCATACTGGCTTGTTTCTAATGTTGGTCAAATTGCAATATAGAGACTATGGAGTTTGCTAATGCTTTTATTTGTAATTTTATTTTAGCACATATTACTAACTCGCAGTGCAATCCATGTCTACTTAGAAGTACATCCTATTGAGTTCAATGGGGCATACGCCCAGGTAACTGGATGCATTTGTGGTTCATTGGCGTAGAGCAGTGTTTCTCAGACTGTGGGTTGGGACACACCAGTGAGACTCAGTGCTGCGGACTACCCAGTGCCTCTGCTTGACTGCCTTGTGCTATGGCCGCACCATACATACTGCATAGACTGGTATGGCAGTGGGAGTTGGTTAGAGAGCAAGGCTTTTTTTTTTTTTTTTTTAACTGGGAATAAAGGGGAAGGGAATCAGAGAGAAGCTGTTACAGGAGGAAGTGAATGTAAAACCAACAGGAGGGAGTTGGGGATAGGGTACAAGTTAAGTGAAATGAAAAGAGAAGAAATGGCAGGAGCTGGGTAAGAAGAATTTGAGAGGCATGTGCGGGGAGGAGAAAAGCAATATAAAATAAATAGTTTTGTCTACTTAGAGCAGGGGTCCCTAACCCTTTGGGGTCGGTAGGCACATCTGGAAGTTTGAGAGTGTCATGGGCACTCTCACAAAATGGCTGCTAGGGGGGCTTCCTCATTCATAAGATGGCTGCTGTGGTGGGCATGTCCAGTCACTCCTTTCCCAGAAGACAAATTGGTGAGACCAATAAAAAAAGTAGCTCCAAGAACCTAAGTACAATGCAGGGGGGTGGGGCAGTTTGGATCTCAAAAATAAACTGAAAGAGAGATTTGAACCTAAATAAAAGGAAACACTTTGCTTTCCAGTATGGCAATCTTTCCATTAAACACAATTTAAAATCTTAAGAAATATAATTAAAATCAGGAGAGACAGCGAGTGTGGTATGCACCATGTTGGAAACCCAGACTTAGATCAGCAAATTCTTCCGGAAATAGGAAGGCTGAGAAATTATCCCTCCAGGGCCAGTGTCTATACATAACTTGAGGAAAGCTGAATTACAAAAATCTCTGCTACGAGGAAATAGCTCTAGCAAAGAATTTAAGTTTTCAAAGTGGTATTAGATATCGATATAAAATGATATTATAATTGCCAGCTGATTATGCCAAACTCCATCTCCTATTTTGTGACTGGCTCTGACCATCTATTTTATGATTGGTAGGCCTCTCTCAAGCAGTCCCTGGAGGTAGAAAGTTTGAGAACCCCCAGCTTAGACACAACTCCACTGTCAAATATTTTTTTCTTAATCTTTCTGTAAGCCAAATATTGCAAGTAAGTATGCAATCTACTTTGTACATGAGCGCCAAGGGCAACAAAGAGGCAATAGCTTGCCTAGGGACACTCATTGAGTACCTAGTTGAGGTAACATTTTGCACTACAACAGCCTTCCCCAACCTAGTGCCCTCCAGATGTTTTGGACTTCAACTCCTGTCAGCCCCAGCCAGTATAAACAATGGTCAGGAATTCTGGGAGTTGTGGTCCAAAACATCTGGAGGGCACCAGGTTGGGGAAGGCTGCGCTAGAGATTTCCTGGCTCAGCACACACATTTTGCTGAGCCAGCACACTTGCACCAGCATTCATGCTAAAAGGTTGGGATCCCATTGAAATATCTTTCTCTCTTGTAAGGAACCATTTCACAAAAGGCAACATTTTTATTTATTTAATATATATGGTACTGTAGGAATAATATACATAAAATATATGCAGCACAACCTATGCATGTTTACTCAGAAGTAAATCTAATTTCTTTACCCAGTTACATGGGAGTAAGCCCCACTGGACGCAATCTGACTTACTTCTGATTCTGAATAGGTATGTACAAGATTTCACTGTCAGCATTATCTCAGCTAGAGACTATATTCAGTCAGAAGTTGTCAAGTACAAAGTGTAGGCCTGAAAATACAGGATCCACACTAATTGGCATAATTTCTGTATAGTTATTTTACTATGGGCTTTAAATCAGTTCCTGATTTTTTCACAGTAACACATGGTGCTTTCTTTAAATAAAAATGCCTTTGGGCTTGTACTCATTAATAGCCTATTCTGTATCCACAATTTAAAACACTAGATGGCCCAACCCCCAAAGTACTTCCATTTTGCTTATGTAAAGATATATAAGAGTCAGACACAAACACACACAGTGAGAGAGCATTATATGTTGTAAAAATAAAAAGAACAATCCAGCCAAATTTAAGCATTAAGAATTCAAATTTATTCCAAAAAGAGATTTACAATGCAGTCCTAGGCATGTCTACTCGGAAGTAAGCAGTATTGAGTTCAATGGTCTTACTCCCAGGTAAATATGTATAAGATTGCAGCCTTAAGTGCATATTTATTATCTCTGTTAAAATCAATGGGAGTACTTTGCTTTGGCTGGATGGTGTCCATAGTAGTCAAAGTGACTTGCTTATTTTCACAGAAGTCCCCGTGCCTAGCCCCGTGTTGGTACTCCCAACAGCAAATTGTGATTCATGCTTACTCAGAAGTAAGTTCCACTCTGTTCAGTGGGGGTTACTCTCAGGTAAGAGTGTATAGGATTGGAGCCTTAGCCTAGTGATGAATATGGGTTCAATGTTTTGCTGGTACTCTGTACCGGGTTGCTCCTGCTCAAGCCCACGATTGTAATTATACAGCAATATGCAGAAGAGTAGGAGCAGCTTTGCTTAGGTGACTGCTACTATGACAAGTCTCTCATTAGCTTCTTCCCATCAAACAGTGGGTATAATCTACTGGGAAGTTCTCCTACAAAACAAATGGGAGCTGCTGTGCTTCTGGTGGATTGTGCCTAGCATTTGTACTGGTGTTATTAGCAGTCAAACACAGATGTATTGTAGATAGTTCTTTATACACACATAACTAAACTATTGTAAAACAGAATTATATTAACCAAAATGTGTCCACATGGTTATACATTACTGCACCGGCCTAATAATGGAAGTAATTACTAATGGTATACTACTAAGGGTATTAGCATCACCGATGCAATGAATATGGACTTGAGCACGCTCCGGGAGAGAGCACAGGACAGGAAGGCCTGGCGTGCTATGGTCCATGGGGTCACGAAGAGTCGGACACGACTGAACCACTGAACAACAACAACTAAGGGTATAATAATGGTAGCATAATATAATACCAGTACAGTAATGGCAGCAATAAATACACATATACCTGAATAGCTTATAAGGGCAGAATCCTATCCTAACATGGCTGGCTGGGGAATGCTGGGAATTGTAGGGCTTTTTTCCTGGTTAAACATGCAGAGGATTCCACCCTTAGGCAATAAGTAAACACTTAACATTTGACTCTAACGGAGATCCACAGAAAGTTCGCATTGCAGATGGAAGCTATCAAATTAGAAGGAGGAACAGATGCAAGCACTAAAAAGAACTATAGCTTTTAAAAACAGAGTAGATTAACTCCGGTAGCCCATTGTATTTTATTTTGATGCCATATCTTTTGGGGTTTGCCCATGTGCAACCCCAATTGTGTTACTTAGAAGTACATCAACTGAGTCCAATAGGACCTATTTCCTAGGAAGTGTGTTCACGTTTGCTGCCTTATGTTCATAGCTTATGAAACTATACGTGGGCAGAAAGGTTAAGAATCTCAGACGACTCCAATTGCAGTCATTTGAACAGAAGCACAAGAACTTAAGAGTAAATCTGCCATCAAGTTAAACTGAATATTAGAATTATAGAATTCACACCCTTTTTTCAATAAAGTGACTTGATACCAAGTGCATACTCGTAACCATGATATATATTTCAGAGACACTATACGGCTTTTGCTTATAGGTTATATGCAAACAAATATTTCAGTTACCTTGTAAGCAATCTCTTGATGAACCTTTTTATTCTGTTTCCATTCCCAATAATAATAATAGAGAGAATTTTCTCCAAATAAGAAAGCTTTCTCAACAGGATCTTAGAAGTACAACTCAGTCAGTATCCTGTTTGGCTTATGACTGATGCTGGTTGGGAACTTCCAGTGAGAAATCCCCCACTTAAGAACTTCCTTGTATGTAGCCACAGTCAACCAATCATTATGAAATGTGCTCTCTCTAAATCGGAATTTAAAGTGAAAACAAGATGTGAGCCAGCTGTACAAGTTTGGAGTCCTGTGCCACGCACTTCAGTTTAGGCCTCTCACAACTGCTACACAGACATAGTGCATATGAATTAATAACAGTAAGGACGCCGAGTGATTTTTCAGCAACAGATACTCAGAATTAGCAAGGGGGGGTGCAATATATCGGCCAATGCCCTTCTCCAAATACCACCTCCATCAGAGGTGAGGCTTACTTCTACGAGGGAGAGGGCTTTTTTGGTAGCTATGGAACGCCTTCACCAACTGTCACCACCATTTTGTTATACGGTGGCATAATGAATGAATGAATATAAACTTTGCTTTTAGGCATCAGGCAAAAGCTTTTTCATTCATCGAGGCATCTGAAAATATTTTTACTCTCCTAAGTACTATTTTAAACTTTCTGACATTTAGAGCCAGTTCGCAAGTAATGACAATCCATTGGTCTTTAACCCTTGGGTTGGCAGGGTCATGAGCAAGTGACTGTGCTGCCTCCCATCTGCTTGACACTTCTGCTTTACATCCAGTTTAGCAAACAACCCAAGAGCACCCAGTTCCTGAGTTGTTCACTATGCCATCCGAACCCAGCGCCCTGGGTTGTTGGGGGAGAAACAACCAAGTGTTTTAACCCACGGTTTGTTGTTGGATTAAAACCCTGGTCTCTTTCTCCCTCAACAATCCAGAGCCCTGGGTTTGGACATCATGCTGAACAACCCAGAAATGGGGTGTTCCTGGGTTGTTTGCTAAACTGGATGCAAAGCAGACGGGAAGCAGCATGTTGGTCATTATGCGCAAACGCGGTCTCTGTTGTGCTTTTATCTGCTGGTTGGTTTGAGTGTATTTATTGTTCTACTTTTTAATTGCGTGTGTGTGTGTGTGTGTGTGTATATATATATATATATATATATATATATATATATACGCACACCCACAAACACTTTGTAAACCACCTTGAAATCTCTACGAAAAGTGATATATAAATGTTTTAAATAAATACAGGCTTTTGTGAGACCAAAAATGAACAAGGGTGGAGAACCCATGTCCCAATTTTATTCTCCAAGTTCTCATGCTGAGCCTTAAGATATTAGCTGGACTTGCTGCCAAGGTGAAGTTAGAAAAGGGCTTCTCCCATCTTGTCCTGGCACTAGTCACGTTTTTGTTTCTGTGCAAGCAGACCCTTCTTTGCAGGCTGAGTGCATGACTATGTGTAGAAGCATACTTCAGTCTTTTGAAAAGGACAAGAGGAGACAGAAGTGTAAAACTCAGGAACTGGGTGCTCTTGGGTTGTTTGCTAAACTGGATGTAAAGCAGAAGTGTCAAGCAGATGGGAGGCAGCATGGCTATTCTCTCTCTCACACACACACACACGCACGCACACACCCTTACCATGGAAGAGGGCTATGAGTCACACTGCAGTCATTACATATAACTGCACTCCATACTTACCTGCTTTAAGGTAATATATGAATCAGCTCTGATGTCATCTCCGCACATAAGTTTCTTGTGATCTAAGTTTAAGTGAGTGGTTTAATGCAAACCTGACACTGCAAGAAGGACGTTCCTGAAATCAAACATATGATGTGCCATCAGAGAGGATCGCTGTGATTAGTCCTGTCTGCACTGCATTTATGTGGAGGAGCCATTGAAGGTCAAGTCCCAAGTGTCAGGCACCTTGCTGGGATCAGATGTGCCACATGAGTCGATCTCACAACCCTGCCCCTGCCCCACCCCACGTGCATTCACTGTGTGTGTGTCTGTGTGCACATTACCTGACAGGTTTACTGTTTGTAACATGAATTTCTGTAGGAAATATCCTCTATTTCATCTGGTTAATACAACAGTCTGAGAAAGCAAGAAATATTATTATATCTGCACTTGGGTTGACAATTAGTTGGGTTTACTTCTAATATTTAAAATATGTCTGTCATGCTGCCCATATCAAACTGGAAAATTGAGGTTTCAGGTATGTATTTGTACTGAATGCATCCTTGTAAAATATAGAAGTTTGGCTTCCAACCTGTGCACAGGGTGCTTTGACCGGTGATTCTGCCAAGGCAGTCCTATGCATGCTTTGATGTACGTTCCGTTGAACTCATTAGGACTTATTTACTTGCAGATGCTCAGGCTGCATGGCTATAATCCTATCAGCACTTAGTTTGGGAGTCAGCCCCAATGAATGTGCTTCATGAACACCCTTCATTCTGGAATGTATATTTATTGTGAATATTGTTAATGGAATATGGCATGCAGCCACAGTTTAAAAATCAAATAAGTAATTATCTGCAAATATTTCAGGTAATTACTTCTTTTGCTGCCACCAGTATGGGGGATTTGGAATTGACCTCCAAGGATGAGCAACATAGGGTCCACATCCTCTGAACCCAATTTCCCTCCAATCCCTGGATCCCTTCAGTGAGAAAGTGGTAATATAAATTACCACTAAAAACGTCAGTGAGGGAAAAATTGGAATTGGATAGGGCCAGCTCTGCCATGAGGTGGGATGAATTCCCCACCTTCAGCAGTGGATCTGGAAGGGTAGTGGATTGTGCCCTGAGTGGTCCTCAGAGTGAGGCATTGGGAAGGCAGGCTCTCTGGGGAACCCTATCAGCCATTTCATTCTACAGAAAATGCTGCAGCCAGAAAGCACCGGCGCAGCTCTTCAGAAAGCCCACCAAGTCCAAATGTTTCACTCTGAGGGGGTCCTTCCTCAGAGCAAGGCATTGTGGGTGTGGTGGCCCTGGAGACTGCCTGTGCCACCATGGGCTCCAGGGTCACCCCAATGCCTCACTCTGAGGAAGGACTCCTCAGAGCAAGGCATTGAGGGTGGGGAGGTGCAATGTCTGTGAACCTGATCATGTCCACAGACAGCCAAAAACTATCTTGCAAGATTGATTGAAGAAAAACAAACATACAGCCACTTCCCTTGCTCCAGCAGCCCTACTATATGTCCATGTGTAGATGCATGTGCATCTCTTGATTTTTCTGTACCGGGGCCCAATTCATGTGTTTGGCATGCCTTAAATAAGGGGTAGGTGCCCTCCAGATGGTCTGGATTATAACTTCCATAATCCCTGACCATTGGTCTTTCTGGGAGCATGCATCATTTCCCAGTGGGCTTATGATCTGACAGGATTTGTGTGGCTGTATGCACTAACATCTCTACATGGGGGCTATATACGTGGCCCCTACCATTCATGTGATTGAGATTGCTCTTTAAAGAGCAGTGATGATGGGGGAAATGGTGAGGGCCATATGTACTGTTCCCTGGTGAGGTGGGGTGACATGAAAGTTATTTCAGTGGCATAGTGATACATTTTGAAGAGCTCATCGTGACAGCTCCATAGTCCCTCCCCCCTCCCAAGGAGAGGCCCTAAACACAGGCAGCTGTGTTGAGCTCTCTCTCTCTCTCTCTCTCTCTCTCTGTTTATTATATATGTTTTTGGTGGGTCTGTTGTAAAACTAATGGGTCTTAACCACCCATGCACAACCAAGACAGCCTAAAATACTTTCCATTACAACAGGGATAGCTCACAACAATGGGTATGTTCACATAATCACGGAAGGAAAAAAAGCCTACCTCGTTCTGATTGCAAGCTGCCTAGTTATCATAATTACCCTCACCAGGCAGGGGTTGTCCTGACATCCGAACCCAAAGAAGGTGAGTGACTGCGGTGGCTTACAAACCACCCATCAACCCTCGAACAAGTCATGAGTTTCAGGGTGGTTTGTAAATCACCCCAGCCACCCATCCTCGCCGGGCTCGGACGTCATGACAACCTGCGCCTGGTGAGGGTAATTATGCTAATTAGGTGGCTCACAACTGGCACATGTGGGGAGTGTGAACTCGGTCATTATATTGTTGCTAGGAGACAGCCATTTCTCCCCAGCTACTGTGAGGATTGCAGCTAAAGCTCAGAGGGAACAGGGAAGCTTGACAGGGGTGGCTGTTTGTTTGTTCATTTCTATACCACCCAATAGCGGAAGCTCAGTTGATGTCAGAATCCCTGCTAATCAAATATTCCTGCTGCTTTTACCCTGCGAGCCCTGGTTCTGCTACAGTACTGGCTAGATTTGTGTGATGGTTTAATCACACATGCAGGTCAAGAGTTGACATTGCAACCACCAAGTGATGAATGTGAATGCCTGAATTAGACCTCACTGGCAGTGGTGCCTCTCCTTTAATGTATGTGCATGGGTGGGTGAGAAGTCCTAAATTATAAAATGATTAAGAGTGAAAGTCTCTTTCTTTGTGTGTGTGTATAGATAAAAACAAAACTCACATTTCATATTGCTTTCTTGAACAAGCCTTCTTCAACAAGAGCACCTGAATGCAACGGTCCAAATCTGTCTGTTCAGATACACACTATTTGGATTTATTAGACATTTTTGGTGGCCTTTCAAAGTCAGGCAATGCTCCTGCTCTTTATATTGTTGGGTGTAGAACAAGTCTTCCTTTGGAATTGTTTAAACATGAAAAATCTGTTTCTTCAAGATTTTTGAGTGGTTACTGCTTTTTCCTGTCTGTTTGATTGCAACCGGATCATCGGGCTTACTGGCAATTGTCTCACTTGGCAGGCAGCCCAACACTGCAATTCTTTTGAGGATTTAGGGTCTGGAAAATAGCAATGTTTGGCTCTTTAGTGGTGGGTCTCTAGGATATCGTAATTTCCACCCCGGGCCTGGTGATTCTGCAAGGGTGGCTGATCCTGCAATATGACAAAAGTGTGACCACTGAAACGGCCAGGGCCTACCTGCCTTCTGTCCAACTGGCCGATCTCTACGGCTAGCGAAAAGTGGCCTCTTCTTGGTGATGCCTTCCAGCCAGGTTCCAGGTCTGAACCATGGCAGCACAGGGAGGGGCATTCTAGCTGTCCCCCACCTCACTCCACCCCCATCCTCTGTAAAGGCCCAAGCATGTATCTCCCCGAAGCACTTTATGGCATATCCGGAGTTTGCCTCTACCTTATTTTGGGATATTTCTTTCAGAGGAGCGTTTGCATTTCCCAGAGCTTTAACGAAAATGTAAAATCTACATTTGCTAGATTTCCATTAGACTTTAAAATGGCTTTTCTCCACATTAAATCCCTTGTGAACATTCAAATGCACAAATAGTGCATGAGAGGCTTTTAGGCTGCAATCCTATACCCACGTGTCTGGGAATAGACATATCTGAGTAGACAGGTGTAAGATTGCACAGTTAATGTCACTTGTGAAACCACCCGTAGGGCACAATCATGCATGGCTGAATCTACACCTAGCAGTTATACCGTTATCATAACTATTGGTACACATGACACCAATGGGCACCAATAGTTATGGTAACGGTATGATAACAGTATAACTGCTAGGTGTAGATTCAGCCCATGTTTAGACAGAAGAAAATTTAAAAACTCACAGCATCTCTCCAGCCAGCCATCCCGGCTGGGGCATGCTGGGAATTGTAGGACTTTTTTCTGCCTAAATATGCATAGGATTCTGCCTTTAGCCTTTGTGGGGTAGTCCAGCTAAGGATGATTTGAAGGCAGTATCTCAATATGTTGATCATGTTATTTATTAAAGCATAAATAATGACTGTATCAAAGATTCCCAAGGTGGCTAACAACATATATAAAACAATAGTATTAAAAAATCCACAGTAAATTAATAAACAAACAACCAATCAAAACATAATTGACCGAGGGTAGAAAAACATGTTCCACTGTGTGTATGTATATATGCAGTCTTGCTTTTACCATTTTTGAAGGGCTAAATGAGTGCTCCCATGTAGTATGCTGGAGGATAAAAACATAAACATGGTATGGGTATGGGAGAGGTAATAGTGGCATGTCACTGACACTTTCAAAGGGGTGGCTATACTGCTTTCACAAGAACATTAAGTATATTTTTTGACGATCAGAAATGTGTTTAAAAATTGCTTTGTCCCAGTGTTGTATTGGGATGCGGGACACAGTAAAGCAGTCATCAAGAAGAGCCAATGAGGGGGAGTGAGTAGAGCAAGGATGCAAAACCTCAAGGCCTGGGGGCCACATCTGGCCCTCCTGGGATTCTAATCCGGCCCCCCAGGGGTCTCCAGAAGGCCCTTCCCCTTTCCCTGGCCACGCCCCCTTTCCCCCAATCGCTGGGCATTTGGTGATTTCCGGGGGTTTGTGCCGCTTTTCACCATTTTAAATATTTTAAATGCCTCTCCTAAGGTTTAGTCCCTCCCCTTTCGCCTTCAGACCCACCCACCACTGGAATGCAGAGCTTCTCCAAAATGGAATTCAGCCCTGGGCCTGAAAGAGGTTCAGCACCCCTGGTTCAGAGTGTTGTACTAGCATCAGGGAGGCCTGGGTTCAAATCCATGTTACTTGAGTAACATGGGAAGAAGTCCATCATAAAGTGGCTCCCTTGCAGCTAACATAAATTGTGAATTTCGGCTTAAGAGATCACAGCACTTTTACAGACAGATAGCTAGAAAGTTGCAATTCCGATTATGGGTAGTATCCTGTTGTATCTGCGCACCATTGGGCGCAACTGCTCGTGCAACAGGGCTTTTGTGATTCTAAAAATAAGCTGAAATGAGCAGAAACACTCATTTCCAGGACAGTGCAGGTCAACAGAGTGTGCAGAAGGAAGCCCTGCTGCCCTGTCCCAATCTGGAAATGAGCATTTCTGCTTGTTTCCGGAATTATTTTTAGACCCACAAAAGCCCCACTGCACAAGCGGTCACTTCAGTGTGTTCAACAGAACCAGCAGACACAGAGCAGCCCCACTGGATACTGCCTAATGGTTTCTTTAGAGATATCTACATTGATATCTATATCTAACTGTTAATTTGGGACAAATTAGGCTAAGTACAAAATAAAGTATCTAGGACGGTACTCCCAACTCTTCTGGAATGAGTCACGAAAGAGTGCCCCGCCCTCCAGGCACATAGTGCCAGTACGATAAACTCAAGAGTGTGGAAAACGACCATGAGAATATCCTATATTCCTTGGTCAAAGTGCAGACGTGGACTGTTGGAAGGCAGTTTATACAGGTCCAACCCATGCATCGTTTCAGTGGAAGCAGATGTCACATTTCACCATGGATGTTTTGGCTTGGTGCAAGTCAGTAATTTGCTTTGCAGTTGATATAGGACTGAACCATAGAATAAATTCAGAAGGATTTCTCTGCGTACTAAATTTTACTAGGCTTATGGTTTATCCAGCTGCACAGTCACAACTGTTCTGGCGGGCGGGGAGGGAGGGGAGAGAAAATAGCTTGGAAGCTTCTCAAGCTGCTTTCCTATTCTGGTCAGATTCGTCATTATAAAGTTAATCATTTACTTTCTGAAACAGCCATCCTGCTATTTCCACATTTCATTCTTAGATGAAGAGGAAATAAAACAGCAATCCGGAGAATTGGGGCTTTTATATAATTAGGTGATTCTGGACAGAGAGTTTGCTGACTGTCGAGTCAGTGTGTCTCATGGTCTCTGCAGCACAGAGCTGTCACTGCTTTGAAATTCCAAATTATACCCATGGCACTTCTGCAAGGCCAGTACCTTAAGATCGGTGATGGTTTGTGTCGCTGTAACCGTGTGGGGAGGCACGGTAGAGGTGATTGACTGGGACTGTGATGAGCAGTCTTTACCATCCCCGAGACATGCCAAAAATTAAATTAAATTAAAAATAGGCATGATCCAGGCACATCACTTTCGGACCAGGAAATAAATGTAGGTGTGCAGCTAGAAGTCCTGGCCTGTGTGTATCTTGCAGTCCTCCATTCCTTGGGTTGGAGTATCCTATGCCAGAAGAGGATTGCAGAGCCCCCTCCCCCAGGACTGATTACTGTCATTCTTTATATGTGGTGGTACCTTTGAAGTCTCCCTAGAAACTCAGGTTACAGCTGAGATGGGGCACTGGGATCATATTACACCAGCAGTTCGAGAGCATCACTGGTTGCCAGCCAGTTTCTGAGCATAATTCAAATTTTGGGTGATGACCTTTAAAGCTCTGCAGTAGTGGTAGGCAAGCTGTGTGCCCCCCCCTGATATTTTGGCCTACAACTTCCATCAGCCCTAGCCAGCATAGCCAATGGTGAGGATCATGGGAGTTGTAGGCCAAAACATCTGGAGATTATGTTTTGGCCTGCAACAACCGTTCCTGCTCTACAGGGTTGTGGGCCTGCCCATGAGTTGAGATAATCAAGTGGGCTTCTCCTCAGGTGCCCTGACCATCTGAGGTGTGGTAGGTGGCAACCAGGGAAAGGGCCTTTTCAGTGATGGCATCTGTTTGTGGAGCTCTTTCCCCAGAGATGCCTTTGGCCACCTTGCTACCCTTTAGGCTACAGGCAAAGAGCTTTTGATTCTCCAAGGCCTTATAAACTCTCCAAGCTTGAATCATTTTAATCTGATTTGAATTAGTGGCCTTGCTGTCAGCTTGTTCCTCTTGTTATTTATCATCTTATGAACCACCCTGACAGGCAATTGGTTGAAGGGTGGTTTATAAATGCATTAAATGAATAAATGCCTGGAACTTACCAGGCGATCATCCTGGAAGCTATGAAGAGGCAGGCAAGGGTTGTGTAGGAGATGCCTGGGTCCTGCAATGAGCACACAGGGATGGACTGTGTTTAATCGTTTTTATTAAGTAGAGACAGAAATGTAAGGAGAGTTTTACTGTTGTGTCCATGAATATTATGAGACTAGTAGGGACAGGAGTAAGGAGGCTTGAAAATTTTTTCATGAATTCTGATGTGAGTTGACCCGATCTGCACTTCCTGGACTAATGTATGGACTGGAACGTGATTATCTGTTGGATTTCGCACTTCTACAAATTTTGTGCTACAGCTTAAAAAAAGAAACCCAAATCCATTTAAAATACATATTTTACTGTAAAATATGTTTGTATGTGCAAACGTTTCAATGAAATATGTTCAGAAATTTGTATTTCGTGAGGAAGTATGTTCAAAAATACATGTTTAAATACATCTTTATATACAGATTTTCATGCAGACATGGATCAGAAACAGATTGATCTGTCCATCCCTAGGTAGGAGTGTTGCTATTTTATTATTTGATTGCTTACAGCAGTGATCTTCACTATGGGCATCTCTACACCAGCCTAAAATCCTGCATTTAAAACAGGGCTTTCTGCTTCCATTTTAAATGCAGGATCACGACTCCCTTTTTCACGTGCTTCCTTTCCCCCCTCTCCTTTTCCCCTCCTCCTAGGGATGTCGGAGAATTTCTCCACGAATCTCCGGGAGGCCGAATGCCAACGCATTCGGCCCCCCGAAATTGGTGGGGAAATTCTCCAACACCCCCCGCCCCCCCCGGGATGGGACTTACCTCGTGCGAATGTCCCTCGCGGCGGCGGGTCCTGGTGGCGGTGTGGTGGCGGCGGCAGCCGGTCTTCCGACCAGCTGCCGCCATTTCCAAGTAAAGTGTAAAAAAAAAAAATCTACGTAAAGATTTACGTAGCCTATCACGGCTAGATTTTCAAAGTCAGCCGTGATAGGCTACGTAAATCTTTACGTAGCCTATCACGGCTGACTTGGGGGGGGGGGAAAGCACGTATGCAAATGGTGGCGCCCATGGGTGCCACCATTTGCGTTCCTTATTTGGGCACGGGCAGTCTACGTAAAGATTTACGTAGACTACGGCGAAAATAAGGGCAACGCTATTTGCATTGCCCTTATTTTTGCCGTAGTCTACGTAAATCTTTACGTAGACTACCCGTGCCCAAATAAGGAACGCAAATGGCGGCGCCCATTTGCGTACGCGCTTTTTTTTTTTTTCCAAAGTCAGCCGTCATAGGCTACGTAAATCTTTACGTAGCCTATCACTTTTTTTTTTTTTACATAACTTTTTTCTTTCGCGGCCGGGGAGACGGGGCGCTCCCCCCCGGCCAGAATTTCGGCGGGGAGGGATGGGGCGCCTTCCCCCCCAGCCAGAATTTCGGCAGGGAGGGGCGGGGCGCCTCCCCACCCGCCAAGAATTTTGGGGGGAGAAACAGAGCGCCTCCCCCCCCGAAAAAAGCTGCGGGACTAGGTAAGGGACTTTCGTCCATCCTCCCCCGTATCTGAGTCTTCCATTATCTTTCATTGATCTCGCTCCTCTTCTTGCTGCTTTTCCTCTTTTCATGGAGGAAACTGAAGAGGAACACAACAGGGTAATTTGATAGCTCATTATCTTCGATCTATTTAAAAACGGAACAAAGGGCATTTAGTGCAGGAGGGTCACAGCAGGGTCACGGCGTCCTGTAAAGAGCCTGCAAAGCAGTCTCAATCGCAGGATAAAAGCTCCGTGTGAAGAAAGCCTATTTTTCAAGCAGGAGCCATTTTGGCTCCAGGCCCCTTCACCGAGGCCACTTGGGGGCCTTTCCTGGGCTGCTGGAGGCCTATTTTCTTGCCCCCTGGTCAAGAGGTGATGCAGTGCACCAGACTCATCTGAAGGCCTTTGTGGGCCTCTCCTCCCCAGCTTCCTCCACATCATCCAAGCAAGTCCTCTTCAGTCAGTCACCAAGTCACCAGGCAGGCAAATTCCGATGGGCTCACTTGGTCCTTGGATTGGGATGGATCTTTTTCTCATCCCTGAGAGAGTGCTCTGCTCTCCTCAGTGCTGCAGCATCTCCCAGCACAGGTCCGCATAGCTCTCTCTCTCCCTCTCTCTCTCAATCTCTCTCTCTCCCCCCCCTCCATTTCTCCTCCATCTTCAATCCCCCCCCCACCAGCACCTGCAGAGAGTACTGCTACAGTTAGCCAATCATGGCTCTTTGCCTCTTCGGATCCTCCCTCACTGCAGTGATTGCTCCTGTGTTCCCCCATACACACACACACACCTTACAACTGACAAACCCCAAAGTTTCCTCCAGCGCCAGCCCAGCACTAAAGCAAACAACCGGCAAAGCTAGAGAGTCACTACTGAGAGTGAGCTGGTACTGCAAAGACACACACACACAGACACACACACACAGAGGAACATAGAGGCAGAGAGCTGCACTTGAGGTGACTGGGAGCAGCCGGTAGCCTTCAGGCCTTGCAGCGAAACGCTCACTCACAGCATGCTGATTTGATATGACTATTATTTAAGATGTTATGATTATTTGCAAAGCGATGCCTCCGTTAACGTCAGCCCTTTGCTTTTAAGCTGTCATGATATTTAGCTTTCAGTGGTGAATAATTCCATCGTTGCACGTGTTACCTGTAAGGCATGGGCACCTGTGCTGATCCCTGTTGATCCAAGTTGCTAGGATCAGGATAGGTGGCAAAATCTAAACAGAGAAAGAGCAATGAGCTCATTGCTACCTATTCATTGCAGTACTTTTCCTGCCCCCATTTCCAGTTTAAATCAGCCATAGGGGAAGATGCCATCTGGACAAGCCCTTGGTAAAGGAAAATCTCTTGCTCGCTCGCTCACTCACTCACTCACTCACTCATGCTCTCTCTCTCTCTCTCTCTCTCACACACACACACACACACCAGTTTTCCTGGCACAAGTTCAGTTTCTTTTACTCACCAGCTGCTAAGTCATTTTCATGTATCTTGCTGCTTCCTCCAAGTGAAAACACACCTGTTCTTCTAACACTGTACCCATTCTCTGTTGGCTGCCTACTAGTAAGAGATCCAAGAGCATTTTTTAACTTGTCGCACACAGGATGGATCATCTGACAATTTCTGATTTTGTTCTCTTTTAAAAGGGCTATGAACGGTAAAAAAAAATATGGGAGGGGAAGAGAAGGAAGAAAGGTGTATCTCTCGCTTGCATACTTCGAAGTCTGCGGGCTCGAACACGGAAAGCAGTTAAGACTAAATACTCCCTTATATTTCAGGAAATGGCAGACATCAGACATGGTTTCCACCTCCTTGTTATTTCTGAAAATGTCTGAATGTGAAACATGGTTTAGGATATTGAGAAAATTCTCCCTTTTTGTCAGAGGTCATCTCTCTGAAGGTGCAATCCTAGGCACACACACTTGAAAGTAAGTACCACTGAAACTCATGGGACTTACTTCCAAGTAAAGATGGTACGAATCAGGCCACCGTTTTTAGTGTGGGGGGCAGAACCTCAGGTCTGGGGGCCAAATCCAGTCCCTGTGGGCTTCCCAGATGGCCACACCCCTTTCCCCCAACCACCAGCCATTCGGCATTTTCCCAGCTTTTGCATGATTTTTCCTTATTCTAAAAAGTTGAAATGCCTCTCCTTAAACTTAGGGCTTCTTCACACAGAGCTTTATCCTGCTATTGAGATTGCTCACTCACAGAAGTTTGCAGGCCCTTTAGATGACATTGTGAATTTCCAGGGCATCTCCTGCACTAAATGACTTTTATTCCATCATTAAAAAGGTAGGAGATAATGAGCTATTAAATTACCCCTCTTGAGTTCTGCTTGAGTTCCCTCATGAAAAAGGAAAAGCCTCAAGCATTGGGCATTGAGCAGGGGGTTGGACTCGATGGTCTTGTAGGCCCCTTCCAATTCTATGATTCTATGAAAAAGAGGTGCTAGACCACAGCACCATCTAGTGGCTGTATAATGAAACATATGAAGACTCAGATAAGGGGGGGAAGGAGGGGGAAAGGGGAGGGAGAAAAGGAAGCACGTGTAAAGGGAGTCCATTGTGATCCTACATTTAAAACAGAAGCAGAAAGTCCCGCTTTAAATGCGGGTTTTTAGGCTGGTGTAGAGATGCTCTTAAAGAGCTTTAACCCACAATAAGCTGGCAGTTTTGAAAGTTTGGCTCCACCCCTTTTGCCTTTGGCCACACCCACCACTCCCAAGAGCTTCTCAGAAACTGAATCCAGCCCTTGGGATGAAACAGGGTCAACAGCCCTGCACTAGGCACTAGGAACACTGACAAGCACTGGGCACGTGAATGCAATTTAAATATCAAATGTAACCATATTGAAAACAATGAGGGTGTGCAATCCAAAGCTCCATTTACACCATTTGGAGAGCTTTAGGACTTGGTGTAAGTCCCTTCCACCAGTGTATCTCGAAACAGGAACACAGGAAGCTGCTTTATAGGGAGTGAGACCATGGGGCCACTGAGCTCGGTATTGTCTATACAAACCTTCTCCAACCTGGTGCCCTCCAGATGCATTGGACTTCAGCTCTCATTATCCCCAGCCATCGTGGCTATTGGAGTTCCCCAGATGGCCAGGGCTCCTTTCCCTGATCACCAGTCGTTTCCCGGCTTCTGCATATTCTCCCCCACCCCCGCAATCTGAAAGGTAAAAATGCCTCTCGTAAGGCTGAGTTACTGGGTGTCTCTACATTAAGGGAAAATCCCCCAGCACTAATGGAGCACTTTGCTTCCGTTTCTGTGGTGCAATCAGGATTGGCTCCTTTAGACAACAAACATGACGTGGAATTGAAAACGCCCTTTCTCAGCAGCTTTACCGAGGGTTTCTATATTGTTCATGAAACAGCGCCATCTAGTCGCGGAATTATCACAGTACGCTGGCACTACACACTGCGGAAATGGCGTTTAAAAAAAAACACCAGTTTATCTTCAGTCTTTTTTAAGGCAGGATAACTGGGAAAACCTGTGGGAGGCATCCTGGAGGTCGCTGACGTTGTGTAAAGGACCCGCAAAGGCCCGTGAGTGGCCAATCATGAATGCATGATAAATGCCTCATGTAGAAACAGCACGGGCAGTAAGAGCTTTAAGTGAGAATATCCTGGTATTATGGCCTTGCTGCTTTTGCCTCCCCTGCCCCCAATTTCCTTCGCCTCCACCCACCACTGCAATGCGGCCCCAAGAGCTTCTCCAAAATGAATTTGGCCCTCGAGCTAAAAGAGTTCCAGCACCCCTGCTATGGAGGCATCAAGGGGCATATTGCAGTGTAGGTAACTGGATGTGAAACGACACATTAGTCCCTCCCCACAGTGCAATCCGTTGTTCCTCTACTCAGAAGAAAGTCCTTGGAGTCCATTGAGACGTAAATGTGGATTGCAGCCTTAGGGCTCCTTCACACCGGGCTTTTATCCTGTGGTTGAGATTGCTTCTCCTGCACTAAATGCCCTTTGCTCCGTTTTTAAATAGATTGCAGATAATGAGCTATCAAATTACCGTCTTGTGTTCCGCTTGAGTCCCCTCCGTGAAAAGAGGAAAAGCGGCAAGAAGAGGAGCGAGATCAATGAAAGATAATGGAAGACTCAGATACGGGGGAGAAGGAGGGGAAAAGGAGAGGGGGGAAAGGAGGCAGGTGAAAAAGGGAGTCGTTGTGATCCTGCATTTAAAACGGAAGCAGAAAGCCCCATTTTAAATGCAGGACTGAACGTACTGGGACTTTCTTCTCAGTAAACCTGCACAGGATGAGGCTATTGTGCCTCAGCTGCTAGTCTCAGTCCTGTCACAGTAATGTGGATATTACCCAAATGTGCTGGTGGAGAGTCTTGCTGCACTGGGAACAGTCTTGAAGTGTGTATGGGGGGGGGGGGAGGCAGCTTCTGTTCACTTCTGTTAAAAAGTGATATTCACTCTAGTGCAGCATTCCCCAATGTGGTGCCCTCCAGGTGTTTTGGACTTCAGCTCCCATCTGCCCGAGGTAGCACGGCCAATGGTCAGGAATCCTGGGAGTTGCAATCAAAAACATCTGGAGGGCAGCAGGTTGGGGAAGGGTCTCTAGTGTTGGAGAAGGTGTGTGAGTCAGCTTTTGGAGGATGCACTTGGTCAGCATTGACTGCCCCAGTCAGGGATGAGCCATGGGTAAAGGTGATGTCTATATTCAGTCTTGTCCTTGACAGGCATCTGGCTTTGGCAAAGCTGACTTCACCAACCAGCTCTGAGGAACCACTCCAAAATTGTTTACCGTGTAAGCAGCCCGCCTGGTGTGCTGGATGGAAGGTTTTGCCCTGTGCAACAACGTTTTTTACACATGGAACCTTATCCAGCAAGGAGATCTGTGACCATAAATCTTCGTCTTTCTATGCATCACTCTTCCCAATAGGTTGCAAGTGTCTTCCCCTACTCTTATTTGCCTTCTGATTGTCTGCAGCATCTCTCTGTCTCTTTCCAGAGCTTTTGATTCTTGCTGTAGCCATTTGACAACCGCTTTCCAATATATCCCAAGTGCCTACAATACATTATAACTGTTCAGATATTTTAGTTTTATTTTATTTTAATTTTGTGTTCATTTCATTTTGGTCTTTTTTTAAAAGTTCCAATCTGCATTCCTCCCATCTGGTTAGTCCAGCACTCTTCTTAATTAGTAAAATGCCATCCTGTCAGATTCTCTTCTGCCAGGAAAGTCATTCACTTACCAGATCACTTCTTCACCTCCATCATATATCGGAACATTTTAAAACTGAAGCGCATCACATTCTTCTCTAGCAGAAAAAAAAGAAAAAGAGAAAACACGAAGCTGCACAAATCGGGGGCAGCG
Source organism: Heloderma suspectum (assembly GCF_057233095.1). NCBI lineage: Eukaryota > Metazoa > Chordata > Lepidosauria > Squamata > Helodermatidae > Heloderma > Heloderma suspectum. The sequence continues at coordinate 179,806,031 of NC_139458.1, read as the reverse complement.
ATGCTAATTAAGAAGAGTTTAACATTAGCCTTGACTATCAAGCAGTGCTTCGAGTGTATATCTAGAAGTGTAATAAAATACATACCTGCACTCCAATTCAATTAACCTTAATTTATTTACGCACAACAACAAAAGCAACAAACAGAAATGATTTGTTTCTCACTCCCACCCCTCTATTATCTATCTACATCCTGCTAGACATGATGCATATTCAATGTGAACTACAAAACGAACGGTCTTTATGGTAGCTGGGGTATAACCAAGGAAATAAAAATGCTGCTATTATTATTATTATTATTATTATTATTATTACATTTCAGCTTGCTCTTCCCTTAAGCAGCCACTTAAAGAGAACATGTTGGCTATTAAATTGGAAGCCTTATGTTGAATGTATCAGTTATATTGCAAAAACATAATTATTTTGCTTCCATCTACCAATTACACCAAATAGAATGCCAACCATTTTCAAATTACTGGATCGGAGAAGTTTATTTATTCATAAACTGAAGAAATAAAACTTCAGCCAGTCAAACAGCCCAGCATATTGGAAAACAAAACACAATTCCTTAAAAAAAGTGTTTATTAATTTTATAATAAAATGATAACACCATGGCAAACATATGGGGGCAGATGGGGGACATTCCATTGGTCTGTAAACAATTCACACAGGGAAGGGAACCATGCATAAAGTAAGGAATGAACTGGGATTCCTCCTATTCACCACTGTTGCCTCTTCTATATGATGGTAAGCAATGGCAAGCTTTTTCTGACCCCTGCAGAAGAGCCTGGAATAATGAACATACTAAGAGTGCAATCCTATGCATGTTTAGACAGAAAAAGTCCTACAATTCCCAGCATTCCCCAGCCAGCATGGCACTTTTTCTGTAGGACTTTTTCTGTCTAAACATGCATAGGATTGTGCCCTAAAACAATTAGGGGGAGAGGAATGGGATGTCATTTCCAGTGGGCAGAAAATAAACATTCATAGGCCTTAGCTGAGAGGGATACTGTAGAGCACACACTGAAAAACCTAAAATAAAGTAAGCCATGTTGGTGTATAAGAAAAATTCCAAGGTCCATAGACAATACTTTTATTAGGGCTAACCCCCCTCACCCCCAAATTGTGAGCAAGCTTGCGAGATCTCCAGATTTCATAATCAGGCAAGATGTTATGCAAGGGGAGTGAGGTGGCGAAGAGGAAGAAGGAATAAAAACCTGACCTAACCTGAAATCTGCATAACACTTAGTAGAACCCATCCCATTTAAGTCTGCATCTCCTCCTTCATGCCATGTTAAGATTCTCAGTCCATGCAGACTTCATGACTTCAGTTTTTATTCCTTCTTCCTCCCCGCCCCCTGCACTTTGTGTAACATCTAGCCTGATGAAGAGATCTCAATAATTTGAAAACTTGCTCACAATTATATGCACTTTTGGTTGGTCCAGATAAAGGCATTGCCTGACTGTGGAATTTAAAACCCCATTGCTCGTCTTAGTTTAGGGATGGCAGTAATATAATGGTAGACTTCCACATTTCTGTCCATACCTTGGTTTCTTGCTGGGGGTTTTTAGAAATGCAGCAAGAATTCCCCCTTCCCAAGATCACAGAGAAGATTTGCCACTGACCTGCTTAGCCAAAGTGGTTAGCAACTGCCCAAGGCGAGCAGCTTTTCTTTATTTATAAAATTTATAAATGGTGCTATATTTAAAAAAGGTCACTGAGTGATGAACAGTAAAAAAAAACCCCAAACGCCAAAACCTCCGTCAAAATACAGAAAGCACCCTCCCCTCGCATATTCTTCCTCTTCCTGCTTCTGCTCCTAACTCCCTTTGTACTGCTGCACATACAGCCTATCATATTAGCAATACTATGACTTTCATTTTCAATTGGAGAAGTTGTGCAGTGCTACAAGAGCTGCACACAGACAGACTGATGCAATTTTCTCCCAGGCTTTGACAGGGTACCTGCCCTCTGAGGCCTGGATGGAGTGAGAAAATATATGCATGCGCTGCTGCTTTTAGTAGACTATACACCCTAGTAGTCCACATTTTAATGGACTGCACATCCTAGGTTTCCAGTCCAGCAGCCATTCAGTGTGTGGAACCAATGTCCAGCCAGAAATTTAGGTATTTCTGAAGGATGTGCATGCGTGCTCTGAAATGTGTGTCTGTATGTGCATGTACGTGCATTTGTATTGCCAAAGTGATTTGGTTCTTGATTTTACCTAATATAAGGCAGATCAAGGCAGGCAGCTGTCCTAAGGCTTTATTGGCCAACATAAATATTACAAAATAGACCCACTGGGTTTTATCCATGGCATATATGAACACCAGCAATTCATTCAACTGGCCCCAAATTATGGTGTGCCCCCCGGGCAAAGGCACGATGCTTTCTTTCCCTTGGTGGACTGGGTCTCTTTCCAAGTTGTAGTCATAGCACCTGTCCAGCTTTAGTGGTCTGGAATCCCAGAGGCAAGAAGGAGAGAGGCAGCAGTGAAGCCAGCATCTTGTGGTAGTGGTCTCTCATACCAGGCATCCACTGGCAACCTCCCTCCCTGTTTCTCCAGCTGTCCTTTGTAGTCCATTAGCAGGGCCTTGTGGCAGTCTGTCCCGTAGGCTTAGTCCACCCCACCTGTGCTGATTGCCTACACTTGTGGGAAATGCAGCATCGCCACCCAGTCCTAGCAGTCTCTGCTTCAAGGGATATTCCCATGGTTGCTCATAGCAAGCAGCCCTATCGCTTGGCAGCTTCTAGGAGCTGCTGTGTCCAAGCTTTGTCCTCGGGAGTAAAGGCATGCAGGGAAGCTGTGACAGGTCACACCTGACTCCCCGAAGCACAATTCATCCTCCAGTAGGTTCCCAATACAGCATGTGCATGTGCACTGGGATGGAGAAAGGGCTTCGTTTCTACTACTGGTAAAAGCAAACAGGAACAAGCGGGTGCGACACACCCAAAAAATATTTTGTCCACATTCATCCACGTTGAGCTTAGAATATCAATCTAACGTTTCAGGATTTCCAGCAAAACGTGTCATCCATTTTCATCATGATGACCCCTTGCCCTTCCTAAATGGCATCTCCAGGGTGTGTGCATTTTCTGTAGAGGCCAAAGGGAGAAAAATGACTCTTTTAGTTAAGATAGCATGGGATACTGGGCACAATACCAAGCCAAGCTCAATCTGAGCCGCACATACCGTATGGCTAGGAATTTAGCAGATGAAGAATATCGTTCTGAAAACACACTGGTGTATATTTCATCATCTTTTCGGACGGCGTTTTTCCTGCTCAAATATTTGTGATTTATTAAGGCGTGCATGTCTGGGGAAATAAAAGCTGCAGCAGGGTATTTGAATAAAACAGCACCTCTCATTAGGAGACTGTGTTATAAAGAACAATAGACAACTCATTCATTCTACTGTTTTGTACAGGACATGAGCAAGATAGTTGATAAAAATCTGCCATCCCAAATCAGAAAAGATCTCCCATAAATTACATGTGTCTTACCCCAGGCATGAAGGACTGGTCAAACTGAAGGCAGCCCGCCAGTCAGCCATGTGTGGCTGGCCACTGGGATGGGGTGTAAATAGGAGGATTGTGCCATTATACGATTTAGTCACTAGGTGGCACTGAACCTAGGAGTTTCCTGTTGCCGTTCTGTTTTTGTTTAAGAGAGACAATAACGTCTCTCTTAAATCTAGCTTCCTTGACTGCTGTGTCCGTTAAGGGCTAAACACACGTTAGTTTAAAGAAGTAGTAAAAATCTCATTTTTTACTGTAGAATAGGTGCAAAGGGACCTGGATCCAGTGAGGCCCTAGCACGGAGGTAGAGGGGCTTTTGCAGTTTCTACTGCAAAGTAGCGATCCATACGACAAATTTCTGTTTTGGTCGTAAGTCTTGCATGACAGTCAATAAATCTGTGTCTGCTCTCTAGAGTGGTGTAATGGAGTCAGGGCTTGCAGGAATGCAGCAGGAGCAGCATTTTTTTGATCAGCAGGGATGCTGACATCAACTGCCAGACCCCTCAGACTTCCCTGTTCCCTCTGAGCATAGCTGCAATCCTCACCATAGCTGGGGGAAAACAAATCCTCTCAGCAACTGTGTAGTGTTCCCTGTTGTAATGCGAAATGGGCAATTAAGACCCAGTAGCTTTACAAAGGTCTGCTGGAGACTAATGGAGACTTGCTCCTGATGAAAATACAAACTGCTAGAACTAGTTTGCTATGGCAAACCTAGACAGCATAGTAAGAAGCAGAGACATCACCTTGCCGACAAAGGTCCGTCTAATCAAAGCTATGGTTTTCCCAGTAGTAATGTATGGCTGTGAGAGCTGGACTATAAGGAAGGCTGAGCGCCGAAGAATTGATGCTTTCGAACTGTGGTGCTGGAGAAGACTCTTACGAGTCCCCTGGACTGCAAGGAGGTCAAATCAGTCCATCCTAAAGGAAATCAACCCTGAGTGCTCATTGGAAGGACAGATACTGAAGCTCAAATATTTTGGCCACCTAATGCGAAGAGAAAAGTCCCTGGAAAAGACCCTGATGCTGGGAAAGACTGAAGGCCAAAGGAGAAGGGGACGGCAGAGGATGAGATGGCTAGATAGCATCACCGATGCAATGAATATGGACTTGAGCACGCTCCGGGAGAGAGCGCAGGACAGAAAGGCCTGGCGTGCTGTGGTCCATGGGGTCACGAAGAGTCGGACATGAACAACAGGAACTAGTTTGTTGATATATTGCTACAATCAGCGGCCTGAATTTTTGGACTCTCCTTGTGTGTGTGGCTCTGGGGACTGTCACGATGAGCGCCTGCACATCAGCATTTGCCACTACACCCTGGCTGCCTATGACTAAAAAGAAAACAGGCAAATCATCGAGCCTCTTCTTGATTTTTTATTACATTCTGTGCCACTTCTCCACCTTCCTAGGCAAGGATGTGGCAGTGTGTAGCAACAGTCCTCATAAAAGTAAACATAGAATTCTCTCAGAGAGAACCAGTGGAGGCTGGTGGCTCTGATTTCAGTGGGGCTGTGATGCCATTCTGGGTTTCAACCAGAACCAGCCAGAACTCTAAAGGAGCTAGTCAAGGTGCTGAACCCAGAATGGCATCACAGCCCCACCAAACTGGGAGCCACCAGCCTCCACTGGAGAGAACTCTTCCAGTACTTTGGGTTGCTGTGGATCGGTCTTGTGAAAGACATCACTTTGATGGGAGTCTGCTCTGAGAGATCTAAGCCCCCTTCCTAATATTCAGGACCCAACTAAACATTCTCCTAATCACGCATAGTACAGCCATGCATGATTGTTTTCACTTGTGTACGTGCGTGTGACCCTGATTCAGATCAGGACCATCGCGCTTCGGGAGGAAGGGTTACCCCCCCCAATTACACACACACTACAAAGTGAGGGGTGAGGGAATTTTGTAAAAAGGAAAAAGTCTCCATTGGAGTATGGAGTAGCACTATAAACAGAGCTTCCTTTCCATAGAGCTTTCCATCTTCAAAGTTCTTTATGGATGAGAAACAGAAACGTAAGAGGGTCGTGAGAAAATAATTGGTGGAAAATGTGAATAATTGTGAATAACTGGTAGAAAAATGAGTAGCTCATGTAGCAGTGTGCAGGGAGCATATTCTCAGATCAGATGTATGCTGTGCTAATTTTTGAAGTGCAGGAGGCTCTCACCATGACAGTGCCCATAGTCTAAAAATGCAGGCAGTTTATCTGATACGTAATTATATATGGGTTTGTGTTTTATTGTATAGGAGTATATGGGATAGCTCACAACAATATTTTGTTGCTGGGGAAATCTATGCTCCCCCCAGCTACTGGGAGGATGGCAGCTAAGCTAAGAGGGAACTGGAAAGTCTGAGAGGGGTGGCAGATGACATCACGATCCTTGCTAAACAAAAAGTCTCCGCGCGTTGACCCTGTGAGCCCTGTTCCACTACACCACTGGTGCTAATAGACAGCAACCAGTGGTGGGAGGGGAAGCCGTTTTGTCACATGTAGACCCTGTTGTGCTGTGGCTTCAACGAAGCCCATAGCAGCCTGTCCCAGCTTGAACCGATGTTGTTGGCCTCCTGTACAGCATTGCTTTCCTGTCATTCTGTTATTACTGCCCCTCAGTTGTTCACTCTGCTGTCTCTGGACCCAAACTGAGGATCATCTTTTAAAAGCACCAAGCTGCCAAGATTCATCAAATCATACAGCAATCAAATTGGTCCTGTAATACAGACCTGTCTATTTTAAGAAAAGTTTAATTAGCACAAACATGCCTTCCAGATAAATATAAAGCTTTGGGGATACAGCTACATCCTTCGTTCTAGCTTCTCTCCCCCATACGCCAGCTTGGTAGTGGGTGATCCTGGTATAATTATTGCAAGAACTATTTTTTTCCAGCCCCTGGCTGTTGTTAACACGTGTATCAGTAAGAAAAAAAATCAGCGCTAACATTAGACAATAGAAAGTCTTTACTAACAATGAGTCAACTGCTTCAGAAGAATAGGAGGCGGAAGGTAAATGGGGGCATTCTAAAACTTCAACTGGTTTAGAAAATGGGAGCCAGTCTATTGACTGGGACTGGCTGTTTAGAATATATATAATCCCTTAAAACATCTTCACTGGCTTCCACTGGGTTGCCAAGCACAATTTAAAGTGGTGATTTTGACCTATAAAACGGCCCAAGTGGCTTGGAAATGGGGTATCTAAAGGGCCACCTATTTCCAGACAAACCTGCCTGTCTTTTACGATCACCATCAGAAACCCTCTTCAGGGCACCCTTGCCTTCAGCGGTTAGATGAGTGTTGACCAAAGATAGGGCCTTTTGCGTGGTGGCACCCTTGATGTGGAACTTTCCCCAGAGTTAGTTGCCTAGATGTATCACTAGGATTAAAATGCCAGGTCAAAACCTCATTTTATGATTGCTGCTTTCATTGTTATTTTATTGATGGCATTTTTGGTCGTGATTTTGTTTTATCGTAGTTTATTCTTTGATTTAAATGCTTATTTTATTGTTGGAAGCTGCCATGGAAATGTTTGAATTGAAACATGACTGAAATGCTTAACATTGCCTCCTTTCCCCTCCTTTCCCCTCCCTTCCCCTTCCTCTGTTTTTTTCCCCTGTGCTGAATTTTAGATTGTAAGGTCATTGTTCTAGGGACCAGTTTCTCTTGTACTCAGACACCACACGTACTGATGGTGCTGTATATATAAATAATAAATAAAAACTACATAAAGAAAAATGCATCATATGGGGATGGACAGCTCATTTGATAAATAATGCTAGTCAGCTTCACAATTTGGGGAAAAGGTCACAGCAGTCCTGCTGATGAAACAAATTGTATTATTTTAAATAAACTGATCCAGTATCTTTACTTAAGATCCATATATGATTTCTGGGGATTGTTGCTATTCAGTATAGTATCCCCAGAATTCTAGTCCCCTTTTTTGCTTTTAATACCTGACATGGTTAGAAATACATACATTGCTGTTAGTAAACCTATATCTGTTAAGTCATAGTGACATCAAAATTTTAAAAAGTAATTGCGCTACACAGTTTGAAAGCACTGGGAAGATTTCAGGTGCTGTCAGACTCAAAATGTGTTTTTGGGACATCTGTTGGATTTCCATAGTCTCTGTTTCCATGCTTCTTTTTTTATCTTGGTCAGGGACTGTAATTGCATGATTCATTAAATATATAGACATCTGGGTTTACTGTATATTTTTGAATGCTTGAAGATAGTATAGAAAGTTTGATTTTCAATGACTTTTTTTATAGTGCACATAGAGCAGAACATTACAGATGGTGTTGCTTTGCTTATAATATCAAACTTAGGTTCTTATGTTTGCATAATTATCAGAAGCAACCCAATGGATTTATGTATTAATGTCCATATGGATGGACTTTGCCCATTAGCAGAATGAATTCTGAGTTATATATAGTGCCAGGCGGGGTATCACCTTAGGTATCATACTTAGATAGACAGATTTCTTCTCCCTCCCTCCCTCTCAGGGCACTTGCAGGCAGAGCACTGAGTGGTGCCCAGTGTTGCTCTTCCACTGTAAGCTAAAAGTGAAATATCCACTGTCCGCACTTAAAGGGATGCAGCATTCTTCTGGTGTGTGCATGCAGCCTGCCACAGTAGTGCTGCCCCCTCCTCTCTCCTGATGACGTGCACATTACCACATGGCCAGCTAGTACCTCTTTAGGCGAGGAAATGAAAAGAACGAGGGGAATAACTGGGAAGGCTTGAAAAGACATTCCAAACTTTATTTTTTTTGCAAAGGGGTGGGGTGGGAAGCATGATTGACTTCCCTTTCTGTTTTCACTGGGCAGAGAGAGAGAGAGAGAGAGAAAATGAGGGGGCAGGAAAGCTGTTGAGAAAAGCTGATTGCTCCCTTCCTCCTTAAAGCTGCTGCTGTTTTGCTTGTCGGACCCGGTCAGCCATTTAATTTTTTCAAACAATATTTTTCCATGTGCACCTATATAGTTCTGTAGCTGCGCAGAAACAACTTAATTTGAAAGATGTGTTATATGCATCTGCAAAGCTCTGTAGGTGTGCATTGACAAATACTGTACTATAATATGGCTGGGAATGCTTCCCCATTGATGACAGTCATCAAAGGGAGGACTTCCTCCACTCAGAGCCACACCCTGCCGCCAGCTGAAGGTGAACCCTGAAGTAGGGAAGAAAGATTACCAAAAAGGTTCTGAGGGCTTCATCACACGGAGCTTTTATCCTGCGATTGAGATGTATCCTTCATGGAAGTTTGCAGGCTCTTTACATGATGCTGTGACCCTGCCGTGACCCTCCTGCACTAAATGCCCTTTGTTCCGTTTTTAAATAGATGTCAGATAATGAGCTATCAAATTACCCCGTTGTGTTCCACTTCAGTTTCCTCTGTGCAAAGAGGAAAAGCGGCAAGAAGAGGAGCGAGATCAATGAAAGATAATGGAAGACTCAGATATGGGGAGAAGGAGGGGGGAAGGGAAGCGCGTGAAAAAGGGAGTCAGTGGTGATCTTGCATTTAAAACGGAAGCAGAAAGCCCCTTTTTAAAAATCCTTTTTAAGTGCAGGATTTTAGGCTGGTGTAGAGATGCCCTGTAAGCTGAAGCCACTCTCACCAAGATGTTACAATATCACGAGGTAAGCATACACCAGAATTTATACTGCATGGAAAAACCTCAAGGCATTAAAAACAACAACAACAACAACCCACACACAAGTGTAATCTGAATAAATCTGAAATATAAGGGCAGAAATAGTGTGAGGAGAACAATTTGGGGAGTCCATCAGTTGTCACTCTAATGGGACAGGCATTACAATGATGAGGGGAAATCCTTATGTAAATTGGCCCATGGTTACCATAGGGCTGCAAATCCTGACTTTTTTCTGGTCACTTTCACAACCCAGCTAGGAAACCTGCCTTGACTTTTTTCAGTCAATTTCAAATTTGACCCTGGATTTTTCTGGCCAGTTTCACAACCAGGCTAGAAAATAGCGGAATTTCATTATATCCTCAATAAGAACACCACGCACAAACACACACACACACACACACACCCTTGATGGGGCTCCTTTGATTCATCATTTTCCCCCCATGCCTTGTTTCTTCAAAGTGAGAAAGGAAGGCAGCACTTGAAAGTCAGTTTTGCCTCCCTGACCCTTAACAAATACAAAAATAGGCAGCTCTTGCACAATTTCAGAGTGCCCCTACTCCAGAATAGTGAAATTTCATTCTTAAGTATTTTTTTAAAAAACCAATAGTCGGTAAGAGGATTGCAGCCTTAGACAGAATCTTACGCATGTTTACCCATAAGCAAGTTCAGTGGGATTTCTCCATGCTCTGCCGAGAAGCCTTGGGAGAGAGGAAAGGGCTTGCTTTGCTGGACACGAAATGGTTTTGCAACTGGAAATGCATGAAAAGCGATAAAGAAGGGGCATCGCCAACAAACCATCTATCTTCCCCTGGGACAACTCCTTCCACTGTGCTTCAGTCGTACCTTTTCCTGTCCACACACCTGTCGAAAAATGGTACAGCTGCTCTGCTCTTTCCCTCATTACTTAATTTTGTTGTTCTTAGAAAAAAGACAGATACAGAGCACCTCTACACCAGCCAAAAATCCCACATTTAAAACGGGGCTTTCTGCTTCCATTGTAAATGCAGGATCGTGACGGACTCCCTTTACACCCACTTCCTTCCCCCTCCTTTCCCCCCCTGAGTCTTCCATATGTTTCATTATATGGCTGCTAGATGGCGCTCTGGTCTAGCTACTCTTATTGCCAGTTTCCCCTTTTCAGGAGGAAACTCAAGAGGAACTCAAGCTCTGTCATTTGATAGCTCATTATCTACGATCTTTTAAAAAATAGAATAAAGGTCATTTAGTGCGGGAGGTGCCCTGGAGGTTGATGACATCATGTAAAGGACCCGCAAACTTCTGTGAGTAACCAATCTCAGTAGGAGGATAAAAGCTCTGTGCGAAGAAGCCCATAGCAGCAGGACAACATGGACTGATTACAAAGGGATCACGTTGTCAGCTAGACCCTCCATAAAATTCTGCAAATCGGGGAAGGGCGATTGCACAACAGAAGCTTTGTTTGGAAACACACACACACACACTTCTTCAAAATTAATCAGATCACAACTCACTCGGGTCATAATTTCATGCATCCCCTGCTTACATTACAATCTTTATTATTATTTTAATAATGTTATTAATGTGGAATCATTATTACTTTTTAAATTAAATGCTGGGGTGCTAAGGCTAGGTATCTGGTAACAAAAAAAAAAAAGGTTGGTTGCTCCACGCTTTCAAAACTGCCGTTTCGCAAGATCAGATTGCTGGTCCGCCTGGCGCAGCACATTGTCTCTGAGAACGGCCCGTCTTTGGGAGAAATGTTTGAACCCAAATGGATAGACAATATGGTCTAATAGAGGTGGTCTTCCTCTAAGGCAGGGCTGTTGAACCTCTTCCAGCCCAAGGGCCAAATTCAATTTGGGGAAGGTCACATTCCATTGGTGGGTGGGGCTGAAGGCCAAAGGCCAAACTGGTGGGCCAAAATACAATAAAAAACCAGTATATTTTAGCTTAGAGCTCTCCGTGCCAGTAACTACGGGCTTTTCTGGATGAGGCTTTTATTGTGCACTCAACTTTCCTCACTCATTTACGGGTGCTTTAGACCACGTCATCCTCCTCCAGGGCTTCTCCTGTAGTTTCCAACCATTTTTTGCATGGTTTTTTGACCAGGGAAAATCTGGCATTTGGGGGAATGGTGGAATGAAACACTAGTGTAGTTGAACAATTTTGCTATGCCACCATGCCTCCTAGAAGTTATGTAACAGAACATACAGAAAGGCAGAGAAGGAAAAAAACCCATGTGTAGATATTAGCCCTGAAAAGAAGCTGGAAGCAGAAGCAGCAGACAGTGGCGGGTTAAACGCCTCACCTAGAAAAGCCCTAAGTCTTACAAGGGCTTTCTTCACATGAAGCTTTTACCCTATGTTTGAGATTGCTTCTTCACTGAAGTTTGCTCTTTACATGACGCCGTGACCCTCCGGGACGTCTCCTGCACTAAATGCCCTTTGTTCCATTTTTAAATAGATCGCAGATAATGAGTTATCAAATCACCCACTGTGTTCTGCTTCAGTTTCCTCCGTGAAAAGAGGAAAAGCGGCAAGAAGAGGAGCGAGATCAGTGAAAGATAATGGAAGACTCAGATATGGGGGAGAAGGAGGGGAAAAGGAGAGGGGGAAAAGGAGGCAGGTGAAAAAGGGAGTCGTTGTGATCCTGCATTTAAAACGGAAGCAGAAAGCCCCATTTTACATGCAGGATTTTAGGCTGGTGTGGAGATGCCCAAGGCATTTCAACCTTCTATAATGGGGCAGGGGGAACTGCGAAAGCGGGGAAACCACCAAACAATTGGCAGTGGGGAAAAGGGGGCATGACTGCCGAGGAAACCTGGAGCACCGGAGAGGGACCCCCAGTGGGCTGAATTTGGCATGTGAACCTGAGATTTGACACATTGCTCAACAGAATCAAATATCTGATCTCCCACTGCAGGCTGGCACTGTGCAGTAGACTTTGTGCTGGGGATCTCAAAAATCTGCCATAAATACTGTTGTGCTATATCACTGTGAACTGTGAAGACAAAGTGATGATGTTCATACCTTCACTAAATTTGGGTTTATTTCCCACCCATTTTCCTTCTTGGTACCTTTTTTAGTTCCTACTATTCTTGTGGTGCAGCGCCAAAGTGTGTATTATCAACCAGTTACAATCCAACAGTCCTTATGGACTTCCAGCTGCATAGAGGTATTTTGAGTGGTATTTCTTTTGCATCTCTCTGCTACTGTTTATTTTGCTTTCCTTCCAAATATTGAATTATTTGGTAGATTTATTTACTAAACAATGATCATCTTCAATATTGTCTAATTTCCCAGTGAAGAAAAGTATATTCTGTTTTTAAAGTACAAATATCAAAAGCCAGCAGCTTTCAGTCCTGAGATGCTACCGCTGGAATATTGAAGCATGGGAAAGTTTCACCAGGAAGTTGAATATCCAAGTAACTGGACACCCTATTGCTTTTGGGGGTGGAGGGTATGTTGGCACTGTGTTAATTAAATTAGCTTAAAGCAGTTACTTCATTTTGATTAGCTCTGATTAGTTCTATACATTGGTCCTTGTATAGCTACAGATGTATTAACGTAGCTTAATACACAATTAAAGCCCCTTTGCCAAAATAAAAATAGCTTTACACAGAATCATCAGAGTCACCCACTCACCGACCTGCCAAAAATATATTAGGTTCATTGGGTTCTAATTTTATCTATATTGGATGGGATATTTGTTTTAAAATGCTGGATTTCAAGTTACCTTTTATTGTTAATCTTTCCACTAGTGAGATGCCCATTAAAGGTAGGAATGGATGAGCCTACCATAATGGTAGGCTTCAGGTGAGTGCATAGGCACTGTCATTCTATGTGTGTGGCCAGTGGCCACATTCATTCTTGGCCTTTTGCTTCCAGGCCTGTTTTGGTATGATACTTTTTACTATGACTTGCAAATAGACTTGAGATGAGGATGGGGATTGGTGTAAGTATTGCTGATGATGTCTGAAAGGCAATGATACCTTCTTAAAATGGTGATATCCCCCCATGCAGTTCCTACCAGGTAGGACCATTTGTGACATTTTCACCTAGATAAAAGGATTTGGGTTCCTCAACACAGTCTATGACCTTACCTTCCTTCCAGCTTTCCAACAGCACTTCTTTCGCCTATGCTGGCAAAGCAATTCTGGTGGGGAAGGTGGACAGACAGACTGGCAGAGAGACAGTGTCACAGAGCTGTGGGATATTATTATAAGATAGGAAGGGATGATAGCACACCCACTCAAAAGATGTCAGAGAGAACGGCAATATTTTATTTGTTTGCAGGGTAATCCCATGAGCCAATGTGCTTGGGAAGCTGTTCTAGGCATCAGGTGCAGTACACACTCTTATTACTTCCACGTAGTAGGGGTTACATGCTATTGTGGTCACATCTATGAGCAGTTTTCCATGTGGGTCAACTCTATCATGATGATGTTAATAATACCCAAAGGGGTGCAGAGCTGGGTTGTTCCCAGAGAAGGCTTTTATGGTGCCATCACCTTACCTCAATCACGGCATTTTATGGGAGATCCAGACATCATTATCTTCAACTTGTAGCTGTCCTGTGTTTTCCCAATTCTTCTGTCTTCTCTCTTCCTGCAGAAAATCTGTTAAGTAAGAAAAGACGGAATAGCTGCAGTTGAAGGGCTACCCCCCCACCATTTGAAAGCACCCCTGCAGCGGTGATACTTCCACCATACATAAATAGGTTTTAGGTGGCAACCAAGCTATGCTCATAATTTTAAAATCAGGCCAAGTAGCAGCTTTCCCATTCCCAGTAGTAGCACTTAGCAGAAAAGTGGAGACAGTAATGTATAGCACAGGGGTGCTGAATATGCCTCAGCTTGAGGGCTGAATTCCATTTCAGAGAGCCTGGTGGGGGCCACATTCCAAAGGCAGGTGAGGCCAAAAATGCAGCCTACTTTAGCTGAAAGCTCTCACTGCCAGTAACTAAGTCTTAGGAGGGGAATTTCAACCTTTTAGAATGGGGAAAAACATCACAAAAGCCAAGAAACCAACCCAGCAAATGATCTGTGGGTGGGAGAAAGGGGGTGGGGCCAAGGCCAGGGCCAGGGGAAGGGGCGTGGCTGCCTTGGGAAGCCCAGATTGGGGCCTTGGGAAGGGACATGGTACCCTAAGGGAGGCTGTTCCATCAGCCCTAGTTTGAGGAAACGTGGAATATAACATGATGTACACAGAGAAAAGGCACATACTCACACACCCTGTGGACAGTCAATGGCAATTCTGCATCTAGCTTCCAGCAGAAAAGCAGTGACTGGGTACTGCTAGGAGCTTCCCCACCGAAAGTATCCACACCCTGTTTCTTCGTAGTAAGCTGAGTTCCCCACTTATTGGGGAGCCACGATTTGTGTGGGTATGAGGCTGGCAGCGAAGAAGGGAAAGGCTGGTGAGGAGCAGCTGCTCAGCCGCGACAGTAGCACCTTCCAAGGGAGAGGCCTGCTGAGCCAATCGACATCCTGATGGGCTTGATGGGGGTGGAGCCAAAGGGGCAGACCAACCAGAGTGAGGACTCTCTCCTTTGTTCTCACTCTGGTTCAAGCTGAGGCCCCTAAAAGCAGGCCTCTAATGCGGCCACAGCATTGCAGTCACTGACGTCCCCACCCACCCACTCCAGGGGTTACTTCACATAGAGCTTTTCTCCTGCAATTGAGATTGCTCCTTCATGAAAGTTTGCAGGCTCTTTACATGACGCTGTGAACCTCCAGGGCATCTCCTGCACTAAATGCCCTTTGTTCCATTTTTAAATAGATCGCAGTTAATGAGCATGAGTTAATGAGTAAATGACCCCATTGTGTTCTGCTTCAGTTTCCTCTGTGAAAAGAGGAAAAATGGCAAGAAGAGGCACGAGATCAATGAAAGATAATGGAAGACTCAGATATGGGGAGAAGGAGGGGAAGGGGAGGGAGAAAAGGAAGCAGGTGAAAAAGGGAGTCGTGTGATCCTGCATTTAAAACGGAAGCAGAAAGCCCCATTTTAAATGCAGGACTTTAGGCTGGTGTAGAGATGGCCCAGGTAGCAAGATGTCTTGCAGTGGCAGGGGTTGTTGCCAGTTAATGGAGCTGGGAAGGAATTTTACCTGCACACCAATTGGCAAAGACAATGCAGGGGTTTTTTTTTGCCTCCCCCATTGCAATCAATTCTATTGTAAAGAAGTTTATCTGGACTATCAGTAAATTCTTTGTGGATGCTTCATTTTATAACGTTTGTCATGACTATGTAGATGTGATGAGCACTGGGCTGGATCCATTGGTGAAGGGGAATCCCCCATGGTGGAGATTCCCATAAGGGGTGTCAGGGATGTGGCACCAAGGCCACATGTGAGAGGGCCTTCTCTGCAGTGGTTGCACACCCTTGGAACAAGATGCCATCAGAGGTCCGCCATGCTCCGTCATTGCAGACATTTAAGAAGGCCTTGAAAACATATTATTTTACCTTGGCCTTCTCTTGATATGACTGCTATTATTGCTGGCACTGCTGTTAACACTGTTGCTGGTTTTATTGTTGGCTTTTATTGTTATTTTTTATTGTTTTTATGTTTTTATCACTTTTAATATTTTAACTGTTTTTATGTATTTTATTGCTGGAAGCTGCCTTGGGAGGACTTCTGCCCTGAAAGGCGGCCAAGAAACATTTTAAATAAATAAATAAGTAAAGTCCAGCCCAGCATGGGGGCTGTGAGCTGGCCACGTCTGGGGTGGTGGAAAGGGGTTCAGATTAGCAGTCTGCGCCATGGTGAAACCCTGGCCCTGTCATCCTCCACCAGCACTCCTGACATGCAGGCCAGGAAGGGGGAATCAGACAGCAGGCAGGCTGGCCAATGACAGGATCCATGCCCCATGCCACTGCCAAGCCTATTCAAGTGAAAGTCAACAAAGCTGTGGCCAATTTATTATCCCAGCTAAATCTCTGTGTCCAATTTGTTCCCTTTCCTTTGCTTGTTGTTCAGTCATTAAGTCGTGTCCGACTCTTTGTGACCCCATAGACCATAGCACGCCAGGCCTTCCTGTCCTCCGCTCTCTCCCGGAGTGTGCTCAAGTCCATATTCATTGCATCGGTGATGCTATCTAGCCATCTCATCCTCTGCCATCCCCTTCTCCTTTTGCCTTCAATCTTTCCCAGCATCAGGGTCTTTTCCAGTGACTTTTCTCTTCGCATTTGGTAGCCAAAATATTTGAGCTTCAGCTTCAGGATCTGTCCTTCCAATGAGCAGTCAGGGTTGATTTCCCTTAGGATTGACTGATTTGACCTCCTTGCAGTCCAGGGGACTCGTAAGAGTCTTCTCCAGCACCACAGTTCGAAGGCATCAATTCTTTGGCGCTCAGCCTTCCTTATAGTCCAGCTTTCACAGCCATACGTTACTACAGGGATGGAAAACCATAGCTTTGATTATGCGGACCTTTGTCGGCAAGGTGATGTCTCTGCTTCTTACTATGCTGTCTAGGTTTGCCATAGCTTTCCTCCCAAGGAGCAAGCGTCTTTTAATTTCATGGCTATAGTCACCGTCTGCAGTGATCTTGGAGCCCAAGAAAATAAAATCTGTCACTGCTTCCATTTCTTCCCCTTCTATATGCCAGGAAGTGATGGGGCCAGATGCCATGATCTTCGTTTTTTTAATGTTGAGTTTCAAACCAGCTTTTGCACTCTCCACTTTCACCCTCAACAAGAGGCCCTTTAGCTCCTCTTCGCTTTCTGCCATTAGGGTGGTATCGTCTGCGTATCTGAGGTTGTTGATAATTCTCCCGGCAATCTTAATTCCGACCTGTGATTCATCCTTCGCTACCGGGATCCAAATAAGCGCTGCCCATGCAATAAGGTTGAACCCAACTGGAGCATGATCTTTCTTCCTCACTTGCTGAAGGATGCCGCTTTGCCTGTTTTCAGGGCAACCTACTGCCGCCTTTGCTTTGGCACATCACGTGATTGTACTTTGTGGAAAGTGATGCAAAGGGATCTGGGCGTGATCTGCACTGCGTCTGCAAGTTAAAGCAAGAGCTTGCTGCAGCTTTAACCACATGTGTAATGCAATACTCATGCAGACAAATGAAACCAAACCTAAAATTCAAGGAAGATTTGAGCAATACAGATATGCCTATTTTTTAAAAAATTGTAGCGGATTAAATCTCCAAGAACATACAACGTATGGCATTTGCTCCTCACTCATCCAGCATTTGCTGTGATCTGCTTCTCCCCCCACCCACCCCTTGATGGCTTTCGTCTTTGGATTCAGCAAGATAGATTTTCTGACAGCCCTGAGGGCACAATCCTATGCATGTTTAGGCTGAAAAATGTCCTAGAACTTCCAGAATTCCCCAGCCAGCCATGTGTCAAGTGCAAGACCCGTTGAAGTGAATTAGAGTGACATGCTCTGCCAATAAGCCGATTGCCAAGCCCTCGCTCCTTTCAGCTGCCCAAATCTGCCCAATTCCTTCAGAGTACTTTTGAAGGATGTGACGTGCTTTTTTTTCTTTTCTTTTTTAGAAATATAGAGAGTCTCTGGAATTCCCTGCTGGTGCTATCATTTTGGCGCCAGGTTAAAAAGTCATTATTTGCCCAGGTGTGTTAAACTATTATGCTGATTTGTTTAGTTTCCTCTGCCGTTTTGTGCTTTTGAGTTGTTTTTATTGTGGTGGTGTTTTATGAATTGATTGTATAATATCGTGGCACATTTTGGTTTTTCTGCTTCTTGATTACCACTCTGATAACCTGGGATGAAGGACAGGTCAAAAATATTTTTAATAGACACTTACCAGGCACAATTTGGCTGTGCATGTATCTACAGATTCATTAGGGTACCTTCCCCACTGTCTAGGAATGGAGACTATTATTTTAATTTATCTATATCCTGCCTTTCCACTAAAAATAGTGTTCAAGGCAGCTAACAGTAATGAAATACAGACCAATGTAACAAAACTGAAATATAACCACATCAATTAAAACACATACGTTAAAAAAACATTAAAACAGAAATAAAATAAGTTAAAAAGAAATAAGTTTAAAAAAAACTATGACAGTACTTTTCAGTACTAGCCCCCCCCCCCCATGAAATATCTTCTCCAGAGAAGTCTACCTGTTACCTATTTCTTTATCTTTTTAGTACCAGGAAAATACCTTTTTATTCTCTCAGTCATTTTAATCCTCTGTACGTTTCTGCTGCTATGTTGTGTTTAAAAGTAGTTTCATCCCTGTGATAGTTGTAGATCTTTTTTGTTATGCCTGTTTTTAACCTCTACAGCTTTTAATTGATTGCTGCTTTTAATTGTTTTATTATGCTGCATTTAATTTGATTTTTGGATTTTATTTGTTTTAACTGTACATCAGCTGAAAGCTATTGCCTATAGGGTGACTAATAAATCTTGGAAATAAATAAGAATAATAAGTAAATAAGCGAATGGGTCAGAAGGAAGGCAGGAGCACTGGAGTTAAAGCACAAGAAAGATATATTAAACCAAAGCAACTGTTCACAGGAACACAGACTCATTTTCTTGTTAGGCAGCCTGCGTAGTATTCAGCTGTGCCCCAGTGTTGGTGCTAATGACTTTGCTCTAGCATAAAGCAGCACTTGTGCAATGTAACTCGCGCTGATTAGGGCATTGCAAAAAAGCAGTGATTTTCTTCTGCATTTCAGCAGTGGACTGAATTTCAGCATCAAACCACTGCTTTTGTCCATTGCCCTAACAAGCTCTAGTTACGTTGTTGCAAGTGTTGGTTTATGTTAGCGCCATGTCATTAGCATAGCGCTGGAGCACAGCTGGATATTACCCTCTCTTTCCCACCCCCTTTTTCCTGATTGTCACTGAAGTAATTTGGAAACTTATCTTCCTTTGTCCAAAGTACTGATGCCCTAAAGAACAATATATCTCCCTGTTCTTCTTGGATTGGAGAGATCTAGCTAGGAAGAAATTGTTGCTGGCTATTACAAAGAAAAAGAAAAGAAAAAGGGAAAAAAGAATGCTGATCCTGGTATTATTTTCTGCAATAAAGTCAGGAAAGAATTGCCTATTGCATGCAAATAATCTAATTTAAAAAATAATAATGAAAAGTCAAATCAGAAGCAGAGAATTTAGAACAAAGAAGTGCAGGGAAAGGGACTTAATCCTTTCCCCTTATTGCTGTTTTTCCACTCCAAATGGTTCCATCCAGCTTCCCTCCCCACAACAAGCTTCCAAAAGCATGTTGCACCCACAATTTCTCTGCTCCCTTCCTGAAGCACCTTTTCATTGAAAACAACAACAACCCAGCCTTGTGACTCAGCTGCCTGTATTTCCATATAACGTCTCACTCGCCCCTTCCATAGATGTCGTATCTTATTTTTAAAAATCTCAGCAATTGACACTGATTAGCTCCGTTACCTAAACTTTGGAAATATGACCGGATTCCCTCTTGTCTCAGCTACAATCAGCAATAACAAAAAAAGAAGTAATACATTTCTGCAGCATGCCAGTGAACATAGCAGCTTTAGATGTAGCAGGATCTGTTATGTGATTTTTCTCATCTATTTCTCTCCAGTCCATAAATGTACTTGACCTCTCTATTTTACTTACCAGATGGCAGCAGCAACTACTTTTTGCCTACTTTTTTCTAAATTCATGCATCTCAAACTGCTTTTTTGGTGATCTTGTGCCCCCAGTTAGTAATTTATCATCATTGAACAGATTTACAGAATGTACATGGAAAATGCTCTTTTCCACTCCCTCTCCAAAACAAATGGAAATATTTTCTTCTGCTAAAACGGACTCCCACACCTTATGGTGATGCTTCTCCCATCTCCGTGTTAAAATTCTTTAGTCATGGAGTTGATGTCGAGTTAACAATCCCATATTACTACAGCTTATTTAGACTGGACAAAATTCACCGAACCATACCATGTACATCTTGCGTAAGGCTGATTTGATCCTTAAATTATAGCCAGACTATAATATGGGATAAGACAGAGCTTTCACCATTGTTGATCTGGTTTTTCCTTCTATGTAGAGAGGAGATGAACTAAGAGAGGAAAGCAAAGAACTAAAGAGGGCACCGATTTCCCCTGTTGAGGAAAGAGAGAGAGAAAAAGAGAAGGGTAGGATTCAGTGTTACACCCCTCCAAATAAATAACCAGTACTGTCAGTGTTAACAGCAATGACCATCTGTTAGGTCGTTAGGTGTGCCCAGATATACCAGCACCCCACAAACAGAACATAAAGTAATGTTTATGATGCAATGACCAATCGCAATCCTTGTTCAAATCTATATGTCATTTCATGTTATGCAACACAATACAACAGCTTAAGATACAACAGACGTTCATGTTTATGGAACGTCTGTTGTATCATAAGCTATACAATGTTACCTTTGAATGAATATTGAAGCCCTTGGATTCTACTATGTTTATGATCATTTAAAATATTTTAAAAGATATTGAACCTTAATGAAGATTAATTATATAAAACAAAGCTATACTGAAAATAACTAAAGGTAAATAACATACTGGGAAAATACAGAGTATTCTATGCCAGAGGAAAAATTCTCACAGGACTCTTTGTAAACAGAGTCCATCTTCTCATGAATCCGCAGGGAAGATGTTTTTCCTATCATTTTAATTCATGATTATAATTTTAAATTAACATTTCACCATCACAGGCATCATCTGAACCACCTTTCAACATAGGTTCAGAAGATGGTGTACACAACATAGAAGATATGAAAGTACCAAAAATCCAATTTAAAAAATGTCAACAAGTGTAAAACTAATAAATTAACAATGTAATTGAATAATAATTATATTTATTATAATAATAATATAGCAAAACAAACTCAGTTTTCAAATGCCTGGTAGAAGGATGCCTCAACCTGTTTCCAAAAAGAGGCCAAGGAAGAAGACAACTGTCCTCTATACAATCTGTGGGCATATACTGTTTCAGCAAACCATGAGAGCCACTAGTGATTTTTGCTACAGCACTGTTCCGTTCAGATCCCAGCAACCAGATTCAAGCCTGATTCTGTTGATCTGTAAGAGATGGAACCAGTCCAGATGTAGTGTGTGTGTGCATGTTTTAAGCTTTCTGGGAAATGGCAGGTTGTGAAGCCTTTTGCTTTTGTGTCTGCATATTCAGATATAGTGGTCGTGTCCTTGGTTTATGCCAGCAGAAATTTCACATTGATTGTGACTTACTGGATGATTTCTCTCAATTCAGTGCAAAACATGCTATGGAAAGGATATATGTCTCAAGAAGGAAGTCTCTGCTTCAAAAAGCTATTATTCCCATTTACATTTGACTTCCCAAGGTCCAAATTCATTTGCATTCCTGTGAATGTTTAGAGAGTATTTGCATTGAGAAGTTCACATGGACACGTCCCAGATAAATTTGGCCTTTGTGCTGGCTAGCCGTTTTGTCAGTCATGGATGTGAAGACAAATCCACTTTGTTGGTTCTCACAAAAATGTACATTCAAAGGCACACAACACACCTGCACATAAACTACATGTATGTTGTTATGTCAACAAGACTATTCTCTCTGTCCTCCCTATGACAGAATGGAACGCAAACAAAGAGCAAGAGGAAAATCTGAGGGCTGAAGTGTAATAAACAGGCTTTACACTACAGGTCTGTGGTAGAACATTTCCTGTTTCATAGTCAGGGCTGGCCTCAGAGTTGGCCAAGATGGCACCTGCCCTGGGCACTGAGCTGAAGGGGGCACTGAGCTGAGCTCAGTAATGGTACTGTCTGCAGTGACCTAAGTTGGCAAAAAGCAGTAAGTGTCTTTAACCTTCCCCCAACTCCCACCCCAAAGTTCTACAGGTTGTAAAAGCCAACACTTTTCTGAGTAAATCCCTTAAATTACTGTCACCAGCAGCAGCCATTCCAGCAGGCTGTATGGAGGGAGATGAGAGGTGGAAGCAGGGCCATCCTACCAGCCCTGCTGAAAGAATTATCCCCTCCGCTTCCCTCCCAACTCCTTTATCTGTGTGTGTCATGTCTTTTTAGATTGGAAGTTTGTGGCAGGGACTGGCATCTTTAACTGATCATTTGTAAACTGCTCTGAGGGCCTTTTTGGCTGGGGAGTGGCATAAAAATACTTCAAATAAATACGTCAATAAAACTGCAAAAAGGAACTTCCATCAAATAGCTTTAAAGACTGTCCCCCTTTCCAGTTTGATGTCATTCATTCTAGATCAGAATCAGCAGAACATGGCTTTATTTGAGGAGACATTATTGAGTGCTATAAGCAATGTAAATACTGTGAGCACTATAAATAACTTTTTTTTTTAAAGTTATAGGTTGATTGGGTGGGTGGGTGGGTGGGGACACTGAAGGTGCTCTTTGCCTGGGGTGCTGTTTATCCTAGGGCCAGCCCTGTTCATAATCCTATGTCTTGACCATGCTGTTCTCGAAACTGAATTGCTATACGCCTTTCCACAGAAAGAGCATCAACACATTTTCAGCTTTAATGATCTTCCACTTTAGATTGTGAAAGTGATAGCATCAAACAGCTCTCATGCTTTCACACTTAAGTTGCAGTGTGGGTCAAACTGAATTTGTATAATGCAAACTGACACCGAAGTGCCACAGAGTGTTTGCTACGTACGTCTTCCATGTGTTTGCTACCATTCATTTTAAGAAGTGATACTGACCTGGTATGAGCTCTCCCCCCGCCCCATCCCCATCAGCCAGGAGAGGTTCCACTGAAATAAGTTCACAGCATTTTGCCCTGACGCTGATTGTCAGCAGCACACTATTGCTTTACACCTGTGCTGCTTCTGGTAGCATTTGGCACCTGAACTCTTCATGGTCCATTCAATAAATACTTTTCTGTGCTTCTCTTAAGACAATCAGCTAACAAATTTTGCACAGCAAAGGATCACCCATCTTGTGTGATGTGCATCATCAGGCTTCTTCTTTCATTTCTATACTGCCCAATAGCCAAAGTTCTCCAGGCAGTTCACAAATATTACAGTCCAAGTATACAACATAATAAAAATATAATATAAAATCTTTAGCATACAAAATTTAAAAACACTTGAAAAAAGTTTTTTAAAAAACAGCTACAATAAGATACTGGGATCTAATAAAATAACTGACATTAAAAGCCCATCATATGCTGTCAAATGCCTGAGAGTAGAGGAAAGTCTTAACCTGGTGCTGAAAAGATGACTATATTGGTGCCAGGTGGAACTCATGGGGAGAGCATTCTATAACTGGGGGAGGTGGGGGGAGGCTAACACCAAGAAGGCCCTCTCTCGTCATCCTCCAAGCCTCCCTCAGAGGAGACACTCAGAGGATTTTCTCTGGATTTTCTTTCAGGGTTCAGCTACTCAGTAGCATCTGTGGACTTTGTTTGTTGTATTGGTTACTTAAACGCAATCTTGGCATGCTATGTGTTAAATGTTTTAAGCAGCTGAACCAATTCTAGGATTGAGATCAAAAATAGTTATTTCTTCTTTTATGGCAGTAAATAGTTTGTTGAATAACCCTGATGCAGTGCAGCAATTTGCATTTTTTAAAAAAAAAACGTGTAGCCCACATTGCACTTAGTAAATGCACACTCTGAATATGCCTTTCTTGGTGCAGAAATGTGGAGCTAAGCAGTAACGTTATCCTTGAACATCCTATGTGAAAATATGATGCCATGTTTACAAGAGAATGACTTTCCTGTGTGAATATTTTTAAAATAATAATTCAATTATCATTTCTGTTCCTAGGCTAAATTCCTATGGGCGATACAGACACTGTTTCAGTGGTAAGCCCACAGGGGAAGCGCACTCAAGCTCAGGGGAATTTTTTTTTTCCTGGTTTGCCACCGAAGCTGGATTTGCACAGCAATGATTAACAAAAGAACATAAGAAGAGCCGTGCTGAATCCGAACAAGGGCCCATCTGGTCCAGCATTCTGTGGCCAGCCAGCTGCCCGTGGGAAGCCCACAAGCAGGACACGAGTGCAATGGCGCCCTCCCACTCATGTTCCCCAGCAACTGGTATACAGAGGCAGACTGCCTCCAGTACTGGAGGTAATATATAGCCATCGTGATGTGACTAGAAGCCATCAATAACGTTATCCTTGGTGAATGTGTGTCATCCAAGTTGGTGGCCATCACCACATCTTGTGGTTGGCCCTTGTGTTAGTCATGAAGTAGGATGTACGTGGCACAGACTGCTCAGCATTTGTGTCAGACATAAAGTCACCCCCTTCTCTTCCTGGAGCTCATTTTTAAGCAAAAACGTGTGTGTGTGTGTGTGTGTGTGTTTTAAAAAAAGAAGGAACGAAAGCACAGGACTAACATTTGATATGATAACAGCATAGGCACTTGGAAAACAAACAAACAGAACAGAACAGTTGCCTGGTGCATGAAGAGAGGATGACAATCTGCATTCCATTCGAAGCCAGCTAGTGTGACAAGCAAAGGAAGAGGCACCCCATAGCAGAGAAAGGCCCGCGTCTGCTCCCGTTTCCATGTATGGAACTGCAGCCTGGGTTCAATGGATCTTAACTGATATAGGACGGTAGCTCTGTTGTGTGGTGTTAAGCCAGATCCTCTCTTTTTTATAGCCTTGGCATTGTTCAAGCTGCAGTGCAACCACGGTTCTGCTTAACTTCTAGTTTACAAGGCATGTTGGGGATAGATAAGATTCCTGTAGCTTATGGTAGAAACAAATTAGAGGTAAACTAGACCTCTTTGAGGCCCGCTTCCATACACGAATGCGTGGATGGGCAGAAGGTAGATTTCCAGATGTTTGGGACTTTAATGCCCAGACTCCGCTGCCAGTGGTCAGAAATGCTGGGAGCTGAAGTCCAGCACATCTGGAAACCTACTTTCTGCCCATCTCCATACACTAGAGGCTCAGACACAGAATAAGATGATGACGTAAGAGTTCCTGCCCATTTGAGAATGCCTCACTAGATATGGTGGTGGCAGCTTTGTGTTTAAAACCGGTTCTCCCCCAATCATGGGGGCCGGGAGTCCTCTTTTAAGAACAAATGAGGTGCACAGGCGAGGGAAACTAAACCCTTTCCCACCCACAGCTCATTTTTCTCCACTTTGTCCCCCTAAGTGTTTTTCTCCTGCTGAGTTCCGCTTTAGTAACACATAAGGTGGCTATGTGCCCTACTTTACAGAGGACAGTCCTCTATTCGAAGAGCTGCCAGAGGACAGTCCTCTATTTGAAGGTGCCCTCTCTTTGATGAGCAGTCCAGTCGCACCTCTGGTTTAAAGATAAAGAGGAGGGAGAGCTGGGAGGGGCCTTGAATTTGCCCATCAACATTTGGACAACCAGGACAGCAGAACCAGCAGGCTCTCAGGTCACCTGGTCAGTCTTCCTCACTATGGTGAGGGGTCTTGCATTTCTATTTAAATTATAATAAATACTTCTACATTTGCAATATATATACATATTGGCATATGTAAATGTGTGAATTGGTGTCTCTTTTGTCCTTTTTGGGGGTGGGGTGATTCATTTCCTCTTTTTTGGTGATGCATAAGTTGCCACCCTGGTATCACAGCCCACCTAGGGAAAAGTGATGTTGGAGAACAGAGTTTAGGGAAGTAAGCCATGGATAAGGGCAGCATTTAACACCCTTCACATATATGCCTTTCTTCCTCTTATAAATTGGACCAACAGCCCCCATTTTGGGGGGAATGGAGCTGGGCTTTTAAATATGGATATGCCCTTGTCATGTCTAGTTTGGTCCCAAGTATTGCTTGGCTGATGAGGTGTGGTAGACCTGGGAATGTTCACAAACATTCCAATTGCTCAGTGAATAAAAGGTGTTAGAATGTTTGCAGTCCAGCTTCTCCAGGAGAAAGGAAAGTTTTGTGCTTGGCTGAGATTAAAACTTCATATCAGACATAGCTTTTCAGGGAAGGTTATGGACTGGGAAGAGATCCAGTGAGGTAGGGAAGTTAGGTGGCGGAGAACTCAGAAGCAAGGTGGCTGAAAGAATGGTACAGTTAAGGAAGGGCACATCATTAAGTGGTTGAGCATATGCTTTGCATGCATATGGTCACAGGTTTAATCCCTAGGCCAAGGCATTGCACAGGAATCCCCCAGCATCACTTTCTGGAGACAACTACCAAGGAAGGACTGGAACAACAGAAGAATGGTGCCATGTAAGCCACGCCAGCCTGGTGAACCAGAGGGATACCATGATTAATGGTATCAAATGCTGTTGAGAGGTCCAACAGAACCACCAGGGATATAGCCCCTACCTGCCCAGCTCCTGGCATGGGTTATCCACCAAGGTGACTAAAGCTGTTTCCATCCCCAAACCAGGCCTGAAGCTGGATTGAAATGGGCCTAGATCAGTGTTGGGCAAACTCGGGAAATATGGGGGTCATTTTCACCCCTCTTGTGGACCGCACCTCCCCCACCCCCACAGAATGGGAAAATATTTTAAAATATTTTTTAAAGCTTCTGGAGCAGTTATGGAGCACCAAAAGGGTCAAAATTTACTTGTTTTCACACAAAGGGCCAAAAAAGAGAGGCTTCAAAATGGTTGCTCTGGACACCGTTAAAAAGAAGAAGATAAGTATTATTATTTACAATGTTGGGGGGTGGCAGGGGTCACAGTGGGGACAGCCAGCTGCACATTGCCCACTCCTGGTCTAGATAGTTCATTTCATCCAAGAACTTGGAAGGTGAATCACTACTACATTCTTGAGCACCTGGTCCCAAAATAGAAGATTTGAAACTGGCCAGAAATTATCCAGCACAATGGGACCCAGTCAGCACTTCTTCTTCTTCTTCTTCTTCTTCTTCTTCTTCTTCTTCTTCTTCTTCTTCTTCTTCTTCTTCTTCTTCTTCTTTTCAACAAGGGTCTCACAGGAGCCATCTCAAGTCTTATTTGAACAGCACCTTCCTCTAAAGAGGCATATGCCACTCTCCTTACCCTCTTGGCCATGTTTTCCCTGACTACTTTATAGATGACACCAAGACCACAGTCCAACAGAGCATTAAGCTCTCTTAAATCTAATTTGATTTTAATGGGCTTGTTTACATATAACTCTGTGCTGGATTACGTCCAAAGAGCTCAAAGGAGACTCAGATGTAACGTCTGAAAAGTGCCCTTGTTTGAAAGTTCAGTTCAGCTGAAATTGGTGGGTTTTTCCTCCAGGCAATTGCGTTTTGAATTGAGGGTGATTTAAAAAAGAAGCTCTTTTCCTTGTTCATCTGAGCACGCACCTCAGAGGCATATATGTGCAATGAAACACCCACGCTGTAACGCTTTGAAAGATCAGGCAGGCGAGGGATGAGGGGTTCCTTGATTCTATCAAATGCTAACTGATTTTGACAGATCGATAATCATTTCAAAGGACCTTTTCATTAAGTCCCATATAATTATTACACTGCAAGTGTTTCGAGCACCTCGGCAAGAACATGACAAAATATTAGCTTTTTCAAACTAATAACACTTCTGAAGCTGCGACCCAAATAGCTCACGAAAAAGAGAGTGAACTCTGTTGCAAAGGATGATGTTAATTTCCCCATGAGCGTAAAAACTGCTGCTTCTTTAACTTAACGTTTAATTAAGCCAGCCTTCATCCTCACACCGATACAACATTTGTTGCTAGAAATACTAATTTAAGCATTTCCTCTCATTAACTAAGATGCCCAGATAGCTATCCAAGATGCTTGACAAATATCATT
Source organism: Heloderma suspectum (assembly GCF_057233095.1). NCBI lineage: Eukaryota > Metazoa > Chordata > Lepidosauria > Squamata > Helodermatidae > Heloderma > Heloderma suspectum. The sequence goes on along the minus strand of NC_139458.1, from coordinate 179,778,247 downwards.
AGCTACATAACTCCTTTTGGTCTACGTGTTTATAAAAGCGTCTGAAAAATATTGACACCTGGAAAAATGACCAGACGGCACGAAAATAACATTCCGATCCTATGGACGTGCATAGCTGCAGTGGCACAGAAAGAGCATGACAACATGCAGCGGAAAGAGTGGCCTCTGGCCTTCAGAAGCGTAGGGCAAAACAAATGCGCTGGTCTTTATGAGGCCGCAAGGCTCATTTTGGTACAGGAAATGGTGTCGGAACTGGCTGTTATGGTCAATGCACAGCTGATGATCAATGCACAGCAGCTGCCCCCCTTCTTTTATTCCTTTATTTATTTGTTTGTTTGTTACATTTATATCCCACCTTTTCTTCCAAGACAGTGTACACGATCCTCCTCCTCTCCATGTTATCCTCACAACAACCCTGTGAGGTGGGTTAGGCTGAGAATCAGTGACTGGCCAAAGCCACCCAGTTATTTGAACCCGGTCTCCCCAGTCCTAGTCCAATACTGTAACAACTACACTACACTGGCTATAGGACTCAATCCAGATTTAGTCATACTTAGAGCTTTTCTACATGAGGCATTTGTTGTGTACTCACATTTGTTAACAGGATCATTAGACAATGTTATGACCCTCCAGTTTTACTTCTGTGTCTAAAGAAAACTTTCCATGCTTTTTTTAGAGCAGGGGAAATGGGTTATTATTTCTGATGGTGAAAGAAAACATGCCTTCCTTGTATGTATTTGTACTATTCCACTATATATTCTACTATATAACAGTGCCACCTAGAGGTTATGTAGCAGAAAAACAGGAAAGGAAATGCTCCTTGTGTAGTGTTCGGATCTCAATCCTGTGATGAAACCAAAAGAAGGTGCAGCGGATTAACAGCCTTGTGTAGAAAAGCCCTGTTAATTGGCTGTTAATCTGCTGCATCTACTTTCGGTTTCATCACAGAATTGAGATTTGAGCACTTCACAAGGAGAGTTTCCTTTCTTGCTTTTCTGCTACATAACCTCTAAGTGGCACTGTGGTATTGTGGAATAGCACAATACACAAGAGAAAAAATCAGTTTGGCTTTCACAATTAAATGCCACATTGTCCTTGCTCTGAAACAACTCACAGAAAGTGCTCATTAGACACAGAAGAACCCATAAACAACCATGAGTAGGGAATGATGAGCACATGATAAACGAGTAGTGTAGAAAAGCCCTTCAAGTAGAGCCATGGAAATCTGTGACTAACTTTAGTCCCACAGATTTCAATGAATCTACTCTTAAGTTTGTCATTGCATTGAAAGTTTCACAGCCATACAAGTGAAGTGGCACACAGTGAATTGGAAAGGGAGGAGGGCGGACACCGAAGTGAACATCTGGCTCACTGTGGTGAAGGAGTGACAGTTATTTGAACAAAATGATTCTTCCTGTGGGAAACAAAGCTAGAATGTTGGGCTGGGAAAGTGAGAACGGCAGAAAGCAGGGCTGAGGCCAGGTGTTAGGGGGTCCTGGGCAAGGTGCCGTTTGGCAGGGACCCCTACGTGGTCTCCCCACATGGTCTCCCCAAACATAGAATGGGTGGAAGGGACGAGTGATGAGAAGTAGAGGGGACCTGCGTCAGCACTGAAAGCAATGGAGCCCCAACTGCCTGGGCCTCCCACAGCCCAGTGCTGTGAAGAGAAGCACATGGTGAGGCAGCTGCAATCGCCGCCATCTTGATTGTCCACAAGGCCCCTGCCTCCATTGTAGTGGACATGGGGAGCAGAGGCATCGGGGATAATGAAGGCAGTGGCAATCTCCTGGCCTGGCCCTTCTCATCACAGTGCCTGGCCAGTAAAAATGTGGGAGAAAGGGGAGGGTGGCATTGTCTGTAGCAGTCCCACTGGGCACCAACATTTGCTTCACCATGCTGGGTACTGATGCCGGGCCTGGCAGAGAGTACGAGAAGAATAAGGGTAGGTAACACTAGGGACAAGTAGGGATTGCTTCACAGCCTCGTCCCAAATGGTGGTTGGCTTAAAATATTTTCACAGCGCTTTTCCAGTTCCAGTTTGCAAGGCAACACGCATCCTATACCAACCTTTACCCAAAATGTCTGATACTTAAATAATAATAAATTAATGGGGGGGGGGCGGAATCTTCATGACAATGGAAGTATTACCCAGATTTTCACGGGATCATCTTTGCTCCATCAGGGACGCATGAAGCTAGATAAGTCGAGTGTACCAGACTTTTAAAATCTGGTTTTCAGGGGTCACACAACGCTTGAAAGGAACATACTTCTGGGTGGGGTGCAGGAATAGAACTGAACATCATTGAACTGGCTGTTCAAGCATTGAGAGAGGCTTGTTGTGTCCCCCATTCCCAATCCAGGCTCCCCCTTGCTACTACATTACTATGAATGGAGAGCAACTCATTTTCCCCATGTGTGGAGATTTCCCTGAAGAAGCTAAAATCCCTGGTTCTCGAGTGCAGCATCTGAAGGGTCAGTGTAGTGTAGTGGTGAGAGTGACGGACTGGGAGCCGGGAGATCCGGGTTCTAGTCCCCACTTGGCCATGGAAGCTCACTGGGTGACTTTGGGCCAGTCACAGACTCTCAGCCCAACCTACCTCACAGGGTTGTTGTTGTGAGGATACAACAGTGAGGAGGAGGATAATGTAAGCCGCCTTGAGTTCCTTGCGAGAGGGAGAAAGGCGGGGTATAAATGCAATAAATAAATAAATAAAGAGTCCCCCTGAGAGCTTCCCCCAAACCGAATTCACCCCATTCCAGCAATCTGCCACAGAGGTATTGCTCCCACCCCATTTTCCCCATGTGCACACTTTTGCCTTGAGAAGCCAAAATTCCTGATTCTCAAGTGCAGCATCTGAAGCCCCTCCCCTCCCCCCGAGAGCAGCTCTGCCCCTCAATTTTGCCCCATTTCAGCAGTCTACCCTGGAATTATTGCTTCCAACCCCTCTTTCTCCCTCTCTCTGCTCGCAAGGAGAAGCTCCTGTAAACCCAAAAGATAGTTACTGTGATAAAGCAGGGAAGGGACTTTACATAACAACAGAGAAATGACTTGAAATTACAGAACATCAAAGAAGCACAGCAGCACAATAGTGATTTAAGAGAGCATCGGAGAAGTGAAAGAGTGCTTTAGGGCGAATTAGCCTTTAACCCTTTCACTGCAGGGGAGCGAGATTTATTTCATACTTCTGAGTAAACATGCACAAAAGGGTAGGGGGATATGTTAAAGATTAAAAGCAGGCTACTAAGGTGAATGAATATCACCACTACTGTGGTAATGTGACGGGTCGTTGCTGTGCTCCTGGGGGTTTTCTCAGTGGGAAAAACTACTTCCATGGGGAAACAAGAGGGAATGGGGCACCCACCCCCATGACCACATCACTGCCAGGTCACAGAGGCACACCCAGGATTTAATGCATGGTGGACATGGCACACTGTGGCAAACCCACCAGAGAGCTGCTTTCAGTAAAAAGGTTGGAGTAAAAGGAGTTTCAGAAAATGCGGCTTTTCAAGAGGGAAGTGGCTGGTTGGTGATGACATCATCTGTTGTGAAGGAATTCAGACTGATCTAATTTTGCACGAAATTGCTCATGAAGACAGCCCCCTGATGTAGTCAAACGTCAGAAAGTCTCTGAGGGAAGAAACAGTCTCAGGAGCAGCCACCTAGAGGAAGAAAGCCCATCCTCTGGAGGGCTTCATTTGCATACTGGGGGGTGTACAAAAGAATTATGGGAGTTGGGTTAGTAGGGTGCAGTAACCGCCCTGGTTTAGTTGTAATATTTGTTTTAGAAAATTATATTCGGGGTCTTTGGCAAGTGGCTCAATGTTCTAGACAGGAATCTGACAGAGGAGGCCTAAACAATGTCCTCATAACTAAATCAGCTTTGAGGAGCAAAGGGTTTGAACACTTATTGAACACTTGGGCTGCCTTTACACTAAAGAAAAACCCTGCAGTCCTCCCATTCTGGAGCCTTTCCGTGTTTACCGCAGGCTCCCAGACAGCGACCACATGATTGCTGAGAAGGGAAGCTTTTAATTTTCAAGGTTCCACAGAACTCAACGAAACAGTGCCATCTAGTGGCTGTTTTAATCACTTAACATTCCAAGTTAAAAAAGATAGTTCGTTAGTTCCGGATCTTTTTGAGATGAAATAACCAGGAAATACCTCTGGATGTGCCTTGGAGATTGATGATGTTATGAAAAGGATCTGCAAACTTCCGTGAGTGAACAATCTCAATAGCAGGATAAAAGCTTTGTGTGAAGGAGCCCCTGAATACTTTGTTGAATACTTTACAGCAGGGGTGGGGAACTATTTTCAGCCCGAGGGCTGAACTGGTCCTGTGCCTGGATGTTGGGGGCTTCAGGCCAGCAGTGGATGAGGCCACTGCCCAATGTGGGTGGAGCCACTGCTGGCACTCCCCCCCCCCCGTAAACAGTTTTAGGATTTTACCCTAAAGACAGCCTAAAAATAATTTAAAACAAACAAACAAACAAATAAATATTACACACAGAGACTCACGCTGTATTCATAAACACACACACACACCCTTCACACACTTCCATCTGGTCACAACACATGGTTGCCACAGGTTGTGGTATCTCATCCAGATGCAGCAACCTTTGGGTCGCAACCACACCAAATTATTTTGTCAGTGCAGCTACTCACAGAAGTAGGTTGCGAAAAGGAGTTTAAAGAAAACACCTTTAATTGTGATCATCTTCTAAATGGACACAGGTAAAAGTACAGCTATATACATTTTCACTCAATCATTTAGTGTAAGTATGGCTAATATTCAAAAAGAGGCATAAAATGGCTTATGTTGAATGCTGCAGTGTTTTAATTTGTCATATATGCGCATATGTCTATACTTTGCAGAAAGTATTTTTGTCCTTAATTAAATTCATAAGGCCTTGATTTACAACAACCAGGATCCAAGAAATGGTAGAGAATAGTATATTCCATGCACAATCAGTCAAGCCAAGAACCATAGCAGGAAATCTGGTTCATAAAGCATCCCTACTCACCATGATTCCAGTCCAGAAATATGGGCTTCATGACTGTGCCTGAATTGAAGCCCAAATGGTGCCCCACCTCACTAGAGCCAACCCTTTAAAAAGTTGCACTTGCACCATTTGGGCCCAAATTCCTGGCTTCATCTCTCATGGAGCTGCCTGAAGCAGGTTGTTTCAGCCTGGGTCAGGGCAGGCTTTGATCTGGGCATCCACCAGTGGGCCGTAGGGTGGCCATGTGTAAAGGAGGATATCCATCCTGTTTGAAGGGCTGCCACAGGATTGTCTTCCAGTTTGAATGCATCCTCTTTTTGAATGACTGTCCAATCCAAGTCCAGCATAAAGATAAACAACCCTCAGAAGGAAGAGCTGGGCCTTGAAGTTGCCCATCAACAGTCAGCACCTGAACAGTATACTGGGCAAGGCACACAGGTTAGCTAGTCACAGTCTTCCACACTACGGTGAGATGAAGTCTATTTCTGTAGGTATTATCATGATTCTTTCTAAATTTGCATCTATACATATAAGTGAGCACATCTAAATTGTCAGCAAATATCTGTCCTCTTTCGGGGCAATTCACACATGGCCACCCTAGTGGGCTGTGTGCGCTTGTCTTCTGACACCTTCCTGCTGATCAGTAATCGGAGCTGATCTGGTATGGCAACACTGATCAGGGAAAGCTGGGTTGCAGTCCTTCCCCCATCCCATCATTGTCAAAGATGACAGTGTGTGAGGTTTCAGGAGCCTCATATTAGGGGCTCTGGCAACAATGGGGTCCAGTCACTTTATTCCTTGCACCACCAGGACATCTCGTATGCAGAAGAAATTACTGGCCTGGTTTCTGCTGCCCTGCAGATAATTGTCTGTTTGGCTGTCTGTCTAGCTATCTCTCATATTTCTTGGACACCTTTCAGGGCAGGAGCCTCCCCAACACAGCATACAACAATAAAATTCATGTAACAAAAAACGTTGCGGTAATTAAAACAACAATTTCTGACATTTCTATACTGCCCAACAGCCAAAAGTCTCTTACAGTTAAAACCATAAAATACAACAGCATGATGAAACATAATATACAACTTTTAAAAGTTTAAAACTCCAATATAAAACTGAAGTAAAAGCTAGCAGCAGTGCAAAGATCTAAAAATACAATAACAGATATAAAAACAGCAAAAACGGATAGACTTTCTCATTCCTCCTCACAATGAGAAGGCAAGATCATTACTGCGATAAAGCGATAAAGCGGAGAAGTGATTTTACATAACAGAGAAACTACAGAACATCAAAGAAACACAACATCGCAATTGCGATCTAAGAGAGCAGCGGAGAAGCAAAACAGTGCTTTAGGGTGAGTTACTACTGTTAGCCTTTAATCCTTTCACTGCAGGGAAGTGAGATTTATTTCTTACTTCTGAGTAAACATGCACAGAAGTAGGGGGGAATGTTAAAGATTGAAGCAGGCTACCTAAAATGATTGAGTGACTGAGTGTCCCCACTAATGTGGTAATGTGAAGGGTCACTACTGTGCATTTAGTCCTGTCACTATTGCGTTATTAGAGGGAAAATGTTTTTTAAAAAATTGGGTGGGGAGGATTGGACATAGGCTGGGGAGGGTGGGGGTGCTAACACACACACACTGGCCAGATAAAGCAGAAGGGGTGGAACAAGGTGAGAGTGGGAGGGAGTGGGTGGGAGGGAACAGGCTCTCTAAATGATTACATGGATGAGACTCCATCCTGTAGCCACCCAAAAGATTTGTGGTAAACTGCTGTGTGTCCTGCCAAGAGTCTCAGCCTAGCTTTGGGATAATCCAGGTTTTTGACCTCTATGTGTCACCAGACGGAGCAGATTCGACTCCAGTAAAAACCACAACAAAGTGGAGAGCAAATGAAACCTGTCGCCATGGAGATTCCCCCTAGGAGAATCAAAAGGTGAAGACCTGGCACCAAAAAACCACAAGCTGGGTGCCAATGAACCTTTCTAAGAAGGGCACCCCATGACCGAGGTGCCACCACTGAAAAGGCCTCTTTTGGTCAGAAGACTATACTGCAGCAATTTAAGGCAGCAGGATCATGCGATCTGAAGAGCCAAGAAGGTCCAATCTGGCTATATATTATCACTGACTCTTTGTTTTGGCTCCTCAGTTTCAGACTGAGCTGCTACAGACTGGCTTGAAGTCCCACCTAATTCTGCTAAACCAGCAGCAGGAGTCAGGCACTGTACTCTCTATTCCACATGGTGACTTGCCCAAGGAAGAAGCAGCCGGCCTGCTCTCAGCTGTGCTGCACCACCACTCCAGGTGGCCCAAAGGGTTCAGGTACTTCAGGTACTAATTCAGCAGAGCTCACCTGTCCCAGGGAGTCAACAGGGCTCCACCTCATCCTATAAAGCTGCTGACTCCAGCTAGTTCCTTGCTTAGAGCAGCTTGTTCCTCAGGGCCACTCTGCACTGCTGTTGTACTGGCATGCCCAGGCCCGTGGTAGTCTCCAATTTGGAGCCAAGCTACACAACCAGCAGGCTCAAGTGATCTATCTGATGTTGAACTGGGACACTTTAGAACTGGAATGTGGCCCTCAAGCTGGAAGAGGTTCAATACCCCTGATCTAAAAAAAGCACAGGGAATCCACAGAGGAAAGCAGTAATGGAGGCATGGGGACAATAATGCGATTAATTTAATTACACATGCATTGGCTTAGTAATAATAAGGTAATGAGGCTAGGGGGATGATTCAGAGGCTTTTTGTGAGCTGCCCAGAGAGCTTCAGCTCTTAGGGTGGTACAGAAATGCAATCAATCAATCAATCAATCAATCAATTCCCAGGAAAAGGTGAGTTTTGAGGTGAGGCTTAAAGGAAAGAAGTGAGGAGGTCCCACAGAGTTGTTCTAGGAGACAGTTCCAGGCTTAAGGGACAGCAAGGGAAAATGGGTGGAGTCCTTTCAGGAAGCTGGAGGCCTTTGGATGGCAGAGGGCAATGGAGCTTAACAAGCAAAGGCTACAGGAAAAGATGTGTTTGGCTAGAAGTTCAGAGAGATAAGAAGGGGCAGGGCCATGGAAGCTTGGGGCTCCTTCACACCAGGCTTTTATTGTGCACTCATGGTGGGTCACTCGTGGAAGTTTGCAGGTCCTTTTCACAACATCATCAACCCCCAGGGCACATCCAGCAGTTTTTGAACTTTATCCTGCTTTTTCAAAGTTCAGAGATAATGCACTATTTAAATGTAAATCCTCTTTAATGGCCATGTGTAATTGTGCTATAACCACAGTCTGGGAAGAAGAAACCATTGGGCCAGAGCAGGAAAATCACAACTGCCCTCCCCACCCCCCAGCGTGTCTTCCTGTTGCCCTGGGGTGGGAGGAGAGTTTTCTTGGCTGGGCTTGGAGAAGCTCAAAGCAAGCGCCAAGCTGGCCAGGGGAGGAAGAAGAGGACAGTGACCCACCATTTAAACAATCTTCAGCAACCAAGCCCTGCACCACTTTGTAGAGAGGGAGGGAGGGAGCCTGGTGTGGTGAATCCCTTGGAGGGGAAGGACAAGAAGTGTACACGCACACCACCAGAAGCACCACAGCAGAGCAATACAAACCCCAGCAGAACTCATAAAACCAGCAGAACTAATATGCCTTAAAAGAGAGGGGAGAACGTGTGGCCCTCCAGGGGTTCTTGGACTGCAACTCCCATCAGACTTAGCCAGCAGAGCCAGTAGTGAGGGGTGATGGGAGGTGTAGTCCAACCACATTTGGAGAGCCACGTGTTCCCCATCCCCCACAAGAAAACTGCCTTCTGCTGGGTCAAACCATTGATCCATCTAGCTCAGTATTACCTACACTTACTGGCAGCAGATCTCCAGCATTCCAGACAGAAGTCTTTCCCAGACCCACCTGGAGATGCCAGGGGTCAAACCTGGGACCTTCTGCATGTACATCTGGCATTCTACTGCTGAGCTACAGCTCTTCCCATCTGGACATGGCTACTAGTCTTGATGGCTATCTAGTGCCGCCTCCAGTGCTAGAGGCAGTGAGCCTATGTACACCAGTTGCTGGGGGACATGGGTGGGAGGGTGCTGTTGCGATCATGCCCTGCTTGAGGATTCCTGATCAGCAGCTGGTTGGCCACGGAATGCTGGGCTAGATGGACCCTTGGTTTGATCCAGCATGGCTCTTCTTATATTCTTATGACAGAGAAGCGCTGTAGCTTAGGACGCAATCCTATGGGGGTAGATGGCCACCTTCGAACTCAGAGGCGACCGTCTATCCAATGCAGGGCAGGGGAAGCACGGAGGGGATCGTTCCCTCTGCGCTTCCCCTGCCCTGCATTAGCAGCTAGACAGCCAATTTTGGGTAGAGCGGGGGAGGAGGCTGCCGGACGAAACAAAGGATGTGTCCTACTGGCATTTCCGCCTTCCCTGCCCCGGAATGCCCCCCGGAATGCCCCATTTTGGCCGCTCCACTCTTCTCTTGCGAGCACGGAGCACAGGGCTGTTCCATGCTGCCTGTGAGGCACAGCGGAAGGGGGGGAAGGTTGGTTCTCCAGGAACTGACCTCGGAGCGTGGGCTCTGAGGTTGGTTCCTGGAAAACCACATATCCTATTGTCGTCTAGCTGCTGACTAGCAGCCATGAGCCATAGGATTGCTCCCTCCATGGCTTAAACACATGAACCTGGAAGTCCCTGATTCAAATCTCACAGCCATAAAAACAGCCATTTTTGTGGATGGGAAAGTGCCATATAAACAAATGCATGAAAAGCGATTGTATTCAGTTTGAGAGACTGATGGTTTGGATAATTATGCACAACTAATTAATTCCAAAATCTGTTTGTCAACAGTAATCTGGAGCTGCAGTATTTTATCCCAACGGCATTCACAAAGGCTTATCACCTGCTTGCTTGTTGAGATTTGTCTTAAAATCAAATTATACAAAGTAAATATCTCTCTCTCCCAATTCCCAAAATGAATGCTTCCCAGAACTTGCAAGAACTTTTAGTGTCTGAATCCAATTAATTTTTCCAGTTTAAATTTTAAACACTTCTGGGTGAGAATGAGATATTCTGAAAACATCCACGTTGCCTTTATTCAATTGTATTAGAAGTAATATATTGTCAAGCAGCCTTCTCTAACCTGGGGGCTCCCAGAGGTTTTAGACTTCAGCTCCCATCAGCCTCAGCCAGCTTGGTCAGGAATGGTAGGAATTGTAGTCCAAAACATCTGGAGGACACCAGGTTGGGGAAGGTTGTTTCACATTCTCCAAATGGTATGCTCACAGGTAACTTCTAAGACATTTTAGCTTCGGATGGGTATTTGTAATATAATCTGTCGTATATGTCAGGTTCTATGCACACCATCCTCAGGGTCAATTGGGCAGATGGAGCAAGGCTTGAAAGGAAATAAGCTGGCTGGGGCTGATGGGAGTTGAAGTTCAAAACATTTGGAGGGCACCAGGATGGGAAAGGCTGATGTAAAGGATCCAACGGGCTACTTTAGACACACACAAGGGTTGCGGCATGCCCGATGGAAAATAAAACAGCCAATGAGCTATCTGGGCACACAGAATGCATTCATTCATTACATTTCTATACTGCCCAGTAGTCAAAGCTCTCTGGGCGGTTGACAAAGATTAAAAAGAGAGCTTTGGCTAATATATATATATATATATATATATATATATATATATATACACACACACACACACACATATATATATATATATATATATATATGTATATATATAAAATAAGAATATACAACCTAATACAATATAATTGTCAGGGTGGAAACTGAGCCCATAGAGCCCCAGAGCAGTTCTGATTCTGAGGAGGAACAGCAATCCGTGGGAGAAGAGCTCGCTCATCTCTCACAAGCACAGCAGCTGGCAGAGATTCCTCCTGCCAGCATTCCTGGGAGAGATAGTGACCCTGGCAGTGAGAGAGTGCTGGAGGGGGGCTTGCTGGACATTCGGCGCAGACGCAGGGAGCGACAACAGATGGGGGGCGCCGAAAGGAGGTGTAGCGCTCACTTGGTGTGCAAACAACGGTCGCGTCCTGAGGACCCAAGGGAAAGAGGGAGGATCTCTCCCTAGCCCATAAGTTCAGGGTCTTCCCGTGGTTCTCCTTCAAACGGGGACCAACTGCCTTACCTGGAGCCTAGGCTACTCTGCTATCTTTCCCCAATGCTGTTCCTTGCTATGTCGCTAGTGATTAGTATCTGAAAGAGTCATAAAGGAATAAAGTCTCGGAAAGAATCCTCGTCATCTGTGTCCGGAGTTGGCTATTGGTGGGGACTGCAAGAGGCATCTAGGGCACTCCTGACAATAATAACAATATAAAACCATTCACATACAAACATATAAAACAATTTTACACAATCAACAAAAATCCTAGGACCCATTTAAAAAACCTTATCATATGCTGTCAAATGTCTGGGGGCAGAGGAAGATCATGACCTAGTGCTGGGGAAATGGCAAGGCTGGCGCCAGGCAGATGCAAGGCAACAATGGTTTCATGCGTCAGCCCTGTTCCACCCTTCCAGAGCAGGCTGCACAAACCTCCAGCTCCTTCATCCCTCAAAGGCTGCTCTGAACTTCCCAGGCCTTGTTGACAGAGGTGAGAAGCCATGTTCTTCATAATCAGACCAGCATTTCTCTTTCCTATTTTTATAACTCTGGCTTATAAGCCCTGGAGTCACCCTATCTACTGGCTTCTTAATATTTATCTATTTTGAATGCTGAATACACTTTTGCTAATGAAATTAAATGCTCTAAGGCTGCAATCCCATGTACACTTTTTTGGAAGTAAAACCTATTCTAGTCGGGGATACGTTGCAGTAAATATGCATAAGATCAGACTGCACTACTAATCACAGAATATATCATTTGAAAAAGGCAAGCATAACTAAGGCATCATCTGACTGTGTGCCTCTGTGTGTGTGTGTGTGTGTGTGTGTGTGTGTGTAACATTTTGTGAATAGCTGGAATGTTTAAAAGTCCAAGGTACAAAAACTTCAGTCCAAAAATGGAACACATTTCTTCTTTAGATAAACTAAACTGTACCTGCTCCATATCTTCAATAGATGGACTTGTCAATATCAAAACAATATGGAGAGTTATTCTCACCAGTGACAAAATGCACAAACATGATTGATTCATTGAAATGTGAAGGGTTATCCACTGTCTATCTTTCCTTCTCAAAGAAAAAAACAAAACACAGAGGTGTGATCAAGGGAAGTGATCACAGAAGAGTTAAATTCCCCAAGTTTTCTGATTAATTTCTTATCATTTTAAGAGATTGTTAAATGTCAAAAAGTGGGTCCCCCCCTCCCAGCTATCAGTCTAAAACTGAACATACTGTGAGACATAAGGTAGCAGGTGTCTTGGCTCTAAACTATCAAGTCTGTGGGCATTCTGTTATAACAGGTGCTCCAAAAATTTGAACAGATTTTAACAAGAGCTGTATGGGCTTTTTAATTAGCCTGGTTACTCAGCATGTGTAAGAAAGCACTAGGTATATGCTTAAAACATCACAGTGTCTTACAGCAAGAAAGAAGAAGAAACCTCACATGCCCATAAGCATTTTCTTTTGAGCGGTCGGTGCTTCTTTTCTTCCCTTCTGATGTGGGGATCTAATAATCCCTTTAGGAAGTAACATTCGTGAAAAGAAATGTCTTGCTTAGAGATGAAAAACTGGTGTTTAAATCTCAGACGGACTTGACTTGGATGTATTTGCCTTACAGAACAATGGAATGGCAAACAATAGCAAATTCTAGTTCTTCCATATTTTTATGCATTGAGGGCACTGCTTTCATTTCCACATTTTTGTTTCTGCCTAATACATGATCATAATGCACATTAGCAGAAAAATTGAGAAAGATTTTTGAACTGAAAAGGAAATAAAATGTAGTATATCCTTTGGAATTACCATTCCAGGGGCTGGGATGGGGTGGTGGCGGGAGGGGGAGATTTTGGTTTTTCATACTGTATAATAACTGGGAACAAATTCCTTGCAATACTATCTAAATTTGTCTCAAAATGAATGTAGGAAATCGGTGCCTTCAAAGAAGAAAGGAAATTACATTTTTACAACAATGGCAGTAGGGTTGACATTTGTAAATGACTTTTTATCTATGAGAAATCTGTGATCTGAACTGATTTGTTTCTTAAATCAGGTTATTTCCCCTTTATCTTATTCCTTAGATGTTGCCTTGGTATATTTACCAGTATCTGTAGAAATATCATGCTATATCACATAACGTTGACTATTATTTAGTCTGTCACTGATTATCATTTATTGTTTCAGCCTCACAGATTTGTGATCTCTTGCTTTTTAAGTTTTTCTTTAATATATACCTGTTCGTCTGTCAGATTAACCATTATTACTCATGAATTCTTCCTAAATATTTGCATACTAGCTTAAATAAAGTGCTTAAGACGGCCTTCACAATCCACACCAAAATCTATGTAATATTCTGCATCCTACCATATAATTAAATGTATGTACAAAACATGAATTTCCTGTCATTTCTACTCTTGCTTTAAAGTAGTATGCTATTTTAAAATGTGTTAAATGAAAATATCAGAAATACACACCCGAGGTGTGCCTCTGTATGTGTTTCTAAAACACATTTAGGGTGCAATCCTATGCAGATAGGCGGCCACCTCCAAAACTCGGAGGCAACCGCCTATCCAATGCAGGGCAGGAGAAGCACAAAGGTGTTCATTCCCTCTGTGCTCCTCCTGCCCTGCATTTTCTGCTCAACAGCCGATTGCGGCTATCTAGCCACGGGAGGGCTGAACGGGGAGGAGGCTGCTGTAGGACATTGTCATACAGGCATTTCCGCCCTGCCCGCCCCCCGGAACACCCTCCAGGAATGCCCCATTTTGGCCGCCCTGCACTCCCCTTGCGAGCGCGGATCACAGGCAGCACGGAATTGGGGGAAAGTCGGTTCCTGAAAAAACTGATATCCTATGGCCATCTCGCTGCTGACTAGCAGCCATAGGATTACTCACTCCGGGTGCAATCCTATGCATGTTTAGACAGAAAAAGTCCAAGCATGGCTGGCTGGAGAATGCTGAGAGTTGTAGGACTTTTTCTGTCTATGTGTAAGATTGCACCTTCAGAAATGTGGAATTTTATAGTACAACCCTGTGCAAGTTACATAAGTCCCAATGTGTTCAAGGGCGTCTAACTTCAAGGTCAGTTTGCATGAGTCTGTAGCCTTAGGCTACAATCCTATTCCCACTTACCTGGGAGTAAGCACCATTAAACTGAAAAGGGCTGACGTCTGAGGAGACACGTATAGGATTGTGCTGTTTGTGTTGTAAGAGCACACAGTCCAAACTTCCCTAAGTTCAACTGTTTCTATTTAAGGGTGAAGCAACATGTTGAGAGTAATTATGGGATTGATCTGGGACAGTAGCACTTCCTATAAATGCAGGTGGCAGTTTCCATGACAGAATGATCTGAAACTTTTGTCTGGAACTCTCTGTAGACAGAAAACTAGCACTTCAGGGAAAGGCTGAGTTAGAACTCTCTTGCTCCTTGGGAGGAAAGCTATGGCAAACCTAGACAGCATAGTAAGAAGCAGAGACATCACCTTGCCGACAAAGGTCCGTCTAATCAAAGCTATGGTTTTCCCAGTAGTAATGTATGGCTGTGAGAGCTGGACTATAAGGAAGGCTGAGCGCCGAAGAATTGATGCTTTCGAACTGTGGTGCTGGAGAAGACTCTTACGAGTCCCCTGGACTGCAAGGAGGTCAAATCAGTCCATCCTAAAGGAAATCAACCCTGACCGCTCATTGGAAGGACAGATAATGAAGCTGAAGCTCCAATATTTTGGCCACCTAATGCGAAGAGAAAACTCCCTGGAAAAGACCCTGATGCTGGGAAAGACTGAAGGCAAAAGGAGAAGGGGACGGCAGAGGATGAGATGGCTAGATAGCATCACGGATGCAATGAATATGAACTTGAGCACACTCCGGGAGAGAGCGCAGGACAGGAAGGCCTGGCGTGCTATGGTCCATGGGGTCACGAAGAGTCGGACACGACTGAACGACTGAACAACAACAACAACCCAGAGGACAAAACTAGACATTTTGCATATGGGGCTTCGAGTGAAAATAACACTCCCGTGTTAAATAACTCTGCTTCTGCTTCTTTCCATAACATTTAGAGCATCTCTACACCAGCCTAAAATCCTGCATTTAAAATGGGGCTTTCTGCTTCCATTTTAAATGCAGGATCATGACGACTCCCTTTTTCACGTGCTTCCTTCCTCCCCCCCTTTCCCCCTGTAGCTGAGTCTTTCATTAGCTTTCATTGAGCTTGCTCCTCTTCTTGCCGGTTTTCCTCTTTTCACGGAGAAAACTGAGGTGGAACACAACGAGGTGATTTGATAGCTCATTATCTGTGATCTATTTAAAAACAGAACAAAGGACATTTAGTGCAGGAGATGCCCTGGAGGGTCACGGCGTCATGTAAAGAGCCCGCAAACTTCCGTGAAGGAGCAATCTCAATCGCAGGATAAAAGCTCTGTGTGAAGGAGCCCTTAGGTATTCTTATGATTTTCCCTGGGTTTCCCCATCCCCAATGGCAGCCAATGATGTGGAGCCAGAAAATGCAGGCATGATGATAATACAATACATATAATTATAGCTAAACATTATGAGGAGAATGGAAAGAATACAACAAGGAGCTGCCAGGTCCAGCATAGTATCTAGCTTCAACAGAGAGTTTATTTCACTTGGGGAAGTATTCAATCATCTGATCCCCCATCTGCATTATGAAACAGTACAGAGTTGAGTGGAACAGCTTGATTCCTCCTTGAAACATTTTGCTGGAATAATTCCATTCTCTAACAACCCCAACCCCCCCAAAGTTGTTTGTGGAATCCAGAGTGGATTGTGGAATGTGCAAAGAAAGATGAACAAAAAGGCCTAACCAACCCAGAGGCCTCTGGAACTGCAAGAGGGTTTTGGGGGGTGACAAGAGACCATTTTGACAGGGAAAGCAGGACCATTCCACCAGCCCTCTGAAAGTCTACTCAATTTCCCCCCCCCTTCCCTCCCCGTGTACTTGTCCTTGTGTGCTGGGTCTTAGCTTGTGTGTTGTGTCTTAGATTGTAAACTTGGGGCGGGGGGTGTCCCTCCTCCTTCTCTCCACTTACGCAATGATTTTCAGTTTTAAGCAGATAAAGAGTGATTGATTGATTGACTGGCGATTGTAAGCCTGCAAGCAGGGACTGTCTTGTTTTACTGATTGTACATAAGCTGTCCAGGAGCCTTTTCGGCTGAGGAGGAGCGGGATAAAAATACTTTAAATAAATAAATAAATATTGATCCCCATTGAACTCGGTGGGGCTTACTTTTGAGTAAATATTCTAAGGATAAGGCTCCATGAGAATTATGGACAACACATACAGCATCTTTTTTTTTTCCATTGTAAAAGCCTATTGATACGAAAATGAGGGTATCTAAAAAACCCTGTGTGTACCACTTTAGATTCCATATCTGACAAAGATGCTAATCAGAATATACAGTGATGCTCTCAAATTATCCCATTAGGAACTCCTGTCTTGGAATAATTTACCTAGTAGGAATCACTGTTTTACATCATAGACGTAGATTGTGACATGCTGCTGGCTTCTTACTTTATAGAGTCAGAGGGACCCATTTATAAGATCTGCCTGGAAAATTAACTTTTAAACAAGATGTTGCAATTACAAGCGAGACTTCAAAAACACAAATTGGGGAGCTAGGAGTTAAGTCTCTAATTACAGTTTATTTATCTTTCTTATATTTAGTTTGGCAGTTCTGACTATCTTTTCACTGTACAGTGTTGGAGGTCAATGAGAATTCAGCTGATCCTGGAGTCAGTTGACAATGATATTTGTAATTAGATGGAGGAAAGTAAAGGAGCCGATGTTTTCTCTTTCTCTCCCTCATTAGGGCTAGTTTGCTCAGCCAGTTTTATTGCTAGCTTAAAGTCAAGGGAAAAGGTCAGGTGACTGTTTCCGAAACGAACTGTTTTGTAAAGTGCTGTTGTCTTTTTTATGGATGCTTCCATCCTTAGGAAAGGAAAACAGCTCTTATTAAAAATTACTGAAGGTCTAGAATTCTTCATTGTTGGTAGTTGGGACATTTATTCAAGGAGGAGCCTCAAGAAGTCAGATCTTTGGCCACCAAGATTCAGAGAAGAGGGACCCATTTGAAGGTACATCTGTCTTTTCTTATTTTTTAAGGGCTGTTTCTCTCTCTCTTTCTCTCTTTCTCTCTCGTAAATAAACCAGAATTTACCTTCTCAAATGGAGCAGAATTTGCTTCTAGAACATAATCCTCAAAATTCTCCTCTATGAATTTGGGTGGCAAATATTCTTTGAATATTCAAACAATTGTTGCATACTCATGACTACTTGATTTGTGGAGTTGGTATCCAATGAGACATAATTTGAATAACTGAGATTTGACTGTAATACTTGATTTCAAGAAATTGTGTTCGTGGTAACTTTTTTGTTTTTAGTTAAACATGGTCCGCTTTTAATGGAATCAGCTCCTCAGTTTGGGCTTTTTGAGGGCAGACCTTTTTTTGTAGAGAGCTGAAGCTTTGCTGTTTCAGCTGAACTGAGTAAAGAAGGAAAGCTTTTTGTGTGCATCAACCAAAACCCAAATTTGGGGGGAAGAGTGCTACCCTCTGCTATGTTTGATTGCTTCATGAAATAGTATCTAATATTTGATCTGCTCCTCACCCTCTACACTGTGGGGCATTTTCAAACTGGTGGTTCTGCCCCAATCTGCAGAAGGTTCCAGAGTGTATTATGTGAGTTTCTGCTTGACCCAGATGGGTGTGTTCAGCAGGGTTCCACCTTAACCCCCACGCTTTTTCACATCTATATGAAACCACTGGGTGAGGTCATCAGGGGATTTGGGGTGCTTCATATGCAGGCCTCCTTGCATGACCAGTCAGAAGGCATTGTGCAGCTATTCTATCTTTTCTTTCTTAATAGATTTTCGATGGTAAGAAAGGAGTTGGAAGATGTGGGGAAACATGGGAGGGTTACAAGTAGAAGACATTGTCATCTGGACTCCCCATAAAATTCTGTGAGGGGTGATGGCACAATGAAAGCCTCATTTGGAAGCACCACTGGAGTGAGGGGTCATCTGTATGCTGATGATACCCAGCTCTACGTTTCCATGATCTCTGAGTCAGGTCAGGCTGTGAAGGTGCCTGGATGTGCTAATGGGCTGGATAGAGGGATGTATGGATTTAGTGAAATCCATTCCTTCTGTGTTTTGCAGATTGTCAGGCGTCTTTCATGCCATCATCCGCCCACTAACAGAATCACTTAAAAAAACAAACAAAACAGAATTGCATTTTACTTGCACTAATGCACATTAGCGCTAATGTAATTAACTAATACGTTTTTGCACAAGTGTGCATTCATTGGCCCCAATGCAAATTAAGACAAAATGCCCCCCCCCCATGAAAAACCAGTCCTCGAGTCTGCAGAATCCATGATTCGGAAAGCCCAGTCCACTGCAGTACATGCAGGTCAGATGCACAGAATTCCAAACTCATTTGAATCCCTGGCAGATTTCTCCAACATCCCCAGCTGTATGAGGACCAATAAACTGAAACTGAATCCTGACAAGATGGAGGAACTGTGGGTAGATGGGTCTTGGGCCCAGGAAATTGATGTTTCTCCTGTTCTGGATGGGGTTGCATCCCCCCCTCCAAAAGCAGGTGTCCAGTTTGGGGGCACCCCCAGACCCAAGTTAGTCACTAGAAGCCCAGTTGGGCTTGGGGGCGCAAAGCATCTTCTGCCAGCTCTGGCTGGTTTGGTACCTGCAGCTATTTCTGGACCGGGATAGTGCAGCCATGGTGATCTCTATCCTGGCGACACCCCAGCTGGATTAATGCAATGCCTTATACATGTGACTACCTTCGGCTGGTGCAGCCAGCAGCCAGAATGTTGAGTGGTAGGGCCAGGTTCATGCACGTTACACCAACTTTGAAAGAATTTCATTGGCTGCCTGTTCACTTGTAGCAGTGGGGGCTGGTGGCTCTGATTTCAGTGGGGCTGTGAATCCATTCTGGATTCCAGTCAGAACTGGGCAGAACTCTAAAGGAACTATTCAAGGTGCTGGTCCATATCCCCAAACTAGGTTCAGCAACCTGGATAGCTCCTTTAGAGTTCTGGCCTGTTCTGACTGAAACCCAAAATAGATTACCAGCCCCACTGAAATTGGAGCCACCAGCCTCCACTGACTTCTAGTCCCAATTCAAGGTGCTGGTACTTACCATGTCAGCCTACCTATGTTTAAAGATCTTCTCCTGACACCTTCTTTCAGGTCCCTCCTTTATCAGTGACACATTAGAACAACAAAGGAAAGGGCTTTCTTGGCAGTGATGCCCCATCTATGGGATGCCCTCCCTAAAGAGAATTGCCTGGCACCTACATTGCAGTCATGCTGGCAACAAGCAAAAATGTTCAGATTCACCCAGGCATTTTAATTTGTTGAAAACTTTTAGATTCTTCTCTTGTTTTATTGTTTTGTGATGTAATTGATTGTCGACTGCCTTGAAATCCTGATAGGATAAAAGACAATATAAAAATGTTTTAAATTCAAAAAATCTAAATGGGTATATTTAGAAATGGCCTGCCTTAGCTTTTGGTCTGTCTTAAACATCACGAGCTTACTTATTGACAACAGCAGCATTATCTTGGGACTACAACAGTATTCGCAGAAATAGCTACAATAACACATTTCTTATTCCTCTTCTTCGAAGCAGCGTTCTTAGAAATGAATGTCATTTGAGACGTTGAGCCTCAAGAGAGAAGCCAGATGAGACCAAGGGAAAACAGAAAATACAAAGACAGAAACATATCAGTGGAGTTAAGGGTGAAACTGTTGGGATCAATTTTATGCAATTCCAATCAGAGCAATTTCAGTGCAAGTATTTTCCACTTTATCTGTTGTCTCCATTTCTATTCACAGTGCCATTTTTACCTTGTTTAATTCTTCCACGTATTCCATCTGTGGCTGTTAAAATTATCGTATGTGGGTCTGTGTGTTTACACATGTACCACAGTCTTCCTCCAAAGAGAACAGTGTGGCTTACACTTGGTTCCCGGGTGGTCCCCCATTGAGGCAGTTTACAGGACCAGGCCTCCTTATTCTTACCAGTAATACTGTTTCATGTATCTTCTGACTGTTCTTTGAAGCCAGCCCCCACCACCCAAGCTGATGAGCACCATGTGTAATCATCAACTCCTGAATATATTACCCTACCTACAACAGGATCCTCAGAACACAGACCCTCCCACACACACACACCAGTCTGATGATGCAGCCTGCAAGATGCTCAGACCCAAGGTCCCTCTCCTGTCCAACTGTATTCCCTCTGCTGATAGAAGGCTCTTTGATCCAGTGGAGGCTTCTGTGAATGGAAAGGGAGAGGGAGGCGTTTTTTGTTGATTCCCTTTCCCTCTGCTTCTGCCAATGTACACCAGAGCACTGGAGGACCCTTTGGAGTAGTATGGGAGGTGGCACAGGAGACTGCAGAAGAAAGAGGGGATTTGCAAAAATTACCCCCCCCCCCCGGTATAGAAGCCTCTGCTGGATCTTCCATCAGCAGAGGGACACAATTGGATAGAACCCTATAAAAACAACACCAGAATTGTAAACTTGACAAGGAGGAGAAACCAAGGAAAAGCTAACATTGTAGTGGTTCTCCTAACATTTTCTAAGGCTCGCAAGTAAGCTTCCTTGAACTCAGTGGGACTTAATTTTGAGTTCACATACAGAGGATGGCACTGTAGATGGAGACATCAATCTAGCGATGAGCCCCTTGAGCAGCCCTGCAGTACATAAGCCTCCTCTGTACTTGGGGCAGTTTCGCCTCTAGTCTACAGAGCCAGAGAATGAGCAGCAGAACACTACTGCAAAGGCAGAGAGGGGTGGCAGGAGGAGCACGACACCATGCTGCAGCCCGGCCTCATGGGTTCCCTTCTCCCTGCCTAGGCGGGCGAGAGATCTCAGCTGCCCAAACCACTTGTGGCATCATCTGCACCACAGCTATGGGAAAGGGTTGCAGCTAGGGCTGTGCATGGACCCCCCACTCCGACTTGGAAGCCGCTTCGGCGGGCCCAATTCAGCTCGGGCTGATTCGGGGGTGCCCCGACCCACCTCAGCCAATGAAGCCAAAGGAGGATTCGGACATCCGAATCCTGCTTCGGCCCCCGCAACATGCCCAGCCCCCAGCTCCTTACCTGGGCCCGTGTTCCATGGGGGGGCACTGCCGTCAACAGGCTCAAGGGCAGGAGTCGCCCTCCAACTGCGCTCTCTCCCTTCCTTGGAAGGAGAGGAGGGTGCCCAGCTGGAGGCCGACCCCTGCCAATGAGGGCGGGCTGCTGCTGCCGCCAGCTCCTAGGCCCTCTGGACATGCACCGGCAGCCGTCTTGTTCTGGGGAATGGGGGGAGCCATTTCCCCCTGTTTTTGCACTGCTGCTGTCCAAAAATGTAGGCAGCTGTGTTGATCCCTATCTATACATGTGTCTGTGTGTATTACATATGTGTGCATGGGATAGCTCACAACAGTATATTGTTGCTGGGGAAATCCCCCCCCCCAGCTATTGTGAGGATTGCAGCTAAGCTCACAGGGAACAGGGAAATCTGATGGGGGCAGATGACATCAGTGTCCCTGGCTAGATCTACACTAGTGCTTTTTATCAGTATTGCCGGACTGATAACTGTTGGGGCACATTATGCAGTCCATACACTGCTTTTCTAGCATAATTTCCCGCTTTTTGTTTCATATCATCCAAAATGCAGCAACAGATGCCATTGTGTGCACTACAAAGTGTAAATGCACAAGAAGGATATAGTGTCACCATGATGAGATTGTATCGATATGAGATGCAGGGGTCCCTGCTAATCCCTTTGACAATGTGAGCCCTGGCTCCATGACACCACTGATCTTGGAAGAGCCAAAGACATTCTGCTCTAGTGGGTGATAGAAAGTTCCAGCTTCACTTTGCAAGCTCCTTAGGTGGGACTCTGAACACCAACTACAGAACCGAAGAACAGCTGTTTTAGGCTAAACAGCTCTAGAGTAGTGTGCTGCTTGTAACAATGGCCAAATAGCCAGACCTGTGTTTCATAAAGTTTGAACAGGACTCCACCATCTGTTTCCAGACTGCTTCACTTTTTCCTCTTCCCACCCCTTCCCTTTTTCCTTATGTGTCATTTTTTTTTTTTTGTTTGTTTTTTTAGATTATAAGCTCACGGACAGGGACTGTCATGATTTACTGATTGCATATAAGTTGCTCTGGGAGACTTTTTGGCCGAGGAGCAGGATAAAAATATTTCAAACAAACAAATAAACACACTTCAGTTGCATGCCTATTTTTAGCAATATGTTTAGTTAATGATATCTCCGAAAACAAAGATGAAAATGCAGAAGGAATTATGGCAAGAAAAATAAATTGCTTGGGCAGAGTGACAGCGACATCGGAGAAAGATGATCCGTCTGGTGCCAGTGGTCACATTGACCAAAACCAGTTTCCAAACTGAAACCCACAAACCATGCTAATTACAAAACAAATTCTACAAAAATAGAATTGTAATGGGGGAGGGGGCCCTCTCCCCATTTGAAATTGTCAACTTTGAACTGAAAATGTATACAAAGCCTAGAGTTTGATATTGAATCTCAAGTTTGGTGTAGAAACAAGGCTTCAGGGGTTGTACAACATACATTTCCAAAAGGCCTGCTGAATATCAAATTTAAAACAACTGTATATTTTAAACAAGACATTAAATTGATGCTTTGTTTATATTTATGCCTTAATAGCTGGGGAGGAACTTGGCTTATGTGAGTCTGCCTTCTGTGTGAGGAGACTTACAAGTTTCTCTCCCCACCAACTCCTATTCCTTACTTTCAACAACATTGTGAGAAAGGTTAGGCTGAGAGGGGCAGGGGGGAGAGAGAGATTGGCAGAAGGTCCGTGAGATTTGAACCTGGATCTCCCTTGTCTTAGTCCAGCACTGTAACTGCCAGGTCATACTGCCTCTCTTGTGTTAATTGTATTGTGTAACAGACCTGGCACAAGAATTCCCATTATCTAAATTTTAACTTTCTATCTATCTTTAAAAATCCTGTGACCTCTGAGGATCAAATTCACACTTTATGTTAGCTGTGTGGAAGCCACTTTCCCATGGGCTTGTTCCCATACTACACAAGTATGCCTCAAAATTATATGGACAAGGCTAATACCAGCTTTCCCCAATCTGGTGCCCCCCAGATGTTTTGGACTACAACTCCCAGCATTCCCGACCGTTAGCCATGCTGGCCTGGGCTGATGGAAGCTGAAGTTCAAAACATCTGGAGTTATCGCTAATACCATGGTTCTTTCTCATCTGAATGCAGCTCAGATTCCAAAATTCATAACACTGCTTTAAAATAATGAGATTTAAAAAATAACTTGGGAGATGCTTTAATTTGCCGGCTTGTTGCTGGGCCTTTGGGGCACAAACTGTAGCCATGATGCCAAGATTTTCTTTGCAACCAGGAGAACTAGATTTTTTTTTTAGAAAGAACACCATCTTTTTTTCTTTTCTTTTTTTAAATGCCAAGGGCTCCTTTCTCTCTCTCTCTCTCTCTCTCTTTCTTCTTTCTTTCTTTCTTTCTTTCTTTCTTTTTTGCACCACTGAAAATACTGAATCTATTGTAAAGATAAATCTCATGGATGTGTCAAAATACTGAAGCCAGAGCCAGTTGGCTGCTTTGGCTAGCATGACCAAATGCCAGCACAATGAAAACCTCCTTGTCTAGGAAGACCTCATGCTGAATGCGAAGCTGTTGCTACATTATAGAAAGAATTCATCTTCCCTTTGTGTTGACTTTGCCAATTGACAACACATTTTAGAAGACAATGGAAACCTTCCATCGGTCTTCATTTCCCCGTTGCAATGAAGAAGCTCCTCACCTGAAGCGGATGGAATGGAGGCACAACAGTCTAGAAAGGTCCCGTCGGGGAGACATTTGGTACAAGGCTCTGGTAAGGACCGCAGACCATGAAGGGCACAAGGACTGCAGAGTGGGGCCCTCCATCGGCTGATATTGTTTGTTGAAGGCAGCTGTGCAGCACCAAGTGTCAACAGGGCTGTCGTCTGGCCATTGCAATGGATGCTACTCATGCAAAAGTCCCCAGGTAGAGAATTTCTGAATAGGGGGTTGGATCCAGATTTATGCTTGATCAATTGCTCTGAGGGAAGTGAACTTCCCCACCCCACCCCTCCTTCCCATGGCAGAGCCCCCCTCCCCCAGCAGACTCCTGAAATGCTACACAGAGAGTCGGGAAACCCTGCTGAATGGGGTAGGCTGTGGTATGTGGGGGGAGGGGATCCCCCCAATTTGGGCGGAGGGACCTTCGGTGTGTGGAGGACTTCCTCTTTCAGAAGGTCGATCCTGGATCCAACCCATGTTCTGTACTGTCTACAGTGAGCACACAGGACACAGACGCGATAGGCCTGGGGTGGGCAGATGTTAGGCTTGCAGGATCTACTTGGCTTTTTTTTACTATAACCCTGAGATCCACCAACTGGAGCCTGTACACACGTCACATTGAACAATTCTGAGCCCAGTCCTGTGTTTTGAGTACCAGAACTGAACAGAGCTCACTGCCCTTAAATGCAAAAATCCACTGTGGGTTACAAGCAGCTTTCTTCATTGCAGCAGTAGAACTTAGAGTTGGGGGAGTCATTGTGTTGATGTTATTGGTAAATAATTGGGAGTCAGATCTCCTTGCCCATCTACTGCCGATCACCCAGAGAACCACCAGTAGATCCAGATCTAGTTCTACCAACCCTGCTGCAGGCAACCACTGTACAGCTCTATTGCTGAAGGCAGCAGAGGAACAAACATTAAAGCTGCAACTTGAAGTATACTTACAGCCTTTCTACATGGGGTTTTATTGTGCATTCATGCTTGCTCACACATGGTAGTTTGCAGGTCCTTTACACAATGTCATCCTGCTCCAAGGCCTCTCCTGCTCTTTTCAAACATTTCCCTGGCTTTTTTTTAGATTGAGGGAAGCATGGTATCATTTAGAAATGATGGGATAAGGCTCTTGTGTAATTGTGCAGTTCCACTACACCACAGCACCATCTAGTGGTTGTGTAATGAAACATATAGGAAGGCAGGGAAAGACCCCCCCAAAAAACATGTGTAAAGGAGCAGATCTTAATTCAGCAAAGAATCCAGAAGCAGAAGCCTCAGTAAAGGTGCAAGTTAAAAGCCTCCGGTAGAAAAGAAGTAAATAAGACTGAATGCATTGGAGTTCACTCCTGAGTAAACATGCTAAGGATTGGGCTGTTAGCAACCACAGGATTTCTGCTTAGGTGCTTCTCATGGCTGGAAAACAGGGACGATATTTTCATTGTGATCCAGAGATCCAGAGTATAGGATACAGTGCACATCAGGAGCTAAACCCCAGACAGAAGAGCATCCCTGCCTTTCCTTTCAATGAGGGGAGGCAATACACATGGATAATTTTTTACACACATTGCTGTGTTCCCTTGTGTGGAAATAGATTCACAACTCTGTCATTTGAGGCCCAAGTGGCCTCTGTTGCACAAAGTGCCTTTAATCAGCTTTGGCTGATCTGCTAGCTATGACCCTGCCTGGACAGAGACAGACTGGCCACAGTTATCCATGCACTGATATAACCTCCTGCCTGGATTATCGCAGTGCAGTATACATGGGGCTACCTCTGAAGACAGTTTAGAAACGTCCGCTATTGCAGGATAGTGCAGCGAGGCTGCTTACTGGGGCAGGTCATTTCAAACATATCACTCCAGTGCTGCATTAACTGCACCAATTGCCAGTCAGTTCCTGGGACTGATTCAAAGCGTTGGTGCTGACCTTTAAAACCCTAAATGGCTTCGGACTGGTCTTCGTGAAGGAGCGCCTTCTCCTGTATGATCCTGCCTGATTGTTAAGATCATCTTTGGAGGCTCTTCTCTGGGTGATGTGGCCCACAATGTTGTGGTGGGCAGCTATCAGAGAAAGAGCCTCCTCTGTAGTGGCCGCCCATCTGTGGAATGTTTTTCCCAGGGAGAACCACTTCACATCTTCATGGTATACATTTAGACACCAAGCTAAAACCTTCCTATTTAAGCAGGCATTTAATCTTTAATCTGCTAATTAATTATTAACTTTACTGCTGGCTCCTCAATGTTTTTTAAATACATATTTTTAATGTTTTTAATTTTTAACATTGTATTGTTTAAATACTTTTCTTCTTGTATTTGTTGTTGTTGCTTTTTGGTTTTATAATTGTAAACTGCCCCAAGGGCATTTGCCAGTTGGGCGGTAAACATATTTAATAAATACATAAATGTCCACAAGAACTTTGTGTATGCCCAAAAAACATTGGATTGGGGCATTTCCCCAAATGCAGCTGTCCAGGGGGTATCTTCACAAGTGATTTACTGCAAGTTGGCTGCATTTGGAGGTCGTTCAGAGCACATGACATCGTGGCCATCTCACAGTCATCCCTGGAAATCTTTGTGGGAAAAAAAAGTTTTTCTGAGATTACTTTTAGTCCAGCTGTTTTCCTTAATTCAGCTTGTCTGTGCTTCTGTTGCAGTATATACCAATCCTCTGCATTTACATCAGCATGATAGCCCTGCCCAGGGGTGTGTCTTTCACCTGGCCATGACCTCACTGAGCCCGGTCAAGGTGTGTTCCCCCAGTGTTTCCCCTCCCTGTGTTTTCCTGATATTTCCACCATTTTGGAGCTGGCCATTCAGGAGTTCTGAGCTACTTCATGGTATTTACTTCACCTTGCCTACAACTAACCTCTGGCAGCCATCCCCCGCAAAGTATAGGTGTGCTCTGCTTGGCAGCCTCTACTTAAAAAAAAATCCCCTTAAAAGCACATCGAAATAGCGCATTGCCACTCCATTGTGAACCCAAAGTAAGCACTCCAGTTCCACCAACCACAGCTGCATTGGGGAGAGGGGCTGGGTGGAGACTGGTTTCAATCTTTAACATCCCCCACCTTTCTGTGCATGTTTACTCAGAAGTAAGAAATAAATCTCACTCCCCTGCAGTGAAAGGGTTAAAGGCTAACTGTAGTAACTCACCCTAAAGCGCTCTTTTGCTTCTCCATTGCTCTCTTATATCACAAAGTTGTGCTTCTTTGATGTTCTGTAGTTTCTCTGTTATATAAAATCACTTCTTTGCTTTATTGCACTAACAGTCTTGCCTTCTCATTGCAGGGGGAAGGAGAAAGGGAGAAAGAGAAGGGGTGGAAGCAGTAGGCAAAAGTGCACACATGGGGAAAAATGGGGCGGGGAGCAGTAACTTTGCAGCAGATTGCTGGGATGCGGTGAAATTGGGGTGGGGGGAGCTAGAAATGGGGAACATTGCAAAGCAAAACAAAAAGAGGAACATAATGAGGAGGAGGAGGGGGATCCCTTCCAAAATGGGCAAGCTGAAATATGAATTTGAAGGCTTCTTTGTTAACCCAGTCCTCCAGAGCTCTTTTTCCTTCCCCCTGTAATGAGAAGGCAAGATCACTTCTGTGATTAAGTGATAAAAAATCATCAAGTGAAGAAGTGGTTTTCCATAACAGAGAAACTATCACACTAGAACATCAAAGAAGTACAACTTCGCAATCGCGATTTAAGAGAGGGCGAGTTACTACAGTCAGCCTTTAACCCTTTCACTGCAGGGGAGTGAGATTTATTTCTTACTTCTGAGTAAACATGCACAGAAGGGTGGGGGATGTTAAAGACTGAATGCAAGCTACCTAAAGTGACTTGAGTGATTGAGTGTCCCTACTAATGTGGTAATTTGAGTGGTCGCATTTAGTGCTGTTGCTATTGCGCTGTTGCAGTTTTGTAGCGTACTTACATTTTTAAAATTGGGTGGGGGAGGGTAAGAGCACTACCACACTCACTGCCCAGCGAAAGCAGAAGGGGTGGAACAAGGTGAGAGTGGGAGAAAGGGAGGGAGGGAACAGGCTCTCTAAATGAGACTCCACCCAGTAGCCAGGCAAACAATTCACAGTAAACTGCATCTGACCTGCCCAGAGCCCCAGGCTGGCTTTGGGCTAATCCGGATTTTTGATCCCCGCCTGTTCCCAGACGGAGCTGATTCAACTCCAGTAAAAACTGCACCAAAGTAGAAAGCGAACTACACCCATCACCGGGGAGATTGCCCCCAGGAACCAATCCTAAGTTGTTGTTGTTGTTTTTGTTGTTGTTGTTATTAAATTTATATACTACTTACCATATCTAAAAAAAATACTTCCAAGTGGTTCAGAGAAATCAAAAATTAAAATACATCATAATAAATACAAAAACTCAGTCTTTAAAATATTAAAAGCTAAATCCAAAAACACAATAAGTACTAAGCAAACTAACTGGGCAGCACCGTAATTCAGAGAAGATTTGGGTAAAGAGATGGGTCTTTATAGTATCATCTAAAGAGAAGTTGTTTGGATGATCCATTTGGATGAGATGTATTCCTCTGCTCCCTGGGGAATTGCTCCAGCCTTCATTCCATGGTGGCTAAGTGCTACCTAAAGACTGGATCATAGTCGCTCATGTGAACTCACTTAGGAACATAGGGACATACTTTTCATGCAGTATATATGAACCGCATGGAAAATTTTTAGTTGGAAAATGGTAACTTAAAATATTTTAATGATAAAAATTTTTGTAAATGAAATATACCTTGACCTTAGCTATCTCTAGATCTACATAATGCATTTTAAATTATTTCTTTATGTTTTCCACCCTCAGAATTATCATAAAAATAAAACATCATATTTAACAATTCCCAAAATGACAGCAAGTAAGCATCCATTTAAATAGATCTGAATCTTTTCCAGATTTGTCTTCCAAGCATCACTTAAGAAACTGTTTGTTCAGTTTCATATCAGGAGCTGCCAAAATACTTAGTGCCAGCTCTGGTCTCTGATTGCAAAATAAAGTGTGGTCACTTAACAGTATATGCAAAGAAAATTCCTGTTTTGTGAAAAAGTTTAGAATGTTATTATAGTTTTGTTTGGTTTTTTTGCTTTGAAAAGTAAATTGCTGTGTTGAGCTGTTAAGGACCAACTGAGTTTTGTTCAGCTTTTCACGGCTTACCATAAATGTATTTAACTATGGTCTGGGGGATTTGCAGTCTCTAAGCTGATGCGCTGAGCTGCAGCTTACGTTCATAATGATTTTTGTAGCATAATAGGCTGTCAAAACAAATCTGTTTCCAGATTCTGTGTGAGTGTGTGTGTGTGTTTCCTGCATTTTGTCCATCCCGTATTAAAACAAAATTTTTATTTTACACAGTTACTATAGGGTGTGTCAATTTAATGCGGATAAGTTGGAACTAAAACATATAAGTGAAAGACGGGAAATGAAGATTCAGAAGGAAGGACTGCATGTTATTGTTAGCAATTTCGCACTTGATGCTCTAAGCATAATGTTTGGCATGAATCACAAAGAAATGTTTCTGTTAGAAATGTTAAGCATAATACGGTCATATAAAAAGGACGGAAGGCTCACCTGACACATACATCAACCATATTCTGCTTAATGGTTTTTATTGTTTAAAAGCAGATTCATGCAAAAAACATGAACCTGTTGGCTTCTTGGTACCCTCTGAAATGATCTCCCAAATAAAAAACTAAAGAAAGCAGCCTAATCTAGTGCAGGGTTAGGGGTGCTTACGCCCTTTGAAATGAATGCCCTTAGCGTGCCTACCTCTGCCTAGGACTGAGCCAAAGAGGTCCTATCCCATTGTAGTTTCCAAGAGGGGTTTGGTTATTACTTTATTTCATTTGGCTTTATTTTCTCTGTACCCTGCCTTTTGATCCAAAGGTCCCACAGATTTAATGAAGTAAGGCAGCAATCCTGTAACCCTCTACCTGGGAATAAGCCCTATTTAATTCAATGGTACTTACAAGTAGAGATGTATAGGATGGCACTGTAAATTCATTGTTACAGTGTAGAAAACAAAGTGTAAATTCATTGTTACAGTGTAGAAAACAGTGTAGAAAACAAAAACCATGCTGGGCAGCAGCATAATACCAAAAGCTCAATATATATATATATATATATATATATATATATATATATTCCTTTTCATTGAGAATATTTTAACTTTTATGGAACAAGCTCTACAAGAATGTCCTAAACACTTATCTGTCAGATATAGTAATGAGACAATAAGGGAGTAACAGGTAGGTACTGGAGGATAGGGAAGAATAGCAAAATATTCAAGATTGCTCAGTCGGTTGGACAGGACTCTTGCTGGAGTAGCTTCCCATGCTTTAGGAATTTTACTTTGTTCAAAAAGTTGTTGGATTCTGTCTAGGCAGGCACTGTAGGCCACATTATGAAGGGTCAACATGATAGAGCATCCTTTTGTGTTTGATGGGAACCTACCTGTTAGGTTCTGCTTTTTCTGTCTAAATGTATAAAGCTCACTTAGAGAGGCTTTGCACACATGATAGGCAGAACATAGTGAACAGGAAGCACAAACATTTCACATTTGCCGTTCCTCAGCATCACCATCACATCCAAAATACAACTTTTCCATTTCCTCTGCACCTCATACCCCATGCTTCATTTGGTGCCTTGGTCAGACTGATGTATTCTGTATAGCAGCAGCTTTCCCCGGTTGCTATTCCAGAGTAAAGTAATACCACCCAAATTTCATTGGTTAACCAGTGAATGTGCCTACGAACAGTATCTCTGTATTATTATTTCCACGAAGGGGGTAATTTCCAGATAAAACATCACTCTAACGTTCCCCAAATTGCTACACAATTATTTTAATGCTAAAAATACATGTAGTGGGTATGGCGTGATAGGGACCGTACCCTCCACCTCCACAAACATTGTGCTTATCACCCCATCTGCCACCCCAAATGCTAAGTCTTAGCAACATCACTGCTTTCCAGCATGGTTTATTATTCAAATTGTCAAAGAAGGAGAGATACAGGAAACATAGACATTTTGGGATTAAAGGAGCAGAGTGGAAAACGTGGTCCCAGAATAAACGGTGCTGATTTCTGCTGAGAGTTTTGTGGTGATTACAAAATTTTCCCACTGTGTGTTTGTGTGTGTCATGTGTGTGTGTCGTGTGTGTGTGTGTGTGACTGCAACTAGAATAGCTAAATAAAATAGATTCTGCTAAACAGAACGCAGAAAAGGAAGATGTGAGCACATCAATTCAAAGAGGCTAAAGATATTTATGTAGGCTAAGAACATATGGCAGAAGAAAGCAAGCTTGGGTGAAAAAAAAAAGGAATGGCAAATTATAATTTAGATTGTGCTCTAAGAAACTGTCATGAAATGTGAGTACTAGGATCTGATCCCAGTTTCGGAATTTGTTCTTGTGGAGGGAGAAGAGTTGGAAAAAATTCAGCTACTGATAAATGCTAATGGAGGGATTAGTGGACCAAGAGTCTGCTTTGAAACACTTATTGGCGACGTCTACACTTGAGTATCTTGTCAAAATATTTTCATTTTTGTTACCACTGTGAGATCCTCCAGGACTGGCTCCCAGAATTTTACTCACTGTATTTAAGATTTTTTCTATATGATACACAGTGTAGAATTTATTTTGAAATAAGGCTTCATTACGATACCTATTTAAAACTCATTTTTCTTCAACATACTTACACCTTTTCTAAAAGGACTTGCGTAAGAGCTGTTACCGACCAACCAGCTTCCTTTGTGATTTTCCACCTTCATTGGAATGTTTTGGGGATGTTAAGAGAATGATGCAAAAAGTAGGCCAACAACACACATGTGTGTGTGTGTGTGTGTGTGTGTGTTTACTTTGTGTCTGTTCTTGTGCAATAGACAGAATATAGAAGAAAACTGCCTGCTCCATCTGCTCAGCCTTGATACTCCATGTGTGATATTTGACAAGGTACTATCAGCTTTACTCAGGAATAGGCAACATTTTTGGCCCATGGGCACATTTGCCAATTTTAGAAGTTGTCCTGGGCACCACCACAGAATGGTTGCCATGGGAGACATGGCAAAGGACAAGTAATCTGCCCCAAAGACTGAGTACAAGGCAGAGGTGGGGTCTGAGTCCTGACACATTAAGCAACTCCTTTGAACCCACAGTTTTCAGTGCCAACAGAAACCCATTTCACAGAATACAAACTCTTTTTCTCCCCCTGCCCCTCCTTTGCCCCCCATCTCTTTTCTTCCTCTCACTGTGGATCACCATTCATTTCATTTCCTAAGAATGTTCCTGAGCCCCATCATGTAGCCAAGAGGCAATCATGGGAAATGAAGATGTCAGCCATGGGAGGCCCTTTGTCAGGCACCAAGAAATGTGTCTGGGGGCACATTGGAGCTTGCAGGCACCACATTGCCTAACCTATCCGACAGGGCTGAGGTGATTGATCAAATTGGATAGAACTAGCAAAGAATACTGCAAACTAAAGTGCTGTAGAAATTATTAATAATAATGGTTTTCCTAAAGGGCAATCTTATCATTAAATCAGGGCACTCCAAGATTGGAGCACTCCAACAATTAAAAACAAGAACAACACCTATTTCCCTCCAATTGCTCACCTTAAAACCTATTTCTGTTCCATTGCCTAAACATTCATCCAGGTAGGGGGCATGGTGGAGAGATGAGAAAGCTTTGGATACCGTGCCTCCACATCATGCTCTTTCTCCGTCCACTTGTTATCTCTCCTGACGTCACATCTCTCCAATCTTTCCACAGGGGCAGGGAGGGGGATCTGAGATCAGATGTCTCCTTCCAACATTGGAGCCATGTCTCGGAATGCATAGGGAGAGATCCAATCTATCCTATGGCCCCTGGGATGCTGGCTTAGGGACCGTAGTAAGATTACAGCTTTAGCTCACATCATCTCCATGAAGTGTCCCCAGAATGTTTTGCAATTTTCTGGCATTGCAAATGGGGGAGTTAGCATGATAACTTCCCCTACCTCCAAGTAACTGATTGGTGAATAACACTTGATTCATTCAGTATAGATCTGTAATTGCAGGAATCGCACAAAGATTTGTCTCATGGAGTTGTTAATGTGCCAGACTGACTATCCCAGAAACCCCACATGGTTGGGTTCCAAAATAATTCCACAAAATAGGTTTTGAGAAGGTGAATAACCAAAATATAAATCCAGTTTAAATAGCTCTTTGTGTTTGCTGTGAAGCAGGAAAGGAAAGACATTTATTAACCGAGCTAGGTTGTACACGGATTAATCTGACTGTGAAACACAATGGTTGTATACGGGTCAGAAATGGAACAGGAGAGCATCCTGGGTAATGTTTTAGTTCTGGAAGATGTACAGTAGCAAATAAGCTTCTCCTTCAAGCATGCTCAATAAAGAAAGAAAGGAAGCATTTCAGAACTGAGGGAGTTGGTGGGTAAAATATATACCTGCCCAGACCCTAAAAACATCCTCATAGGCCCTTCTCCAGGTGCCCCTGCCAAATGAGGTAAGGCGGGTAGCTACTAAGGAGAGGGCCTTTTCAGTGGTGGCAACTCAGTTGTGGAATGCCCTCCCCAGAAAAGCTCACCTGGTGCCTACATTGTGGTCTTTTTGGTACCAGGTGAAGGCCTTTTTATTCTCTTAGGCTTTTTAGCCCTTCAGTTTTAAAAATTGTGTTAGTGCATCTTTAGATCTTTTCACGGCTGCTAGTTTTTATCTTGGTTACTTTTTTGGTTTTATTCTGTTTTAAGCATGGTTTTATATTATGTTTTACTATGTTATTGTATTTCATGGTTTTAAGCTTTGTCTTGTAAAATGCCCAGAGAGCTTTGGCTAATGGGCTGTATAGAAATGTAATAAGTAAATAAACAAACATAAAATAGATCCCTACAACATGTGATGTTCTGGTGCTGTGAGTTCAGTTGCAAAAATATTAAGGATAGCCACTAGCCAGGAGAAGCAACAAGCATAAGACCTGAGAAACACAACTGGGTTTGAGTGTTTGCTGTCCCAAACCTGATCTCATGTCAGGGATAGAGTACAGCCCATTGTTTTCAGTGGGACTGTATGCAGAAACCCTATTGGTGGCTGTTGACAAATATCATGTTTCAAAGTTTTCTCTTCTCCCACCAACAGTATTCTGTGCCCAAATGTGCTGTGCTGTGTTGGGCTAGAGGCACAGGGCCAAGGAAAAGCTATCACACTGCAACTCTACTTGACTTTGTGCTCTCATTAAATTTCTGATATTTGGTTTTTAATCGATCATTTTGAAAAAAATGTCTAAATCCCAACAGAAAAATGTTACATAACTTATTGCTCTTGTTTTTAAATAGCTATTATTGTATGTCATGATTTTTAATGCTCACTTTGTGGAGCTGCCCAGGTTGCATACAGCTCAGGTCACCCCACCCTAGTTACACTACAGGTGTTCAATCTCTCACTATCCATTTCAAGTATGCTGATGTAAGTGAAACAAGAAGCCTGAAATGGTTAACATTCCTACACAAACACACACACACACATGCTAATATGATGAATGAACCAATAAGGGTTCCGGACATACTCATCGAGTTAGGAATAATTGGGAGGGAACAACATGAGGAATGACTTGGGACCATGACATTAGCCATAGCTAAAGGGAGGGGTTGTAGCTCAGTGACAGAACACCTGCCTTGCATGCAGAAGGTGCCAGGTTCGATCCCCGGTATCTCCAGGTACGACTGGCCAAGACTCCTACCTGAAACCCTGGAGAACCACTGCCAGTCAGTGTCAACAGTACTGGGCTAGATGGACCATGGGTCTCAGTATAAGGCAGCTGCCTATGTTCCCATGTCTCCATATACTGTCCCAACACTATACCTTAACAATTGGCATTATGATTTATGTAGGCAAAGTATATGCATGTTGGGAAAAGAACAGTACCCTGAATGGCTCAAATGAAAGAAATCGGGGGAATAAAAGAGGAAGCCAAGAAGTAAGCGCAGAATTTGGCCCTATTTAAAGAAAAAAACACAGCATTTCTCAGCAGAGAAGCAAAGAGAAGTATTATCACATTGTCAAAGAATCTTTTGATCTTGGAAAGATTTAATCTCCAGAACGCAACCACATTTGACTGAACCACCAAAGAAATCTTTTGTTTTAATTGCTAATTCACAAGATGGGAGAGTTACATCTGCTGAGAACGAGAGGGACCCCACACAAGCCCATTTGTTACCTGGAAGACTTCATAGTGGCATTCCCAACTCAGTGGGAAAGCACTGGGACTCACACACCGTCTGCTGCCTAATTGTCTTTTGGCTCAATTTGGTGCATGCAAATAGGACTGGGCTGCAAAAGATGGTTCAGGAAACCCTAACAGGATATCAAATACCAGGCAGTGCAGAGCAGATGGTAAAATAATTTTCTAAAGCAATCTTCAGGAAGTTTATAGTAGACTAGGGAACTGGAAAATAGCAGGTGGGTAAAAACGGAATTATAACAGGTTATGAATTGTCAATAATACATATATATTTTGTCTCTGATGATGAATGGGTGGGAGAAATCAACAGGAAGAATGATGACAAGAGCCAAACATCCACAGTCCAATCTGACACCATGTATAAGAACAGGGGCTGCACTCAGAAGTGTGGGATAGTTTTCAGTTTGACTAGGGCCTGCTCGACACATGCATGACTTACACGTGTGAAGGGGCCCCTACACAAATAGTGTCACAGGCAGCACTTTCATAGCTCCCAACACCTTCTCAAGCAAAGGGCTTTCAATGGAGCCAGGGCAAACATTCAGCTGCTAACTATCAATTGTACAGTATTCAAGAGTAGAGAAATGAAATGATGGACATCTGTACACGTGTGGCTCAGGCCCAGTGTCGCTACTGTCTTATCATTTGCTGATTCGCACCGTGATATCTCCTTCCATGTGACCACCTTGCAGCATCAGACTTCCCCACCTGCCAGATGTGATGGGACTACAACTGCTATCGTCCCTAAGCAGCACAGCCACTGCACGGGAGGATGGGAGTTGCAGTGCAGCACAACTGGAGGGCATCAGGCTGAAGAAGGCTGCTGGTATACAGATATAGCCCCAGTGATTCCCATGACTGCAGCAGCTGAAAAAAGCCTTGCTGCAAGCATAGACATTCCTTATAGCTGTGTCTACCTACCTACCTAGTTCACACTTCTGTCTCCAGATGTGATTGCAACCACATACATGGTTGGGGAGGGCTTAATGTAAAAGAAATTCATAATGTACACTGAGGGGATTTCTACATGAGCCTAAAATCCTGCATTTAAAACAGGGCTTTCCACTTCCATTTTAAATGCAGGATCACAACTGATTACCTTCACACGCGCTTCCTTCTCTGTAGATGGCCGTTCCCATAGCGTTATGTTTCTGTGAAGAGGCATTACACGGCCTCCAGGTTCAGCGATACTTGCTCCTGGGTTCCTGCCTCTTTCCCTCCCCTTGCACATTACTGGTGGATGGGGACTGACATGCGGACAACCCCCCACTGATCTCCCTGGGCCCTGCCTCCCTCTTCCATGCTTTTGGCCAGTCCCTGCCGCTCAGCCCCTCTGCTGCTCCTCCGCTCTGCTGCCTCCCCTTGCTGCCGCTCTGCCGCTCTGCCGCTCTGCCACTCTGTTTTGAACAAGCAGGCTGAAAATGGCGAGGAGCCAAAATGGCGCAGGAGCAGGAAGGCTGAACACCCATCAGACCTTCATCACCACCGTTGACATCATGACCATGCCCCCAACAACCACACTCAGAGCTTCATTCACGCTAGGGGAGAAATACACGGGGAGGACATGGCGCTCCATCTGGGAAAATACCCCATTTTTTTCCGTTGGAGGAAAACATGGAATAGGTGGGAGGAAATAGTGGAATAATGACTGGACAACAATGATGTCATGTAATGGGCCTGCACAATTCAGTGAATGAGCAACCATGAATGCGCAATAAACTTGAGGTGTAGAGATCCCCTGAAACTGACCATTTGAGGGCTTCCACCTCCTGATATGGTCACAGAATACATGTGTGTGTGTGTGTGTGTGTGTGTGTAGGGGGGGGTAAAGCATCACAACAGCAAAGCAACACAGAAGCTCTGGATCCACTATGGATGCTGTCATTCTTAAGTTAAACCATATAAGAAAGGTGGATAGACTAACAACAGAGTAATTTCAAAATATACTTCGAAGCAGCAGTCTATTGCAAGACATTTTAATTCACAGTATCCTTTCAAAGCAGCAGAACTGACTCCCATCCCCAAGGCAATGAGTTACTTCCGAGTAGTCATAAGCCCCTGCCCCATGCAACTCTTCTCTACCGCAAATCAGCGCCACTTCCATCAGCCCGCGCTGAAGACAGCTGAGGTCACATAGACTCCCAAACTGCACTGAAGCCGCTGGGACTGGAAAACCTGCCACAAATAGAGTCTCAAAAACCCCCCGTTTAAGGACAAGAAATACTGCATTAGCTACGGGAGGGATGTGCATCATCTGACATGATCCACTTGGGGGCAGAGTAAAAGCCTGGTGTAGATAAGCCCCAGGTCTCTACAGTTGCTTCCAATGGAACCAACAAAGGCCCACTGACATACTTGACAAAAGGGAAAACTTCTGGATCTGCAGACTCAGAACTCTTAGTCCAAATGGCCTTAATCTGGAAGACAAGTCATAAGCATTATACCACTCAGACCTCTGTTTTTTCTCCTTAGGAATGTTCATTTCCCAGCATTCCAAAATGCAGCTCTTGGTATCCCTCTAACATCACAGCTTCTGATGAGGGTGGAAGCCAAAAGTTTTAGCTCTAAACATATTTTGAAATTACTCTGTTGTTCACCTATCTGTCGTTCATATGGGAGTTCCGTTGACCTGCCCCATTCTGGAAATGAGTGTTTCCACTCATTTTGGGGGTTGCTGTAGGAAGCACCATTTCCTGTTAGGCTTGTGGTGAGTCCCACGTGTACAACAGAACTGCTGGAGGTGCAGTAGCAGTATCAGATACTGCCCATGATGTCTACTGAGTATTTTATGTTAGAATGGTTTATTTATTTTGATTTAATGAAAACTGCATGTGAATAAATGTTATGTAAAAGTTCAAATTTCCAAAAAAACATAAGACTTTGCAATGGTTAAAAGAGTCAGAAAACCCCTAACGTTATCCACAATGAATACACCAAAAGACTAACAGATCTATTTTGGCATAAGCTTTCACCCACAGTAGTATGCCAGAATGATGGAATGACTCAAGTACAAATGGCTGTGATGTTCATGATTAAACAAGGACATAATTGTGTGTAAAAATTATATTGGGTGTACACACAGGTGCTTTTATCCCCTAAAATGACAGAACTGCTTGGCCTACCTTAAATTGCACAGAAGCAGAAAGAGCTCATATAATATAACAGAGTAAACATAACCAAATACAGCATTATAGCTATATTTCCCAATTGTATTCTTTATAGGTACAAAAGCACTGATTTGCACAAAGACCACCATACCACATGTGCAAGCCTTTGTGCTGTTGTTATTTTTGCATCCCATTGTGCATTGTTCCCAGGTTTCAAATGCAAATAATTTATCTGGGCTCACATTTCATCTCTCCCAGAAAGGCCTATTATGAGACGCATGATGTCGCCTCATCATTATTAGATTTTTTAATGTAAGACACCAGATCCCTGGCTTGGCTTGGCTTTTTGTGAAGGGGCTCTCAGCTCAAACATAATGTGTTCTATCCGCATTTCTGTCCATGTGATCCAATGACCATCAGAAAACATCCATTGTAACCATCAGCTTTCTCTGTACTCAACCGGGAAGGAACATTCAAGAAGTTTTCATTATCATTGTATTTCAACTTGCCAAATATTTTACTGAGGAAAATATTTCACTGAGGAAACCAACAGCACAATTTGTCATTGCTTGAAGCCTACCTTTTAGATCAGGGGTACAAAACCCCAGGTGCGGGGGCCCAATCTAGCCCTCCTGGGGTCCCAACCTGCCCCCTGGGGTTCCCCAGGTGATCAGCCCCCTACCCCTAGCCCCACCACCTTTTGATTGTTTGGTGGTTTCCCAGCTTTTGTGCTGTTTTCCCCCATTCCTTTTGATTGTTTTCCCCCATTCGTTTTGATTGTTTGGTGGTTTCCTGGCTTTTGTGCTGTTTCCCCCCATTCTAAAACATTGAAATGCCTCTCCTAAGGCTGAATTACTGGCAGTAAGAACTTTAAGGTACCATATGCCATTAAAAAAAAAATGGCCCCACCCCTTTTGCCTTTGGCCCCACCCACCACCGGAAGGTGGCATCTTAGAGCTTCTCCAAAATTGGATTAAGCCCTTGGGCTGAAAGAGGTTTGGCACCCCTGTTTTCGATCAAGGACAGGCAACCTGGCACCCTCCAGATGCTTTGGACTACAACCCCCATCAGTCCTAGCCAGCATAGACAATGGTCAGGGATGATAGGAGCTGTAATACAAAACATCTGGAGGGCACCAGGTTGCTTACCGCTGTTTTAGATTGTGTCTGAAGGTGTTTTGTTTTTTAAGGGGGGAAATATGATGTGTTGATTCGCTACAACAGAGTTCTCCAAGCCAGATGGCACCTACTCATCACCAGTCTGGATTGATCTTCTCCAAGTCCACCTGGAGGAGATAAACACACAAACCTGTAGCATCCTCATAGGTCGTGCACTCAGTGGAAGGACGTTTAAGAAAAGGAAGTATACCTTCCTTTTGCAGGTAGTTTCCCACACTTGTGTGTGTGCATGTTTTGTAATAAAACACTGTATCAGGAAGAGGAGAAACTCTTAAGGCCAGTTTGCTTATGTATGTGCACATAAGATCATAAGAAGCTGCCTTATTGCAGGTGAGGCTGTTTTCCCCATATTGTCGACTCTGGCTGGCTGCAGCACTCCAGGTTCTCTGTGGAGGCTTTTCCCATCATTTGCTATGTGATCCTTTGAATTGGAGATGTCAGGGGCTGAACCAGGGGCTGTTTGCATCCAAACGATGTAGTCTACCCATTGAGTTATGGAGCATCTCTACACCAGTGTAAATTTCCGCATTTACAATGGGGCTTCCTGCTTCCATTTTAAATGCAGGATCACGACAGACTCCCTTTACACATGCTACCTCCCCCCTTGCTTTCCCCCCT
Source organism: Heloderma suspectum (assembly GCF_057233095.1). Taxonomy (NCBI): domain Eukaryota; kingdom Metazoa; phylum Chordata; class Lepidosauria; order Squamata; family Helodermatidae; genus Heloderma; species Heloderma suspectum. The sequence goes on along the minus strand of NC_139458.1, from coordinate 179,738,120 downwards.
CCTTTTCCCCCTTATCTGAGTCTTCCATATGTTTCATTATACAGCCGCTAGATGACGCTGCTGTCTACCTCCTCTTATTGCGGCTTTTCCTTTTCCGTGGAGGGAACTTAAGTGGAACTCAAATGTGGTAATTTGATCGCTCATTATCTCCAATCTTTTAAAAAATGGAATAAAGGACATTTGGTGTGGGGGACGCTCTGGAGGTTGATGACGTCATCTAAAGGACCTGCAAACATCTGTGAGTAACCAATCTCAATAGCAGGATAAAAGCTCCGCGTGAAGAAGCCCAGGGTCCTTCACTTGATTCCTCGCCACTGGGTGACTCTCAGCCTGATCTGTGAACTGATAAGTCATCACTTGACGCTGCACTAAATGTGAACTGCAAAGTCATCACTTGACACTGCAGTCTGGGAGTGAGAAATGTGAACTGTAAAGTCATCACTTCACACTGCACTAAGAGCATTCTCTACACCAGCCTAAATTCCCTCATTTAAAACGGGGCTTTTTTCAATGCAGGATCACGACGGACTCCCTTTACACACACTTCCTCCCCACTTTTCCTCCTTATCTGATTCTTCCATATGTTTCATTATACAGCCACTAGATGGCACTGTGGTCTAGTTCCTCTTATTGTGAGTTTTCCTCTTTTCATGGAGGGAACTTAAGCAGAACTCAAGCATGGTAACTTGATAGCTCATTATCTCTGATCTTAAAGAAAATGGAATAAAGGTCATTTAGTGTGGGAGATGCCCTGGAGGTTGACAACGTTACCTAAAGTACTCGCAAACAAGTAACCAATCTCAATAGCAGGATAAAAGTTCCATGTGAAAACGCCCTAAATGTGACCTGCAACATCATCACTTGACACTCCACTAAATGTGAACTGCAAAGGCATCACCTGACATGGCAGCCTGGGAGTGGTCAACATGCATATATAAACCAGTCCTCCGTCCTATCGTTCCACACCTTGCCTCACTTGTTACAAATCTTTGGGCATTACTGTCCAATGGCCACTTTTGGCAACCTGAAGCCTCATTTCCAGGCTCCTATGACTCAGTCTGTGTCTTCTTGAAGCATTTAACCTGAAAAATATTTCAATGGGACTTCGAAGATGCTTAAGGAATTCTATAAGTGTGAAACATTCTCAGTGTGTGAGCCATATCTTTGGGTGGTTTGCTTGCGACAAGTTCCAGAATCCTTGGAATAAGATCTGAACACTACTGATTCACACAGCGTGTAGCATAATGTAATCAATACAAGATGCTGCATATAAATAAACTGTTTAGATTCTCGCACATTGTAAGATTAGAGAGGGCATCATTCCCAGCAGTATTCCCCCTCCCTCAGAGTTCACACCTTTTAAGGGGAAATGGTTGCAAAGTATTAATTTTAAGCCAGTAGTGAAAGCTTATGTTATTCATTTTTCAGTGATATACATAGTGCTCTTTTTGTATACTATTAATTATGGACATATGTTTTTCATTTGACTATGCTACTTACACACTAGATTCTTTTAAAATCTCTCTGTCTCTGTCTCTCTCTCTATATATATATATGTAAAATATAACAGCTGTCACAAGAATATTTTTAGATCACTGAAACTACTAACACGAGCTGCTTGAATCTGGTGGATAATGAAAAATCTGATCCATTTTCAATATTCACAATGGTAGGCAGCCGGGTAGGGGTAGGGAGCAGGGAATCCCAAGAACTTACTGCTATATCTGGTTATTTGTTAGCTTTTCAGCTTCAGTCTCATGATTTGGCGTAGAATCTGTCTCTTGAAGATAATGAAATGTTGACAGCCCTATGTGAATACGTAGAATAAAGGTCATCATTATATAAAGAACTAAGCTAAATTCCAGAAGCCTTTCCAAAAGTGAGCAAACAGCTTGTACAACAATCCTACAACAACATACTCTGGACTAGCCTCCATAAATGATGGTCAACTTCAGAATGAGCGGCTCTAGGGTGTCAAAATATGAATTAGATTTGAATTGATTGATCTCATCTGTACCCAGCCTCAGGGTGGTGTGCAAAGAATTTCCCCATTTTATCCTTGCAACAACCTTATGGGATATTATTGCCTTGGGAGGGCTTCTGCTACGAAAGGCAGCCAAGAAATCTTTTAAATAAATTAAAATAAAATACGTTAGGCTAGGGATGGGGAACGTGCAGCCCTCCAGATGTTGTTGGACTGCAACCTCCATCACCCCTCACCTTTGGCTATACTGGATAGGGCCAATGGGAGTTGCAGTCCAACAACATCTGGAAGGCCACACGTTTCCCATCCCTGTGTTACCCTAAGGGACAGTAACCCGCCTTAGGTCACCCAGTGAGCTTTGTGTGAGTGGGGATTTGGAGGGCTCCCCAATCCCCGAGTTGAGCCCACATCTACTGTACCACTTTGGCTCTCATTTGGCGAATTCCAACCCTACTATTCTATGACTTCAGTTTGGCCTTGATATCACAGCTTTCTGACAAAGGGGGAAGCCATTTCCTGTTAAAAGCATTTTGTCAGCATTGGTGTAACTTTTCCTCTATAGTATCCTCAGCTATTGTTCTCTCTTCCTTGGAGGGAAGCCTTATACAATACGTGCTACAGGCTGGATAGGGATAAGTATTCACAGTGTGATATGCAGCCAGCACAGCAATGTGATCTATGCTTGACTGTGTGGATATAAATGATTTGTATTATGTATGCATGTATTTATATTGGCATTTATAGGCTGCTTACGATCGTCTCCTTCAAAGCAGCTTACAAAGTGAAAACAACCTTAAAAATAAAAACACAATAGTAAAACAAGTGGGACTTGCAGTGCGGATGCTTCTATACAGGTTTCCAGACACTTCTTTCCATTCCCCACCCCTTTGTTTTCTGGGTCTCCACCCCGCAACAGTCAGTCAGCATTTGGTATCCATTAAGCATCCTTAGTCCTCATTGAGTGTTGGCGGGCAGGGGGGAGTTCCCCTGGTAAGGTTTTCCCCCTAATGATTTTTTGTACTTCTGCAAATCTTTGGGTTTCCCCAAACCAAAAACTATCTAATATAAAAAGCCAGGACATAAATCAGTCAAGGTCAAAGACCCAGCAAAATAAAATAATCTGAACAGCCCATCAGAAGGCTTCTCTCATAGGCATTATATTCCCCTCCAAGGGGAGAGAGAATTCCACAACCTCAAAGTGAAATACACAATATAGCTCAGAATGCTCATCTTCATTTCCTTTTGTGTCCCCCAGCCTTATTGTGTGCAACTATCTCTGCCCTGGGACCGTTTGTTTAGATTTTTAAAGGCTGTTGACTCTTGGGCTGTGTGTTGTTGCTTTTTACATTGTCCAAAGGTCTTCCTGGTGGTTTCTAGGAGGCTTACAACTCTTTTTCAAATGTCTCTTGTTGCACACATAGCTGTTTGCTTTAACAAGCATCTGGCCTTCCCACTGTGCCGGGCTGATCCTTCTGCATTTCAAACTGTGTGCCTGAAGCCTCTCCTAATGAGTCATTCACATTGAATCAAATGCACAAGAGCAAAGCTGCCCGCCTGTTTGGTGCAAAGCAAAGGGGTTCTGGGGAACTCATTAAGTTCCAATCACGTGAATCATCACTGAGAGGAAATGTTGGGTTAGTTCACAGAGGTCTTTCTGTAACAACAAATCACATTGTATTACTTTCTGTTGAAGGAGAAGCATATCGAGAAGAAGCTCTTACTAGGAATAAATTAGTCGAGCTCCATCTCTCAAGAACATCAGTAGACATAACCTGTCCTGTAATAATGCAATAAATCTCACGTTCTCAAAACAACAACGATTTCAGGAACAAAGTAGAGCGCTAATGTGCTCATTAGAAGGACCTTTCGTGGTTAGAGTTTACGACTGAAATAGCAATGATATTAATTGGGACCATTTCATTATTACATTTCATTTGTATGCATCATTTATAGTGTGCATGTTCATTTATTTCTTTTTGATCACAAGTACAAGTCTTGTTCAGCTTTTGCTGCCTCACTTTTATGCCGGGTTGATTGCACACTGTGTGCCCCTTCCAGAGCTGCTGTGATGCCGATTGAAGGCAGCCCTTCCCAACCTGATGCCCTCCAGATGTTCTGGACTACAGCTTTCAGCATTCCAAAACTTTGGCCATGTTGGCTGGGGCTGATAAGAGTTGAAGTCCAAAACACCTGGACGGCAGCCTGTTAGTGAAGACCAATTTAAGGCCTCCATCTGGTTTCGATGGAAATTTCAGTGGAAATGTGGTTTAAAAAAATTAAGAAGGAACATGCACTGGACTCACTACCTGATTATTACATTGCTATGTTGCTTTCCCATATAAACGTATACGTTCGGCTGTAGGCATATGGATCGGTAGGAATAAAATAGAGGGCTCCTTCTCAGGTAATATTTTCTGGATACAGTTCCCAGGTCTGTTTAGTAGGCATTTATGTATGTGAATGAAGAGAGCTGAAATATCATTGTGCTCACTATGGTAAGCATCTGGCATATGAACTCAGATATTTGAATTCTGAAAAATTGTTAAATGTAACTTTCAGGGATACTAAAAATACCTAAATCTTAAGTCTTCTTGATGAATTATCAAGAATTATCTTGATAATTATCAACAAGACTGTTAATTATCGTGCTGCTTTTACTGCCTTCAAACTCTTTTGCAAAGGAGTAAAGCAAGCTCTCTCAGTATTTGAGGCTGCAATCCCCTACACACATACCTAGGAGTAAGTCTCATTGAACTCAGCAGGGCTTACTTATGAGTAGGCATTTGTAAGATTGCACTGTTAATTTGACCAGCTGCACGTCCTGTGCACTGGACACATGAAACAAGGTTGGGCCATAAGGAGGCTTCAGTTCAATGCTAGAGCACCTGCTTTGCATGCAAAAGGTCCCAGGTACAAACCCTGGCAGCTCCAGGTAGGGCTGAGAAACGCTTCAGCCTGAAAGTCTGGGGAGCCACTGCCAGCCAGTGAGTGGACAATCCTGAGCTAGAGGGACCAATGATCTCACTTCGTATGAGGCAGCCTCCTACGTTTCTGTAAAAGATATTATGACTCCCTTGGACTGATCAGGTCCTTTCCTAAGGAAGTATGAAATCTATCTAGGTACTCTCTTATTCAAAAGGTGAGAACAAACTCATTCACTTTGGACAAAATTCTTATGAAATAATTTTTTTATTATTGAAAGGCTGCAGAATACCCTGGCAAAACAAAGAATTGTCTGATGCATTTCTTCTCCACTTCAGTAAGGTTTAGTTAGCCAAAGGGGCTAAACATTTGTCCAAGTTCTCTCAAAGAGTCCAAAAGTGTGTTGATGACATGCTCTTTCGTCCCTTCCCTCCATTATAATGGGTTCTCTGCAGACATGAAGACTCTAATGATGGGGGGTGGGGGGAGCAAGCTTCACAACCCCTCTGCCTCTTTTTCTAAAATGAACACCTCACACCTTGATAACTAGAGCAGGCCTCCATGCTCCCAAGGCCTTGGCCAAATAGAGCTGGGAAAGCCATGAATTATATCATGCGCCACATCCAGGTAACCACACCTCCAACAGGTAGCCATTAACATTAAGCAGAATTCCAAAGGCAGACTAGATGAAATCAACAACTTTGCTCCCTGCATGTAACAGACAAGGGCTGAATCTACACATAGCAGTTATACCGTTATCATACCATTATCATAATTATTGGTACACATGACACCAATGGACACCAATAGTTATGATAACTGTATGATAATGGTATAACGGCTGTGTGTAGATTCAGCCAAGATCAGACCAAGGAAATGAAGCATACAGGGCTGGTCCTGCCATTAGGCAGGGTGCGATGGCTGACTCAGGCAGTGGAGGCTGGGGTTGATAGTGGATGGTGGTAAGGTGTTAGGGTGGCTACTGGTGAACTGCCAAAACAGAGGACATGAATCACTAAAACAGCAGACAAAAGAGGACACCAATTTGAACAAAATTTGCATATGCTAATTTATACATATAGATGCACCTTGAGACATAATAATAATTATTATTATTTAAATACAAATACAGTACATTTCACCATAACTTGGATGACTGTAACCAGGCCATCTGTGTGCCCCCCTATTCAGTCTGCTGTCCAGGTGCTGTTGATGGGCAACTTCAAGGCCCAGCTCTTCCTTCTGATGGTTCTTTATTTTTGTACCAGACTTGGACTGGACAGTCCTTCAAACAGAGAACGCATTCAAAACAGAGTAAAAGAGGACACATGGCCACCCTATGTGTTGAAAGACAGATCTGGGTGAACCCCACCCTTCTCCTTGTAAGCAGGCACAGCAGAGGATGCTGCTCTGTTGCCAGAGTGGAAGTAAGATTCAGCTGCCAGATTGGTCACCTTCTGTAGATGGGATGATGGCAGAAGGGGGGAGAGCTATCTTGTACTGTGTCTCCAGCAGCAAAATGTCTTGGGCCAATCCTGGAAGCAGGCATACATACATATGTATCAACTGACTGTTTTGCAAGCTTCATGGTTTCCCAAAATAGAGTTTTAACGTTTTAAAATGGAAACTGGTCAAACGTTAACAACAATCATGGCCAAGAAATGCTCAGGAGGACCATGAGTTCAATCCAGCCTCTGGAAGAATGTCATACTACTTGGATGGGAGACCGCCTGGGAATCAGGCTTCCTGCACTGAGCAGGGGGTTGGACTCGATGGCATTGTAGGCCCCTTCCAACCCTATGGTTCTATGATTCTCCCTTATGCTTCTTGTTCAGGGAAGGAAGGAAGGAAGGAAGGAAGGAAGGAGCAAAGGTATATAAAATATGAACTTGCTTCCATGTATGCTTGTCTCTTTGAGCTTTTCTACACAAGGCATTTATTGTGTGCTTGTGATTCCTTGCTCACAGTTCTTTATAGTTTCTTTAGATGATGTCATGATCCTTGAGTTTCACTTCTGTTTTTTAAGAGCACTTTCCCCAGGATTTTTAGAGCAGGGAAAAGGGACTATTATTTCTGAAAGAAAAAGAAAACTATTTTCCTACTTGTGTAATTGCAATATTCTGCTATACTACAGTGCCACCTAGAGGTTAAGTAGCAGCAGCACACACACACCCCCGCCGCCCCCAGGAAATGCTTTGTGTAGACTTGGGATCTCAAATCTGCGACAAAACTCAAAAGTAGATACAGTGATTAACAGCCTCGTGTAGAAAAGCTCTTTCTGTGCTCTTGACCTGGCAAGCCATTTTTGATTCATAAAGACAACCTTAGAAAAGTAAAAAGGGACATGTTGTGGCTGAGGAAGAGATCACTTCCTTGGGTATTCTTCTCTCTCTCTCTCTCTCTCTTTCTCTCTCCCTCCCCTATCCTTTCCCAGCTGGCTTAACCGGGAAAAGTCAGAAGGGGGGACAGAAGTGTACACAGAGAATAAGTTCCTCTTCATTATGCACTCTTCTCTGTCATCTCTTCCTCTACTACTCCACTGGAACAGCTGAAGGACTGCCATCACCTGGATGAAGATGCCCAGGTATTCAGATTAGATTAGGATTGGCACTGATAGCCCCCATGGCCCCCGATGGTGACTGGGGACCGGATGTTTTCAACTGTGCCACCACATCTGTGGAACTCCCTCCAGAGGGAGATTCACCTAGTATCATTCCCCTCCCCACCCGTTTTTATGGCACCAGGTGAAAGCCCTTTGTTTAAACAGGGCATATACGCTGGCATTTTATCTGCTCTGCTGTTTATTGTTCTTATTGTGCGTTTGGTCGGTTTGATCTTTGTAAGCTGCACTGAGAGCTTTGGCTGGAGAGCAGCTGATGAAGAACCTCGATGAATCAATAGGGATACAAAAGAACTGTGTCTAGACTTCCCTACAGACCCTTTTTCTGGGTGGACAGCCTGGTCCATCTTTCCCCTCTTCACTGCACTGAAATTTATCCACTGTAAAGGTTAGTTGGTATCCTGGGCTGCATGTATATAAATACACAAGTTCAACGCAAAAGGGAGTCACAGCCTATCTTCCCACTCAACTACAACTACAAACAAGGGAGGCCTCTGGGTAAATATAATTGACATAAAAAAACCACATCATCATCACCATTTAGGACACAACACTAGCAGCGGCTTCCCCAGCGGCACCAGCAGCCGTGGCGGCAGCAGCTTCCCTGGTGGTGCCCCCTACCATGGAACAAGGGCCTAGATCAGGAGCTGGGGGCTGGGTGGCGTGTTGGGGGGCTGAAGTGAATCTGAATTCGAATTCAGACATCCGAATCCCGCTTCAGCTTCGTAGGCTAAGGTGCGTTGCAGGCCCCCAAATCAACCTGAACCAAATTGGGCCCGTTTTGGAAGCCCTGAAGCAGCTTCCGAGTCAGATTCGGAGGTCTATGCACAGCCCTAGATTCTATAAAGAGAGGAACAGAGGAATGCGACATTTCCCTGGTTTTCAGAAATGTCCTGTTGAATTATTTGACAAAATCACCGCTATAGAAGGACACTTGATAAGGTACAAATAGGGATAATATGTCAGGGAAGGTATTTATCCTGCTACCAGAAGGGCTTCTGAGGAGCCTCTTGCCCTGAGGAGGTAGGAGAAGAAGCAGACCCAACATGAGCTGTCGCTATCTAGCTCCAATGTAGCCCATGCAACAGTTTTAGTGCACAATCCTATGGTCCCTGGAAGGGTATCCAAGGGATCATAAGACAGTGTGGATTTCCCCACCCTGCCCAGGGTGTAGACCCAGGGGTTGTTTCCATGAGCAATTTACTCCAAGCTGGCTGCATGTGGAGGTCGTTAGGGATACATGATGTCGTGGCCATCCAGGAGCCACCCTGGAGCTTATCAGGGAAAAACTGGATTTCTTGAGACTGCTTATTTCCGATTCTTTTCCTCAAGTCAGGTTCTCCCAGTATAGTTGCTGTGTGCCCCAACCCCCGCATTGACCATGACTATGCTAGCCCTGCCCAGGGGTGAGCCTTTCACCGTGACCCCGGTCAAGGGGTGTTTCCCTGCACAAACCAATTGTGGTATTGTGGTAAGTGAAATGCATATTGGGAGTTGTAGCATAGGCATGGAAAGAAGTGAGGAGGAAGAGGAAGTGAAAGGGAGGAGTCAGGAGGATTGGAGAGTGAGACTGTTTGCTTGAGTTTCAGTTTTAAGAAAGGCCTAGTGAAGGCCTAGAATAAAGAAACATTTAAGTAGCTGTCTCTGGTATCTTGGGATTCTTGCAATACAACAACTTGGCGGCAAAGGCGGAAGGACCCTTCTAACTTTGACTCCACCACCACCTTTCCTACAAACCCCGGCTGAGCCAGTGATTCCATTTACTTCTTGGACTAGAATGTTTGAGACCAATGTGCTGGCTATTCATGATAAGGAACTTCCAGGTCAAGGAAGCGTGCATTACTCATCCATTGCTTGGGAGCAGAAGCTCAGAGGATCTTCTATAATTTACCTGTTGTGGATGATAAATATGAGACAGCTTTGGCTGGTTTAAGAAACTTTTTTGTGCCTAAAGTTAATATTGTGGTGGAACGCTATAAATTCCGCCAGTGGGGACAGAAACAAGGAGAAACTACAGATCAATATATTGCTGCTTTGAGGGAAATGGTTGTTACTTGTAATTTTGGAGATATGGCAGAGGAAATGATTCGGGATCAGTTGACAGAGAAAACAATGATGCCCCGCATCAGGGAACGCGTCTTGCTAGAAACTGATCTTACCTTGCAGAAAGCCATGACAATTGCCAGCCAGATAGAAGCTGCAGTGGCAGAGGCAAAGCTAATGGATCAAGGCAAGACAGAACCAGTACAGGTTGTGCAGCCTTTCAAAAAAAAAAAAAATCATGAGGTCTATGGGCAAGTTTAAAGTTGGTACAAATAAATGCCCAGAGGCCTCAAAATGTGCATAGACAACACACTATCATTGTGGATAAACACAACAAACAGCAAATTATGCTAACTGCCCTGCAAAGGAGGCTCCATGCGGACAGTGCAAAAGGAAAGGACATTTTGCTAGGGTATGCTGGAGTGCCCAGTCTCAACAATCTATAAGTGAAGCTGCTGTGCCAGAAGTTACTGTTTTAAGTCTGGAAGAACTTGCTGAAGCTACTACAGTGGACAGAATGACATACGTTGTTACAATGTGTGTTCCTACGGTAAGGAAGTCCCATTACATTGAGTTGATGTTAGATACAGGCTCGGCAGTCTCCATACTGCCCAAGTCTGTTTATATACAATACTTCAGTAGCTCACCACTTACAGCACCTAAATTGCATCTCATAAGTTACTCAAGGAATCCAATTTCAGTTCTTGGTGGTGTCAGCAAAAGTAGCATTTGAGACAAATGCTGTGGCAGCTGAGTTCTACGTTGTACCAGAGGGAACTCCCATCCTGGGCAGAAATCTTTTTTTTGCACTGCACGTGCAAGTACTTAATGAGACTATCACGTCTATACCACACAACAATACTACAGTTTATACTTTGCTTGCAACCATAATAGCTCGCAACACAGAAGGAGAATTAGGCTGTGCAAAGGGCTTCATTCACAAAGTTAAAATTAGACACAATGTCAGGCCAGTACAACAGAAACTATGCCGGTTACCATTTGCTGTGAGAGATGCTGTATCACAGGAACTTAAACAATCAGTGCAGAATGACATCATTGATTGTTCTGAGTGGATTTCCCCAATTGTTGTGATTACAAAGAAGACAGGAAATATCCGTCTTTGGACTTGAGGGAGCCAAAGAAGGCCGTGGCAGTTGATAGCCACCCACTCCCTCAGACAGAAGAAATTTTTACTGAACTGCAGGGCACCACATTACTTTCCACCCTTGACCTACAAATGCTTAAGCCAGATACTTCTTTACAGGCAGATGTGAGGCAAACAGTACAAAAGAAACAACAAAAGAGGTATACAGATCACCACTGTGGAGGTGAGGAACCAGGAATACAATGCGGTTCTTTTGTACGGGTGAAGAAACCGGGAATCATTCGGAAAAGTGAACCGACATTCATTTTACCCCTCAAGGTACTCGACATGTTAGGACAATACACCTTTAAACTGTCCGATGGCCGGATATGGAATGCCAGCAACCTGGCTCCTACTCAGTATGATCCTGTCACCAACACTACTAGTCACCTAGTTGGCACTGATGACTCCAGTATTACTCCTTGCACAGAATAGCCAACCAGGCCCTTTGCCTGATCAACATTCTCAGCACACCAGATGACAGCCTGCATGGGCTAAAGGCTATGTTCTGTAATTTTCTTACCTCAGATGCAATTAACAATGTCGTTGATTCAAGGACAACTTGTCTTGCGTTGTTTGCAGAGATGTGCTAGTCTTTTACATATCGGTTGGTTGGGGAAAAGGTATTGTTTTCTTAAATAAGGGGGATATGTAGTATTGTGGTAAGTGAACTGCGTGTTGGGAGTTGTAGTATAGGCATGGAAAGAAGTGGGGAGGAAGAGGAAGTGAAAGGGAGGAGTCAGGAGGATTGGAGAATGAGACTGTTTGCTTGAGTTTCAGTTTTAAGAAAGGCGTAGTGAAGGCCTAGAATAAAGAAGCATTTAAGTAGCTGTCTCTGGTGTCTTGGGATTCTTGTAATACAACAGCAATTAGTGTCTCCTCAGAAGTAACTCCCCTTGTGCTGAATGAGGCTTGCCCTCTGAATGCCCACATCAGGACTTACAGAGATTCCCCTCAGTTGAAATGACACAATTTAAAGCCCAATTCCCTAAGTGCTGTAAAGCATAATCTTGAGGCTGCGAATCTCCTTTGTTTGGTTTATTGCCTTAGGAAGTAACTCCTTCAAGCCTTCATTATAGAATTCCTGCAGGTTAAAATGCGGGCTGGTTTCCATCTTTGTGTTTACTGCTCTCTTTCCCACAACAAACCCATTACTGTCTCCTCAAAAGTAACTCCATTGTGTTGAATGAGGCTTGCCCTCTGAATGCCCACATCAGTACTTACAGAGATCCCCCTCAACTGAAATGGCAGAGTTTAAAGCCCAATTCCCTAAGTGCTGTAAAGCGTGATCTCGAGGTTCCAGTTCTCTGTTGTTTGCTTTATTGCCTTAAGAAGTAACTAATTCACAGCTTTGTTATAGAGATCCTGCACAGTATCAGTTTGGTTAGAAAGGGGGGCTGGTTTCCCATTCCTGTGTTCTCACCCCTTCTTTCCCAGCACAAGCATATGTATGTCTACTCAGAAGTAACACTCATTGTGTTCAATGAGGTTTAGGGCTTCTTGGGAGGCTTGTCTTACAAATGTGCACAAGGGGAAGTAACTACTTCTCACCTTCCTTACCGAACGGGGGTGGGGGGGGCTCTCTTATTGATTGAGCAGCCCCTGCCACACAGATGACATCCATTCCAACCCCCACCCAGAAGTAAGTTATGTGAAGCCACTTAGAATGGTGCAATGTACACCTTTGTGGAGCCCTGCCTGGAACAAAAGTGGCTCCTACAAAAATGCGGGTGAGCCACTCCTCCCTTCTCCCAGGGCCCAGGAGGGCTTCTGATGTACATCTTACCCTGAGGGGATGGGAGAAGGAACAGATTAGGCTTGAATTCAAAAACAAGGGAGAAAATTCAGAGGAGAAGTGTTAAGGAATATCCAAGGCAGGTTAGGGTGAACAGCCAGAAATGTATTAAAGCATATCATGGCCATGGGAGAGACAGACTAAACTGTGTCTTCCCCCAAATAAAAGGAACAGGAGGTATTTATAAAGACTGAAAGTTGGACAAAGAAAATACACTACACATGCTCAGAAACCAATTAGTACTCAGCAACAGTCTTATTTTATTTATTTATTTATTTATTAAATTTATTAATCACCCATTTGGCTGGTCACCCAGCCACTTTGGGTGATGTACAACAAAAGAACAGTTTAAAACAATAAAATACTACATTAAAAATATATTTCTAAAAATACCCTAACCTACCCCAAATGCCTGCCTGAACAACCATGTTTTTAATGCGTGGCAGAAGCTCATTAAAGAGGGGGCATGGCAGAGTTCCCTAGGGAGGGAGTTCCACAGACTGGGGGCCACCACAGAGAAGGCCCTCTCCCTGGTCCTCACCAGCCTAGTTGTCCTGGCTGATCGGACAGGGAGGAGGCCATCTGAGGCTGATCTTGTTGAGTGGCCTATCTGGTGTTGCTGGAGGCGCTCTTTGAGGTAGGCTGGGCCAAAACCGTATAGGGTTTTAAAGGTCAACCAACACCTTGAATCACATCAGCGGCTGCCTTTAATCAGGCGAGCCACCGCGTACTGTACCAGCTGCAGCTTCCGAACCTCTTCAGGGGTACCCCAAACGTACAGCGCATTACAGTAGTCTAAACGAGAGGAGACCAGGGCATGTACTACCGATGGGAGCAGATGGTCAGGAAGGTAGGGGCGCAGCTGCCGTATCAGATGGAGTTGGTACAGCGCTGTCTGGCTTACAGCTGACACCTGAGCCTCCATGGACAGCTGGGAGTCTAAAATGACCCCCAGGCTGAGGATAGGGATGTACGAAAGTTACTTACCGTTTCGCGGATCTGCTTCGTGGTGGGGGGGAGGCGCTCCATCCCTCCCCCCGGAATCCTCAATGGCGGGGCGCTCCGTCCCTCCCCCCAGAGCCCTGCCCACCTGGCTCCGCTCTGCGGGGATTCCGCGGAGCCACCGGCGGGCTCCACCAGCAGCCGGACATCCGGCTGCTGGGTAGCAGGGACACAAATGGCAGCTGCCGTAGCCGCCGCTGTTTGCATCCCTGTATTCAACCATGATAGGCTACATAAAGACTTACGTAGCATATCACGTCTGGGTTAAAAAACAAAACCGCGTACGCAAATGGCGGCGGCTACGGCAGCCGCCATTTGCGTTCCTTATTTTTTGCATAGACTATTATGTACGTAGACTATTATGGCGAAAATAAAGGGGAACGCAAATAGCGTAGTGGGCGCTATTTGTGTTCCTTTTTGATTCGCCGTTTTAGCCTACGTAAATATTTACGTAGGCTAAAACAGTGAATCAAAAAGGAACGCAAATAGCGCCCACTACGCTATTTGCGTTCCCCTTTATTTTTGCCATAATAGTCTATGTAAATATTTACGTAGACTAAGACGGCGAAAAATAAGGAACACAAATGGCGGCTGCCGTAGCTGCCGCCATTTGCGTACACCGTTTTTTGTTTTTTTTTAACGTAGACATGATAGGCTATGTAAGTCTTTAAGTAGCCTATCACATCTATGTAAAAAAAAAAGAAAAAAAGACGAGACTGCAAGTGGTGATGGCGGCAGCCGGTCGGAAGACTAGCCGCCGCCGCTGCCGTCCGGAACATCCTCCCCAGGTAAGTCTCGTCCCGGGGGGGATCCGCGGGGGGTGGCAGGGGGGTGGCAGGCCATTCCGCCACGGATTTCGGGGGGGCCGAATGCCAGTGCATTCGGCCTCACTGAAATCCGTGGCGGAATTCTCCGCCATCCCTAGCTGCGGACCTGATCTTCCAAGGGTAGCCGTATCTCATTCAACACCAAGTCAACATCCCCCAACCTCCTCTTGTCTCATCGGCACTTCTTATCTTTCGGAAAGAGTTACTTTGGTGGATAGGAATTTTTTGCTTATGTGCAAGTTACAATTACCTCCTCATAGTCAGACACACACACACACACTCAGTCTCATGAAGCACCTTGCCTGAACCAAACTACTTACAAGGTCTAGTTAGGCCTACTTTCACAGAAGAAAGAAAAGAGGAACCTGCCAGCAAAGAACATGCCACCCCAGAAGGGCAATAGATGCAAAGCAAACTTGAGATCAGTTGATATATTCCTGTCCATATGGGCAACTGAACCAAGCATCACCATCTTGCCCCCCCCAATCCCTTGCCTTGTGCCTCATGTCTTTTTAGATTGTGAGCCTGCGCACAGGGACTGAGTGTTGATTATTGTAAGGCCCTCTCAGAGTCTTTTGACTGAAATGCATTGAATAAATAAAATAATAAATACATTTTCAAGATGAAGACTTAATGAAATACATATTGGCAAAACAAAGTCAAAGAAGACAGTCGGGAGGAGAAAACACTCTAAACTCTAAATTATTACCTCACTCTAATCTACTGGTGGTAATAATTTTATAAAAGATTCTGTGTAGTATATATTGAGAAAACATAACAAAAATATGGTGAAATGGGGGAGAGGAAATCGAACCCCAAAGCCAGGAGAGTACGTGCTCAAGTCTTGGCTACTTTAAAAGATGTGAGATAATTTCAGAGGTAATGAGAAGATATCCAGAAGCCTGTTCATCTGAGATAAGAATTTTCACTAGGGGGCAGCCTTTAACTGATATGTTAGATTAGTGTAAGTCTGTATGATCTGATTTCAATTAAAAATTGGCCCAGAAGGCAATTATACTCCCTGTACCGTTTCTAGGGGGAAATTATGTTTATAGAAACTGTTGAATCAGCACACTCTCACAGTTGTAAGTACAGGAAGGAAAAGGTCTTGCATAACATTAGACTCTTAGGCATGCACTTGCACACACACACACACACACACATACACTCACACTGGAAAAAGAAATATATAGCTCACCATGGCATTTTTCGTATGCTGTAAAAACACAGCCACACTCTTTTTTCCCAGTAACAGAAAATGGTTCCAGGTTTCCTTCCAATAAAGTGCAGTAAAAAGCAAAGATGGTAAACACCGTTTTGTGTTGCTAGTCTGTGTGGGAAGGGAGAGATTGAAAAGGACTTTGGCAACCTCATATTGCTACAGAAATTATTAATAAAATTAGGTACTGCTGCGCAGAAGTGGGCATACGGGGGTGCATTTCATGACAATCCAGAATTCTGACTGGTACAACCAGGTTTACTCACATTACACAGTTTCTGAAAGAATTTCATTGGCTGCCTGTTCATTTGGGGGCCCAATTCGAGGTGCTGGTACTTACCTTTAAAATACGAAGTGGCTGGAGAGACGTGAATACCTGAAGGGGAGTCTCTTCCCATACCAGCCTTTCTATGTCCTGCTGAAGCCCTTCTCCAACATCCTTCCCTGTTGTAAGCGCTGGAAGGGAGAGGGCTTTTTCAGTGGTTCAGAATGCCTTTCCTAAAGAGGCTTGCCTGTGCTCATGGTGCAATTCTTTTGGCGCCAGACTAAAACGTTTTTATTTATTGGGGTATTTTAAAATTGCCATAGCCCATGTAACAGTTTTAGTGCACAATCCTATGGTCTCTGGGAGGGTGTCCAAGGGATCATAAGTTGGTGTGGATTTCCCCAACCTGCCCAGGGTATAGACCCAGGAGTGGTTTCCATGAGCAATTTACTCTGAGCTGGCTGCATGTGGAGGTCATTAGGGATACATGATGTCATGGCCATCCAGGAGCCATCCCGGAGCTGATCAGGGAAAAACTGGATTTCTTGAGACTGCTTAAAGTCCAATTCTTTTCCTTAAATCGGGTTCTCCCCAGTATAGTTGCTGTATGCCCCAACCCCCGCATTTACTTGGCATATGCTAGCCCTGCCCAGGGGTGTGCCTTTCACCATGACCCCAGTCAAGGGGTGTTTCCTATGTGTTTCCCGTCCCTGCACAAACCAATTGGCGTCTACTCAGAAGTAACTCCCATTGTGCTCAATGAGGCTTGTTCTTGAAATGCAGGTGCATCTGGACTTTCAGGCTAAAGGAAAAAGGGGAGAGAGCGGGGGGAGGTTGAAGCCTCTCTTATTGGTTGAGCAGCCCCTGCTAATCTGATGACGTTCACCTCCAATTCCCCCCACCCCACCCGGAAGTATGTTTCTGTCAGCGTCTTATAATGATGTGGTGCACTCCTTCATGGAGCCCTGCGTGGAGCCATGCCAATTCCATGAAAAATCCAGTATTCCTCCATTTGCTTCACTCTTCCATTGTCATGGAAACATGGCCCCAGCTACAATCTGGGTGGGGAGCGGAGGGAACCTGAGCCAGGATTTTCTCCTCCCAGCCCCCATGGAAAGCTCTGCATCATCTGCTGTTGCGACCTTGGAAAAGGAGCAGGGAGAGAGGAAAGGGGGCAGGATGGCGGGTGGAGATGAGAGAGATGTGGATCTACTGGATCCACAAGCCTCTTTGTCACCCATCCCCACCCACAGAAAAGTAAGTCAGCTTGATAGTCTGAGAGGCCTGTCTAGCTGGAAATGCTTTTGAGGTAGAATGGGAGGCAAAAATGCTGCCCTCCAACTCCTCCTCTTTACTCTCCCCAGTGACACAGTGCCACCACCTGCCTCTCCCTGTCTGCCTCACTTTGAGGAGTACTTCCTCACAGCGAGGCATTCTGAAGATGGGCTATGCTGTGGCAGCACAGGTGATCTCCAAAGTCACCTTTCCCAGAATGCCTTGCTCACAGGGAGGAACCCTCAGAGTGTTGCATTTGGGTTTGGTGGACCCTCTGGAGAGCTGCACCAGCCACTTTTCTGCTGAGGCATTTGTTGCTGCAGGGAAGCAGTCAGCAGGGCTTCCCAGGGTGCTCACCTGCCCGATGCCTCTGAGAACCCCTCAGAGTGAGGCACTGCCCCGCCTCTCCTAAGAGCAGGAGTGGCAGCGGTGGCATGGGAGGGGTGTGCCAATGCGGCCCTCCTGGTATCGGATAGGAGGAGGAACCAGAGCACCACCACTGCCACCACTACATGGCCACCACCTTCAGGGGTAGGCAGTATTGTCAGTAAGTAGGAATGCCTACAGGAGTGACTCTTTAGATTGCTCCAGTGAACAAAAAGTGTGGAACCTCTTCCATCCCAAGGGCCAAATTCCATTTCGGAGACACTCTTCAGAGCCATATTCCTACTGCCAAAGGCAAAAGGAGTGGGGACAAAATACAAACAACTACCAGCATATTTTAGCTGAAAGCAATTCATGCCAGTAACTCAGCCTTAGGAGAGGCATTCACATTTCAACCTTTTAGGATGGGCGAAAAAACCATGCAAAAGCCAGGAAACCACCAAATGATTAGAGGTCAAGGGAAAGGTGGCGGCAGCAGAGGAAGGGGGCATGGACTTCAATGTCCAAGAGCCCCTGCTGGCATGGGCAATGATCAGGAATTCTGGGAGGTGAAGTCCAAACATTTTGCCCACCCCTGCACTAAGGGTAAAAACATTTGCGTTGCTGACACGCTATCCAGAGCAGCAGTTTTGTCCCCTGCATCTGTGTCGGAAGACTCTCTGCCTGAAGACAAAGTGGTATACAGTCTGGTAGACAGAACCACTGAAACGTTACCTCGGGGGTGTCTCCATGAGTGATTTACTCCGAGCTGGCTGGGTTTGGAAGTCATTAGGGTTACATGACATTGTGGCTGTCCAGCAGCCACCCAAGAGCTTATCAGGGAAAAACCAGATTTCCTGAGACTGCCTAAAGTCCAATTCTTTTCCTCAAGTTGGGTTCTCAGCAGTATTGTTGCTGTGTGTCCCAACCCCTGCATTTACCTGGCGTATGCTAGCCCTGCCCAGGGGTATGCCTTTCACTATGACCCCAGTCAATGGGTGTTCCCTGTGTGTTTCCCGTCCCTGCACAAACCCATTTAGTGTCTTCTCAGAAGTAACTCCCTTTGTGCTCAGTGAGGCTTGCCCTCTGAATTCCCACATCAGAATTTAGAGATCCCCCTCAACTGAAACGGCACAGTTTAAAGCACATTCCCTAAATGCTGTAAAGCAGGATCTCTAGGCTCTGATTCTCCATTGTTTGGTTTATTGCCTTGGGAAGTAACTACTTCACAGCTTCATTATAGAGATCCTTCACAGTACTGGTTTGGTTAGAAAAGGGGCTGGTTTCCCATCCCTGTGTTCTCTCCCTGCTTCCTTTCCCAGTGCAAGCATATGTGTGTCTACTCAGAAGTAACTCCCACTGAGGCATTCTGAACCTTGCTCCTGAAATGCAGGTGCATCTGGACCTTCAGGGAAAACAAGAGAGGGGGGAAGCCTCTCTTATTGGTTGAGCAGCCCCTGCCAGTCAGATGACGTTCACTCCAACCCCCACCCTCTACCCAGAAGGATGTGATGTGAAGTGAGTTGGAATGGTTCAATGCACACCTGTGTGGAGCCCTGCCTAGACCAAAAGCAGCTCCTAGAAAAATGCGGGTGAGCTGATCCCTTCTCCTTCTGTTGTCGTGGAGACATGGCCCTGCTTATGTACTTCGAAGAGTATATGCAAGGCAGACCCAGAGCTACAGAACTTGAAATGCATGATGCCAGATGGCAATGCAGGAGGAAGCAAGTACAGCCTGCACTATTCCCTTACTGGCCACTGGAAGATTACATCAAAATGGAAGATGGCTTGCTCATGGTGGCTCACAGGATCATTTTTCATGGAGGTGTTAAAATGGCCACGCTCCCCACATCAAGGGGTTCAGCATTCCAGAATGTCCCATCTGAATGCCCACACTGAAGTGGTGCCTGTGAACTGTGCCAAAAGTTCCAGCCTAGCGACCATAGAAAACCTAAGATTTCCCATGCCATACTGGAATCGCCTTGGCTTAAAATGGCAGCACATATTTTTGAGTTTTGTGGACAGTCATATATTTCATCATTGCGTATTAATCCTTGAAGGTCTTGCACCTTCAGGACAAGACAGCTGCATCTGTTATGCAGGACAAGATTAAGGATACCTTTTAATGTCATGATAGCATACACTCATGTCCCCTTTGCTAGCACACTCATGCTGCAGTTTGCCATTTGTCGGGTACATTTCATTGACCTGCTCCAGCCCAGGTTATCCACAAGCCAGTGGACAAGCGGAGTGTAGTGTCCAAACTGTCACGCACCTGTTCAAACCATCTGCACTGTAAGGCTACCTAGCCTTACTACATCTAAGGAACACACCAGTCATTGGGTCACAATTTGCACTAGCACAAATGGTGCAAAGCACCCTGCCAGCTACAGCATCAGCTCTCACACCGTGAATCCCTGTTGGTGCCTGTGAGCAGGTGATGGCCTGTCAAGCATGCCAGAAAAGGCACTATCACACCATACGTCACTTCCTCAATGGCTACTAGTCATGATGGCTATATATTACCTCCAGGATGCCTCCAAATACCAGTTACTGGGAAACACAAGTGAGAGGCTGCTATTGCACTCATATCTTACCTGTGGGTTTCCTCCAGGTAGATAGTTGGCCACTGTGTGAACAGATTGCTGGACTAGATAGTTCTCTGAGGTTCTCCTTCTTATGTCCTCTTCCTTTATTGGTGGAAGGAGAGAAGGTCTGGATGTAAGCAGGAAGTGAATGGGTTTGTGCAATTAATTAATTAATACCCAACTTTCTACCAGAAAATGGCACTCAAGGTGGCTAGCAACAATAAAAGACAACATTTAAAATAAAATGTAAGTAAGAGAGCAAACCTATGGTCCCGGGTTGAGCATCCCAGGTACCATAGGAGTGTTCGGATTCCCCTTTCTGAGATCGGAGACAGCAGTCCAACCTCAGGAGGGGGAGTCAGAGATCTGACCCTCCTCCCCTGTCCCCTCACAGCTGGTGTGGAAAGAACCATGCTGGCTCTCCTCTTAGGCTGGAGGAAAGGGGATGTTCTGGTGGGCAGGGCGGGGAGGAAACTGGAGATGCCAGGGCATGACTTATCCAGAGCCTCTTCCAGCCTCCTTCCCTCCCTTTCTGAAGCGCCCTCACTTGATGGGCTACCCACCCCACCCCCCTTCTAGTGAAATCTGCAGGGCAGGAGGATGGGAAGATCACCTGCACCACTCCTCCCACCCTGCATCGGATGATCATCCACCTCCGATTTGGGGGCTTCCAGTCACCAAGGCTGAAATCAGTAGGACTGTGCCCTAAAACAATAATAAAACAAATATATACACAACTTTAAAAAAGTGAGACACAAAAGACCTGGGCCTTATGATGTAAAGGCTACTGGAGGAAATGCTTATCGGAGGAACCGTAGGCACCTGAAGACAACCAGCTGTGCTGCAGTCTGAAACCCTGAAAGGCTTGAACGTCCATATCCACAAGCATGCAAGAAGGTAGGATCTCCGCAGGAACCTGAAGAGGTGCTGTTGCTACCATACAGACTCAAAGTGTCGGACGGTGCATATGCTCGCAAAGTAAGTACTATGATTTCATAATGGGTTGGTGGTAACATCTTCACCCCATTGGAGAATCTAGTGCTTGTAACTTCTGACTCCACCATCATCAGAGAATTCAAGTTCAGTGGCATGTTGGCTTATTTTGGAGAAATACTTCTAGCTGAGAAAGGGGGCTATGGTATATGATATGTAAAGGCTCTAAAGGAGTTTGGCTGTGGCTCCGCCTGTGACTCAGTGGGAGGGACTTCTGTTTTATGCTCCTCCCCTCCACCAGTTCACTTTTGTGTGTGAGAGAGTCTCAGGGGCAAACCTGTTTGTTACCTGTTTAATAAAGCAACTGTTCTCAGGGTAGGGTGGGCCAGGTGTCCCCTTCCTCTGTTTGAAGGTCTGCCAGAGGACTGCCCTATATTTTGAACATGTCCTCTATTTGAAAGGCTGTTCAGTTCAAGTCTGGTTTAAAGATAAAGAACCATCAGATGGAAGAGCTGGGCCTTGATGTTGCCCATCAACAGCACTGCAGATTGAGCAAAGCACACAGGTCATCTGGTCACAGTCTTCTACACTATGGTGAGGTGCATGTGTTTCTGTTTAAATTATAATAATTATTTCTAAATGTGTATCTCTACATATACATTAGCATATGTAAATTTTATGCAAATCAGTATCCTCTTTTGTGGTGATGCATTTCCTCATAAGTGGCCACCCTGGTTAGTATCCAATAGGGGCATGCACACGTGGCCAGCCCTGCTGGGCCCCGGTCTGCACACAGCCAGCCCCGCCAGCCCAGGTCCACACACAGCCCCTAACATCGTGGCCATGATATTGCGCTTCCGGGGGCAAGCTCCAACTGGTCATGCCCCTTCCAAAACCAGCATTTTCATGCACATCAGGGTTTGACCCCTGAAGGGGCTGCATGTGGACCTGGGCTGGCAGGGCTGGGCGCATGTGGACTGGGGTCAGTGGGGCTGGCCACCTACATACCACACCTACTGGATACTACCCGCTATCTCATGGGGGTCTGCTGTGGTGCATAGTCAACAGGGCGGTGTGCAGTCACATGAATAGATGTACAAGGGACCAATATAGGAAGACTACAAGAAGAGGTGAAAAAAGTGTTGTTATTACTGGGTTTATTCAGAAGGAGCCTTCCTTCCAAGACCGTTATTAGCAGTCAGCTCATGCAGTGCCAGGGCAGTCATATTCCATGTATAACTAGAGTGGACATTTACGCCTCATCCAAAAAGAGGAAATACATCACAAAAAAGAGGACAAAAGAAGAGACAGATTTGCATACATTTTGCATGCGTTAATTTGTGTATAGGTACAAATGTAGAAATTATAATTACTATAATTTAAATGGAAATACAATACAACTTGCCATATTGAGAAAGGCCATGATCAATTGACCTGTGTACCTGCTCACTCCGCTGCCCAGGTGCTCCTGTTAATGGACAACTTCAAGGCCCCTGTTCTCCTTTCTTATGGTTCTTCAGCTTCAAAAGGGACTTGTGCTGAACAGCTCTTCAAATAAAGGATGCCTTCAATTGTGTTTATTCATTTATTCATGTAAATTATTTTAGGCCACCTTTAAGAGTAAAACCTTATCAAATAGAGGACTGTAAAGTTGGACAAATGCTGCAGATCTCTCCATGCAGTGGCAGGCAGGGGGCCGGGAGCTGTATGTCCATGATCTGTCTCACTTCATGCCAAGTGAAGCTGTTGTGATACCTATAGCTTACAAAAAGGCACAACCATCAGAATGACTTATGTTGTTTATATTCACCTTTCTCTGAATTCTTCTTTTCCCCTCCCCCTAAAATCCTTGGGTTTTTCTTTAACTTCCAGACCTGATCCCACATCTCTAAATGAAACTATATATTGATTTATTACTTTTTACAACGTGACAGCAAATCAATAAACTAGACAGTGCTTTATCGGATGACCCATAGAATTCTGGGCAATTATCTTTGCTATTTTAGGTTATCTGCTAACAGGCCCTGTAAGAGAAATGAATAAAAATGAGTGGCCTGATTAAAATTTTCTTTGCTTGCCGTTTGTGATGGCTGAATTGATTGGAAGGCCTGCCACATCAGACATTATCACCCTGGTTCGCTAGCAGAACGTGTTTAATTCCCATGAAGCATCGTTGAGCTTGACAGAGGGAGTTGTAGGAGAAATAAAGCACTGAATTTGTGGGCAAGCTACTAGAAGACTATTTACTTTCTCATTTCTTCCTCCAAAAGGCCAAATTATAAACTTGTCTTGGTATGATCCAAGTTGTTTCGCTTTATTTATCCTTAGTTATACATTAATCACACACACACACACACACACACACTTTGGTTGTGCCATGCAAAGAGAAAAATTGATTTAGGCCTCATCTACATGGAAACGGTTTCAGAAGCATTTTCTGGTTATATCTGGATTTTGATTAAATTGCTTTGGTTTATCAGTGGCACACGAAGCAAGAAAAGCAGGGTATACGTGACCAAAAAACCCACTTACATGGGTCAAACGGCACTTGAAACCATCATACTTCAGGGTTGGGTGGCAGAGTCCTGTGAGTAGAACAGAATGTCATCAACTGCATAGGTGCTGCTCAGCGAATGAGAGAGGCTTGTTCCCTGCCCCTTTCCATGCTCCCCTGCTTAGGGAAGTTTAATGGAAGAGATGAATTACATCCCTGTAATTTACCCCACCCCTCTTCCCAGCATCCATAATTTGTCTTCAGATGTGCGCTCCACTTCTAGAATGGTTATATTGATACAAAGCTGTGTGCTACCATACCACCAAAGATGTGTTATTACGTTATCGAAGCCCCTGCTCCTGGAACCCTTGGTCATCATAACAGTGGAGAATGAGTTACTAACCAGCACAAGTCCATTATGACTATTGTGCTAATGCGATATCGGACTACTGCACTATTGTAGGACTGTGAAGTTGCAATACTGTGAAATTACAAAGCCAAAACCAGCAGGAGTGCTTTTCCTCCGGAAATTTTGTAAATTCCTGATTTTGTGATCCAACCCAGTACAAGTGTGTAGCTAACATCTCTTCCTGTCAGCCTCCTTTCTCCATAGAAATGACAGTCAATTATGACTATTGCAGTAATGCGATATTGCACTAAAGCACAATAGTTACTTGCAAGTATTAATGTTTATGTTTTGTTTTTCTGTATCCTTTATTCTTTTCCCAGTGTTCAACATGTCCATTACACCTGTGCAGTGACTTTGCAATTGCTTCAGTAAAGTAGCCCTCCCCAGGTGAACCAAATTCCCCTAGGTGCTTTGCACATGTGCAGAACTCTGCTGAGATCAGGGTTACATGCACACTCATCATCGCTCTAAAATGGATCCCAAGTCAGTTCAGGTGCACCTCTCTGTGATCGTTCTTTTGGTGAGTAATATCTGAAGTAGCAGTCAGATAAAGATAGTGGACAAGAAAAGTTCTAACCCATTCCTGAAAACACCAAAATAGCACACCTACAAAATAGTGCAAATTAAAAATAAACAGCAGAGAAGAAAAGGCAAGCAGCATGATACAGTGTGAAGTGCCCTATATCGAAAGTGCACAACTGTGAAGTAGTGAAACAGTGAAACAGTGCGACTGCAAAATAGCTCTACTGCGAAATAGTGCTAAGTGGGAAAAGAAGCTTGTTTCCAAAGTACACTACTGCCAATGGGGGGGAGGAATGGTGGGGGGGCGAAATGGTCGGAACCACCCCTTGACTAGGACACAGCCAGGTCACAGACACAACCCAAGGCATGCCCAGTACGCAAGATTTAATTCAGAGGAAAAGGGCACACTGCAGCGGAACCACACCAGAGCTGCGTTTAAGGAAAAAAGACACAGTAAAACGACTTTGTGAAAACGTGCCATTTTCAAGGGGAAACTATGCGGTTGCTGTGGGGTGGTAACAACGTCGTGTGGGGTGGTAACAACGTCGTGTGTCATGAATGACCATGATGTGGTCTCACTCTGCACTAAATTCCCCATGTAGATTGTCCCCTAGCTCCTAGGTAATTTCTTCCCACCCTAGCAATTTATTTTATTTATTTAATAAATTTATATACCTCTGACCATATTTTAAAATGTCTCTATCCCAGCTGATGTGGGGACAGCCTGAGGAAGATTCAGATTCTAATTTTTCAAGGACTCTCCTGGAGCTTTAAATTAAACTGGAAGCATTGCATAAACTTGGACTGGAGCCCATGTGTAGGCTAGAGCTCTGCAGGACAGAAGCAATGAGGCCACTGAGTTTTGAATTTCAGCACATCATCACACTTGTGATTCCACATGAGTGATAATTACTGTAACCTCTGATTTGGTTTCCCCTTGGAAAGCTTCAGCTTACTATTTGACACTGTAGTGAAGCCTCCAAGTGATGCTGGGCATGAAAGACAACAAACCACCAATGAAAACAAATATAAGACCAACACAATCACAGCGGGGAAAGAATCCTGGCATGACATTTAAATAAATGTATAGAAAAAAGAAATACTGATTCAAGGCCTAGGTAGACAACAAAAAAGCACACGCGCACACACACACACACGCACACACACAAAATTTCATCCTGTTCATCACAGATCCTGGTAAGCCTTTGAAATCAGGTGCAATTTATCATTCACAACAAGACCAGTCCCCATGCCAAATATGGATGTGTCACACAACTGTCACCAGATTGGTTGTATGACCTGGCTCTGAATAACCTTTCTATGGCTGTGTGTGCAGCTCCTTCCAGATATTGTTTTGTGAGTTTGGGGTTTTGATTGACTAATGAGTACTTAGCAGCAGTTTTCTTTGAAGACTGAGAGATTGTTCAATCAGGCATCAAACCAGACAGTGACTTTTGTATACTATATGCTACAAAATACATGTATACTATAGAACAGGGGTGGGCAGAAGGTAGATCTCCAGATGTTTTGGCCTTCAACTCCCAGAAGGCCCTGCCAGCATGGGCAATGATCAGGAATGTCGGGAGATGACATCCAAAACATCTAGAGATCTACTTTCTGCCCAACCCAGCTATAGAATACTATAGAATCTGATAAGGATGGTGTAACCCTGTTTTTCCTGGAACATCTGTACATGAAATTAAATAGCACGTTTTCCGGGTGAAGGGGCATGGAGTTCTGGAAAACAGCTAGCCACAAAGTTTGCAACAGAGAGTGATGAACTGAAGGAAGATGCCACTGCAGTGGTGCAGGGCTACAGGACAGGGAAAGAATTGGGAAGAGGAATCTACTTCGGGCAACTTCGTTGTACTAGGTTTCAAAACTCTGCAGAAAGAAGACAAGCCTAAGTGAATGCATACATTTTCTATTTTCCTATCAAATTAAAAAAGACACCTTTTGGGGAATAAAGTGATATGTTTTTCTTGCATTTGTTTACTTTTCTGTAAGCTCCTGAGATGGCTAACATGCTAGTTGTTAACCGCACCATCTGTTCTAGCAGTTCTCAGCTAAATGAATCAATTCATACTTTACCACCACCACCACCACTTTCCACACAGCTTTTTGTGAACAATATGTTTGTGTCTATTACCCCCATCATTTGGCAGCATAATATGAGATATTTTAATTTTCCTATTTTTCCATCTCCAAATATTTTTTTAAAAATATGCGTACAACCATGGAAAAGCTGTGTCTATTGATTTCTCTAGCATTGCAAACAGTGGGGAAAATCTGTTCCTTTCTGCTGTCAGATTTCAACCATCTGATTATATTGAAATGAGTGCTTTTCAATATGTTTCATCTAAATGACCCTCTGCAAAGGATTCCCATCTTGCGCTGAAGATGGCAGTGGTGCTCAACGTAGTAGAGAGATTGGCCTTTGGGAAAGTTTTATCAGTGGTTTGGATACTAATTGCAAGCAGCTACATTGTAAAGTCCTAATTCTGTTTCCATTTACACTGTTGCAATTCTAGGCCCTTCGATGCACTCACAATGGAATAAATTAAAACAGAAACTCTCTCTCTGTCTCCCTCCCCCTCTCTCCTGCAAGCTTTTTTCCCTTTTTTTCCCTTTTTTGGAACAGGTTCACGTTTAATACCGATTGCCTGAAATCTTCTCCTGGAATGCAAGCCAAGCACTCTCGCAAGTCCAAAAGGTTATGCCGTTTGTGTGTGTGTGTGTGTGTGTGTGTGTGTTTATTCTTTGCATTCTTCTGTACTCCCTTTGCTTCAGCAGAGACCAGCAACACACATACCACAACAAGGGAGGTTGCTTCACAATACGGCCATGCATTGCCAAAGCACAGGCATGTTTGAGGCACCCAAGAATCCAAAAGGGTTATTGTTGGCTGTGCACTTAGATAAGCCTGGATAAATAGCCTTGAGTTCTACAGGAGGGGGGAGGGTTGGGCCCAAAATATTCTTTGACCCATATGTTATTATTTTTTTAACTGTAAGAGGAGAGAGATGTAGGCTGAATATCTGAGGGGGGTGGAGTGGAAGAATCTTTACTTAGGCCGAAATCCCCAGTTACTGATAGACTCGCTGGGTGGTCTTGGGCAAGTCACAAGCCTTGTCTGCCTTTTAGCTTATTTCTGCGTAGTGTAATGTTGGTTTGGATTGCTTACAGTACAGTTATGCCTAGCTCTTGGCTCCTTCCACTGATCATCTATCAGAATTATATCATTATCCAACGGGATTTACTTACAGAGCCAGCTCCAGGTTTGAGGAGGCCCTTGGTATACTGGTAATCGCATTACTTAAAAAGAGAAAGAAAAAAGTAAATCAGTTTGCAGCTCCCCATCCAGATCAGGACTGGGGAGCGAAGCTGTAACCTGTTTGCCTCCTCTGTGGTTCCAGTCCAGATCCTCCCCAGCCACTATTGCATCAGGAGGGATGCTCCTGTTCTCACCAGTCCTGTTGTGGTTCAGTCCTTTTTGGGACTGTTGTGGCAAAGGGTCAAAGGCCTGCCCCACCATGCCACAGTGCTAGTCCAGATTGGATGCCCCAGGCATATTATTTGCATTTTAAAACTATGCATGTAATTACTAATTGCATGTATAAACTTCATATGTAGTTTAGGACTTTTACCACAGCCCTTAGAGTTAATGATGGGACACATTGGAGAAGATTGTCTCTTTGATCTGTTTCCGGTTTCATGGGTCAAAACCCATCCCTTGCCTTGTGCCCAGAAACTAATAAGGAACAAATGCAAGAGCACCAATACATTGAACTCACAGCAGCCCATTAGCAGTGCACTTTCCTGCTCAGCTTTTTTTGTTCCTGGAATCTGGTTCCTCTGTAGCACACTCTGTCTTGGCTTCTTCTGATTTCTAGCTCTTTTTCTCTTTTGAACTTTAAAACAAACAAACAAACACTCTCCTATTTGCCAGTTCCATTTATATACACTATTTTAATCCCCTTTCCCAACTTCTTAGCAAACAGAAGGGCAGTAGAGTTTTTTCTAAGTTTCTAGTTCCCATAATATTTAGGTTTATCTCCACCCCAATCCTAGGCTGCCGTTGAAAAGTGCTCAGAAACTTCAGCTGGTAAAGAATGTTGTGGCCAGACTGTTGCTTGGGTCCAGTTACAGGGAATGGGTTACAACAGCTTGTTACAACAGCTTCACAAGCTACTGGTTTCTTTCCTGGCACAATTTTAAGTGTTGGCTGTGGCCTATAAAGAAGCCCTGTATGACTTAGAACCAGGCTATCTGAAGGACTGCATTGTCCCATATGAGCCAGCCCAGATGTTAATATCTTCAGGGGAGGTGTTTCTCTTGGTCCCACTGCCATTGGAGACACACTTGGTGGGGATGCAACAGAGAGCCTTCTCAATGGCCACTCCTAGGCTGTGGAATTCCCTACTGCAGGAGGCGAGGTTGGTTCCCTTTCTGTTGTCCTTCTGCCAGCAGTCAAAGACCTTTTGATTCAAGCAGGCCTTGACATGTAAGCTGGTCTGCTGCTGAAGGAAGCTTTAATTGAATGGGTAGTGTTTATTTCTTATCTTGTGTTTTAAATTGTTTTTTAATTGATTTGTTTTTATGTTATGTTTGAATTAAGTTTTTGTTTTAATCTCTATTTTGTTAACCACTTTGAGGACCATATTTGGTGGAAAGGTAGGATACAAATTAAATAAATAAATACTCTGTTGTTTTGCATTTTATAGTTTACCTGCAATGCTTTAAATGATATAACGGGTTTTAGGATGGATTTTTCTTCTTTTTTACTGATGCTTCTGAGCTGTCTTGAATACTATGAGTAGTAAGATAATCTATAAAATATAATAATAATAATAATAATAATAATAAAAACAACAAAAAGTATCTGCACTGAGCTTCAATAGATCTGTTGGTCGAGAAATGTTAATCATTAATCATACCAAACGGCAAAAATGAATTATATGATTCTTTATTCCATGTTCATATTTCCCATGATATTCCTGTGACTGCTGGTGCAAACTTTATTTTGGAACTGTATCTTTCTTCATATAGCATGTCAAGGAAAAGTACATACATTATCTACCTGTGGCATGTACAACACAGCCCCCTCCACACACAAAAAACAGATTAATTTGGATCTATGAATAAATTAAGTGTGCTATGGCCTGATTTTTAAATAAGAAATCATTAAATAATGCATCTTAATAGGGCTTCATAATCTTACACTTATTAAAACCAACAGAAAGATCCAATGAAGTTCAATGGAAATTCAAGAAGAAATAAGGCTGAATTTTCTGAATAGTCCTGCTTTAAAGGTTTAAAGCCACTAATTTAATTCATAGGGTTCTCATGGAAATATTGGGATTCTTCTCTTATCAAGCAGTATGCAGGGATGCGAAAACCCCTCCAGGGCAAATTCTATCTTGAAGTCAATTTCACAGGCTTAAAGCCAGATATTCCCACAGCAAATCCAACCATTTTTTGTATTGTTTCAGCTTGTCCTTTTTGCTATACATCCAATATTAACTACAGCTAACTTTAATTACAGGTCGCAAGCATCTGGTGCATTTATATTTACTTTGCATCATAGGTTACTCTAGGTTGCTCTACACATCATAGATTTTGTAGTCTTCGGGCTACATAAAATGTTAGCAATGAGGAGGAGATGGCTTGGCATAAAAGGATAAATGCGCTATGAAAAGATTACTTAGAACTAGAATTCTTGTTTGTCCTGCCTTGGGTGTTAAAATTAAGTAAATGTACATTTATTGGTTGTTTTCATGTGGACTGCCTGCATGATGATGTCATGTGATGTTTACTTGTGGGTCGCTGTATGAAAATGGACCCCACAGGGTCCTTCTCCTTGTGGAGCCAGACCTGCAGCAGCAGCGGTGGTAGCAACAACAAAGGAAGCAGCTAGAGAGACTGCTTCAAGTAAGTTTGGCAGAGAGAGGGGTTTATGTGGTAAGATAACTGAAAATGTAGGGGGGATCTGTCTCCTAGTTTACTGTGCATGAACCGAAGCTTGCAATCAATTCTGAACTTAATAGCAAATTTGTAATGCATCAATCCAGGCTCACTACAAAGCTGCAATTATGAATGGACAAGTGTCAACCAATGAGCCAACTCATTACGAAATTTGGCAGCATCACTAGTTCAGACATTTTAGTTCCACCAAGTTTTTAATGTGTTTTAATTTTATCTGGTTATAGTTTTGTTTATCCGTTTTATTTTGGCTTTGGATACTCTTCTTAATTGTAGTGACATTGTATTGTTGTAAACTGCTTCAGGGAAGGTTCTTAGAGCTGAAAGGTGGTATGGAAAAGTTTTATAAATAAAATAAATGAAAATGAAACCCTAGTGAAATACTGCACAACAGGTCTATGGGCTGTAAAACAGCCAGTGCCATAGATTTATGTGGTGGTGATAGATCAGTGTCCATAGATTACCTATTTTGCCAAGCTTTGCTAAACTAAGGTAAAATCTTCCCAACAATTTTTTTTCTGGAACTCCATAGCTATGTGTTCCTTCCCATTTTCACCACTGATTATATGTAGCAAAAGTAAGCTGGGATACTTCATTATATCCACTTATGAAAGAAGTGATCTTTCCTAATGACTTGATCTTGTTGCTGCTGTTGTCTGACTCTTTGTGACCCCATGGACCATAGCACGCCAGGCCTTCCTGTCGTGCGCTCTTAGCTTTCCCTAAAGATGTTTGGCCAATAAGAGATTGGTTTATGGCCCAGATTAATCCTCACGTTCTGCAGTCAGAACAACATACAGGTATTTGTCCATCTGATCAATAGAACCAGCACAGGAGGAGGAGTAATGATGGTACTGGGCTCACCTGGTCTCTCTTCAACATGCCTATCCCTTGATCTGCATGGGTACTGCAGTGACTCCACGGATTTCTCCAGCTCTTGTACCTCCATTGCAAAACAAGCTCCTCTCCACTCTTAGGATGAGTGAAGAGGAGCTAGGTGTGTGTGTGTGTGTGTGTGTGTGTAGAAAGGACAACCCATAGTAAGGAGGTGTTGAACTTGATCCTGTGTCTGATGGAAGCTTGTTCAGTTACATTCAGATTTCCAGGGTGTGGACAGAAACCTGTGATTCTGTGCTTTCAAAGAAAGGAAGCTGGCCACCTACCTTATTGGTGGACAGTCCTCTACAACATTTTCTTTTCCATCTGCATCTTTATCACTCAGCCTGGGGTTTAATCTACAGCAGACCCACATGTCTACTGCTCATAGCATTATCCGATGAGTGTCTTCTGCACGAAGTCCTTCAGGTATGACAGCAGAGCACGGCTTTTGACATTTTTCTCTGGTCAATGTTAAAAGCATAATCCCTCAATGATGAGGTTAAAGACATCCCCAAAAAATCTCTGCAGGATAAGAACTTAAGAATGCACTCACTCACCGCTGTCAATCACAAGGAACCCAGAGGAGCAACTAAAGAATCATGCACAGCACGAAAGTCGTCATTCCTGCAAAGACACTTGATTCTTCTTTAAGCATCTACGCCCAAGAAATCAGTCCACGCCCAAATGACAAACCCAGCTTAATTGAATGCTAATAGAAGTTCAAATATTTGCAAGTATGAAGTAACTTTATGGCAAACATCAAGTGAGTCGCCTAAACTAGAACAGAACAGAGTAAAACTTCAGCTTGATATGAGAAGTGCTTTTGATATCGCTCAAGATATGGATACAAGCACATTTATTTTAATTCTTTTCACAAGCAAAAAACTAACCACTGTCATTTTCCAGTTGTTGATGTAGTCTTCATTAAAACACCCTCCCCAACCCACCCATCCCTTCTTCTGCTTGGATTTGATAGAGTGCAGTTGATCTCTATTCTACATGTTCTAGATGGATTAACATTGTTGCCTATTTTAGAAATACAGTATGTTTTCAACAGCTATGGCTGTTCTGATAATGGTGGTGGTGGTAATAATACAACCACCACATCATAACTCATGTAAAGACACAGAATGCATTTGTACCAAAAACGCGTGCGTGTTTTTCTCTAATGTGTGTCCATATTTTGTACAGATACATATGAAACTAAGGATCAACTTCCAAGAATGTGTCTGGAAAGTCATACAAGAATGTTGGAGTTCAGGTGGGAAATATTAGGCTTATTCTAGACCTTAGCAACTGGCATATTTGGGAATGCTGCATTCTTCCTCTCCAGTTATTCCAGTACAATGGGGGGCTTAGCCATTTCTCCACTGGGCCATGTTCCCATCTTTACACTCCTACCCACACACAAAACCAGCCCTTGGGCGGGTTAGAAATGGCTGTGGGCCTATAAGGTTCCTGCTGCTGAAATTCCAAGTTCTCATTGCTCAGATTGATGGCTGCCACACAGAACAATTGTGCAACTGAATCTGCTGACTCCTGCAGTCCAATGTCACATGACTATACCAGACTATAGCAGCAGTATCCAATGCCCAAATGTGTTTAATTGTGCTAGATTGCAGGCACAGAGCCAATGAGATGCTGCGATTGTGTCTGGCCTTTGGCCTTTACTAAGTCGCTGAGCAAGCTGGTAGCTGACTCTTTATTTACCCCTTGCAGGGGAATAAATCCTGAAGTATTCTGTACTGGAAAAAAACATGACAGTGCAATAGGAGTGCCTCCCTTCCCCATTTACTCCCTAGCAGGGCCAGTTCCAGAGTTGGAGGTCAAGCTGGGAACATAGGCAGCTGCCTATGTCAGACCATCGGTCCTTCTAGCGAAGCAATGTATGTAACTAAGGCATGTGCGACCTTGGCCAGATCAGACGTCTCTAGGCACAGATGTCTCTAGTGCACAGTTGATGCACTAACCTCAGCTGTGCAAATGCACTCCCAGTGGCCACCCTAGACTTTCGGGTTGGGTGGGCAAATTCTAAGAGGCCTTCTCCTTTTTAAAAACAGCCCCTCCCCCAAAGTCTTGCTGCCCCTTAGCTGATGGGGCAGCCATCTTTTTTTTCCAACAATGCCCCTGGGTATGATGCTATGTCATGATATATAGCCTTGTTCCTATTGGGGCATTCTGTTTAAAATTTAAAAGGAATGCTGCCTTGCTGTTCAGGCAGCTCTGCCACCATTTCAAGTGGCAGCAAAGGGTTTTTGTGTTCAAAAAACTATTTTTAAAGTTTGATTTGTAGCCCACCTTTCCACCAAAGAACACGGAGCTGAAGGTGGCTAAAAATCATAGGGGGGGGGGGAAATACAATTTTAAAATTGGTTAAAATTATAATAAAACAAATACATTAAAAGAACAGTTAAAAACATAGAACAATAACAGAATAAATAGCACTTATTCAAGGTTGCTTGAATAAAAATGTCTTTGGCTACCGGCAGAAAGACAACAGAGAGAGAGCCAACCAAGCCTCCTTCAGCAGTGAGCTCCACAGCTTGGGAGTGGCCACCAAGAAGCTATGAAAGTTTGCCGTCTTCTTGAAGGCTATTACAATCTTCAAGGACTACTTTGACTCCCTAAAACCAGTGAAAAAGTCTGGGCCGAAGTCTTCAGTCCAGTGCTAAAATAAAATTTCTGTTCTCACACTAGATCACTGTCATCTCTGAGGAGCAACTGGAGTAGGCCGCAATCCTAACTAGCAATATTAAAGAGAGTGCTTCCTTCACCTTTGAGTGACCACAACTATCACTGGGATATGCTGGAAGGGCTTCTAGTCCAGAGGGTGTGACATCAAGGCACACTCGACCCCATCATCCTCCATTTCAACCATTAAGTTCTGCTATTCCCCCCCAGTAACCCAAGCTGACGGACGCTGAATATACACATAGCAGTTATTATAAGTTATACCGTTATCATACTGTAGTGATAATGATTGGTGCCCATTGGTGTCATGTGCACCAATAGTTATCATTGCAGTATGATAACAGTAAAACTGCTATGTGTAGATGCGGCCCAAGATGTAATTAAGTGAACACAGTGAGAACAGAAAGCCATCTGGGCCATCTGTGGGGTTGGAAAGGAGGCAGAGGCGACATATTAATCTATCAGTCATACAACTAGGGATGATAACATACTTAGAACATCCCCATATTTATTTTTAGGTATGTAATTTAGATTCTTAGGGTCAAACTGCACGTTACTTTAAAGATGTAGCTAGCAGCGATGTCCTGCCCCCCTTTTTTTTACTGAGAAGTAAGTGGAGGAGATCTGATTCCAATTGGGACCCTAGTTTGGGTGAGGGGGGGGGCTTTAATCCTCTGCATCTTGTTGTGGTCCTGGTCTGGATGGGGGTGGGGCATTTATATTGCCAAAAAGATATCCACCATGCAGACATGGGAGGGGGGTTACATCTGTAGAGGGTGATCTTCCTCATGGGGGAGTCTACATACATTGAGCAGGCTTCTCTCATGCCCCCTCAGTGGCAGGGGCAGATGGGGTGGCCACCAGTGGGCATGGCCTTGCTTCCCCCCATGCACTTGTTCATTAATTTGCTGTTGTTAATTGCATGAGGAAGATCACCTCAAATAGGGCTACAGCCTGTCTAAAAACCCAGCCACACATTAGCTTGCAGGTACATCTTTTTTTCTTTTTTACTCAAAAGTAAGGGCAGGGGTCCTGATCCAGAATGGGAATCTAGCATGGTGGGTAGGGAGAGCTCAAAATGAGGTCATGCATTGCAAGGGAGAAAAAAATGCAGTAATGCTTCCTTCCCCAATATGGTGCCTGCCAGATGTTTTTATCGATAACTCCCATCATCCCTGGCCACTGGACATATCGCCTGAGGCTGATGGGACTCAGAAGGCAAACATCCAGAAGGCACCATATTGGGCAAACCTGGTGTAATGGAGATTCCAGACAGATAAAAGGAAAGACTTCTTCACACAGCGCATAGTTAAACTATGGAATTCACTACCGCAGGATGTAGTGATGGCCACCAATTTGGATGGCTTTAAAACGGGGTTGGACAAATTCCTGGAGGAAAAGGCTATCAATGGCTACTTGTCTTGATGGCTATGTGCCACCTCCAGTACGAAAGGCAGTGAGCCTATGTACACCAGTTGCTGGGGAACATGGGTAGGAGGGTGCTGTTGCACTCATGCCCTGCTTGTGGGTTGCTGGTCGACAGCTGGTTGGCCACTGTGTGAACAGAATGCTGCACTACATGGACCCTTGTTCTGATTCAGCATGGCTCTTCTTATGTCCTTATGTTCTTAATTTCATCTCCTTGCTAGTCTATGGATTGGAAATGGGGAATATAAGTAGTGTCAAGCTGAAATAAACCTCTCAACCTTATTACCTTCTTTGTAGGCTGCAAAGCCCAGGGGGTATTTAGGTGAGTTGGAGATGGGTAAATAGGGCACGAATAGGGCTGAACTTACTGATGGTGGCACTCAGACCTGATGGACACCATTTTTCTTCAATGAAAATTCAACTTCCTACATAGAAAACTTCAGAGGGAGAGGAAGAAGCATGGTTTCCTACTGCTTCTCTCTCTTTTGTCTTCATGACAATGTCATCTAGAGTAGTCATGAAGTCAAATCAGAGTGAGGGCAGAACCAAGAAGTAACACTTCCTGCCATCACTCTGTTGTCTTTTGGGAGGAAATATTTAAGAAAATAGTACCCAGCGAGAATGGGGAGCATGAACACCACTGCTGCCCAGACCCAGCACTGGGAAATGTGATCACAAGTTCAAGGACCATATGAACAGGTGGTGGTAACGCAATATGGGAAGGCGGAACATAGTTTTAAATTAAGGCATTATCCTCACGGAATCGGGGCTTCTCCGTGATGTTTTTTTTTCTAATTCAGGCATGCTCTTCGAAGCTTTGAAGTTGTGAAGCTTCACAACTTCGAAGCTTTGAAGATCATGCCTGAATTAGAAAAAAAAAATCTTGGAGAAGCCCCGATCCTGCGAGGATAACACCTTAATTTAAAAAAAAAACATCCGGAGCGGAGGATAGGAGGGGGTAAAACTTAGTCTCATTTGAAGGGATAGAACAACCCCCTGCTCAATGCAGGAAGCCTAATTCCTAGGCGGTCGCCCATCCAACTACTGACCGGGGCCGACCCTGCTTAGCATCCGAGATCAGACAAGCATGCGCAGGAAAACAGCAGGAAAACAGCACAGCGCTCGAGTGTGAACCGAGCTCGCGCATTCGTTGAGGCACTGCAACGGGGAAAATGGGTGAGTGTAAATAATCATGTTTTAATGCAAGAGCGTTTAACCCAACAGGACACCGAATTCATTGCGATGGCGGGCGCAATGTAGATCGGCCCCAAGTAAACAATGTCTACCGGATCAACCTGTCTACATGTTTATTGACACTCTCAAAGAATTCGAAAGGGATAGTGAGACAGGACTTACCTTTGCAGAAGCCGTGTTGACTCTTTCTCAGCAGGGCTTGTCCTTCTGTATGTTTACTAATTTTATCTTTAATAATGCCTTCAGCCAATTTACCCGGAACAGACATTAAGCTAATCAGCCTGTATTTTCCCGGATCCCCCTGGATCCCTTTTTGAAAATTGGTGTTACATTGGCCATCTTCTAGTCCTCCAGTATAGAGGCTGATCTTAGGGACATGTTGCATATTTGGCTAGAAGATCAGAAATTTCATATTTGAGTTCTTTGAGAACTCTAGGATGGATACCATCTGGGCCCAGTGATTTATTTGCTTTCCAATTTATCAATAAGGTTGAGAACTTCATCTTTTGTCACCTCTGTTTACCTCAGTTCCTCAGACTCCCTTCCTGAGAATATCAGTTCAGGCACAGGTATTTGTCCTATATCTTCTGCAGTGAAGATGGATGAAAAGAATTCATTCAACTTCTCTGCAATCTCCTTGCTCTCTTTCTGTACTCCTTTAACTCCATTGTCATCCAATGGTCCAACTGCCTCCCTAGCTGGTTTCTGCTTCTGATATATTTAAATAATTATTTACTGTTGGCCTTGATGTTGTTAGCGATATGCTCTTCAAAATGCTTTTTTGCATCTCTTGTCTGCTTGCATCGCCTTTGTGCAAGCTCTTTAGAAATTGATGTCTATTATTTATATTCACATAATTGACATACAAGCATGATTTATTTTTTTGACAGTGTTACATTTTTCCAATTTGTACTTAAAAAAATATCTGGGGAAAAATGAAATATGTCTTGTATTTCAAAAACAGACAAACCATGAAGAATTATGCAGTGCCTTTGGAGCCTGGTTTTTCCAGACTGAGCTGGGAAGCTGTGGGACCAAAATGTCTTAGTTTGTTTAAAAGGAAACTGAGATTTCCCCGATTTCACCTAGAATTTGGAATTTAAGAGGAACATTCATCAATCTGGAGAAAGTGTGGAGGAAAATGCTGCAGGTATGATTTTCATAGCAGTGTCTACAATACTTCATGCTCTAGTTGAGCCTTCCCCAACCTGGTGCTCTCCTGATGTTTTCGACTACAACTCCCAGCATTCGTGACCATTGGGTATGCTAGCTGGGCCTGTTGGAAGTTGAAGTCCATAACATTTGGAGGGCACCAGGTTGTGGAATGTTGCTCTTTTTCAGGGTTGAAAAACATTTGTATTTTAAGGATCACTTTATTCTCCAGACAGTGTTCCAGGCGCCAGATGAGTATTTGGCCACGTAAAACTGATCTTCAACGGTAGTCATACCCTGAGAACCTCTAGCGGTGAGGACTTCCCCCTTATAGAGTATGTAGAGGCACATGTACATTTCCAAATTACAAACCTATTATATGCAGAGTTGAAAAGTGAGCTGTAACACTGAAGTGGGGAATATTCTCCTCAGAGCAGGGCTGTATATGGGGCTGATTGACTGGCCCTTATGTCAATAGTGAAACTGTTCCCCCTCTTCTCAGAGCAAATGTCAACAAACATATAAAAAAACATTGCGGGAGGATGGGATCTTTTTAAGAAGTGCCAGGCAACATTTGAGCAGATCACTATTCCCAGTCCTTGAACTGGGGGAGCAAAGGGAGGAGACCAAATAATTGTATTTAAAAGATCTAAATCCTTCTGCCTCTTCAGTACTGCCACTCCCAGGGTGGTCAGTTAAAGTCCTGGAAGGATCCCAGAGCTGTGTGTGTGTCAAAAGAGGAGCAACAGCATCAAGACACAGAGCTGGCCCTGTTGCAGAAAGCCCACACCTGCCCTGTATGCGGCTTCTCTGTGTGTGTAGGCCATGCGCATTCTGCTACACTGTATAGCAGAGACTGTAGCGGCTCCTTCAACCGTCAGTCTTTTTCATTGGCTTGGAGCGACCTCTAATAGCTGGCAGGTAGAAAGTATTGTGATGACAACCAACCAACCAAACAATAAAACTCTTTATTCAGCTGCATGTTCCCAGTTAGATCTAATGTGCCCAGATTAGCATAGGAAGAGGCAGGGCCATTGGGCTGCTGTTGTTTCGCGGGGGTTGGTGTGTTTTTTTCATGTCCCCATTGTTCTGGTACACACACTATGTCAGTCTTGTAACGGAGCACCTATAGAACTCCATCACAGCATCATTCCTTTCAAAATCCTTGTCTCAGATTGCCATGCAGTGTAACAGCATTTCCTAGCTTTAGAGTCGATGGCAGTCTTGTTTGTTGCTGATGGAGGTTGTAGTCCAACAGTTCTGGAGAACACTAAGTTGATGAGGAAGATGGATCAATGGGTTGGATCCCAACTATATTAGTGCCTGAGGTCCTGTTGAAATTAATGTGAAAAGTTAGGGCATCTCTACACCAGCCTAAAATCTTGCATTTCAAATCGGGCTTTCTGCTTCCGTTTTAAATGCGGGATCTCAATGACTCACTTTTTCACCTGCCTCCTGTTCCCCCTCCCCTTCCCCCCCTTCCCCCCATATCTGAGTCTTCCATTATCTTTCATTGATCTCACTCCTCTTCTTGCCGCTTTTCCTCTTTTCATGGAGGAAACTGAAGTGGAACACAACGGGGTAATTTGATAGCTCATTATATGTGATCTATTTAAAAATGGAACAAAAGGCATTTAGTGCAGAAGTCATCCTGGAGGGTCACGTCGTCATGTAAAGAGCCCACAAACTTCCGTGAAGGAGCAATCTCAATCACAGGATAAAAGCTCCATGTGAAGGAGCCCTTAGTCATGACTAACTTAAGGCCCATTTATTTTATTTTATTTTATTTTATTTATTTTCAATATTTATATACCACTCCACATCAACGATTTTGAAGTTCTGAACAATAGATAAAAGAATAAAACACAATATTAAACCATTAAAACATTTTAAAAGAAACAGATTCCAAACTTAATAAACCACGGCTGATCACTCAAGGGAGGCCTCTCAAAATAACAATGTCTTCAGGAGGTGCTGAAAGCAACACAACATTGGTGCTTGCCAGACCTCCAAAGGCAGGGAGTTCCTCAGGATGGGGGGCCACCACACTGAAGGCTCTTTTCCTGGTGGACTCCAACCTCCATTTTATGGGACTAAAGCATGATGAACTTAATCTGGGAAACCACTCATATGGTTGTCAGGGGGAAAGGGGCCTGGTCATCTGAGAATCCCAGAGGGCCAAAGTGGAATGGCAAGTGGGCCAGTTTCGGCCCACGGGCCTGGGGTTCAACACACCTGCTTTAGAGTCCCAAATGCTTACAGTAGTTCTTGCTTCATTCCACTTGGCTAGAATGTTCATTTGCATTGCAAATGTTTCTCTTCCGCTTCCATAACTATCAGATGTTTACATAAATAGCAGGAGAGAGGCTCAAAGGTGACTTCAGTTTCATGATTTGAGAAGAATGCTTTGCACAGTTATCTGGAGCAAAATGGTCTGCATATTTTATTATCTCTATGCATATCATGTTGCTTCAGGATATTAATGGCTTCAAATGAAAGGATACATTTTGTCCCTTTCTTGTTTACTACATGCTTTGCTGCTGAATTAATCGACACTTTAACCATGACAGGCAAGTTAATTCTTCCTCGCACCAATACTTGGGAACTACCAGAAGTTTTAGTCCCAAATGGAAGGAATCTAGGAATTCTTTTCAACGGGGTTCTTGCTGGTTCTTGCGAATTACTTGCTCATACATTGCAGGCATCCAGCTGTTATCCAGCTGCTGGAAGCAATAGGCACAAGGTCTCAATAAAAAAATATATTTTTTCAGAAACCGAGGGCCACTTCACTTATATAACATATAACTTTTTTTTTTTTTTAGATGTCCATGTGAAATGCAGGCTTGGCTGCAGCACCAGGGGGACCAGGTTTGGCCGTGGCAATCTTGCCTTTGGTACAGATGATGGTGAACATGCCTTTTGCCTCTTGCAGTGTATGGAAAAGCCCTGAACGCCTTTTATGGCAGCCTCCCCCCAACCTTTTTGGATCATCTGGCACAGCTGGAATTTGAGAGAGTGTCATGGATGCTCACACAAAATGGCTGCCACCAGGTGGGAGGACTTGCCCATTACTGAAATGGCCATCCTAGTGTGCGTGGCTGGTCACAAAATACTCATTTCCCAAAAGACAAACTGGTGAGATTAAAAGAAAAGTAACTTGCTCAAAAACCTAAGTAAAGGCAGAGGTGGGATTTGAGCTCCAAAACACAAAGCCGCTCTTTCAAACCCAGATAAAGATGACGCAGGAGGGCAGCCCTTCACTTTGCAGCATGTCAGCCTCCCAGTTGATTTTTTTAAAAAAATTCAAGAAATAAAAATCAGGAGAGGCAGGGAGCTTAGTGGGCACCACGTTGGAGTCCTTAGTACCATGGTATGGGTCAGAGACCAACAACCCTTGGCCCACATCCATCACCCTGAGTGACGCCATCTGCCTTACCTACCATCTTTCAGTCACAAAGGGAAAAGACATGTGTGCAGATGTGTAGAATCTCAATAGGACTTGAAAGGAGGCCAATTTGAGTGAGGAGCTTGGAGCTCTCACCCACCCCACACCCATGCAAGGCCTACGTCTCTTTATATATGGTCCAAGACAAAACAGCTGTTTTCATTTTCACCCCTGTAAAGATCATTTCCCTATTCCTAAGAGTGCACTGGCAAATAAATGCTTATTCTGGCATATGCTGTTGACCACTATGCCAGTGCAGCATCATTATGCCATTATTATGAATTATGCCAGCGATGCAAGCAGAATTATGCCAGCGATGCAGGCAGATGTTTCAGCACAAATTTTTAGAAGCAGTGTACTAAAAAAGTTGGGAGATGCCATCATTCAGTCACATTGTTAATATTTCTTCTGTAGTAGCTAATACCTTTTTCTTTTCTTTTTTTTAAGAAGTGAAGATATTCATTAGTTGCTTATAAGAGATATGGACAATATGACATACTTTGTTAGGCTTCTGGAGACTTTTGGCCTGGAAAAATATAAGTTATGTAAATTAGGGGTGGGCAGAAGGTAAATCTCTACTGATAAACCTCTGGATAATTTGGGGAAGGGTTTCTGACTTCCAATTTTCTATCAGTAGCAACAACCAAAAAGTCCCCCCCTCCTCCACTAAATTAAGTTTTTGCAAAAGAACACTTGGGGGAAAACTAGGAATGGATTATTGTGTAGAATTCCTTGTGATTTCGGTTCTGGTACCAATCACAAACACAAGTCCTTGGACGGAGTTTCTATCCAGAGGCACCCTGTTCCTTAATGTTTAGTGCTTGTCTGCCTGCCTGAGCCACTATTTGACACCTGGCTGTAGTTGGTAGTCCTCAGGACTCTGGTAGAAAAAAAAGTAGATCCCACAAGCCTGAAGTCTGTCCAGCCTTGTTGTAATTCATCCCTTTGGACCTATGTAATTGTTTCCTGAAAGAGAAACCTCCTGAATCCAGCAGGCTCTACACCATTACAACCTCTTTTTGCCGCAATTGGCCTTGAGAGATAACAGCTTCAGTGGATCCCACCTCTTGCCTCTTAACTGAAGTTGAAGCTAGCAAGAAGAAACCAGAGGCATAACAGTGTTGGGTCCCATCTACATGAGCCTTTTACTCCATGAGCCATCTGTGGTTTTCTCCCAGAAAATGCGGATTTCCAAGGAGGCATTTTGCTGGGATGTTTTTCATTTGCTGCAGGTTTCCCGTGGTTGTGAGCCATCAGTCTCTTCCCCAAACCAACTTCACATTTTGCGGTGGGCATGTTGTAGGCATGCATAGTACTTGCATCACTCTGTGATGCCCCTTTACTCTCCCTCCCACCATCTCTTTGCAGCTGTGTAGTTACAGAGGCACAGAGAAGCGTTTTCATTTATTTAATCACACTTTTGCACATTTTTGCAGCTTCGTATCTTCTCAATGGTTGTTTTGGACTCAGTGCCCAAGGCCTGGGGGGTCTTGAAGGAGGACCAACTTCGCTCTGACCACCATTTCGGAGTGATGGGTAGGCAAGTACCACTCACGTGAACCATCGCGAGAGTCTCAGGCTGGGGAACTCACAAACAGATGGCGTGGAAATGAAGGGACACAGAACACCCACTTTTTACCTAAGGAGGGACAGAAAGACAGAACAGAACCCATAAAACACAAAACAGACACTGCAGCGTCACACCCCCACGCTCACGGGACTGCACAGCAGCGCATTAAAGTATAATGGCAAAAAAAGGGCACAGCAGGGTCTGTTAGGGGAGCATGCAATAAATCATGAGAGGTCGGAATTAAGATTGCCGGGAGAATTATCAACAACCTCCGATATGCAGACGATACCACCCTAATGGCAGAAAGCGAAGAGGATCTCAAGAGCCTCTTGTTGAGGGTGAAAGAGGAGAGTGCAAAAGCTGGTTTGAAACTCAACATTAAAAAAACTAAGATCATGTCATCTGGCCCTATCACTTCCTGGCATATAGAAGGGGAAGAAATGGAAGCAGTGACAGATTTTACTTTCTTGGGCTCCAAGATCACCGCAGACGGTGACTGTAGCCATGAAATTAAAAGACGCTTGCTCCTTGGGAGGAAAGCTATGGCAAACCTAGACAGCATAGTAAGAAGCAGAGACATCACCTTGCCGACAAAGGTCCGTCTAATCAAAGCTATGGTTTTCCCAGTAGTAATGTATGGCTGTGAGAGCTGGACTATAAGGAAGGCTGAGCGCCGAAGAATTGATGCTTTCGAACTGTGGTGCTGGAGAAGACTCTTACGAGTCCCCTGGACTGCAAGGAGGTCAAATCAGTCCATCCTAAAGGAAATCAACCCTGAGTGCTCATTGGAAGGACAGAGCTGAAGCTCCAATATTTTGGCCACCTAATGCAAAGAGAAAACTCCCTGGAAAAGACCCTGATGCTGGGAAAGACTGAAGGCAAAAGGAGAAGGGGACGGCAGAGGATGAGATGGCTAGATAGCATCACGGATGCAATGAATATGAACTTGAGCACGCTCCGGGAGAGAGCGCAGGACAGGAAGGCCTGGCGTGCTATGGTCCATGGGGTCACGAAGAGTCGGACACGACTGAACGACTGAACAACAACAACAACAAATATACCACCAGAAGCTAATTCGAAGCTGCAATGCTGCACAGTTGCGATGGGGTGGGGGGTGAAAGCGGTGCCATGTAGATGAGGCCCTGGTCAATGGTGTTGAAAATGGAAAATACTGTTTTGTGCTGCCCCACTGATCATTAGGAACATGTTCGAAGCAGACTTTACACATCAATTTGTTTTGGACAGGAAAGTTATAGCTGCCTTTAGAACAAGAGGTGTATTTACAAAGTAAAAAATTGTTGAGCAGATATTACAGGGGTGCAGGTTGAAGGACGCAAATCATAATCTCGTCACCCTGAAACCTTAAGAACCAGCTTGTCCTTAGGAACCCTCTTACCAACGCTGCAAGCCAACTCCACGTTACTGGTATTCAGCATTTCCCCTTGTCCATGGCTGGACTCGGTCAAAACTGGCTTTCAGAGGCTTCCCAAGCAGGTCGATATGATGTACGTTCCAGATAGCTGGAATGGCCAAGGCCCCATTAACCACACACCCCATTGACTACCAGGCCGTACAAAAAGATCATGGCTGGAACAATACTTAGGAGATCTGAACATTTCCCCT
Organism: Heloderma suspectum; assembly: GCF_057233095.1. Lineage (NCBI taxonomy): Eukaryota > Metazoa > Chordata > Lepidosauria > Squamata > Helodermatidae > Heloderma > Heloderma suspectum. Next base: position 179,693,751 of record NC_139458.1, on the reverse strand, counting down.
CATTTTCAGTTTTTAGCGAGGTGAGTAACTTTTGTCTTCTAATCTAAGCTGTTCCTAATTTAACTTTAAAAGCTACAATATGGAAATGTTTTCATTCCGATTGCCTGCCCAAGCTCTCCCTTTCCTTTCTTTTGGCATTCTAATCATATCTCTTTCATTTTGCCTGCCACTCTTTGTGCTGCCCCTTTAAATCCTCGCACTTTTTGACATGCCAAAAAGACAATGAAGTCTGAAAATATTAACTTAGAATATGATGGAACAGCATTAATCATTTTAAAAGCTGAGAGGTTGATACCCTTGATTATATTATTTTATGATCCTTTATAATAAAAAAAACAACTTTTTGAAGTGCTTTCTCCTATGCTTTCCCCCCTCAAAGCATTTCCATAGCAGGAAATGGCGTGACAACCCTACTAAATTATGTGGTATTTTATCTTTCAGAGTACAATTGGAGTGCATTTCCTAACTGTACATGTACACTTCAATTATATCATATCATGAAGCAGAGGAAGTGGATTGTTTTGGGGGGCAGAGGAGTATTTCTTCTATTTTCTTCCTTCTGCTCATTATCAAATGATTGGGTGGATTAGTCCTTGTTTACATTTAAATCTTCTGGCAATACAAAATCAACAGCAACAACAAGCTACTTTTTTTTTTGCACTGAGTTTTTTCCTAAATAATTTTCCTGCGCAGAACAAAATCTCTTCCTAGATGTATGTGTCATTGTAACATAGAAGAAATCAGACATTGAAAAAGCTGATTGACTCAAAACTTTTTCAAAGCATTTTCAAATATACACAGTAGAATTTCAGTAAAAGATTGGATGCCACTTATCTCATTCTCCCAAAACACAGAGAAAGGAGGCAACTGACATCAGTGTCAACTGCTTCTGAACAGAGCAATAGTGATTGTAAATTTCTTTCCTTGTATTTTTGACTCCTCCTTACCCATAACTCCATTCTTCTTGTGCTCATAAAATGTCTGAAAGAAGGTTGGGATGTGTGTTTTTGTTTTTTGTTTTAGTGAAACCACATTTATGCCCCAGCAACATTTCATCTCCCTGACTCACGGGAAGGGGGAAAAAATTACACATTCAGTTCAATCTCCAGAAAACCTTATATTTAAAATTGTATTGCTACATAATTATCCTGTTTACAATGTTCTTTACATCTTTTCTCACAGGAAAAAATAATAAAATAAATTTGGATTCTAATCTTCACATAAATGCCAGAAAACTTTGGCAACGAGATGGCCTCTGCATACTTAGGGATATTTTGTGGAGAAAAGAAATGTGTTTGTAATTAAGGATATGCAGAAGTGCTGTGACTCCATCTGAGTAAACCAAAGCCAACCCGCCTTGCCTTCCAGAGGAATGACTGTGAAATGAAGTGGATAAACACAGCTTAGGTTAGAGTCATTAAGAGAAATAAGCCGGGGCCTCTCAACTCTGCCTTCAGACTCTTGTTTAGCACCTTTTGTAACCTAGTCTTGAATAAGAAAGAATAATATCACTTGATTTCTCCAATTTTCAAAAAATTTAAACCACAGTGAGAATCAAAGACTCCGAGACCAGAAGATACAGAAATACAGCCATGACCTACTTATCAACCAATCTTGTTCTTTTGTAATTTCTGGAAAGCCATCAAAAAGATACGCTCTGTATGAATGCAACATTCACAGCCTAAATCCTATGCATGTTCACTGTAAACAGTGGGACTTATGCCAGGTAAGTAAGAACAGGATAGCAGCCCTAGCCGCTTGCCTTGACGATCTCTTTTTCTCCCCTCCTGCCACAATACTTTTCTTCAATCCCTGATCCACACCACATCTGGATTTTCTATATCTTTGGAACTAACATAGCATATATTCTCCTTCCTAAATTGTCAGTTAAAAGCCCTTTTCCTGCCTTGCTGGAATTGTGCCTCAATCTCTGTGCACTGGTTTCTTGCCATTTTCCATACTCGCTGCAAGTAAGGGACTTCTTCCATTCTAGCTGTTCCATGTTCCTGCCATGATTTTATCAACTCTCCAGTTTGCCCTTGTCAGGCCCAAGTTATCTTGCCACCTCAGGCAAGGTGGCAGTGCCGCCCCCCAGCCAGCCTACCCACCCACCTGCTGTCCTTGCCGCCACCGCCTGTACTCTCAGCTGCCACTTGCAGGGGCAGGGTGGGGAGAGTGGCGTAATTCGCCTCCCTTTCCTGCTCCTCCGCCTGATGTGGCAGCTTGTTCTCCTTTTGTCTTTCCCTCTCTCTGCTCTGTTCTTCGCTGTGCCAGGAAGGCTTTGCTCCCTTCTACTCATCGAGTCCCTTCTCCTGCTTTAAAAACCCTCCTCGACCTTCACTTTCAGCAAAGCTATTCCCTCACTACAGGCAGAACACAGTTAAGAAGAGCTGAGCTGGATCAGACCACGGGTCCTTCTGGTCCCGCATTCTGTGACTAACCAGCTGCCTATGGGAAGCCCACAAGCAGGATATGAGAGCAATGGCACCCTCCCACTCATGTTCCCCAGCAACTGGTATACAGAGACAGACTGCCTCTGATACTGGTGGTAATACACAGCCAATGACTAGTAGCCATTGGCAGCCTTTTAAATTATTGGCGGGGGGGGGGGGAAGAGAAATTCCCAGAAGGGAGACAAACCAGTGTCTGAGGGCACAAGGCCTGTCCTACCATAATGTAGAGTGAAGAGGCTGCCTCAGGCAGCAGATGGTGAGGACAGAGAGCAGCAGCTGGAGGACAGAGTGGTGTGTGCCACGCCCCAGCCCTGAGCGCCCTGAGCTTGCCTGCCACCCTCAAGCGCAGCAGAGAATGCCATCCCATTGTGAGTGCCGAGGTGAGATTCATTGCATCTGGTCAGTTTTTATCAATGGAGTGGAAGGGAGGGCACCATTTTGTCTTTCACCTCAGGCAGCAAAATGTGTAGGGATGAACCTGGGCATAAACTCCATCTCACATGTGCAAGCTGTTAAGGAAATGGTGCTTTGTGATGGGGAAATGTCAAAGGAGGTGGACAAGTCATTATCTGTGCGACACTTAGCTTGCTCCCCACCCCCACCCCTCTCAGCCCAAATTTAGCATGCCACAGCCTGTGTTGGCTGCTAAAACATATCCTTCCTTTTCCTGTTCTTTGCTATTTTTTCATCAGACACTGTCTTTTCCCCTTCACTTTTCACTTGCCAAATGTCTTGCTCTTAGCCAGAAGATCCTGCAAATCACAACCCAGCTAAATGAGTCTCATAGCTCTATAAAGAGCTCCGGGATGGCATTCTTTTGGTGAAAATAGCTCTGCTGTTTTACACCCCCCTTTTCCCTGTCCTAAATGGAATGTTGCTAGTTTCACTTCTACTAACAGAAGGAAGTGAAACTGACACAATTCTTTAAAAATATATCCATCAGAAAAGCTATAGACAAGAGGAACAGAGAGCTTTAAAAAACTAAATAAAAGTTCTGTGAAATTGTGGTGACATTGCTGCAGGGGGCAAGGGAAGCCGGTTCTGATATTTTCTATTTTGCATGTTTGCTTAAGGGGCCCAATGAGCATTCACTCAGGTAACAATAAAAACAAAATAAAACGTAATTGTTGAAGTATACAAAATGGCATAGCCATGGAATGAGGAGCTATCACTAGGGATGTTACAGACGCTGACCAGTAAGTGCCAGTGACACTTGTGCAACCACATCCAATATAGTGCACACAGAGCTTTTCTACATGAAGCTATTAATCCACTGTATCTACTTTCAGTTTCACCACAGAATTGAGAACTGGGCACTACACAAGGAGCATTTCCTTTCCTATTCTTTTGTTACATAACCTCTAGGTGGCACACTCTGGTATAGCAGAATAGCATAATTAGACAAGTGAAAAAGCATTTTCTTTCACTTTCACAAATAATACCGCATTTTCCATGCTGTAAAAAAACTCACCAAAAGTGCTGTTTAAAAACAGAAGCGAAACTTGAGGGTCACAACATCATCTAAAGAACCCATAATCAACCATGAGTAGGGAATGATGAGCACACAATAAATGTCCCATGCTCACAGTCACAATAGATGTAACAGCACATGGGAGGGATTGTTTTATTTTCAAACATTTTCTCAAATACCCAGAAACACAGCATGGCTAATGTTAGGAACTTTAAGCTAGGTAGTGAAGTGCCCTCGTAAGGTACCCAGGAGGGAGTAGACAAATGAATAGACAAAGTCATGGACAATAAGGCTAGTCTTTATGGCTATATATTACTTCCAGAATCAGAGACAGTATGCCTATACAGTGGTGGGCTGGATGAGGGCCAGTAACATTCCTGACAAAATGAAGGTTTTGTGGGTGGGCAGTTCCCATGCCTCAGAGTTAGGCATGTTACATGTTCTGGATGGGATTACACTCCCCATGAAGGATCAGGTTCATACCTTTGTATTTCTTGAACTATCTTTGTCACTGGAGGCCTAGGTAGACTAGATGACCCTTTTACCAGCTTTGGTTGGTATGCTAGCTATGGCCATTCCTGATATTGATAGTCTAGCCACAGTGATCCATGCATTGGTAATGTCAAGGCTGGATTACTGCAATGAACTCTAGGTGGGGCTTCCCTTGAGACTGGTCCAGAAATTGCAGCTGATGCAGTACTTAGTGGCTAGTTTGGGGAGCGGGGCAACCTACCATATGTTACTTCTTTGCTCAAAGAGCTGCACTGGCTGCCAATACATTACTGGACAAGGTCCAAGGTGATATTGAGATATAAGGCTGTTAACAACTTGAGACCAAGTTACCTGAGAAAGTTCCTTCTACCATATCAGCCTGTCCATTCAGTAGGATCTACAGATCAGGGCCTCCTTGTTGTCCCACTGTCTGCACATTTACATCTGCCAGCAACCAGATGGAGAACCTTTTCGGCTGTGATTCCCCATCTTTAGAATTGTTTCCTCCCCTGCAGTAACACTGGGAGACAGGTGTTTCGGTGCCTGATAATAACCAAGCATTTGCTGGTTTAAATGCCTAGCTTATTCAGACTTCCTGTTTTATTGTAGATTTTTATTTCAATTTAAATTTTTTTTTAGGTCGCAATTCTATGCATGTTTAGACAGCAATGAGTCCTACAACTCCCAGCATTCACTGGCTGAGGAATGCTGGGAGTTGTAGGACTCATTACTGTCTAGACATGCATAGGATTGCGCCCTTAATGAATTTTCCACACCATTCTGGAATTTGTTAATGAAGTGTAGTCTGTAAATATTATAAATAAAATAATAACAACCACTGTGGAACAACTGTGGGGAAATAGGATGCTATACTAGGTAAGAATTTGGTTTGATCCAGCAGGGATCTTCTTACAAAGGCCAGAGCAGAACTTTTCCAGAAAACACTTTTATTGATAGAATAAAATAAAAGGAAAATTGCAAGGAAAATGAATGAAAACATCATGTCCCAGAAGGAAGGAGGAGAGATATGCAGAGAGAGAGGAGAGAGAAGGAATCAGGGGAATGCAGAATGAGCGAGATATTACAATTGTATATTTCTCCTTACTTATGATCTGTCTGAAGACACATCAGAGGAATGGGGACAAAGGTCTTCAGCATCAAGGCAAATCCAGAAGAAGGTGGGGAAAAAGGCATTCCTCAGCCTCCAGCAGGGTTGGACCTTAGGACCAAAGTCCAGGGTCCTGTAGCCCAGGGCCCCCCAACTGACTACCCGGAGAGTGGCAAGTGATGTGGGCAGAAGCAAATTCCATTTTATTCTGGCAGCCGTAATGGTGCTCTGATTTAAGTGAGCTTAGAATGCAAAACTGCAAGAATTCAGACTATTATTTTTTAATATTAGGATTGGCAAACAGTTTTGTTGTTGTTGTTCTAACACATCAGGAATGTAGAAACAGTTTTAAAACATGGAACGGCAGCTGGAGGGTGTCAGAGAAATGTTGGTTGTGTGCTACCTGAAGTAATACACGTGACAATCCGAAGGGGGCCCTCATAAGATCATTAAGTCCAGGGTCTAAAGCTACCTAGCTGCACCACTGCTAGCCACAGCAAGGTTTGACCAGGCAAACATTGTGGGATGATGGGGTACAGAGATGGGACCCCAAAGCCAGGAGTCCCATGAGTCAGGGAGACCATCTGCCTGCCAGCAGGACTGCTTTCTGGAGTTCACACTGAGTTCAAGGCTGCAAGACCAGTTATAGGCTTAGAAAAACAAAAGCCAACAAAAACTAGAGCGGCAACTGACAGGAAGATTTCCCAGGGGCAGGGTAGTTGGGGGGCGGGGGTGGGTGGAGAGAATAGAGGGCAGCAGCACACCCTGCTGCCTCAGGCAGCAGGAGGTGTTGCGTCAGCCCTGGCCCAGCACACCAAACAACTCCTTTACACCCACAGTTTTCAGCACCAACGGAAACCTATTTCACAGCAGTCCCAGCTGCCAGTATGACAATGTGTTAAATAAAAAAGGGGGAGGGGAGGTCACCTTGCTGGGCACCAAGGAAGCTGTCCAGGGCACATTGGTGCCCATGAGCACTATGTTGCCTACCCCTGAATTTCACTAGAGGGCATTATGCATTGGGGGCTTGCTCTTGTGTGTAAGTCCTTTTCTGGGCTTATGCAGCAGTGAAAGGGAGGGAGGGAGAGTTCATTTGGCCCAGAGTCCATAGTGGAGAAGTGGGGCGGCTATTCCTGTGGATGGCAGTGGTCTGTCCTCTGGGTGTCTCTATGACTAGGGGTCACCAACATGGGCACCAGTGAGGCTATGGACACCGCTCTTGCCACCCACCAGGTCTCTCCCCCCTGCCCCCGATTTTTATTTTATTTCTTCAGGTCTTTTATTTAAGAAAATTACTGGGAGGCTGGCATGCTGAAAGTGAAGCGCTGCCCTTCAGCACCATCTTTATCTGGGTTCAAAAGAGTGGTTCTGTGCTTTGGAGCTCTGACCCTACCACTACATAGTAGTTTCTTGTACATAGAAGTACATAGGTTCTTGGAGAGGTTACTTTTCTTTAGTTTCTTAGTCTCATCAGTTAGCCTTCTGGGAAAGGAGTGCATTTTGTGACCAGCCATGCCCATCACGGTAGCCATTTTATGAATGGGGGAGACTTGTCCATTTGGACATGTTCCCCCCCCCCCATGGCAGCTATTTTGTGAAAGTTCCAATGACACTATCAAAATTCCAAATGTGCCCACCAGTCCCAAAAGATTGAGCCCCCTGGTTTAACTATTCATTGTGAACTATTTTGTTTCTGGTTTTTATTTTGTGTGAAGCCTTGCACTTCAGGAACCGCGATAGGCATCACTCTTCAATACCAAACCCTACCATGCTGACTGAGATCACACACCAGCAAACACCACAGAGGACATGCTCAGAAGACACACACACACAGAGACCCAGAGAAATGCTCCTGCCATTGAGGACCCACAACCAGAGTCTGTGATCAGAGGAAGAAGACCAGCCTGGCCCCACTGACTGCACACAAGTCAAGGCCAGGTTGGCACTGCTCTCCATTTTTGGACACTGCCCTGATCTAAATTCCTAGGTTATCACTCCTCCATCCTGGAAAGAACTTGCATTATTACTGCTGCCCACAAAAATCTCATATGCATGTGACTGCATCGTTCCTGAGAACAATCTATGCTGCTTCACTGCCTATGCCTTAAATTGTATTGCCAATTTTTTTCTCTAATAAAAAAAGATTAATATGTAATTCCAAATGTTGCTCTCCTGTGCCCAGATTGTGGAGATCTGTTTTGTATTGTATTATACCTGGCTTATGGAGGTAGGTGTCCATATCTTCACTTATCAACCAGATTAGTATTTTGCTTGTGGCCTCTCAGCAAAGCTCACTGTCATTTTTTTGACAGAAAGAAGGGAGAACCACTTGCCTGGAAATTATGATTGGATGAAAGGCTATAGTTGTGATTGGTTGGCTCAGTGCAGTATTTTGCTTCACTTGACATAAATAAGAGAGCACAGGAGGAGAAGCTGGTTGGTCAGTAAATAGATGCCTCTTACACTTTAGGATTGTTTTAGGCTACCAATCCAAAAATCAACCAATCAAGGGAGGCCAAACTATACATTAGGCTAATCATGTAGCACATTGTGGAGGTCAATAGTGTTATTTACTCATGTGTAGACATGCACATCCCCAATCTGAATTAGGAGCTCTGATAGGGGAGGTTTAAATCTTCTCCCACCCCCACCCCCATCCCCAAATTTCACAAGCCATGGGGGGGGGGTGTCAAAAAGGGGGAAACCTCCATTGGCTCCATTGGAGACATTTTTCTTTTTTAAAGAAAATTTTGGAAGGAGGGGGGGATGGATGAAGGGAAGGTTTAATCCTACCCTCCCAGAGTGCAGTGGTTCCAATTCAAACTGGGGCCAAGCATGCTTACCCAAGAGTAAAATAAAAAAAAGAAAAGAAATAAGCCTCAGATACACACCATGTGATTAGCGTATTGTATTGGCTCTTAAATATCTCTGGGAAACCTGTGTGATTGATGTTAAGCAGGTACTTTTGTGACCCTCACTTATTTTTCATCGAATGCATTGTTTTGCTTTCAGTTTAAGAAGTTTCTTGTTGTGCCATGATAAATCAATAGTTACCACAGTTATCCCTCTCCAAAAACAAATGAGGCTTTTTAAAGATATAATAGATGCTCGAGAGAAATTAGTCAAAGCTGTAGTTAACCCTCATAGCAGAATGAGGTTTTTTGTTTTCTTTAAGATATGTAAAAAATACGTTTAGAGTGATGGATTTATTGTACAGATTTGTGGTTCAGAGTGCTTTAAATGGGTTTTGTAATACATCACAAAGGGAGAAGTGCTTAGTCTTCTTGCACCCTAAGGCTACTGGTTCAGCTACCTGGACTACACACATGACTGTGACTAATAAGCGTTTCCATCCGGTCTTGGTGCCCATGCAGCTTTGAAGATGCACTCAGCCTGAACTGATATTGCAAGTGCAGACTCTTTGTCTGGGGAAAGAAAGAGTTTGGGATTTTTGGAGCCAGAAGAGAAATGGGACCTTTCAGTACATAAAATTTTATGTGCTGCTGCCGTCAGTATTCTCTGAGGCTTGTCTCTTGGCTCCTGCTGTGCTAACTAATGCATGGTCTTCTTATAAAAACAAAAGCAATTTCTGAGGACGGGGCAAGGGAGGCTACAGATTCTTCACTGGTGTAACTCTCTGGAGCTGCCTTGAATCCATGTTGATTCAGACAACCGCTGGACTCAGGATGTCCACAATGCAACCCCACGAACGACCAGCCATTGGTGAGAAACCACTGCCAGGCTCAAGAACAAACCATGTGCTCACCATCACAACCTGGGGGGTCAGATCCAGGAAGTGCCTCCCATGAAGGGTGCCACTCCAGAATGTGCCTCTGCCCAATTTGGGAGGATCCCCCTCTATATAGTATTTTCGGGGAGCTGCAGGAGCTGTCATGAAGTGGAGGGGGCCAGGAAGGCTGCTTCCACCAGCCCTGTTGCACGCACCTAAATCTGGCTCCACCTCAGTGTCTTTTGTAGCAGCTTAATCCTGCCTGCCTGTGGTTACAGCTGCTGCTGTCATGTGCCTGACAGTCATGGCAAACTGGATCTTGGCAAAACTGTCCAGCTTGTCATTACATGTAAAAGTGCTTCCTGGCCATTCCGTATCATGTAATTGTGTAAAGGTTTTAAAACTGTAAGTTGCCACACTCCATAGGAGAGTATGACTTCTCACTTCATATTTAAGTAGTAACCATGGCCAACATGCAATGAAATCATGTTTCCTCTTGTTACACAGCTGTGGCATTTCCAAGGGTAACTGGAACTGCAGTTCACATACTGGGAAAATATGTAAACTGTAATCATATTATCAAAGTTAAGTTCCTTTGAAAAAGCAGAATTAAATCTGCTGGCTAGTCTAACAACTTACTAGCAGTCGTTATATCATGAAAGGTATGTTCAAATGTCACATTTCTCATATGTTAAATCTTCTGTGAAGCATCACGTGTTGAACGATTGATGCCTTACGTTTTATTCATGGTCTGTGTTCAAAAGTTCTTTTAATCAGTTGGTAATATTATGCTATAGTGGTTTGCCACAAAGGATGTTACACCCACACAGAAATTCCTTAAATGCAAGCCAGATTCCTGTGGGATCAGATAGAAGAGACTAGAAGCAGCCACATACATTTGGCAAGTCGGTCCACTTCTCCATGATCTAGTAGAGAACTGGCTCATTTGCTTGAGCCATCTGGTACAGTTATGAACAAAATGTCATCCTTATCCAGCAGGTGACAAGGTGGGACAAATCTCACCCACTCCTATTATTTTTGCACTATAATCTGGCTGCTCATACAACATGATTCTGTTATTTAAACTACTATGCTAGAACTGTTTGGGAACAGAGACTCTTGCTTTGATATCTGTGGGTGGATTCTAGCCCCTGTTATTTTATCAAATAGACAACAGTTATGTCTTAAAATGCCTATTGATACAGTGGTTAGAGTGTTGGACTGGGACTTGGAAGACCTGGGTTCTAGTCCTCACTCAGCCCTGAGGCTCCTGGGTGACTTTGGGCCAGTCACTGATTCTCAGCCTAATGTATCTCACAGGGTTGTTGTGAGGATAAAATGGAGAGGATGAGAGCAAGGGGAGACATGATAGAGGTGTACAGAATTATGCATGGTGTAGAGAAAAGTGGATAGGGAGACATTTTTCTCCCTCTCTCATAATGCTAGAACCAGGAGTCATTCCATGAAGCTGATTGGTGGGAGATTCAGGACAGATAAAAGGAAGGGCTTCTTCACACAGCATGTAGTTAAACTATGGAATTCGCTACCACAGGATGTAGTGATGGCCACCAGTTTGGATGGCTTTAAAACGGGGGTAGACAAATTCCTGGAGGAGAAGGCTATCAATGGCTACTAGTCCTAATGGCTATATTCTACCTCCAGATCAGAAGTAGTATGTCTGTGTATACCAGTTACTGGGGAACGTGGGTGGGATGGTGATGATGCACTCATGTCCTGCTTGTGGGTTCCCAGTTGACAGCAGGTTGGCCACTGTGTGACCAGAATGCTGGACTAGATGGACCCTTGGTCTGATCCAGCATGGCTCTCTTTGTGTTCTTATGTTCATGTATGTAGCCTTGGGCTCCATGGAGTAAAGATGGTATATAAATGTGATAAATAAATAATATATCTCTGTCTGTCTGTCTGCCTGCCTGCCTGTATAAATTCATATATCCCACCTCAAATAATGTCATAGAAGACAATATGACAAAGATCATGGGTGAGTACATAAAATAAAATGTTGTTTTCAACAGCACCATGAAATGAACATGATGCCTGAAAGCACCCTAAAACATACAGAACTCTGTGGCCATTTTTAAAGTGTATTCTCTCTCTGGTTGGTTCTACGACCAACTGGCTGTTAAATTGTAGTTTGTATACTCTACAGTATGTTTCCAGTGACTTCAGAATTGGTGTTGTTGTTTATTCGGTCAGTCACTTCTGACTCTTCGTGACTTCATGGACCAGCCCACGCCAGAGCTTCCTGTCGGCCGTTGCCATCCCCAGCTCCCCCAAGGTTGAGTCCGTCACCTCCAGAACATCATCCATCTGCCTCGCCCTTGGTCGGCCCCTCTTCCTTTTGCCTTCCACTTTCCTTAGCATCAGCATCTTCTCCAGGGTATCCTGTCTTCTCGTTATGTGGCCAAAGTACTTCAGTTTTGCCTTTAATATCCTTCCCTCAGATGAGCAGTCTGGCTTTATTTCCTGGAGTATGGACTGGTTTGATCTTCTTGCAGTCCAAGGCACTCTCAGAATTTTCCTCCAGCACCACAGTTCAAAAGCATCTATCTTCCTTCGCTCAGCCTTCCTTATGGTCCGGCTCTCGCAGCCATAGGTTACTACAGGGAATAATATTGCTTTAACTCTATTAGTATTAATTGGAAAACAGCCATTGAAAAATGAAACAACAGCCTTGTAAGGTCAGACTAAATCGCCCAGACCTAGTCTAGTAGCCTGTGTCTGACATACTAGCAGTTTACAATGCTTCTGTATCACACTGGCTTCTAGTTTCTGACAGGCTTGTGTTTAGATAATATCATCAGTGGAAAGATAGATGTCCATTAACATACCTGTCTTCAATAACTGGTTTTCTATAGATTCTATCTAGCAGGTGTTTGTTTTAAAAAAACACAGTTGAGTCATTGCTTCATCTTTCTTAAGTAGGGATGGGCTGCCTGGCAGCTGAGGGAATGGAGTCAAGAAAGAGACCTTGTTTTGGCCCAACACTAACCATGAGAAGTGGCCCAAAGGGGGTCTCTGCTCACATTCCTGTTCAGGGAGGACTGGGCAGGAAGGGGTGGGGTGGGGTGGAGACATTTTGCACTGGTTGTCAGTGTCAACCAGCTTACGAAGATTCCTGGAGTTCCGTTTGGTGTCAACAGGGCTTACACAGAATGAATCTTTGAACAGCAAAAAATGTTGTTTTCTTCAGTAGTATGCATTGTGGCAACCTTTAGCTTCAGTTAGACAATATGTTTCCAACAAGAAAGGAATAAAGAACTGGTATAATCATATATATATTGTGGTTAGTTTCAAGAAATAATGTGAGACATGTATTTCTGGAAACAATTAAAGGCTAACTGAAGTGTATCCTAATAGTAATTACTTGCCACCCATGTCTCCCCTTCTCCTGGTAATTTTATTTCATTCCGCACCCAAGGCCCCAGTCCTGATTATCTAGTGGTTTTGGTCACGCCTTGTTGCTTTTCTGCTTTTGCAAATAAAGCTTAGATGATCCATCTTGGTGACTGAAAGAATGTTCCTACAGCTATTCTATGTTTATTCAAACTCCAGACTTCCTCATTCTGTGCCCCTTTTCATTGTGTTATATCCTCATCATAAAAAAAAGGGGAGGGATTCTAGCATTCGATGTAACAACAGCTGCGGACATCATTCTCCAGTTATGAAATGACTCTACTAGATTTAGATTTAGAGATTTAGATTTAGAGCCCTTAGCTCTGGCTCCTTCTCCATTCTCCACCTCTTTTGCCCACCTAACGCTACTCCTGCCAATGCCACTGTCATAACATTCCCCTAACCTAACCCGTATTTGCATGCTTTCTATACCACTGATAATTCCCCTTTAACGAACGGTTCCTGGTTCCTAATGACAAGAATGGCTTGCCTTTTTTTAAAACTATTCACACTGCCTAGGATGCAAGCCAAAACAGACACTACTTAAAGACATAGCAAGCAGCTACATCTGTTGTTCTTTTTTACTCTAGTGCAAGTGCAGGGAGCCTTATCCAGATCTGGACCCTAGTGGGAGCAGGTAGAGGGGGTGTTAACTTCCACCACACACACATACACACTGTGATCCCAATCCAGATCAGGCCCATGGCCCTGAAATTTATAGTGCCATTTATTTATTATTTTATTTATTGAATTTCTTAATCGCCCATCTGGCCGGTCACCTGGCCACTCTGGGTGATGTACAGCAATACAAAAGTTTTAAAACAATACAATTCTACTTTAAAACATCATATTACTAAAAATACCCTAACCCACCCCAAATGCCTACATGAACAACCACGTTTTCAGTGTGTGGCGGAAGCTCATTAAAGAGGGGGCATGACGGAGTTCCCTAGGGAGGGAGGTCCACAGAGTGCAGGCCACCACAGAGAAGGCCCTCTCCCTCATCCTCACCAGCCTAGCTGTCCTGGCTGATGGGACAGAGAGAAGGCCATCCGAGGCTGATCTTGTTAAGTGGCCTGTCTGGTGTTGCTGGAGGTGCTCCTTAAGATAGGCTGGACCGGAACCATACAGGGTTTTAAAGGTCAAAACCAACACCTTGAATTTGGCCCGGAAAACAACTGGTAACCAGTACAACTCCTTCAGCACTGGAGTGATGTGATCATGTAGTGATTCATTAAACTATTTGGCACTATAAATTGCAGGCATGGGCCCCTATCTGGGTCAGGACCACAGTGTGAGGGAAAGGGTTAGAGCCCCTTATGCTAAGATCCCATTCCAAATTGGGCTCTTGCGCTTACACTAGAACAAAAGACATATCTGCTTGCTTTGTCTTCCACGTAATGTCTGCTTTGGCCCTGAATGGGGACATAATTCCATTCATTTGTGGAAGGACCCAAGGAGGCACCCCTCTGAAATTGTCTTCTCTCTCACAGCTCTCCTGCCTGTGTGGAGCTGGCATGTTCCGAGGCAGTAGTTACTGCCCATTGTTGATCTTAATAACACAAGCGAGAGAACCATGCCTAATAATGGCTGGATTTTAATAGCACAGGAAAGGAAAGGAGAATTGCAGCCATAGCATCATATGCTACAGTAAATGAAGAGATGCAGCCCCTCCTGCTACCCTTCATATACTTATGTCATACATGGTGATGCTACATCTCTCTTGTGCATTTATACCTCGTAGCACACTCAATAACATCTGTTGTGGTATTTTGGATAATGCCGAACAACAAGCAGGAAATAATGCTAGAAAAGCGGCATACAGATCCGGAATGTGCTCCAACAATCACCGGTGTACTTCAATACCGATGAAAAGGACTAGCGTAGTCCAGCCCAGGTCACAGTCTTCCACCTTCTGGTGAGCTGCATTGTTTTTCTATTTAAATTATAATCATTCTTTCTAAATTTGCATCTATACATACACGTTAGCTTATGCAAATTTGATGCAAATTGGGCCCTCTTTTGTCCTCTTTTTTGGTGAGGCATGTCCACTATTGGGGTGATTCATAAATGGCCACCTTACCACCTTGTTTCTCCCCCACTTCTAAGATCCAGTTGCTCACCATTCAGCAAAGGTCACCTGGAAGGGCAGCTTGGCCTGGCATAAGCCCTGGCTGAAGCCCTGGCTGGTGTGAGGCCTGCCAAATAGCTCTGCATCAGAGCTGTTCGTTTTCAATGGGGAGGGCATATCCTTTCCCCTGTGTCAGTGGTGGGCAACTTGTGGCCCTCTGATGCTTTGGCATACAACTCCCTATGGGCTCTTAGCTGGAAGAGCCAATGCTGAGGGATGATGAGAGTTGTAGCCCCCCCCACCCCCCGGAAGGCTACCAGTTGCCCTGCCCTGCCCTGCCCTGCCCTGCGCTGCCCTGCCCTGCCCTGCCCTATGTATTGTATATGTCCTTGAGCTGTGTGCAGTCAAAGATTTATGAAATTTTTGCAGGAATATAGAGCTAGCCTTTTTTCCCTTCTGCTTTTTTTTTTACATTCCACATCATGATACAATTTTTGTGAGAAGAGAGATTGGTTTGGGAAATGTGATAATGGATATGGGGACTGAAACATACTCCTAAAACTAATATTTCATTTACTTTAAATGGCATTTTGTTTTAAACATTTGTTTTGTTTAAAAAAAAACACAGCCTTTTAATATAGATGCTGCTTTGCATGTTACATTTTCATCAGTTATTTTTGAAACCATGACAAACTAAGAGAGTTTGTCACCTGCAAACCAATATTTTATTGATATAGCAAGAATTCAGAGCTGCACTAGTCTAAAGGACACTGGATTATTGTATTCCTTGTGGTTTCCTGACTGCTATTAAATCAATGTTGGCAATAAAATAAGAACCTTGCCTGTAAATACTTTTCTCTGACAGTTTTCTGGGACTGATTAAATATTTGCATGGTTCAATTGCAGCCCTGTATGATCAGATTCAATGTCCAACTCAATTCTCTGGGATGGTGAATTTTCTTTATTCATTTATATGCAAAAAGGGAAGGAATGTTAAATAGACACCTAAAACGTACCTAAGTAGATATACAATCAGGCAATGAATTAACATATTTTTCTTTAAAAAGAAAAAAAAAAGAATTTGTATTCCAACAGAATCTTTCTGTATATAATTGCATGCATTATTTATACTAATAGAAATATTAAAATATGCATTCATTGGAGAGGTCACGTTCATTATTGCTATAACATGCATGAATGATGGTTCTTTCTCAAATAAAGGGAGCAAAACAGAGTGTACAATGAAAATTATATATATAACATAGGAGAATTCTTATGTAAAGTGTGTGCCTATTATTAAATCACATGTTCTAAAGCTGAGCTTAGACACTCACAGTTGGTTGTAGGGTTGAACTCTTGCAATCCCCTGGCTGACAACAAGCCTTGCAAATCTTCTGATTAGAGTGTCCAGCGATAGTTCTGGTAAAGCAGGGGCACAATGGAAAAGTCTTCAACTCTTTCCTGAGAGTAAATAGACTGTAATAGCAGTGAAATTATTAATTCACACTATTCTCCAATTCAGGAATGAGTAACTTCCAGGGTTCAGTGGCCACATTGCCGCCTCTGGAACCCACCAAGGTCCACACCTCTCACCCAATGCCACAGAAATTGCTTCCACCACCCACTGAATTTGCTGTGGCAGTGGTGGCAAAACTCCCCCAGCAATGTTGCATGGAAACAGACTACACAGGAAGCATGCACCTTGTTTTCAAGTAATGTTGCAGTCCTGGGAGCCATCCGGGAGCGCGATTCTGCTTGCAAACAAGATGCTCTCTCCCCTGCAGGTCTTGTTTCCTTGCAAAATCACCACTTTTTTTTGCCACTACTGCTGTTGCAACAAATTCTCCAGTCAGACTGGAGAGGGTTCAGAGGAGGGCATCGAAGATGGGGACTGGAAACAAAGCCCTATGAGGAGAGACTGAAAGAGCTGGGCATGTTTAGCCTTGAGAAGAGAAGACTGAGGGGAGAAATGATAACGCTCTTCAAGTACTTGAAAGGTTGTCACAGAGAGAAAGGCCAGGATGAGGACACAGAATAATGAGCTGAAGTTACAGGAAGCCAGATTCCGGCTGAGCATCAGGAAAAACTTCTTGACTGTCAGAGCACTACGACACAAAATTGGGCAGGGTAGCTAATACCCTGGAAGACAGAAACAAAATTCAAAGTTCAGAGAGCTTCGGCTATTGGGCGGTATAGAAATAAATAAATAAATAAATAAATAAATAAAAGTGATCTTGATAGGCTGGAGTACTGGGCAGAAAACAACAGAATGACATTTAATAGGGATAAATGCCAAGTTCTGCACCTAGGAAAAAGAAACCAAATGCACAGTTACAAGATGGGGAATACTTGGCTCAAAAATACTACAAGCGAGAAGGATCTAGGAATTGTTGTCAATCACAAGCTGAAGATGAGCCAACAATGTGATGTGGCTGCAAAAAAGGCCAATGCTATTTTGGGCTGCATTAATAGAAGCATATCTTCCAAATCCTGTGAAGTACTAGTTCCCCTCTTCTCAGCATTGGTTAGGCCTCATCTTGAGTACTGTGTCCAGTTCTGGGCACCACACTTTAAGAAGGATGCAGACAAGCTGGAGAGGGTTCAGAGGAGGGCAACAAAGATGATCAGGGGACTGGAAACAAAGCCCTATGAAGAGAGACTGAAAGAACTGGGCATGTTTAGCCTTGAGAAGAGAAGACTGAGGGGAGATATGATAGCACTCTTCAAGTACTTGAAAGGTTGTCACAGAGAGGAAGGCCAGGATCTCTTCCCGATCATCCCAGAGTACAGGACACGAAATAATGAGCTCAGGTTACAGGAAGCCAGATTCCGGCTGAGCATCAGGAAAAACTTTCACACTGTTAGAGCAATACAACAATGGAACCAATTCCCTAGGGAGGTCGTGGGCTCTCCCACACTGGAGGCATTCGTATGAAGCTGGTCAGCCATCTGTCGGGGATGCTTTGACTTAGATTCCTGCACTGAGCAGGGGGTTGGACTCAATGGTCTTCTATGATTATGGAATTCGATGGAATTCGTTGGTTCTATGAAATTCAGCAGGAGTAGCCACAAGAACAGCCTTGGGGGGGCATGTTGCCCACCCCTGCTCTAATTAAAGCTCCAAGGCAGCATTTTTTGTAAATCTATCATGTTTATCATTTGATGATGTCAAGCTGTGAAGGTGATGATGAACAAGTATGAAGTACATTTTCCTGACCACTCATCATCATGAATTAGTATACAGAATTCCCTGGTCAGGCCAGCTTCAGCCTCTCTCAATCCCTTTTACTAAGAAAGCACTGGGACATATAAAACTGTTTGAAAGAGGCAAATGGAATACATATCAGTTCTGTAATGGTGATGTGGGTTCGTTTAAGAACCTGTCCGTAAATATTTCCTGATACATTTAATTTGGTGGAGGGATTACTCTCTGGAATGTGGGGGGGTGTTCTTGAACTTTGAGGTCACTGTGTCTATATTATTTTCTGTGTTATTATAAAGATCATTGTTATAAACAGCTGATAGTCGCTTGTTGTGTTCATGCCTTTTGTGTATGTCTGTGGGGGTGTCTTTTTATAAGTAGCCCAGGCACACTGAGTATGATCCAGAGAAGACTACGTAGATTTTTAGTCACTCAACAGAGTTTTCCCATCTCATCCTACCAGCTGCAGCCCATTGCATTCTCAAAGCCTTTCCTGATAGTAAGAGGACTTTCTGCATTATGGTGGAGAGAGACTGCAGAAAGAGCAGACCCCCCCCCCTCAAAAAATGGACAGAAGTGCCTTCTACTTGTGCAAGGAGATGTCTGTATCTCACACAATCTACTTTTGTTAAATTTTGAAATATCAAAGATATTTTTTCCTAAAAATTCTAATAAGCCACTCTTATAAAATTGTGTGCCTTTATATTTTAGTTGAAAATCAAGTCAAATGTGTTGCGACTTTGTCATTAACACCATGTGCAAATGTACTCATGTGCATTCACATGCAGGATCTCTACACCCTCAAAAATGAATGTCCTTTCTTGCTCTCGCTCTCGCTCACTCTCCCTCACACACACACACACACAGAATAAATACAATTTTGTTATTTTTCAGATTTGTTAAAAGTTGGGTTTCTCTCTGCTTTTCTCAGATCAAGATGCTATAATTAGAATTTTAGGTTAATGTAAGGCAGAAAGCAAACAAAATCCAAGATGGTCTGTCTGTCTGTCTTTCTTGGGGTGGGGTTGGGGGTGGCAGGGGCTTTGTGGGTGGAATCCACTCTTCAGACTCAGGGCTCCTCACCATGTAATACATATAAATAATTGAAATCTGTGACAAAAATATTCATTAGATACAGGAAAACGGTATGGGTCACTTTATTGCCACATTCAATTAATAAAAATTAGACAATTCTTGTTAAGCTGAACTGATGGTCCATACAATCACCTTGTCTTAGTTCTGACAAGTATCCACATTTATTTGTGTGATGAAGTTAGCAACAACACAGAGCATTATTAAATTTCTTGCCACCCATTCTTAGTCCCTGGCTTAAGGTTTACGGTGCAGCCCAGTACTAACTGAGATGTAAGTTGCCCCGTGTCCAATGGGGTTTACACCACAGTAAGTGTGTTTACTGGCTTAGAAATTCCCTAAACCAGGGCCAGGCAACTTGTGGTCCTCTAGATGTTTTGGACTGAAACTCCCAGATCCCTCACTATTGGCTACCATGGCTAGGGCTGATGGGAATTGTAGGCCAAAAATCTGAAGGGCCACAGGTTGCCCACCCCTGCTCTAAGCATTAATATTTTCTATGCACTTAAAAAAAATAAAAATCTCTTTTTGAATTCTATTGTAACAATGGCAACTACCTCTTTCTAGGATAGTTACACGGGCCAGTTATTGGCTGTGTGTGTGTGTGTGTGTGTGTGTGTGTAGGGGGGATGTGACAGACTTTTATTTGCACTTGCTGCTGCATATTAATTTCCAAGAGGAGACTTTAGCCCAATATAAAATCTGATGACAAAACAAAACTCTGTTAAGTGTAGAGTTAAGACAGAGTTATGAAAATGTAAGGGCCACAAAACAGAAATTACAAAATTGATCACCTCCTGCCTTCAGGAACCAGCACAGTAACTTTAACTGCATTCTGTCTAGTTCCCTAAATAACCCTCCTGCAGATGCCTCCATTGATGATCTATTAAGGGTGCCATCCTATGCACATTTAGACCTTAAAAAGTCCCACAACTGCCAGCATGCCCCAGCCACCATGCCTGGCTGGAAAATGCTGGGTGTTGTAGGACTTTCTTTCTGTCTAAACATGCATAGGATGGCACCTTAAGTGAATAATGTTCATGAAAGATCATCTGCTCCATGCCTACATTTTTCTTCTTGGTACGTTGGGGAAAAAAGACTCCAGAGCTCCCCTCAGTTATAAAGCACCCACAAGGAAGTTGAAGGCTAGAGAGAACAGGCATAAAAGAACTAATAAATTGTTTTATACCTTTCCACTACATTTTCACTGGCTTTTATCTTTGTTCAACTTCAGCCATGGCTCTGTTTTTGCCCACACTGCTTAGATAATAAGGATTAATTTGCTGTGACCTATTTGTTTTAACCTTAATGTGACCTTTAAGCTTTTCTATCCCCTTCTCTTACACTCTTGGCCATCTATGCTTTACAGCAAAATTTAAAAGCAAAGTTCTCTGTTATGCTTAAATTTTATGACACAGCCATTGGTTTCAGGATATAATATTTTCCTGAATTTTTCCATTAAACCTGTCCCTCAAAAGAGGGCTTGTTTGATACCGCAGGGCATATGCACAAGGTTTTGCACAGGGCAGGCGCAAGAGCAATACATGCAGCTATTTGTTTGGCTGGGATCTGTGGATCCTGCGGTACTCATGTCATTAGGTACATAACCCCATCAAGCTATGGAGCTTTACAGAGTTCATAAGCAAAAATTACAGGCCATAGACCAGGGGTGGGCAACTAATGGCCCTCCAGACATTGTTAGACTGCAACTCCCATCATCCTACTCCATTGGCTATGCTGGCTACGGCTGACGGGGGTTGTAGTCCAACAATATCTGGAGGGCCACCCCATCCTAGACCCTGCATGCACTGGGGGTTTTACAATTTCTTCTTCTGATGGCACTGCATTGTATACAGCTCTGGAGGATCTCCCCATGTATATGTTTGCATGTGTGGCTTTTCATACTGCCAGAGGAGACTGCAGCCTCTCAGATGTCATGTTGGGCATTCAGCACCACAAAGCACTCCTCCTCACACAACCTTTTACTTCCTTTGGATAAATGTGAGTTAAGCACAACCTCTTAAACATTATGTACTATCTGTAAATGGTTCAGTGGGGCATGGTGTCAAGAAGTGTGAAATGCATAGCCACACACCTTCACAAATTTTTGAAGTACAGTTCCAGCGTTGTGCTCAAGTCACAAATAAGGTTTTCTGAAGTTAAAGTCTGTAATGTTGGTCTGGTTGGTTTGAGTTTATCAGGTCTTCATAACGTTTACATGTAAATACATAGATCTCTGTCACATTCTCACAGTACCACTTTTCATGGAGGAAAATGTTTTTCTCATGCTCCTCTGGCCACCTCACCTGCCCTTTATTCATTAATCCACCTTATCTAACCAAACAGATGCCACTGAGCAAAATTTAGGCTCTCACAAAAATGCAGTGGTACCCAGATAATGGAACACCTGATAAGAATTCGTTCCACCCTGTAAAACTTCTCTGGGAAAGAACAGAACTTTCCTATTAACATACCTTCACTTAAAAGGATATTCTCTCTGTGAAAGAGAATCCTGTTTTGAATCCCTTCACTTACTGTTAAAATGGGGCTGTCTTGTGCTTTGGCATCACCTAATTCACACCCCTTTAGTCAGTCTTCATTCCTCTGTGTCATTAGAACACCTGTCAAATTGCTATTATTCTTTGACTTCCATCTTCAGCTCCACTCCTCCAGTGTCCAAGGTACTCAGTAACAGTGCTGTAAATATAGAGGATTTTTAGATTCTGGCAGCAGGACAGTAGACACAACAACTTGGCATGTGCATAAGAGAACCCTACACCCAATTTGGTCAATGGCAGATAATATTCAGAGCTGACCAGTAAAAACAGTAAGTCTTATCATCTCTCATTGCTAGAATTAACAAGGGCTTACTTTTAAATAAGGTTTTTAAAAATGATCTGTGGCACACCTCCCTTCGCATTCTTTAAAGCTGAAGTAATTAATCTGGGGGGACTTTCCCTGAGGCAACAAATTAGCACTTCTGGTTACACTCTAGTTCCATTTAGACTCAAGCTTCACCCTCAGGCTTGGCGGCGGGGGTGACACGTACACAGAGAGAGAGAGAGAGAAAGAGAGAGATGGTGGGGAAATCTCTTCTTGCCATTGTTGAATCACACTGTTCAAAAGGGAGCTTAAATGAATAGCCTCATCCAAAACTTGTTTACTTGGATGTAAGTCCTACTGTGCTATTAAATGATAATTAATAAAGAGCCTTGTAGCACCTTAAAGTCTAACAAACGTATTATGCCATAATAAAATTGTTAGTTGTTAAGATGCCACAAGACTCTCAGTTGTGTTCGCTACAACAGACTAACACAGCTACCCCTCTGGAAATTGTTACTGGGATAATTAATGAACATCACGTGATCCTGAATATTCATTTATTTATAAAAATTTCCAAACACCCCTACCAAGGCTCCCAGGGCAGTGAACACTGTTAAAAATGAGCAATAAAAATAGGCATAAATGTTAAAATCGTGAAATAAAATAATGGTAAAATTACAAATTAACAAGATGAGGAGTTATTAACTGACATTTGCTTGCTAAAAGCCTGAGCAATTTTTTAAAAAATATATATTTTAATTAGTTGCCACACACTTTAGGAGAGGCATGCCGGAGGGCCTTTCCCAAGAGAAGGTGCCTTACCTGCAATGCTACAATTGAAAAGGCCCTTCCCTGCAGAAATACTTCTTGAATATAAGCCTCTCCTGCTGATCTTCAGAGGTGGACAGGTTTGTATGGGAGATAACAGTCTCAAAATCTCTGGGCCCAAGCCTCTAAAGGTGCAATCCTATGCATGTTTAGACATAAAAAGTCCTACAACTCCCAGCATTCCCCAGCCAGCATCATTTTTCTGTCTCAACATGCATAGGATTGCACCCTAAATATTTTAAAAGTAATAACTGGCACCTTGAACTGAACTACAGTCAAACTGGAAAACCGCAGCTGAGCAAGTGTTGGCTCAATACAGTCTGTTTTTGTCTGAGTCCTGTTAAAAGCTAGTTGAAGCTTTGTGTTTTCAAGGGTTTATTCACACAGAGTCGAATATTACAGTAGTAGCCTAGGCAAGAGGTTACATGAATGTAACTCCGTTACTGAAGACAAGCGGCATCTCTACACCAGCCTAAAATCTTGCATTTAAAACAGGGCTTTCTGCTTCCGTTTTAAATGCAGGATCTCAATGACTCCCTTTTTCACCTCCCCCCTTTTCCCCCTCCCCTTCCCCCCTCCTTCTCCCCATATCAGAGTCTTCCGTTATCTTTCATTGATCTCGCTCCTCTTCTTGCCGCTTTAACTCTTTTGACAGAGGAAACTGAAGTGGAACACAACGGGGTAATTTGATAGCTCATTATCTGTGATCTATTTAAAAACGGGGCAAAGGGCATTTAGTGCAGGAGGGTCACGGCGTCATGTAAAGAGCCCGCAAACTTCCGTGAAGGAGCAAGGTCAATCGCAGGATAAAAGCCCGGTGTGAAGGAGCCCAAGGTGTTTCTAATCACTTTATCAGGCATGACTGATTCAAAGCTTTCCTGGGCAAAGCTGCAATATGGGCATCTAGGAACAAGGCTAGATCTAGAGATCCTACCAAGAGGTTTTTATTCCACACCCTGCACACACTCCTTTTTATGTATCTGTAGTTGGATGATGGGAGTTGTGGGCTGAAACATCTGAAGGGCCACAAGTTGCCCACCCTGATATACATGAGTGCTTACTGCACATTCTTTGCTTATGTGAACCAGCTTTTTGCAATTCTGGGAAGGTGCGTTATAAAAAGAATGAAGAAACACAATCTCTCGCTCAAAAAACACATCTTCCAGGACATCTTCAAATTCAAAACACATGTTACAGCAGGCCAGGGATGGTATGTGTAAAGCATGTGTGTTAAAAGTCACAGACTCCTTAACTGGGTTTTGTGTGAATAAAACCTCACTGGGAAGAGTATGAAGAAACACATGCACACAACTAGACTGACTTGTGGGCATGAATCATCAGAACAATCTGTAAGGGCTTCCCGTCTGTGGCTAATGGGATGTTTCACCAAGCTTTGTCACCATGGCAAATATTTTATAATACATAAACATTTGCTGTGCTGAAAATCCACCCACTCTTGCTGAAAGATGGCCAGGTTTTGTAAAACTGCATTCCAGCTACCCTGCTGCCTTCTAAGATAAGCCCTTTCAGTCAACATTCCATGTGTTTAAGAGAAATGTGTGAAAAGTACAGTTTAGAAGAACATGCATGCTTTTTCTTCTTACAGCTCAACCTTTTAAAGTTTTCATGAGAGAACTGCATTTTTAAACACACGTGCGCGCGCGCACATTTTTTGTCTCCACTAATTCTTTATTTGCCCTGTTTCTAGGGGCAAACTGGGAAGTTTTTGCCGAGTTTCCAGCTTCTGATTTTTAGCTTTGGCAGGTGCTAGAGGGATACTTCCGTTTTAATGAGATGTTCTTGCTTGAGCTTTCTGATTGTGCCTCCATTGATAGACTTATAAGACCAGATACTTCAATTTTTATTTTAAAAAGTGTCCTATTAGCAGGTCTGCAAAGTTATTTCTAAGTACATTTCATTATGTATCACTTTAAAAGGATCAAGTGAGTGCAAAATTCTAAATTACAAGTAAAAGGAAAATCAGAGGCTCCCACCTAATGACCTATGTAGCTTTCACTTTGCATGCAGGATGCGGGAGGGGGGCAATCCAGTGGCAGAATAAGCTGGTTATCTATAATGGAACAGTTCAGAGGCCTTTTGCAGAAGGCAAGTGGCGTACTACAACCTCCAGAAACCAATAAGTTGTATGCTTTCAAATTGTAAGAGAGTTTTAAACGTAGTCTGAACTTTGTCAGTCATGGAAAAACAAGACTGAAATCTTTGCCTCTGTATCATGTGACTAGTATCCTAATTCAGACCCATAGACAAGTTCCCCACAGAGTCAATTCTGTGGGGTTTACATTAATGCTTTGTTGGAAGTTTGAGTCAGTGGGTTCTATGGGTGAGCTGCATAGTGCTTTGTAATGGTTTCCTGGGTTTTCCTGTTAGTGGACTGGGTAATCTATACAAATGTGTGTCAGGCTGCTGTCTTTGCCAGCATGAGAGAGGAATGCTTAATGAAACAGTTGCCTGGGATACTCATGGATGCCTAAGACTTTTCAGGCAGTCCAGTGGCTGCAAGAAGACCCAGTCTGGGAAGCACAGGGGACATCTTAGACCTGAAGGGAGACCGAGAAGGGAAGGGAAGATCCCACCGCCAGGAGCTCAGGTTTTGGATCCCCTCAGCCTAGTTTTGCAGACCCATAACTATATTTTCTGTGACAAATCTTGAAATATTTATGTACTCTAATTTTATAGCCATCCTAACTGCGAAAATAAGCACCCTGAATTTCATGGAAGATATGGCTTTCGGGGGTTAGTAGTCATATTGGTTCCAGAAAATTGATTTCCCATTTCTCTAATCTCCCTCCCCACCCCATTCCCCGGTTCCCTACATTTTGCAATAGGTCCTCTTCCAGTGGCTAGAACTTTTTCAGCATGTTTTTTTTAGGAGGGCCCAGATACATGCATTTTGGACATGCCTTTGGATATATGGAGCTAAGCATTCCAGGAACAAAGGACAGGGACCTTTCTGGAAGTCTGCATATTTGACCTAACCAGGTTTAAGAACAAAGAAAGTGTGGCGCTGGGTCAGACCAGAGGCATATCTACTCCAGCATTCTGTTCGCCCAGTGGCCAGCCAGCTGCCTATGGGAAGCCCACAAGCAGGACATGAGCAGAATAGCACCCTCCCACTCATGTCCTTCAGCAACTGGTGCTTGGAGGCATTGAGCCACTGACATGGAAGGTAATATATAATTTTCTGGGACCAACATGACTACACAAACCTTGATCAAATAATCAGAGTCTGAAATCCTGGGCACACTCAACCACTGAAGTCAGAAAGATTCAGGCTTAGGATTGCATTGCATCACATGTTGCTGAAAAGCTGAACTAGAAACTGATTATTTATTTTATTATTAATATTTCTATACCACCGTTTTTGCCAAAAGGCCACCAAGGTGGTGCACAACCAATCTAAAATAAAACAATAAAATATTAAAAAAAAATGTGAATAAAAATATTTTAAAGCCTTTCCCAAGCTGGTGCCCTCCAGATATCTTGGACTGCAACTCCCATCAGCCACAGCCAGTGTGGCCAAAGGTCAGGAATGCTGGGAGTTATTGTCTAAAACATCTCACCACCACCAGGCTGGGGAAGGCTGCAGTAAAAGGGACAAGGGGAGCAAACGGGAGTTGGCCAGGGGAGTTGCAGTGGAATTGGAGACAAAGGAGACAAAGGCAAAGAGGTAAGTGGGCTGGAAGACCAGGGGGCTGTCCTTTTCCTTCTGCGTGGCTGTGAGCTCACCAGGTGCTCCTGAGAGCTCCAAATGAATTGAAGGGGTGTGGCCTGAGTACTCCCAGCAGCTGTGTGGGCGGGAAGTTTCAGTCTGTTTCCCGCCTCCCAGCTGAGCAGAGCAGAGCAGAGGAAACTGCTCCAGCTGGTCTAGGGACTATAGAAGCAAGCAAGCTCCCAGAGAGCGAGCGATCAGAGAGAGCTGACAGGGAGAGCAGACAGGAGTTGGCCAGGGGAGGTCAAGGGGGAGGCCCCTAACATTTTTTTTCTTTTTTTAAAATTTCTTTTTCTTGTAACACACACTTCCATACCAGTGGGCCGGTGAGCAGAGGACCAGGCACAGGCTACTCCATAACAATCAGAAAGCTAGACAAAAAGGAAAAGAGACTATGGAAGGACAAGACTCTCCAGTGGTGGTGACCTGCAAGGTGTGTGCCATGTTTGTTTTCTTGCCTGAGATCAACATGGCCTACACCTGCAACAAGTGCAAGTTGATCACATTGCTGGAAGAAAAAGGAAGAGGACTGGAGCGGCGACTGTCAACCCTCCAGCAGAAAATAAGAAAACACGAAGAGTTCTCGGACAGAATGATGGAACTACAGCAGCAAAGTGAAGAACAGAAACATGAAGAGCAACAGCAAGCTGAGGCAGAAGAGGGAAATGCTGAGGCAAGGAAATATGAAGTAGAGGATACTCCCTGGAAAAGGGTGACAGATAGGAGCAGAAGAAATAGAAGCCAGTCTGCACCAGCGGAGGCAGTGGATCTATGGAACTGTTTCCAGGTACTTGAGGATGAGACTGGAGGACAGCCTGCAGAGGAAGAATCACAGGGGAACCTACATGAGAGAGAGCAAGAGGCTAAAGGTCAGTCAAGCAGAGGCGATGAAACCAAGGCCTACAATCACAAGAAGAGAAGAGTAGTAGTAGTAGTGGGAGACTCCTTGCTGCGTGGGATCGAAACCCAAGTATGTCATGAAGACCTGTGGACTCACCAGGTATGTTGTCTCCCAGGAGGATGGATTAGAGACATGACTGAAGGGTTGCCTGCACTCATAAAGCCCACTGACAGGTATCCTTTTCTTCTCATCCATGTGGGATCAAATGATACCGCCAAGCGGAGCTACGAAGAAATCACGTCAGACTTTGAAGCTTTGGGAAGGAAACTCAAGAACTTTGGGGCCCAGATAGTTTTCTCATCCATCCTTCCAGTAGTTAGAAGAGGGACAGAAAGGGAAAGAAAAATACTCTGGGTGAATGACTGGCTATGAAGGTGGTGCCGGCGTGAGAGATTTGGATTCTGGGACCACAGGCTATACTTCCTGGAAGATGGACTGTTGGCAAGGTTGCACCTCACAAAGGCTGGGAAGAATGTGTTTGGCCACAGCATGAAGAGCTTCAACAGGAGGGCTTTAAACTGATCCTACAGGGGAGGGAGACATAAAGTTGGGGGTAACAATGGATGAAGGCTCATGCACCACAACGGAGAGAACAGCTCTAATAGCGCCCAATAATAGTCTTCACAAACATGTAGGAAGAAAGCCAGACTATAAAGCACATGGTCTTCAGTGTCTATACAATAATGCCCAGAGTATGGGAAACAAACAGAACGAACTTGAACTCTTAATACAGGAGGGAAATTATGACTTGATAGGTGTAACTGAAACTTGGTGGGATGACTCCCACGACTGGAATACAGAAATTGAAGGATCTAACTTGTTCAAAAAGAACAGGAGGAACAGAAAGGGAAGTGGGGTTGCGCTGTATGTGAAAAATACATATCTCTGCACAGAAATACAGGAGGATGAGCTTGGCAGCCCCATTGAGAGCATCTGGATCAAAATAAATGGAGCAAAGAATAAAAGGAACCTGGTGGTCGGAGTCTACTACCGGCCACCCAATCAAGGAGAATACGAGGATGAAACTTTTGAAAAGCAAATAGCCAATGTTTTAAGGAAGCATGATGTAGTAGTAATGGGGGACCTCAATTTCCCCGAGATTTGTTGGGAGACAAATTCTGCAAAACATGGCCCCTCCAGGAAATTCCTGACTTGTGTGGTGGATAGGGATGTACAAAAATCACTTACCTGTTCGCGGATTATGCTGATGGTGGGGGGGAGGAGGCGCTCTGTCCCTCCACCCGGAATCCTAGATGGGGGGGAGGCGCTCTGTCCCTCCCCCCAGAAACCTGGACGGGGGGGGAGGCGCTCCGTTCCTCCCCCCCCCCCCCGGAATCCTACTCGGCTGGCTCAGCAGCCAGCCAGGCCCAGCCAGGCCAGAGCCGTCCGCAGCCGGATTTCTGGCCGCGGAGGTCTTGGGGGGGGGGAGGCATATGCAAATGGCAGCGGCTATGGCCGCCGCCATTTGCATTCCTTATTTTTGATGTCTTAATCTACGTAAATATTTACGTAGACTAAGACGGCGAAAATAAGGGGAACGCAAATAGCGTAGTGGACGCTATTTGCATTCCCCTTATTTTCACCGTCTTAGTCTACGTAATTATTTACGTAGACTAAGATGGCCCAAAATAAGGAATGCAAATGGTGGTGGCCGTAGCCGCCGCCATTTGTGTATGCCTTTTTTTTTAAACCCAGTCGTTTTAGGCTATGTAAGTTTTTACGTAGCCTAATACATCTGGGTTAAAAAAAAAAAAAAGCATACACAAATGGTGGTGGCCGTAGCCGCCGCCATTTGCATATGCCTTTTTTTTTTTTTTTTTACCCAGACCTTTTAGGCTACGTAAAAACTTACATAGCCTATCACATGGGTGTAAAAAAAAAAACACAAAAACCTGCAAATGGCGGCGGCGGCGGCCGGTCAGAAGACCAGCTGCCGCCGCCAGAGCCACCAGAGCCGCTGCCACCCGGAAGATCCGCCCCAGGTAAGTCTCCTCCCGGGGGGATCCGCGGGGGGGGCGGGGGGCAGGCCATTCCGCCACAGATATCAGGGGGCTGAATGCACTGGCATTCGGCCTCCCCGAGATCCATGGCGGAATTCTCTGCCATCCCTAGTGGCGGATAACTTCCTCCTAAAGAAAGTAGAGGAAGGAACTAGAGAATTGGCTATCCTTGACTTCATCTTAGCCAACAGAGATGACTTAGTGGATAAAGTAGCATTTACAGGAACTCTGGGGGAAAGTGACCATGTTATACTTGAGTTCTTGGTTCTAAAGAAAGCAAAAGCCGAGTGTAAACAAATGCGTTCCCTGGATTTTAGGAAAGCCTGAGTTTAAGAAACTCAGAACAATCATCAGCAAGGTCCTATGGCAAGTGACTCTAATGAGACAAGGAGTCCAAGATGAGTGGGAGGTTTTTAAAAAAGGACATTCTCAAGGCACAATTACAAACAATTCCAACAAGAAAAAAAGGTGGAACACAACAGAAGAAGCCAATGTGGCTTCACAAAAAGCTTAGAGATGACTTGAAAACAAAAAAGGACACATACAGGAAGTGGAAGGAAGGCCAAGCTACAAAGGAAGAATACAGGCAGGTAGCACAGAATTGTAGGGATGGTTTCAGGAAGGCTAAAGCTGAGAATGAGCGGAGGTTAGTGAGGGATGCTAAAAATAACAAAAAGGCTTTCTTCAGATACATGCATAGTAAAAGACAGAGGAAAGAAATGGTGGTTCAGCTGTTAAATAAGGATGGCAAAATGATAACAGATGACAAAGAAAAGGCAGAAGTGCTCAATCCCTACTTTGGCTCAGTTTTCTCCCAAAAGAGGATCTATGAGCCCCCTGGCAAAAGCGAAGTATAGGCTGAAGGGGCAGGATTGCAGCTTGAGATCAATGGGCATATGGTCAAGGAACACCTAATTACTTTGAATGAGTTCAAATCTCCAGGGCCAGTTGAACTGCATCCTAGAGTAATAAAGGAACTGGCAGAAGAACTCTCAGAACCGCTGTCTATTCTCTTTGAGAAATCACGGACCACGGGTGAAGTGCCAGATAACTGGAGGAGGGCTAATGTTGTCCCTATCTTCAAAAGGGGTAAAAAGGAGGAACCTGGGAACTACAGACCAGTCAGTCTGACATCAGTCCCTGGGAAAATTCTGGAGCAGATGATAAAGCAATCCATCTGTAAGCACCTTGAAAACAATGCAGTGATTATTCAAAGCCAACATGGATTTGTCAAGAACAAATCCTGCCAGACGAATCTGATCTCATTTTTTGATCAGGTAACCTCCCTTGTGGACTGTGAGAATGCTGTGGACATAATTTACCTCAGCTTCAGCAAAGCTTTTGCCAAAGTGGCCCATGATATCCTGATTAGCAAACTGGCTCAAAGTGGGCTAGACAAAACAACTATCAGGTAGATCCACAGTTGGCTACAGAATTGGACTCAAAGTGTGCTTATCAATGGGATCTTCTCAAACTGGGGAGAGGTAATGAGTGGGGTACCGCAGGGCTCAGTCCTGGGCCCGGTGCTCTTCAACATTTTTATTAATGACTTGGAGGAGGAGGTGCAGGGAATGCTGATCAAATTTGCAGATGACACAAAATTGGGTGGGGTAGCTAATACCCTGGAAGACAGAAACAAAATTCAAAGTGATCTTGATAGGCTGGAGTACTGGGCAGAAAACAACAGAATGACATTTAATAGGGATAAATGCCAAGTTCTGCACCTAGGAAAAAGAAACCAAATGCACAGTTACAAGATGGGCGATACTTGGCTCAAAAATACTACAAGCGAGAAGGATCTAGGAATTGTTGTCAATCACAAGCTGAAGATGAGCCAACAATGTGATGTGGCTGCAAAAAAGGCCAGTGCTATTTTGGGCTGCATTAATAGAAGCATAGCTTCCAAATCCTGTGAAGTACTAGTTCCCCTCTACTCAGCATTAGTTAGGCCTCATCTTGAGTACTGTGTCCAGTTCTGGGCACCACACTTTAAGAAGGATGCAGACAAGCTGGAGAGGGTTCAGAGGAGGGCAACAAAGATGATCAGGGGACTGGAAACAAAGCCCTATGAAGTGAGACTGAAAGAACTGGGCATGTTTAACCTTGAGAAGAGAAGACTGAGGGGAGATATGATAGCGCTCTTCAAGTACTTGAAAGGTTGTCACAGAGAGGAAGGCCAGGATCTCTTCTCGATCATCCCAGAGTGCAGGACACGAAATAATGAGCTCAGGTTACAGGAAGCCAGATTCCGGCTGAGCATCAGGAAAAACTTCCTCACTGTTAGAGCAATACAACAATGGAACCAATTCCCTAGGGAGGTCGTGGGCTCTCCCACACTGGAGGCATTCGTATGAAGCTGGTCAGTCATCTGTCGGGGATGCTTTGACTTAGATTCCTGCACTGAGCAGGGGGTTGGACTCTATGGTCTTATAGGCCCCTTCCAACCCTACTACTACTCTATGATTCTATGATTCTAAAATAATACCACTCTAAGGGTACAATCCTATGCATATTTAGACATAAAAAAAGCATTTGACTGGGAATACTAGGAACTGTAGGACTTTTTCTGACAAAACATGCATAGGATTGCACTCTAAGGTAAGTGTGTAATTGTACACACTTACTTTGGAGTAAGTTCCATTGAACTCAATGTGGCTTTCTTCTGAGTAAACATGTATAGGGGTGCATTGTCAAAATAACTGAAAAGGCCAGGGGGGTGTCTCCATGAACGATTTACTCCAAGCTGGCTGCATGTGGAGGTCGTTAGGGATATATGACATCATGGCCATCCAGCAACCACCCTGAAGGTTATCATGGGAAAAACCGGATTTCCTGAGACTGCTTAAAGAATCCTGATATTCTTTTACCCAACTCGGGTTCTCCCTGGTATAGTTGCTGTGTGCCCCAACTCCTGCATTTAGCTCACGTATGCTAGCCCTGCCCAGGTGTGTGCCTTTCACCATAGCTCCTGTCAAGGGGTGTTTCCTGTGTGTTTACTGTCCCTGTGTTTCCCAGCAGAAACCAAGTAGTGTCTACTCAGAAGTAACTTCCATTGTGGTCAATGAGTCTTGAACCCTGAATGTGCACATCAGAATTTACAGATATTCCCCACAACTGAAATAGCACATTTTAAAGCACTAATTCCCTAAAGGCTGTAAAGCGCTTCTCGAAGCTGCGATTCTCCATTCTTTGGTTTATTGTCATTCAGGAATAACTACTTCCATCTTCAATCATCCCGATCTTGCACAGCATCAGGTTAGAAATGGGGCTGGTTTCCTATCTGTTTCCTCCCCCTGTCTTTCCCAGCACAAATATATGTGTGTCTACTCAGGAGTAACTCCCATGGTAGTTAATGAGGCTTGTTCCCAAACTGCGCATTCCCAAGATTCCCATGAATCCAAATAATGTATTTAGAAAGCCTTAATATCAAAGCTTCGACGCTTCAGTTGATCTCAGCAGGGCAGCTAGGACACTGTGTTCCTTTCATGATTGTCAGTGGGAGGGGGGAAGAGAGAGAGAAAGAGAGTGATTTCTGTGGATACAGGGGAGGAAACCTCCCAGGATTTTATCAAAGGAGAAAGGGGGGAGAACCTGGATTGGGCTGGGGGGAGCCTGTCTTATTGTTTGAGCAGCCCTTGCCAGTCAGATGACATTCACTCCAACTCACCCCCCAACCCAGAAGTATGTTCTGTGAAGCAACTGCAATACACTCACTTGTGGAGCCCTGCACAGACCAAAGGCAGCTCCTTGAAAAATCCGGGTAAGCCACTACTGGCTTCTCCTTCTGTTGTCGTGGAGAAACTGCCCAGTTGAATAGATGTGTCTTAACACCTTTTCAGAAATGATTCAAGCAATCAGCAAGACACCCCCCCCCCCTTGTTGTGGGGAGAAGCCCTGATGCTTTTTCTTTTACCACTGGTGACAGCAGGCTGATGGAAATGACACAGATAGTACAAATAAGGCAGGGAGGAAATATCATGCTGAAAAGATTTACAGGTGAGATCCTTACATTTGGGCTTTGGGCTTAGTTCACATGTGATCAGATTACTATAACTGGGTTAGGAAGAATTTTCACCCCTCTTGAATCTCATAAGCTGTCAGCCAGGAGCAACATTTCCTGCAAGGTTAGGCTCATGCAAATTGGCCCTCACATTTTATTTTACATGGATCCCACAGTCATTAGAGGTCAATAGGTGGAATCTTAAATGGATCACAAAATCAGTTATTTCCACTTGAAGAAGATACATACACCAGATGGCACCCGCACAATTTACTGTTCAGCTTTGGCCAGAAATTCCTAATGATATATTGCCTGTGGAAACAAGAGAGACTTAAAACTAGACCATTCTGAATCATATCTTACAGGCCTTTTCTGCAAATTTGAACTTAGGAAGCACAAAACCAGCACAGTGTGTTGTCCTTCTGCAATTATAAATTGGCTTGTTGGGTGATAAGGATAAATTCTTCTGCTAAAGCATAGGGGAAATTAGCATTTCCTTTGTAGCTTGGTGTTTTCTTCCAGGAACATGATTATTGAAGTACAACAGGAAGCATGTTACTCTAACCTAGAACATTTAGGTCACATGAAATATTTAAATAAATGTGGCCACTGCACTGAAATATTCATTTCCTAATTGTATAGCACATGAAATTCGAGTACTCATGTTTTCCAATAAATGGAAAGCATAATAAAAGCTTTAACGCAAAGAACATCTGGTGATTTCAGTTACCCCTTTTAATACTAATTTTAACAACTCCCAAATGTGGATAGAAATACTACTTTATACTTTGTTTAAAGTTCATTTCCTGTCCCTAGGATATTTATTGACCCTTTAATGCTGGCCATTTCCACTTTTCACTTTTCCTGTGAGTCTTATACTAGTTTTCATTGACTTCATTCCATTCTTGACCTCTTTTCCCCTCAAGAAAATTAAACACAGCCAAGACATGTTGGACACCAATTAGTTTTACAGCTCTTCTTACCTCCCCTCCTACTACATTCTTTAGTTCATTGAGTCGACCCATAATGTAACACTTCAAACCTCCAGGAGGAAAAATACAGCCACACTGCAAAGTACAGGTAATTAAAAAGGGGGTTGGGTAGTGGCAGAAACAAAATTCCATCTGAAAAACAACAACGAAACCATAAAGTAAAATGGTTTATTTCTTCCTTTCTTTTAAAAATGTACCCTACAGCAAAAACAAACCTGTGAATACAGGAAGCAATATTAAATCTGTCAATACAAAATGTAAATTAAAAAAAACACTTGGGCAGTGTCCAATGGGGTGTAATCACTAGCATAAATTATGTTAGACTAGCATAAACTACTCTAGTGTAAGGCCAATAGCATTAGCTGGTGCACCAATTTCTCAGGAAAATCAGCATATCAGCTAACACTATTGGTGTTGCACTAGACTAATTTACACTAGTGTAATGTACTCTCACCTTTTGGGATTGGAGGAAAAGAAATGTTTGATGATTAACTTGCCATAAGTTCCAGATGATGGTCCAGAGGGATGTGTATGAAGTGATTATTCAGATTGATATGACAGATCTAAAATATTACATTGTATGGGGCTATGTTTTGATATAGAAGTAGAAGACAATTACTCTCAAACAAGAGATATCTAGCATCTAGTTTGGAAAAATTAAAGAATGACAAAAGCATGATTGTGGGAGCAGGGATTTTTCTCTCTAGAGATATTCCCACAACAATGCTTACTGTATAAATACTACCGCTGTGCCTAAAATTTATCTAATTTTTTTTTTTTTTTACTATTCTCATTCAATTTGATAGAAAAGAAATTGCTTTCAAAAAGAAAATCAATGGTGAATAAAATTTGAGAGAAAATATCATGGGTTGGGGTTGGGTTTCTTGTGCTTACCTTACTTAGGAAGTGGCCAAGGAGTGTGTGCAAGTGTCTTTTCTTTCATTGTACAATCATCTCTCCAGCAGCCTGTTGCCTCCTTGGCTTCCCACACTTCAATTAAAGCCCAGGGGAAGGCATCATGAGGTAATTCCTCCCATAGGGATTTTTCGGATCAGGAAGCACAGGAAGCCTGGGAGGCTGCAGAGCAACAGAGAGATGTGTAATAGAAAGAAAACACACACACAGTCCTCTTGGCCACCTCACAGTAATTAGGTAAGCTCAAGAACACCACAAAAATAAATTATAACACTCCCTGAGAATGAGGCAGAACAACCGAAGTCTCTATCATGAGGAAAGAAAACTCTCAGGAAATTGGAGGTAGATTTTGGTCCAGCAGTAGCTCTGCCTCTTCCCTGGAGCTGGACACAACACTGGGCCTCAGCCTGCCAGAGCAATTGCTATTATTGCCACTTGCAGTGGAAGCACCCCCCCCCCCCCGCAACTCCTATGAAATAAGAAAGAAGAGGTGTTACAACTCTTACCAATAATGAGCCTTACCTGAGAATTTCTCCTCCCCCTGAAGACGTTTGGTAAAAATGTCCTCCCAATTTCTCTACCCATAAATAGCAAGGAGAATTTTGAGAGGCCATTTGGGCACAGGTCTAATAAATACCTGTCATTCATGCTTAGTTCACTATCACTGTTACAATTTGGGGAAGAAGACGATTAGTCAGCGAGATTTTGAAGAGAATGAGGTCCTAAATTATTGGTTGGCTCAATAATATGAAGCAAAGTGGAATAATTTAATGAGATGTGATTTGCAAGGCAGATAGATAATTATACAAAGACAGAAAGCAGAATATGCCATCTGAAATATATGTAACAATTACATATATTATACACAGAAATGGCTTGTCTCAGAAGATATGCAGATTCCTATGACCTCATGAGTCCTAACGGATTGATATGTGCTGTGTAATAAGAAGCCACCTGTGGTAAGCAGTAGAGTGACTAACAGAAAAGGAGGTTAGTGGGGCAGTAGTTGAGCCTATAATTCTGGCTCAGTATAGAATTGAAACACAGAGATTTATGGAGTGTGTTTTGCATGAGAGGGACGTTTAGAGGAAGGAGATGCCAGACTGCTGTGATCCCCATTAATTAGGGTGGCCACTTAAGCATCACCAAAATAGAGGACAAAAGAGGGTACCAGTTTGCATAGCACTTGCATATGCATATGTATCAGTGCAAATGTAAAAAAAATACCCTACGGTTTAAACAGAAATATATCTCATCACAGGGGGGGGAAAACTGCTGTGTGCCTGCTCAGTGCTGTCCAGGGACTAACTCTTGATGGTCAACTTCAAGGCCTTCCTTAGGGTTCTTTGAATTTAACCCAAACTTGGACTGGACACTTATTCAAACAGAGGACTGTGCTCTTCCATCTCTCCAAAATAGAGGACCATCCTCTGAAAAGCAGGATACTTGGCCACCCTACTATTAACAGTGCTTTAGATCAGGCTTCTCCATCCTGATGCTCTCCAGATGTGTTGGACTTCCACTCCCATCATGCCCAGCCAACACGACCCATAGTTATTCTGCCTGAGGTGATGAGAGTTGTAGTTCAGCACATCTGGAGGGCACCAGGCTAGGGAAGGCTGCTTGAGATGATCTAACCTCATCCATATGGGGGAGGTTGGAGATACCCTTAGGAACATAATGGTGGGGATGGTGGGACCTCCTTACTTAGAGTCCTAAGCAATCCTCTCCTCTGCATCGTGCTGAAGCCTACTGAAGGGCTAGGCAGTCTTTGGATAATTTTGAGAAGACAGAGGGTCTTCTAATATCAGCCGTTATTAGCTGATAGTTTGTTTTACCCTCTTTTAAAAGACCCGAGGACTGGAGGGCTGCCCTCATGCTTAGTCCTCCATGCTTCTCACTTAGCAGGACAGGCATTGGCCTCTGCTGCTCTCACCTTGCATTCACCATCTAGGCTTGTGTCCTGCCTGTGTCCCTCCCTCCTGCATTTCCTGGCACATGGTTATCGAGGGTACAGAGTGCTTTTTCCTCTGACACATTTGGTTTGAGGAGTCCCTTAGGGTTTTGTTGCTTTGCATTCTGATTCAGAGTCAGCCTCGATTTCCATTCCCAAACAATAGTTTATGAACTTTCTAGTCAGCGTTGATTTCCATTCCCAAACAACAGTTTATGAACTTTCTTCAGCCTACCTTACATGCCACACACACACACACACGCACACACCACATTCTTTGGAACTCAGCAAGTTTGCTTAGAACTCAAACCCATGAGCATACAGTGGGGTTAGATTTGCAGCTACCATTAATGTGGAACTTTTCACCACAACTTTTTGTGGACTGCAGGGGCAAGTTTGCCTCAGCTAATATTTTTCTGCACACCTATAGAATGTGCCATTTCCTTCAAGCCCTGAAATGAGTTCATACAATGCCTTTAGCACTGCATCTACACCAAACATGATAGTTTATTGTTAGTCTCTAGAGACTCACCAAGCTGAGAAAATGATATTCCTCCCCTACTGGGATAGTTCCTGCACAGGAT
The DNA here is from genome assembly GCF_057233095.1 of Heloderma suspectum. Classification (NCBI taxonomy): domain Eukaryota; kingdom Metazoa; phylum Chordata; class Lepidosauria; order Squamata; family Helodermatidae; genus Heloderma; species Heloderma suspectum. The sequence continues at coordinate 179,655,991 of NC_139458.1, read as the reverse complement.
GTGATAAAGTGATGCTGTGTTCATGGCCCATTTAAATATTAAGCCAGTGACCATCTTTCTTTTTACCCACTTCTAGAAGGTTCCAGAAATAGTCTGAGTGACCAAAGTGACCCCAGATTCTGTCATCACTTGTTTCCTGGCAGGATCGTGTTCCAGTGCCACAAGAGTTTGTACTGCTGGGTGACCTTCAGTACTAGCAATTCTATTTCTTGCAGTAAGGAAGTCGGCCCTGCTGCTCTTGGCTGTACTGGACCTTGCCAAGTGTCTCAAGACTGTCATACAAAGACCTGAGATGAGAATTTCAGGGGGGAACGTGAATATAATATCCTAGGGCAGCCCAGGATCTGTAATGTACTGCATTGTTATTAGTTTTTTTAAAAAAAATATTTTCCATAAAAGGGCACCCAGCTCCACTCCTGGTTTTAACAACCAGTACTTCAAAGGACTAACTCACTGCTTTAAAGCCTATGTGAAATAAGTGTGGGTTTCACCATACAGGTAATTTACAGACTTGCAGCATTACTAGCTAACATGGCTGAAGTTTAATGTGGTGAACCAGAATGCTGGGCCTCCCAGGGGTTGTCAGGGGCAGCCGTACAAAAATGTTGGGTGAGGAAAGCCTGAGGGAAGCTGAGGGTGATGATTGATTCAGAGAAGGGGGTGGGTGGGAAATGAGCTGTCACAAGACAAGTTAATATTGATGTTTTGGTTTCTCTAAGAAAGCAAAAATATACAGTCTTCTCTATAGTCATGATTCCAATATGGCTTGCATCTAATGGAGGGAAAACATGATTCTGTCCAGACTTTTTTAGCTGCATAATAATGCTTAAGTTCCCATTCACAAGATCATTTTCTTGGTGTGTGTTTTTTTACCCTGGATAGAATCCACAATGACATTCTTGACGATGATCCTTCTAATTACTCATGCAGTGGCAATTCCATTTATACATTGAACCAGGAGTTCATCACATGTTTGTGTACAAAATGATTGTTGCAAAGTGATGTGTGTGCGTTTTCAGCTGCAAGGTGAATCCTCATTCAATCATCCTTAGGGATATACAAGAATTTCATTTCCATTCATTTTAGACCAGAACGTGCCCCCATTTGCACCCACAAACATGAATGTGAGTGCGTTTTGCAGGCAAAGCTTGCACATTTGTGATGCTTGTTTGCAAAATGCCTATTTTAGAAAAATGCACACTCTTAAAATGTGCATTTGGGGAAAATACATATTTTCACACTTCAGTCAATGGGGGGAAATACACATTTGGCTGTGCGCTTTTAAAATTTGTGCACCAAATGTGTACTTTCCCCATTTGAACGAGGAAGGGAAAGTTCACAACTGGGAATGGGAAAGGGGTGGACCAAACTTCAGGGTGAAACTTGGAGAACCTTCACAAGCTTGAGCCTTGCTGATTCTCCCATCCCTAACCATCCTCAGCAGATACTCATTTATACCAAATTAGTATTCTAAGTAGGTTCAAGATATATTTTTGATTGTAAGCCCCTACGGGCAGGGACCTGTCCTCTTATACTCTGTAAAGTGCCCTGGATACTGATGATGCTATATAAACAAGAGATCATAATAAACAGGAATTGCAGCACAGCATTGCAATGGGGAGTGCTCCTGTTCAGGTTTCTAGCCGCTCCTTTCTACTCACCCTCTCTCCAGGTTTATATCCCCCTCCAAGAGTCAGCCAGAAGGTCCAGTGAGCATGTTCCAAACAGCTCATGGGGCTGTTTGGATTTCACCCCCTTAGTTATTTTTCTTCTAAAAAGTCGGCAAATGATTAGGTTCCCCTGAACCTGCTGGGACAGACTTCTCTCTTGTGCATAATGGTATCATTTTGGCTACAGCAGGACTGGCACTCAGAGAATTGTATTCACTATTAGTATATAGCAGCCTTCCCCAGTCTGGTATCCTCCAGATGTTTGGGACTTCAACGCCCACCAGTCCTAGCCAGCATGGCCAATGGTCAGGGATGCTGGGAATTGTTGACCAAAACATCTGGAAGGCACCAAGTTGGGGAAGACTGGGGAAATAATAATAATAATAATAATACTGGCCCACCATGTGCCCTGGAAATCTCAAGCACAGGGCAGCCAAACATGTGTATTTCAATCTCATTCTTAGACCAAGTTCTGCATGAATCTCCATAGTGAGATCATTGGGAAAAGCCTGTAAGGATAACCAAATCATGTGAATCCATAGATTTTAATTTTTTAAAAAATCAGCATTGTGTGGTTGTATGCTGTAAAGCATCAGGGTAAAGATGGAAATAATGAGTTGCCTTTTGAAGGCCAAAGAGAAGCATTCATGAAATGCATGATGGCATGGTCATTACTTTACACGTGGTCATGCTTGGAACTGGATTAAGTCCTGTTCAGTCAACCAAATTAGGGGATAGTGTGAAGGATTGTCTTTGGCAAAGGGAGGTGAAATAGGTAAGCTTGATCAGGGTCTGGCGTTCTAGAGGAGTCTGCACTTTACTTTTCCCGTTGTTATTAGTCACTTTTTACATCAGCTAATATAATACCGTTTTTGCATGATTTGAATTTTCGAACTGCACAAAAGATCTTTTGGAACTGCACATTCCCCCCCACCCTGAAAGTGTACATTTTGTGTCTAGATGCACATTAAATAAATAAAAAAGCCTTGCCGCTAACCTTGTATGATGCCCTACCTGCAGCTTGATAAATTTCCTCGTTTTGCTGCTGCCTGCCATTGTACACAAAAACGAGGCGTGTGCATTCAGCTAGGTGGGTCACAAATTGACGGGACAATAGTGATAGAAGTTATTCTAGACATTCACTAGCTCAGCTGTCTTTAAAACAGGATTCATGACACGTGGCTCTAACAGCTATTAGCCATGATGGGTAATGGGGAAGTGCTCTATCAGGCCCCAAGCCGTGTAAGACTTTATAGGTCAAAACCAGCACCTTGAATCGGGCTCAGAAACATACAGGCAGCCAGTGCAAGTGGGCCAGAGTCCGTGTTATATGTTCGGACCTTCTTGTCCCTGTTGTCAGTCTGGCCACCATATTTTGCACAAGCCACAGCTTCTGAACCATTTTCCAAGGCAGCCCCACGTAGAGAGCGTTGCAGTAAATGAATGAAAATGAATAGCGAAATGAAACCTTCATGTTCATATAAGCAGTACACCTCAAGTGAACTAGATGCTGGGGACAAGCAACAGGGGAGGCTATTACCCTCATATTCTGCTTGTGAGTTTCCAGAAGCAAGTAGTCTGGGAACAGAATGCTACTGCTAGGAACAGAATGTTAAGCTAAATGGATCTCAGTCAGGCTCAGCAAGACAAGTCTTATGTGCAGCAAACAGTGCTGAAAATAGGTATGAGAATGGTGGGAGGTGGCGGTTATGGGAATCGCAGCTTAATTGTTGTAAACAGTGGCACTGCTAGGGCTGAACCATTGGGCACAAGTCCGAGGTCCCACAGCCTGGAAGGCCCTGAAAGGTAGTCTTTTCTTTTTCAAACTTTTTTAAACTTAAAAGAAGTTCAAACTTCTTTTTTAAACCTCTTTTTCAAGTGTGCTGTGGAGTGAAGCCAAAATAGCACTTGCCTTCGTTTCCCCAGAGTGCCCCTAGGCCGAGTGGGATTAGATCTTTGCTCTGCAGCACACCGGACCCCTTCTGCAAATTAAAAAGAAAGGGAGTGCTACTGTCTCTACTCCTGCCTGGTGAGTGGGGTGTGTGAGAGCAAGTGGGGAAGAGTAAACAATGTGGGGGGCCACCAGGAGTGGATGGGAAGACCAAAGGGAAAGCAAGCACCAATGGGCGAGGGGAAGTTAGGGGAGAGTTAGTGCTCAGGGGGAGAAACTGGGGAGGCAGGGCCCCCAGTCCCCCAGGGGCGGCAGCAGCCCCACTGGTTGTAAAAGGAAAGAGAGACTTATTAATTCAAGACAAGCAAAAAGTCTTTAAATCCTCCTAACCACTTATAATTGTGTGGGGGGAAATCACTCTGTGGTGACTGGGTCATGTTAGTTATTAAAAACTGAAACATTAAGCACAAGGGTATTCAGCAATTTCTCCAAGAAAAACGGGAAGCATTTCAGACTGGAAGGAAGGGACATTTTTTTCTTGGTTGCATGATGACCCTTCTGATTCTGTGAAAGGACAACCAGCGTAGCTTTATCTGTGTTTTGTAAATCCAAAGACATTCCAATAAATGGGTGACAAGTGAGTCGAAAGTAAAACCACTCCGTAACATCTGTGTAATTTATTTTCCCTAAGATGTGGTTACAGAAATCTCCTTTGAATTATATTTCACTCTCTGGATGACTTAGGGCCTTGTTTTCAAATGCTGGATTTTGTGTACAAGTTCCACATCGGCATACATTGGCGAATCAGGAAGTGCTCCAACAGCCTGTAGTATAGTAGTAGATTAACAATGAGAGCAGGAGCCGGGTGCAGTGCCGGCTCCAGGTTTTGGAGGGCCCCAGGGCAAGACACCCTAGTGGGCCCCTCCCCCAGTGAGTCCACCTCCTCACTGCCATTGTCCCCGGCTGCTCTTGCTCCTCCTCCTTTCTCATCATTGCTTGCTTGCTTGCTTGCTTGACAGGCAGACAGCCAGCGAGCAAATAGGCCGTGGCATCCGCTGCTCCTCTTTCCTTCATGCCACCACCATTACCTGGGCCAGAGCAAGAGGTAGGAGAGCAAGCAGGTTGCCATGGTGAAGAGGGGGAGCAACTCCAGGCGGTTTGTGTCAGTGGGCTCCTGCTGGGGTGTGGGCTGTTAGCAGGTGCCCGACCAGGCCTACCCTTGATGTCAGCCCTGGCCATGTGGCCCCTCCCTGACTACTCTCAAGTTCTGTACAGATGGAGGCACAGACATGTGAGGAAATTGCACCTGCTGGCTGGGCAAGACTCCTCTCTGAAACCCTGGAGAGCAGCTGTCAGTCAGTGTAGACCAGCCTTCCCCAAGTTGGTGACCTCCAGATAGTTTGGACTACAAGTCCCAGTATTCCTGGCCACTGGCCATGCTGGCCTGATAAGAACTGAAGTCCAAAACCTCTGGAGGGCACCAGCTCAGGGATGGCTTCTGTAGTCAGTACTGAGCTAGATGGGGCAATGGTCTGACCTGGTATACGACAACTTCCTCTATTCTAGAATTGTCCCTCTGGCATCCTCACAAAAAGATCCTGTGCCCATCAACTTTCATCCGTCACCATCTGCCACGTTGATGAAAATGGTACACAGACTGAAATGGCTACATGTCAGTAAGACACACAGATGAACTGAATCCCTCCAATTCCCACTTTAATTCTTAACAAACTTCCCACTGGTGACGATAATGCCAACATGTGGAATTATAGGGAAGGGTTCAGTGGAACCCGCTGTGCCAGCGTACACCAGTTAGTGCAATGGGAAAAAGCCATGGTTTGCTGCTGAATTTCAGCGGCAGCACCACATTTCAGCAGCAAATTGCTGCTTTCCCCGTTACACTAGTTACACTAGCACTGGGACACCGTTGGATACTAACCCTAGTGTGGAAGGAGTCTCGTTACTTGTACATAAAAATTTGAAGTAGTTGTGTTGGTTCAGTAGAAGAAACCCCAAAACCACCGTACGATACTACCTTTATTACAGCCAACCAAAATCACTTACTCTTATTCTTCTTGAAGAGCACAGCTGTATAAGTTAGTAACAGCTACACAAATATACAAATGAATACAAATGTTCATTGTTAAACCTCAAACGGGGGGCATCCACAGCTTAGGTGAGCACTTATTTCTTAGCTTTCCTATGATGCCCCTCGATCCCATCTCCTATTTCAGTCTTCACCCGCCCATATGCTGGGATTTAGGTGAGTCACAATGTCCTGTCCTTTCTAATCAGTGCTAACAGGATTTACCTATGCTATGTAAATCCACCTATCTGTCAATAAGGCCTATTGTAAAAACATGTTCCTAATTTCCCCAGCTATACTTATAGAAGTGCTTGAGGCAATACATTCTCATTTAATTTAAAGGACAGAGGATCCAAAGGAATTGTTTTCATCAATTGCACCAACTGGAATCCTTTATTTAATAATAATGATTATTTAAAAAACATACAAACCCATAGCTCTTTTGTTCTCAAGTTAACAGTGCTCTTTTCATTTTTTTTAAAAGCCCTATATTGCTCTGTTTTGCATGCTGTATCTAAATACACCATTTTTATAATGAATAGTACTACCAATACATTTATCTTTAAAAAAAAATCTTACTAACAATTGCAAAGGATTAAATATCTACATTACCCTAGTTTCTAAGCAACCAAGTTGCTCATGAGGAAGAGCAAAAGATGTCTGGGAGAATTAGTGGCAGCATCCAGACCATAAATGACAAGATATGAACTACATTTTTTAATGTTTAGACTCCACAAAGGTATGGTATGTTATTAGCTTATAAAATATTTCATCCAACGTCATTTCCCCAGCATGAAAAATCATGTTTGGCCATAGAAAGAAACTTCCATAATCTAGTCCTATTTTGGAACCCGTAGTAACAAAAGCTTTTAGAAGCTCAACTGAACATCACTCAGAAACTGTTATATTGCAAAATATGGGTAATCTGAAACTTCCATTTGCCTAAAGATACCAACTTGTAAAACTGAAATCCAAGGCATATCATAATGTGGTAACAATACCTACTGGATGTAAGTCTCAAGTAGCAAATGGTTCGGGTTGTGTAGCTGTCAAAATGAACATGGTCTGGATAAGGGGTAGGCAACTTGGTGCCCTCCAGATATTCTGGACTACAACTTGCTGGCTAGGGCTGGTGGGAGTTGATGTCCAAAACATCTGGAGTGGAGGGTACCAGTTTGCCTACCCTTCCTCTAGACCCACCTTCCCCAGCCTAGCCCCTTTGATGTTTTGGGACTTCAACTCCTATCAGCCCCAGCCAGCATAGCCAGTGGTCAGGAGTGCTGGGAGTTGTAGTCCAAAATATCTGGAGGGCACCAGGTTGAGGAACGCTTAACTAGAGCATGAAGTATGGTAGACACTGCTATGGAAATCATACTTGCAGCATTTTCCTCCATACTTTCTCCAGATTGATTAACGTTCCTCTTAAACTCCAAATTCTAGCTGAAATCAGAGAAATCTTTGTTTTCCTTTTAAACAAACTGAGACATTCTGGTCCTACAGAATACAGAAAGTTTGCCAGCTCAGTCTGGAAAATCTAGGCTCCAAAAGTCCAAAACATCTGGAGGGCACCTGGGTGGGTGCATGTGGGGCTGCTGTACACAAAGTTGAAATAATGACTAGGGATGTCAGAGAATTTCACCAAGAATCTCGGGGAGGCCGAATGCCAGCGCATTCAGCCCCCCGAAATCGGTGGCGAAACAGTCTCCCCCCCACCCCCCCCGGGACAGGACTTACCTTGGGCGAATCTCCCCGGTGGCGGCGGCGGCAGCAGTGGCCGGTCTTCCGACCGGCTGCCACTGCTGCCATTTCCAAGTTAAAAAAAAAAAAACCTTGATAGGCTACGTAAAGATTTACGTAGCCTATCACGGCTAGATTTTTAAAAAATACCGTGATAGGCTACGTAAATCTTTATGTAGCCTATCACGGCTGAGTTAAAAAACAAAACAAAACTGCGCGTACACAAATGGCGGCGCCCATGGGCGTTGCCATTTGCGTTCCTTATTTTGGCACGTCTAGTCTACGTAAACATTTACGTAGACTAGGGCGAAAATAAGGGGAACGCAAATAGCATAGCGTCTACGCTATTTGCGTTCCCCTTATTTTTGCCATAGTCTATGTAAATGTTTACGTAGACTAGACGTGCCAAAATAAGGAACGCAAATGGCGGCGCCCATGGTCGCCGCCATTTGCGTACGCACGTTTGTTTGTTTTTTAATCAGCCATGATAGGCTACGTAAACATTTATGTAGCCTATCACGGTATTTTTTAAAATTTGCGTACGCGCGGATTTTTTAAAATTTGCGTACGCCATTTGCGTACACATGGGTTTTTTGTTTTTTTTTTTACTCAGCCGTGATAGGCTACGTAAACATTTACGTAGCCTATCACAGCTGACTGCAGGGATGCAAACGGCAGCGGCTACGGCCGCCGCCATTTGTAGTCCCGGCCGGCCAGGATTCGCGGTGGGAGGGACGGGGCACCTCCCCCCCGGCCAGAATTTCGGGGGGGAGGGACGGGGCACCTCCCCCCCCCATGAATCAAATTTCGTCACAGGTAAGTGACTTTCGTACATCCCTAAAATAATCCTTTTTAATTAATCCATTTTAACTGGAGATGCCCAGGTCTGAAGTGGGATCTTCTGCATTCAAACATGTACTGTACCACTGAGCACATTTAATTGGGAGGGGAACACATGGTAGAGATTCGTAAAATTATGAAACGTTTGGATGTAGTGGATGGAGAAGTATTTTTCTCCCTTCTCATAATACCAGAGCTTAGGATCAGGAAGCAATACTGTTTTGCAGCAAGTTCAGAACAGGTACAAGAAAGGACTTCTTCATGCAATGCATATTAAATTTGTGGAATTCCCTGCCACAAGAAGTGGTGTTGGCTAGCATACACTACTTTTTTTAACAAGACCCTGGAGGGCAGGTCTATCAAAAATATATTCTGGAGAACAGGTCTATCAGTGGCTTTAAGCCAGGACAGATAAATGAACCCTCCATGTTCAGAAGCAATGTTCTTTTACAGTGCAGATGTTGGAGCCATGCAACAGCGGGGGACTGTTGCCTTGGTTGGAAACTGAATGTTGGACAAGGTAGACCATCAGTCTACTCCAGCTGGACTTTTCTTTGATTCTTATCTGCATCCAAAATAAATCTCAAAAATGAGGTCCTCCATCTCTGGAACTGGCTTCCATTGGGGGTTCATCGGGCCTCTTCTTTGCAGGTCTTCAGGAAAGCTCTGAAGACTCACCTGTTTTTACTGGCCTTTCCATATGTTCTTGGGCTCCTGTTGTTTTTTTCAAATAGTAATATCTGTTTTTATTTACGTTTTAAATTGGGAATCACTGATACTATGAAACTTTTATTGAATATGTATTTATTGAATTCTTATTGTAATTGTTCTGTATGGTTTTTTTATCTTGTATCTGGCCTTGGGAGGCTTCCACCCTTAAAGATGGTCTAGGAATAATTTAAAATAAAATAAATAAATTGGGCCTCTCTCACAGCCTCCACATGATCATACGTTACAGCAATTACTTTCATTTCAGGTTCAGTATCCTAATTACAGCAAAAATGAAGAAGAGGAAAAGTCAGTTACAAACAGTTTCCCTGAAAGTGAATATTTTATCAATAGTTTTGACGAAGACCACCTGATTGGCTATACAGGTCATGGAACCCATCAAAGAACTTAAGCAAGGCACAAGATGATTGGCCCACAGCATCTCCCAGAAGCAGCAGAAATGGCCTATTCAGTTACTAAGGTATCAGTTCACAAATTACTTACCCGGGCAAACTTATTGGGATTATTCCTGAGTGAGTGGTTTGTGGACTAAAGCCTGTGTAACGTTTCTGTCTGTTAGGAAAGCATTTAAAGACTCGGGTCAAGTGACTTGTGGCTTAATCTTTTAATTCTGTTGCTCGATAAGATTCTTTGTAGGTTCATTGAACAAGGAATGCAGACTTTTTCTTGTCTCTTAAAAGGAGTTAGCCACTGGAACCACCGGAAAATGAGTTGTACTTATTGAAGGGACTTGAACTGATTTGTTTCAATAGAAGGTTTTTGGGGTTTGTGGGGGGGAAAAAAACCCGACTTCCATGCTTCCACTCGTGACCTTTTGAACAGGATGCAGACAATGCATATATAAGGGAAGCTTGCAGGAGGTCTAGAAAGCTTCTTGTGTATAATCCTGAATGATCAGGGCTTAATTTTGATTTAACCTCCAATATAAACGTATACTGTCCGCTTTCTCTCTCTTATTAAGGCTTCCTATTTCTCTGATTTGATAGTTATCTTTATCCTATCTCTGTCTTCTTCTAATCATATTGTAGTTCTTTCTCCTTTTTCCCTCTCCTCTGCTTTTCCCCTTCCATCTTTTTATCCACTTTCGTTTCTGCTTGTCTTGATGAAGTTGAGACCATTCTTCTTTCCAGTACTAAAGTGACTGCCTTGCCTTCTGATCCTTTTTCTCTTCAGTTTTTGCTAGTGCACTTTTTCCTTTTTAACTCAGGGGTAGGCAACTTGTGACCCTCCAGAGGTTTTGGCCTACAGATGTCATCAGCCCTAGCCAGCATAACCAGTGGTGAGGGCTGATGGGAGTTGCAGTCCAACAACATTTGGAGGACCGCAAGTTGCCCACCACTGCTTTAATTCTTCCATTCCTTTTGGTTATTATTAACCTCTCTCTGTTCTCAGCTACCCAATTTAAGAACGCTATTATCTCACTATTGGGGATGTGTGTGTCTTTATTTTCCTTCCTTTTGAAATGTCTAAAATATATTGTCTTCTGTTTTGAGGTCTGATCTTTCTGACAACAACATTCTTGAATTCAGTCAAGGCTCTAAATTTTTGGTTCACTTTAAGCAGCATTTACCAAAATTTCCAGTGATGATCATTACCATACCAGCCATCAAGATCTTTATGCAATTTTACTTCTTCTTTTTAAAAATCTTTTAAACATTTAATACAATTGATCACCATTTACTTTACCAGTATTTCTGACTTAGGCTTTCAGAATCAGAATATGGTTTACCTCTGGTTCCATTCTTTTTTGTCAAAGCATTCCTGTCAGGCTATTGTTGGAGGATCTGTCATTTTCTTCTGTCACAAGGATCTGTTCTCTGCCCTTTTCTTTTTTTAATTTGCTTGTTCATCCTTTAGGTTCTCCCATTGGCCTTATAGTAGAATGCAGCCTACCCAACCTGGTGCCTCCAGATATTTTGGACGATGACTCCCAGCATTCTTAGCCATGCTGGCTGGGGCTTATGGGAGTTAAATTCCTAAACATCCGGAGGGCACCCAGCTGGGGAAAGCTGGATAAGGTATGCTACATATGTGGACAATATTGTTATAATACTCCACTTCAGCTGTGTTTCATTCTTCTATCTCCCAGGAATATTTTTTCCTAGTTTCCTGATATTTCCTTTTGGATTGCTTTTCATTGTTTAACACTCAATATGACCAAAACAAAATTCCTGGCTATTTATTTATTTATTTATTTAATAGATTTATATACTGCCCAGCTGGAAAATTCCCACAGGGTAGTTTACAATCATAAAACCCAGAAGCAACAATAAGGTAACAACCAAAACAATTATGCAGCCGATTCTACCAATCATAATGGCCTGGTTCATATGTTCACTGTAGCCTAAACAAGCCATGGTGACTTTTTTAAGCCACACCATGTCCCGGATGCCATTTGCCTAATTACTCACTTGATCGCAGCTTGTCCAAACCCAGGTGGCATGGCTTGTTTGAAGAAGAAACAACCCTCAAATAACCCGACAACAGGCCATGACAACATAACTCTACAAGCTGTGCCCAGATAGGTAATTAGGCAAATGGTACCTGGCATACCCTCACAGCTTAAACAAACCACCGTGCCTTGTTTAAGCCGCAGTGATTGTGTGAACTAGGCCACTATGACTGGTAGATTCAGCTGTATCATTGTTTTGGTTGTTATCTTTTTGTTGCTTTGGGGTTTTATGATTGGGGAGAAAGGGGTAATATTGGCTTGGCTCCCCCCTTTTTTGCAGCTCCTATTTGGAGCACTTACTGCTGCAGGTACTGCAGTCTAAGTCCCTCGACGTGCCCTTTTCCCCACCCTGCCATTGTCAGAGCCCTGATGGCAGAGGAGCAATGGCAATGGCTCCTACAAGCGCAATAAGGAGGCAGTCAAGAACAGACTTTCTCCTCCAATCGTGAAACTCTCTGTCCACCCATTGGACCAGGGGCCCAGGGAGCATAGGACTGCATCCTCATTTGTTTATTTTTGATGTCCCTAAATCCTCAAAGACAAAGTCTTTCATGTCTTTTCCATGTCTGTAAGGCAGGTTGTCATCCTTAACTTATTTTGTAAAGCACACAGTAAGTTTGAAGAGGCTTTTCCAAACTTTCGTCTATGCAGTGACTGGAATGTTTATTCTGTTGCCAGCTCCACCTTCATTCCTCATTATGCTGAATTTTTGAGGGCCATAGACTGTAATGGGGAATTTCTCAGGCCATTCCAAAGCAATGGTTACTAAGGCAATGCTTGCTGCAGAATAATGGTTCGGGAAACCCTCCAGCTGCTTCAGCTTCCCTAATTGTATCTGACAGCTTACTGTGCTTGAGACTGATCGAACAATGCCCCTTAGAGGAATTGTCGATCACAGCCAAGGAGTGTCGATCACAAGTATCCTTTGGAGTTTCTTAGGGATAAACTACACAATACAATAAGTAAAATAAATAAGATCTGCCTGAAAATTTTCCTCTACATGCCTTTGTATCTACAGACTAAACTACACATTGAGCATTTCTACACCAGGCTAAAATCTTGCAATTTTACCAGGGCATTTTGCTTCTGTTTCAAATGCAGAATCACAAAGGCCTCCCTTTACACGTGTTCCCCTTCCCCCCCCTTTCCCCCCTTAGCTGTGTTGTTTTATATGTTTCATTATACAGCCACTAGATGGTGCTAGGGTCCAGCTCCTCTTATTGCAGGATTTCCTCTTTTCATGAGGGAATTCAACGTGCTGTAATTTTATAGCTCTAATCTTTTAAAAAATGGGATAAAGGTCATTTAGCACAGGAGACACCCTGGAGGTTGACAACATCATGTAAAGGACCCACAAACTTCCGTGAGTAACCAATCGCAGTAGCAGGATAAAAACCCCATGTGGAGAAGCCCTATATGTTAAATATGTAGTGTGCAGCTTGCCCTGTCTTTATTTTTTACTTACAAGCAAGCATGTGGGACCCTAAGCTGGATTGTGACCACTGTGCATGGGTAGGAGAGAACTAAACCTTTCTCGCCCAGCCTCTTAGGGCACAATCCTATCCAGATAGGCAGCCACCTCCGAACTCGGAGGCGACCACCTATCCAATGCAAGGCAGGAGAAGCACAGAGGGGATCATTTCCTCCTGCCCTGCATTTTCGGCTAGATAGCTGATTGGAGCTGTCTAGCTGCAGGAGGGCTAAGTGGGGAAGGAGGCTGCTGTATGACACATTGGATGTGTCGTACAGGCATTTCTGCCCACCCTGCCCCAGAACACCACCAGACACGCCCCTTTTCGGCCACTCCGCACTCCTCCTGTGAGGGCAGAGGATGGGGCTGTTCCGTGCTGCCTCTGAGGCAGCGCAGAATTGGGTGGAGGTCGGTTCTCCAGGAACCGACCTCGGAGCACAGGCTCTGAGGTCGGTTCCCAGAAAACAAGATCTCCTATGGCTGTCTAGCCACTGTCTAGCAGCCATAGGATTGCTCCCTTATTTTCCTAAATTCCCCCCCTCCCACTGGATGGGAGCTAAAGAAAGAAAAAGGCCTCAAATAAATGGCAGTGGTAGGGGGGAATTTAGGAAAACAAGCACCTTGGAAGGGAAAGTTTACCCACCCAAGCACAGTGGTCCCAATCCATATTGGACCCTACAACTTACTTGGAAGTAAAAAAGAAAGAGAGGGTAAGCTGCATGCTACATATTTAACATCGTGTAGTTTAGCCCTTAGATACAAAATCATATAGAGGAAAATGTTATGCTTTACACAGAAAGTTCTTCAGGCAGATCTCACTGTATTTATTTTAAGTTATTTTAAGCTGCCTTTTAAGGTGGAATCCTCTAGGGTATTAGACCTTATTTAACAAAGCAAGTTTTCCAAGTATTTCCAATGAACAGATGGATTATTGTCAGCAAAACAGCGAGACAAGAAGGTCCAACTGGCCCAGATGTTTTCAGCAATACAACATATTCAAGACACTAGTTTAATGCCTGAACACTAAGCAATGACTCAGTGCATTCATCAAACACTGATTCCAGTTCTAATGCACACTCCAGTGCGGTAAGTAAGTCATATTCCATCTTGTTGACACATGACATTTCCGCTGCTGGTGTTGCAAGTTGTTTCTTCACTGAAGCTGAACTAAGAAATGTCTGGACGTATCCTAGTACTGTTTCTTAGCAGTGCCTACAAGGGCACTTGTAAGCATAAAGATGAATAAACAACAAAGAACTAAGGGCCATAATCATTCCATTAACAAATAAATAACCAAGAGCTTTAATCTCCCATCATGTCTTGGAGCAAGGTATGAATCAGCACATTGGTGAATCGCTAACGGTTTACTGCTACTCAGCTATCACACAGCTGCTAAAAGGAATATAAGGAGGCTTGGCAGAAGACTGGAATCTCATTATCTGGCAAAGCAGCAAATATCTAAGCCTACTTGGAAGACTCTGTTTCTATCTAGTAGGGGACCACTGGACCTACCTAAAGCCTACAGCACTGCACTTATGGGACATCCATCTTCATCTATTCTATGCTGGTTAGTTGTTGAAAGTGTTCTAAAATCAGTGCAACTCTACCTATATCAACATTTTTGTCTATTTACTAATTTCTGTGATGTTATATAATTTCCTACTTTATATACAGCTAATCACTTTGCCTATTGACATTCATGAAACACGATTGCAGCATGACTCTTTCTCTGTTGCCCCTGCTGCCCTGTTGTTTATAGTCACTTTCGATGAACAGTAAAGAGAACTCTATTAGCTCCGAAACTGTAGTTTAAAAGAAAAGAGTAGTAATAATATGAGCTTTGTCGATTATTACTGTCAGCACTCGCTGCCTCTCCCAGATCCATCTTTAGCTATTGGGATGGCAGTCCTGAGGAAAGGGAAACCCAATTCTATGGATTATGATATTGAGGAAACTTACCTGCCTTCCCCAACCCAGAGCCTTCAAGATGTTTTGGACAACAACTCTCAGCATTCCTGATAACTGGCTAGTCTGGTGGGGGCTGATGGGTGTTGAAGTCCAAACTTCTAGAGCGCACCAGGTTGGGGAAGGCTGAACATATATTTACTGTGGGTCCTTAGAGAAATTTGCTAAATAAAACTGGACACAGAGCAGCAGCAGCAGCCACATTGGCAACTGCTGTAATGAATGAGGAACTCCATTGGCCTTGATGGCATTTTGTGGCAACTTCGGGTAGCAATAAGAAGTGTGATGGATCTTCCAGTGGATCTTCTTTAGCTTTATTTAGTCTTCAAGGGACCTTTGCTGTGTTGCTGAACTATATTCCACCAAGATGCACCCTCAGGAATAAAGTGATGGGAAAGCATCAGCTAAAATGGAAGGCCCTACTTACTGGGTCCCCTTCATGGATCACTGCCTTGTTGTGGCGAAGGGGCTTGTGTAACTCAGTGAAGCCATAAGCTATGCCGTGCAGGGCCACCCAAGACAGACAGGTCATGGCAGAGAGTTCTGACAAAATGTGGTCCACTGGTGAAGGAAATGGCAACCCACTCCAGTATTCTTGCCAAGAAAACCCCATGGAACGTATCACAAGGCTAAAAGATATGATGCCGGAAGATGAGCCCCTCAGGTCGGAAGGTGTCCAATATACTACTGGGGAAGAGCAGAGGGTATTTTCAAGTAGCACCAGAAAGAGTGAAGCGGCTAGGCCAAAGCCGAAAGGACACTCAGTTGTGGATGTGTCTGGTGGTGAAAAGAAAATCTGATGCTGTAAAGAATAATATTGTTTAGGAACCTGGAATGTAAGATCAATGAATCAAGGTAAGCTGGAGGTGGTCAAACATGAGATGGCAAGATTGAACATTGACATCTTGGGAATCAGTGAACTAAAGTGGACAAGCATGGGTGAATTTAATTCAGGTGACATTTTGTGCAAAGACAGGCATGATAAAGGACAAAGAAAGCAGGGACCTAACAGAAGCAGATGAGATTAAGAAGAGGTGGAAAGAATACACAGAAGAATTATACAGGAAAGATCATAATGTCCCTGATAGCCATGATAGTACGCTCACTGAATGAGTGAGCACGGATGAGACTTACGGATGAGACATGGATGAGTCTCATCACACGGCCTTAAACCACTGACTCTAAAACAGTTCCTGGAAGAGTTGCTAAGAACACAGAATTTCACATTACACTAAAGAAGTGTTGGGGAAAGTGGTCACAGCCCACTTTCTGTACAGCACTTAAAGGAACAGAAACCCTCTCACTTCTAGTACACAATCTATAAAACCAGAGAAAAATTACTAATATGCCAGGGTTTATCACGGGGTGAATTACGGTAGGACTGTAAAACATTTTTTGCATACCTGAGATACTATGAAGAACAATGTCACTGAACATTGTCACTGTCATTCAGTGACATTGTTCGGTGTCACTGAACTTTTTGGCTACTGCTGATCAGAACTGAATTTTTCCTGACAGCCTGTTGTATCATCCAGATTCTCATACTGAGCTGCCAGATGTGTTTTGCTTGGGAAAAAGTCCTTTATTCCAAAATAAATATATAAATAAAATGGCAGTAACATGGGAGTGTATGTCTCTTGTTACTGTTCAGTCTAGATCCAGGCTTAGAGTACTCCTTATTTTTTATAATATTTTTATGACATTCACAGCTATTTTTAAAAAGTTGTTTGGACCATGGCAGTGGAGGGGAAGGGGGTTAACACTTTCCCCTCTTCCATTTTTGTGATGGAAATTTCCTCCAAAAAGCTCTCTTTTTTTTGCCCCTGCAGGGGCGGAAACGTGCATATAGTACTGCTACTGAGCTATCACCAAGAAACCCTTGTATGAACACATGCACACGCCATCACATGTGAATAACTGCACAAGTGTACAGATCAGCAACCTGTGTGGGGTTTACATAGATTGTATACATGTTGAATGTTACGTGTGAATAACTGCGCAAGTATGTGGAACATCAATCTGTGTGGAGGTATACACAGACTGTACATGCGTTGTCCGGTGTGAGCGCCCCTACCGCAAGAGGTAAATGGACAGGCACTGCACATGTAGTCAGCAGTTGAGAAGCAACAGGACAATGCAGCACAATGGACATGATGGTTGTATGTGGAAATCTATGGTAAACACTGCCACTGAGGGAGTTTGGCATGACATTCCATTGAGATCCAGTCCTCGCCAACAATATTCAGGAACTGACTTCTGTATTTCATTTCTATTCAACATTCTTTATCTCTTGGCTTTTGGAAATCCATGCTCAAGTTAATGTCAGTAATTACAGTCCTCCTGCTTTTTATTTTGTTACAGTATCCAAGCTGCGATGCTCAATGCAGCTAGTCATTAAATCAAAAAGCATGTCTCCTCATAATGGTCTGAAAAAAATGGTGAAATATTGTCTGGCAACAAGGTCACGTTACTTAATTTTGGGAGGGAAGAATTCGGGATTTTTGAAAGGCAGCTAATGCTAAGCACAGGCTAATGAGAAGCCATTGGCATATTATGTCTTTGTATTTAGTTCTTTGAGAGGACTACATATCATAATTATGGGTCAGCAGAAAGGAAATCACAGTCTCTATGACAGACTTGAATTATTAACGTTGAGGTGACCTGTAGCTCTGAGGGTTCTTCAAAAGAAGAAAATGCAGATTCTTGCAATCGCTCCTAAGCATAAACCTCATTCAGGAGGCTGTGCCCTTATGTTACAAAGCAGGCAGCTAACAGGAAAGCTAACAGGATTATCTCATAATCAGTGCTCACTCCAGAAACCATTTTGGCTATTCAAGGGTTCCTGTCAAATGCCCAAAAAGCCCTCAACGAAGGAGTGTTGGGTAGGAATGCTTGAAAAGCCCAAAGGAGCAAAGTGTGTCTTCCCCGCTCCCCTGCCAGTCCAGGCCCACTTTTCTCAAGCAGCAAAAAGTCTTACTTTGGTGAAGGATGAGGGGTGAAAGGGGGCATGAAGACCACCCAAGAGTTTGTCCTTACCCCTCCCCTACATAAGACCCTTTTGCCTTGGGGGGGGATGGGCAGAGGAGATGGTACCAGCAGAAGTTGGGGGCTAAGCCCATTTCAAATCAGGCCATGTTTGGAGAGTGCTGGACCCAGCTCAACACAGGGTCAGACTTTTCAAGCCAAGGAGGGGGGTAGATTTTACATTATGGGTCGCCTCCATTCAAAGTCTCGCAGCATCTCTGTTTAGCTCAGTGGTTGGTGCAGAATGTCTGAGGTTCAACTCTCAGCCTTGCTAGATAATGCTGGGGGAGATCATTATATGAGCCCCTGGAGAGCCACTGCCAATCAGTGTAGACAATACTGAGCTAAAGGCCGGTGATCTGATTTGTGTGAGCCTCCTATGGACAGCTCACAAAACACCTGTGAATGTATCCACCAGTTACTCTAATCTTCAATCCCCATGAAGAACAAGGGTGCTTCCAGATGGGCCCTTTGTCATGCCATCACCCTGCCTCATTCACGGAATTTTAGGGAGGGGGGGTCCAGATGACAAAGTCTTCCACTCGTAACCCTCCCATTTCTCCCTTCACTTCCTCCATCTTTTTTCTTACCATGGAGAATCCATTCACAATAAAATGACAGAATGGCTGCACAATGCCTTTTGACAGATAGCACTGGGACCCACTTGTCTGGAAGCACCCTGGTAAATCTTCCGTAAATTTTTCAAGCAACTAGAATAAAGATTAGTCCAATATCTGTAAACCTCATTTTTCCCACTGCAAGATGTATTGTTAACAGCAGGAGTGCCATTAAGGGAAGGGATTCATTCACCCCCTCCCACCCACCCCGCCCCTCTCTCTTTCGCACACACACGCACACACAGTGTTTCAGACCACATGCATTTATTCCTCAGGACAGCACTTCTTTTATTATGAGTATAAAACATAACCAGAATAAGTACTCTGAGAATCCAATATTACATTCACTAGGTAGACATATTTTTATACCTGAGGAAACATGCTTAGGAATACACTGCCCTTTTGCAATTTAATCTTGAATATAGCCAAGAGCCCCCTTCATGGATCACTGCCTTGTTGTGGCAAAGGGGCTTGTGTAACTCAGTGAAGCCATAAGCTATGCCGTGCAGGGCCACCCAAGACGGACAGGTCATGGCAGAGAGTTCTGACAAAATGTGGTCCACTGGAGAAGGAAATGGCAACACACTCCAGTATTCTGAATACTCCAGTATTCAGAATACTGAATACTGGCAAGTATTCAATACTCCAGTATTCTTGCCAAGAAAACCCCATGGAACGTATCACAAGGCTAAAAGAGATGACGCCGGAAGATGAGCCCCTCAGGTCGGAAGGTGTCCAATATGCTACTGCGGAAGAGCAGAGGGAATTTCCAAGTAGTGCCAGAAAGAGTGAAGCGGCTGGGCCAAAGCCGAAAGGACACTCAGCTGTGGATGTGTCTGGTGGTGAAAAGAAAATCCGATGCTGTAAAGAACAATATTGTTTAGGAACCTGGAATGTAAGATCAATGAATTAAGGTAAGCTGGAGGTGGTCAAACATGAGGTGGCAAGAATGAATATCGACATCTTGGGAATCAGCGAACTAAAATGGACAAGCATGGGCGAATTTAATTCAGGTGACCATTATATCTACTACTGTGGGCAAGAATCTCTTAGAAGAAATGGAGTAGCACTCATAGTCAACAAAAGGGTGGGAAAAGGAGTACTGGGGTACAATCTCAAAAACGATAGAATGATCTCAGTATGAATCCAAGGCAAACCATTCAACATCACAGTAATTCAAGTCTATGCCCCAACCACTGAGGCTGAAGAAGCTGAGGTTGATCGGTTCTATGAAGACCTACAACGCCTTCTAGAACTAACACCAAAAAAAGATGTCCTTTTCATCATAGGGGATTGGAATGCCAAAGTAGGAAGTCAAGAAATCACCAGGATAACAGGCAAGCATGGCCTTGGTGTACAAAATGAAGCAGGACAAAGGCTAATAGAGTTTTGCCAAGAGAACACGCTGATCACAGCAAACACTCTTTTCCAACAGCACAAGAGGCGACTCTACACATGGGCATCACCAGATGGTCAATATCGAAATCAGATTGATTATGTCCTTTGCAGCCAAAGATGGAGAAGCTCTATACAGTCAGTAAAAACAAGACCTGGATTTGACTGTGGCTCAGATCATGAGCTGCTTCTTGCACAATTTCGGCTTAAATTGAAGAACGTAGGGAAAACCACTAAACCATTCAGGTATGACCTAAATCATATCCCTTATGAATATACAGTGGAGGTGAGGAATAGATTTAAGGAATTAGACCTGATAGACAGAGTGGCTGAGGAACTATGGACGGAGGTCCGTAACATTGTTCAGGAGGCAGCAACGAAATCCATCCCAAAGAAAAAGAAATGCAAGAAAGCCAAGTGGCTGTCTGATGAGGCTTTACAAGTAGCTGAGGAAAGAAGGGAAGCGAAAAGCAAGGGAGAAAGGGGAAGATATATCCAACTGAATGCAGAGTTCCAGAGAATAGCAAGGACAGACAAGAAGGCCTTCTTAAATGAACAATGCAAAGAAATCAAGGGAAACAATAGAATGGGAAAGACTGGAGATCTTTTCACGAAAATCGGAGATCTCAAGGGAATGTTTTGTGCAAAGATGGGCATGATAAAGGACAAAGAAGGCAGGGACCTAACAGAAGCAGATGAGATTAAGAAGAAGTGGAAAGAATACACAGAAGAACTATACAGAAAAGATCTGAATGTCCCTGATAGCCATGATAGTGCGGTCACTGAACTTGAGCCGGACATCCTAGAGAGTGAAGTCAAGTGGGCCTTAGGAAGCATTACAAACAACAAAGCTAGCGGAGATGACAGTATTCCAGCTGAGCTATTTAAAATCCTAAAAGATGATACTGTTAAAGTGCTGCACTCAATATGCCAACCAATTTGGAACACTCAACAGTGGCCACAAGACTGGAAAAGGTCAGTTTATATTCTAATTCCAAAGAAGGGCAATGCCAAAGAGTGTTGAAACTACCGTACAACTGTGCTCATTTCACATGCCAGCAAGGTTATGCTCAAAATCCTACAAGCTAGGCTTCAGCAGTATGTGAACCGAGAACTACCAGAAGTACAAGCTGGGTTTCAAATAGGCAGAGAAACTAGAGATCAAATCGCCAACATTGGCTGGATCATGGAGAAAGCAAGAGAATTCCAGAAAAACGTCTATTTCTGCTTCATTGACTACGCTAAAGCCTTTGATTGTGTGGGTCACAACAAACTGTGGCAAATTCTTAAAGAGATGGGACTACCAGACCACCTTACCTGTCTCCTGAGAAACCTGTACGATGGTCAAGAAGCAACAGTAAAAACCGGACATGGAACAACCGATTGGTTCAAAATTGGGAAAGGAGTATGACAAGGCTGCATATTGTCGCCCTGCTTATTTAACTTATATGCAGAGTATGTCATGAGAAATGCCGGGTTGGATGAATCACAGGTCGGAATTAAGATTGCCGGGAGAATTATCAACAACCTCAGGTACGCAGACGATGCCACCCTAATGGCAGAAAGCGAAGAGGATCTAAAGAGCCTCTTGTTGAGGGTGAAAGTGGAGAGTGCAAAAGCTGGTTTGAAACTCAACATTAAAAAAACTAAGATCATGGCATCTGGCCCCATCACTTCCTGGTATATCAAAGGGGAAGAAATGTAAGCAGTGACAGATTTTATTTTCTTGGGCTCCAAGATCACTGCAGACGGTGACTGTAGCCATGACATTAAAAGATGCTTGCTCCTTGGGAGGAAAGCTATGGGAAACCTAAACAGCACAGTAAGAAGCAGAGACATCACCTTGCCAACAAAGGTCCGCATAATCAAAGCTATGGTTTTCCCAGTAGTAATATATGGCTGTGAGACCTGGACTATAAGGAAGGCTGAGCGCCGAAGAATTGATGCCTTCGAACTGTGGTGCTGGAGAAGACTCTTACAAGTCCCCTGGACTGCAAGGAGGTCAAATCAGTCAATCCTAAAGGAAATCAACCCTGAGTGCTCATTGGAAGGACAGATCCTGAAGCTGAAGCTCAAATATTTTGGCCACCTAATACGAAGAGAAAACTCTCTGGAAAAGACCCTGGTGCTGGGAAAGATTGAAAGCAAAAGGAGAAGGGGATGGCAGAGGATGAGATGGCTAGATAGCATCACCAATGCAATGAATATGAACTTGAGCACACTCCGGGAGAGAGCGGAGAACAGGAAGGCCTGGCGTGCTATGGTCCATGGGGTCACGAAGAGTCGGACACGACTTAACGACTGAACAACAACGACAACATAGCCAAAAGCAGATATTTGAATCTTGCCACAGATCTTCTCCCCAAGCCCTGCACTGAAATATGTTTGGCCTTCCCTATCAAACTAAAAAAACCCTTTCTAATCAAATCTTTGCTTCTGCTTACCCTCCCCACCCACCCCCGCAACACTCCCAGTCGTGTCTACTTTAGATCAAAGTTTGAACAAAGCAAACATTGCACATAGCCAATATTTTTTACAATGAAGCATATAGTTGTGAAATTATTTCAGTGCACTCCAGCAAGGATCTGTGATCAGTATTCTCTCCAAAACAGATAGGAGAGACGCAGTGTAAATGTTAAGAGGAGATTATTTTTATGTCAGGGTTGGGCAATTTGTGGCTCTCCAGTTGCTTTGGCCTACAACTCCCATCAGCCCTAGTCAGCTTAGCCAATGGTGAAGGATGATGAGAGCTGTAGGCCAGAATATCTAGAGGGCCACAAGTTGCCCACCCCTGCCTTATGCCAAAACAGTCAACCAGCTAGCATCCACCAATCTTATTAAGTCAAAGAGCACTTGGTACACTTTGAAAGTGTCTTGTCAGTACCCTCTTCCTTGAAAGTGTATACTTTAGGGTGCAGTGACTGCATTTTAGGAAGTGATTATGCAAGTATTTCAGTTTGTTTCTCAGAATTTTCCAAGAAGACGCACTTAATCATCTTGAAAACATTCATGTAAAAACACAAAAAACTATCCCCCCCGCATTTTCAATGAAAGATACTGCAGCCTCTCAAGCAGCAACATCTTTATGTACATTTCCTTGTGGTTTAAATTTAACTCTGTTCCCATTTTATTAAAATCTTAATTTAAAGTTCAATATCAGAACCTCCAGCTTTTATACTTCCTGTTGGTGTTGTTTTACAAAGATGCTCCTACAGCATCATTGTAAAATGACAGGAAGAAAGAAATGGGTGTGTGTGTAAATCTACATGCTAGCTCCTAGCAAGCTGTGCTAGCAGACTGTGTGTCCTTGATGATCATATTAAAGAGTATGCTTGATATGGAAACCTTTATAGGGCATTATGCAAGTCTTTCCCTGACCTATCAGATGTTTCTTGCAAATATGGCTGGTCAGCCTGTAGTTTCTTTGGCCAGTGCTCAGTGGCAGCATGCCACCCTCTGACCTCAGTGACATTACAAAGGATTATGAATTGTGCCTCACAGATCATGCATGCAGACAGCTTAGGAAGTAAAAGTATCTTAGGCCAGTCCTGGCCATCTAGACTGACAGAGGACGCAGGACTGGACCAGGGATAGACATGCCCATAGCTTTAATCTAGCAATAGAACTCTAGAATACTCTTACATCCTTATTTAAGTTATGGAGACTGTCAGATTTGGTGTGGCGTTCCTTCAGCTTGATCTGAGTTGTCTGATCTCTGCTTTGAATGAGAGCATTTACAGGCTAATTTGAGAAGCATAAGTCTCTTTCACTGTATACAAATCTGGCGAAGCAAGCTGCTAATAAAATCCTTCATTGGGGAAAATGTAGCGGGGCTAGGTTAGCCAGTTACAGGGTGCCCCCCCCCCGCCCCCGAGGGTAGGCATAACCAAAACAGAGAACACAAGTTTAAATAAAATGTGTATATACTGATTTTAGGTACAAATTTAGAAATAATTACAAGAATTTAAATAGAAATAAAATACTTTACAATTCTGATAAGTAGCATTGGATATTCTCCCCTGGAAACTACAGAGTAAAATGATATTTCAAGCAAGCATGGAACCATTGGATCCCAAACAATTTTAAACAAACAAAAGAAAAATTGGCTTCTCTAATCCCTTGCAGGCCAAGAAAACCCTAGAGCAACATAGGCTGCAATCCTATATAGAATAGTAGAATAGAATAGTATAGTAGGGTTGGAAGGGGCCTACAAGGCCATCGAGTCCAACCCCCTGCTCAATGCAGGAATCCAAGTCAGAGCATCCCTGACAGATGGCTGACCAGCCTCATCTTGAACGCCTCCAGTGTGGGAGAGCCCACCACCTCCCTAGGTAATTGGTTCAATTGTCGTATTGCTCTAACAGGTTGTATCCAGTTACATGGGAGTGAACTGAATGGGACTTGATTGTGACATGTATAGGACTGCACTATTATGTATGTATGTATGTATGTATTACATTTCTATACCACCCAATAGTCAAAGCTTTCTGGAAGGTTTACCAAGATTAAAAACATTTAAAAATACAATATACAGATTTTAAAAGCAATTCCACATCTATTATAAACATAAGTATAGACAATACAGTCACAGGATGTATAAAAAAAAGAAACCCTGAAGTTGCTCATAATGTCAAACTGAGAAATAACTGGCATAGGTGTCTTCTTCTTTTATTAACAGAGGTCAGTCCAGGACAAAAGAGGACATCTGGCCAGCCTTGGCTAGGCCTAAATTTAATCTTTATCCTGAGCCACACTCAAAATCTGAATAGATATCATGAAGGAAACCAACTGAACTCAAACTTTGCCTATACACTGGAAACACTTGTTAGGCTGTTTTCACAACAGGCTGGGATAGGTATTTAGCTTAAAGTTCTGAATATTATACCAAAGATGAAAAAGGGAGAAGTGAAATGAAAAGGGAATGAAGTAAAATTGAGAATGAAAAACAGGCATTCTGCCATTAAAAAATCTTTAGATTTACTTATTTTAGAAAATATGTGACTCTAAAAGTGTGTTGGCAAAATTATTTTCCTTCTGACATCTGGAGCCTTGCCAAGATATAAGGAAATATGAGGTCAATATGCTTTTAGCACTTAATTAAATATCTTTACATATATGTTAAGACTTCGGTCCTAAGATCTGCAGTTATTCTTTGCCCACCTCACCCACAGGGCTTCCCCTTTAATGATCAACCAAACATCACCATTACTGCAAGGCCCTTCACACACACACACACATACAGAGAGAGAGAGAGAGACCCTGCGAACACTTCCTGGCATTTATAGTCTAGTAGAAATAGATAAATATAGATGGAAAGAGGAAGGGGCCTCTAGATTCTGGAACAGACTGGATTCTCCAACCTAATCTTAGCCTATAGAGAGAAAACATTTAGATTCATACATCACAGCAGCATCCAGATCTAAAATCTCAGATTTTTAAAGGACAAATTAGAATCTGGACATAAAGACAGATAAATCGAAAAATAGAGGTCAGTCTAGGACAAAAGATGACATCTGGCCTGGCTAGGAAAGACATAAACCTATTCTTTATCCTGAGCCACACTCAAAATCTGAATATTCTTGGGTGGACTGATTGTTATAAAGGCCCATTGTTATGAAGTCCATTCCTATATGCACAAGATTATAGCCTGAGGACCGATCTACATTGCGCTCACCATCGCAATGAATTCGGTGTTCCGTCAGGTTAAACGCTCTCGCATTAAAACGTGATTATTCACACTCACCCATTTTCCCCATTGCAGTGCTTCATCAAATGCGTGAGCTCGGTTTACACTCGAGTGCTGTGCTGTTTCCCTGCTGTTTTCCTGCGTGCGCTTGTCTGATCTCGGATTGTAAGCAGGGTTGGCCCCGGTCAGTAGTTGGATAGGCGACTGCCTGGGAATCAGGCTTCCTGCATTGAGCAGGGGGTTGTTCTATCCCTTCAAATGAGACTAAGTTTTACCCCCTCCTATCCCCCGCTCCGGATGTTTTTTTTAAAAATTAAGGCGTTATCCTCGCAGAATCGGGGCCTCTCCGTGATGTTTTTTTTCTCTAATCAGGCATGATCTTCAAAGCTTTGAAGAAGCTTCACAACCTCGAATCTTTGAAGATCATGCCTGAATTAGGGGGGGGGGAAACATCACAGAGAAGCCCCGATTCTGCGAGGATAACGCCTTAATTTTTTAAAAAAACACCCGGAGTGGGAGATAGGAGGGGGTAAAACTTAATCTCATTTGAAGGGATAGAATAACCCCCTGCTCAGTGCAGGAAGCCTGATTCACAGGCAGTCGCCCATCCAACTACTGACTGGGGCCGACCCCACTTAGCTTCCAAGTTCAGACAAGCGCACGCACATCCAGCCCTTTGTTTGTTGCTGAGGAAATGGGGGCTGCTGAGGAAGCTATGAGATCAGTAGCCGGAAGAAGACAAGGGGCCATCAAGAGCTATGATTGGACAGGAAGGAAATACAAACACTGCCGTATATGGACAGGCGGGGGAGGGGACTACGACCGGATACAGTAGCGAAGGCGGAAAATCAGAACACATCAAGGGGAAATACCAGGATATTAGGGTATTGAAAGCGGGAGCACAGAAGTGGCAAATTCCGGTTTCAATTCAAGGCGGGTACTGCGTAGTGTGAAAGGCAGGCGGTGAAACCTCATTGGAAGTGAAAAAAGGCGGTAAGTGTAGATCCAGCCTGAGTAGGGATATCAGAGAATTCCGCCACGGATCTCAGTGAGGCCGAATGCCAGTGCATTCGGCCCCCCAAAATCCATGGTGGAATGAAGCCCCCGCCCCCCCAACCCATGAAAGGCACGCGAAATGCAGCACTTACCTGCTGCCATCCGTGCTGACTTGCGAATGGCGGCCGCCCTGCAGCTGCCATTCGCTTCCTCATCATAGCCGTGATAGGCTACATAAATACTTAGGTAGCCTATCACGACTAAAGCAGGGACACCTTTTGCGTACCTGCAGAGGCCATGATAGGCTATGTAAGTATTTACGTAGACTATCACGGCAAGCCAAAAAAAAAAAACAGTGTACACAAATGGTGGTGGCTACGGCGGCCACCATTTGCGTTCCCTATTTTTAGCCGTTTTAGCCTGCGTAAATATTTACGTAGGCTATTACAGCGGGGAAAAAAGGGGAACGCAAATAGCGTAGTGAGCGCTATTTGCGTTCCTTTTTTTCGCGCCGTAATAGCCTACGTAAATATTTACGTAGGCTAAAATGGGGGGGGGGAGGAACGCAAATGGCAGCCGCCGTAGCCGCCGCCATTTGCGTATGCTGTTTTTTGGGGGGGGCTTGCCATGATAGGCTACATAAATACTTACATAGCGTATCACGGCAGCTTCGCAGGATGCAAATGGTGGCTGCTATGGCGGCCACCATTTGCATCAGCAGCAGCCCGTCCGTGGCCAGAACTCCGGCTGCAGATGGCCCTGGCTGGCAGCTCCGCGGAGCCAGAGCAGAGCCAGCCAGGGAGAATTCCGGGGGGAGGGATGGAGCGCCTCCCCCCCCACCGCGAATCACATCTGTGAAAAGGTAAGTGACTTTCGTATATCCCTAAGCCTGAGTAGTTTTTGAAAAAGAATAATTTGTTTCTTTCTCTGTTCTTCCATAACATCCCCAATCCAATTCTAGTCAAGCTTTATAAAGATATTTATATATGACTAGTTGCACCAGAACATCAAAGATCAGCAACAGAAGTTTTACTGTTCTATATGTTTATTGCTGTAACCAATTTGAGCTTTGGAAGAAAAGTTCAGATATAATTTTAATAATCATAAAAAATATTAATAACAATGATGGCTTGGATTGTAAGATACGTAAACTGAAGGAAGTTCACAAAAGATTCCTCTCCCCTTCTCCCCCTCCCCAAGCAGCCTCCATGCCCAATCCCACATTGTTCAAGAGCCCCTCCACCGACACTCCAGAGAGGCTTATAGGTGGCTGCAGGAGACAGGAAACTTTCCTTCCATGAACTTCATTAACTTATCGTAGGAGCCATGCCAAAAGCAGCAGTAGCAACAGTCTTTTGAATAAGGCAATCTAGTTCCTGGGGAGAGTTTTGAATATTGGTATTTACTGTTTATAAAGCACCTAATATTGTTAGGCACTGTAAAAATGGAAAGTAACACAGGCCTGCCTGTGGGTTTACATTCTGAATTAGGTATTAACAAAATAGTAACCCAAGCTTTTCATTGGCCTTGATTGTGGCTTGGTATAACCATGTATCTAACTTAAGATGCACCAAAAATGGAAATTCCTGACTTGGATGTAGAAAACATGAATTGTACTATTTGATCCTAAGCATGTCTACGCAGAAATAAATCCCACTGAGTACACTGGGATGTATTCCCAAGTAACTTCCAGTCCAACTCTAGTTAAAATGGTAAATATGCAAGACTAGTTGTGTCAAAATGTCAATGGAAATGTATATTCCATAAGAACATAAGAAGAGCCAAGCTGGATCAGACCAAAGGTCTATCTAGTCCAGCATTCTGTTCACACAGTTCCCATTGCATATCCCCTTCCATTCCATGAGCAATGCATCCCACTGAAAATAATGCAGTGCAGATATATGCCATACACATTGTCATGTGTATTCTAATGTGTACTGCAATATACATCAGATTTATGCCCTGGTCCCTGGTCCAGCAAAGTTCCTGCTTCTTCATGCCCATTTCGTTTACAGGATCAGAACTGTCACATACACACAGAATTTCAGCCTTTTGAAGAACAACCATTTCTTTATTTCCCTTTTCTCTCACCTGAAATCATCCAATGCATGTGTGGAATCACTAAAATATTTCCTATGAGTCTTTCATTTCTTAAAAAAAGAGAATTGTAATAAGGCAGCTATAATTCTTTTGAAATTCCTAGTTATCAGGATGCACAGTAAACCTCCCCCATGACCCCCTACTGGTTTTCTGATGAGCATAGGCTATCATACTGATATTGTTTTGTCTGGGACTGCAGATGTTTATGGTATGCATGCAAACATGCACATACAATAATGTTATCCCAGCTTAGTCTCTTTAAAAGAAATCTTGGCAAAAGCATGTCGGAGACTTCTATTGGCTGTGGCTGTGGAATTTCCTGCCAAATCAATACTGTTTTAAGAAAGCACAGCTTCAGAACAAAGCAATTTGGTTTAATAGTATGCCGTTATTTCAGAGAGTATGTTTTGCATATGGTATTGGCATCTACAAAAACATGCATTGATTATTATTATTTTAAAAAACTGGTGAGTTAGTTATGATGGTTGTTATTTTTAAAAAAGAATTATTTAAACAAGTCATTTTAAATTCTGATTGTGTTGGAGCTGCAAAGGCTTGCTCCATGCCAGCGAGCCCTGGCTTTCTCATGAGCCTTTGTTAGGTTGTGGGTGTTGGTAACGTAAACAAACTGCTGTAGGTCTTTTCTGCAGTCAGATGACACTGTCCTGAATGCTCACTGGGAAACCCCTTGGAAAGCATTTGCAATGCTCTTGGTATCGTTTTACCGTGACCTGAGAAACAGGAATGAACTGGCTAAATAAACAAGTAGTAAATTTAACCTATCTTCATCTGCAGGCAAAATGTTATGTCGTGTCTCTTTGCCAGCATAGTTATAATCATGACTCATCTGCTAAATATGCCTCCCACTTTAAGAAAAGCTTGTCTGTTAGATTTAAAGGAGGAAGAGGAGGAGCAGCCAAGAAAGGCACTTAAAGACAAATAGAAATGTATCCTCAGTAACTTCTCAACTGTGTATATTGAGTGCCTGAAGCTAACTAACTGCCTGGTATTAAAGAAAATGACATGGAATTGTGGTAATGGAAAATAAGTTTTGAGAGTAACAGTTACTTTCATTCCAAAGACAACTCAGGAAACACATGAGAGTTTGACATCCAAGAAGTAATACTCTCCACTGTCAAGATACACAGTAATCTTAGGTTTTGGTTTTCTTTTTTTAATTTGCTTTCTTTGTAAACTTTCAAAGTCAAATGTTTTGCTCAGAGTTTAACAGCGGTAAAAAGAAAACTGTAAACTCCATAATGCTCTGTGGCAATACAATACATTATATCTGAAAAAGCAACATTAATATGAATATCTTAATCCATCTTAACCCTATATGGCCAGGATCCTGTTCAGCACTGGTGTTAATGTAAGTTACATTACACTAGTATAAACTACCTCTAGCACAACGCCGATAGCATTTGGTGGCGCGACGGGTTTTCCGGGAACGCTTGTCACACCAGCAAATGCTATCATCATTGTGCTAGAGGTAGCTTATGCTAGCAAAGTGTAATTTATGTAAACACTGGTGCCAAATTGGATACTGCCCTAAGTACCCTGTAGAAAAATCCATGCTGCTAGTTAGGCTACCTGCTTGAATGTCATGATGTGGCCTTCCTTTTCCTTCCAGGTCCATGCTTTATAGGCTCCTGGTTCTTGAAGCAATATTGCACAGGAATTGTGAAATAGACGTTTTGAAATGTGAGCCCGTTGTGATTTATCACATTGGCTTTGGTATTAATTCAGATCTTTACCTTGCATTCACTTGCCACTGCTGCAGTTGCAGCCCTAACTTGTCCTTTTTTTCCATTCTTTTTTCTCATGACCACTCCTGACCGACTGATTTGCAGAACTCTGCATGCATTGTCTTTTTTAGAGTGTTGCTGGCAGAGCAGCCAAGTCACGTGCAACTTCACAATCAGAATCTGCCTTCACATCACCACCTCAGCAATGGTAGCTGGGAATCAGTGTATTTCAGTTACCACTCCAGACGTGATTAGATTTGGCCCCCAAATCCTCTATACTGGGGTACCCAACCTTTCTGGTTTGGTGGACACATTTGGAACATTGAGTGTTGTGGGCCCTCTCATAAAATGCCTGCCATGGGTGTGTGTGTGTGTGTGTGTGTGAGTGTGTGTTGCCCATTCATAAATGACTGCCATGGGGCGCATGGCCTGTCAGAAAGCATTCATTTTCCAGAAGGCAGACTGGTGAGACAAAAAGAAAGGTAACTTTATCAAGAACCTAAGTGCAAGGCAGAGGGGGTGGTCTGAGCTCCAAAGCACAAAGCTGCTCTTTTGAAGCCAAATAAAGATGGTGCTGGAGGGCAGCACTTTGCTTTGCAGCATGCCAACCTCCCAATGAAAAGTGATAAATATTATTTATAAAAATATTAAGAAACAAAATAAAAATCAAGAGGGTCTGGGAGCCTGGCAGGCACCTAGAGAGGTGTCCACAGGCACCACGTTGGAAACCCCTACTCTGGACCGACAGAAAGGAAGCCCATGAGAAATTCCACCAGTAGGTCAACAGCTCGCACCCCACCATCCACCTGAGCCTAGACCAATCCACACAGCAGATTTACTTCCTAGACATTACTGTGCAATTATACATTGGATATATATAAGCACCCCACCTGATACTGGAAATCCACTGATTGCTCCACATATTTCTACGCTTGTAGCTTCCACACTGAAGAACCCACCAGAAATCCATTGTCTACAGCCAGGTCTTACAGTATAACCACATTTGTTATAGCTTGTTGGACAGGGACTCACATCTTATAATACTCACTGAAAGAGGTGAAAAAACAGATCAACAACATTAGAGTGGTATAATCCATTACAGGACAGACTCAGAAGAGAAAGTGACAGAACACCACTTCTCACAGCTCACAGCTAAAATGACTCCAATATGTCATCCATGATCTACAACCCATACCGGACAATGTTACTTCCGTCCTACAGGCCTTCGGTGGTAGGCCTGCCCTGTACTTGGTTACAGACAGTCCCCTGAAACAACAAGTCACCAGCAACAATAGGTGACACATAATCAAGGCATAAATACAGAGAGCAGCCCTGCAACAA
Source organism: Heloderma suspectum (assembly GCF_057233095.1). Lineage (NCBI taxonomy): Eukaryota > Metazoa > Chordata > Lepidosauria > Squamata > Helodermatidae > Heloderma > Heloderma suspectum. Next base: position 179,624,246 of record NC_139458.1, on the reverse strand, counting down.
GCTTAGATGCCAACTCTTGTCCCCATAAACACTTGGGCAACACTAGTCCAGGATCTAACAAGATCAGCCATGACATCTGGGGCTCATTCGCCTGCTGATCTTCCAATGTGACATATACTGTCACCTTCCAGTACCAGCAGTGCCCTTCTGCCTTCTGCTTAGGGCAAACAGGTCAGTTTCTACACAAAAGAATAAATGGAAACAAATCAGACATCAGAAATGGCAACATTCAGAAAATAGTGGGAGAACATTTCATTCGCTCAGGACACTCCACTGCTGACCTGAAAGTGGCAATTCCCCTACAAAGGAACTTCAAAGGGAGACACCAGCATAAAACTGCTGAATTAGAACTAATCAAGAATGTTGACTGTATCCATGTCGGCTTGAATAGAGACAATTATTTCTTGTCCCTGTATGTGTAACATTGCAAAACTGGGATGACTGTATTATTGCCAGTTAACTGCTGTTTTGAGCAGTCACTTTGCTTATGGCATTCAGATCAGATCCCTTTTCTCTCTGTCTCTGTCTCTGTCTCTCTCTCTCTACACACACACACACACACTATATACACATATCATACATATCATACATATATAACTGCCAACTGAACATAACACTTCATGGATCTGATGAAGTGGACTCTAGTTCATAAAAGCTGATGCTACAACAACTCTGTTATCCACCACTAGACTCAAGACCTCCATTGTGTGCAAAGCCAAGCCAAGATTAGGATGTTTTAAAAAGCACAAACAAAAGAAAGACAACACCAAGCAGAGGTCGTTTGGCCATCATTATGGTGCCATGTTGTGTGGAGAATCTTACCGCTAATTGCTGGTGGTTGATAAAATGAGTGGTGATATAATTATTTGTAATGACCTGTTGGGAGTACCCTTGAAAATAGTGGGTGAAATCCAATGTCACAACAGCAGACTTCCACTCATGCAATAGGACTTTTGCCTCCACTCCTTGTCTTCCCCCTCCATCCTCCTATACTCCCTCATATCTGTTACAGGGGATCCCTCAAGCTCCAGAGCAGATTTTGAGAGCACCTGGAGGGGGATGCAGGCTGAACAGAAAAATCACCCAGTTCCACCTCGGGATGGACAGATTTGTCTGGTTTGGTTTCTCTCAGTACCTCGTTTTTCCATTCTTTAGTTTGGCTCATCCCAAACTTTGAAAGTATTTTTTTTAAGTTTGCATGAAAATCCATACATGCTGTGGTGGTGGTGGTGATGATGATACATTTATATCCTGCCTTTCCTCCAAGGAGCCCAAGGCAGCATACATTATCCTTCCCCCTGAATTTATCCTCACAATAACCCCGTGAGGTAGGTTTGGCTGAGAGTCAGTGACTGGCCCAAAGTCACCTACTGAGTGTCATGGTAGAGTGGGAACTAAAACCCGGGACTCCGTAGTGCTAGTTCAACATTCTAACCACTACAACACACTGGCTCTCCACGTGCACATTTCTCCTAATGCATATATTTTAATATGGATTTTTTTCCTAATATACACATTTTTCTCAAGCAATTGTCCTAATAAAATGCATTATTTCCCCTAATATACGCATCTTTGTATGCATGTTTTGACTGGAGTACTCCATTGCAAAATTCGGAGAAGTGCGAATTTTGAAGGATAAAGGAGTTTTGGTTTGTATTGTGGTCTTAAAATGCGAAATTGGGTACATTCACATTGAAATGTGAACTGAATGAATTTCTCGCCCATTCCTGTCAAGCCAGGAGGAGTTAATTGGATACAACTCAGTACGTCAATCACTTGGCCTTCTAGGGAATTTAACTTGCTTCAATTTTTCGTCTTTTAATTAGAACCTGGCTATGCAAGTTCTTCTACAGTGTGCAAACTGATTATGTTGACAAAGAGGAGCACATAACAAGAATCCTATCCGTGTTCTTCAGAGAAAATTAATCATGCCTCTTCTTTCAGTCCCGCTCTCTCTTCTCCTAGTGGTTGTTATGCCAGCCTGCCCTTGGCTGTTTTCCCAGAGACAGCATGGAGCAAAAAGTCAATGCCACAGACCCAATTACCAAACTAATTACGCTTTTGCGCCACCTCACTGAAAGTAGTTATTTCCATCCCAGGACATTTGAACAGAATGCCCCATATTCCTCTTTCAAAAATTGGGGGGGGGGGCTCTTCTCTACTGCTGTTCTCTACTGCTCTCTTTAACTAAAACACTAATAATAAGAACCATAGAATCCTAGAGTTGGAAGGAGCCATTTAGGCCATCGAGTCCAACTCCCTGCTCAGTGCAGGAATCCAGTTTAAAGCATCCCTGACAGATGGCTATCCAGTCTCTGCCTGAATACGTCCAGCGACAGAGAGCCCACCACCTCCCTAGGCACTTGGTTCCATTATCTGACTGCTGTGACCATTAGGAAGTTTCTCCTGATGTTCAACCAAAATCTGCCTTCCTGTAACTTAAGCCCCTTATTCCATGTCCCACAGTCTTGGATGACAGAGAACAGAAAGTCCCAGAAAGGACAATTTCCTACTTGTCTCAGTAATGAATTACTTACCTAGAACAAAGTTAAATAATTTGTGCAGACACAAGCATCATATTTTAGAAATACAACCGTCGCCAAATATATGCCATCTCAGTAATGGAAATAATACTGCCTTTTACACAGATACATTTTACTCTGAAGCTCTTTTTATCTTCCTTATAGGAAAAAAGAAAGCACTTCTCTCCAGGGGCCATTCTACATGGCCGATTTAATGTGGTGGTGGAGTGCATTTGGGTCGTTTGCAACAGATTACATTGTCACCAATCTGCCACCATCCCTCAGCATCCGCCCTGAAAGTGCGCATTTTTCAAAAGTCCTTTTACTCCATTGTTTTTCTTAAAAGTGGCTCCGGAGTGGTTCCACGGCAATGTGCTCTTTCCCCCTGCATTAAATCCTGGGCATGCTTCTGTGACCAGGCTACAACTTGCAAATGACATGTTCAAGGGGTGGGGCTGCCCCTTCCCCCCTTCTTTTTCCCCATTTGCAGTAGGGCTGCTTTCACAATAAGTAGCCTCCTTTTCCCATTCATAATAGAAGTAGTGCTGTTTCATTCACAATAGTGGAGTAGCCCATTTATATGTAGTGTGTAATAAAGAATGCTCATAGCTGAAGGAGAGAGGACAGCCAGTAGCAGCAGCCTGCAGCCACAGTATTTCACAGTCGCGTTACCGTGATACACTTATAACTTCACAGTGGCGCGATACAGCCACAACTAGGGATGGCGGAGAATTTCTCCATGAATCTTCAGGAGGCCGAATGCCAACGCATTCGGCCCCCCGAAAGTGTTGGGGAAATTCTCCGCCGGCCCCCCCGGGGTGGGACTTACCGTGGCCGAATGTCCCTCTCGGTGGCGGGTCCCGGCGGCGGTTCGGCAGCGTTTTGTCGGGGGCGGGGGCGGCGGCCCGTCTCCCGACTGGCTGCCGCCGCCGCCATTGCAAAAAAAAAAAGTAAATTAAAAAAACACACACACACACACCCGTGATAGGCTACGTAACGATTTATGTAGCCTATCACGGCTAGATTTCCAAAGTCAGCCGTGATAGGCTATGTAAATCGTCACGTAGCCTATCATGGGTGACTTTGAAAAAAAAAAAGCGCATACGCAAATGGCGGCGGCCCATGGGCGCCGCCATTTGCGTTCCTTATTTTGGCATGTCTAGTCTACGTAAACATTTATGTAGACTACGGTGAAAATAAGGGAACGCTATTTGCATTGCCCTTATTTTCGCCGTAGTCTACGTAAATGTTTATGTAGACTAGACGTGTCAAAATAAGGAATGCAGATGGCTCCATGGGAGTCGCCATTTGCGTACGCGCTTTTCCCCCCCAAAGTCACCCGTGATAGGCTACGTGACGATTTACATAGCCTATCATGGCTGACTTTGGAAATCTAGCCGTGATAGGCTACGTAAATCGTTACGTAGCCTATCACGATGTGTGTGTGTTTTGTTTTGTTTTTACTTTTTTTTTCACGGGCGGGTAGACGGGGCGCTCCTACCCGGCCTGAATTTCGCCGGCGAGGGATGGGGCGCCTCCCCCCCGGCCTGAATTTCGGCAGGGCGAGGCGGGGCGCCTCCCCCCCCTCGCCTGAACTTCGGGGAGAGAAGCGAACCGCCTCCCCCCCACCGCGAAGCAAGCTTCGAGAACAGGTAAGTGACTTTCGTCCATCCCTAGCCACAACTAAGGAATACCCAGAAAGGAAGGAGAAAGGGCAGCCAGTACAGCAAGGGAGCATGGACAGGGCTGTGAACAAACCTCCCCAATCATGGATCTGCACTGGGTTGCCCCTTGAGTGTAACACAGCAGTCTCCTTTTTCCATTCAGATGTTGTTGTTGTTCAGTTGTGTCCGACTCTTTGTGACCCCATGGACCATAGCATGCCAGGCCTTCCTGTCCTGCGCTCTCTCCCGGAGCGTGCTCAAGTCCATATTCATTGCATCAGTGATGCTATCTAGCCATCTCATCCTCTGCCGTCCCCTTCTCCTTTTGCCTTCAATCTTTCCCAGCATCAGGGACTTTTCCAGGGAGTTTTCTCTTCGCATTAGGTGGCCAAAATATTGGAGCTTCAGCTTCAGTATCTGCCCTTCCAATGAGCAGTCAGGCTTGGTTTCCTTTAGGATGGACTGATTTGACCTCCTTGCAGTCCAGGGCACTCGTAAGAGTCTTCTCCAGCACCACAGTTCGAAATAGGGATGTCAGAGAATTTCTCCACGAATCTCCGGAAGGCTGAATGCCAATGCATTCGGCCCCCCGAAATTGGTGGAGAAATGGCCCGCCCCCCTCCCCCAGGATGGGACTTACCTTGAGCGAATGTCCCTGGCGGCGGTGGCTCCCGGCGGCGGTACGGCGGCGGAGCGGCGGCCGGTCTTCCGACCGGCGGCCACCACCGCCATTTCCAAATAAAAAACGAAAACAAACAACAAACATGATAGGCTACGTAAAGTTTTATGTAGCCTATCACGGCTAGATTTTCAAAAAACACCATGATAGTCTATGTAAATGTTTACGTAGCCTATCACGGCTGACTTTGAAAAAAAAAAAAAGCGCTATTTGCGTTGCCCTTATTTTCGCCATAGTCTACATAAATATTTACGTAGACTACCCATGCCAAATTAAGGAACGCAAATGGCGGCACCCATGGGCGCCGCCATTTGCGTACGCGCTTTTTTTTTTCAAAGTCAGCTGTGATAGGCTACGTAAACATTTACGTAGCCTATCACAGCTGACTGCAGGCCAGGGACGCAAATGGCAGTGGCTACGGCCGCCGCCATTTGCATCCCGGCAGGAGAAGAGGTTTCGCAGCCAGAGAGACGGGGCACTCCCCCCCGGCCAGAATTTTGGCGGGGAGGTATGGGGCGCCTTCCCCCTGGCCAGAATTTTGGCAGGGAGGGACGGGGCGCCTCCCCCCCCCACGAAACAAGCTTCGGGATCAGGTAAGTGACTTTCGTCCATTCCTAGTTCGAAAGCATCGATTCTTCGGCGCTCAGCCTTCCTTATAGTCCAGCTCTCACAGCCATATATTGCTACTGGGAAAACCATAGCTTTGATTATACGAACCTTTGTTGGCAAGGTGATGTCTCTGCTTCTTACTATGCTGTCTAGGTTTGCCATAGCTTTCCACCCTTTCCTCCCAAGGAGCAAGCGTCTTTTAATTTCATGGCCACAGTCACCGTCTGCAGTGATCTTGGAGCCCAAGAAAATAAAATCTGTCACTGCTTCCATTTCTTCCCCTTCTGTATGCCAGGAAGTGATGGGGCCAGATGCCATGATCTTCGTTTTGTTAATGTTGAGTGTCAAACCAGCTTTTGCACTCTCCTCTTTCACCCTCAACAAGAGGCTCTTTAGATCCTCTCTTCACTTTCTGCCATTAGGGTGGTATCGTCTGTGTACCTGAGGGTGTTGATAATTCTCCCGGCAATCTTAATTCCGACCTGTGATTCATCCAACCTGGCATTTCTCATGATGTACTCTGCATATAAGTTAAATAAGCAGGGTGACAATATGCAGCCTTGTCGTACTCCTTTCCCAATTTTGAACCAATCAGTTGTTCCATGTCCGGTTCTTACTGTTGCTTCTTGACCCTCGTACAGGTTTCTCAGGAGACAGGTAAGGTGGTCTGGTACTCCCATCACTTTAAAAATTTGCCACAGTTTGTTGTGATCCACACAATCAAAGGCTTTAGCGTAGTCAATGAAGCAGAAAGAGATGTTTTTCTGGAATTCTCTTGCTTTCTCCATTGGCGATTTGATCTCTAGTTCCTCTGCCTCTTTGAAACCCAGCTTGTACTTCTGGTAGTTCTCGGTTCACATATTGCTGAAGCCTAGCTTGTAGGATTTTGAGCATAACCTTGCTGGCATGTGAAATGAGCACAATTGTAGGGATGGCGGAGAATTTCTCCCTGAAACTTCGGGGGGCCGAGCGCCAACGTGTTCGGCCCCCCAAAGAAGTTTCGGGGAGAAATTCTCTGCCCCCCTGCCCCCCGCACCCCCCCCCGGGATGGGACTTACCTTTCCCGAATGTCCCTCCCGGAGGCGGGTCCCGGCGGCAGTTCGTCGGGTCTTCGTCAGGGGCGGGGGCGGCAGCCGGTCTTTCGACCGGCTGCCACTGCCGCCATTCCAATAAAAGTAAAAAAAAAAAACGCCCCCGTGATAGGCTACGTGACGATTAACGTAGTCTATCACGGCTAGATTTGCAAAGTCAGCCGTGATAGGCTACGTAAATCATCATGTAGCCTATCACGGGTGACTTAAAAAAAAAAAAAGTGTATACGGCTAATGGCGGCCCCCATAGGAAGCCGCCATTCAAGTTCCTTATTTGGTCGCTGTAGTCTACGTAAAGATTACGTAGACTACGGCGAAAATAAGGGCAACGCTATTTGCGTTGCCCTTATTTTCGCCTTAGTCTACGTAAAGATTTACGTAGACTATAGCGACCAAATAAGGAACGCGAATGGTGGCTCCCTATGGGGGCCGCAATTTGCGTACGCGCTTTTTTTTTTTTAAGTCACCCGTGATAGGCTACGTGACGATTTACGTAGCCTATCACAGCTGACTTTGCAGATCTAGCCGTGATAGGCTACGTTAATCGTCACGTAGCCTATCATGGGGGCGTTTTTTTTTTAAACTTTATTTCGCGGCCGGGCGAGGTGAGGCGCCTCCTCCCCGGCCTGAATTTCGGCCGGGCGAGGTGGGAAGCCTCCCCCCCGGCCTGAATTTCGGCCGGGCGAGGCGGGAAGCCTCCCCCCCCCGGCCTGAACTTCGGGGGGAGAGCAGCGAAGCACCTCCCCCCCACCGCGAAAAGCTACGAGACCAGGTAAGTGGCTTTCGTGCACTCCTACACAATTGTATGGTAGTTTGAAGACTCTTTGGCATTGCCCTCCTTTGGAATTGGAATATAAACTGACCTTTTCCAGTCTTGTGGCCATTGTTGAGTGTTCCAAATTTGCTAGCATATTGAGTGCAGCACTTTAACAGCATCATCTTTAGGATCTTAAATAGCTCAGCTGGAATACTGTCATCTCCACTAGCTTTGTTGTTAGTAATGCTTCCTAAGGCCCACTTGACTTCACTCTCTAGAATGTCCGGCTCAAGTTCAGTGAGCGCACTATCATGGCTATCAGGGACATTAAGATCTTTCCTGTATAGTGCTTCTGTGTATTCTTTCCACCTCTTCTTAATCTCATCTGCTTCTGTTAGGTCCTTACCTTCTTTGTCCTTTATCATGCCCGTCTTTGCACAAAACGTTCCCTTGAGATCTCCAATTTTCTTGAAGAGATCTCTAGTCTTTCCCATTCTGTTGTTTTCCTCAATTTCTTTGCTACTTGTAAAGCCTCATCAGACAGCCACTTTGCTTTCTTGCATTTCTTTTTCTTTGGGATGGATTGAGTTGCTGCCTCCCGAACAATGTGACGGACCTCTGTCCATAGTTCCTCAGGCACTCTGTCTATCAGGTCTAATCCCTTAAATCTATTCCTCACCTCCACTGTATATTCATAAGGGATATGATTTAGGTCATACCTGAATGGTTTAGTGGTTTTCCCTACGTTCTTCAATTTAAGCCGAAATTGTGCAAGAAGCAGCTCATGATCTGAGCCACGGTCAGCTCCAGGTCTTGTTTTTACTGACTGTATAGAGCTTCTCCATCTTTGGCTGCAAAGGACATAATCCATCTGATTTCGATATTGACCATCTGGTGATGCCCATGTGTAGAGTCGTCTCTTGTGCTCTTGGAAAAGAGTGTTTGCTATGATCAGCGTGTTCTCTTGGCAAAACTCTATTAGCCTTCATCCTGCTTCATTTTGTACACCAAGGCCATGCTTGCCTGTTATCCCGGTGATTTCTTGACTTCCTACTTAAGCATTCCAATCCCCTATGATAAAGAGGACATCTTTTTTTGGTGTTAGTTCTAGAAGGTGTTGTAGGTCTTCATAGAACCGATCAACCTCAGCTTCTTTGCCCTCAGTGGTTGGGGCATAGACTTGAATTACTGTGATGTTGAATGGTTTGCCTTGGATTCATACTGAGATCATTCTATCGTTTTTGAGATTGTACCCCAGTACTGCTTTTCCCACCCTTTTGTTGACTGTGAGTGCTACTCCATTTCTTCTAAGAGATTCTTGCCCACAGTAGTAGATATGATGGTCACCTGAATTAAATTCGCCCATGCTTGTCCATTTTAGTTCGCTGATTCCCAAGATGTCGATGTTCAATCTTGCCATCTCATGTTTGATCACCTCCAGCTTACCTTGATTCATTGATCTGACATTCCAGGTTCCTAAACAATATCGTGCTTTACAGCATCTGACTTTCTTTTCACCACCAGACACATCCACAGCTGAGTGTCCTTTCGGTTTTGGCCCAGCCGCTTCACTCGTTCTGGCGCTACTTGGAAATACCCTCTGCTCTTCCCCAGTAGTATATTGGACACCTTCCGACCTGGGGGGCTCATCTTCCGGTGTCATTCACAGGTAGCAGCTGCTGATTCATTCATGTCTCCCCTTCAGAATATTCCCCTGTGTGTGTGGTTTTCCTGTGTGTTTGTGGGGAGCAGGAGGAGGCTTAGTTCAGGTCAGGGAAGGAAGCAGAGGCAGCAGCAGCCACCGCTGCTGACTCCAGAGCACTAGCAGAGGGATGCAATTCCAGCCCTTTCCCTCTGTGCAGGGCTTGGGCGACTCCTGCCTGCCTGCCTGCCTGCCCATCACTCTGTCCCCAGGCTTCAATATTACTGGTTCACAGTCCAGCAATATTGCCTGCCTGCCCATATATTGCCTGCCTGCCCATATTGCAGTATTGCAATAGCCTGCCCATATATTGCCATATTGCAATACCCTGCCCATATATTGCCTGCCTGCCCGTATTGCCTGCCTGACTGCCTGTATTGCCTGCCTGCCCGTATATTGCAATATTGCTGGTTCACAGTCCAGCAATATTGCCAGTTCACAGTCCAGCAATATTGCCTGCCTGCCCATCACTCTGTCCCCAGGCTTCAATATTGCTGATTCACAGTCGGTGGATGCGCGGGGGAGAGGTGTAGGGAAAACTATCCAACATTTTTGTGAACCGCCCAGAGAGCTTCGGCTATTGGGCAGTATAGAAATAAATAAATAAATCAATCAATCAATCAATCAATAAATAACTCATCTCTTCCATTAAAAATCCCTGAGCAGTGCAGCATATGGGGGGGAGGGGAGTGAGCAAGCCTCTCTCACTGGCTGAGCAGCATCTATGGGGTTGATGATATTCGCTTTTACTAGCAGGACTCCGCAAAGTAAGGCAGATTAAAGTGCAGTCTGACCTGTGACAAGTGGGTTTTAAGGTAGTGTTTACTCTGCATTTTTTGCCTTGCGGATGAACCAAAAACGATTTCATTAAAATCTGAATAATACTTGAAGCGCTTCTCAATCTGTTTCCATGTAGAGTGTCCCCTGATTTTTCTTTCCTATTTCCGTTGAAAACAAAAACTAGACATTATTGTGGAAAGGAGCCCAATCAGAACATGCTGTGCATTATGAAAGCAGCAGGCTATAGAACAGGGGTGGGCAACTTGTAGCCCTCCAGATGTTTTGGCCTACAACGCCCATCAGCCCCTTTAGCTACCATAGCCAATGGTGAGGTTTGATGGGAGTTGAAGGCCAAAGTATCTGGAAGGCCACAAGTTGCCCACCCCTGTTTTAGTAACAATAACAGCTCTTTATTTTCCTTTAAAATACAGAGCTGTTTTCTGTATATATATATTTAAAATTAAACTGTTGTGGGAAGGCTATTTGAGCCATAGGAGCCAGAAATACAAAACGGCCAGTGGCATAGGCATGTAATTGCCCAAAAACTGAAAGGGGCTTGCTTGCTCCTAATATTTGGAAGAATGGATTGTCCTCAGCTTTAGACAGTTACTTGCTTTTCCTTTAACTTTATTATTGTAGCACAAAATTGAACTAGAAGATGCTTTAAATAGTCGCTGAACCATATTATTCACAAAATAAGTTCGTTTTTGGAACTAGAAACTCCATCCTTCTGGAAAGACTCAAAAGATGACAGCCTTTTGAATTCAGCATGGCTCGCTGTAATTAAAGCAAAACTGCACATATCACAGAGATAAACTGGAATGTGAAGAAAACTAAGAGACATACAAAGGCATATTTTAAAATAGTCTTGGCCCAGAACACTTGAGAGAATGTCTCCTACCCTCAGAAATCCATTACCCTTTGAGATCACCACATGGCGCCTTATTTTAGGTCCCTCCATTCGAGGAATAAGGTCAGCAGAGAAGAGTATGGGGCGAGCTTTTTCAGCTGTCACTCCCCAATTGTGAAATGTCCTTGTGAGGAAGAGTTACCCAGCACTATCATTCTGTTGTTTTCCAATATCAATAAAAACATTTCCACCATTTTTTCAGTAGCACCTTTTCAATAAGGAGTGTGACAGTACCTTTGATTCAAGAAGAGCTTCTTGTTCAGTTCAGGCTTATGGTGGGTGTCTACTGCATTATTTTTGTCAAATTATTTCCATTCTCATTGATCATGTATATAATCGGTTTTATAATTATAGTTTACATTTTTATGGGTTCCTATGATTGTATCTGATGAGTTCAATATTCAATGTAAACTACATTGAATATTCTTTTAAAAATGGGGCAAGACATTTTAAATAAATAAATAAAATGCTTGGATTTGGGTGCCATTTGCTCAGGCATGGTGTGCATGTTCTACCCCCACTCCCTGCCCCCAGGGGGGGGAAAAAGGAAAAAGTGAAGTGAAGTCATTTGGCTGTAGGGGTATTGGAGAAATCTGCAATGGAACCAAATGAGTTTGGATTTTCATAAATCTGACTCACAGATTCTGACTTTCCCCTGTCAGGTGGATTCTGCAGACTTGCGGAATGTTTTTCTAACTTTCCTGAATTTTGCGCAAACTGCCCTTGTAGAAAAATCCACAGAATGAAAAACTGTCACTGAAGTTAGTTCTGATTTGAATCTGCCATTTTATGTATATTTTGCACCTCCAGTCCGTATTTGCATTTGTATTTGTCAGCTTGTTTTCATATTATGTATTTGCAGTGGCTGGTCTGTGACAGGAATAATACATTGAATAAATTGAATTGAATAACTATGGTTAGTGGAAACAAGCCAACTTCAAGCCATAATTAAGATTAACCATAGTTTTGGATTCAAGTGACATGCTTTGTTGTTTATTCGTTTAGTCGCTTCCGACTCTTCGTGACTTCATGGACCAGCCAGAGCTTCCTGTCGGCTGTCGCCACCCCCAGCTCTCCCAAGGTTGAGTCCATCACTTCCAGAATATCATCCATCCATCTTGCCCTTGGTCGGCCCCTTTTCCTTTTGCCTTCCACTTTCCCTCGCAAGTGACATGCTAAACTGTGGTTAATCTAAAATGAAAGAGAAGCTTTCGGTCTCCTCCTTGCAGCTGGCCCTAAAGGAGGAGAGGCGACGGGAAGGCACTCAAGCTGGGAGAAGGCAGGGTTCATTTTCATAACACTAAACCAGGGGTGAGTAACCTGCAGCCCTCAACCTCACTTCATGTGGCACATGGCCTAGTTGCAAAATCCCTCTGTATGCAGTCAGTTCAAACCTCTGGCAAGAGGGATCTGTTGCTCGCTCACCAGCCTCTGGCTCAGGAGGAATAGGGGCAGAGAAAGAAAGAGAGACAGAGAGAGAGAGAGAGAGAGAGAGAAGGGATGGCAGAAAGAGATAGAGGTATCCCCTCCCACTTTTGGCTTTGGCCAACACTCACCACTGTCTCCAGCACTACCCACCACCCAACAGATTATCCCAAGGGAATGCGACCCACAATAGGAAAAAAGTTCCCCACTCCTGAATTAAAGCGTATTTTACTGCTGTATCCAAAAGCAGCCATTGTGCAGTTAGGTTAGGCTATTGTAAATTTCCTCCTCTTTTATGGACCATCACAGTCTTAATCAGCAACCAAGAGCCCTTTCTTGAGGACACTGTCTATGTACCAAGTCTGTACCACATGGGCCTGTAGACAGAGAAATGTCCTTAGTGGCTACAGAGCTGCCTTCCTCGCCAAAGTCAAAGCCCAGACATTCACAAACAGCATTTTTCAGGCTTTCTTTTTTGAGCTTGCTTTTCATGGTGAGGTTGTTAAAGATTCATGGATGTCCTTTAATTGGTGTTTCACCTGTTTGTTTTATTCGATCCAAAAGCTACTGTTGCATTAGCACAGGAAATCATTAAAATAGCCTTTTGCCCAGTGGTGCAGCTGGGGCTCAACCTGGGAGCCAAAGTCCAGGACCTCGAAGCCCAGCCCATCTCCCCCAGCCAAGGACCACCCAAAGAGCAGCAGGTGGAGAGGGCAGCAGAAGCAAAGTCCATTCTATTCTGGTAGTCATGACGTTGCTAAGATTTACGTGAGTTTAAAATGCAAAACTGCACATGCTCAGAGTATTATTTGTTCAAATCAGGGCTGGCAAACAGATTTATTGTTCTTGCTCTCACGTCAGGAACGTAGAAGCAATTGTACATTCCCCACCCTGATGTAATAAACTGTGTTCTGCACTTCTTTGTGTTTTCTCCTATTTTTGCCTTATTTTTTCAAACTACCACCTTCTGATTCAAACTTTTATTAATATAGCAAATGGCCATGAGCAAAGTAAAAACAATACTCACCCACCCAGTGTCTCCAGTTAAATGGTACTCTGGACTTTCTATCATAAACCTGGAATATATAAAGTAGGAAGAGAAGTGATGTTTAAAGTTTAATCCTTTGCTGATATTAAAAAAGCCAAATATTTCTAGAAACATCAGTGTGGTAGAACACACGGCGCACACACACACACACACACACACACACGTGTGAGTATTTTAAGTATCCAGAGAGAAATGTTTACTTTAGCTGAAGGTGAATTTACAGTCAGCATTTTTATGGATCAAATATCATTTGAAAAGAACAGTAGGGGAAAAGGTTATTTTAAGGATTTTCTATTTAAACTAGATAAAATATTTATGCAGGCAGGCTTCTGCACAGAACATAGAGGCGAGTATTCATGGAAAGCTGCTGTCTGTTTCCCTAAGCTTAGTAATGCCGCAGGTAAAGTGATGACTCATAGGCCAAGAGCTCCTTCTCAATCAATGAACTTAGGTCCATTTTCACACTTTATGTGGCAAATGAGCTTGCCACTTGTCCACCACGTCTCCCACAATGCTGTTAACACTGGAAGGCGAACCTTCAGTGCACAGACAGGGCACACAGCGATATGCCCCGAGTAACTGGAAATGCCCGTGATTCCCAGCAGGCGCAGAAAACCCATTTGCCACATGAAGTGTGAATTGATCCTCAGTTATAAACATCTCTCTCTCTCTCTCTCTCTCTTCATGTATATTCTGTTATTTACATTTTGCTCACCATGGTCAACTGATGGCAACTGCAGGCAAAGCTGACATACGGGAACGCATCAGACACCGTAGTGTATTCATGGAATAGTGTGCATTTTCTAAGACAGAACTTAAAAAATCTAATCCTGAACTATCCATGCAGGAAAATTGTGCACGAAGTGTCCCAGCTAAGATCATTTTCACACATTGTTCAAAAACAAGCAAATGTTCAATAAACAGGCATAGGCAGCCAATTCTTACTCCTTGACAAGTGTACTCGCATGACACACCTATTCTTTGCATTATAGATGCTGTCTTGAGTGCCATTTTCTTGGTAGAAAGGAGGGGTAGAAATAAAATATATAAATAGGCAAAAAGTACGTATATAATGTAATATCGATGTATTAACTGGTCCTGAGTATGGTATGTTCACAGGGTATAGATTTGTACATAGGTGAAGTACATATACATCTTACTATATATAGCAGAAGGAATCTTCCTCCTACTTCTGCACAAGGCAACTATGCAAAGAGTACTTGGAAGAAACAGAAGCTCATTGAGAGTTACTAAGTGGCCTGAAGAACATAATCAGGCTCTTCTCTGTAGTGGCTCCTGATCTATGGAATGCCCTGCCCAAGGAGAGCCCCTGGTGTCTTGTACTGTATACACTGAGATCCCAGGTTAAGATCTTCCTTTTTCAACAGGCATTTAACCTTTAATCTGTTGGTGGGGGTCATTTTACTGCTGGCTTCATGTAGTTTTAAATATTTTTGATGCTTTCAATGTTCAATATTGTTGTGTTTTGATACTTGCATTGCTGTGTTATCATTTTTATTTATTCATTTATCTTTGTTGCTGTTTGGTTTTACATTTGTAAACTGCCCCAAGGCATTTGCCATTTGGGCAGAATACAAAGCTAAGAAATAAATTAGGGCTGTGCACCCCCTGATCTGACTTGGAAGCTGCTTCATGGCTTCAGAGGCAGGCCCACTTAGGCTTGGGCTGATTTGGAGGGCCCACCACCCGACTCAGCCCCAACCCAAAGCAGGATTCAGATGCTGGACCCTGCTTCCGGTCCCCCCCCCCGACACCCCTGCACAACCCCCCAGCTCCTTACCTTGCTGCTGCCGCCGCCGCCTCCTCCATCGCTGCCTTCTGCTCCTCCATCACCACCGCTGCCTCCTCCTCCTCCTCTGACACCACCACCTCTGCCACTGCCTTCTCTGCCACTGCTGCCAACTCCACTGCTGCCTTCTCCTCACCGCCACCTTCTCCACTGCTGCCTTCATTGCCTTCACCACTGCCTTCTCCACCTTCTTCACCTTCACTGCCTTCTCCTCGCTGCCACCTTTGCTGCTGCCTTTGCCACTTCCTTCTCCGCCTTTGCTGCCGCCACCGCCATCATTGCTACCACCAGCTCCTGAGGCCTGGACACACGGACTCTTATTGAAGGGATTCGCCATTTTTAAAATGGCAACCTCCTGAAAGTTCCTGGACATTGCCATTTTAAAAATGGCGACTCCCTGCAATAAGAGTCGTCATGTCCAGGCCTCAGGAGCTGGCGGCGGCAATGACGGCGATGGAGGCAGCAGTGGAAGAGGAGGTGGCGGCACCAGAGATGACGGCAGTGGAGGTGGTGGCGACAGAGGCGGCGGTGGTGGTAGAGAAGATGGGCAGCTCAGGTAAGGACCTGGAGGTGCCAGAGCAGCTGGGCCAGGGTGCTGAAGCTCCAAAGCACACTGAGCACTTCAACCTGCTCCAGGTTGCTTCATGCCCCCTCTACTTTGCCTCAGAAGAGGCTCAAAGTGATCCGAAGCAGCCCACTTTGACTTGGGGTTGAGGCCTCGGGGCGAAGCGGTCACAGCCCTAAAATAAATGAATAAATAAAATGGGGAGTTGATCACCAAATGTTTAACCAACGCTGGCTCAAGGCTGGGACAAAGTATGTTTTCAGTGGGCACTCCTCCTCCTCCTCACAAAGCAAGGCAGCAATTTTCTCTAACCAAGACTGGAGGTGAACTGAGGTCTTACGAGTCCTTGCACCCAGTCTGTCCCTCCTAAACTCTGTTCCCCTTAGCTGAACAAGATAAATCTTAAAGGAACAACCCCCTAACCCAAAGAATAATACTTCTTTCTGTGGCCTCCTACCTGATATGGACTCAGTGAGGGTGAGCAAATAAAATGGAACAGGACATACTCAACTCCTTGGGCAAATAAGACCCAGGGCAAGATATCGGCTGTTGTTGTTACATTATTTTTAAATGTTATTACATTAATAACATTAAATACATCAGTTCAAATTAGCAAAAACAAAAGAATATGGATGGAAATTCCCCCCAACTTTATCACTTCAAAAAAGCACAAGTCCACAAGTCCACCAGCACAACAGGACTATCCCCCTTTCTTTCCCCCTCTCTGCACCATCCAAAAATCTGCTCCATGGAGAGCTGAAAACAACTACTCAGACTCAGACATGGTTCCAGCACGCTGACTTCTGGAACTGAAGGCTTGTAAGGCTGAGTCTTCAGAGCCCCACCCAGAGCACAGCTGCAGGCCATTAGTGCCAGCCAAGGACTTTGCTCAGAAATATACTTTCACCCACAAGGAAAAGTATTCCTCAGGCAGGCACGTCTGCATCTAGTATTCTAGGTTCAAATGCATACAAAATGCATTTGTGTGGCATTTATATAGAGGAAGGTCTTAACCTGGCAATGCTGGCACTAGGCAGGCTTGCTGGAGAATTCATTCCATAACCAGTGGGCTACCACCAAGAAAGCCATCTCCCTTGTTGCCACCTTCTCCTTCAGAGGAGGCACCTGGAGGAGGGCCTTAGATGATGAGTCTACTATATGGGTAAGTTCAAGCTGGGAGAGGCACTCCATCAGGTATTGCAGTCCCGAGCTGTGTAAGGCAGACCCAGCACCTTGAATTTAGTTTGGAAACCTACAGGCAGCCAGTGCAAGCAGGCAAGAATCGATATCATATGTTCAGACCTTTTTGTCCCTGTTATCAGTCTGGCTGCTGCATTTTGCACAAGCTGCAGCTTCTGAACTGTCTTCAAAGGCAGCCCCACATAGATCGCATTGTAGTAATCTAACTTGGAGATGACCAGAGCATAGACAACTGAAGCCAAGTTATCTCTGTCCAGATAGCGGTGTAGCTGGGCCACCAAACACTCCATGCCACTGAGGCCACCTGATCCCGAAGTGACAAAGATGGCTCCAGTAGGACCCCCAAGTTATGAAACTGCTCCTTCAGGGTGAGTGCAACCCCACCCAGAACAGGTTGAGCACCCTCCATTTGGTCAGGAGAACCACCCACCAACAGCATCTCAGTCTTGTCTGGATTGAGCTACAGTTTATTAGCCCTCATCCAGTCCATACAGCATACTGAAGACAACACACTCCAAAAGACTGCACTCAGTGGTTTCATATGAGGTTGTGGATCACCAGGCACCTTTTGTTCCATCTTCTGCGCATTGCTGAAATCTGTTTTTCCTTTCTTTCCATGTTTGCACAAATTCACACATGTGCAAATGCACAAGTTCCCCCCACTGCACATTTTTACGCTTTAGCTTATGGGGAAATGTGCATTTTTGGCCAGGTTTTTATATATATATATTTTGTGTATTTTTCTATGAAGAAATTTGTGCAGAATTCTGGAAAGTTAGAAAAACATTCTGCAAGTCTGCAGAATCTTCCCGACGAGGGGAAAGCTGGTCCGCTGTGGAATCCACACATTGGATTCATGAAAATCCAACTCATTTGGTTCCATTGCGGATTTCTCCACCATCCCTAACTAGAGAATCCACGGAGATGAGAAATATTCCCTAAGCACCATCTGCTAGAACCAACAACCCAAACAGGAATGAAACCACTGCAATGCAATGCCTCCCACTCCCAACTCAGGCAATCATCCCAGATGGATACCATGGTCGATGGCATCAAAAGCCACCAAGAGATCAAGGAGAATCAACAAGGTCACAGTCTCCCTGTCTCTGTCCTAACATAGGTCATCATACAGAGTGACCAAGGCTGTTTCCATGCCAAAACCTGGCCTGAACCCCAACGGACATGGATCCCGATAATCAGTTTCATCCAAGACTGCCCGGAACTGACTGGCAACCACCCATTCAAGGACTTTGCCCAGGAAAGGAACATTTGCCAGCAGCCTAAAGTTATTAAGTCGCATATCTTAGGGTAATATGCATACCAAAAATGTGTATTTTGTTAGAAGAAGGAAAAGGTGTTTAAAAAAAAAAAAAGCAGGTTCATGCAATTTAAAAAGAAATGCAGATTGACGCAAAGACAAACAGAACAGAAATAATGAATGAACGCATGTGAAACTCACATGGACCATTCTGTCCATCCCTAATGCCTGGAAGCTCCCTCCCCAACCTCCAGGCATTCAAGTGTATTGTTTGTATGCCATGTGTGTAAACCCAAATCTGGTTGCATGTGATATGGGACACTGGAAAACAGAGAGTGAATGTAATTGCAATCTGCAGGGCGCTAGCTTGGGGAAGACTGTTGTCCTCTATCTTTTAGAAAGGGAGACATGTACATATGCCTCATATTTACTCAGATCCTGGGAGACCTGATCTTTCTCAAAAAGGATGGGAAATTTTCAGCCTATGACACAGCCCCAAAGAGGTCATCTCATTCCTTCCTGTGCCATAACATAAACAAAGGCACCAGAGAACTGTTATTAAAACAAATTGGATTTGCATTAACTATTGGGAAACTATTGTTGTTGGTTTCTTTTTCTTTTTTTAAATGGAAGTTTACAATTATCTATGAGATGACTTTATATTTATGTGTTTTATTTTATTTTTTCTGTAGTTTATACAAGGGATTGTAGAAGAGAAAGAAAGTCACAGAAACCACGCAGCCACAATCCATGCATTCCTTCTGGCTTGATCATTACAACTCATTTTATCTGACAAAAGGCTGCATGCCTTGAAAAGCTTCCAGTGAGTACAAAGTGCAGCCGCTCCTTTCGTTAGCAAATATGTCATCAATTCTGCTTCTCCCCCAACAAGCACATTCAGCGACTTTGTGCCGGCTCTGGCTGTCCATGAGTGTTCCAAGGATCTCTTGCTGGATGGAGCAAACGGCTGAAGGTTACTAGACAGCTGTAGGGCAGCAGCAGATAGAAGAGACACCATAGATGAATATGCTTCTGGTGCTTGGAAAAGGAAAGCAAGCATTATGTGTCCAATGGAGACAAATAAGCTGGTCCAGGTTTCCTGGGGAACAGAGATGGGGCGTGTAGGAGCCAGGGAGCCTTAGGCCAAATGTGGTTGTAAGATTCTTCCGGTACCCAAGACAATACAGAGAAGAGACCTAAGCAGAATGTGGTGTTATGAAAATAACATTAGTAAACAGATACTTATAGTGAGTCTTACCCCAGAATTTTTCATGGCTGCCTGACCAGGTTAACTTGTGGAAAGAGACAGAGAGAGGGAGGCTGAATCCTAAGTAAAACTTGGCTTGGAGTTGCTCCCGGTTATGAAATGTTAGAACTGCTAGAAAAACATGTCATCTCATCTTTTTATTTGTATGCTGCTTTTCCATAAAATTACGCCCAGAGCATCTCACAACATAACAAATGAACAGCAGTAAACATAGTTTACAACATATCAAACAGCAGCAAATATAACTTTTTAAAAAATACAATAGAAACAATTACTAATAGCTGTGATGTTGGTGAATAAATGCATAATAGAAATATCAATATGCACAATATAAAAAGAAACACAATACAAATAAACTAACCTAATCCAACAACTGAGCGCTACACAGGAGACAGAAAAGCATAACACAGAAATAAGGAACACTTCCTTCAAACATAAATAAATTTCCATTCCACCTGGGTTCTCCACAATTAGCCTACAAACAATGGTTGGCAGCCTCACCTCTCACTTGTATTAACCTTCCTCCCAGATCTCACCTGGGAAAGCTGGGAGGTAAACATGTCATGGACATCTAATGTCATGGATGTCTAAATGTTACAGATGTGTGTAATGCTGGCCACAGCAGCCTTTTGAAATAAAAGAGGCAGGGCCAGCATCAAAGGTGGGAATCGTTGGGCACCTGCCAAGGGCCCACACCCCAGCAGGGGCCCACTGACAAAAGCCCCCTGGACTTGCTCCTCCTTTTCACCAGTGCCGCCTATTTGTTCACCTGTCTCTTGCTCTGGCCCAGGCAACAGTGGTGGTGAGAAGAAGGAGCAGTAGATGCCACTGCCTGTGTGCGCACTGCTCGCTGCCTACCAAGCAGGGAAGCAGTAGCAATGAAGAGAAAGAGGATGAAGAGCAATCGCATCTGGTGACAAGGGCGGTGAGAAGGTGGAACCACTGAGTGAGGACGGGGCCTACTGAGGGTGTTTTGCCCAAGGGCTCTCCAAAACCTAGAGCTGTCACTGGAAAAAAGCATAACACATGGATTTCATTCATTCATTTATTTATTTATTTATTTACCTTTCTATACCACCCCAGAGCCAAAGCTCTCCGGGCGGCTTACAACAATTTACTGAGGATATCTACTGAGGACAAAGAAAGAGCTTGTGATTCTGTTAGTTGGTGTCTGGCTGTTACAGCCATGTAAATGGGAAGGGTGATTTGATAGGCCCCTAAGTCAGATAAAGCCGGTGAGCAAGGCCTTCCCGCCTAGGATCTCTATGATTGGGAAGGGGTGTTTTAATATTTTAAATAAGTTGGCATGCCTGATGTCAATCTTCACCACATTGACTACCTTACTTAAGCTGCAGTCCCACACACACGTAACTGGGAGTATGTCCCATTGAACTCAGCCCTGCAAGTGTCAGCCGCCCATACGTTGTAAGTTACAATTGTTTCTCTTATTCACTGAAGGAAAGCTTTGGTTAGCTACAGTATAACTTGCGATGGAGCTTGCCTAGATGACCCATGCATTTTTAACTTTGTGATCCTGTCCTTAGGTGGGGTAGAACTGGTGTGTGTGTGTGTGTGTGTGTGCGCGCGCGCGCGTTTACAGTTTGCTTTGTCATTGATTTCAGGAGGGAGGGTTTAGCTGTTCCCTGAGTAGGTGGTAATGGATAATTAGCTGCACATAAACCTTTCCACAGAAATCCATTAGTAGCACCAAACTATGAAACAATCGCATTGATTTCAATGGCTTTAATCTAGATCAGTGTATTTGAGATATGCCATATGGCTCTTGAGGGGTGAGCTTGACCTTACAATTGCACAAGTTTCCTGTAAATAACCATTTCTGTGCCTGCCTTATGTAAATAAGGTTTTATTTTATTTTTGATATGCATATGTCCTACTGGATTGGCTTGTAGATTTAATGTTGCAGAAAGGCATCACTGTTCATAGAGCCGCTTTATATGATCAGAATGGAAAAAGCAGGGCTTTTTAGGGATCATGTCCAAGAGCACAATTTCATTTTTCTTCTGTCACCACTGAGCGTTCCCAGTCCATTACCGCTCATGCATACTTTATAATACTGAGAATCATGAAAGTGCAGGCTCCTCTGGATCGGATCCCTGGCCTGTAATATGGTCCAGAGATGCTTAAGGCACCATTCAAGCAGCATAATACAAGATTGTTACATGGGGAAAGGGAGATCCAAAGGCGAAATCCTGCTGGGCTCACAACTGGAGCATCATTTTTCTTTTCTTCCTTTTTTTTCTCCTTTCGTTTTCTATTACTTTAATCATTCCCCTCCCATTAGTTCCAGTGGGAGGGAAATTATGTACACCAGCTTTAGGGCTGGTGTACTCCCCCCACCCTCCAGTCCTGAGGGTGCATTGAGGGAATGAGAAGGCTATGGATCCTGCTGATCGAAGCCTTCCCCTGGTCCGCCCCGAGATGCCCACAGAATAGCCCCTTTTCACCTCTACCAGCATTGGAGCGCCAGTGCTGCAGAGGCAAGGGCCACAGAAGTTTCCACAGCAGCAGAGAGGTGCTTTGCAAAGTTAGACCTTGCCCTCCATGGTTGGACCCCCCCACCTCCCTCCATCCTCCATCCATCCATCCATCCATCCCTGTCTCTCTTTCTCTGCCCTCCCCACCAGGGGAAGATCCAAACAGTCCTGTGGGCTCAGGAACAACCATGTAATGGTTCCTGGGCCCATTCCACGAGAGTTGGATTTAAATAGTGCTTTTGCTGTGTGATCTTTCATCTTTGACCTTCTGGTTTCCCATTCCAAATAAATTTCAAGATGGTTTTCTGCAGTGACTTGAACAATGTGTTAGGCCTGTATAACTTGTTTTATTTCCTCCAAGGATATTGCTAACCCTGTTCCTTTCTCCACCCCCCAGATGAGTACATGCATGAAGAGTGTTTCCTTTTCTATTGGGGGTGAGTTACCCTGCCCATCAGGAGGGATTATTAAAAAAAATGTTGTTCTTATGCATACCATGAGCATGCAGAGACCTCCTCCATGTGTGTGGGGGTGGGGGGGGGCAATTTGGCTACATAAGCATTGGCAATCTTCCCCTGCAGGGTGGAAATAGAATTTACAATGAAAGAAACCTGTTGGGTGATCCTAGATCTGGATTATCTGATGATTTGGTTTGACAATAACTTCTGACGGGTTTAGCACCTTATTGCCATATTAATCTCTTCTTTTTTTTATAATGATGATACTTTTGCTAACAGCTTCCCTGGTTCGTTCTCACACTAGAAGAATCTGTGCTTTAAAAAAATTATGAAAGTTAGCTATGACATATGCTCTCCTAATGTCCAACTGCTATAAAGACCAATCAGCCTTTCTTGTAGTACTTGATCCAATATTGCTTTATGTTCAGCATTTCTTATCTCTGAAATTAATTGCTCCTCTTGACTTGTTTTTTTGTTTGTTTATTTGTTTGTTTAATCCCATATAGCTAATTCACTCATGCAGCTATTGAGTACTTTAACTTTAGTACTGAATACTTTAACTTTAGTGTTGAAAAAAAATAACCAGGCATCAGTTAAATCCTTCATTACTTCACTGCAAAAAGATGGGATATAAATTCAATAAATAAATAGGACTGAGCTGCCGGAAGATTATACTTTTAATGCTACATATTTGTCTATTCCATTTGGCAGAAGTATAATATTTGCACCAGCACCTTCCACATGCCTATGACCAGAGTGGGCAACTTGTGGCCCTCCAGATGTTTTGGCCTGCAACTCTCATTGTGCCTCACCATTGGCTATGCTGGCTAAGGCTGATAGGAGTTATAGGCCAAAACATCTGGAAGGCCACAGGTTACCCACCCCTGGCTATCTCTTTCGAACATAAAAATAAAAGCACTCGTAATCAGATCAGTGATGTTATTCCCAACCAAATATCCAGTTTCCAACGGTGGCCTGAGTCAGGAGCTTTGGAGGAAATGAAGTGCGAGAAACAGTCCTACTGAAGCAGTATACCTTATGGGGAGAGAATGTATTACTATTTATAATTGCATTATTTATAAGTGGAAGCCATAGTATATTTTATAAAGCCATACTTTATTTTATTACATTTGAATGCTACAATTCCTCCAAAAAGCTCATGACTTGGGGTGATCCCTACATAGAGTTTCATTTATTCAATCATTCATTCATGACAGTTCTCTACTGCCCAATAGCTGAAGCTCTCTGGCTGGTTTACAAAGTTTGTTGTTCAGTCGTTCAGTCGTGTCCGACTCTTCGTGACCCCATGGACCATAGCACGCCAGGCCTTCCTGTCCTGCGCTCTCTCCCGGAGCGTGCTCAAGTTCATATTCATTGCATCCGTGATGCTATCTAGCCATCTCATCCTCTGCCGTCCCCTTCTCCTTTTGCCTTCAGTCTTTCCCAGCATCAGGGTCTTTTCCAGGGAGTTTTCTCTTCGCATTAGGTGGCCAAAATATTGGAGCTTCAGCTTCAGTATCTGTCCTTCCAATGAGCAGTCAGGGTTGATTTCCTTTAGGATGGACTGATTTGACCTCCTTGCAGTCCAGGGCACTCGTAAGAGTCTTCTCCAGCACCACAGTTCGAAAGCATCAATTCTTCGGCGCTCAGCCTTCCTTATAGTCCAGCTCTCACAGCCATACATTACTACTGGGAAAACCATAGCTTTGATTAGACGGACCTTTGTCGGCAAGGTGATGTCTCTGCTTCTTACTATGCTGTCTAGGTTGGCCATAGCTTTCCTCCCAAGGAGCAAGCGTCTTTTAATTTCATGGCTACAGTCACTGTCTGCGGTGATCTTGGAGCCCAAGAAAGTAAAATCTGTCACTGCTTCCATTTCTTCCCCTTCTATATGCCAGGAAGTGATAGGGCCAGATGACATGATCTTAGTTTTTTTAATGTTGAGTTTCAAACCAGCTTTTGCACTCTCCTCTTTCACCCTCAACAAGAGGCTCTTGAGATCCTCTTCGCTTTCTGCCATTAGGGTGGTATCGTCTGCATATCGGAGGTTGTTGATAATTCTCCCGGCAATCTTAATTCCGACCTCTGATTCATCCAACCCGGCATTTCTCATGATGTACTCTGCATATAAGTTAAATAAGCAGGGTGACAATATGCAGCCTTGTCGTACTCCTTTCCCAATTTTGAACCACTCGGTTGTTCCGTGTCTGGTTCTTACTGTTGCTTCTTGACCCTCGTACAGGTTTCTCAGGAGACAGGTAAGGTGGTCTGGTACTCCCATCACTTTAAGAATTTGCCACAGTTTGTTGTGATCCACACAATCAAAGGCTTTAGCATAGTCAATGAAGCAGAAATAGACGTTTTTCTGGAATTCTCTTGCTTTCTCCATGATGCAGCGAATGTTGGCGATTTGATCTCTAGTTCCTCTGCCTCTTCGAAACCCAGCTTGTACTTCCGGTAGTTCTCGGTTCGCATACTGCTGAAGCCTAGCTTGTAGGATTTTGAGCATCACCTTGCTGGCATGTGAAATGAGCGCAATTGTGCGGTAGTTTGAACACTCTTTGGCGTTGCCCTTCTTTGGAATTGGAATGTAAACTGACCTTTTCCAGTCTTGTGGCCACTGTTGAGTGTTCCAGATTTGTTGGCATATTGAGTGCAGCACTTTAACAGCATCATCTTTTAGGATTTTAAATAGCTCGGCTGGAATACTGTCATCTCCGCTAGCTTTGTTGTTACTAATGCTTCCTAAGGCCCACTTCACTTCACTCTCCAGGATGTCCGGCTCAAGTTCAGTGACCACACTATCATGGCTATCAAGGACATTAAGATCTTTCCTGTATAGTTCTTCTGTGTATTCTTGCCACCTCTTCTTAATCTCATCTGCTTCTGTTAGGTCCCTGCCTTCTTTGTCCTTTATCATGCCCGTCTTTGCACAAAACATTCCCTTGAGATCTCCAATTTTCTTGAAGAGATCTCTAGTCTTTCCCATTCTGTTGTTTTCCTCGATTTCTTTGCATTGTTCATTTAAGAAGGCCTTCTTGTCTCTCCTTGCTATTCTCTGGAACTCTGCATTCAGTTGGGTATATCTTCCCCTTTCTCCCTTGCTTTTCGCTTCCCTTCTTTCCTCAGCTACTTGTAAAGCCTCATCAGACAGCCACTTGGCTTTCTTGCATTTCTTTTTCTTTGGGACGGATTTCGTTGCTGCCTCCTGAACAATGTTACGGACCTCCGTCCATAGTTCCTCAGGCACTCTGTCTATCAGGTCTAATCCCTGAAATCTATTCCTCACCTCCACTGTATATTCATCAGGGATATGATTTAGGTCATACCTGAACGGTTTAGTGGTTTTCCCAACGTTCTTCAATTTAAGCCGAAATTTTGCAAGAAGCAGCTCATGATCTGAGCCACAGTCAGCTCCAGGTCTTGTTTTTACTGACTGTATGGAGCTTCTCCATCTTTGGCTGCAAAGGACATAATCAATCTGATTTCGATATTGACTATCTGGTGACGTCCATGTGTAGAGTCGCCTCTTGTGCTGTTGGAAAAGAGTGTTTGCTATGATCAGCATGTTCTCTTGGCAAAACTCTATTAGCTTTTGTCCTGCTTCATTTTGTACACCAAGGCCATGCCTGCCTGTTATCCCGGTGATTTCTTGACTTCCTACTTTAGCATTCCAATCCCCTATGATGAAGAGGACATCTTTTTTTGGTGTTAGTTCTAGAAGGTGTTGTAGGTCTTCATAGAACCGATCAACCTCAGCTTCTTCGGCCTCAGTGGTTGGGGCATAGACTTGAATTACTGTGATGTTGAATGGTTTGCCTTGGATTCGTACTGAGATCATTCTATCATTTTTAAGATTGTACCCCAGTACTGCTTTTCCCACCCTTTTGTTGACTATGAGTGCTACTCCATTTCTTCGAAGGGATTCTTGCCCACAATAGTAGATATGATGGTCACCTGAATTAAATTCGCCCATGCCTGTCCATTTGAGTTCGCTGATTCCCAAGATGTCGATGTTCAATCTTGCCATCTCATGTTTGACCACCTCCAGCTTACCTTCATTCATTGATCTGACATTCCAGGTTCCTAAACAATATTGTTCTTTACAGCATCGGATTTTCTTTTCACCGCCAGACACATCCACAGCTGAGTGTCCTTTCGGGTTTGGCCCAGCCGCTTCACTCTTTCTGGCGCTACTTGGAAATACCCTCTGCTCTTCCCCAGTAGCATATTGGACACCTTCCGACCTGAGGGGCTCATCTTCCGGCGTCATCTCTTTTAGCCTTGTGATACATTCCATGGGGTTTTCTTGGCAAGAATACTGGAGTGGGTTGCCATTTCCTTCTCCAGTGGACCACATTTTGTCAGAACTCTCTGCCATGACCTGTCCGTCTTGGGTGGCCCTGCACGGCATAGCTTATGGCTTCACTGAGTTACGCAAGCCCCTTCGCCACAACAAGGCAGTGATCCATGAAGGGGGGTTTACAAAGACTAAAGCCTTAAAAATACACTATAAAAACCATTTACATACAAACATATAAACAGACAGCACACACAGAGACACTCGTATATCTAAAACAATTTTAAACAATCAACAATAAGATTCCCTCTTATCAAATAACTGTTGGCTTACAAACTTTAAATTTGTAATTTTACCAGTCCCCTACTGACTACAGATGCTCCCACGCCAGATACAAATCTCTTCTTCGTCTTTTGTGGTATCTTTCTGCTTCCTTATGTGACTTGAGCAACACAAATGAACAAGAGCTGGAATTTCTGTTATATCGCAGAACATGTCAGTGGATTATACTTCTGCCAGCCAAGAACCAGACTTTGGATTCAACAGCAACCATTTACTGCTGTGCCTGGGACGGCAGTATGCAGCTTTGTTAGAAATGCAGTGTGAGTAAGTAAGCTTTAGGGTGGCTGGCCACAAATTGGCTTCAGCCAGCAGTATGGAAGCTCTGTAGCAGAATCTATAGATGCTGTGAATATTTAAAGCCTAGTGAATTAAAATCCCGCCACTACTGATGAAGACCAGGGCAGTGATTCTATATGCCCTGTGATATAGGGCATATAAAATGTGCCCTATGTGATTCTATATAGTGGAAATGTGGCCAACAGAACTAAAAGGATCCAGATACATTAAACGAGTTGCTATGCAGTAACAAAATACCAGGACTGATATAGATCCCATTTAGAATGTTGTGAATACCTCCTCAGTATGAAGGGGAAAGACTGTATGATACACATAAATATATATTGCATTCTTCATAAATGGAAGCTATACTAATTTATTTTATTACATCTGAATGCTACAGTTCCTCTGAAAAGCTCATGTCACTATATTTGGGTGATCCCATTTGATCTTCATAGTAGTCCTATTGCAAGGTACATTAGGGTACAAGAGAGTGACTTACCCAGTGGACTTCAAGGGTAAGCAGAGATTTAAACCCTGGTCTCCCCAATCCAAATCCAGGACTTTACACACCACCTGAAACTCGCTCCCATTATCCTGCTCACAGTGATATGGGGACAGAGCTCCAGCCATTTAGCCAGGGTCAGTTCCAAAGGCAAGGTTAATAACAGGCAATCCAAAGTCCAAACACAGAGAGGTCCAAAGAAGGGAAAAGTTAGCAGGGGGAAAGCCGGGGAGGAGATGCACAGAAGGCTTTTAAGCCTGAGCCTTCAGAGCCCCACCCAGCCCTGCTCACGAATATACCTCTGCTCACAAGGAGTCTTATTTCTCAGGTGGGCCTTCTGCATCTGGTTGTCAGCTGAGCCAGCACCTTTAGGCACCTGCACTCAGACACAAGTGCAAACCGTGTTTTCAGAAATAATACCTCATTTTCCCCATTCTAAAAAATCGTGGGAAAGTGTTCTGAAAAAACATAAGCGAAACTGAAGAATCACAATGTCATCCAAAGAACCTGCAAACAACCATGAGTGAAGAATCACGTGTGCACAATAAATGCCTTGTAAATAAAAGCTCCAAGTCCAAGAGGGGGCTAAGTGTGTTTTGAGGGAATGGTACGATAGCTGTCTCCCACAAGGGCCTGGGACCCCCCTGATCTGCCTCAAAGTCCCTTGGCACAGGCAGCTCTTCCATGACGGCCAACTTGGGGGAGATTCCAGTTCATCCTCTGAAGAAGTGTCCCCCAGAGGAACATGACACACAGGATTGGCAGCCTAAAGTTCAACAAACAGCCATTGTGGCCAAGATTCAAAATGAAGGTGATTGAAGAATACTAAAAAAATATAGTTGCATAAAGAGGAACACACTCTAAAATTAATTTATATACAATATTCAAGTAAATAAGAAGTAAATGCAAACAACAAAATGAAGCAAATGGGCATGGTCCTGATCCAGCCAAAATCAGACACTTGCCCCATTGATTTTAATACAAGATGTTGAAGCCAGGGCTGGATTCTCCCAATGAAATCAACAGGACTTAAGTGCGCAATCCTATGGCCGCTAGTCAGCGGCTAGATGGTCATAGGAAAGGTCAGTTCCCAGGAACCGACTTCGGAGCCCATGCTCCGAGGTCAGTCTCCTGAGAACCAACCTCCATCCCCTCCTGCGCTCCCTCGTAGGTAGCGTGGATTGGCCCCGCACTCCATGCTCCGTGCTCGTGAGAAGAATGTGGAGCAACGAATATGGGGTGTTCCTGGGGGCGGGGCAGGGAGGGTGGTCATGCCTTTCCAATGCTTCCTATGCATCGTCCAGTATCCACTCCGACTTCCCGCAACTAGTCAGCCAAAACTGGCTGTCTAGCCATGAATGCAGGGTGGCTGAAGCGCGGAGGGGAAGATCCCTTCCATGCTGCTCCTGCCCTGCACTGAATAGGTGGTCGCCTTTGAGTTTGGAGGCTGCCGCCTATCCCGATAGGATTGTGCCCTAAATGTTCTTAAATTTGGCTGGATAATACCCAAAGTTCAATGGTATAGGTCCAAGTTAGTCATACTTTCAGAGCCCCTTATATGTCCTGGCCCCTTAATTTTAACTCTTAATAAAGAAAATGTTGGATGCTTTTACAGATCCAACCAGATCAGGAAGTGGATATTTTTCTGTTTGTCCCCTTCAGAAGCTGTTACATTTATACTTTTCTTTCAATTAAAGGCATCATTACTATTTGAAATTGGATTTTTAAGAGCTCAGAATAAACGAGGAAACATGAACAGAGATTAGTGGTTTATTTCATGGTACTCTCTTATTTTCAGAGGCGATTCCCACCCCCACCCCCCATGGGATCACAGGGTACATGCAAATAGCAACAACAACAACAACAACAACAAATTAATAATAATAATACAGTGCAGCTACAAATGCTCAGTAACATGTACAGCCCATGGTATGCATAGAACCTTTTGCTTTCTACTATTCATAAGGAAAACCTGAAAGATTCAGTTATACCAGATGAAGTACACCCATTATTTATATATTCTTCATGTATAATGTCATGTTCTCTGGAGTTGTTCCAGTGGAAGATGCTAAACTCCTTGGCCCATGGGGCTGCTACGAGAGTCTTTCTTGTAGTAGCAGTGACATTAACTTCCTTTTTGAGAACAGCAAAAGCTCCATATATCAAAATCATGGCTGTTCATTAACTGCACACCCTGGAGAAATTTCACTGCTACAGCTTCGGGTGACAGCTGAAAGGAATAGACAGGATGACATTAGTCAGCCTCCAAGGAAAAGTTGTTTTGGTCTTCCAAGAAGACAATTGTTTAGGGTGGGTGGGGAGGGCTTGTTCTTAAAATATGCCTTTTTGGTCATGTAAATTTTACTGTAAATGATTTATACTGAACATGAGCCAGCCAAATTTAACTACTTTTAAGTCCCATTGATTTAAGTGGGAGAGATTTACGCATATGCTTAATGCTTCCTTCAAAATTAAAGGAATAAGGATCAGGCATCTTCATTCAAAACTAAGTCTCATGGTTCAGTGCAGTGGAGGCTGGTGGCTCCAATGTTGGTGGGGCAGTGAATCTGCACTGGATTTCAGTCAGAACTCTATAAGCACCTTGGACAGCTCCTTTAGAGTTCTGACTGTTTCTGACTGAAACCTGGAGTAGATTCACAGTCCCACAGACATCAGAGCCACCAGCCTCCACTGGTTCTGTGAGCTACTTCTTATCCCTCAGCTGTCACCACCACCACCAGCCATTCCAGCAGTCTGTACATTCATTCATTCATTTCATTTATATCCCGCCTTTTTTCCTCCATAAGGAACCCAAGGCAGCATACGTAATCCTCCTCCTCCTCCATTTTATCCTCACAACAACAACCCTGTGAGATGGGTTGGGCTGAGAGTCCGTGCATGGCCCAAAGTCACCCAGTGAGCTTCCATGGCCGAATGCGGACTAGAACCCGGATCTCCTGACTCCCAGTCCAACACTACACCTCAGAGGGAGATGAGAAAGGAAGCAGAGCCGTTCCACCAGCCCTGCTGAATGATTAGTTAATGTTTTCTTCTCTCTTCCCTATTACTTTTCCCTTGTGTGTTGTGTCTTTTTAGACTGTAAGCCTGTGGGCAGAGACTCTTTTGT
This sequence comes from Heloderma suspectum, assembly GCF_057233095.1. Lineage (NCBI taxonomy): Eukaryota > Metazoa > Chordata > Lepidosauria > Squamata > Helodermatidae > Heloderma > Heloderma suspectum. Next base: position 179,593,456 of record NC_139458.1, on the reverse strand, counting down.
TTTATTGATAGAATGTAAGCCACTCCAGGAGCCTTTTCAGCTCAGGAACAGGATAAAAAAATGCAATCAATCAATCAATCTCCCTAGCAAATGTTCATAGGAGCACAGCCTTAAAAGTGCTTAACTTTGGCTGGATTGTGAATTTTTTTTTTTTAAAGGTAACAATGGGTTGTATCGAATACAGTCCCTCTTACTTCCATGACTTCAGCAATGCCTAAGGAGGAGGTAGCTGATTTTCACAAATTTCCCTTTTCTTTTGCAACCCCCTCCCCCATGCCACCTCCCACATTGTTCTGGAGGGTCTCAAACCCAGATTTAGTGGAGGCTCAAGGAGCTGCAGAGGGAAGGGGAAATCAGAGACCCACCTTTCTGTTCACAGAAGTCACTGCTGGATCAAAGAGCCTTCTGTGAATGAAAAACACCATTAGATCCAACCCAGTCATTATATGGTTTGGCAATTTATTATTGACAAATGGTGATGTGCCACTTTCAAGGAGTGCCTGTCTCATAAGTGACATTATCTGCATGATGGAGGCGAGGGATGGCCAGCAATACCCTTTGTACATCACATGACACCTTCTGCTGCTTCAGCCTTGGAATGCCTCGTCAGATATAACTTGGGTTTAGAAAGGAAAGTGTACTGCAATTATAATAAATCATTTGTTATATAGTAGATGTGGAATATATGATCATCATCATATATTCCACCTCTAGTGGTCCCAAGTCTTACACAGTTCGGGATTGCAATACCTGACGGAACGCTCCTCCTGACATGAACCTACCTGGACAGTACGATCCACATCTGGGCCCCTCCTCCAAGTGCCTCCTCCGAGGGAGGCTCGGAAGGTAGCAACAAGGGAGACGGCCTTCTCAGTGGTGGCCCCCTGACTGAGGCCCACCTGGCGCCAACACTGTCATCTTTTTGGTGCCAGGTTAAGACTGCACTCTGCGCCCATGCATTTAACGGCATTTAATGGCTTATGATGGGGCGCTTATGTCGGTTGTGTTGAACAGGTCTGTTACTGAAATTGTGAATTGAAATTGTTTTTAGGTATTTAATTGTTTTAAAATTTGTGTCGTAAAAAATAGACTGCATTTTATTATAATGTTGTATTATAATGTTTATAATGTTGTAGTTTTTGTATTTATTTTTATGATTTGTTGTAAACCGCCCAGACAGCTTCAGCTATTGGGCAGTATAGAAATGAAATAAATCCTCCTCATCAATTTATGCATCTCTTCCCACCACCACAAAAAGCAATCCCAACGTGACTTAGACACAGAAATCAATAATTAATATAGCAAAACACCCCTGCCCCCCAAAATCAGTGTAACCCATAATCAGCACAATGATACACATAAAAATAACCACCATAAAAACATGATTGGAAAACAATTCAATACTATGAAGGTTTGACAACCTTCATACAGAGACAAAGGGGGAAAAGGTCAGGCTTAGAGGCTTGGGGGGGGGTGTTGGGAGGGGGTATCCTTGAGAGGAGTAGTTTCATTTCCCTGGTTACATTTTAGTTTCATTTCTCCAGTTAAGGGCACAAACCTGTGGCCACTAGACAGCAGCTAGACGGCCATAGGATTGCTTGGTTTCTGGGAACAGACCTTGGAGCCCACGCCCCAAGGTCAGTTCCCAGAGAACCGCCTTTTTTTCTCCTCCCCTGCGGCTTTGTAGGCAGCGCAGATCATCCCCGGGCGACAGTGGGGCAAAGGGGGGCATTCCCAGGGGAGGGGCAGGGAGTGCGGAAGTGCCAGTACAATGCGTCGTCAGCCTCCCCACCCGGTGCCCTGATGTCCTGCAGCTAGACAGCCGAATTTGGCCATCTAGCTGCGAATGCAGGGTGGCTGGAGCATGGAGGAGAGGATCCCCTCTGCACTCCTCCCACTGTGCATTGGATAGGCGGTCACCTGCAAGTTCGGAGGTGGCCGCCTATCCGCATAGGATTGCTCCCTCCATTTCATTTCTTCAGGTCTGAAACAGTCGTTTTGGTTTTGAGGGAGGAGGGTATATAAAGAGCGTGAGAGAGCCAGAAGACAGAGTTGGGGAGTCCAGAGCCTGAAGAGGGAGCAGGAAGAAGCAGCCTGGAGAAGTCCACATGCAGCTAGGGTAGAGGTACTTGCATTTTTGCAACCTTGTTTTCTTTAATACCTTTTATATAACTCAGCTCTATTCTGTGCATACCTTTAGTTGTAATTTGCTTGATTTAGTTTACCAGTAAACTCTTGTGATTAACACCCAGGTGTCTGAAGTACCCATCACCCATTCCTATAGCCTAAACCCCATGTTACTGGGAAGGGGAAGTTTAAAAGAAGGAAGGCAGGACTCTTAAGGAAGCAAGAGATCCTTAAGGAGTTGGTCAGGGGGTCCAGGTCATAAGGGGAACCCTGACAAATATGAAAAGTGTTCATCCACAATATGCAAAATCTCCCCCCCCCTCACAGCCTAGAATAGACACCCACAAAAGTATGTGTATTCATTCTACAATTAGGCCATAACTAATGTCTAAATGCCTGGGGAAATAAGTCTTTGCCTGATGCCAAAAAAAATGGCCAGGTGAGCTTCCACAGGAAGAGCGATCCATAAACACAGGGCTATCACAGGGACGGCCCATTCCCAAAAGCCCCCCCCTCCGCATCTCTCAGATGGGGCACATAGAGAAGGGACTCAGATAATTAATGATAATTAATTATCACTCTGTTACCTTAGGGACTGGGTAGTGTCATATAGCAAGAGGTATAGAGAGGCACCAAGCCATGTAGGGCTTTATAGGTTAAAATCAGCACTTTGAATTTGGCCCAGAAACAAACTGGCAACCAGTGCAAGTGAGGCAGAAGTAGATGTATACGTTTATATTGCTTAGTCCCTGTCAACAACCTGGTCACCAAATTCTGCACTAGGTATCATTTTGAACTGTCTTCAAAGGCAGCCCAATGTAGAACACATTGCAGTAATCTAACCTAGAGGTTACCAGCGCATAGACTACAAGCACCAAGCTATCCTCATCCAGATAGGGTCATAGCTCAACTTACGATGGAGAATGGATGATAAAGAATTTTATATACCATATTCTTAGGTGAGGAGATACATTCTTTGATGAGCTTCTGCTGGGCTTTAAAAACCTGGCTGTTCAGGCGGGTATTTGGGGTGGGTTAGGTTTTTTTAGAGCAGTGTTGCTTGTTTTGTTTTTGTTCAGTTGATTATGTAAATTTGTTATTAGTATTGTATGCTGCCTAGAGTGGCTGGGTAGCCAGCCAGATGGGCGGCTAATAAAACAAATAAATACATGAATAAAATAAATATACTGAGGCTGCAATGAAAATATATCTATCTAGTGTGAAGTAGTGGTTAGAGTGTTGGACTACAACTGGGGAGATCTGGGTTCAAATCTCTACTTACCCATGAATCTCACGGGGTGATGTTGGGTCAGTCACTAACTCTCAGCTTAAACTACCTCATAGGGTTGTTGTGAGGATAAAATGAGGAGAGAAGAAGTATGTACACCACCTTGAACTCCTTGAGGGAAAGTCAGGATATAAATGTAATAAAATAAATAAATGTGAATGCTGCCAAGGGATTATAGTTTGATTTTCAGATCTGCCACTGTGGAAGGCTTTGGTCAAGCCACATTCAGCACTTTTAGCGAAGTGCAAATTTAGCAGACCTAATTATTATAACCCCTTCATGGATCACTGCATTGTTGTGGTGAAGGGGCTTGCGTAACTCAGTGAAGCCATAAGCTATGCCGTGCAGGGCCACCCAAGATGGACAGGTCATGGTGGAGAGTTCTGACAGAGGGAAATGGCAACCCACTCCAGTATTCTTGCCAAGAAAACCCCATGGAACGTAAAGACCCTGATGCTGGGAAAGACTGAAGGCAAAAGGAGAAGGGGATGGCAGAGGATGAGATGGCTAGATAGCATCACTGATGCAATGAATATGGACTTGAGCACGCTCTGGGAGAGAGTGCAGGACAGGAAGGCCTGACGTGCTGTGGTCCATGGGGTCATGAAGAGTCAGACACGACTGAACGACTGAACAACAACAATTATTATAATCTGGTTTATTATATTGGACACAATTTGGAAGTTTTCATTAGGGGTGTTATATGATAGATATGATAGCCACGGTTTATCACTTTTATTGAACACGCTGTGAGGGATGCAATAGTAGTAAATTGTCATAAGCATACTGTGAGTATCTAGATAATTGTTGTGAACCAACTTCATATTGTTCTGCTCTGTGCACTTAAACATTTTCTGTCGAGAACCTTGCTCACAGGTGATATTAGGCTGGATCCAGATATAGTCATATTTAGAGTAGACCCATTGAAATCAATGGGACATACATTAGTCATAGCTAATGTAAGTGCAATTGATTTCAAAGGGTCTACTCTAAGCATGATTAAGTCTCGCCCCAACTCCAACCCATTATCTATACAAAGGGAGGGGAGTGGGACACCCATGCTGCTGCTCTCCCACCACACAAAGCCCACCGCCAGTTCAGGTGTTAAGATTTATGAACCAAGCCTTTGATTTGATCTGTTTCCACAGAGTTCCTACGTGGTGATTAAGCTGATAATCCCATGATGCACCTGGACACTTTTATTATGCAGCAATCCACTATTATGAAGTAATCGACTTCTGCACAGGCAAGTAAACATTTGAGCTGTAATCTCCTGCTAAAAAGAACAAGAGGCTAACTCGTGTGTAAGCACATGCAACATTGCTGTTTGCAAACCTGGTGCATTTGATATGTGACATGTGCTTTTAACGGTGGTATTCCCTGCAGGGTTTTTTTTTTTATCATGCTGACAATCAGAAAATCCTTGGTTTCATTGATGCCTCTGATGTACAACAGAAGAAATGAGAACAAAACACATGCCAAAAAGTTATCGAATTTAAAGCGTAACTTCCAATCCCCTGTGAATAGCTAAAGAACATGGTTCAACGTGAGGTCATTGACTGTAACAGGAATACAGAACAGCTCTGAAGGCATCTAAAGGAGAGGAGACTGTATTCTGGAATGGTGAACATTGTTGCCTGAGTAACAGAAACCTTGCATGTTTTCACAAGGAAATGAGTCACTTGTTTCTGTTGGCCAAAACTCTGTTTTCTTTTCATTTCATATTTGAGCTGCCTAATATATTCTGAAAGAGCTGAAGCTTTCCAGTCTCCTGACTGAGATAACTTGTTTAACTAAATGCTCAGCAGAAGGTTTGCATAGTAATAACACAGAACCAAATAAAAGCAGGAGTAAATAAAGCACTTCTTCTATGTCTCAGGCAAAGAAATGGAGCCATTCGACTCATCATTACTTACTAATGCTTAGTATAATTATAAGACCATTTATAAAGATGAGGTGTAATTCTGCCAAAATTAAGTGCTTTCAACTCACACTATTTTGTGTGAGTATGTGTGTGTGTGTGTGTGTGTTGAGTGGAGGAGGGAATTTAAGCATATGTTTGTCTCTTCTGTTCAAAAATAAATGGCACTTAAAAGCATTTAACTTTGGCTGAATATCACTGTCATGAATTTCAATATGTGCTCCCAACTTCTGGTTTCTAATCTTCCTAAAATTACATCAAATGTGTTCTTGACTGATTTTGTGTGATCTCTGTCATAAATGCAAGATTATATTCCCTAACAAAGACCCACTGAACTCAACTGGCAGATTTCATTGACTTCAAAAGGATGTTATCTCAATTGTTACGCACACAATTGGTAATAATGCTATTCCGAGGAACTGAAGTTAAATGCACACTCACCAGGAACCATTTGAGAGCAAAGAAATATTGTTTGTGTAGGGTTAGCACTTCTCATTTTGTCTAAAACACAAACAAATAATTCCACTTAAGAATAGTTACTTTATAAGGCTTATTTGTTTCTTCTCTATGAAATACCTGGAAATATGTAAAATTAAACGAAGAATTTTAAAACAATAAGGGCAGCAGTCAATACTGCCACTGCACTCACGCTGATTCCGTTATGCCACCAGGACCCACTGCTAGCACAGTGGGGACTTAGCACTGCCTAAAGCAACCTGGGGGCCATCTTCATGGAACCACATTGAGAATCACTTTCGGCTCTGCTTTTTCCTGAAATCGGCTTTGGTCCATAAGTAGCACACTAATCTTTAAAAAAGCAGACTATACCCCTCCCAAACCATCCACTTTCACAGGTCACACTGCACTCGAATCTGCCTTACTTTGGGGTAGGGTGGGTGGAGTCCCGCCAGTCAAAATGAACAACATGAGAGGCTTGATCCCCGCCCTCGCTTTCCCTTGCTCAGGGAAAGGAAATGTATTGTAAGGGATTTCAGGCATCCAGAGAAAAGGAGCAGAGCAGAGCCTTTTCTCTGGACGTCTCCCTACATCTCACCAACAAGTGTGCTTGCCAGACTCCACAGTCTACCAGCCTGCCAGTCTCCACAGTCTGCCAGTCTCCATAGAAATGAGACTCCAATGTCCCTACTGCAAGATGGAACCATACAGCAATATTGTGCATATGGAGCCACGGTATATCACCATATCATCAAAGCACTAAATCAGGAGAAAGACCCAGGTGCCACTTTTGTGCTTTAGTGATATGGTGACTTTAGCACAACACCGATTTAGCTGTATGGTGACTTAGCAGTATAGCAATTTAGTGCTGTAGTGATTTAGCTGATGGCGACTTAGTGGTATAGCGATTTAGCTCTACAGTGAATTAACACTTTTACAATTTAATGATTTTGGGATTTTGGAGGTTTAGTGATTTAGAGGCTTAGAAATTTAGTGATTTTAGAAAATTAGGCAGCTAAACCCAGATCATTTACTTCTGAGGGGTGGAGAAATAAAGAAGAATGGATTACAGTGAGTGGCAAAGTACTGAAACCTGACCTGTGTCTGTGCAGGCTACTGTGAAACAGTGGAAAAACACAACAATGGGGCAAAACAGGGAGGGCCCTTACCAAGGTCACAGCCAGTTGAAAGATGCACCCCTGGGCCTGCCCATCATGCCAGATTTAATCCATGGGAGCTGCATTAAGGGTGGGGAAATAGACTAAAAGTACTCAGTGAAAATGCACCTTTTCCAGAGGGAATCTGCAGGGTTGCTGCAGACTGGCAACAACATCATGTGTCACAAACTACCCCAAACTGTTCCCCATCTGCATTAAATCAGCGGAGTAGATTGGCCCCTGGAAACAAGCAGAAATGCTTGTTTCTGGGACAGGACAGGTTAGCAGAATCCTCTTCTGCAAGCTCCGTTGACCTGTCCCATTCCAGAAATAAGGGTTTCCACTCATTTCTGGTTGCTTTGAGAACTGCTAGCTCCCGTTGTGCTAGTGGTGGGTCCTGCAGGCAGCATAAGATGCCATCCCAGGTCTGCTAAAAACAAAACCACGTTTCAAAGTAGCAGAAATACAAGACTGGTTTAAAATGAAGCTCAGCTCAACCCTCCAGACAATTTTAAAATCTTTCCCTGAATAATGAAAAGAAAACCTTTGACTTACGGCTGAAAAGCGTGTGGGGAAGGAATGGAGCCTGGCATGCTCGAAGGGGCAGTGAGTTCCATAGGAAGGGTATCCACAGCTGTAACAGCTTTGCTTCACACTAGGGCAGCCCTGGCTCCAGGTTTTGGAGGGCTCTTGGGCAAGACATCCTCTGTGGGGGCCCTCCCTCAGTGAGCCCACCTTCTCACTGCCATTGTCACTGACTACTATTGCGCCTCTTCCTCTTTCTCATCATCGTGACCATTTGTTTGCTTGTCAGGCAGACAGCCAGTGAGCAAATAGGCAGTGGCATCTGCCGCTCCTCTTTCCTTCATGCCACCACCATTGCTTTCAAGAAGCCAGAGAAGGCTTGCGGGGGCAGTGGGAGTAAGCGGCAGAGATCTTGAGCACATGAAAGGAATCCAGCAACTTGCTGGAAAACCAATGCGGGGAGAGGGGGAAGGAGGGCACTCTCTGTGTGTCACTCACGGGACAACCATCAGTAATGTCCGAGGGGAGAGAACGGGGCAGGAACCAGGGAAGAATTTTCGCTATGGCCCCAGCACATATAATGAATCATAGCGGACTGCGGAAAAGGAGCGGTCTTTTTGAGTGGCTTCCCACCCCTGTGAAAAGGTAAAACATGGATGATGGCGAGATGGGGACAAACATATAAAGGGGCACAACTCAATCCCTCAATGAAACTGGATGAGAGAAGCACCGGGATTGTGGATTTCTGCCCCATGTGATGGAGCCCCAAAACCAAACCAGGAAGCTTGGGTCCAATCCTGATAGGTATGAAGGCAACAGCCCTTGCCTGTTCTATGCACCTAGCATCTAGTGTTCAGAAATTATACAGTTTCGGAATATGGGACTTGGGGGCTACAGGATAAAATTTTGATATGCAGTTTTACATACAGATATGGAGATTTATATTTATATGATATTCATTGATAATTAATGATAACCTTGATTAGAAGAAATCAAAGGTATGTTAAGTACGTTCTGCTCTTCGGGGTCAAATAGGTTTATTTTAATGCTTCTGGCCACCGTCTAGCTAAAGGTAGTCTTGATGACTTAAGGCTGGAATCCTATACACACTTTCCTGAGAGTAACACAGTGGGACTTGCTTCCAAGTAAACTTGCTACATGGCCATGCAAAGCAATGGAACACATGAGTGACAACAAAGTTACGCCCCATTGCTTTCAGTTGGACTTAAGTCACTACTAAGTTTCACCGGATCAGAGCCTCTCTTTCTTCTTTTTGTGACACATAACATGCTAGTAGCTGAGAATATTTGACAGTGTGATGGTAATATTACCCCCCAACCAATGAGGGTGATTCGTTTGTGAATCAGTGTTCCAAGCTCTGACTCCACTCTCAGTCAGGTCCTATCAAAACTCACACACACATATATAATTTATTATTACATTTATATCCCACCTTTCCCCCCAAGAAACCCAAGGCAATGTACATGATCCCCCTCCTGTCCATTTTATCCTCACAACAAGCCTGTGAGGTAGGTTAGGCTGAGAGTCAGTGACTCGCCCAAAGTCACCCAATGGGCTTTGTGGCCGAGTGGGGACTAGAACTTGGGTCTCCCCAGTCCTAAAGCAACACTCTAACCACTACACAATGCTAGCTCTCAGTGTGCGAGTTAATCCACTTTTGTTCAAGGTCATCCAGGCTTTGTGCTTAGTCATATCTGCACATAAAGCCCCTAAAGGATTAACAGCACAGTCACTGCTGACAGTAATGAATGCCTGTTTTGGAGTATGGATGGAGAAAATCCAGAGGCCCTTTCCTCCAACAGATGATCAGCATTGTCAAACATGAGACCCACCCACCAGATGCAGGCACATTCAACGTGCTGCCATATGCAGGCATTGGGGCTAATAGCCCCACACACTGTTTTAATATCTCCTCAGTGAAATGCTTCTATTAAAGCTAGCCAGGAAGTTGTCATTGTCCCAGATGCTCTTCTGAAAATACATTAATAATGAAAGGAGTGGGTTGCTTCACTAATATGCATGTAAACAAAGCCCCCCTTTACTTTTTTGTACTTTTTTGTCCACACTAGTTTTCCTTTCCACAGGATTCTCAGCCGGTGACCTGGGGCTGATCTACACTGCGCCTGCCATCGCAATGAATTCGGTGTCCCGTCGGGTTAAATGCTCTCGCATTAAAACGTGATTATTCACACTCACCCACTTTCCCTGTTGCAGTGCTTCATCGAATGCGCGAGCCCGGTTCACACTCGAGCGCCGTGCTGTTTTCCTGCTGTTTTCCTGCACACGCTTGTCTGATCTCGGATGCTAAGTGGGGTAGGACTAATCTTCAAATTCAGGCATGATCTTCAAATATCTTCACAACTTCGAATCTTCGAAGAGCATGCCTGAATTAGAAAAAAAAACATCGTGGAGAAGCCCCGATTCTGCGAGGATAATGCCTTAATTCTAAAAAAAAAATACGGAGTGGGGGATAGGAGGGGGTAAAACTTAATCTCATTTGAAGGGATAGAACAACCCCCTGCTCAGTGGAGGAAGCCTGATTCCCAGGCAGTCGCCCATCCAACTACTGACCGGGGCCGACCCCGCTTAGTTTCCGAGTGTCAGGGTGGAAACTGAGCCAATAGAGCCCCAGAGAAGTTCTGATTCTGAGGAGGAACAGCAATCTGTGGGAGAGGAGCTCACTCATCTCTCACAAGCACAGCAGCTGGCAGAGATTCCTCCTGCCAGCATTCCTGGGATACATAGTGACCCTGGCAGTGAGAGAGCGCTGGAGGGGGGCTTGCTGGACACTCGGCACAGACGCAGAGAGTGACAACAGATGGAGGATGCAGAAAGGAGGTGTAGCGCTCATTTGGCACGCAAACAACGGTCACGTCCTGAGGACCCAAGGGAAAGAGGGAGGATCTCTCCCTAGCCCATAAGTTCAGGGTCTTCCTGTGATTCTCCTTCAAATGGGGACCAACTGCCTTACCTGGAGCTTAGGCTACTCTGCTATCTTTCCCCAGTGTTGTTCCTTGCTTTGTCGCTAGTGATTAGTATTCTGAAAGAGTCAAAAGGAATAAAGGAATAAAGTCTCGGAAAGAATTCCTCATCGTCTGTGTCCTGAGCTGGCTATTGGTGGGGACTGCAAGAGGCAGCTAGGGCGCCCCTGACACCGAGACCAGATAAGCGTGCACACATCCAGCCCTTTGCTTGTTGCGGAGGAAACGGGGGCTGCTGAGGAAGCTATGCGATCAGTAGCCGGAAGAAAACATGGGGCCATCGAGAGCTGTGATTGGACAAGAGGGAAATACAAACACTGCCATTTGTGGACAGGCGGGGGAGGGGACTACAACCAGATACGACAGCCAAGGCGGAAAATCAGAGCACATTAAGGGGAAATACTGGGATATTAGGGTATTGAAAGCAGGAGCACGGAAGTGAGAAATTCCGGTTCCAATTCGAGGCGGGTGCTGCGTTCTGTGAAAGGCAGGCGGTGAAACCTCATTGGAAGCGAACAAAGGTGGTAAGTGTAGATCCAGCCCTAGATACATGCCTGCTGTCATGAAGACATGACCCATGGTAGAGCACAGGAGAAGGAGGATGGGATAGGGATGTACGAAAGTCACTTACCTGTTCGCGGATTATGCTGATGCTGGGGGGGAGGTGCTCCGTCCCTCCCCCTGAAATTCTGGCCGGAGCCGCCGCCGCCAGGAAAATCGACCCCAGGTAAGTCCCGTCCCGGGGGGGGGCGTTCCGCCACCGATTTGGAGGGGCCCAATGCGCTGGCATTCGGCCTCCTTGAGATCCATGGTGGAACTTTCGTACATCCCTAGGATGGGAGGAGAATGGCCAAAGGGCAGCTTAATCCAAAGATCCCACATCCAGGGCAGAACTTGCCAGCCCCTCCACACACAGTCCTGGCTTATGCTGATTTACAGCGGTGAACAGGCAGCGTGCTAGTGTATACTGTTTGCTGGGTCCCACTTCATTTCTCTCTGTGCGAGTGGGTAAAACTAACCAGGAAGGGTGAGCTTATGGTGATGTTCAAACTCAGGATCCTGGTTTGTTTTCTCCAAGCAAGCCAGGATCATCACCAGCAACAACCCAGGCTTTGCTTTTGGTTTACAAACCCTGACTTTTGGGAAGCAACAAAACAGGATCCTGGGTTTGGACATCACCATAAATTCTTCCTTCCTGGTTAATTTTACCTATTCATATGAAGAGAAGGGTGAAGCAGAAGCAAACAAGCAGAATACACCAGCACATTGCTCATTTACAGTAAGCCAGGATAAGCCAGGAATCCTGGCGTATTATCTTGTGTGAATACAGTCACTGAAATAATGCCTGCTGCTGCTGCTTCTGTGAGTGTTTTCAGGGAAGGGAATTTCTGAACAGGTCATCTCTGCTGGATATGTCCCTGGCTCCCAATCCATCCCCATCTTCCTTCTGAGCTACTTACTACTGAACAAGAGAGAGGGTCGGATGCTTCCAAATTAAGCAAGACAGGATGAGTCTCATATTCTGATAGAAATTTGATGAGACAAGACACCTGAATTTCCCTTGGGACTCAAAAGACTGAGGAATTTTGCTCTGCGCCTACTAATGAGAACAATTATTGTAAATAAATTCCATGACATCGTTGTAAATGTAGAATTGCAAGCATTTAATAGGTAAGTGTGCATATTTTATTCTCTGAAAAACTACACTACAAGAATTCTAAATACCCCTCAGTGCCAGAAATATACACAATTATCACAGGATTTTATAGACGTCACTTAATCAATTGTCAAAATATACTGTTATAATATTATATACTCCCATATCACTGTATACAAATCCACAGATATCAGAATTACACTCAGCCAATGCTTAGCCAATTCAGGCTGTTTTGCAACTAAAGGCGCAATCTTATACATGTTTATACAGAAAAAAAAAAAGCCTGCAAGTCCCAGCATGCCTTGGCTTAAACATGCATGAAGGAATATCACCGAGATATAACTTTTCCTATGGTCACATCCTCTCTGACCCAAAGGAAGTGACAACATAGTTCACAAAGCAAAGTCAAATCCATAAATGAGCATCACTGACCAATTTTACAGGGCTGTCATAAAGATTATGATATGTATGAGGATTATGATATTAATGCACTGAATGCTCAAAAGTGCTATACCATTGCTATTATTATGCTCATGTTATCCTGGCTCCCAAATATTTCTAGCTATTTCTATTGAAATAGTCCCTAATTTATTACATCTTTACCCTTGCATGAGTTCTTCAGTTTGAAAGGAACTGATTAAGAAGAAGGGTAAAACATTCCATTTCACACATTTACATTTTTCACAGGATACTGCCAGTGCCCAGGCATGTGAAGCTGCTGTTATGGATCACAATGAACACAATGACCTAAAATTGGGTGGGGGGGAGGAAATGATTAATTTGCATATAGGAATGAAGCAAGAGCCAAACATATCAGGCTTAAGATCCTCTTTTATTAGCTAGTGGCCTGAGATGATTAGAAGTCATTATCCCTCTCCGATTTTGTGACAAAAGTTTTACGTGCTTGGGTTGTTTATCTGCTTTTTATTGATCAAGTGACAGTGGCAGTTATGATACAAAAAACCTGTCTGAACTTATGGTCCATGACATGACAATGGCAGCCCAAGTGACTCGTCACTGAAATGTGTCTGCCTCCATAATGAAACCTCGGGTTTCCCCTTCTGCTTGCATTGTTCTGGGACTGGTTTTCCTACACAAACTTGAACATGCCTCATCAGACAATCTTGCCACAGATGCCCTGAAACTACTGCTGGGAAGTGGAGGTGATTGTTAAGGCCTCCAGGACTCTTAACCTCCATGTTAGAAAATAGACTCTTGAGGCGCCTTGAAGACCGGGCGGTGGGGGGAGGGGGCACTATTTTCTGTTGATGGACAACTGCTGGTAGTGGGCAGGAGTAGGTGGGGCCCTAACGCCTTCTGGGTAAGGCCATCTCCTATTCGCTTTTTCTTCCTGCCACCCCCTTTCCCCCTGCTCTATCTCTTTCTCAGTAATCACTCCCCACCCAGGAGGTTACTGGGGAAGTGAAAGGGCTCTTGTGGAGAAAGATCTCTTTTGCCAGAAGTCTGAACTGATCGCTTGCAGAAAGCTTTTGAAATTAGGCCGAGGGACACAGGTTGCACATACCTGTTAAAGACTAATAGATTTATTTTGAATAAGCTCTTGTGGGCTAGAGCCAGTTCCATCAAATGCTGGCTGTTGCCACTGTAATGGTTGTCCTTGCATTATGCATTTCCTCTGTGGGAACTGGCCACCATTGGACTCAGTGGACACAATCCAAGGGGATGCTTATGTCCCTGCCAATTCCTTTCTGCCCCACCGATTTCCTTCTGTATGTGGTGGGCCCTGCCAATTCCATTGTGCTAGTGGGTCCCACCGCTTATACGAGGGGGATTTAGTGTTACCTAGGGAAAGCACCAAAACGAGGAAATGCTTGTTTCTGGAAGGAGGCAGGTCAGCCTCCTTCCAGAAACAAGCTCTGCTGACCTGCTTCCTTCCAGAAATGGGCATTTCTGCTTGTTTTGGGTTCCCTCGGAGGTGCTAAATTGCCGTTGTGCAAGTGGTGGGGCCGCTTGCATAACAGAATTGGTGGGAGGGGGTAAGAGAATCAGCGGGGGCATAAGTGCCCCCTTGGATTCTGTACTATATGGACTATTGACCTGAATGAGAAAGAGCATCATGGTATTTCTGAGTTTTGTGCGGCCAGAATTTTCCAACCCATAGAATTAATCTAGGTTTTAATTAGTAGGAAATAGGGTGCAAAATCTATGTATATTACCAGGATCATCAAAAGAAAATAAGAAATATCCTTTAAAAAATACCACTGGCGCACAAACACATACACACACACACACATACACAGAAGACACACTCACACATACATACACACCCCCCCCACAGAAGATATAGAGACACACAAAGAGATAGACCCACTCCACACAGAGTGGGAGTTACCCTTGAAGATGGCTTGGAAGTTGCAGCTCATGCAGAATGCGGCGGCCCACCTGATTAAAGGCAGTCATCAGCGAGACCACATCACTCCAATGCTTAAGGAGTTGCACTGGTTACCAGTTGTTTGGGGGGGCCAATTCGAGGTGTTGGAATTGACCTTTAAAACCCTATATGGTTCCGGCCCGGTCTATCTTAAGGAGCACCTCTAACAACACTAGGGACACCGCTCAACAAGATCGGCCTCGGTAGGCCTTCTGTCTGTAGGACAGCTAGGCTGGTGAGGACTAGGGAGAGAGCCTTTTCTGTGGTGGCCCCAGCTCTGTGGAAGTCCCTCCCTAGTGACCTCCGCCATATCCCCTCTTTGATGAGCTTTCACCAGGCCTTAAAAATCTGGCTGTTCAGGCAGGCATTTGGGGTGGGTTAGGTTTTTTTAGAGCAGTGGTTTTTTTGTTGTTCAGTTGATTATGTAAATTCATTATTAGTATTGTATGCTGCCTAGAGTGGCCGGGTAGCCAGCCAGATGGGCAGCTAATAAATCAAATAAACAAACAAACAAATAGCCACAGCCACACACAACTCCCCCCCACACACACACACAGAAGACACACTCACACACATATACACACACACTGCCACCCCCCCCCACATACACAGAAGATATACAGACACATGAAGAGCCATCCCCACACACAAAGACACACAAACGTACACATCCAGCCACCACACACACGGAGAAGACAAACAAGTGCACACACGCGCATGTACAGATGCACAGAGAGACAGATACACCCAGTACTTCGCCATGACTTCTTCCTCCTTCTGGGGGAATGTTCTGAGCATTTGCAGCCACAACACATGCCCATATCCCCCCAGCCAGCAATGGAGGATGCCAGCAATGGAAAAGAGGAAGACGAAGCCAGCATGTTTTAAAAATTCTAAATAAATATATTAATTAAGGTGAGGGAAGACAGGGAGCGGAGGCGGGGGGGGGGGTCCAGGAGTTGTTGGTTGCCAACCCTCTCACCCCTAATATTAGGCTGGTTCTGGTGTCCACAATGGAGTACCCAGCTCATACATTTGTTTCCCACACATGGCTGAAGTGACGGGACCATCTGATGAGGGAGAATTTGGAACGTATGAGCTTAGAAATATTCTCCTGTTGGGACAGATCCACCAACAAAATAACACCCCGCACTTATACTGACTTCACCCATCAGAACTCCATTGTATACCAGGAACTTAATCTATATGCACATCAATGTAGCAGAGCAAAAATGTTGGCCCTTAAATGTGTTCTGCACTGAAGATATTTGATATCCTATTTCTCAGTTCCACTGAGCATTTCCATTTTATTTAATGGCTTTTAGCTTTCTGAACAGTCTACCCTTCCTCCTCATGCAACAGCATATCTGACTGATAGCCTTAGGAATGCTCCTTGAAGAAAAGAAAGAAATTAAATTAGCAAAAATCTCAGGCCCTATTTAATGAAATTTCTCTTGGGCCTTCAGATATCAAAAGTTATTTGTTCCCTATATGCAGCCAGGTCTTTTTATTGGGTTGTCAGTGTTCCAGAAGATGCATTTATACAAGAGATTGTGTCATAAAAAATGCATGCAGCTCATTTCAGGCTGTGGCAGCAGCTCTCCTCCAGAAATACGAATCCTCAAGAGTGGACTGAAGGGCAAAGAGGAGGAAAACATATTTAAAACAGAGGAAGTTTTTGTTCAGTTCATAGAATCGTACATTCTGTCAAATAGAAGACATTCCCAGCTCTTTAGAAGTAGCCTGTACATTGTACCAGCACGATTTGGGAGCAGCTAAGCCAAATGGGGCCTCACCCTGTCCCAAACCGGCAGGCAAGAAAACCAGGGAGGTGGCCTGTCTTACGGGGATGGTGTGCTGCATTCCACATGATGTGTCATGAGTTGTCCAGGATTATTTAAAGATATATTGTCCCTCTTTAAGAAGGTCTGCATGAATAAGTGTAGGGTTTGTTTGTTTTTTTAAGACAGATGAGTTCACACACTTGAAAAGGTCCCTAGAGCACTGTCATTAGGAATCATCAGGATGGCAATATTGGACATCTGAAGAGGCTCACACTGCTGTAGGGGCCCACTTCAAGTCACTAGAGGCCCCTGGCCCTGATCCCCCTGGCTAGAGCCCCCTGTCACTATGAGCCCCCTGGCTATGCTGTTCTTCCTCACTCCTGTTGCTTCCTGTTCATTTGCCTAGGGTGGCCATATGTCCTCTTTTACAGAGGACAGTCCTCTGTTTGAAGGGCTGTGAGAGAACTGTCCTCTATTTTGAAGGCCTCCTCTATTTGAAGGGCTGTCCACTCCGGTCTAAAGATAAAGAAGCATCAGGAGGAAGAGCTGGGCCTTGAGTTTGCCCACCAACAGCACCTAGACAGCAGAGCGAGCGAATAGGGAGGCAGACAGATCACCTGGTTACGGTACTGGTGAGACATACTGTATTTCTATTTAAATTATAGTAATTTTTTTCTAAATTTTCATCTATACGTATAAATTAATACATGCAAATATTATGCAAATAGGTGTCCTCTTTTGTCCTCTCTTTTGGTGGTGTGTGTCCTCTTTTTTTGGCAATTCACAAGTGGCCACCCTGCTCTGAGCAAGCAGCAAGAGGAGCAAGGAGAAGGAAAAGTCACTTCCGCACGCCTTGTCCTCTCCTTCTGTGAGGTGGTGCCAAATGGAACAGCAGTGCAGGGGAGGAAGAGGAAGAAGAGGAAGAGGATCTTGCCCAAGGGCCCCTAAAAACATGGAACTGGCACTGATTGTCTTCTGAAACACTGAACATTGATCCTCAAGGACTTGATAATTTCAAGGCATCTCGAGTTCACAAACAGTGGAAGTCTCGATTGGTATTAACTGCAAGAGAAACAAATATCCCAGTCCTGATCAGTATCTATCCCACAGATACATCGGAGATTGAAAAGAGTTTCTAGTTGCCATTCTGCTCTATAAAAACAAACGAACAGTTGCTTCATTGTAAAAAGACAGTGATTGAACATAAAAGCTGCCATCCAGGTTCAGCACTCCCAACAGTTGCTAATCAGATGCCCCGGGAAGATCAAAAGTCAGGTAATGATTGTAACAGCCATCCTGTGTTATTTGCCAACAGCACCTGTTAATCAGAAATATACTGCATGTGAACACAGAGGATCCATTTTTATCTGTTACAGCTAACAGCCTCCTGTTTTCCTTCTTGTAATTTTGCACAGACCTAGCAACAAACATCTTGAATGAACTGAATGCATCAACCGTTGCTTCTTGTGAATCCAGCAGTTCCAGGCCTTCTAATGATGCATATATTAATTCATTCCTATGATCAGCCAAAAGACAACATTTCAGAACATAACATTCTATTTAGTGATAAAAAGCAATACCAAAATGTAGTTGTGTTTGAAGGAACCAGAGATGAATTCCTACTTCATTCAGTTCTGGAAACATAACGTCAGGATCAAGTCAAGGAAAAATAGAAATGACAGTACTGAAGCTGACAAGTTGATCTCTGATGGGCTGTTTAGAGAATTGGGCTAAGTTACTCATTATCAAGGTTCTTCTCATCCCGTTATTGTGATGAGTTTATTGTATTGTTTGTTGAGACCCTGATGGATTGTGAAAGAATGAAACAGTGTTTAGAAATGGAAATCCTAAAACAAAATCTTGCTAAATATAGCAATCTTCATGTTCAAAGGAGGACCTGTGGACGGACAGGACTGAACTTTAACATTCCACTCTTCTTAAAGATTTCTTCAGGGTCACTGCAACTATAAAAAGACAGTCCAAAGATAAATGTCTGTTGGATATAAAAAAGGTAAAGGTGTCCCCAACCAGTCGTGTCCGACTCTAGGGTGCGGTGCTCATCCCTGTTTCTAAGCTGAAGAGCCAGCGCTGTCCGAAGACGCTTCCGTGGTCATGTGGCCGGCATGACTGAACACCGAGGTGCACAGAACGCCGTTAACTTTCCCGCCGAGGCGGCACCTATTTATCTACTTGCAATTTCTTGCTTTCTAACTGCTAGGTTGGCAGAAGCTGGGACTGAAGACGGGAGCTCACTCTGTCATGCAGCACTCGGGTCTCGAACTGCTGTCCTGCCGACCTTCCAGTCTGCAGTTCAGCGTCTTAACCACTAAGCCACCGCAGCCCTCTGTTGGATATACATAACTGTTAACTGTTAACAACGGCTAGTTTCAAGACTAAAGCCAAGTCAGACTTCTCCAATCTGGTGCCCTCCAAAGATTTTGGGCCTCAACTCCTAGAAGCCTTTTTAAAACAACAACAACCAAGGTCCATTGTGAGCATATGCAAGCATTCAAACTTCATACCAAGGCTGAATCTACACGTAGCATTTTTATCGTTATCATACTGCAATGATGACTATTGGTGCACATGACACCAATGGGCACCAATAGTTATCACTGCAGTATAATGGTAAAACTGCTATGTGTAGAGACAGCCTAATTTGGAGATAGCATATAGTCTTAGTCTCTACCCCTCCCTTTATTGGATCGAAACACCTTATCATAAATAGCTATGGAAAATATTTTTCCATAATTGCTTGCTATTGTGACTAGCATACTCCTTGGTTCTTTTTGTGACTGGGGAAGAAGCAGGACACCAACACCTTATTTCACAGAGTTTGCACACAATCCTTTTATTCGAGATCTATGCAAGGTCTCCACAGATGTCCACTCACAACAGGCTGCAGTAGGAGCTTGGAGGTATCTTGGGAAACATTTCGGACAAAGAAATATCTTCAGGCAGTGCTGGGCCTTAGAACCTGTGCGAGGGGGGGGAGGCAGATGCGACCTCAAGTTTTGCTCTGGGTGCAGAAATTCCAGTCTGACTCGTGCAGCTGTCTGGTGCTAGCAGCATTTTCCTCCACCTCCAGGCTCCCTTCTTTCTTGGTTTCTGGCCACATAGACGTTGCAACGCTATCATGAGACCTCTCAACAAATGCAGGAGTTTCCTCACCACAGCTCTCTGTCATCATGGAATCTCCATCATTTCACGGAACTGCCAAGTGTTTGCATTTACCAAGTGGAGTTAAGACTAATGCAATCCGGAATATGTGTAGCAATAGGAAAGCTCTGCAGAGAAGTTGGAAAATGATGGGGGAATGATTGGGGGTGTGGGGTTTGGCTCTGAAACAGTTGGTTAAAATCGGTATGGAAAACAATTGATAAAAATGTTGCATGGAAAACTGAACTGAAAAACAAACAAAAAATGCCAATTTTTCAGCCTAAGCCTAAATTGAATTCCTAGGGAAATAGGTTTGTTGTGAGTTCTGGGGAAAGTGCACCCCTAAAAACATAATGGGCAGTATCCAAGTTGACACTACTACTAATGTGAATTATGTTGCACTAGCATAAACAACTTCTAGTGCAACACCAATAGCGTTAGACTGGCATGAGGAGTTTTCCTGGAAAATCTGTCACACCAGCTAATGCTATTAGTGTTATGCCAGAGATAGCTTATGCTAGTGCAACATAATTTACATTAGTGCTACTGTTGACTTGGATACTGCCCAAGGAGCAATGTAGGACTTTTTATCTACAGTTTGGGGTAAATATCATACATTTTTTTAAAAACAAAAAACTCTCCCAGTGTGCAAATGCGAACAAGACAAAACATTTGGACTGGATGGTTTCTGATCGAGATGGGGCACTTCAGCAATTCTAAATAAACATGTTTTTGCCAGCCCCTCTACAGAACCTAGTGAGATTTGGGAACAAGTTTATTTCTGCAAATAAATCCTATCATTTAGCTAAACTTGATCAACACCTACAGCACTCAATGGGTCATTATTTTGGTCCAAGCATGAAACAGGCTCACTTGGCATCATGTGGCCCAAATCCAGTCACCACCTTGAAATGACTGAGGACTGCACTGAAGTATTCAGCAGCCTAGAAATTAAGGAGATGTGTGTGATTTATCTGTTGCATGAAAATACAAGAAGCAGAACATTTTGGGACAACTGCCTCCGTTTCACGAAGTGACCCAGAGCTTCCCCACCCCCCCCCTTGCATATTTATCATCCACACTTCCATCTTTCACTCTAACAGACAGATGATACGTGTGCCCCAGTCTCAGTAAATATAAAGGAGAAATATCATTCTGCTCTGATACGATTTGGGCTTCATCACCTTCTGTGGAAAACAATGTGAGGACATTCATGGGAGTTTGCCTTGGGACCCTGCTACTGCATATGGATAACTTCCAATTATGCTCTATGTCAGAAAAGAAACAATGCAAGAACACAGGAACCATCTGACATTTCAGCTATTAAAGGAGAGAGAATCAAGAAAGGGAAGATGATCAAAGCAGACAGCTTTTGCTTTTTGCTAGGCGCCGAGTCAAATTCTACAGATACTATCCTGAGATTTTCCTTTCTTTCTCATATTCAGTGATACAGCTGTCATCAGTCTGTTACTAAAGACTGGGTTCTACAAGGCTCCAGAATGACACCACTGATTTGCATTTACAAGGTGTCATTCAAATATCTACACTACATCCCATTGGCAATCTTTGGGTTGCAATTTAAGAAAAGTTGCTTACTGGCTTTAGAATCCATAGGTCTCTCAGTTCCTTCTTGGCACTCAGTAGCTTGACCCTGGGCTGCCCTACCCCTGTGTGATATCAGGGCAGGTAAGCACAGTGAAATCAAAGCACATCCACCCAATGACATCAAAGGAGATAAGGCAGGAAGAGGGAGCTCCTCAAGAGATTCTGTGAGGATTTCTCCACACGGAGCTTATATCATGCAATCAAGATCGGTTACTCACAGACATTTGCGGGTCCTTTACCCAACATTGTCAACCTCCAGGGCCCCTCCCGCAGTTTATGACTTTTAACCCACCTTTGTAAAACACAGGAAAGTCTGGTTTTTGTCTAAGAAGCTCAGTGAAGTGTGTTACTTGCTGTGTACTTCCGTAATGGTGCTATAACAGCAGTGCCATCTAGTGGCTGTAAAACAAAACATATATAACTTGCTGAGAAATAAAAACAGCACATGTCAGCCCATGTAAAGAGCCAATCTTAATCCCACACTGAATCCAGATGCAGAAGCCCCAGTAAGGATGCAGGATTTCAGCCTCATGTGGTGAAGCCATGAGCATCGAGGTCAAAGGATGATGAGCATGGGTTCAATTACACTATGGGGGATTTTCTCTCTGGTGCAGTCACCACCTATGGGGAAACTTCTCTTTCACTGGGCAATCCCACCTATGGGGTTTCTTGTTTTTCAGCAAATGCTTATATTTCAGGGCCTAAGGAGCTCTCTGCCCCTATAACTCAGAGTTCCACAAGCTGATCCATTTCTGCTGCCTTGTAGCTGGTATAAGAGGCCTCAGCATGAGATGGGTACCACCACTAGAGACAAGATTAACTATTAAACAAATTAAGGGTGCAATCCTATCAAGATAGGCGGCCACCTCCAAAGTCGGAGGCGACCGCCTATCTTAAGCAAGGCAGGAGAGGCATGGGGGGGATCGTTCCTTGCTATTTTTTGCTAGACAGCCATTTTCAGCTGTCTAGCAGCAGGGGGGCCGACCAGGAAAGGAAGCTGCCATACAACGCATTGGATGTGTCGTACGCGCAGCTCCGCTCTCCCCACCCTGAAATGCCCCCTGGAACGCCCCTTTTCAGCCGCTCCGCACTCCTCTTCTGAGCATGGAGGATGAGGCTTCTCCATGCTGCCTCAGAGGCAGTGCAGACAAGGGGGGTGACCAGTTTTCCAGGAACCAACCTCGGAGTGCGGGCTCTGAGGTCAGTTCCCAGAAAAGAGCATATCCTCTAGACAGTGTCTAATGGCTGTAGGATTGCTCCCTAATTTACTAAAGGGATATTTTGTACATAAGGGAATATTACTGTTGACTTTGGGGCTTTCAAAATAATGCTTGCTGACACTTCTTAAGGACTCAGGAGACACTGTTGCTAATACAAGCCTCTTGATGACTTCTTTTACCTCAGGCCAAATTCCCTAAGCCTCCACCCCAGCCAAATACACTCACAACCAGGTCCAGCTTTTGGGTACAGTCTTCCTTTGACTCCCAGTACTCCCCCTGTTGTATTTCTGGCTGCTTGGACAGTTTATCTGGGTATTTACTGCCTGTTTGGTAAGTTCTTAGGACAGCCTCCAGGTATAACACAGCCACCTGCTCCCTGCTCCCTGCTCCCGATCTTCACCAGCCACAGATGGTTATCCCACAGAGAAGGAATTGCTTAATATTCAGGCCTTAGCTATTCACTGTCTCCACAGCTTTCTCCTAACCCATCTATAACACCACCCACCAACCAGCAGACCTTCTCCCTCTCTGACTACCCACAGACAGACTCTCTGTATCCCTAACTGTCAACTCCTTAACTGTCAACTGTAATTTCCAAACCGCTCTTTTCCACCTAACTATAATCCCCAGCCAATCAGAATCAAATTTACCTGATCCTGGCCCCATCTATAAATATTCAAAGTGAGTGTCTCTCTCTCCCCCTTCAGAACATCACCAAGCAACACAGGCCTTTTACAGGAACAAAGCAAGGCCTCAGGCTGACTCAGAAACATTATAGTCTCTCAAGAGGTCACACAGAGTATTTACAAAACATTATACATAAACGGTTATGTACATGGCATTTTTCCACAGACCCACTCTGTGTATTGCAGAGTCTCAGGCCTGGGGTCTCAATCTGGCCCACCAGGGTTCCGCACATGTCCATGGCTTCTTTCCCTGGCCTATCCCCCTTTTTCCTGACCACAGATTGTTCGCTGGTTTCCTGGCTTTTGTGCAGTATTTCCTCCATCCTAAAAGGCTGAAATACCTTTCCTCAGGATTAGCGAGTGGCAGTAAAAGCTAAGGTACAATATGCTTTTCTTTCTTTTTTTAGCTCCACCCCTTTTGCCTTCAGCCCCACCTGCCACATAGAATTTGGCCCTCAGGCTGAAAGAGGTTCAACACCTCCAGCTTATTGGCTCTGGCCATGCAAATACTTAAGAATTCTTGAGTAAGGGCTTGTTCAGCCATGGACATTTTCTAGGACGCTATCCTAGCATTGGGCATAGTTGGACCAAAATGTCACAAACTAGTGAGCACGTTTTCAAGTTCAAAGTAAAGAATATGTGCCAAATTGAGTAGTATTACCTAGTGGCCTGAAAATATCTACCCCCTCCCTTGGCTCCAAAAAATAATCCTACATTTAATAGCTGCTCTCTGTGGACTATCTTCAGGTTGCTACTGAATCTAAACCCTTTGCTTCACAACACAAATACTACAGGTTGCCCAAGCATTTAATTTTTTGAAGTCTGCTCTCCTAATGAGTTGCAGGTGCCACAAACTTTTGCATTCCCTAAAGCACATCGCTGCTTTGGAGATGTGTGGTGGAGCAGTTGGCACTCCATAAATTATAAAGTGATAATTATATTCGTGCCCTTGAAACAAGAAGAAAATCCTCTGTTAATGGCAGATTTCTTCCCAAATGTGGTAATGAGATGTGTTACACCTCTTGAAAAGAAACCTGCAAGATTGGCTCTCTGCTTTGAGCTTGCAGGTCTATTTTCAGCTCAAATCTCCATGGTCAGAGCTGACAGTGACTATTTTACTAGCCAAATAAATGAATGTTATTACCCATCAAAGAAAACTGCTTCGTAGAACATCAGAGCTCAATTGACCTATAATGCTCTGTTGAAAGTGGAAGCAAGAAGACATGCACGTATTTACAGATAAAGTGCTGATGCTGAATTTTTTAAAAGCAACGTTCTCATTAGAACTGAGAAATGAGGCAATATACGCATTGCTTAGGCAATGTATTCTTGCATTTTTATTATCACATGTTTATCCTATCCTTCGTCCAAGGAGTACACCTTGCCCCCCTTTGACCCTCATCAAACTCTGAGAGCAACATTGGCTGAGAGATCAAGCTTCATAGGTTAGTAGTGGCAGAATGAGCTCTAGGTTTGAAGAAGGCCCCTGGCGTCAGCAGTGTACCCTCCAGTGTACTCCATCCTATGTCAGTCAGTCGTAGGCTTACCTGGCAGCAGTGGGAAATGGCAACACTGTGATGAGTACTGGGCAGCTTATACCCACAATGCCCCAGAGCAAGGCTACCTTGGTGGCATTGTGGGAAATTTAAACTGTGGGTGGCTCCTAGGCCCAGCTACCCAATGCAAGTGAGGGGAGGAGGGCAGACATCCAAGTAATGGTGGGCTCTACTGGAGTGCTGGTTCCCCAGCAGTTACTTGAGGATGCTGTGTGCTGGCCTAATGCTGTAGTCCTTGCTGCACTGATGCTGTACAGGAGAGTATTAGTCAACCTTTGTTTCATCAACGCTGGGGTCACAAGTGTGGAGGATGTGTGGATATTACCACCTCTCAGTCCTACAATCTGAGACGAGTAGAAGCTCCTCTCTCCCTTTTAACACTGCTCAGTGCACACTTTGTAGGTAGACCTGAGAAAGTGCTGCATGAAGGGGTTTGTGTAAATCTTGCCTGGGATGGAGGGAACATTGGCTGGGTAAGAACTGATGGCAGTGATCCAGTGGCACTTGACTGGAACTCACCAGCATCCAGAACTCTGTCTGGCAGCTAACAATGGTCATCAAGTGTATGAAGTCCAATTGACAAACCTATCTTTACTGAGTGGCAGCTGCAGCTATGCTGTTATGGTGTGAATCAGTTACCCAAGAACAGCTACCATGGACAGAGCTTCATTTGAGCATCTGCCAGGCAAGGCAAAATTGTCTATTGCCACTGCCACTCCAATTGGTGAATTGGTTCTGAAAGTTCTGTAGATCTGGCATAATATCTGCTCCATCTGAAACAGGCTTCCCAGTACCCAGGACATTTGTAGTTTGGCTCCAAAACATCACTCCAAATTTCCAAATTGCCTTCTAACTAAGCATACCTTTGGCCATCTTTCCCAGTGTGTCCCTTGGAATGAATGATCTCCTGTATTGTATTATTCCTGAGAATACTGCACCTCTGCAGTGTATCACTACATCTCCTATTGCTGCTGTATTGCACAGCCCATGATGGTTTAATGTAGAGCAGCCTTACCCAACCTGGTACCCTCCAGATATTTTGGACTACAGCTCCCAGCCTTCTTGACCATTAGCCATGCTGGATGGAGCTGATGGGAGTTAGAGCCTGAAACCTCTGGAGGGCACCAGGTTGCCTACCCCTAGTTTCATGAGTGATTTTTTTTTTCTTGAGTGAATGAGCCAAATAATACAACAATAACAAAGTGACATTACGTGTTGTGTTCTCTAAAACTGGGTGAGCAGAAGGGAGACTTCCAGATGTTTTTGCCTTCAACTCCCACAAGCCCCTGCCAACATAACCAATGCTCAGGAATGCTGAGAGCTGAAGTCCAAAACATTTGGAGGTCAACTGTCTGGCCATCCCTGCTGTAAAATAGATATTAATATGATCATAATGCTTCATGGTCTTGGTGCTATTGTTTTTCTCTCTTCCACCCCTGAAACAAAAATCTTCTGTTTCAATTTATAGTCTGGTCCTTTGTATTTTTCAATTTGTGAATATAAAAGCTTGCAGATCACATTTAACGAATACATTTTTATATTGAGAAGAAATGTTAAGAAAGGTGGGAAATGAAATGTAACTCTGCATTGGACCACAGGTCAGGTCAGTCACAACCTATAAGTGTGTGTGTGCGTGCGCATGCACATGCACATGCATGCATAGTAGCAGTGTCCAATGCTGTCCACACCAGTGGGACTCATCACTGGTGTAATGGGGAGTGAGCAGTTCCTAAAGCAACTGGAAACAAGTGGGAATGCTCATTTCTGGAACAGGACAGGGCAAGTCAGTGACGCTCACAGAAGGGAGTGCCACTGACCTGTCCCAATCTGGAAATGAGCATTTCCACTTGCTTCCAGGGTTGCCATAGGAAGTGTGACTCCCTGCTATGCTAGTGGTGGGTCCTGCAGGCGCAACGGAATATGTGGAAGTGCAGTGGCAGTATGCACAGGAATCCTCTTTAATTTTATAATAGCTAGTTCATTCTGAGCTTAATTTGTCTGACATGTATTGGGGATGATCTATTCTAGCCAAAGTTAAGAACATTAGGTTTTATTCATTTAAATGGGAAAATTAAACATGTTCTCACATTTTTTCCCACTGAAATCCATGGGCTTAGATATATTTTGGTTGGATTGTGCCCACTGCATTTAATGCACACTGGAAGATGAATGGATATTTCCAATAGTGCTCTATTTTCCACTCTCTTGTTGTTTTATATGAACAAAATGCAGATATTTCACTGCAACCGTGCTTCAGTTTCACACAGGCTAGAACTTCGTGTGGGCAGAACTTTGCAGATACCCTAGGACGTTGATTGGTGCTGGAGAAGACTCTTACGAGTGCCCTGGACTGCAAGAAGGTCAAATCAGTCCATCCTAAAGGAAATCAATCCTGAGTGCTCATTGGAAGGACAGATACTGAAGCTGAAGCTCAAATATTTTGGCCACCTAATGCGAAGAGAAAACTCCCTGGAAAAGACCCTGATGCTGGGAAAGACTGAAGGCAAAAGGAGAAGGGGACGGCAGAGGATGAGATGGCTATATAGCATCACCAATGCAATGAATATGAACTTGAGCACACTCCGGGAGAGAGTGCAGGACAGGAAGGCCTGGCGTGCTATGGTCCCTGGGATCACGAAGAGTCGGACACGACTGAACGACTGAACAACAACAACAGGATGTTGATGGAAGTAACATGGGGTGAGCAGCAAACACAATTCTCTGACACAGAAAATTATTTTTTATTATTTATTTATTTACAGCATTTGTATACAGTTCCCCATCCAAAACAGATTCCAGAACACAAGAAGTACAATAGTAAAAGAGATAAAAGATTAAAACACCATATTAAAATGATTAAAAACAGAATGCCAATAAAACTGTGGCTGGTCATTTAAGGAATGCTCCCTGGAACAGAAGTGTTTCATGAGGCACCAAAAGCAACACAGTGTTGGTGCCTACCTGACCTCCAGGGGCAGGGAATTCCAAAGAAAGGGGGCCACTGCACTAAAGGCTCTTTTTCTGGTGGACTCTAACTGGACTATATGTGTGGTTTGGATTGCTTGAAGGCTATTAGCATATTGTTACTCACTATTTACTGAACGTCAGTCATTTTCTTTGTGTGCCATTGCAGATTCTAAGCACTAATATACCCTGAATATGGGTGGGGGGGGCATATTGGGGATTGGAATATGCTAACAGGAGACCTGTTAATAGTTTCTCAAGATAATATTAATAGCTTCCCCTGGGATGCTCCATAGAAAATGAGAAAATATCACATATTGGCATAGCACCTCTGAAATGTGGGAATGTTTTCATCAGCAGTTGTGGTTTGAGAAATGAGGGTCATTTCTAACACTTTGAAACAGGGCATGGGTCACATGTTGTCTGCCCCAGCATGTACTGCACAGCAAAAAGGGCTACTTACCAGATTAACAGGGTGTCCCTCCAAAATTGTCCAGTTTTCAATTCTGTATTCTTTGCATTCACTAATTCTAGACATCTGTGTGCATGCAAATGACAGTGAGTGGATCAGCCTGCAAAAGATCTGAATGCTGGTCTACGCCCATCTACAGTCCAGTCATTATTTTGATTTTTTTAAAATTTATTTGCCAGATAATTGGGGGGGGGGAATATAGGTCACAATCAGCTCCTGAAATATCCTTTTGTTGGGCAAGCTGACCTTTGAAGACTGACCACTGAATATTTCAAGTGATACTTGTGTAACCATTTTATTTTTATTAGCTATCCTTCTCACTTCATTTCAAAGGCTGAAGATGGGTTACCATGGGTTGTATTCAATATTAGTCTAACTTAAGTCCCATTTATATCAACAGCTCTACTCTAAGTAAGACTAACATTGGATACATCACAATATATCCCGACTGAATGTTATCCTTGCAAATACTCTTGGAGATTGAATCATTTCTTATTCTTTGTTAAGGTGAAAGAGAGTGATTTGCCTAGTGAGCTTAATAGCTACAGGCCAAACCATTCGCAGTGCAGCAAAGCCATGAGTAGGATCTCCCATGAGTAGGATCTCCCATTATTTTTGTGCTGCTAATGAGCAACTGCTCCAGGCTGCTTTGGAGATTGCAGATGTATTAATCCAACCTTCCCATGCCTTTCCCCTGAGTAAATCAACCAGAAGCTGCTGTTAGCTCTGCAGGGGAGCAAGCAAAGTAAGATATAGGTGCTATTTCTGGCTCTTTGCCCCTTCTAACAGATCCTAATCGTAGCTTGTGGTGGGAGGGGGAAGTGATTGACATTGGGGAAAGGGCATTGAACAGTCTTCTCCAGTTGGCACCCTCCAGATGTGTCAGATGGCACTGGAAAAAAAGGATCAACCACTCCCTCCCAGATTGTCCCCAAATCTTCAAAAGCAGCTGCATGGGGCTGCTAATGATGAGCAACCCCAAAACAGTGGTAGATCCTACTCATGGATCTGCTCATCATGTTCATTTGGCCCTAAACTGGAATCTGAACCTGGACCTTCCATACCCAAACCCAGTACATTATCCATTGCATCATACTTTTATCTCAATTTCATCTCAAGCTAGGCGGACGCTATATTGCAAGGACTTTGTGTTCCCTTCCTGAACTGTATAATTACTTTGATATAAGCTTTTAAGGAACAAAGCCATTGTTTTAGTTTAGTTTCACTTTCTAGTCCCATTGTAACAGTTGTTAAATAAGTTCATGCAGGAGCCTGAAGAAGTACTACCTTGGCTCTAACAGTGTTTAAGGACTCGATCCTATGCATATTTAAGACAGAAAAATGACTGGCTGGAGCATGCTTGGAATTGTAAGGGGCGGGCGGGTTCTGTCTAAATAAGCATAGGATTATGCCCTAAGTCATCGTCTTCTTCTTTTTAGAGGATTTTCATGGAATTATTACACCGGCAATGAGGATAAAGCTACAGTGACTATGGCAGTGCAATTGTTATGTCGGAATTTGACAGAATAAGTGATTTGACTGAGTTTGTGAAGAGGCTGGAGCACGGTTTTAAGGGGAAATATGATTGAGGATGCAGACCAGGATCTATATTATTTTTCATTGTTTGTGGAGAAAAGACATATGCTACATTATGGAACCTGGTGGTGCCTCAAAAGCCATGTGAGATATGTGTGAAAGGATTGTGCACCTTGAGTCAACATGTAAGCCCTCAGTTGTATCATTACAATGGAAATGATGACTATTATCCAGCATTAAGCACAATTTTAAGTGGCCGCGATGTGCTAGAGAAGACTCCAAAGAATACTTAGCATTAAGAACATAAAAAGAGCCCTGCTGGATCAGACCAAAGGCCTATCTAGTCCAGCATCCTGTTTCACACAGTGACCAACCAGATGCCTCTGGGAAGCCCACAATAGTAAGTCTATTTCTTGGGCTAGAAAGGGTGCGGGGTATAAGTCACTTACCTTTCCGCGGATTATGTTCATGGTGGGGGGAGAGGCATTCCATCCCTCCCCCCGGAATCCTCGACGGGGGGGTAGGCGATCTGGTCCTCCCCCCAGAATCCTCGATGGCCGGCTGTGCTCCGCGGCGGCTCCGCGGAGCAGCTGGCCAGGCCCAGGCCAGGGCCGTCCGTGGCCGGATTTCCGTCCGTGGATGGCTCTGGGTAAAACCCCCCACAAAAACACGTATGCAAATGGCGGCGGCCATAGCCGCCACCATTTGCATACACGTGTTGTTGTTTTTTAACCGGGATGTGATAGGCTATGTAAGTCTTTATGTAGTCTATCACGTCTCTGTAAAAAAAACCCAAACCCAAACCTCCAGACTGCAAATGGCGGTGGCGGCAGCCGGTCGGAAGACCAGCCACCGCCGCAGCTGCCGCTGCCCGGAACATCCGCCCCAGGTAAGTCTCGTCCCGGGGGGGATCCGTGGGGGGGCGGGGGGGTGGTAGGCCATTCCGCCACAGATTTCAGGGGGCCGAATGCAGTGGCATTCGGCCTCACCGAGATCCGTGGCGGAATTCTCTGACATCCCTATGCAGAACAGGGGCTTGGCAGAGAGCCATAAGGGAGCTGTTTCATCAGCAACCACCTCACTTAGATTGAGAGCCCATATAAGAGCTGGAAGAGCCACCTTTTTCTGTGTCTCAGACAGGCCTTGATCCAGACAGGCTCTTACTGTGCTTCTTCCTCCTCCCAAGTAGTTACATATAAAGGGTAGCCTCAGGTGGCTAGTCAGACACTCTGCCAGTGGCCCTCAAGTTCCTGCCTGGCCTAGCGATGATAAGGGGGTATTTGGGGGTCTGTCCAGGAGCCCAGGCACCCAGTGTAGAGTTCTCCAGTGCTGCAGCTGGAATACTGGGAACCAGGGCTTTGCAGGGAAGTGGGCTGCTCAGGGTTGCTGGGGGACCCTGTGACCCCTGCTCTTCTTCTGAAGACTTCAGGTTCAAGATATGGGCATGGATGAACCCTGGCAATACCCTGAATAACTGTTATCCTTTAGACCCATGTTGAATAGATTTCAGGTTTTGTGTTTGAATAGTACATCATAGTACACTTTGGGGAAGTCCTTCTATTATAGGCCCTGGCTATTTTGCCTTCAGAGCAAACTTCATGTCAATATAATAGGAACACTTTTAGCTGCTTCTGCTATTCTGATCCTGTGGTAAACAAGTTGCTTACTGTCTGCCTTCTTGATGAATTGGAACTCACCAGCCAGTCCTTGAATCATATAGCTGAAGAGGAAAAGGAACACCTTTTGCCTTTTATAGTTTATAACAAAAATGGCAAACTGCAAAAGTATTTGTAATTTGTTCCCATAACAGTGAGCATTCAAATATGTACTATTTGTTAAAATAAGACTAAGAACATATCTACCACTTTCCATGGTAAATGTTGTCCTCTGGAATACATTTGGAGAGTGTGGGGAGAGGGGGGAAGCTGCAGGAGGAAGAAAAGGTTGGGGAACGCCATTTCCGCAAGCAATATCCTTCTGCTGGCAGAACGACAGTTCTGGATCCCACCTGAAATCTAGAAATAACTACCAGGCCTATAGCATCCCAGAAAAGTCTGTTCAAAAAATGAAAGCAATGGGAAGATCTTTTTCTAAATGGAACAACAAGAAAAATTCTTTTTATTTGGTTGCCTGTAATAACGTAAAAGTCTGTTCAGATAATCAAAATAACATTATATTATACTATAACCATGTTAGCCTTCTGTTCACAAATTCAAGAATTAAGCATAGCACATATATACACTAACTGTTTTAGTTGTTCAAATATTATAATAAATTAGCATGAGATGTTGTGGGTTACAACCTACTTCAACAAGAACAACTGGGCTGGGCTTACTGGTGATAATAAATATAAATATAACAGAATCTAATAATACATTTTTATCTATGTAGTTTAAAAGTATATACATAAAAACAATAAGAATACACTGTTATTATGCACATACTTTTAAACTACATAGATTTAAAAATCATTAGATTCTGTTCTAGATTTATGTTTATTATCACCAGTAAGCCCAGTGGTTTTGTTGTTATATTTCTAAGGGTTGGGAGATATTTCCAGTTTTGGTTTGGATTACAACTCACTTCATCAGATATATAATATTTTGTTAGAAATTTAATTTAATTTTCCATTTTTGTCTTCAAGACTTTAAACCTTTTCAGATGTTATGTTGAGCAATAAATCATTAAATCATCATCATTCTTGATTTGTTGCCCCTAAACAAATGGGCCTTTAGGGCAGGGGTGGGAAGGCTCTTTCAGCACCAGGGCCAAATTCAGTTTTGGAGACGCTTTCAGGGGCTGCATTCCAGTGGTGGACAGGGCTGAAGGCAAAGGGGGCTGGGCCAAATATACCCCTCCCCCCTACATATTGTAGTGTAAAGCTCTTCTTGCCAGTAACAAAGCCTTGGAAGAAGCATTTCAACCTTTTAGAAGGGGCAGGGGGGCTGCACAAAAGCCAGGAGATCACCAAATTATCTGTGTTAGTGGAAAGGGGGTGAGGCATGGGGAAGAGGTGTGGCCATCTGGGGAGCCCTGGAGAGCCATTTCGGCCCCAGGCCTGAGGTTACCCAGCCCTGCTCTAAAGGCCCGGGTTAGACAAAAGCAGGTTTATGTGAGGAGAAAGAGTCTTGTCCCAGGGTGAGTGACAAAAGCATATATGATTCATGATTTCTTCACAGAAGTAACTTGTTCAATAGCCTAGAACATAACAATTACATTATTATCTCTATAAAATGTGTGATATACTTGATACAAAAATAGTTTATTGTTCATTGCCTTACCTGTCTTATCAGCTCCATTTTGTTTTAAATGTACCTACTGTTTTCTAGATGCAACAGAATACAGCCTGGGCAAGGTATTCCATGCCGCTTGTCTGCTTTCAACATAGGCCTGTGGAAATATGCATGAGAAACTCTTTTGCTGATAAGCTAGAGACAGAGAGTCAGTTTGTGCAAAATAATTATAAGGGGAAAAAAATGAGTTCACTGCAGAATTCAAGCATTTGTGGGGTTTCTAGGAGGTTAATGCGTTTCATCAGCTCGCTTGACTTTTGCAAAATGTCATAGTTTCTGTTGGTACAAGAATTAGAAGCACTTTTTAAAAAATCAGGCCATATTTTAGCTCTTCTGACTATGCCAAAATCAGGAAGTGCTAAAAATATTTTTTGACAGGTTTGCAATGTTCCCAGCCTCAAAGCCAGCAAACGGAGCCTCTGAACTGGTGTTTCCGGAAACCTCTTATCTTTCTGTTGTCCATCTAAGGAAGCATTCCAAAAGTCAACTTCAAAACAACATCAACAACAAACAATGAACAAATTCAGCAGGGTGTCCAAGACGCCTGTTGTGGTTCAGCATGATTTATCGAGCCTCTTTCAGCCCAAGGGCCAAGTTTAATTTCAGAGAAGCTCTCAGGGGCCACATTTCAGTGGTGGGTGGGGCAGAAGGCAAAAGGGGCAGAGCCAATATACCGAAAATACCAGCCTATTTTAGCTTAAAGCTCTTACTGCTAGTAACCAAGGTATTTCAGGCCTAAGGAGAGGCATTTCAACCACCAACTATTGGTGGTTGGGGAAAGGGGGTGGGGCCATGAGAAGGGGTGTGGCCATCTGGAGTGGGGGCAGCCCTACCATTTCTCAGTGGTGTTTCTGAGCGCAGGGAGTGGGATAGCAGCTCTGAAGGAAAACCGTCAGACATGGGGGAGGTGTTTTCCCAGGCTAGTCCAGATACGAGTAGGCCTGCTTCTCAGGTTACAAACGTCCAGATAGCTGAGCATGAGGGTCCCTCCTCACCCCCGCCCCCTGTGAGAGGCAGCAAACAGGAGGAGGCGGGGTTTGGGGAGGATGACCTAATAGATGCCAGACGCAGGCGCAGAGCAAAGAGAGAGAAGGCAGGCGCGGAACTTAGTCTACCCGATTGGCCTTGCACGAGAAGCTGCACTTAGAGGCCTCACGACAAGAGAGGGACCTTCCCCCCTTAAGTTAGGCTAGCCAGACCACCTCCCTCTTCAAACAGTGGGCAACTCTCGTAAATTCCATTTGAATCCCCATTTGAATCTCCCTCTGTCCTTTGTAGATGGAGAGTCTCTGAGAATTTGCATCTGTATGACCCTGTGAAGTAATAGATTAAAAGCTGTAGACTGAAGCCTCTTGTCTGTGTATGTTTGGGCGTTGAAGTGAAGTGGGGGCTAAGGGAATCCTGACACCATTAGGCAGAGTGAGGCAGTGACCTCAGGTGGCAGATGCTAGGTTGTGTGGAGGAGGCAGCAGCTGTCACCCCTTGGCCAGCCCCATCTGTTGGAGGACAAACCTGTGTGTTGCGAGCAGCCTGCTCTGCACTCTTTAACCTACTACCCTCAGGTGCGCTGGAGGATGCTGTGGAATCACTAGTGTCGAAGTACAATTCATCTGCCTGTCCAGTCAGCTACTGTAGGCAGAATGGGGGCAGCGCCATCTTGTTCTACATCTGAGGCAGCAAACAGGACCGCCCTTACCATCAGGCAGAGTGAACTAGTCGCCTCAGGCAGTAGATGCCAGGAGGAGGCAGCAAGCTGTTGGAGGAAAAAGCTTTGGGCCACCCTGCTTGCCTTGTGCCCCCTAAGCTAGCCTGCTGCCTGCAGGTGCAGTGGCAGATGCTGTCCCACTGCCAGTGTTGAAGGAAGATGCAACCTACAGTCCAGTTGGCTTTTGTACATGGAATAGGAGGGGGTGTCATCTTGTCCGTCACTTCAGGCAGCAAAATATCTTAGGCCAGCCCTGATCTAGGGAACCCTGGATAGCCAGATTGGGACCCCAGGCAGACTAGATTTGGCCGATGGGCCTAAGGTTCAACACCCTTGGTTTATTGCATTGACTTTGCTTCATGCTCTGTGGACAAGTTTATCGCATCAGACTCTGCTGGGGATGGGTAAATTTGTCTCATCACCCATTCATGTCAGATAATAGGTCAGGGGATTATCAGCTCTTGAAAAAGAGGCCCATGCTGAAGAGTCAAACACAGAGGGTCTCTTCTGAGGGTGAGTTCCTCTCTCCATGCGCCATGGACTCTGGCAGTCAAGCTCTTGTGCTTTATGTGCATTGTCCCTTGTGCTTTATCCCAAGGAGGACAGGGCCAGAGCACTTAGATGCTGCCAAGCCCCCTCCTGCCCGTGCCGGTTGTCAAGGGCTTCCTTGACAGCCAGCAGAGACAGGACAAGTCCTCAGTGGCACTCCCAGCTGCTCGCTGAACTCCGGGGCACTCGGCAGCCAGGTCCATCAGCGCCCCATGGCTTGGTGAGTGGGGTCCGGGTGATACCACCTGTCAGATACCACCCCCTCCTCGGACTCTCCGCCATCCCTGTGTATAGGACTGCAGCCTAAATCTGCAAAAGGCAGGGTCCCTGATTGCTCATAGAGAACCTACACATACACAGTTGTGCATCCATTGGCTCTGTTTCAGAACTTCAGATGAATGCTTGGGGCGGGGGGGGGCGGTCAGCGGAGTGGACAGAAAGCGTGACCATGTGAATAGGCTTCGATGGCTGACAGCTGAAAGTGTGAATTGGCTCTGCTGAAAATCATTGCATTTGAGCAGATGTGAGGCAATGCTCCATCTGTGGGTTTGGGTCTAGGATCGCCCCTTTCACACCTGGAAGTCATCAGAGGATACCGCACTCCTTGAGCGATGAACATGCAGCTGTGAAGTAAGGTCTTTATGCGCAGCCCCCCTGTGTGAAGAAATGCCATACCTGAGCGGTCCACTCCTTTAAGAAGAAAACTAAGATTCTAATAATGCAGCAGCTGTCCAGAAGCCAGAGTGTGGCATTCTCAGAGTAACTCTTACTCTCTTGTGAGTTCCACTTTGGGGAGGACTATCTGGTTCTGGTCTAAACCCATTACAGCAGCTGTGCAGTCTGACTCTCCCCTGGGTGCACACTTGAGGAGAAAACATCCATTGTCCTTTCCCACGTGAAGCTGAAGATAGCATCATTCTTTATTTTCCATACTGACTCCACTTTGCTGAACTGGGATTCGAATAAATGCAGCGTTTGTTACTTTTGATTTGGTTGCAAGGATTGGGGAGTGGGGACAGGTAAGAAGCATTTAATAAACTGGCAATCTGATTTCTCTCATTTAGAAGGGGTTTTATGCAGTCTTCAATCAAAAACTATCAGGGGCTTTTTTATGACTCAACTCTGAAAAGAATTTCACAGCCTGGTTGACTTTTTAGAATAAAATAAAATACAGTCTTGTATTTCTAAAAGTGCAATAGTTTCTAGAAACTTTGTAACCTTTTGAGGGTAAGGTTCATGCAAAGCTGTGTGTGTGTGTGTGTGTGTGTGTGTTGGGTGTTAGGAATTTTGTCCAGAATTGCTATACACTAGAGAACCTCCAAGTCAAGAGGAAGACCTAGAGACAACTATGTAAATCATATAAAGAAACAAAAAAGGTAAAAATACATGCCGACCTGAAACATTTTGTACAAGGTAGAAAAGAGTGGGGAGTGGTAAGCGAGTAATTGACAAACTGAATCACTAGAGAGCAACACCTACAGTAGCTGCTATTCTATGTTGATCTAAATTGAGAGCAGTCCACTTACAAATAAGAATATAATCACATCTGATGTCCTTGCATAGCCAGGAAGTATTGTTACATATCCCCCCCCACACACACACACACACAAACACACACTTCCTCAAATGGTGAGAAGTTCCAGGGGCAAGGCTTACCTGGGTTTAGTTTTATTGGAAGGAGAGACTGCTGTAGACGTAAAGCATTTTTGTAGATAAGATATACAAGAAGTGAATAGGTGAAGATAAACAACATAGCACTCCTCTCAGCAGCAATTCTACTGCTCCCACATCAGATCTCCAAAGAGAGGCACCCCTGCATCACCAGATGGTTTCATCTTACAGCTCCTACCTCTCCCTTAGTCTTTTTTTCCAGATTTTATTCCCATCTACAGTTTCTCTGTCTCACTGCCCCCCCAAAAAAACCTGGGTTCTATTGCTTTATACACACACACACACACACACACACAGGGTGGCCTCTTACACATTGCCAAAAAAGAGGACATGCATAACATTTGCATGTGCTAATCTATATGTTTAAATGCAAATTTAGAAATAATAAATATGATTTAAATAGAAATACAATACATCTCACCATAGTGAGGAAGACTGACCAGGTGACCCATGTGCCTGCTCAGTCTGCTGCCCTGGCTACTCCCCGTCCTGATGGTTCTTCCGCTTTCAACCAGATTTGGACTGGGCAGCCCATCGAACAGAGGACACCTCCAAATAGAGAACTGACGTCTGAAGCTCTTCAAATAGGGGACTGTCTTCTTTACAGTAGGAGGCGCTCGCTTGGCCACCCTACTACACACACCAAACTTACATCATCCTTAGCTGGTGGAGGAGGGTTGTGACATGGGAAAGGTGTGTCTCCTTTCCACAATGGTTCTCGCATTCCAAGGATTCAAGAGAAGTCTCTCTACCAAAGAACCATTGCTTGAATATCTTCTGTGTCATTAACCGGCACTTTGCCTGACAAAGTATATGGCCAGGTCAACAAGGCTGGCATTCATAACCAAGGGTTTTCAGGGAAATGAAGATAGTGGCTACTGTCGGCCTGCAGCCACCTTCTCCAGTGCTTCTCATCTCAGTGCTGGGCTGAGAAGGTACTGGGATGAAGTAGCTACGCCATAGCCGATCCACATTGCTGGTCATCGCCACCCCGTCTCCGCTGCTGCCTGCCACTGCCTAATGCTGCCCGCCACTGCCTAATGCTGCCCATTCCTGCTGCCCGCTATCCATCCGTCCCTTCCACCGACACCCACCCTTCCACCCCCTAGAAAGCTCCCTTGCAAGGGGACCATGTGGATAGTGCTGGAAGAGGAGAGCACCTTATCCAGGGCCCCCTCAAACCTGTCACGGCCCTCAATATACACTTTAATTTTAAAGTTGTAACTCACCATTTTAGGCCTTACTTTTAGCTGTATTTCCACATATATTTGTGAAAGTACAGCTGTATTTTAGCTGTACTTCTACAAGAGGTAGTGATGGCCACCCCTCTGGATGGATTTAAAGAGGATTGGGCAAATTCCTGGAGGAGAAGGCTATCGATGGCTGCTACTCCTGATGGCTCTATGCTACCTCCAGAAATCAGAGGTAGTAAGCCTATGTACACCAGTTGCTGGGGAACATGGGTGGGAGGGTGCTGTTGCACTCATGTCCTGCTTGTGGGTTCTCGGTCAACATCTGGTTGGCCACCGTGTGAACAGAATGCTGGACTAGATGGACCCTTGGTCTGATCCAGCAGGGCTTTTCTTATATTCTTATGTAACCTGTATCCTAGGATTGCAACTTTTGGCTTCTCTTAAGACAACCTGCCCCAACCTGGCACACTCCAGATGTGTTGGGTAACAACTCCCAGAAGGCTATCTTAGCATGTCTTAGATTGTGTGTGTGTATTTAGGGTTTAATTTAAACCTTATTTATTATAAGTTGGATATCTCATTGTTTTGTATTAATAAAGAGAGAAAAGGTTCATACAATATACAAAGAAGAATGATTTTTAGTGAATTTGAATTTTGTAACAAGCATACGAGAGAGAGAGAGAGAGAGAGAGAGAGAGAGAGAGAGAATCTGTCCCATGGGTGAATGTAGGGGAAATCCTTATTTATTTATTTATTTACAATATTTATATACCGCTCCACATCAGAAGAATTCAGAGTGGTGAACAACATGATAAAATAATAAGACAACAGGTTAAAAGAGTTAAACCTTTTTTCTTTTTTTTTGAAGGATAAACCCCAACAAGATGGAATTTAACAAAACACAGCTGGTCATGCAAGGAATACCTCTTGAAGTAACATCTTCAGGAGGCACCAAAAGGAACACAATGTTGGCGCCTGCCTGACCTCTAAAGGCAGGGAATTCCACAGGAAGGGGGCCACCACACTGAAGGCTCTTTTCCTGGTGGACTCCAACCGGGCCATGGGTCCATGTGGAACCACCAGGAACATGCCCTCTGATGACCTTAGTGACCGGGCAGGTTGGTAAGGAAGGAGGCGGCGCTCTCTCAGGTATCCTGGTCCCAAGTTATTTAGGGCTTTGTACGCTAGTACTAATACCTTAAACCTGTCCCAGTAGCAAATAGGCAGCCAGTACAGTTCCCTCAGCAAAGGAGTTACATGCTGAAAAGGGGCAGCTCCTGACAACAGCCGAGCTGCTGCATTCTGCACTAGCTCCAGCTTCCAAACCAGCCTTAAGGGCAGCCCCACGTAGAGCGCATTGCAGTAATCCAGTCTTGTGGTTACTAATACCTGTATCACCGTGGTCAAGCTATCCCTGTCCAGGAGAGGCTGTAGCTGGCGAACCAGCCAAAGCTGGTAAAAGGCACTATGAGCCGCCGCAACCACTTGGGCCTCCAGCGACAATGATGGATCTAGGAGTACCCCCAGACTACGGACCTGATCTTTCAGAGGGAGTGCAATCCCATCCAGAACAGGCAATGGGCCTATCTCCCAGACCTGGGAACCACTCACCCACAGGGCTTCCGTCTTGCCAGGATTCAGCTTCAGTTTATTGGCCCTCATCCAGCCCATTACTGAGTCTAGGCACTGATTCAGGACTTGCACAGCCTCTCCTGATTCAGATGTCACAGGGAGACAGAGCTGTGTGTCATCTGCATACTGATGGCATTTAGCTCCAAATCCCCTATTGACAGCTCCCAGCGGCTTCATATAGATGTTAAAAAACATTGGGAACAAGATGGTACCCTGCAGAACCCCATAGCTCAATTGCCAAGGGGCCGAGGAATAGTCACCCAATGTGACTCTCTGGAATCAGCCCCGTAGGTAGGACCGGAACAACTGTAGCACAGTTCCTCCAATACCCATCCCACAGAGTTGATCCAGGAGGATACCATGGTCAATGGTATCAAAAGCCAATGAGAGATCGAGCAGAATTAACAGGGTTGCCCTCCCCCTGTCCCTCTCTCGATAAAGGTCATCCATCAGGGCAACCAATGCTGATTCAGTCGCGTAACCAGGACGAAACCCAGATTGAAATGGGTCTAGATAATCAGTATCCTCCGAGAGTGCCTGCAGTTGGTCCACCATGACCCTCTCAAGTACTTTCCTAGAAAAGGGGTATTTATGACTGGGCGGTAGTTGTCTAATACCATTGGGACCAGAGTGGGCTTCTTCAGGAGTGGCTGCACTACTGCCTCCTTAAGGACAGCAGGGAACACCCCTTCCCATAGGGAAGAATTTATCACTCCCTGGACCCACCCAGTCATACCCCTTCAGCTAGCTTTTATTAGCAAGGAGGGACAGGGATCAAGAGGGCACGTGGTCAGTCGCATTATTGCAAGCATCTTGTCCACAACATCAGGCCATAACAACTGGAACTGATCCCACAAAATTGGGCAGATGGTGGCATCAGAAACTTTGACTGGTATTGCACTAACAACAGCATCAAGGTCTCTGTGGAGACAAGTGATTTTGTCCTCAAAGTGTGATGCAAAAAAGTCACAGTGGGTCCTCGATGGGGCCAGGGCCCCATTTACTTGGGAAGATGTTAACAACTGCCAGACCACCCAGAAGAGCTCCACTAGACGGCTACTTGAGGATGCAATGGAGGCAGCAAAATAAACCTTTGCTGCCCGCACTGCCACGGTGTAGGCATGATTATGCACTCTAGAGCTGCTCGGTTGTCTTCACTTGGAGTCTTGCGCCATTTGCGCTCCAGCCAACATCCAGCCTGTTTCATTGACTGCAGCTCCCCAGTATACCAGGGAGCAGAACTGGCTCCACAGTGCCAGAGAGGGCACTGAAGTACAATCAAGTCGATGGCCCTCTGCATCTCACTGTTCCACAGTGAGGCTAGGGCCTCAGCTGGATCACGAGCTCACTCCACTGGAAAATCCTCAAGAGCATTCAGAAATCCATTGGATTCCATCAGTCTCCTGGGGTGGACCATTCAAATAGGTACCCCACCCCCACGGGAGGAGAGTAATGCCCTAAGTTCAAATCTCACCAGGAAATGGCCTGACC
The DNA here is from genome assembly GCF_057233095.1 of Heloderma suspectum. Lineage (NCBI taxonomy): Eukaryota > Metazoa > Chordata > Lepidosauria > Squamata > Helodermatidae > Heloderma > Heloderma suspectum. The sequence continues at coordinate 179,552,415 of NC_139458.1, read as the reverse complement.
ATGACAATGGGGTTACTTGGAGCCCCCCAATCTTCAGACTACCCATCTCACAAGTTGGAGCAAAAACCAAATCAAGGGTGTGCCCTGCTTCATGTGTTGGGCTGATGACATACTGAGATAGCCTCATGGTTGTCATGGAGGCCATGAAGTCCTGAGTTGGGACTCCGGAGACAGCCTCAGCATGGAAGTTGAAGTCACCCAGAACCACCATCCTGGGTTCCAGAGCCACACTTGCGACTGCCTCCGCCAGCTCAGTCAGGGAGGATGCTGGGCAGCAGGGTGGGCAGTACACCAGCAGCATCCCCAATCTGTCTCTATGGCCCAACACCAGGTGCAACCCCTCAAGGCCTGCTCCAAGGTGGAGTGATCTCCTAGTGATAGAGATGGAAGTTCTATGAACCACAGCAACTCCCCCCCTGCCCAGCCCTCCAACCTATGTTGGTGCTGCACTGAGTACCCAGGTGGGCAGAGCTGAGTCAGGTTGACTCCAGCCAGCTCACCCACCCAAGTCTCAGTAATACACGCCAGGTCAGCCCTCTCATCCATGATCAAATCGTGAATGAGTGCAGTCTTATTGCAGACCGATCTGGCATTAAATAGCAGCACCACAAGACAGGAGGGCACAGTGGAAGAGCTACCAGCTACATGAGAGCTAGAGGAGGGGGGTAGAAGGGGAACAGTGTATAAACACCTGTGACCTGTTCTACAATTATGTCCCAACCCTCTCCTCCTGCCGTATCTCCTTCTGCCCCAAGTCACTGGAATAGTGGTGCCCCCTCCATGGGTCCCTGTATTAGAGTCTCCTAGGCACATCCTTACTGCCATAAAAATACCCACACATTCTCAACAGCCACCCACCATTCAAATATACAATCAACCATTCAACACATACACTCCACTCATCCAACAATCACTCCCAACCAAACTAACACAGTCACAATTGTAATTTGTGGTCGTAACTAGGGATGTACGAAAATCACTTACCTTTCGGGGATTATGCCGATGGTGCGGGGGGAGGCGCTCCGTTCCTCCCCCCCCCCCAGAATCCTGGCCGGCCGGCTGTGCTCCACAGCGATTCTGCGGAGGCGCCGGCCAGCTCCACCAGCAGCCGGACATCCGGCCGCTGGCTAGCAGGGACGCAAATGGCGGCGGCCGTAGCCGCTGCCATTTGTGTCCCTGCAGAAAGCCGTGATAGGCTATGTAAATGTTTACGTAGCCTATCACGGCGGATTTAAAAAAAAAACAAAAATGCGCTTACGCAAATGGCGCCCATGGGCGCCGCCATTTGCGTTCCTTATTTTGGCACGTCTTAGTCTACGTAAACATTTACGTAGACTAAGACGGCGAAAATAAAGGGAACGCAAATAGCGTAGCATCTACGCTATTTGCATTCCCCTTATTTTCGCCGTCTTAGTCTACGTAAATGTTTACGTAGACTAAGACGTGCCAAAATAAGGAACGCAAATGGCGGCGCCCATGGGCGCTGCCATTTGTGTACGCGCATGTGTTTTTTTTTAAAAAAATCAGCCGTGATAGGCTACGTAAACATTTACGTAGCCTATCACGGTGTTTTTTTTTAAATTTAGCCATGATAGGCTACGTAAATCTTTACGTAGCCTATCACTTTTTTAAAAAAAAAAACTTGGAAATGGCGGTGGTGAACCGCTGCCGGAGCCGCCGCTGGAGCCGCCGCCGGAGCCGCCGCCGCCAGGAAGATCCGCCCCAGGTAAGTCCCGTCCCAGGGGAGTGGCGGGGGGGTGGCGGGCCGTTCCGCCACCGATTTCGGGGGGTCGAATGCGCTGGCATTCGGCCTAACCCCGAGATCCGTGGCGGAACTTTCGTACATCCCTAGTCGTAACCAGCTGCTGGTCACAGGACATCAGGCTTGTTAATCAACCAAATGAAGCAGAGAACAAGTAAAGTGCTATTTCTTAGCCATGTAACCTTCTTCCATTGGTTCATGCTCATTCTATCTCACCTGGAAGGTGGCAAAGTAGTTCTCCCCCCACACACACACACACACGGCTCTCACCCAGGGGAACTTTACAGCAGTTGTAATGCATTGTTACTATTTCTTTATGGTAGAGAGATGAAAAAGAAAACAGATCAGCCTTTGACACATTTAATTAACACATGAGTATTGGTGTGAGTATAATCTGTTTTCCTTTTAATTAGTAGAATCACAATGCATAGGATAGGCCAAACAACACAAAAACCGTAGAAGGCTAGAAGCTGGCTACAAAAAGGCTTTGAGTTCTAAGTACTGGATAGACATCAATTACCAGGGAAATAATTTGTTGTTCCTCCAAAACCAATAATGTATGCCTGCTTACAATTGTTACATGACAAAACTAAAATAATTCTTATGTGCACAGCTTACCATTAAGGGCTACTGAGTGTTCAAGCGCAGGGCTGGCCCTACCATTAGGCAGAAGAGGCTGGGGTGCAGGGACAAGTTGCCAGCAGGACAGAGCTGCGTGCACCATGTTGCCTTCCCTGCTTTCCCTTAGTTAGCCTTCTGCCTTCAGGTGTAGTGGTGGATGCTGTCCCATCACTAGAGCTGATGTAAGTTTCAACTACCAGCTTGGTTGGTTTCTGTGTGGGGGGGGGGGTGCCATCTTGTCTGACACCTCAGGCTGCAAAATATCTCAGGTGAGCCCTGATTAAGTTCTTAATATTCATTTGTAGGGATTGTTCTTCAGCCTTCTCTGTTATTGATATCTCTCTCCAGGAAGTTTGTTTTTTATCAGCTGCAAAACTAGATGAATACAATGGCATCCAGTATCATGGTAATAGTGCACTAGTGTACCCGTTGCAAAAAAATTCGCAACCATGTGTGTGTAACTTATCATTTCGTAACTTTGTTAATCAGCTGTTTCACCCAATCTTGAAATTTCACAACTTTGCATTAAACCTGTTAGAGATAGACTGGTACAGTAAGCGAAAAAGTTGTTTAGTTTTGAAAACTTTTTCAAAATAAAAAACTGGAAATCACTAGACCCACAGTTTTGGAGTTATATATAATAGAAAAACATATTTTCCAATTATTTTGATGAAATTAGCCTAAAAAGTGATTTTCAGTATTTTTCGCTGAATCTGTGTGGTAAATGCATTTTATATATATATGTGTGTGTGTGTGTTTGTGTGTGTGTGTGTGTGTGTAAATAGACTGAGTAGAGCTCAAGATATTGATTGCTAAAGAAATCACTTCACACTTTAATATATATCACACAGTGAAAGATTTCATAACAGAAGTGCATGTAAAGCATTTAAAGTGCTAATTCAAGTACTAAATGTCAATTTTACCATTATTTATTTATCTCTAAACATCTTTGCCATTCCACATCTTCAATTAGTAAATTATATGCTTGAGCTGCTTCTTAAAAAGTATAATATACTACCCCATTATATGTTCTGATATCTTCGTAACTGGTGGAACCAACAATGTGTAGTAATAGTAATCTAAGAAACTATCTTTCTGCATCTGAAGGAGATAGGTTATACATCCTCCCTAGACAGGGGCAGCCCAAGGCACTGGGGACTGCATACATCAGGGATGTAGAATCTCAGACCTGGGGACCAAATCCAGCCTGCTTGGGGTTCCAATCTGGCCCTTCAGGGTTCCCCAGATGGCCACATACTCTAAACTAAAAGAAGAAATGGAGGGTCTTGAGAATTAGCTGAGAATCATCACCTTTTAGAAAGGTTTGGTGCTTTGACTTTGGACCCTGACCCACAGAATGTAGATTGTATCTAGTTGTATATTTACCATGATGCAGTCTGTTGACTTTGGACAGACAGAGCGTTTATATGCAGAAAGAATATTCTGAACTTGGCTTTCCCCCCAGTAAACAAACAAACAAACTCTGGTTTCTCTTCAGATCATATAAATCTTTTGCCTTTTACTACATTTGAGACCATTCTGAACTCAATCAGATAATATTTTGGGGTCGAAACAGACTGAACAAAAATTCATGCTCCATATTAATATACAGATGGCTTCAGGCCATATCAGCACTTGTTTTTAACCATGAGTTGGTAAGCGCTAATTTCATGCCTGTGTAACAGGGATCTAATCTCAGGGTTGATTTTTGGTCTGCGGGGAAAGACTTGTTCGAGATGCTCTCTGTGGCCCCCCTCTCCCTGAACTCCTCCTCTTCTCCATCACTGCCACTACCCCCTTTTTTTGTCTCTCTCTGGACCAATATCTACACCACCTCCCAGAAGGCAAGGACATTACATTGTCCCACTCAGAATAGACCCGTTGAAGTGAATGGGACTTAATTTAGACTAACTTTGGATACGACCCAATATAGGTCATTGTTACAGCTCCTTCTCTTTGCTCCTCACTGCTTGCTTGGAAAGAGCAAGGAGGAAGAGCAGCAAGAAAGAGCAGCAGGCTCCATGGACTGGGAGTGTGCTCTCCTCTCCACTGAGGCTCAGAACATGCGCACTGATGACAACCCTCGATGCTGGCCATGTCTGATCTGCACTTTCAGCACTCAGTGCTTTTGGAAACTCAAGTGGTATGATGTTACCAAAACTAACTCAAAAAGTTGCTTGGGGACAAAGTCACACCAATCTGATATAGCAATTGTAAAACTGTGGGCAGTCAAAATGTCTGATTATTTTGTGAGATCTCTATCTGCCTCACCCTTCTTATCTCCCTTTTCTTATGTACTGCCCTATGTGCAACAGGTGACACATCAACTGGTGGCTGACCTGGTTTGTCCTTCTGGAATCGTAACAAACCCACCCAAGTTGCCCTGTAGTCACTTGGTCCTAGCTCATGGGTCTACTGAGATGAGTGGAAGATTCTGCAAGATCACCAAGAACGACTTCAAAAAGTGTCAGATCAACTTTAATGGCAGTCTCAATGCATACAGACACAGGATGCATTTCTACTACAGGAACAATAGAAAGAGCCAATGAACAGATACATATGTGCTGCAGAAGCAAAGTGACATGTTCCCAGAGCTAACCCAAACAAAGGAAGTGTCAAGAGTAATTACATTTGCAACTCAAGCAAACATTTCATTTGTATTAACTACACATTTCATGCGACAGAGTACTCAGACTGGATCAATCTGCTGACAGTTTCATGACATTAAAACAATCACCACTCTGAAATAAGCAACCCTCAAATGATCAAGCCAGTGTGATATAGTGGTTAGAGTGTCAGACCAGGACTGGAGAGATCCCGGTTCAAATCCCTGTTCACCCATGAAGCTCCCTCAGTGACCTTGGCCCAGTTTCTATCTCTCAGCCTACTCTACCTCACAGAGTTGTTGGAAAGGTAAGAGAGTGAAAATAACTACATATGTTGCTTAAGGGCATTGTATAACCAGTGCAAAAGGGCACTGAACTGAATTGTCTGGAAATAAGACCGTAGAAACAAGTCCCTAGGGAACATATGTAGCAGAGGAAAGACAAGATAGAAATGAAATCAATAGAAATAAATACTGTAAACTCATGGAAAAACAGAGGCTCACCTGTTAGTACATATTTGAATTGACTCCTTCACTCCACTAGGCTGCATGAGTGGAAGATGTGAGACAAGTGACCCCTGCCCTGGTAGGGGTCAATTTGCATTTGGCTCCTCCTGTTCCTGAATTAATAGCAACTATTTTGCCTGGCTGGGAGAAGGGACATCATCAGGCTGTCTTCATTGGCTCAGCTGGGACCAAGTGCCATTTGGCTCCTTCCTCCCAATTGTTGTTTAGCCCTGCAATGGCCATTCCACCTGGTCATATAACTTCATTATGTATAGTATGAAAGACTATGCTTACTTTTCCTGCCCTATTCCTTTTTCCTTTGTATCATGTCTCTTGGACTGTAAGTGATTTGTAGTATACTCTGTGAACTTTGATAGAAAAGTGTTACATAAATGTAGTAAACCAAACAATAGTATTTCATAAAATAAACATCATTCATGTAAATAATCTAATCTTCCTTGATTGATTACTTTAAACCTTTTAGGACATTTTATTGACCCTTAATAATACCTTAAAATCTGCTGCCTGAGTCAGAATGCCTTACTCAATGACATGGTTCACACGTAACAACAACCCAGAGTATAGGTTGAGTATGAGTTGTCTTTGAATCATGGGTTGTTGTTGAATTGTGTGTTGTCATTACATGCAACCCAACAACAAACCATGCGTTCTGTTCCTGGGTTATTCATGGTTAATAACCCATAGTTAAATGTACTTAACTCTGCATTTGGATTGTGACCAGGATCCAAATATTTATGGCCAGGATCCAAAGAGCTACTTTAGTCACACCCAAGGGTTTAGGTATGCACACTAGGTAGTTGTTTTTTCCTTTTCTGTTGGAACAGCAGACACTCATACTACAATGTAAACAGCTTTTAAATGTCTCTTAAACTCAAAAGGAATTTGCCACATAGTATGGGGCAACTCCTGTTTGAGAAACACAAGCACAAAGTTCCTTTTGGGTCATGGAACTAGGTATTCGGTTCTTTGGATCCTGATCCATGTATTCAAGATGGCCAAAAACAGACATTCACATAAAGCAGGGAGGGGCAGGGATCTTTATAGATCTGCATTGAGTTCTGCTGCTGTCTTATGGCTAAATTAGATGAGGTGATCAGATCTGGGATGGGGTGGCCTGTTAATTTTGATTTTGCTATGATTCATTGCAATATTGAAGTTATTTTATATTTATTCAATTGTTTTTGTATATACACAGAGAGAGAGAGAGAAGTTAGACTCACTGAGGTAGGGGCCCCATTGAGGGTGTCTTGTCCACTGGCCCTCAGAAACCTGGAGCCAGCACCGCTCAGCAGCTTGCAGGTGAAAGGAGGGGTGAAATAAAGAGACGAGACACAAGCAGTTGGTACAAAACATGAGCCACATTTATTAAAATTGATCAGATCTGTGAAAGGAAACCTAAGTGGGCAACTTCTCAAAGCCAGTGACTACCTGGCATTATATCGGGCAAGACATTCCTTGATTGCCACCCTACAGGACTGCCCAGTTCTTGGGACAGGAGGCCGTCTCCTGTCATCCCCTACCCTACCCCCCCGAGCCACAAAACTCTGAGTGCGTGAGAAGAGTTGGCCTCAAAGGTAATCCTTATCTTCCAACAGGGGCCGCAAAACCCTGAGATGGAAGCCTCAGGCCTTACCAGTCACCAGAAACAGTGCCTCCAAATGCTCACCAACCCTATTCCCCACCAAAGGTGCCCGCACATACCTGCCTATTTAGCAAATGTGACCAAATCACCTACAGTAGGTATTTAAATCAAACAAAAACAACCTGAAATTAACTCCCAGCCCCACTTACAGTATGAAGTAGGGATGTCAGAGAATTCCGCGATGGATCTCGGTGAAATCCATCGCGGAACGAAGCCCCCGCCCCCCAACCCACGAAAGGTGCGCAGGATGAAGTCCCTGCCGCCCCCACCCCACAAGAGGTGCACGAAACGGAGCACTTACCTACTCCCATCCACGCTCCTTTGCGAATAGCGGCCGTCCTGCGGCCACCATTCGCTTCCTCCTCTTCAAGCCATGATAGGCTACGTAAATACTTATGTAGCCTATGACGGCTAACGCAGGGACGCCATTTGCGTCCCTGCGGAGGCCATGATAGGCTACATAAGTATTTACGTAGCCTATCACGGTGGGGGGGGAACCCCAGCGTACGCAAATGGCGGTAGCTGCCGCCATTTGCGTACACTGGGGATTTTCCCCCTGCCGTGATAGCCTATGTAAATATTTACGTAGCCTATCACGGCTCAATACAGGGACGCAAATGGCAGCGGCTATGACAGCCGCCATTTGCGTCCCTGCAGGGCTGCCCAGCAGCCGGATGTCCGGCTGCGGGCAGCCGGAGCCGGCCGGCGGCTCCGCAGCTTGGCCGCGGAGTGGAGCCAGCCGGGCAGGATTCTGGGGGGAGGGACAGAGCGCCTCCCCCCCGTCAAGGATTCCAGGGGGAGGGACGGAGCGCCTCCCCCCCACCGCAGATGCCCCTGCGCGGAGCCAAGTAAGGGATTCGTACATCCCTAGTGTGAAGTAGGCAAAAAGACATATAGCCAAGTCCAATCCGACTATGAGCCAAAAATTCCTACTTGGCCACCCAAAGGACAACCAGCATAGCCCACATTGCATACAGGGCAGGCGGGCGGGAGCCGCATTTCAAAGAGGGTGAGAGGGAAGGGGCCCGCAGCCTAATTCGACTGGTAATCCCCTCCCAGGTGGTGCCACCCTCGAACGCCAATGGCGTTCGCCTGTCTCTGCCCTCCCCCTCCCCCGCAAAATTCTCCCTGCTGCCAAGCAAGCTGGCTGCAGGGGAAGGGACTTGTCGAGGTCCAGCTGCTGCACTGACTCCTTCTTCTCTGCCCCTGGACAGTGGAAATACCTGCAGTCCTGAAAGAAGGGGAGGATATACTACACCAAAGGTATGTCATGCTGGAAGTGGGTAAGCAGACCCAGGGTTGGTGCAGTGAATTGTTTTAAGCTGTCATGGGGACAGTTCTGGATCAAAACATGGGATGTGGGGGGGACAACCTAGACATTATGCAGGAGATCCAATCCTTGATTTCTTGATGTTGTTTTCATTTCTTAAAAGCAGCCATGGGAGATTAGGGATGTACGAAAGTGACTTACCTTTCGCGGATTATGTTGATGGTGGGAGCGGAGGCATTCCGTCCCTACCCCCGGAATCCTGGCCGGGGGGGGAGGCGCTCCGTTCCTCCCCCCCAGAATCCTCGAACGGCCAGCTGTGCTCCGCGGCAGCTCCGTGGAGCAGCCGGCCGGGCCCGGCCTGGCCAGGCCAGAGCCATCCGCAGCCGGATTTCCGGCCGCGGAGGGCTCTGGGTAAAAAAACACAAAAAAACGCGTATGCAAATGGCGGCGGCTACAGCCGCCGCCATTTGCGTTCCTTCTTTTTACCGTCTTAATCTACGTAAATATTTACGTAGACTATGACAGCGAAAATCAAGGGGAACGCAAATAGCGTAGCGGGCGCCATTTGCGTCCCCTTTGGATTCCCTGTTTTAGCCTACGTAAAGATTTACGTAGGCTAAAAAGGTGAATGAAAAAGGGACACAAATAGCGCCCGCTACACTATTTACGTTCCCCTTGATTTTCGCCGTCATAGTCTACGTAAATATTTACGTAGATTAAGACGGCCAAAAAGAAGGAACGCAAATGGCGGCGGCCGTAGCCGCCACCATTTGCGTACGCGTTTTTTTTTTAAACCCACCCCCAACCATGATAGGCTACGTAAAGATTTACATAGCCTATCACATCTTTTTTTCCTTTTTTTTAAAACCTAGCCATGATAGGCTATGTAAATCTTTACGTAGCCTATCACGTCTTCTTCTTTTTTTTTCCCCACAAGCCTGGAAATGGCGGTGGTGGCAGCCAGTTGGAAGACCGGCCGCCTTCGCTGCCTTCGCCAGAGCTGCCGCCGGAGCCGCCGCCGCCCGGAAGATCCGCCCCAGGTAAGTCTCGTCCCGGGGGGGATCCGCGGGGGGCGGGGGGGTGGCAGGCCGTTCTGCCACAGATTTCGGGGGGCCGAATGCACTGGCATTCAGCCTCACAAGATCCGTGGCGGAATTCTCTGACATCCCTAAGTCCGATTTGTATCGGTTTTAATGCTCCTTGTCCCCCACCCCTGTCGTTTCCCTGGCTGGTGCAAATCAACCACCTGAAGCAGATATTAGCCGCAAAGAGGAAAATATACAGCATCATGTGAGCAACTTTATGTTTTCCCCTCCAATTCCCCAGGCAGCTTTGGGACGCAATTTGAACTGAGAAACTGGCACAGACGCAAAAGGATTAAACGAACAAAGAAAAACTTCTCCCACAGACCCCATTCAAATCAGGGGTTGGGATGCTTCTAGAAAAAGAAAATACATCAGATCTCCTGTATAATGTGTAGTCTGGCCCTTAAAGCAACATAGACGACAACCAGACATGATGGCAGCATAACCTGAAATGCATTGATTCCCTATAAAGTAGTGGGTGGGCCAATTTCAAGTGAAGCATCGCCAAGCAGGAGGGCAGGCCCACACTTTTCCATTGAGTTCATCAGGAGAAGAATGGCTAAAAAAAACAGTTTCAGCAGGGGTGGGGAGACAGTTCATCTCTCTCTCTTCCCATTCACCCAAGCTTCCCTTTAAATCCTACCTGCTGCTTTATAGGGATTCTATGACAGAGATGTGAACACCTAGGAACTCAGAGAAGGAGAGCTTTTAAAGGAGCATCATGTTCAATTGTGGATGAAAAGGACCTGTATCCACATAACCTTGTAGTGTCACATGGTTTGTATCCATGGTTGCTGTTTGAAATTATTTTAAGCAAGTGGGACCTGCCACAAAAATGGTGCTATTGGAGTGGTGCTCCTGCTCAGGGTTCCATGCCATCTTCCAAGATACTCCATGCCATTTTCACTCCTCACAGTTTTCCAGTTTTCCCTCTCAACACTCATTCAGCATTCTGAAGACCTTTCTGTCCTCACTGTGCACTTTTGGGGTTCTTCCCCTAAGGTTTCTTTCTAAAGGCATTGGTACCTTTGCAGACCTCGGGGTTCCCCCAAATCTGTTGATACCTCCCACTTGTGTATTGATGGTGCTATAAGGATCTACACTTGGACAATGAGTTTGCTATTAGCATATAGGATGGATCATCAGGAAGATTTGAATAAAGTCACAAATACAGAATCAATTATACTTTTACAACACGACAAATCACATTGTTCAAAGGTGAATTCATTTCATATTCAGGAAAATGTTGACTAAATGGAGAAGAATAAAGGCAATGTTTTATGGAAAGCAAGAAACCTTAAAAGAATGAGTTCCATCAACTGATCTCAAATCATGGAAGTTCATAGATAAGGTTTTCAGATATGTAACAGACTTCTGTAAAAAAGGAAATTAACTTTTGTGTAGTTCAACCATTGGAATTAAGTCAAGAAGCTATGGGAATAAATATATCAGGAAGGAAGATTTTCATAATGCATAACAATTCCAAAACAATTCTTCCAAGCCTGCTGATATCTCCCCCTGGTATGTGGGTGGTACCTTTTTGGAAACATAAAGATCCACACTCAGACAATGAGTGTTCCCATCAGCCCCAGACAGCATAAACAATGGCCAGGGATGATGGGAATTGTAGTCTACCACCACTGAAGGGCACCACTTTGGGAAGGCAGGTATATAGGATTGGTAATGTAGCAAAGGATGCTTCCACCCACAGAAAGAATTCTCCAAGGGCACATAATCTCTTGGGTGAGAGAAAAGGGACAAAAAGCAAGTCCATGTTTTGCCAGCCCACCACCTCCATGTTTGATTGCAGGGCCAAGTTGTTTTACTGTGGGTTAAAAGTCCAGGGTTTTTTTTAACCCCCATTGCCTATTTCTTTTACACTAGGAATTACTTATGATCGAAGGGAAAACGTCTAATGAGCGACATCACAATATCCGTCAAATATTTACTTTGACAGGAATATGGTCACTTAAAATCTTTTCCAGCTGTCCCCCTTTGTAGGCTGAAAAGCAAAGGAAGTCAAAGAATCAGAATGCATGGGAGAGAAGTGCAAATACTAGCACAACAGAAAAACAGACAACTGGCTGTGCCTTGGCTAAATAAGGAAAACGACCATGAACACTCAAGAGGCCTGAATTGTGAAGAATGGCAAACATTCCTTTTCAGAGGAATAGCTGTGTTAGCCTGTTCTTGCAGCAAAGACAACAAAAAGTATCATGGCACCTAGAAGACTAACACATTTATTCTGGCTTTCGTGGACTGCAGCCCATCTCATTAGAATTATGGAGTGTTACCCTCACTTGGCAGGTGTATATATACAAACTTGGGTGCAGAGGAGGAAACATGTAAAAGGTTAGGCGTGATGGCAATAAAATGCAAAAGTACAGTCCTTTTTTCCCCTCTCACTATGAAACATTTCCTGCTGAAGCACTAGAGCTGCCTTCCCCAAACTGGTGCTTTCCAGATGTGTTGAACTGAAACTCCCATCATTCCCAGCCATGCTGGCCAGGAATTATCAAAGTGCCATTGATTTTAATGGACAAGTAAATGGTTGGATTTCATCTGTCAGGAGAGCGCCTGAGTGGACGGGCACTGGCTGGAGAACCAGCAAGGGAATGGGCAGGTGCATTCTCCTTTACCAGCCACCCCATTCTATTCTCCCTCCCACCTGGTTTTCAGTGTTTTTCATCTCAACAGCCAGTCAGCATCCCATAGGTATTGAGCATGTTCAGGCCACATTGGGCTGCTTTGTAGCTCCCTCTCCCTTTGGATTTTTTCCCCATATACAGTGTATGTGTATGCGTGTGTATGCGTCTGTGTGTATGTATATATATATATATATATGTATATATGTATGTATGTATATATATGTATGTATATATATGTATATATCCCCTTCATGGATCACTGCCTTGTTGTGGCGAAGGGGCTTGCATAACTCAGTGAAGCCATAAGCTATGCTGTGCAGGGCCACCCAAGACGGACAGGTCATGGCAGAGAGTTCTGACAAAATGTGGTCCACTGGAGAAGGAAATGGCAACCCACTCCAGTCTTCTTGCCAAGAAAACCCCATGGAACGTATCACAAGGCTAAAAGAGATGACGCCAGAAGATGAGCCCCTCAGGTCGGAAGGTGTCCAATATACTACTGGGGAAGAGCAGAGGGTATTTCCAAGTAGCGCCAGAAAGAGTGAAGCGGCTGGGCCAAAGCCGAAAGGACACTCAGCTGTGGATGTGTCTGATGGTGAAAAGAAAGTCCGATGCTGTAAAGAACAATATTGTTTAGGAACCTGGAATGTAAGATCAATGAATCAAGGTACGCTGGAGGTGGTCAAACATGAGATGGCAAGATTGAAAATCGACATCTTGGGAATCAGCGAACTAAAATGGACAGGCATGGGCGAATTTAATTCAGGTGACCATCATATCTACTATTGTTGCCAAGAATCCCTTAGAAGAAATGGAGTAGCACTCATAGTCAACAAAAGGGTGGGAAAAGCAGTACTGGGGTACAATCTCAAAAATGATAGAATGATCTCAGTACGAATCCAAGGCAAACCATTCAACATCACAGTAATTCAAGTCTATGCCCCAACCACTGATGCCGAAGAAGCTGAGGTTGATCGGTTCTATGAAGACCTACAACACCTTCTAGAACTAACACCAAAAAAAGATGTCCTCTTCATCATAGGGGATTGGAATGCTAAAGTAGGAAGTCAAGAAATCATTGGGATAACAGGCAGGCATGGCCTTGGTGTACAAAATGAAGCAGGACAAAAGCTAATAGAGTTTTGCCAAGAGAACACGCTGATCATAGCAAACACTCTTTTCCAACAGCACAAGAGGCAACTCTACACATGGACATCACCAGATGGTCAATATCGAAATCAGATGGATTATGTCCTTTGCAGCCAAAGATGGAGAAGCTCTATACAGTCAGTAAAAACAAGAGCTGGAGCTGACTGTGGCTCAGATCATGAGCTGCTTCTTGCAAAATTTCGGCTTAAATTGAAGAACGTAGGGAAAACCACTAAACCATTCAGGTATGACCTAAACCATATCCCTTATGAATATACAGTGGAGGTGAGGAATAGATTTCAGGGATTAGACCTGATCGACAGAGTGGCTGAGGAACTATGGACGGAGGTCCGTAACATTGTTCAGGAGGCAGCAACGAAATCCATCCCAAAGAAAAAGAAATGCAAGAAAGCCAAGTGGCTGTCTGATGAGGCTTTACAAGTAGCTGAGGAAAGAAGGGAAGCGAAAAGCAGGGGGGAAAGGGGAAGATATATCCAACTGAATGCAGAGTTCCAGAGAATAGCAAGGAGAGACAAGAAGATCTTCTTAAATGAACAATGCAAAGAAATCGAGGAAAACAACAGAATGGGAAAGACTAGAGATCTCTTCAAGAAAACCGGAGATCTCAAGGGAACGTTTTGTGCAAAGACGGGCATGATAAAGGACAAAGAAGGAAGGGACATAACAGAAGCAGATGAGATTAAGAAGAGGTGGCAAGAATAAACAGAAGAACTATACAGGAAAGATCTGAATGTCCCTGATAGCCATGATAGTGCGGTCACTGAACTTGAGCCGGACATCCTCGAGAGTGAAGTCAAGTGGGCCTTAGGAAGCATTAGTAACCACAAAGCTAGCGGAGATGACAGTATTCCAGCTGAGCTATTTAAAATCCTAAAAGATGATGCTGTTAAAGTGCTGCATTCAATATGCCAACAAATTTGGAACACTCAACAATGGCCGCAAGGCTGGAAAAGGTCCGTTTATATTCCAATTCCAAAGAAGGGCAACACCAAAGAGTGTTCAAACTACCGCACAATTGCGCTCATTTCACATGCCAGCAAGGTGATGCTCAAAATCCTACAAGCTAGGCTTCAGCAGTATGCGAACCGAGAACTACCGGAAGTACAAGCTGGGTTTCGAAGAGGCAGAGGAACTAGAGATCAAATCGCCAACATTCGCTGCATCATGGAGAAAGCAAGAGAATTCCAGAAAAACGTCTATTTCTGCTTCATTGACTACGCCAAAGCCTTTGATTGTGTGGATCACAACAAACTGTGGCAAATTCTTAAAGTGATGGGAGTACCAGACCACCTTACCTATCTCCTGAGAAACCTGTACGAGGGTCAAGAAGCAGCAGTAAGAACCAGACATGGAACAACCGAGTGGTTCAAAATTGGGAAAGGAGTACGACAAGGCTGCATATTGTCACCCTGCTTATTTAACTTATATGCAGAGTACATCATGAGAAATGCCGGGTTGGATGAATCAGAGGTCGGAATTAAGATTGCTGGGAGAATTATCAACAACCTCCGATATGCAGACGACACCACCCTAATGGCAGAAAGCGAAGAGGATCTCAAGAGCCTCTTGTTGAGGGTGAAAGAGGAGAGGGTAAAAGCTGGTTTGAAACTCAACATTAAAAAAACGAAGATCATGGCATCTGGCCCTATCACTTCCTGGCATATAGAAGGGGAAGAAATGGAAGCAGTGACAGATTTTACTTTCTTGGGCTCCAAGATCATTGCAGACGGTGACTGTAGCCATGAAATTAAAAGACGCTTGCTCCTTGGGAGGAAAGCTATGGCCAACCTAGACAGCATAGTAAGAAGCAGAGACATCACCTTGCCGACAAAGGTCCGTCTAATCAAAGCTATGGTTTTCCCAGTTGCAATATATGGCTGTGAGAGCTGGACTATAAGGAAGGCTGAGTGCCGAAGAATTGATGCTTTCGAACTATGGTGCTGGAGAAGACTCTTATAAGTCCCCTGGACTGCAAGGAGGTCAAATCAGTCCATCCTAAAGGAAATCAACCCTGAGTGCTCATTGGAAGGACAGATCCTGAAGCTGAAGCTCAAATATTTTGGCCACCTAATGCGAAGAGAAAACTCTCTGGAAAAGACCCTGATGCTGGGAAAGACTGAAGGCAAAAGGAGAAGGGGATGGCAGAGGATGAGATGGCTAGATAGCATCACCGATGCAATGCATATGAACTTGAGCACGCTCCGGGAGAGAGCGCAGGACAGGAAGGCCTGGCGTGCTATGGTCCATGGGGTCACGAAGAGTCGGACACGACTGAACGACTGAACAACAACAATATGTATATATATATGTGTGTGTGTGTGTGTATGTGTGTGTGTGTGTGTATGTGTGTGTGTGTGTGTATATATATATATGTATGTGTGAACTTCTACTAATGTCGACATTCCCCCAAGTCTGCCGATACCTTTTCCCATGTACGGCTGTTGCTGTTCTGGCTACATACGTTATGGCACTTCGAGAACTGAACTAGAATTAGAATATAGGCTGATAATAAAAAGATCACAGTGGCCATAATATAGGACATTTTATAAAAACTGGTGAATCATGGTCAGATTAATAATGCAACACCAAGGGGCTGCTTCAACCTCCAACATTGTGGACAGGTCAGAGGCTGCTCCACGATGTCATTCATGCTGCAATCCAATACACACTTACCTGGAAGTAAGTGCACTGAAGTCCTGAGTAGATATTAATTGGATTGTGCTGCCAGTCCACTTTCACAGATCACTTTAACTGCCATGCACTGCATGTCAGAAATTTAAGCCTTGGAGAAATGAAGTGACAGAACTACTCATTCAGTCTTTTGAAGCCACATTGTCCCCTTTAAAGAACTAATGGAACTGAGACCTCCATAAAGCTATGGGTGAGCACAGCATGAGAAGTAGGAAGGATAGCCAACTTTCTTCTATTGTCCACACCTTTCTTCACCCGTACCTGTTTTTCTACTGAGTAGGAAGGGACAAATTTAATTTTGAATTCTCTCAATTTCTCATTTTTTCCCCAGTCTTAAGTTTCATTTGTCCCATCTCAGCAATAGTCTGTTATCTTTTTTTTAATCTCCAAATGGAAACTTGCACACATTGGGAGGCACATTTCTCCTAATATACAATTTTTTTGTAAGCACTTTTGCCTAATATACACATTTGGGAAGCAATTTTCTCTAATACATTTTAGTAGTTATTTTCACCAAATATACAGATATTTCTGAGCACTTTCTTTTTCATATATGCATCCTTGTATGCATTTTTTCATTAGATGACAGCATCAGAGAAGTGCTTATTTTGAAGCATAACTGCATTGTATAATTGGTTCATGAAGTGTGAATGAGATAAGTTCGCATTAAAATGAGAACCAAACTAATTTGTCCCCCACTCCTACTTCTGATAGAGGTTATGTCCAGGTATAGAACGCTATTCAAATAATAAAAAAAAAGTTGGTTGGGAAGGGGCAGCACAGGCTGTGGAATAGTTCAGCTTTGATGTGATTCTATTGGTTTTGATGTGATTCTATTCTGTCAGGATACTATATTGTAAGATTCCTGCACTGAGCAGGGAACTAGAATAACAGGTCCTCTTCCAGCTCTAAAATTCAATGATCCTATGATATGCTGGTTCGCTAATGCAACATTTAGATTGTCCCTAAAATCCATTGCTACGATGACTATTAGCTCTTCTGTATATTAACTCATTTATTTTTAGATAGTTCAATTTCTATCCTAATTTCTCTGGACAGAAAACAATACTTCAAGGAAAACAGTGCAATAAAATAGAAAATAAAAATTATATTGAAATTAAAATCATCCTGTACCTGATTAACCCAGGATAGAATATGCCAGGCAAAACATGAAAGTTTTCAATGCTTCCAAAAGGTATTCCAGCTCAGACAGACAAATCTCTAGGATGATACAGTGTACAGTTGTGGAGCAGCTGCCAAGAATATCTTTTTATGTGTCCTTGCTGTGCAGATTTGGTGTGTGGATGGCACAGTCAAAAAGGTGCTCTGTGTTAATCTTCAGTGAAAAGATGGAACAAAAGACAGAACAGAGTTCTAACGTTTCCAAGCCCCAAGCTGTTATGGGCTTTATACAATACAAGAAACATGTTTGGTGCTATGGTCATTATGAGACTTATATGCTAGGAAATGCAAACAGAACAACATCAAACTGTCTAGTTGCTGACTGGGGTTACTGCAACAAGGTTATCTTAACTACACTGTATAATCTGATCTGAGATGCCATGGGCAAATACATATTTAAATCCTTTCTGATCTGGTTTACAGCCTGAGAATCTGGATGTAGCCTCACTCAGTCATTCATGCTCAAGTTACTTATAGCTTAGATTACTGCAATGCACTCTACTGTTGTAACTGCTGTTGGGTTTTACTTTGGTTTGACATGCTACTTCAAAACTTTTAAAGTCTTATGTTTTATTATGTTGTAGTTTATGGTTTTAATTGTTGTGACCTGCCCAGAGAGCCTCGGCTGTTTGGCAGTATATAAATGTAATAAATAAATAAAAACACATGAGGCTTTCTGGAACCCACATTTGTGTCTGAAGGGCAGTATAGACATTTTTTAACTAAATAAAATGGGGCTGCCCTTGGAGATGGTTCAGAAATGCCAACTGGTCCAAAATGTGGCTGCCAGGAGATGGCAGATTGGATCATTACTCCTATCTTATATCATCTGCATTGGTTATCAGTTCAATACTGGTCTAATTTCAAGGTGCTGGGTTGACCTTTAAAACCTGACACAGACTTGGAACAGAGCATTAAAAGAATCTCCTCCTTCTAAATGAACCTGCCTGAACGCTGAATTCCACTGCCAATGCCCTGTTCCAGTTCCCCTCCCCACATTCCTCCAAGTGGGTAGGTGCAAAAGATGGAACCTTTCCTTTGGTAGCACATAGAATGCAGAATGCTCTCTCTAGTGAGATTCCCTACTTGGCTCCATCGTTGCTAGTCTTTCAATGGACTGCATTTTTATTCTAGAAGGCTTTTGCTACTTTTAGCATTGGAATTGGGACAGCTGCTTGGCTCTGTGTTTGATTGCCTTTAGATTAGCCTTTTAACAGATTTTTTACTGTTTTAACTGGATTCTTGTTTTATTATTTGTATTTTTATCATTTCATTGCCAAGCTGTCTTGAGTGTCCTACTG
The DNA here is from genome assembly GCF_057233095.1 of Heloderma suspectum. Taxonomy (NCBI): domain Eukaryota; kingdom Metazoa; phylum Chordata; class Lepidosauria; order Squamata; family Helodermatidae; genus Heloderma; species Heloderma suspectum. Next base: position 179,533,910 of record NC_139458.1, on the reverse strand, counting down.
GTCAGCATTGAGTGTCTTATGGACAGAAAATAATACAGTGTTAGAAATAAATACATCTTAAAGAAATTATGCTAAGGGTACCAGTTGGAAAAGACAACTACTGGAATTCTTTAAAAACTTTAAAAACTGAAACATTATAAAAATTGAGAGATTTACATTTTCCACTTTAGTGCTATTCATACTATATTGTGGCAACTACCCTACTATGGCATGGCTAATTTGGTTACAGAAAGTAGTGTCTTTGGAGAAAGAGAAAGAGTGCACATTTTGGCTGGGTAGGGCTTGAGTCACAGCAATGTGGAGATCTGTCATCAGGCCAATAGCACAACCAGCACCTCTGAAATACTGGAAAATCTGCAATGGATCTAAACCTATGACTATATCGCTAAAGAAGAGAAGTATCCAGAGCAGGGTCCCAGCTGCAGGGGTGGGCAACTCTTGGCCCTCCAAAGGTTCTGGCCTGCAATTCCCATCTGCCCTGGCCAGCATAGCCAATGGTGAGGGAGCATAGAAATTGTTGGACAAAACACCTGGAGGCTACAAGTTACCCACCCAGGAGGAAAGCTAGCCCAGTTATTTTCTCCAAAGACTGACCCAAGAGAGCATCAGTTGAGATTAAAAGAACTGCCAGCCCAGATTAGATCAGAAGTGTGCTGGAGAAACCCGAACTTCCACAACCATCTCAGATGGATTTCAGGTTTACATCTGAAAGTGGAAAGGAAGATGGAAAATATTCTGAATAGCAAGGAGCAGGTCCAAACACTGAGAATAACAGTGCTTGGTTTCAAAAATGGGCAAAGCACAGGGACCCATAAGTAATAATGTCCAGTGTGCGGTGGTGATTCCTCACGAGGCTGACTTTATTACCATCACACTAGATAAGTGAGATCTTTGAGCTGTGGCTAACAATCCAATCCTTTACATATCTACTCTGAAGTCATTTTCAGTGGTTTCAATTGGATTTACTTTTCTCTGGAATTCAGTGCCTCTTGACATCTGCACCTCTCCCTCTTTGCACTTGTTTAAACAGCATTTGAAACTGTACCTCTTCTCTCAAGCCTCTGACCTCTAATCTCTGCCTCTCCTTTTCCTTTTGTGTCTTTTCCCCCCTTCTAATGATTTTATCTTGTAGAATGTAAGTATGTAGGCGGGGTTCAATCCTTTAAATATAATTACTGTATAGTGCCTAGTTGTTTATGTGCATTTAGTATCATCATCATCATCAACAACAACTATAGCCTTGGGCTGACACATTCCTAGCCACCACCATGCCACTAGATAGCTGACAGGCTTTTTATTTATTTATTAAATTTCTATACCAGCCAATAGCCGTGGTATATCTAATAATATCTGATTAGAATCAGATCATATCTGAATACTTCCAATAATTCATTTGCAGTTACAATGCCAATGGAAAGAAGCCAGGGTATTACTAGAAATTACCCCATTGGAAAATAAAAATAAATGCAGCCACGTAAAGTAAAAGTGCATAAAGTCTGCTTAAGAAGTATTTTTCATAATTTTGTAACAAAGGAAAAGTGGCATCTAACAGGAAAGGCATACAACTTATTTGCAACAACACTGAGACCATCTCCACAACAATGGAAGGAGAAGCAAATGGAGTATTACTGGATTTTTTTAAAAGGAATCAGCTGTGCTGCAATTTGGTCCATGCAGGCCTCCACGAGGGAGTGCTCCCTACCAGTAAAAATTGCTTCACAGAACATACTTTCTGGTGGGGGTGGGGGTTGGAGTGAACGTCATCTGACTGGCAGAGGCTGCTCAACAAATAAGAGGCTTGCCCCTCCCCCTTGCCCCTGAAGGTCCAGATGCATCTGCATTTCAGGAGCAAGCCTCATTGACCACAATGGGAGTTACTTCTGAGTAGACACACACATGCTTGTGCTGGGAAAGACAGGGGCGGGGGACACAGAGATGGGAAACCAGCCCCCTTTCTAACCACAGGATCTCTATAACGAAACTGTGAAGTAGTTACTTGCTAAGGCAATAAACCAAGCAACTGAGAATCGGAGACTTGTGCTTTGGAGCATTTAGGGAATGTGCTTTAAATGGTGCCATTTCAACTGAGCGGGATCTCTGTAAATTCTGATGTGGGAATTCAGAGGGCAAGCCTCACTGAGCACAAAGGGAGTTATTTCTGAGTAGACACTAATGGGTTTGTGCAGGGATGGGAAACACACAGGGAACACCTCTTGACCGGAATCACGGTGAAAGGCACACCCCTGGCAGGGCTAGCATACCTGAGGTAAATGCAGGGGTTGGGGCACACAACAGCTATACTGCTGAGAACCTGACTTGAGGAAAAGAATCGGATTTTAAGGAGTCTCAGGAAATCTGGCTTTTCCCTGATAAGCTCTGGGGTGGCTGCTGGATGGCCACAAAGTCATGTATCCCTAATGACCTCAACATGCAGCCAGCTCAGAGGAACTTGCTGGTGGAGACACCCTCATGAATGTTTTTGGTCTAGTCAGTTTCCAGTTGTGCTGCAGTGCTAAGGGTTTCAGTATCTCCTGCAAATTTTTGTCTATTTCTCTGCTACTACATACATAAGTACCAACTCATGTTGTCCATGATAGTTGTTTTAATTAGTACCTATCCATTATACTCTCTCTCTCTCTCTCTCTCTCATTCTCTCTCTGGCAGATGGCTGCCTGCTTTCACACAAATATCCATATCCAGTATGAGTTGAGTACACTATCTTCTAAACAAAACAAGAACTTGAAGGGTCATTCAGTCCTTTGAACCAAGGCTACTTCCTGCATTTGTCCATGAAACAAGGGGATCATGCAACACAAAAGGTTGTGACTTACATTTGCTTCTATCAAAAACATCCACTGGAGCAATCGTGAAACTTCCCCACACAACATACTTTTTTATTTTGCTGTTCTTGGAGCTAGAAAGTTTCACCTAAACTACAGGTTGCACATATCCTATTTTATTGGCATGTACTTAAAATACCTGTGTATGGTGTCATCACATTTTGCGGCCTCAGGAACAGGGTATATGGGAAAATCTAGGTTCACAGTTATGTATGCTCCTGGACTCACTACTGTGCCTGTAACTCCAAAAGGCTGCAGTGACCAGGAGCTCCATCTGGTACCTGCAATCTTTTTTTTAGCTAGATAACTGACCTCTGTCTGGCTCTATCTGTCTCCCCCCTGCCCCCCCCCCACCTTTTTAACATCAAGCCTATTTTATTTCATTAATTCATTTATTTAAAATTATATACCTTTGCAAACGGGGCCAAGTCATCAGGATCACATTACACAAGTTCTCTAGCATTGTTGTGATCTCCTAAACTCTCCCTGGCACAACTTATGGTACTGTTTTTTTCTCTATAAAGCCCTAGGCCCCATTTTATTAAAAGATTACTTTCTCTCCTAAGTCACATTGTGATTTCTGAGAACATCCATGTGCACACAAAGACTCATTAAGTGATTGTCACAGCGTCTGCCTAGTGATTCTATGGAGGCTCCCCATAGCTCAAGATTAAGCATATTTCACAATTTTTATTTAGATTATATTTTCTGTTTGTTTATGGCCAAGAGTGAATGAGATGGATGGATAGGATTTATCGGATTTTAAATGGGCCATTTTCTACACCTCAGGAATTTTTTAAAAAAACAATAAATTAATACAATGCACAAACTGGTGATCATGCTTCATAGATGGCAATGACACACTTGTTTCATCCTGCACAAAGCAAATCTGCTCCAATTCATTTGATATAAAAAGAAAGCACTGTGTAATATTTATCTGAAAACCATTCCTGTGTAGTCTAGCAGATTGGCTGCTAGTCCTATGCAAGTTAATCATGCTTGAGTCCCATTGTCCTGGATGGAACCTATGTGCAATTAAGTGTGTATATGATCCAAGCCATTGTCTCTTGTCCTTTCTTCTGTGGAAACAGGAAGAAGCCCTTTTGTTCTCCTTATAACACTCTTTTAAATCATCACTCCCAGTGCATCTATGTGTCTCTCACACACACACTCAAACTGCCCTCCAGCCACACAACCATTTTCTTAGCTAGCCATTTTGTCTAGTTGTTTCACATGATGTGCACTTAAAAACCTTTCATAATATTTGTTGTTCTTCTTCAGAGATTCCAACAGCCCAAATCTGTGCATGTATACTCAGAAATAAGCCCCACAGAGCTCAGTGGGACTATCTCTCATGTTAATTATAGCCTAAATGTGCCTGCATTCTTTCCCTTCAGTTGTGGTACCCAACATTTTAATATACTATTTATTTGTATTCTCCCTTTCTACAGAATACTAATAATGGTGTTCATTGGTGTTCATTTTGATGATGTGTTAGCTGAAGGCTTCTCTGTTGTACTACATCCTATTTTAATTCCCCAAAATGACAGGTTTGTTTCTACATTACATATAGACACATTTTGTTATGAACGACTCCTTTCCTTACTCACTCATCTCAGGAGAGAACAGGGGGTTACTAGATGAAGAGGGCCAACTCTGAAACCGTGGGCTCTTTAGGAAATTAGTAAGAGATTATAGTAGATGAGTTTTGGAGGATATAGGCCAGGGAATCAATGGACACAAGTGGAGAGCTGAATCGTGGAAGCAAACTGTCAGAGTCATGAACACTTCAGAACTGTCAAACAACCTTTGCTCTGCCCACAGATTTATGTCTGTAATTCTTTTATTGTTTTGCAACTGAGATATCCTAAAGGGAAAATATAGCCTAGATAAAACTCAAAAGTGCTGAGCTGGAGTAAAGTAAATTGGGGTGGGGGGAGAATTATTAGTTATTATATTACAGAATGCAGTCTATTGGAACTCTTCCATTCCCTCTGAATTTAGCTTGGAAAATTAGTCGGGAGTACCATCATGACAATTATATTAGAATAGATTGGGGACTCTCCAATCATTCTAAAGATTCCTCTTGTTAATGTACACTTGAGATACCTCTGTTTAAGGACGAGCTGCTGTGTACTCATGAAAAACAAATCCAAAAGGCTCTTTTTAAAATAGCCGAGTGTTCCCTGTAGCAGCAGCGTAGGACTCTGCTCCGCAAACTCTTACGGAAGAATATTAAGGCCCAGCCAGTCCATTCTCCAAAATGTCACAGGCAAGCGGGAGTTGTTTCTAGGAGGCAGCTAGCTAAGCGTCCGCCTAATGCCCTATGGCGAGAAACCCATGAAGGCTCAATCCTGATACTAGGGCAGGTGTTGTTGTTTTCCCCTAGCCTCCTGCCTTAAAAATGTCCAACCGGAGCGCACAGCAATTCCTCTTCGAAGCAAGGCTGGAACCTCTCCTCTTGAACAACTCCTAGAGAGGGCTGGTGAAGAGTCCGAGCCGACGAGCTTCCCCGCGGCTTTGCCCAACGTCGCCTGCCCGGCCTGGCTGACTCTCAGACCTCCTGCACCGCGACGGTCTGTTCTCTCCTCCTCCTCCTACTCGTGTGTTTCTTCCTGGACCTGCTGCTGCCGCCGCTGCCGCCGCTGCTGCTTCCCCCAAGTCAGGAGTACTGGAAGCCCATCCCACCCCTCGAGACCAGACTAGGGACTAAGCACCGCCCCTCGCCCTCCCCGCGCCCCTCTACTCTCCTCGCCCTCCCCGCGCGCCTCGGTGTCTCGCTCTCTTTCACCCCCTCTTCTCCCTTCGCCCTTGGCACCGCGCACTGCCGCAGCCGCAGTTCACACTTGTCTTGACCGCTTTCCAGGCGGCGCGTGCGGCTCTCTCGCAACCGGGCAACGTGGCGGGCGCTGCCGGCTGGTCGCTCTCCCTTGTTGTGCCTGGGCTGTGAGGGGAAACTCCTGGCGGGCGGGCGCGCGGGCGCGCACGCGCGAGTCAGCGAGAGAGAGCGCTCTTGTCCTTGGTGCCCTCTGCAGCTTGCTTCTGCCGCCGCCGCCGCCTTTGAATGCAAGAGGAGGGAAGGTCTGGGCTCAGCTGAGGAAGGAGGAGCACAGCAGCTACCGCCGCTGGGAAGAAAGAAGCAAAGCCGGAGACATTTGGGAAGCGAGAAAGAGCGCGCGCGCAAGAGAGAGCGAGGGCCCCCTCCCTTTCTCCGTCTCCTTCTCTTTCCTCCCCCCTCCCCCTGCCAAGTGCCCTCCCTCATCCCTGCGCTGCGGGCTCCCTTATTCCAGCTTCATGGGCAAAGTGTGGAAACAGCAGATGTACCCCCAGTACACCACCTACTACTACCCCCAGTATCTGCAGGCTAAGGTATGGTACTACCGTCGGGCGGGCTGCTGCTCCCTCCCTCCCTCGCTTTCCTTTTCTTGCCAGGGAAGGGCACAGGGGGCGGCAGGGCTGGGCTGGGCTGCAGTTTGCAGGCTTGCTAACTATAGCCTGGGAGAAGGAAGGGGGGGGCTCCTGGGGGCGGGGAAGAGGGGAGCTCTTGGGGATGGCATCGGGTTACAGGCGTGCGCGCGCGCACACACACACACGCACACACTGAGGAGGGGGGGAGCCTGCAGCGCCTTCCTGACTCTGCCTCCCTGGCGGGATGGGGGGGGCGTGTGTGGAGGGAGGGAGGGAGGGAGGGAGAGAAAAAGAAATGTGGCAAGCTTTCCTGCTGAAGCTGTCTGGGACTGAGCTACAGCGCTGCTGCCTCCCGTGCCCTTCTCTTGCTGACGTTCTTGCTGTCATCTCAGTCTTCCCCTTTCCTTGAGTCTGTTTCTGACTCCTGACCCCTTTTTCTCCTTGTCTTAGCTGTCTTTCCCCGTCATCTTCATGATCCCTTCCCCCACTCTTCCTTTCTTCCTTCATCCACGGATCATTCGATATTTCGCCTCCTTCCGAGACAGATCCTCGGCTACAGCCCCCTTTTCTCCCCTTCCCCCCACAATGTTAAATAGAGATCAGTGCAGTGATGGGCATTTCGCTGCCTTTGGGTTTGGGGCTTCTCTTGGGAATTTAGGGAAGACTTCCCTCCTTCTTTCTGTCTCTTATGTCTTTATTCAGTACAGAAACAAAATGGGATCAAGTTTAACCACCAAGCACCCACATTTTATTGCCTTCATAGAATCACAGAATTTTGCCTTTTCTTTCTATCGTAACTTCCAACTAACCCAAAGGTACTTTTAACTCTGGAAAACAGCTGGATCGTCGTCATTGAGAATGCTTTTAAAAATAAATAAATAAATAAATGTATATTTCAAGGTTTGCTTTTAGAAAAGGTAAAATGTTAGCTGCGGTATTTAAAATCGAACTTGGCTGCCGTTGTCTGTAGCTTAAATTTCACTGAAACTCAGATTTATCTCTCCTTTTCTCAGCATTATCAAAAGAGAAAGTAGTGGTGACATAGTCCAACAACAACTCTTTCAGTAAAAGTGTACCCCAAAGCTAGTTTGATTGCAGACCAATTTGTTGTTTGGCTTGTTTTTGTTTGAGTGCATTTGACATCTCTTGCATATGCGTATGTCTATGGATGTCTGTGAACTCTTCAAATACAGCCAGTATCATTGCTCTAGAAACATCATGCTGCAAACTGGCAAATGCAAGGCTGGTTGCATCAACTGTCTGGAATATTTGGCATCCTAAATGTTCTCTAGCTACCAGTATTGCACACAACACTCACATTGAATTATATGTGAATCATACTATGGTTTTCTACTTAATACAGTGAGTGTCTGAAATGTGGTGAAAGTGAAGATACACATTGAATGTTGCCATCTCAGACAAATTTTGAGATTTTTCTGAATCTTAGATATGCGCTAGTGAATGTTGCTAATCACATAAATGCAATTGCAAGCACTGACAGGTATATAGGGGGAAATTCACATCTATTCTCAGACATGCATGAAATTAATCCATGACTGTCAGTATTTACACGAGTATGTCAACAATTTTCAAATTTGAGTATTTATTGTAATAAGGTAGAAGGGTTCTTCTCATCCTTGTTCATACTTATCTAGAATGGTATCTTGATTTAGAGAGAGGAAAGCAACCTGAGCCTTTCCGTCTTTCCTGCAAATGATAAATGGAGCAGTGACCAGGCTATGGCAAGTAGGCACGAGTGCTGAGCCTATGATAAGAGGGTATGGGAAGGAGCTCACATACTTCTCCTAGCAACTATGTTCACCTCCTTAGAGAGCCCTTGGCCTCCTATTTTGAACACCATGGATCTCTGAAATATCTTTGGCTTGTGTCTGTCAGGAGCAGGATACATTCTCTTTGAACTTGGCATATAGGTATCTATTTATTGGAAAATAAATTGTTCCATACTAAGTTGTGAATAGAAGCATTTAATTAAGAGTAACCTCAAATTTTTAAATGTTGACGCTTTGAAGTAGACACTGTAATGTGGTAGTTGTTCAAAAATTCTATGTGGACTAATCAGTGCTTCACTTTTTAAGATTCATATAGGACGGTAGATGCTTTGAGTGGGACTTACTTCCAAGTAAGTGTGACTTATGATTGCAGCTTCCATGGAGTACAGCCTTCATTATTTCAGCAATGCAAAGTCGAAGCCTACAGGGCATTGTTTTTTTGTTTTGTTTTTTACTTTTCGACATGTAAAGTTATGAATAATAAATAAATAAATAAAAACAGGTAGGAAAAAAACCTCTACACTTTTGCACAAGAATATTTACCTGTGCTATTTTTGTATGCCATTAATAATAGAGAAACCAAGCACATAATATTTTAATATAGCTAATGGAGTCCTTCTTGCCTTTTTACCCTGTAAATAATTGAAGAGAGAGAGAAACTGTAATAAGCTTGCACTTGTAATTAGGGTATCATCTAGAGAGAAAAGCCTTAAGGACCATCTTCTGAAAGTTGTGCTTCCTGCATAAAGTATTTAATATTGATTTAAACTATAGTCAATGACATCTTCAAATCATGTCTTGCAGTCATTCCTATAAAATTATAGTCTGAAATCACATTAGTCTTCATCTCTTTGTTTCATAAGAGAGGTGCGCATGTCCGTTTGACCTACATATATGAACTGCTAGATCTGATGATTGTATCCAAATTTCCTGTTTTAGTGATACCCTGTTGTTATTCTTGCTGTTGTGTGAGGGGGAAGAAAAGCAAATTAGAGATGGTTGCAATTGAAAAAGGGAAGGTTGCTACTTTATATAATTCAGTGGAGTAAGTAAGTTATTAATTGTATCTACATAAATCTGGTCAGGACATATAGGCAAATAGCTTTGATCCGCAAAAGTTTGTGCTGTAATTGAGCTTTAAACACACATTCTCACCCATATAGATTTAAATCCTCCAGTAGTTCACGTGTCTTCAGGTTTTGTCAGTCAGCGGCAATAGGGGTCCTCCACAGGATTTATATTATTATTTATTATTATTATTATTTATTAAATTTATTAATCGCCCATCTGGCTGGTCACCCAGCCACTCTGGGCGATGCACAGCGTATAATAAAACATTTTAAAACAATAAAATTCTACAGTAAAAACATTTTCTAAAATACCCTAACCCACCCCAAATGGCCTGAACAACCATGTTTTTAATGCACGGCAGAAGCTCATTAAAGGGGGGGCATGATGGAGTTCCCTAGGGAGGGAGTTCCACAGAGTGGGGGCTGCCACAGAAAAGTCCCTCTCCCTCATCCCCACCAGTCTAGCTGTCCTGGCTGATGGGACAGAGAGAAGGCCATCCGAGGCTGATCTTGTTAAGCAGCCTGTCTGGTATTGCTAGAGGCGCCCCTTAAGATAGGCTGGGCCGGAACCATATAGGGTTTTAAAGGTCAAAACCAACACTTTGAATTTGGCCTGGAAAACAACTGGTAACCAGTGCAACTTCTTCAGCACTGGAGTGATGTGATGTGATGTTGCCGGCGGCTGCCCTTGATCAGGCGAGCCGCCGCATTCTGTACCAGCTGAAGCTTCCGAACCGTCTTCAAGGGTAACCCCACGTAGAGCGCATTACAGTAGTCTAGATGAGAGGAGACCAGGGCATGTACTACTTATGGGAGCAGATGGTCGGGAAGGAAGGAGCGCAGCTGCCATATCAGATGGAGTTGGTACATCGTGGTGGTGGTGGTGGTGGTGCAGCAGCAGCAGCAGCAGGCACGCCTCTTCCTCGGTGGTGGCAGCTTCTCCTGCCAGCCCTGGCTGCAATATAGTAAATTCAGTGACCTAGTGGGAACTCTTTTAATCAGATCGAACAAAAAGTACATCAGGTTGTATCCAATTGGTGCAAGATTCTCCAACATGGTGCCCTCCAGATGTTTGGACTTCATCTCCTGATGGCCAGGAATGCTGGGAGTTGTAGTCCAAAACTAGGTTGGGCAAGGCTGAATTGGTGTCTCTTCACTGACAAAATGCCCTTTGTTCCAGCAGAGGCTTCTGTCAGCAGAACAGGGAGAGAGATGATTTTCAGTGATTCCTTCTCCCCGCTTCAGCCCCCTCATGCCACCTCCTACATTGTTCCAAAGGGTACCCCAACCCTCCAGAGCAGATTTGGAGGTCAGGGGCTGCAGGAGGGGAGAGGGAATTCCTCTGACAGAAGCCTCTGCTGGATCAAATTGCTTTCTGTTAGCAGAGTGAACACCACTTGGATACAACCCATCATTATAAAAAACAAATGGGTTCACAACCTACAGTCAATAGATGTCTGGAATTAGTTTAAAGATTCCTATTTCAGTTAGAAAACAGCAGAATTATAAATTGCAACAAAAATATCTTGTAAGGTCAATTATACTTATATGATGTTTTAATGACAGTAAAAGATTTGATCCAATTCAAAATATATGAAGCCATTGAAATGACCCCATTCTCCATTTTTAATGTCTTCATTGCAACTAGTCATGCAAGAGTCTCATTATTTCAGCAGTACAATCCAGGACGGAAGCTATGTTGCTGTGATTCAGTGTCCCCTCTCCATGCTTAGATTCTATATTTTGTGGAACAAGAACACAATAACTTTTCCTAAAATAGAAAAAGAGGGAGCCCTGTATTGAATTGATTTGGAAGAAGAATTCTCCATCTATAAATAGAGGCAATTTATTTTTAAAGTTATTGGGAAGTGGAAAGATTTAAATGGTGACAATTCAGCTTACGTTTAACACTATCTAGGTAAACAGGAAATTTGAGTATGTGCTGAAATCTTTCTGACTTGTCAATGAGACTTAGCTTTGGCTGGATTCTGCCCATAATGCTTATATTACTACAGAATAAATGACCTGATTTTACATTAAAAGCATGATCAGTAGGTGATTATAATGGTTGCATTAAGGCTGTTTTCACATTCATGTAAAATACAGTACATTTTTTTTAGCATGTACAAGTGTAGACATTTAAGGATGAATGGTTTGGGCTCTCCTTGCAAGTCTTTTGATGTAGGACTTCCTATCTGGTTGAAACCACTGAGAACCCAGGCGAGTAGTATACCTCTAATCTAGTGCTAATAATGCATGGATGGCATTGTTTTTAATGCAACCTCTCCTAATTAAAGCTATGATAAAATGTTCAGTAAGAAAACATTGGCTAAAGCTAACTTCCTAATTTAAATTTTGAGTCTTTAATTTTGCCTTTATCCCCAGGTCATGAAGGATATATAAACTAACTTTATCATTGTGCAAGTTATCCTCTAACATTTTGCTATGATAGCCATGTTAACATGAATTGTTTATTCTTGATGCTGGTGTAGTACATGGTCTCTGGAATAAGCAGATGTATGAAATAAAACATAGTAACTTCCTCTCTCTCTCTCTCTCTCTCTCTCACACACACACACACACACACACACCTCTGTCTCTGTCTCTGTCTCTGTCTCTAATTACTAACATTTTTCTTCCTCAGTGAAACCTCTGGCTTGGTTGATGGACTTTGGAACAGCAGGAGTGAATTTTGTGCTAGACTTTCCATAAGAATGCACTTGTACCTCTACAATTTGTATGGACAATTCAAGAATTGTTACACATGTACCTTTGTGAATTTGATGCTGGACCTATCTTTAATGGACTTTTTCGAGGGCACAACTTTAACAACTGATTTTTGTTGCAATTTAGTGATTGCAAACCATACTTTACCATAAACCTGATTTGAATATGGTCTAACTGCAGCCATGTACATAATATTTAAGAGCAATGAAAAGTAGATATGCTCCTATGAGAACAGATTGTAAAGGCAACCAGTTTTCTTTGCTGTCCTCTAATTTATTCTGGTAGAGTAATAGCTATGTCAAGATATTCTACCAGAAGGAACAGCGGTGGTTGCTCTAACTCTGGGATAGCCTGGAGTGACCTGGAGAATGAATAAATGCAACAAACAAACAAATAAACCCAACCCTCTTATGGGTAGTCAGGCTGTACAATAAAGTATTCTATTAGCTATCAGCCAAAGCATTTCATTAAAAACTGGGAGACATTCCATTGAAGTATGTGGTATGTCTTACACACAGCTTAATTTTGAAAGCAATTTTTTTTTTCCTTTCGAGTTAAATTATGGGCATTTTTTAAAACCTCGCACTGACTCTCATGTGATAGGGCTGCTGTGGCCCATACAAAAGTTTTCTTTCTACTAGATCTGGCCATGGACTGCCACTTGGGAGGAGGGGATACCATGAATGTTATTCTCTTCCCTTTCAGGTAACTGCAGTCTGGCTCAGATCTGATAATAGAAATACCTACCCACTGTCATCTCCTCACTGCCTTACTGCTTAAAGGAGGGCTGAAATGGCCAGCCCAAGCTTCCCTTCAAGTCCAAAAATCTAGGTTACCCAAGATTGATCAGGTTCCCCATGGCTTCATCCCTGTAAGGTCATGCCAAATTCATCTCTCTTCTCTGTAGCAGTTGCCTTAGATTGGATATTAGCCTTTCACTAATTTATTCAATAGCACCCACTAATGTGCTTGTCTCTCTGTCTGCAGCAACTGTTAGGTACATTCCCCTCTTTGGAACCTACAGGTAAAAGGCACCCATCAGGGAGATGATGGGCTCCATCTTCTATCAGTGATTCACCCCTCATATACTATCACTCACCTTCACTGCACCACTGCTCTCTCAGCATCTCTGTTTGCTTCATGCCTAGTGGTGGCAACCTTGGCTGTGGACTTGGACCCCTACCAAAACTATCTCGCAAACAACTCTGACCAGATTATGGTTGTGACTCTAAATAGCCCCCTAATTACCTCCAGGTACTGTTGAACCTAAATGGTCAGTGGTTTGCAACAAATCATTCTCTTGCAGATGCCATTACATCCATAGCTGTAGGTATAGTAACAACTGTAATGACCCTACCCCCATTTAATGCATGCTGATTGGTCTAACATTGGTGAATCTGATAAGCCTCACAACTGAATTCCAGCTTCTTAAATTTTCCTTTTAAATTACTCCTGAAATCTGAGGCGCTTCCAAAATGTCAAAATACACAACCATATATTCACCAGGGTTATAATTTCTATAGCAAACTGATTTTGCACATCTACAATTACCATAATACTGCAGTATTGGCTTTGCCATGTAATAACGTTATATGTTAATCCACTTTTCATGATAAGAACTGCAGAAACCTAATTAGTGTCAACTTCATGCTGAATATTGAACTACTTCAGCCCTTTTCAGTATTGCAATTGCATGAGAGGGGACAGTGGCACTGTCACATGCCCAACGTCTCTGCCTTTATTGGATAGGGATGGTCTGGACTGTAGACTCCCTACATGATTTAGAACCATGATCATGCGGGGTTCTAAATTGTGTGGGGAGCTTCCTCTCTTAGACAATGGTTCCCAGTTTAGACTTTTCCTTTTCCCCCTTGGGGAGTGGCAGGGCCAACAATGGGGATACAACAGGATGGACAGGGCTAGCAGGCACGGTCCCATTCTCCCCACACACACACACACACAATTGTAATTGCATAAGGGGGAACACCCAAATAGGGCATGTATTGGTGTCAAGTCTATTACTGAAATACCTTCTACAGTTATCTCTAGCATGTCTTATACATGTTTATTCCCACTGTATTCGACAGGACTTACTCCCTGGTAAGCATGTTTAAGACCACAGCCGTAGGCTGCAATCCTATACCTACTTAACTCTGAGTAAGTCAAACTTACTTCTAAGTAGACATGCCTAGGATTGTACTATTAGACTGCCACAGAAAAGTAAGTTTGTCTTACTTTTTCTTCCAAGTAGAGAACTGTTACAAACAAAGCCTGGAGATTCAAATATTTTCATAATGGCCTGGTTCGCATGTAACAACAACCTAGAATATGGGTTGAGTATGGGTTGTTGCTGAATCATGGGTTGTTGTTGAATCATGGGTTGTTGCTACATGCAAACCCTGCATTATGACTTAACTAGGGGTTATTAACCATGAACAACCCCTGAAGAGAACCTATTGTTTGTTTTTGGGTTGTGAACTCTATGTTATTCATGGTTAACAATCCATAGTTAAACAATAGTGCAGGGTTCACATGTAACAGCAATCCACAATTCACATGTAACAACCACCCATATTTAACCCTTGCTCAACTTGTACTGTTGGTTTTTGTTACATGTGAACCAGATCCACAGGGTAGATCATACATACGTGTGTGTGTGTGTGTGTGTGTGTGTGTCAGGGTGGACCCTGAGCCCATAGAATCCCAGAGTAGTTCTGATTCTGAGGAAGAGCAGTCGCTCCTGGGAGAGGAGCGCGCTCCTCTTTCCCAGGGCCAACAGCTGACGGAGATTCCTCCCACCAGCATTCCTAGCTTAGATAGCAGTCCAGGGAGTGACAGAGCGCGGGAAGCAGACTGGATGGACGTGCGACGCCGACGCAGAGAGCGGCGCCAAATGGAGGGCGCAGAAAGGAGGCGTAGTGCCCGGTTGGCGCGCAAACAACGGCTGCGCCCAGAGGATCCAAGGGAAAAGGGGAGGGACTCTCCCTAGTCCTTAAGTTCACGGGTCTGCCAGTAAGTCCCTTTCAAACGGGGACCAACTGTTCCAACTTAGGGCATAGGTACTCTGCTGCTCATATCTAGTTGCTAACGGTAGAGTTGTTAAGTTGTAAAAGAGGAATAAAGCTTTGAAAAGAATCCATTTGTCTGTGTCTGGACTTAGCTACTGGATTAGACTGAGAGAGGCCTCCAAGGAGCCCTTGACAGTGTGTGTGTATAAGTATTTGAAAATCTGATTAGCGTGTATGGAAATATAGTTTCCAAATATAGTTTACCAACAGGGATCTAATAACACAGTCTTTGCCTGGCCTGTGAAACTTCCTCTTTCCCTTCTATAGATGAAATCAGTGGTTGAGGACACAATAAGCTGTTTTCCAGTCACCCCAGGGGGAGGTGGGCAGAGCAATCATATCCCCTAGTTATGCTGGACCGGGTGGGGGAGGTCCATACTCTGCTGCTATGGTGGTTCTGCTTCATCCTATACTTCTCCAGTTGGGAGAGTAGGAGAAAAACATATCCCCAAATGGAAAATCCCTGAATGGCAGCTATGCCTCCAGTGTCCATGCCAAAGCCCAATCAGGGCCAGACCCAGCGAGCCACAGAGAGAGAGACAGAGAGAGAGAGTCATGGAAAACTTGATAAGGATACACCCCTGCATTATGTAAAATGTGCCACAGCACCCCCACTCCATGAGTCTCCTAGCATATGCAATAACTATTCCCAGCCCCCAGGCTTCTGTCTTGTCAGGGGTTCGGATTCCCCTAAGCTGCTCACAACCACTATTTGAGAGCACCACATGTAAAGAGAGGAAAGAGAGCTCAAATAAAACAATAAAAGGGGGCCTGCACAGAACTGCCCTCCCTGGGACAAGGATTCAAGACCCACCCAGGGAGGAAAATACTGTTTTGCCAAGCTGCCAAAGAGGACCCCCACACACCCACACACAGACAACAGCAATCTCCAGTAGCTTACTGCATGGGGATGGGAAGTAGCAGGTATGAGTTCAAGCTGTACTGGAGGAAGTGGGAAGAATGGCCCCCACTGACCTTCTGCATGCAGTCATGGCAAAGGCAAAGGAGAGGGAGTGCCTTGGATTAGAACCCACACTGCACATGCCACAGTGGAGTTCCCTACCCACTCAGCCACAGCAGCTGTCACGAATCAGATATATTATGGGACATTTTTCTTCCCCCAACCTTCTGCTTCAAGGACAGTCATATACACTAGGATATATATGGTGCATTTATAGGAGCCCTGGTGCAGGAGGAGCCCTGGTCTGGCAAAAAGCTCTGATATCACATGTAGGGAATCTTGGATCTAGCATTCAGCCCCATTCCTGTCCTAAGTGGTTGAAGCACACACATGCTAGCTGAGGATGGTGTGAGTTGTAGTCCCAACACATCTGGAAGGGACCAGGTTGGGGAAGGCTGGCCTAAGGCAACTCAATGAGTTCATGGTTAAGCAATATTTTGAAAGAGGGACTTCCTGTTGAATAGCTCTTCCTTTTAGTCATATGCTGCACCAGCCATGAGTTATGATGTTTAGGGATCTGAAGTGTGCAGAAGGTACATATGATCTGTTTCTAGTCACAATGTATTTGTATATACCTGTTGTTGTTGTTTTACCTGACTCTGTAAAATGGGGAGAAAACTAGCTTAGAATAAATGGTTTGTTGTTGTTTTTAAAAAACAACACACACACACACACAATATTCAGGTTACTTTTTGTAATGCCCCTTTCCTGATTTTATTTTATTTTTCATTTGTAAATTTATTCTCTGGATTTTAGTTACAGAATGCACCAGTCTGTTTACAAAAAGTTTAAAACATTCCTAATCTGTAGTGATGGTGGCATTTAAAAAATAAAATTATGAAACAAAGGTGCTGAGTGAATGTAATTCACTGTAATTTTGCTGTTCCAGTCTGGAAACTGAACTGCAACAGAAAATATACTGAGCCTCTAGTCAGCCAAAACAGAAAACTTGGGCTTCCCACTCATCTGTCAGATTTGCAATGACTAAATTTCAGCTAAATCTAAGTTTCAGCTAAACACTTTGGTTCTGGGAAGTGTTCAAATAGAAATTCCATAAGACTATTGAGTTTTACTGTAGCAGAACAGTGTAGCGGAACAGTTCAGCACAGCTTCTTAACATAATACAATGCATCCAAACAAATGTTGAACTACTTATAGCCTATTAGTATGCAAAATGCATGTATCATTCTTTTCTTGCCTAACAGAAGCATTTTGAAAATATAAACTCTCAGAACAATCCTATACCCATTTGCCTGGAAATAAGCTTTATTGAACTTCATGGGGTTTACTTCTGAGTAGACATCTATAGGATTGTGTGGTTAAGGATATTCTTAGTTTGTGCCATTTCTTTTTTTATGTTTTTTTTAATGTAAATAAATAGAACTACTAGGACATATTACAGTACCTCATCTAATAGCATGTAAACCAAAATATCAAAACGAGAGATACAAAGTCCCAGAAAAAACACATGAATAAGAGATTAGAGAAATCTATCATACTGCACTAGTAAATACTGCACTAACATAAAGTTTGAAAATAGCAACACAACACATTGACGTGGTTCGCATGAGTACCACAGCCCACTGTGGCTTCTTTATTTAAGCCACGGTGGGTTGCCGATTCAAATCCCTGCTGTGGCTTCTTGCGTCATCTGAACCTGAGTGTGTCTGAGGTTAACAAACCACCCCACAACAGGCGGTGGGGAAGGTAATTACCCACAACAGGAGGATAATTATGTGAACCAGGGGGGTAATTATGTAAATCGGGCAAGCCACCCTCACTTATTTAACAGTGTGACACCCTTGTGTCATTCCAACCGGCCCATTAACTTAAATAATATCTATTTTAACCATTGTCATCTATAGAGTTAATTCTGCCCTTAAATTAAGTACCCATAAGTTGGAATATACTGTGTCACCACTGAAAAATTCAAATATGTTAAAAGAGAAACCCCTTTTGTTATTAATATTACTCTTTTGCAATGCAGACCCCCAGTGGGTAAATATCTTCTCTAGAGTGTGAGGATTTAGATCAGGAAAATGACTGGGGGGGGGGGGAGGTTAACACCCTCTCCCAGCACCACAACCCCAATCTAGTGTGATGGGTGGCGTTGTGGTTGCTTTCAGGAAAATAAACATTTGGCAATATGATTACAAATCTGTGTCTATTCTATTTTGTCCCTGAAAGATCTTTTGCTATTCCTCTGATGAGCCTGAGGAAACAGGCACTGCCCAAGAAAACAGGCATTGATTGTTGTTGTTGTTTTAATGAGTCTTTTTGTGTGTGAGGGCTGTCTTGAATTCATATAGTTATGGTGCTGTTTTCCCCTTCACCCACCTTAAATTGCTGTGAAGAGTACTGTATCAATGGTCAGAAACTGCACAATGCTTCATGGTCCCTCCAGATATCATTTCATTTAATTACATTTCTATACTGCCCAATAGCTGAAGCTCTCTGGGCAGTTTACAAAGATTAAAAACAATTTAAAATACATTATACATAGTTTAAATAACATTTACATACAGACATATAAACAGACAACACACACACTGATCCACATATATCTAAACAATTTTTAGACAATCAGTTAATTTCCCCTCCATATTCTGCTCTCTACATTCGTGACCTCAATATTTTCAGAAGTTGCCAGGCAATTTGGGGAAAGTGGACTCATATCCAGTAAGCATTCAAACTGCATAGCTCACGCTGCATTAATGGCAGTGGAACGCACATGTCTGCACTATAGACAGGTTGAGAGTAGGGCAAATGTGGCAGGGCAGTTTGTACCTGGTGGAAACAACATTCTGTGGGCTTCTTCTATAATGCACAATAATACCCAGTGCTACAGGAATATTGTCAAATAATCTCTTCTTTCTCACATTCTGCCTCAATGAAGCAGAAGTATATAAAGCAGAAGTCAAGTCCACACTCTTCAAAGAGATGAGTAACACTATTTGGTAGGTTCCATATATGTAAATTGCTGGGGGATTAGGCCTGCATTTTTCAAGAATTGCGTATCTCTATGACATCATTAGCCAATACAGAATTCTATCGCTCTTCTCACAGCTATTTCCATAATTCCATCCCTTATGAGCTGATATAGTATACATGCTAAATAGAAGGACTTCTGAACCAGGAAGACTCTGGTTTGAATCTCACCTCTGCCATGAACTCACTAGGGGACTGTTGGGCGTGGTTAATGTGGGAGTGAGCTTACCTGCTCAACTTGCGGTCCAGCCTTAGGCTTTGCTCTCCAGGTAATACACTTCTGTCACAAAAGCATTCTTTATTGATATCTACATGAGAGGAGACTGACTCCTGAGGAGCCACACACCAGTCTGCCTGGGTCCAAGGCCTACACAAAGAGAATAGAAAAGAAGCCCAGCCCAGGCCTCCAGAAAATAAAACTAACAGCTGCAGGCTTATTCAAGCTATATACACAAATACCTATCACAGCTGTAGACAAGCCACTGCCTCTAAGCCTCAGCTCTCCCATCTATAATATGGGGGAATAATAATACTGGCTTACTTTACAGGGTAGTTGTAAAGGTTACAACTAGATAATGCATGCAAGTGCTATACAAGTATTATTACTAATATTAATTGACAGCCATTCAAATATTTCTCAGACAAAAAGCCTGTCACCAACAGGGTCTGATCACATGTACAGTGGGAAGAGCTAGTTTTGTGAGGTGCAAGTTCATATGCAGAACAAGCTTTGTTCTGCATGTGAACTCGCTCTGAGCTTCTCAGTGACACCTCACTTGTTCACTTGGTTATGGGCAGTTCTGCAGCTCTTAAGAAAACTGCATGGCCAGAACATAATGAGAATTCAGGAAGAACAAACCTGGAAATAATAAAAGCATCTGCTGCTTTGGAGGGGCAAGAATTGTAATCAGGAATGATTGCAGGGACACAGACATGAGTAAAACCCAACACAGTTACTGCTTGAACATATATGACTTTGTAACCATAGATCTTAATCTCAGTTTTAATTTTATAAAATGGTTTGCTTGGGTAGGCTGCTTCCGTTTGCTAGAACACCAGCAGTATTTTTGTGTTTTGCGGGCTCTTTTCATACTTAACCAAAGAGGGTAAAATTCTCTGGCATGGGGAGGATTTCACGGGCTTCTTGGATGGAATGAACCATTCCAGTCATCCTGTGAGAATTTATCCTTATGTGGAGTTTAGTCACCAGTTCCTTGATCAGAATTGATGGTTCCATTTCTATTTATTTTCTGCAGTTTATATTTAGGGTTTCCTTGTTTGTTTCTGCTACATCGAAGTAGGAGGAGACATGAAGGCAAAAAAGTCCAAATGTTATTAAAAGATCCTGAAAATGTAGGCCTTAAAAAAGAAAAGAAAAAAGGAGAGCTTTGGAAATTACTAGCATTGTCAATTTGAACAAATCTTCCAATGACAGCATGTAAAATATATGCTACAATGTACCGCAGTTTGACAAATGTAAGATGTTCCTCTTATAGAGACGCTGTCTTATGGAGACACTATCTGCTCCTATTATCTTAAATTTATCATGTGTCTTGTTTTTATACATATAATAAGCATAGTTTAACATACGCGAAATAAAGATTAAGTGCAAATTAATTGCACCCTAATTTTAAGGATGATTTCTTGTGAAAAAAATGTTTCCGTTTCTGGTATATAAAAAGACTGAGCCCCATATTTATATAGTGATATTGTTGTTCAGTCGTGTCCGACTCTTTGTGACCCCATGGACCATAGCACACCAGGCCTTCCTGTCCTGCACTCTCTCCCGGAGTGTGCTCAAGTTCATATTCATTGCATCGGTGATGCTATCTAGCCATCTCATCCTCTGCCATCCCCTTCTCCTTTTGCCTTCAGTCTTTCCCAGCATCAGGGTCTTTTCCAGAGAGTTTTCTCTTCGCATTAGGTGGCCAAAATATTTGAGCTTCAGCTTCAGGATCTGTCCTTCCGATGAGCACTCAGGGTTGATTTCCTTTAGGATTGACTGATTTGACCTCCTTGCAGTCCAGGGGACTCCTAAGAGTCTTCTCCAGCACCACAGTTCAAAAGCATCAATTCTTCGGCACTCAGCCTTCCTTATAGTCCAGCTCTCACAGCCATACATTACTACTGGGAAAACCATAGCTTTGATTATACAGACCTTTGTCGGCAAGGTGATGTCTCTGCTTCTTACTATGCTGTCTAGGTTGGCCATAGCTTTCCTCCCAAGGAGCAAGCGTCTTTTAATTTCATGGCTACAGTCACCGTCTGCGGTGATCTTGGAGCCCAAGAAAATAAAATCTGTCACTGCTTCCATTTCTTCCCCTTCTATATGCCAGGAAGTGATGGGGCCAGATGCCACGATCTTCGTTTTTTTTAATGTTGAGTTTCAAACCAGCTTTTGCACTCTCCTCTTTCACCCTCAAGAAGAGGCTCTTTAGATCCTCTTCGCTTTCTGCCATTAGGGTGGTATCATCTGCGTATCTGAGGTTGTTGATAATTCTCCCGGCAATCTTAATTCTGACCTGTGATTCATCCAGCCCGGCGTTTCTCATGATGTACTCTGCATATAAGTTAAATAAGCAGGGTGACAATATGCAGCCTTGTCGTACTCCTTTCCCAATTTGGAACCAATCGGTTGTTCCACCTTGGGTTCTTACTGTTGCTTCCTGACCCTCGTACAGGTTTCTCAGGAGACAGGTAAGGTGGTCTGGTACTCCCATCTCTTGAAGAATTTGCCAGAGTTTGCTGTGATCCACACAATCAAAGGCTTTAGCGTAGTCAATGAAGCAGAAAGAGACGTTTTTCTGGAATTCTCTTGCTTTCTCCATGATCCAGCGAATGTTAGCGATTTGATCTCTAGTTCCTCTGCCTCTTCGAAACCCAGCTTGTACTTCCAGTAGTTCTCAGTTTGCATACTGCCTGTAGGATTTTGAGCATAACCTTGCTGGCATATGAAATGAGTGCAATTGTATGGTAGTTTGAACACTCTTTGGCATTGCCCTTCTTTGGAATTGGAATGTAAACGGACCTTTTCCAGTCTTGTGGCCAGTGTTGAGTGTTCCAAATTTGTTGGCATATTGAGTGCAGCACTTTAACAGCATCATCTTTTAGGATTTTAAATAGGTCAGCTGGAATACTGTCATCTCCGCTAGCTTTGTTGTTAGTAATGCTTCCTAAGGCCCACTTGACTTCACTCTCGAGGATGTCCGGCTCAAGTTCAGTGACTGCACTATCATGGTTATCAGGGACATTAAGATCTTTCCGTTATAGTTCTTCTGTGTATTCTTTCCACCTCTTCTTAATCTCATCTGCTTCTGTTAGGTCCCTGCCTTCTTTGTCCTTTATCATGCCCGTCTTTGCACAAAACGTTCCCTTGAGATCTCCGATTTTCTTGAAAAGATCTCTAGTCTTTCCCATTCTGTTGTTTTCCTCGATTTCTTTGCATTGTTCATTTAAGAAGATCTTCTTGTCTCTCCTTACTATTCTCTGGAACTCTGCATTCAGTTGGATTTATCTTCCCCTTTCATCCTTGCTTTTCGCTTCCCTTCTTTTCTCAGCTACTTGTAAAGCCTTATCAGACAGCCACTTTGCTTTCTTGCATTTCTTTTTCTTTGGGATGGATTTTGTTGCTGCCTCCTGAACAATGTTACGGACTTCCATCCATAGTTCCTCAGGCACTCTATCAATCAGGTCTAATCCCTGAAATCTATTCCTCACCTCCACTGTATATTCATCAGGGATATGATTTAGGTCATACCTGAATGGTTTAGTGGTTTTCCCTACGTTCTTCAATTTAAGCCGAAATTTTGCAAGAAGCAGCTCATGATCTGAGCCACAGTCAGCTCCAGCTCTTGTTTTTACTGACTGTATAGAGCTTCTCCATCTTTGGCTGCAAAGTACATAATCCATCTGATTTCGATATTGACCATCTGGTGATGCCCATGTGTAGAGTCGCCTCTTGTGCTGTTGGAAAAGAGTGTTTGCTATGATCAGCGTGTTCTCTTGGCAAAACTCTATTAGCTTTCGTCCTGCTTCATTTTGTACACCAAGGCCATGCTTGCCTGTTATCCCGGTGATTTCTTGACTTCCTACTTTAGCATTCCAATCCCCTATGATAAAGAGGACATCTTTTTTTGGTGTTAGTTCTAGAAGGTGTTGTAGGTCTTCATAGAACCGATCAACCTCAGCTTCTTCAGCCTCAGTGGTTGGGGCATAGACTTGAATTACTGTGATGCTGAATGGTTTGCCTTGGATTCGTACTGAGATCATTCTATTGTTTTTGAGATTGTACCCCAGTACTGCTTTTCCCACCCTTTTGTTGACTATGAATGATATTCCATTTCTTCTAAGGGATTCTTGCCCACAGTAGTAGATATAATGGTCACCTGAATTAAATTCGCCCATGCCTGTCCATTTTAGTTCGCTGATTCCCAAGATGTCAATGTTCAATCTAGCCATCTCATGTTTGACCACCTCCAGCTTACCTTGATTCATTGATCTGACATTCCAGGTTCCTAAACAATATTGTTCTTTACAGCATCAGATTTTCTTTTCACCACCAGACACATCCACAGCTGAATGTCCTTTCAGCTTTGGCCCAGCCGCTTCACTCTTTCTGGCGCTACTTGGAAATACCCTCTGCTCTTCCCCAGTAGTATATTGGACACCTTCCAACCTGAGGGGCTCATCTTCCGGTGTCATATCTTTTAGCCTTGTGATATGTTCCATGGGGTTTTCTTGGCAAGAATACTGGAGTGGGTTGCCATTTCCTTCTCCAGTGGACCACATTTTGTCAGAACTCTCCGCCATGACCTGTCCGTCTTGGGTGGCCCTGCACAGTGTAGCTTATGGATTCACTGAGTTATGCAAGCCCCTTCACCACAACAAGGCAGTGATCCATGAAGGGGAGTGATATTGACACTGCCTTAAAAAAATAAACTCACTTCAAGTTCAAAACATGGTTGGGGAAGGTGATAAAACATCATAATATATTGTGTGTTGTACTTTCGATGGGCAGCATCCAGCAGGACACAAGAGGACTTCCATTTGTTCAATGGGACTTCTCCTTCCTATCCTTCTGCCTGTACCTCCCCAAATCTGCTTTGGAGGGACCTACAACCCTTTTGAACAGATTTCACTGTGCCAAGGAGAGGGGAAATCTGTTCCACCAACAGTGTCTATTTCGCTAGCGGAGAGACACCACTGGATTTCATACAGTGAATTTGATCTCTGTTGACTCTGTTAAGAGAATATGTAAGTGAAAATGGGTGGTTATGTCTGAAATGTATGTTTAATGAAATGCTCTTTTGTAACTGAAAAATCTTCAAATAAAGTATTTCAAATGTAAAAAAATTCAACTTAATTATAATTACAAACAATTATTAGACTGTTGTCATATAGAACCAGTTTCGGTGCAATAATCAATATAACACTATACCTTGGGTGAAGTTTTATATGAGGTTTTGGTTCTCATTTTATTTTATTATTTTTGAGTTACACTGTAGCGTTTTAACTTATATTATGAACCACCTTGAAGGTCTCTGAAGGTCTTCTATTATTTTAAATAGATAATATATATGGAGCCCATATTTTTTTATGTGTGGGTTTAAAAATAACAGGGCTAGCTTTATGAATGCCTTCTCTAATTTGATGGATTTCTTCCTCATTGTAAATATTAGATTTGTTTTCATGTGCTAAATCCTAAACATACTTGGAGAGTAAGCCCCATTAAACTTAATGGGGCTTGCTTCTGAGTAAACATGCTTAAGATCATGCTATAAGGGTGCAATTCTATGTCCCATTTTCACTGGCTAGAGAGCTGTAGGATCTTGAGGTTATATCGACACTAGTGAGATGTCAACATAACAGGACAATGGGATTGCTATGCCCAATGGTTACTCTTCCAGAATGAGATAATTATACATTTTAAATCAAAAGGATAATAATTATTGGATCTTCAGGAGCAACTATGTGAATAATATTTTCAGTTCTTTTAACAGCACAGATTAAAGATGATCCCAAGTTGGCTTAGTTTTTCTAAGAATTCCCTTTTCATACCCCCACAATACACCCCATCACAATCCTGCATGGGCTGTAGTGGCAGAATTCAGTTCTGCACAGGTGGGAGCAGGGCTACAAGACACTACTGTGCGTAGCTCAACTGGACAATGAAACAACTTACTTGCCAGGGAGCTTCCACTTCGTCCTTGAAGCATACAGCATCATCTCTTATTTGTATGCTGCTTTTCCACAAAATTGTGCCCAAAGCAGCTCACAACATAACAAATGAACAAAAATAAATATAGTTTACAAGATATCAAACAGCAAAAAAAAAAAAAACAGTACTCAAAAAATACAATAGAAACAATTACAGACCATAATGTTCACAGATAAATACATAGTAGAAATATCAGTATATATAATATCCAATAAAATGAATGTTTGGCCCTTTTCTTTTATTATTTATTTACAATATTTATATACCACTCCACATCTAGAACAGATTTCGGAGCAGTGAACACAAAAGATAAAGCAGTAAAAGAATAAAAGATTAAAACACCACATTAAAATTATACTTCTTTAAAAACACAATGCCACTAGAAACCGTGACTGGTCAATTAAAGAATGCGTCCTGAAACACTGCTGTTTTCAGGAGATGCCGGAAACAATGTTGGTGCCTGCCTGACCTCCAGGGACAGGGAATTCCAAAGAAAATGGGCCTCTACACTGAAGGCTCTTCTCCTGGTGGACTCCAATTGGGCCATAGAAAACAGCACTGTTCCAGGAAGCATTCCTTAATTGACTAGTTACAGTTTCTATGGGCATTGTGTTTTTAAAGAAGTATAATTTTAATGTGGTGCTTTAATCTTTTATTCTTTTACTGATTAATCTTTTGTGTTCACAGCTCCAAAATCTGTTCTAGGTGTATATAAATATTGTCAATATTTTAATAAATAAATATAAAAGAAAGGGGCCAAACATTCATTTTATTAGATAATATATATACTGATATCACTTTTCTTTTGATTTTCCTTCACCTGGTAATAAGAGAAACTTTGATTTATGCCTAGGGCAGTCAGCTATCCAACCTGGAGTTTGTCATCTGTTTTTGCCAAGGTGAAGTGTCTCCTCGCCCCAAAGCTCTCCTAAGGAGAGTGGGTAAATAAAATGCAAGCGTTATAGCTGAGTCAAATGCAGGGAACATTCCAGCTGTACTTGTCATGTCTTTTGTTTAATGACAAAGAAGCTGAAACAGTTTTTCCTTAACTTTGGGCCACCTACTGTGGCACAATATGAAAGACCCTAATTTAGGGATATTTACCTAAATGACAGAAAATACAACAAAGTGAATATGTTAGGAAATATAACATGGCTCCCAAAATGTGCTAACATGGACTTCTACCTATCTGTTGGGTGAGGTTGCAAAGGGTATCATACCTTTCTAATTAAATAGATGATTACTAAACAGTTATCTAACACACCAACTATACATTTGTAGACTTAAATTAACATTAAATCTTAGTATATGGGTTTGAAAGTGCAGCCCTCAAAAATAAAATAAATAATCAAAATAATCAGTTTCCAAGTGATACAAGGCATTCACAGACAGAAGAGAAGGAGTAAATAGTCTCAGCTAACACCGCATCATAGTAATGTGCTTGTGGACCTGTCTACGCAGTTCACATTATGTAGGGCTTGCCACCTGAAGCGGGCAAGGCTATGCAGAACTCATACCTTCACAGCACTTCAGTTTGCTTTGAAGACTTGTGTGGACCAAGAAGATCACAGCTCCTTTCTATGTAAGGGAACAGCGAGGATATATATGTTAACTCTCTGCATCCCTTTGAAAGCAATGCAGTTCTGATAGGTTGCATCTACACTAAGGTACACATTCTGAAGTGCACTTGGGTGCTTGTACAGTTTATGCCTGTGGTGCCTAATCCAGGAAGTGATATGCACGCTGAAGCCTTTTTCTGCACATGGATCTCTTTAGATGGATTGGAATGTCAGTGTTTCGTGAAAGTTCATGTTATGTCTCGGGGCTGCCAGCTGTTTGTTTTGTAATTTAGTGCAGTAACTTGTAAAAACATGCTTGATTTGACTGCAACACTATACACGGTTATCTAAGAAATAAATGGAGATTTATTCATAAATGAAGACACGTTAGTTTTCAGAAGTTGCTTCATGCTTCTAGTGCATGACAAGTAAAATACACACCTGGTAGGAAAACACATCCCTGTTTACCCATGGATAGTCCTTTATTGGAAAGTCACTGTGCTTGTATGCTGACGCCCTGTTGACTTCAGTGTGCAGAACATCTTTATGAATTAGTGCTGTCCTTTATAGCACATTGGAAGGTTGAAGCGAGAAGAAAAAGTATTGAATGAAGAAAGTGTGCTGGGGCCAATAATAATTGGTTACAGGTAGATGATGATTAAATGTATGCGTTGCCCTATAGCCAAAGCTCCCAGGGTGACATACATAATAAAATATATAAAGCCAATAATATACAACGAGGAACATCACATAAAAAAGCTTTAAAAGCAGCAGCAACAACAGTAATTTTAAAAGCGGAAGATAAATATCAGAGCAGCTAAAGAATCTGGGGAGCCAAAAAATGCAGAAAATGACCTTTTAAAAATGCAACGTTAAACATATTATTTGAAGTAAAACAAATGAAATTAAAGGACTGAGAAAATAAATAGGTCTTTAGCTGGTACCAGAATGCTAGGCAGACCTCTCTAGGAAAGACATTCCTCAATTTGGGGGCTACCACAGAAAAGCGCTGCTCACAAGTAGCCACCTGCCAAATCTCAGTATGTGGGGGCTCAGATTATGATCTCAGGGCATGGGCAGGAACATATAGGAAGAGGTGATCCTTCAGATAATGCAGTCCCAAGCTGTGAAGGGCTTTGTAGATTAACATCAACCCTTTGAATTGGTCCTGGAAACTACCTGGGAGCCAGTGAAAATGATATGATTCAGGCTTAATATGGTCATAGCCGCTAAAAGAATCTGAGCAACTAAGGGCGCAATCCTATGGGGATAGGCAGCCGCCTCTGAACTCAGAAGTGACCCTCCATCCAAAGCAGGGCAGGAGAAGCACAGAGGGGATCATTCCCTCTGCGCTCCCCCTGCCCTGCATTTTTGGCTAGACAGCTGATTATGGCTGTCTAGATGCGGGAGGATGGAGCGGGGAAGGAGGCTGCTGTGCAACACATTGGATGTGTTGTACAGGCATTTCTGCCTTCCCTGCCCCAGAACGGCCCCAGCCACGCCCCTTTCTGGCTGCTCTGCGCTCTTCTTGTGAGTGCGTAGGACAGGGCTGTTCAGCGCTGCCTCCGAGGCAGCTGGAAGTGGGGGGTGGTCAGTTCTCTGAGAACCGATCTTGGGGTGTGGGCTCTGAGGTCGGTTCCTGGAAAACACCATATCCTATGGCCATCTAGCCACTGTCTAGTGGCCATAGGATTGCTCCCTAAAAAACATGGAAAAGGACCTTTTAAGAATGCAGTACCTTGGCTGCTATATTTAGAACTAACTGAAGTTTCTGGACTCTCTTCAAGGGCAGCCCCACACAGAATAATTTGCAGCAATCTAGACAGAAGGCTATCAGGGCATGGATCACAGAAGCCAGTATATGTCTATCCAGGTAGGTTCATAGCTGGTGTACCAACCTAGCTGGTAAAAGTGCTAGGCCTTGCTGCTAGTGACAAAGATGGGTCTAAAAGCACCCACAAGCTTGATCCTTTAGGGCAGTGAAGGGGAACCTCTAGCATGCTGGCCTGACATGGCCCACGGGGTTACCCATCCTGCCCACAGCTTCTCGCCCTGGGCCCTCTGTTCCACATGGAAAAGCTTGTATTTCCTATCAGCTAATGATGAGAGGTAAGTCATTTTCTTGGCTTAGCACTCAAAAGGCTCCATTTCTTAGGGCTTAGGAGATTGGTGCTTTCCCCCGCTATCAGTTGCTAATCAGAGATAAGAGCTTTTCCTGGCAGGGCAGAGTGGGTGGGTCCAGGGGAGGAAGCTGCTGAATAATTCTGCCCTGCTTCCTTCTGATCCTTGTCCTGCTTACTTCTGAGTAGATATCTAGAGGCTTGCCCTGCTGACATGAGTAGACATACTGCTTCTGCTTACTTGTGAGTAGACATACATTAGCGTGATATTTGGGATGCTATTTGAAAGTACTGCTGAGTGATTCATTCCTGCTTACCTCTGAGTAGTCATGCAGGGGCTTGCCCTGCTTCTTTGTGAGTAGACATGCTGCTCATGCTTACTTCTGAGTAGACATGCTTCTTACTATGAATTGGTAACAATGGAATTTGAGAGGGTTCTATCTTTAAAAATAATTGTAAATAAACAAATGGGGGTGGGGATTTTCAGCCCCACCTAGTTTTGCCTATGGCCTACCCACTTGTGTTGAAAAGGGCTCATCACCTCTTCTTTAGCAGGAATGCAACCCCTTCCAGAACAGGTTGAACACCACTCACCCAGACAGGTGAACCACCCACTAACATCTTGTCTGGGCTGAGCTTCAGTTTATTGGCCCTCATCCAGACCATTACTGTGGATTTTTAGTTAGTTATTTATCTCTCTTGATCCTAAATGCCTTTGGTTCTGAAACCTTTCTAAGAAGACCAGCCACTGGTCCTCATGACCCATTCTAAGAGT
Organism: Heloderma suspectum; assembly: GCF_057233095.1. Classification (NCBI taxonomy): domain Eukaryota; kingdom Metazoa; phylum Chordata; class Lepidosauria; order Squamata; family Helodermatidae; genus Heloderma; species Heloderma suspectum. Next base: position 179,504,387 of record NC_139458.1, on the reverse strand, counting down.
TAACTACCTTCCTTTCAGCACCTTTGGATGAATCGCTCCCAGTACATTTGGGATTAGTCTGGCATGTGTGCCCACCCACACAGCCTTTCACTCCCGTAATACAGTGATACATGGTTTTATCACTAACCTGGATATGGAGACTTTTGTTTTATGAAGTCTGTTTGGGCAGAGTCAAAAGCGGAAAAGTAAGTTGGACAAAGCAAGAATGCGGCACTTAACGTGTTAAAGTTAGTTTTAAAGATTCCACTGACAATTGGTCACGTTAAATAAAAGCCTGTTAGTGTTGTTTTCTTTGAGGTATTGTTGTTTTTCCAGGTGTTGTTATTTTCTTTGTGGGAGATCCTTGAGCAAGATCACCTCAGTGCCCCCCCTTTCACTTTCATCACCCTCTTATTTGTCCTTTCCTTCTGGTCCCAAATGCCATCACTACCCAGGAAGGAAGGACAGGCAAGTAAGCAGGCAGTGATTGCTGCTACTCCTCGCCATCTTTCACTTGCTCATGTTCTCTCTCTGGGCCACAGGGATAGTGAGAGTAACCAGATGACCATGGGTCAGTTCGCATGACACGACAGCCCATCGTGGGTTAATTTACCCATGAGGAGCTGCAGCGTGTGATGGCCACCATTATGAATATGCAACCCCCAGCCAGGGTTTGCCAAAGGTTGTCATGTCATCCAAACCTGTGCATCAGGGGTTATTTTATGGTTAAACAAGCCTCATACAACCCTAAAACAGACCGTGGCTTATGTGAGTGTTGTTTAACTCTCAAATAACCCCCACTGCCCAGGCTCGGATAACATGACAAACTACGGCAACCCCCAGGTGGGGCTTGCATATTCATAATGATGGACAGCATGCAGCACCCTGAGCGTTAATTAACTCATGGTGGGCTATTGTGTTTTCCGAACCAGGTAAGAATCAAGGAGAACAGCAGCAGGGCCTGGGGGCTCTGGTGATCAGCAATGGGCTGCTGCCTTGGCAGGTGCCCAATAATGCTGGCCACTGATACCAGCCCTGCTCTTATTTAAGAGGAGAGAGAAACATGTGGAATCTCATTCAGTGGGGTTGCCCCATTGAAGATAGCCAAATTTAGATAGCTAAATAGCAACAGAGCTGGAACTGTACTGGCTACCTGTTTGCCACTGGGCCAGGTTTAAGGTTTTAGTACTAGTGTACAAAGCCCTAAATGACTTGGGACCAGGATACCTGAGAGGGCAACTCCTTCCTTACCAACCTGCCCAGTCACTGAGGTCATCAGAGAGCATGTTCCTGGTGATTCCACATGGACCCATGGCCCGACTGGAGTCCACCAGGAAAAGAGCCTTCAGTGTGGTGGCCCCCTTCCTATGGAATTCCCTGCCTTTGGAGGTCAGGCAGGCGCCAACATTGTGTTGTTTCCGGGGCCTCCTGAACACATTGTTATTTTGGGAGGCCTTCCTTGAGTGACCAGCTGTGGTTTATCAAAACTTGGTTTGTCAGAATTCTGTTTCTTTTAAAAAATATTAATTCTTTTAAGATGGGATTTTTATTTTTTATCCTGTCTGCTGTTTACCACTCCAAAATCTTTGGATGTGGAGCAGTATACAAATATTGTAAATAAATAAATAAGTATATGCAAAAGCAGAATTTTACTCACATATGAAAATGTTCTACTAGTATAGTTTCTCTGAAGGGTCAGAATTCATCATGATGCTAGGAAGCATACTATTTTTTCTCTCAAGCATTTCATAAGAATGGAATGTGTCTTATGACTAACATGTTGTAAGGAATTCAAATCAAATGATACAGAAGACATGGCTTATATGCAAACTTTTTTTTTTTTGCAAGGAAACGTACTGCACTATGTAAATAATGAATGTTTTTCAATCCTTTTTTCTGAAAGCTATATAGTTAATGGAAATCTTAGCTTGCAAGTGTGGGAGAAAGGAATAAACACATGGTTTGATTAATGTGTGGTGTTATAATTTTAGCTGTAGTGCCAATAAAAAGTATGCCTCTGATGTTAAAACTAAAATCAACTAATAATTCTTTCTTTGAGGAAGAAAATTAATAGTCCTAATTTTTAATTGGCATTAGCATTCACCCATCAGCTTGGAACAATATCACATCATTTTTTGTTATGAGATCAGTAAAACTAATATATCAACATGAGCCATAGTTAAGGTTACTTACAAGTAAAATTACATTTCTAGTTCATCTTGTTTGTTGTCTCAGTAAACCAGATTCACTGATGGAGAGCAATATCTAAGGTGACACAAGTGCTAATGTAAATTACATTGCACTACCATAAGGAACCTCTGGTGCAACACCAATAGCATTAGCTGACATGACAGGTTTTCCAGGGAATCCCCTGGAAAGAGGTCTCTTACGCTAGTACAATCTAATTTAGCGCTTGTTTCAGCTTGGATGCTGTCCGTAAAATTTCGCTGGCGTAATGCGCTGATGGCCAGCCTTCTTGGGAAGTAGGCCACAAAAACCCACTGAGAGAGTGTCACTGTCAACCGCACTAAAGTGAACGAGCAGCCCCTTCCTTCCAGGCCTGGCCCAAGGATTATTGCCACCTCAAGTGAGGTGGCACTGCCGCCCACGTGCCCACACTCGCTACTTGGCCGGTCAGTCGGCCAGCCGCTACCTCACTTGCTCATTTCCTCATTGCAGCAGCCGCTGCCACCCCCCCGGCTACCCATGCCCTGCTGGTGCATGGCTGCCTTGGCAGTTGCCGCAAGAAATACCAGTAAGCCACCTTTTCGTGTGCCAGTTGGGAGTGGGGCTAGCCTGGAGCTGGGGCTCCCGTTCATGGACTTGTGCAGCGCCTCGATTTCCGTTGTGCTGGTGGGGGGGAGGACCTCTTGCAGGAGCTCTGCAGCTGGGGCACAATGTCAGAGTAGCCAGGTGGGCAGGAGCAAGCGAGGGAGGCCAAGCAAGAGACCGGGGCGGGGGTGGCTGTGGCTGCAGCCGAGGCGGCAGGGAAACAATAGCAGGCCCTCCTGGCAGGAGGTGTGGGGGAAGAGCAGTGCAGTTCACCACTCCTCCTACTCTGCCACCTGATGCAGGCGCACGGCCCTATATAATGGCAACACCAGCCCTGTTTCCTTCCCATGCTTTGGGGAGCTTTTCCCCTTAGTATATTGTGCAGCACAGGAGAATCAGGCAGAACTAAAGCCATTATTCTTTCCTGCACCTAGGCTCACAGGCTTTCTAACACCTATCCAGGTATGACACAGACCCTAGTTTCCCACGCCGTCTCTGGTACGTGGGCTGCACATCAGCCACCTATGGCATCATCTTTCCCTTCACTCCTCCAGCTGATAGGATTTTGTATTATCTGAACTAGACCACCAAGGGCTGATCACTATAACAGCTCTACTAGTGGAATTTTTCTCCCACTCTCATGGTGACTCTGTAACATCAAGCCAAAGGGGAGACCAACCTGGCCCATCCATCAGCCAGAGAAGGAGCAGTAGCAGGGTGGTTGCTTCCCCCTCCCTGCCGAAAAAACACTCAGCTCCAACTTCCTGTAGCCCTGGGACTGCAGAAGTAAGAGGAAAGAATGCTGTGGCCCCATCCATTGGCCAAACGGCCACTGTTCAAGCAAGAACACCAGCAAGGGAAGATAAGCCTGGTCTGACGTGCAGGTAAATGCCCCCTTATAGCCCCCCACCTTGTTCTGGCCTTGGAAAACCACTCTCTTTCGTTTCCTTCCACTCCCCTTCCTGTGTGTGTCTCTTTTTTATTGATGTGAACCACTTTGGGAGACAACTATTGCCTTAAAAGTAGGATAAAAAAAAACTACAGTAAATAATGGTTGTTTGAACTGGTTGTTTGAAGGGTTTGCTATAAAGCTGTAGATTTGCTCACCACTACTCAGCCAAAAGGTTTATAGAAATTCTCTGCAAAAAATAATACTGTTTAATAGGACAAGACATAATGTAACATGTGCGCAACTATATATCTTTTGGATTCTAGTATATCAAGCATTTGATAACTGGGAGTAAATACATGGATTATGTGTATTTTTGGATGTGCTTTGTATATTTGGTGTGATCACAGATGCACACTGTGTCTTATTGAATGGATTGTTCCTACTGATACCTCATAAATCATCCCCTCTAATAGTGAACTCCGGTGGCTGACTGCTGACAGGGCCACTGAGAAACAAGGAAAAGGTATCAACACACTCAGGTGAATGTTAAGGGATGCATAAAAACAAAAACAAAAGGGGGAGAAAGTTTTTTCGAAATAGCCCAAGGAACTAAACACGTTTAATGGCCTCCAGGACCCACAGAATGTTGAGCATTAGTTGGAAAAGAAAACTGGGAAACTGAGGTGAGGAGGAGTAACAGTTGATAGTATGTTGCATGAGGGCACGGCTGGCTAGTAACCAGAATAAGAGCACTTCTGTTTGGAGTTGTGGATACACTACAGCATTTTGTTGCAGATCCCACTTGTTATTTTATACAAGCAAGTACTGTTAGTTTTCATCATTAATATAATGTGGATTTCTTTCTTGAGGAAACCAAAATGGCCACTTCTGCTCTTTTGTGACTGGTTCTGTGTCTTTTGTGACTGGCTTCTTGAACTGGATAGAACAAGTACATAAAGTATTCGTTAAAAGGGTAGAAAAACAGTACACTGAAGGCACGAGCTGGTAGCAATGAAGGATTTGGGCTTTCTTGATTTTGGTTTTAAGAAAGATAAAGAAAAATCTTGGTTACCCAAGTATTTTTTATCCTGGTTAGGGACAACTTTTTATTGCAGAATAGGTAAGAAAGAATCAGAGATGAAGTGTTTTATATTTGATGCTTACCAATAGATTTATGTATTGTCTTGTTGTTTCTTTACAAACTGTCAGGGAACCATGGATCTCTAAAACATTTAATTGTGGGAACAGCTACAGATCATATCATGTGGAACCTTTTGCTTTTCCTTGCACCCTACAGAGCCTGCGGTGGTCTTTCTATGTAGCTGAAAGCTTTAATATAAATTGTATGAATATTTTAATTAAGAAGTCATATAAGAAGTTGGAAGAAGGATTGCTTTATTATTACAATTCACCCAGATTGGTGTTTGTGAAAAGACTAGATTGTAATTATTACAAAAGGAAGAAAATAAAGTCTGGACTTTTATGCTGATCACAGATAGTAGGCATTTTAGGGGAAATTTCCTTGAATGATTTTTCTTCATCATCATCATCATCATTTCTGTACTGTACTTCTCTTTGTCCCATAAACATCCACTTACAAACCCAGTCTGCAATTTCTAATAACAAGGCATGTGCCTCTCCCTGCATTATTAGCCACAAAATGGTATGTTTCAAAATGAACCATTAGTAATAATATTTTAATGTGGATAGTCGTTAAAACATGGCAAACATTCATGTTGTAATAGAATGCATGTTTCTGAGTGCAATAAGAAGGGAGCAGAAAATGTTTCCAAAATATGTGTGCTAACTTTTAATCTATTTAGTGTTGTCATGCATTGCCTTGTAAATTAATATTTTGCCAGGAGTAAAGAGACAGGCAATCCAAAGATAACCGATGAGTGCCTCTGTTAAAAAAAAAACACAACAGCACATGAGCGTGGTATGAGGTTGGAGCTGTAAATGGCAGGTTTTAATCATGTCCATGGAAAAGGTCAGTCAAAGGCATAAGGTCACAATCCGCAGTCCAGAGTAAGAGAAATGTAAATCCTAAAGAAGAAGTAACTGTCACTTTCAGTTAAGCATATAAAGCATGAGCCTCATTATTGTGCTGATCCTGGCAAACCTTATACAGTGTTTACAATAAGGTTTTGGAGAGTTGCCTAGCACTGGAGAATATACAATTAAACAACATAGCTCCATAGCTCTCTCATGTCAGGGCACTGCTAAAAGACCTCCATTGTGCTCATATGATAGTCGTTCTTGGGACTTTTCACATCAACAGGTCAGGAGTAGAAAACAGTTGTCTCCAACTGTTTCCTAGGCTTTCTGAGTGCCTGAGGATCAAGTTTTATGTCTGAACAAACAGGAACTAGAAATCAAGTAATGCATAATAATGAAACACGGATGGACTGTGTATGAACTTACTCAGCAAGTGCAGCAAGCAAGTTGTCCTAGTTTTAAGAAAGATAATATGGCACATTTTCCATTTATTTCCTTTGTTGAAGCTCTACAAACATGTGATCAAATTCCAATCAAGTACAGTTGCCTATATTTTTTCTGACTAATACATACATGCACACACACACAAAAAATAACACACACTCCTTATATATGCCATATAACTTGTATTTTCACTCTTTCGTTAGAGAGTCGGCTCCTATTTATGCTGTAGATGTTCCATGAGCATATCAATGATAGATTAAGAATTATAGTTAGTGAATTTCTTTGTTTATTTAGTGATCTTGTTATCTTATGATGTATGCACTTCTTTTTATTGCTTTTTAAAACTTTATTTCAAAATATAATAAAATTTCATGTAGAATCAATGCTCACAGAAATACTGATGGATTTATACCCCAGAGTTGTAGGTGTATGCTTATATTTGTTAGCTGCAACAAGATCAGTAGTCAATATTTATCCACTACATCTGTTGTGAAGTTAATTTGTATTCCTTTGCTCCACCCCAGAAGGTACAATTATTCCTCAAGAATGTAAGAGACTATTGGAAGAAAGTATTAATGTTTTATTTAAAATGTTCTGACAACATTCTATTCCAGGAGTGTTGATAGCCGACAGCCCTATTGAGATACTATTTTGTGAAGTGTCAGATAACTTTTAAAAACTCCCAGAAGTAAAATATAGATCAAACCAGAATAAGAGAACATCCCAGGATTAGGTATGCAAACCCCTAGCTGTATATAAAGAGGAAATGGCAGATTCTGCATAAACATGCATGATGATACCCAATGACCTGATCTGCACTAAACCGCCAACCATGGTTTAGTTAACCATTGTTTTTACCTGTGAACCTGAAACTATAGGTTAACTATGGGTCGCTAGCCACAAACAACCCATGAAGAGAACCCATGGTTTGTTTTTCAGTTGTGAACTGTAGGCTGTTTAAACCATGGGCAGTTGCTACATGCAAACCCAGAAATGTGGGTTGTCAATGGGTTGTTTTGCTAGGCTACAGAGGCAGCAGGCAAGAAACCCAGCATGCCAGTACTACAATGCTGCAAAGGCAGTTGAGAGACAGGGAGAAAGTAGGCGAAGCAGGAGAGAAATGAACAATCCACGGAGTGAGAAAACAAACCCTGGGTAGGGCAACAAACCATGTTTTAAATAAACCATCAGTTAGTGTTGCATGCGAACCAGGCCTATAAGTCTGTTTCTAATGGCTATAAGCTTGGACAGATTTTAATGAAGAATTATACACATGCTGGTGACAGAGGATTGTATCCAGTACTGTCCATCTGCCAGGAGAACAGAAACAATTGCCAGAATGAATTCTCCCTCTCCCCTACTGCAAATCTGCTCCAGACAGTTGAGCAGAGTTCATACAAGAAAAGAGGAAAGGGAAGTCTTGTTGCACAAGCAGAAGTCCACTCACATAATGTTGTATGGACCCCAGAACTATGTCTTTAAAATTGTGTTATATAAGTAATTCAAAATTTCGAGAATTAAGTTCTCGTTGTTTATGACCTTACCTGAATTGAGATTCAGTAATATTCCAAAACAGCAAATAGATTGCCTATGAAACAGACAAGCAATAATTATGCACAAATGCATTCATACATATTATGGCTCATTTGGCCCTGGAGATCGAAAAGACAAGCATCAACTCCAGATAATTTCAAATAATTGTTCATTCTTTCAATTATATCTTACGATGTGCTATGGCCACATTTTGTAGATGAATATGGCATGCTTGAACTATGTATACTATTAAAATTATTCAAGATAAGATAAACTGCATATGTAAATGGATAAGATTGTTATAATATCTGACTGAATACTTTCTGGCTTGAACCCCAGCTGGCAGAAAGCAGAATAATAATCAGTCTAGGAAGCACTGTTTGGCTTCTCTTGATGTGGAACAGATCACATAAATGTAGCATTGTTTCTTTCACTTTGTTATGAAATGCTATCCTGTAATTCATACAAACGTAGAATACTACTCAGGTCACAGCACAGACTTTGGCCCTCAGTTTGGTCATCATCTAGCTTGACCAGCTGGAAACATTACCTCCTATTCCCAGCTGAAGGTGGACAGGCTGTGTTTACACTGAACATGTACTAAGTTGTCTCTTCTTTTCTATGTCATATGTTACCTGGCTGAGACTCGACCCTGAAAACAGCTTCAGAGGCTGAGGCTGAGCACTAGTGAAAACTGCTCAGATTCAGTCCTAGTTACACCAGAATAACAATGGCATAAATTCCAAGAAATGAATTCTTATTAGTGCATGCAATTCCTGTGCATGCTTAATAACTGAGTATTCTAAAGTAGTGGTAGTAAAAGAACTGCAACTTTTACCACCTTCATCTTTCTTAATGAAGTTAATGAATATTCTTTTTTCATTTATAGCACTTGCCAGAATATTTTTCTTCAAGATTGTTACATCACATTCCTTTGCATGTCTACTCAGAAGTAAGTCCCATTGAGTTCAATGAGACTTATTCTCAGGTAAGTGTGTATAGGATTGCATCCTTAATGACACCCACTAGTAACTGCATAGCAGCACTCATTTGTGCTAATATTATTCATCCTGTATAGATAAGAAGTTGTCATTGTTTCTGCAATAAATCCCTATTAGCAAGGTTAGGAGTGGAAGCTTTTGTAGATTACAACTCAAGAAAGCAGGCTGAAGAATGAGTTACAAAAGATCAAGAAAATGTTTTGTTGTGTGTTAATGAATTGGACTAAGCTAGGTATAATAGTTTCCATCTGAGTGTGTGTGTGTGTGTGTGTGTAGCTATCAACAGAAGCTTTAAAATATTGCTCATTTTAACAATTGCACCCAAACCTTTGCTAGCAGAAGATTGAATTCATCTGAGACAGTGCAGAAGTGATGCAGTGCAGAAGAGAACACCATTGTGGGAATGAGCATCTTGCTCAGGTTGCAGGGAACTCTCTTCATTCATTGTAGTCTGCCTGCTCTCCTCTGAACTTACTTGTTGTGGATCCCCGCTTGCTCCACAATGCAGGGAAGATAGAAACTACTTAATGCTGCTGCAGTTGTGGGTAATATGTCATTCCTGACATGGTTTTGCACAGCTCTGTCACTAACAGTGTTAGGCATTTTCTGTTCTCTCCTGAGAATCCTTAACTTCCTTGGTACGCATTATGGTGATGCTACCCTCTGTTCTAGTGCTTCACCCATAATTACAATAAGTAATTTACTCAGAATTTACTTGTCATATTTGCAGGAATTTAAATCAAATTTTATATCAAGAGGGCATACAGTACTTGTATACAACATGCGAAAAAGAAGTGCATCTGAGCTCTTGGGATTTCTTACTGTGAGCGATCTAATTTTGCATGTTTATTTTACTTGTATTTAGTAAACGACAAAGGTAAAGAAGTACCCCATGTTCGTTTTTTTGTGTTTGATCTGAAATATTTGAGGTGGAAAATTAAAGTATACATAATGTGATTTAAATGCTGTATTGTGCAGATTTTTATTGGAATACTTGTAAACGCTTCAAGACAACAGCATGTACCTCCCCTACATTGTTTTCAGGGTACTGAAAATGTTGACACACTAACACAACTCAATGAACTGTGCATGATATGTTGACAATCACTCATGTACAAATTTGAAACTGCCAAGCTTGTCTAACATTGTATTTCAGTTGCATAATTCATTGATACTGATGAACTTATAAAATGGAAAATTTGCCCTGGAGAAATAAAGCACTTGGAAAAGTTTTCATTTTTGAAAATTTTCCACCCCACATCACTTCCCCAGTGCTCCATCTAATAGTCACACTCCTCTCCTCTCCTCTCCTCTCCTCTCCTCTCCTCTCCTCTCCTCTCCTCTCCTCTCCTCTCCTAAGAATCTGCCTTTTCTCTTAAGATCATCATTGGAGGTCCTGCTCTGGATGATTGTGCCATCAAAGATAGGTTCTTCTCTGTGGTGGCATTCCAGTTTTGGAACACCCTCTGCAGGGCTGCTTAAGACTTAAAAAAATTATAGCTGAGCTTTTAATAGTAATTGGTGAAGTTTTTTAGTTGCTGTCTCTTTTAGATCTCTTCGATCTTTTATTGTGCTGTTTGATATTGCTGTTTTATTGCTGTTTGTATTATTTTATAATTGTTTTTATTAATATGTTTTGTTGTAAGCCACATTGCAAATTTTTAATTGAAAGGTGAGGTATAAATGCTTACAATAAGCACAGCAAAACCAAACATAAATAAAATTTTTATTTTGTACAATACAGTACAAATATTTTGTATTAGGAAATGAATGAAAAACTCTGGTAGGTGCTCAGGTCTAGTACATAAAGGGCTTTGGTGTGTGTCTGAAGTGAGTCTCAGCAAAGTCAGCGTGATTTATTTCCTAATAATGAGATTTGGAGCAGGATATGTATTCTCCAGTTTGCCAACTTAAATATTAAATTGCTAGAGATGAGACAGAATGTCATGAACAACTCAGGATTATGTACCTCTTAAGTTGGTTAAAGTGATAAATACAGTAAAATGACTGTGCACTTCAGTTTGCTGTTGTGGATAGGGGCTCATTTTTCCCCTGTAAATTTCTCTTAATGTGGTATAGTGAAGAACTGCCATGAGATTTTGAAGATGGGCATAAACAGAGAACAACTCTCTCGTTAAATCACATAGTGAGAATTTCATTTTTTACTAAAACATATATCCTTATTTTAATATTCCATTCAAAAAGTAGATTCAAGTAATATTTTCTTGAGGGTCAGGGCATAATTCATATCATTTGCCTATTGTTATTTGTTTGTTCTGCATATGAAGGTCCCAGGTTCAATCAGGTTCAGCCATTGATCTCAGTACTGTATACTTTGATTGGCAGCAATTCTCCAGGGTCTCTCTCAGGCCTGCTAATCTCCAATCCCTTTAACAGATTGAACCTGGGACCTTCTGAATACAAAGCATATGCTCCGTCATTCTGTGTTTTCCCATTATGAGCAAAGTAGGACCACTTGCTTTTTGGTAGAACTAGCAAGTAAGCTTTATTTGACCAGAGGCAAGACTGATTTGCACAGAAATAAAATAAAATCCGAGAATCCACATCAGAAGTATTTGTGAATTGCTTTCTTGGTTAATTGAAATAGGACATAGAATGCTGAGCTCCATGTCTGTGGTTAGTATTTGAGAAAGGCCATGACAGGGTGTGTGGCTGTTTGAGATATTGGCATGCTTTGGGTACATAGTGAGGCATTTTGCCAAAGGGAGAGTTCCTTTCTTCCTACACTTGAGTATTGTTTGCCAGCCTTTCCTGCAGTGCACCATTCTAGGGGTGGTTTGAAAAAAATATTTTTAAAAACACTGTAAGATACTTCTTAGCAACAAGCCTGGAGTTTCCTTGGAGTTGACAGAGTTTACATTTTAATACCTTTGTACATTCCTAATAATAAAGAAAACAGTGGTGGCTGCTTAACATATTGTTAATAGAATTTCTCAGACAACGAGTATCTTCAAGTCAATCTCATTTTAACAGTTAGTTGTATTGCAATCATGACCTACTTGTGGGCTTCCCACAGGCAGCTGTTTGGCCACTATGTGAGCAGAATGTTGGACTATGTAGGCCTTTGGTCTGATCCAGTATGGTTCTGTTTATGTTCTAACACGCCCCCCACACACACACACACACTTTTCTATTACTATGAATAATGGGACAGAGAAGATGCCAAGGATGAAAGTGTTCCTATGAAGGTCAAAATAATACCTTGAGGGGATATTTCAACCTATTTACAAATAACGGTACTCTTTGACCTCATTGGGACCTAATGCTAAACCATAGTTTAGCACTACTGGAACATGCTTGGGCATATGTACTCCTTCCTCCCCTGCCCTCCAGTACTGCTGCAAGGAGGAGATTGGAAACGTTTGTTTCCTGTCTTGAACATACCACAGTCTGTTGTAATGTCCATCAGGACAAACTTGACTAGTTTTAACTATGATTTGTCCAAACAAGCCAACTTCAAACTGTAGCTGATAATCCTGACTTGTTTAGATAAACCATAGTTAAAACTAACCACTATTTCCAGTTCAGACGTAATGACAATCAGCAGTTATTTGAAAATGGAAGTGATGTTCTCCTTCTTGTGACTTCACTGTTGGAGGAGAGGGGAAGGGGAATTGCTTGAGCCTGAGAGTCACCCATTCTCATAGTACTAAACTATGGTTTAGCATTACAACCAAAGCCTTCAGCTGTAGTCACATGTTTAAGTTGAGGCTGATGAGATCATAGGATAATATTTTTTTGTGCTTCTAATTATTTTCTACCATGGAAGAATTGTATGTGACAAAAGTACAATGTACTGCATTATGACAGCATGTAAATGAGAGCCAGTGTGGTGTAGTGGTTCGAGTGTTGGACTGAAAGTTAGGACATCCAGGTTCAAGTTCCCACTCGGCCGTGGAAGCTCACTGGGTTGTTGTGAGATAAAATGGAGAGAAGGATGATGTAAGCTGCCTTGGGATCCTTGCAAGAGGGAAAAGGCAGGATATAAATGCAATCAATCAATCAATAAACAAACAAACAAACAAACAAACAAAATCAGGCCACCATTTTGAGGTTTCACATGGGGGCAAAGAAAAAGGGATTTTTTTCTCAAATGTGCCTCTGGATGGCACAAATAGGGGTGCTGATGGCTGCATCTAAAGTTACTGTTTTGGCTGTGGAAGTTCACTTGCAAGTGGCCATTGTGATAAAAAATAGTGACATTGAGTATGCACTTGTGCCTTTCGAAAGGATGGAAAGGAGTTGGCATTTTTCATTTCTGAGGCCATGAACATTTGGTGAACAGTTTACCAACGAGGTAATAGAATTTAACTTATTGTCTCCGTGACAGGACTTGGGCTTTCTTCAGACAGAGCTTTTATCTGCGATTGAGATTGCTCCTTCACCGAAGTTTGCGGGCTCTTTACATGATGCGGTGTCCCTCCAGGGTGTCTCCTGCACTAAATGTCCTTTGATCCATTATTAAATAGATTGCAGGAAATTAGCTATCAAATTACCCCAATCTGCTTGAGTTCCCTTCGTGAAAAGAGGGAAAGCAGCAAGAAGAGAAGTGAGATAAATGAAAGATAATGGAAGACTCAGATATGGGGAGAAGGAGGGGGAAGGGGGTGAGGCAAAAGGAAGCACATGAAAAGTGGTGTTGTTGTGATCCTGCATTTAAAACAGAAGCAGAAAGCCCTGTTTTAAATGCAGGATTTTAGGCTGGTGTAGAGATGCCCTTAGTGAGGAGAAGAAATTACTCCCAGATTGTATGTTCTTCTAATAATTACCAGGGTAGGGTATGCTCCAACTTTTGCCATGGTGCTTGTGTCTGTCATAAAGACAAGGGCCACTTAACTGAGCAGAGCACGGTTAAGATGTCTCTGCATAACTTAAATGAATATGTCCCTATAGCTTCAAAACTAAGAGTGCAAAAATAAGCTGCAACCTTCTAAAAAATCCCTACAGAAGTACCTACCATGGTTTGCCTTGGGGTTTATATTCACACAAATGGACTTGTAAGTGGAAGGCAGTATAGGTTCTTCTGATGTTTCTGTTTTCATTACCAGGATGATTTGCAGATACCCTCCAGTGATAAAAAAGAAAAAAGTTACATCAGAAATGTAACTTAAGAGCTGAATCACACATTACCCTTGAGTATGAGGGAGCAAGTGTTTTAGTCCCATTCCACTTGTTCAGAAATCCCAGAGGGAGGAAACTCTGCATATCATCAGACTGCCACAATCTCTTTGATTCCCAAATAAAGCTGGCACTTCAAGACTGTATGTTTCACTAATAATAAGCATACTTGAAACTAGTCATATATTTAGGGAAATGGATCACTTTTGTATAATATTTTTTCCTCTGGAAGTACAGTATTATGAAACATATTTACCCTGCTGTGAGTGTTGCTGACACTGTTTAAAGGCAGAATTACTGCATGCTACTAAACACAAATTCTAAACACGAATACATTCAAATTAGTGGACTTGCCAAAGACTTCCACTGCATGTGTACTCTTTCCCTTTAGCCAAGTGAGGTGGGAGACAGACTCCTTTCTTCTCTGACACTACTACAGTCACCACCACCCCTAAAAGAACTTTAACAAAGATTTTTTTATCTCAAAGGTATTGATAACCAGTTATACTGTAGTCACAGTGGATGGACTGTTGGGATTGGATTGGTTCAAATACGTGCTCACCCACGGAGCTCAATGGGCTGTCACGGGACAGTAACCACCTCTTAGCATAACCTGCCTGTGAGGATGCAATGGGAATAAAACATATTCCTTCTGGAGTTCCTTGGAGGAAGAACAGGGTACAAAAACTGATAGATAGATAGATAAATAAATAAATAAGTCTAAAACTTATAACAATAACTTATAACAATTGGGTTCTGGGAGAAACCGCTCTATTAAACCCTCTCAGCTGTTATCTTAATTACAATTTAAATCTGTGCAGAAGACAACTGAAAAGTAACCGTATTCTGATTCTTTGAGATTGATATGATCCTCTGTGATTCACAGTCACCCAGTGTTTCCCCACTTCTTGTTTTAAATTCTGTTGTGTGTTTTCTACTAGAGCAGCAAGTATTTCTATACTGTCTAACATTTTACTCTCTAATATTTTGCTTAACAGGGCTGGTATGGGGAAACTATTTAAACTAGTGGCTACCTTTCAATGTATGAGTTTACTCAACAGCCAAACTGTCTAGGGCTAAGAGACCATAATGCCTCTGCTTGCTGCTACTGACTTAGATTAAGGGGCTGGTTTGCTCCCCAGACCAAACCACCACCAGCAGCAGCTTGATGAAACAATCCAACAGCTGCAGTAGCTCTGGCTGGCTGACTACTATTTGTTGTCATTCTGCTTGGCCCTGCCTGACTGTGCCTCTTAAGCTCTATAAACCTGGGACTGCACATGCATCAATTTGTCTTTGACCATGAGTAGCTATTCCTCGCCCCTTTGGGGTTCTAGACCTTTACATGATGCAAGTAAACAGGATAAAGAGTATGGGTGAACCTCAGGCCCAGGGACCAAATTCAATTAGAAACATTGAAACTTTTGTTTTCTCCTGCTCTTAGTGTTCCAAAATTGAACAATACTTTAAAAATCCAAGAATATTTTGTTCTTGCTTTTAAAGAATGAACATAATGCTAGAACGTGGGGTCATCCCATGAAGCTGAATGGTGGGAGATTAAAGACAGATAAAAGGTAGTACTTTTTCACACAGTGCATAGTTTAACTATGGATTTCACTACCACAAGAGGTAGTGATAGACACCAACATGGACAGCTTTAAATGGGGATGAGGCAACTGTATGGAAGATCAGGCTATCAACAGCTACTAGTCATGATGGCTATATATCACCTTCAGTATCAGAGGCAGTATGCCTCTGTATGCCAGTTTCCCAGGAACCTGATGTTCTACTTGTGGACTTCCCACAGGCAGCTGGTTGGCCACTGTGCAAACAGAAGACTGAGCTAGTCAGGCCTTTGATCTAATTTAGCATGGCTCTTCTTATGTTCTAATGTTCTTAACATAAACAATTTGAGAAGTGAAGACCTTTGAAATGCAGTCAGAGCTGTGCTAATATATTTGTTTTATTTAAGAAAGCCTGATTAAATAGAAACAGATCTCAACAACTGAGGCACAGATGCGCTTCTAGTACATGCAATATACAATATGCATTACGCTGTTGTGTCATTTGATAAGAAGCACTCATAATCTTTTTAATCATACATTTTATGGCCTTTTGCTTAAAGTCAATATTTTAATTACTATGATTGCTGTGTGCCAGATTTAAAACAAATCTTTGACTAACGAAGTTTATGTTTAACTTCCTCCACTCTAATAAAACATTGGGTCACAATAATATGGCAATGTTGTTTCCAGCTGTTCAAAATATATGAATTGAAAGCAGCATTGTTAAGAACATCCAGCCTTATATACTAAGGGGGCAAATGACATGCTGCATTAACGTAAGACTGATACATGGACCCTCTTATTTAGAGGGAGTAAACAAGGCTCCTACACAATTTTAATAATAGTTGCCACATAAGCATAGAATATGGGAACAATATGTGATTGGCATCATTCCCCTATAACAATATAACAATATATACTGCAGTGAATTTTCTTCTAGATATATTAATGCATGAAATATAGTCAAAAATTAATACAACACCCAGAAATTTTGGGTGAATTTCAGTTTCCAGGTAGGTTCCAGAGAATGGGTTATGCTCTCATTTTGCACTGGACTTCTGAGGTGGTCAGAAGCATCAATAGACTCTCTTTGTGTTTCTTATCACATAAATGCCTGCAACCAAGGCTGGGGTCATTCATTCACTTTGTTTTGGAAGCTTTTGGAAGGCCTGAGAGCTAAACTACACAATATGCCAATAGCCTCTCTTTTTAACTTGCAAGTAAGCACACGGGGCCCTGACCCAGATCATGATTGGAGGAGGTTTAAAGCTTTCCCTCACAGCCATTTGGTTTCCTAGATTAGTCTGGGGGCTAAAAAGGGGAGGAGCCTCCATTGGCCTGATTGGAATGTCTTCTACCACAGCACAATGTGAGATGACCCTTCTGTTCCCCAAGTGTACCAGAGCACTCTGAGTAGGGACAGACTTTGCCTCTCTTGCCCAGCGCAACACGAGACACCTCCACTCCCAAGTTCTCCATTCTATATCTCCATTCCAGAGTGAGCCAATCGTTGTCAGTGCTCCTATGCCTTCAATTGCTGCATGTGCAGAAGAGGAATTTCAGAGGTGTAGGTTGTCATTGCTTAATGAAAATAGCTAAGGCTTAAGTAGCTAAAGTAGCTACTACCGCTAAAGTAGTCAAGAGATTATTAAGAGGGTGCCACTAAATCAACTGGAATAATTTAGGGCTGATGTCTTATTTCTGTTTTATGTGATCAGCTGCCTAGAAATTGTCTCAGATAGGTGAATGGAATGTAATATTTACTGCAACAAATGCTGCCCTGGGCATCTTCTGAGAGAGTGAACCAAGGAGTACAGGTAAAATAGCCATTCCCATCATCCAAGCCTTCAGTATCCCTGGCCGCATAGGCAGACCCTCCATTAGTTCAGCCTCTCCATGTTCATTAGTGAATCACTAGTGAATCACCTGATGCCTGTTCTTTGTAGATACAGTGTGTTTGGTTCCTTTGGGCTGATTCTCATTTTATATTTTGCTTTGGAAATTAATAACCAAGTACAAAATGCGCAAGAATGTCATCAAGTGAGAAGAGAGCACTTGAGTAAAAATGTGTCTCTTTAAAAATACTTGGGCCTTGTTTTTTTTCCTGATTACCACCAGAGTATTTTAAAGAGTTCTATATATACTAATTTTATGGTTTTACTTCCAGCTTCTTGCAACATTGAAGAATAACGCATTCCCATTATCCCATTTCTAAAATTCCCACAACGGTATTTCGAAATGCTAAT
Source organism: Heloderma suspectum (assembly GCF_057233095.1). Classification (NCBI taxonomy): domain Eukaryota; kingdom Metazoa; phylum Chordata; class Lepidosauria; order Squamata; family Helodermatidae; genus Heloderma; species Heloderma suspectum. The sequence continues at coordinate 179,486,818 of NC_139458.1, read as the reverse complement.
TTTCCAAGAACATTAGTCACTCTATGGCATAAAGTCTATGCCTCCTTCCTTCCTTCCTTTTTTTTTTCTTTCTTTTATATCTCTCTCTCTCCAGGCTATTTTGGGCAGTGCCTTTGGATTTGTTCTGCATTTATTTTATCAGGTTTGTACAAGCAAGAGAACATCAGTCACTTGTCCAGGCACAGGGAATTAGCTGACACAAGCACTTAAGAATTTGTCTTCTAATCCTGAGTCACTATAACCCTTTTAAAAATATGGATTTTTTAAAAAAATTTGAACAATGTATTAAAATGAAGGAACAAATCTGGCTTTAGGTTCACACTATTTCTTATAGTGTGAACCTATGTTCTTATAGTTAAACTATGGAATTTGCTACCACAAGATGTAGTGATGACCACCAAATTGGATGGCTTTAAAAGGGGGGTTAGGCAAATTCCTGGAGGAGACATCTATCAGTGGCTGCTAGGCTTGATGGCTATGTGTATGCCCATGTACACCAGTTGCTGGGTATATTGGGTGGGAGGGTGCTGTTGAACTCATGCCCTGCTTGTGGGTTCATGGTCGACAGCTGCTTGACCACTGTGTAAATAGAATGCTGGACTAGGTAGACCCTTGGTCTGATCCAGCATGGCCCTTCTTATGTTCTTTAGTAGGATCTTCAGTATCTAGTTTCCCCAGTCCCCTTTGTACGCATACATAAATTCCATAGTAGATCAATTGACAAATGATCCATTTTTGCTCACTTGCTGGTTTAATGTATGCTAAGAGTAGTAATTGCAATTTTTATTCTGTATTTGAACTGTTATGTTCATATTAGTGGTTTCAAAAGAGTGGATTCATACACATTTTGCACCATAGACCTAATGTTAACAAAGATTTGCATGCATGCTCAGTTTACATTGAGCAGTAGATTCAACTATCAAGATGATTTATTGAAATGTTAAGAACTACATATATATAATGGGGCCGCGGTGGCTTAGTGGTTAAGACGCTGAACTGCAGACTGGAAGGTCGGCAGGTCAGCAGTTCGAGACCCGAGTACTGCATGACGGAGTGAGCTCCCGTCTTCGGTCCCAGCTTCTGCCAACCTAGCAGTTCGAAAGCAAGAAATTGCAAGTAGATAAATAGGTACCGCCTCGGCGGGAAAGGTAACAGCGTTCCGTGCACCTCGGTGTTCAGTCATGCCGGCCACATGACCACGGAAGCGTCTTCGGACAGCGCTGGCTCTTCGGCTTAGAAACGGGGATGAGCACCGCACCCGAGAGTCGGACACGACTGGTTGGGGACACCTTCACCTTTTTACATATATAATACTCATTAGTGTGTAAAAGTGAACTGGATATATTTATGAAAAACTCTGTTTTCTGATTTTATTTGACCTAGTAAGGCCAAGGATGTATTTTTTTCTGTGCTTTTAGTCATTATAGTTGGCCATAGCTGGAAATAAATTTATTTATTTAAAATGTTTATTAACTACACTTCATAAAGTCTCAAGGCAGGTTAAAAAAAAAAGATGTTTTACTGTACAGAAGATGGAAACATAACACAGATCATTAAAAATAATTACTAAACATGCCACCACATCAGTTAAAAGGAGCTGAAAAAGAAAAGCTTTGCATACTTTAAGGAGAGCAGTGAAGATTTCCTTACCTTCTCAGGCACTGTATTCCAGAGTGCTAAAAGCTTTGCGGCTGGACAGGGCCTGCTGATTGAGCTGGCACACGGACTGAAATAGGGAGAGGTGGTCTTTTCAGTATGTAAGCCCCAGGCCATGCAAGGCTTTTAAGTTTAAAGGTTAAAACTAGCGCCTTGGATTTGCCCCAAAACTGGAAGGCAGTGCAGTTGACACAAAACAGGCTGTATGTGAACACATTTGTAGGCTCCATCGGAAGACACATACACATATATTCTGGACCAGATAAAGCTTCCGAGTCATTTTCAAGGGCAGCACATTACAGTAGTCAAGCCTGGGGGTCACAGAAATGTGGTTTGGCATGGGAAGGTCAGCCCTGTCTAAAAAGGGAGCAAGCCATCATATTATGTGCGGAAGGAAAAAGCCCTTCTGGCAACAGTTTCTACATGCTCTTCAAGAGGCTAACCTGGATACAACAGTACCCTATGGTTCTTAGCCTGATTGAACAGGGGAATATAACCCCCATCTATCACATGCATGATAAATCTCTTTATTGGATATGAAGAAATTGTGCCAAATTGCGAAGGAGGAGGAGGAGGAAGCTTTGAAACTAGGAACCTTTGATAGGCTCTTAGTCTGCACCCTCACCAACATTTAGGGTTGCCTGGTTGCATCTTCAACCTTCACTGCCCCTTTAAAACTACTGAAGAAGTTGGAGAAGAAGCAGCCACAGCTTTCCTCAGTGGTCCTTTCATTTTTTCCCTTACTTCCCATGAGTTGTACTCTATGTGCAGATGGAGGAGGGGTAGAGAAAAGGAACCGGTGGTAGATACTGGAATGGCTTAATCTCCCGTTTCTTCAGTAATTTTAAAGGGGTACAGCGAAAGCTGGTGTTGCAACCTGGCAACCCTCCCGTATATTGCTGCCACACTCCACATAGCTATGATGACTGGCAAGCTTACTAGCAATGGTGCATGCCATTACACCAGTGCAATCATCATAACACCACAAGCTGAGAATATCTGGTGTGAGATCGTAACTACCTATTTTGTTGCGCAGTAATTTTAGGAATGGACCGTGAGTCACCTAAACTACCTTGTGGATCGTACCCCTAATGATTTAGTGTCAAAGGTTTCACTTTATTCATTCACTGAACGGCCTACCATTGACTCAACCGTCAAAAATTAATTCCTGCTCCTCTCTTTTATGAGAATATGAAGTGTTTAGACAAAGCAGTTGGAGCAAATTTACCTAAGTGAAGATGTCAGTGTGGTTTAAAAAAAAAAAAAAGACCCTAGGGCTCCAGTGTTCTGCACACTTGCTTGGGAGTAAAACTCCACTGAAATTGGTGGGTAAACGTGCATAACATTGGGCTGCACCTTTATTTTTTCTTTGTTATATGCTTATATTCTAAACTTCCTCATTTGAAAGCAAGAGTTCATTATATAGGATCAGTCATAACTGTAGTTGATGATCTACAAACAATTGTAACATACACTTTGTACTTTTTTCCTTTCCATTTCTGAGATAGGTTCAGAATACTACTTAAATTTAAACCGTGCAAACCAAAGCATGACTGGGGTTCAGCTGATCGTAACTTTGAAATGGGTTTGGAACATGTTAGAGTGTTTTGACACTTGTTGGAAAGGTAATTTTATGGCAAATACTTTTGTCATTGCAGAAGGCTGCATAGCTTAAAAAGCCCCAAATAATAGCTGTAATGGTAATCATTGTGGAATTAGCAGCCATTTTTTTTTTAAATTCCAGGGTAGAATTTAAGTAGATCAGTGCAGAAGAACACTGTTGTTTCACTGTGCAATCTTCCCTTTTGATGGATTCTCTACTAAAAGGTGTTTTGAAAAATTCAAACATAAAATATTGCAAGAAGAAGGACTGAGAACCTCTGTCTATAATCAGTTTGTAATGCCGGGGTATTCAGGAAGTAGAGCTTTTGAGTCTGTTATTAAGCAGTGGTAAGAGAAGATATCTTTCTTTATATATTTCCATTATATACTACAGCGAAAGAACAGGAGCCATGTCTTCCGTTCGACCTGGCAAACTGACTAAAGACAAAGCTGCAGGCCTGAGTATGTTAAAGGAACATTTCTTGATTAAAAACAACAACACACATCCTGGATTTATTATAAGGCTAGTAGTTTTCACACTAGCCAAAATTGGCCTCTAGGCCAACAGCTTTAATAAGTGCATGTTCAGATAAAGCAAGTAATTCAGTGTGTTAGGCAATGTACCCGCACCTGGTTACATAATATCTGTGTTCATGCAGGGAGCGACACTTGTAAATTAGACTTTCTTGATTAACTTTAATGGTACAGGAGTGCACTCCTTAGATGGGATCCTTACATATAACAGATGGGAGATCATGCCTTCAGCTGTTTCACCCTAATTCTTTTCAGTTAGTCTTAACTCTCAGACCCTGAATATATTTGCAGTGCTGTGTCTGTCTCTTCAGTGTTAGTTCAACAATGTATCTTGTGACATAGCACAGCCGTAACTATTGGTATACCTGGAAGCTTAAATCTGAGAACTGCTTTTAAGCCTGGCTAGTTAGTTTACATCTTTGTTCTGCTTAATTTAAACTACCAGTTCCACTAGGAAGACTTACAAAGATATGAAGAAGCAGTGGTTTGTCCAGGAGAAATCAGTTTGATGACGATGATACTGCTTTACCGCATCCTGCAGTTCTTGTAACATGGATAGGTACACAGCAGACAATAGCTTCTCAAAGGTTTCCATTACTACTTAATTTAGAGTACTAAACATTGGCTAGAGGGGCTTAGGATGATGCACTGCTGGAACACTGCCAGATGAGGATCCACCATGCCAGAGGCCTCTGCTGTACCCATGCAGCGGTATCATACCCCCAGTGGTTTTCCTTCCAGCAGTAGTTGGCAGAAAGCCTGAAACAGGAGTTCTATGGGCAGAGAGAGCACTCTGTTCCCATGGGAAGGGCCCAACTGGGTCTGTCAGATATTTCAACCTGGAGCAGCATGGAAAAATACCTCCCCCACACACACACGCGAACACCCTTTCTCCACACACACACTTCCACCATGACCACTCTGCTCCTCCCCAGTTTCATGGTGGATTGCTGTGCCCATCTTTTTAACAGAGAAAGTGTTTTACAGTCTTACAGCACAATCCTATGCATGTTGAGACAGAAAAAATCCTACAACTAAACATGCATAGGATTGCACCTTTAAGCTTAAGAACATAAGAAGAACCCTGCTGGATCAGACCAAGGGTCCATCTAGTCCAGCATTATGTTCATGCAGTGGCCAGCCAGCTGTCAACCGGGAACCCACAAGCAGGACACGAGTACAACAGCACTCTCCCACCCATGTTCCCACAACTGGTGTACCCTGCCTGTGATACCGGAGGTAGCATATAGCCATCAGGATTAGTAGCTATTGAAGCTTGCATGTCCTCACAAGAATGCTGTGGGGCAGAAGTAACCACTATTCCTATTCAACTGAAGCTACTTGTTCCAAGCTACTCATCAAGTCTATGGCAAAGAAAGGATTTGAGCAGGGGCCTATCACAAATCCATTCACCAGGTAACCAATGAAAACCAGCTCTGTCACATGCAGAGAACTCCCCATGTGTGTGGTGGGAGGGGGAGTGTTTTTTTTAATTTATCTTCTTTGAAAAAGAAAATAGAAGTGGAGTAAAATATTTGTGCCAGTTCTGCAAAAGCCCCAGCAAAGGAGAAAACCCCATCTTTCCCTGAGTCATATGCATGTGCTAGAGGGCTGGAGGGAGGAGCTGAATCTTGTTTCACTTTACATGAGGCTGTTGCAGAAGGCAAAGACAATATGAATCTCAGGGACTGCTTATGTACAGAGTGAATAACTAGCATGCTAGGACACCTGCCCTTCCCTCCCGTTATCTGAATTCTTGGCAAACTTGACTGGTGCAGACTTTTGCAGAAGATAGAAGCATCTCACACTGTGTGTGTCTTCTGCAAAATACAACATAGCAAGGCATACTACTCCCCTGAGTTCTCTGACATGTCTAGAGAACTAGGATGAGAACAGGGCTTGAGTTAGTGACAACCATCGCTGATGGCTGGCAAATAAACTGAATCTAAATCTGTCGAGCCTGCATTTGAGCCTACATTTAAGTCCAGTACTCTTACTGGATCTCAACAATTAGGGCCATGTGTGAATAAGTTAAATGTGGTCACTATCACTTAACATAGATTTATTTATTTATGTATTAGATTTGTATACTGCCCAACTGACAAGTGCCTTCCCAGCAATTTACAATCATAAAACCAAACAACAATAAGTGTTTTATCCCTGAATACCCTAAATTCTTACAGAGAATTTAAAGAGTGGTAAATGGGTTGATTTCCTTATCCTCCCAGTGAATATTTATAGGTAAAGTATAGATTTCAGTCTCTGTTTAGGCGGCAGTCCTATACACACTTATGTGGGAGAAAGCTCCATTCAAAACAATGATACTTCTGAGTAGACACGCATGGGATTGCTCTGTTGGTGACTAAGTGGAAGAACAGCTGGTGGTAGCTATTTCAGATGAATTAAAACATAGTACAAGTTCATAGTCTTATACATGCTGTTAGTAAGACTACTGCTTTACACTGTTCACCTCTTATACCAGGCACACCGACCAATTTCACAGTCAAGTGTTTTGTTATGAGACTAGTAATCTGAATATTATAAGCATTTTCCTTCCTCACCACAACACCCCCACAAGCTTTAGAAAGGGATAACTGCAAGAGTGGCCTTACCACGAAGCAAAGTGAAAACTGTGGTGTACCTCGGTAATTTTAGATCCTAAATGAATGGTTTTGGGGAGGGGGGGGTCTTTAAAGGCCCTGTGTATTACTTCACTTGTGAAACACACAACTAAGTTTTTTCATTGGGGGGGGAAGGGCTCCCCCATTCCATGCTTTACAATGGCTTCTACATTCCTGACATGTTCGAAGAAAACAAAGACTAAAAAAAAAGTTTGCCAACCCCGAAAAAAACCCGTTTGAGCACGGGCAGCTTTGTATTTTAAATTCATTTAAATCATAGTACCATTGTGACTATAGGAAAAAAAATGAGTTTGTGTCTCCTCCCTGAAGCTCTCATCACCTGCCACTCTCTGGGTGGTCATTGGGGGCGGGGCTGAGCTGCAGGCTACTGGACTTTGTCCCCAAGATCAGATGTGAACTCCAACATTGGTCACTTTGGGCACCAGATTCTAGAGGGAACGCCTCTTTCCAGCTTCTAAGTGTGTCATTTTAAAAAGCACAAAAACAGCCCCTGGTCCAGAGTACGGAGAAGGGAGTGTAAGCTAGCACTAGAGGATAGATTAATTATGAATTTGCATATTGTATATTTTAAAACTTGATGCAAGTGGGTGAGATTATTTTAATTGTTTCCATGAAACAGCCAGAGGTTTCAGCTTCTTTTCCCATACTTCCAGCTCAACAGTTAAAAGAGAGTATGTCTCTCTTGTGGTCTCGATTACATCCTGTGTTAGTAGCTGGCAGCATTTCCTCTGTAAAGGCCTCGCTCTCTTTGCCAGGCTGCATTTCTACACATATGAAGAGAACAGAGAGTGGGGAAAAAAGTAGGAGTATGATTTCAGCACTAGAATATGAGGCAAAGCAAAGAAGGTTACAGATATACTCAGTTATTCTAGACCTCCTTGGAGTTAGAAAATAACACAGAAAATAGCTGGTACAAAACATTTAAAACATTTTATGGCTGTTGTATTATTTGTTTGCAAAGGCACTGTATTTTCCTGCAACCCTCTGAAGCAAAACGTGAACTTTCTCCTTGTGAAATATCTTCTGTTTTTATGGCTATATTTCTTGATAAAGGTGAAGCCTTTTACAGCTGTGTTCAAGGACAAATGTAGCTTATTGGAAAAAGGGAAATTCAATTTAATATGCAAACTTGTTTGGGATATAATAATTTAAGTAAAGGAGCCTGTGTGATTATGAAACTGTACACGTGCACCCTGCTGATGCAATTTCTTATAAAGAGTTCATTATGGAATTACTTAATGTCGCCATTTTTAAAGCTAAGGATTCATCTGTTTTAAACATACTTCACATTTCCTTCAATCTACAGTGAAGATTTTTTAAAAATCCTTCCAAAAAAACTTAGCTATTTTCTGCTGCGTTGATGTCAGTACACAGAAGCACTGAAACTGCCGCATTCCAAACACATGAAATGAGCCTACACTAAGTAAGACTTACATTGGATACAACACACAAACTGCAATCCTAAACACACTTACAAGGGATCATGAACCCCACTGATTATAATGGGGAGTTCTAAATGTTCCTATGTTCCTTCCTGGGCAAGGTGCTTGAGTGGGTGGTTGCAGGACAGCTCCAGGCAATCTTGAATGAAACGGATTATCTAGTTCCATTTCAATCGGGCTTCTGGCCTGGTTTTGGAATGGAAATTGCCTTGGTCACCCTGTGGGATGACCTCTGCCGAGAGAGGGACGGGAGAGTGCGACCCTGTTGATTCTCCTGGACCTCTCCGCAGCTTTTGATACCATCAACTATGGTATCCTTCTGGATAGGCTGTCTGGGTAGGAAGTTGGAGGCACTACACTGCAGTGGTTCCACTCCTACTTGGATGGCCGACTCCAGAAGGTGGTGCTGGGGCATTATTGCTCTGTGCCATGGCAATTATGCCATGGGGTTCCACAGGGCTCTATTTTATCTCCCATGCTGTTTAAGATCTACATGAAACCGCTGGGGGAGGTTATCCGGAGGTGTAGGCTGAGGTGCCATCAATATGTGGATGACACCCAGCTCTACTTCTCTTTCTCATCAAAACCAGGTGAGGCAGTGGCTGTTCTGAATCAGTGCCTGGGCACGGTAATGGACTGGATGAGGGCTAATAAACTGAAACTCAATCCAGACAAGACGGAGGTACTGTTAGTGGGTGGTTCGTCTGCCCGGCTAGGTGATATTCAACCTGTTCTGGAGGGGGTTGCACTCCCCCTAAAGGATCATGTTTGTAGTTTGGGGGTGCTCTTGGATCCAGAGCTGTCACTTGAGGCACAGGTGAACTCAGTGGCACGGAGCACTTTTTATCAGCTTAGGCTGGTATACCAACTACACCCTTATCTGGACAGAGATAGCCTAGCTACAGTTATCCATGCTTTGATAACTTCTCGTCTGGTTTACTGCAATGTGTTATACATGGGGCTGCCTTTGAAAACGATCTGGAAACTTCAGCTGGTCCAAAATAGGGCAGCAAGATTGTTAACAAGGACCGGCCAATGAGCTCATATTACACCAGTACTTTTCCAGCTGCACTGGCTACCAGTCTATTTCCGGGCCCGATTCAAAATGCTGGTATTAACATTCAAAGCCCATAATGGCTTGGGGCCAGGTTATCTGAAGGATCACCCCCCTGCATATGTGCCTGCCTGGACTTTAAGATCGTCCTCAGCGGCCCTTCTCCATGAGCCCCTGCCAAAGGAAGTGAGGCGGGTGGCTACTAGGAGGAGGACTTTTTCTGCTGTGGCACCCCGGTTCTGGAATGAGCTCCCTAGTGAGGTTCTCCTGGCACCTACATTGTATTCCTTCCGAAGACCTCTCTGTTTTCCCAGGCATTTTAGCATTTTAGCTTTCTAGACTTTTAGCTTTGCTGTTTTAAATCTGTTATTTTAAATCTCTGCATTGCTGCTAGGTTTTATTCTGGTTGTATGGTTATACTGTGGTTTTAATGTTTTATATATTTTATATTGTTTTATTGTGTGCTGTTTGGTTTTAATTTTTGTGAACCATCCAGAGAGCTTTGGTATAGAGAAAAAATAAATAAATAAATGTTCCAACAGCACCAGGAACACCTGTTGGAAGGAGCAATCCTATGGCCCCTAGACAGAATCTGGGGGTGGAGCCTAGGATAGTTTCGATTCCTGGATCCAAGTTCAGATTCAGTGTTCCAACCTCGGAGCCAGGATTACGTGCTCCCTGCTCTCTTCCCCTCATAGCTAGCATGAAGGGAACCTTGCTGGCTGCCTCTCCAAGGTCACAAAGGCAACCTTGGAGAGGAGGGAAAGGGGAGGTGCGAGTTTGGAGGCTTACAGCCATCCCGATAGGGTTATGCTCTAAATACTTTAGGTTGATTTTTCATGTATTTTTTTCTGGAATATTCTTATATTTTTCACATTTTCTTTGCAACCTTGAAAGCAAGGAAGAATAGTTTAGAACATATATAGAACTTGCTACAGTTGGGAAACTGGAAGGTGAAGTTGTAAGAACCTGACTGTGCTGCTGGACTGGGACGCTCTATTTATGAGTAAATAGAATTCACATTGAACTACTGACTGCTAAGCCACTTCTGAACAAGTTGGCAATTATTGTTTTGAAATTAGTGGCTGCATAATAGCAATCGGACTTGCAAAGTTTAGAATCTTAAGTCAACAGGAAAAGAGCTGCCAAATGGAATATTTTGTTTTTTAAGCAAGAGGATCTTAATTCCTACACACTTGAAAATAACTAGTTCAAAATTCTTAATGTCATATAGCTAATAAGATATGGGCTGTGAGTCTTTCTCCCTACCCACCCCTACCTTGTTACAGCTAACAAGTTGAAAACAAATTTTTAGATCATATTTTGTAATTGCCAAATAACAATAATCTTCAATAAATGTCAACGGTACTTAAACACAGCTATTTTTTTCTGGAATGAGGCCATTGGGTTTAGCTTCTTTAAGAATGTGTGTGTATGTACTGTAAGCATACATGCATGCATGCATATTAGAAGTTTGCACTGACCCGGACTGAGACCCCTGATTCAGTGCTTCAGAAAACAACCCAATTTGAAGGTTGTGTGCCTCAACTCAGTACTGAACCCGAGTCATGATTTGGAAACACAAAGCTTCATGCTTCCCATTGCCTATCATGTGACATCCAAAAATAGCTATGATTTTTTAAAAATCTTTGTCAGAACTGGATGAACATTTCAGCCATAGTCGCCCCTTATAAGGGGATTATGCCTGTAAAATTTTCAGAAACATAACATTGGTGCAGAGGGTTTTGTGCTATGTGTGCTGTGCTATATTTCCAGTTCTTTTTAAACGGAACGGCCAATAATTGGATGAACTTAACAGAGATAGTTGCCCATTCTGAGGGGGTCGAGCCTGCCAAGTTTCAGATTAATTATATGCAGAGTTTCGTGTGCAAGAGCAGCCTTGAAATTTTGAGTGTATCCAAAAGAGGAAGCGCTTAGCTATGTTTCTTGTGAATTATTGTTCTGAACATGACAGACATCCTGCAGACGTAAGAAACCTGCAACGTTTCAGAAGGATAGTAGTCCATGTGGAACCGGAGTCCTCAAATTCACTTTTTGCCCTCCCTGTGAGTTTTTGAGAAATTTGTATGAAAACATAGAATAGAATCATAGAATAGTAGGGTTGGAAGGGGCCTACAAGGCCATCGAGTCCAACCCCCCGCTCAATGCAGGAATCCAAGTCAGAGCATCCCTGACAGATGGTTGCTGTCAAGGGCTCCTTGGAGGGCTCTCTCAGTCTAATCCAGTAGCCAAGTCCAGACACAGACAAAGGGATCCTTTTCAAAGCTTTATTCTTCTTTTACAACTTAATAACTCTACAGGTAGCACTTAGATCTGAGCAGCAGCATCCCTATGCCCTAAGTTGGAACAGTTGGTCCCCGTTTGAAAGGCAATTACTGGCAGACCCCTGAATATAAGGACTAGGGAGAATCCCTCCCCTTTTCCCTTGGATCCTCTGGGCGCAACCGTTCTTTGAGCGCGAACCATTTGGCGCCGCTCTCTGCGTCTGCGCCGCACATCCCCCCCAGTCTGCTATCTGTGCTGAGTGACTCCCTGGACTGCTTTCTAAACTAGGAATGTGGGTGGGAGGAATCTCCGTCAGCTGTTGGTCCTGGGAAAAAAGGAGCGTGCTCCTCTCCCAAAGGAATGACTGCTCTTCCTCAGCATCAGAACTACTCTGGGATTCTATGGGCTCAGTGTCCACCCTGACAGTTGTCCAGTCTCATCTTGAATGCCTCCAGTGTGGGAGAGCCCACTACCAAACAGCATATATCATATATATGCATGCATAGATCATATGCAAAACCGTATATATCATAGGGATGTCTCCAGGCAATAAAGCTGCAAGGTTTCAGAAGAATAGGTGCAGGTTCAGAAGAATCAGGAGCTATGATTGAAAAGCAGTTTAAGGCATTTTTTCATAGTGAAGCCAGGTGGCATTGGAAAAATGGCCATCTCACTAACCCATCCTTGCCCTCCCACAAAGCGCCATAACTGGAGACCCCTTGGTAAAACATCCCCTATGTTTAAAAGGTGGACCTGTCAGTCACTCAAGTCTCAATTTCTTCCCAGCCCCCAATCAGCATTTAGAGACATGAAAGCAAAAGGCAGTATTTTGGGAGACAGCCTTTCCATAGCCAAATTGCAAACGAAATCTCATGGAATGTCCATTTTTGGTTCTGTTCATTTCATAGGGAAGCCTGCTTTGCCTCGGGAAGTACCAGAAATGGTACAAAGGAACCTAATTCAGCTCAGGCTTTGGCTGAATCCAATGTATATCCCTAATACTTATGCATCTTCTAAGGATAAAATCCCTCATTTGATGAGCACACTGTTTTTGTACATACTAATATAGCTAAAATCAATTTGACCAATCCCAACTATCCTTTTATTTATATGTATCTTTAAAAAACTTTTCAGAGAAAAGGATGATTTTTTTCCCTATTCTTTGTACAATGTTGTCACGGGTTTTTTCTCCCTTGTTAGCCAGATGACTAATTAAGGACATTCTGACCTTGGATTCTTAAAAAGACACAAGGAATGGTTTTGGTACTGTGGCATACTCATCCTGGCAGGAAGTCATCATGCTTCAAACCTCCAACACTGTTAACTTCCATTGCTTGAGAATCCCTTTCATTTTGGTTTTATTACCTACACGTTACTTTTCAAGCAAGATATCTCTTGTTTCATGGGCAGCATGAAATAAAAATAACTATTTATACAAGCTGTTTCTGTTTTGCAAGTTTTATCAAATGAAACAAATTTCCTACTCCCAAGTTCAACAAGTTTCTTTTAATTCCTGAGAACTTGTAACACAATACATAGTTATTTTTGAATTCACAATACATTTTAATTAGTATTTGTACAAGCAACTAGCAGAAATGAAAATATGCATGCTAGAAGCCCTGATCTTGTAAACTTTTCTGTTGGTCGTTATGATAGTGTTTGCTCTCACTCTCTCTCATGTGAATACACACACACACTTTAACCACAGATATCAGTTATCCTAGTAGCAACATTAATAATGGTTAACAACAGCCAGCCTTTCTCTTAACTGGAGTACTCTATCCAGCTTCCAACCCTTGTTTCAAATCCTACTCAAGATATTTGGCATTAATGAGATATTTGGCCAAGATATTTGGCATTAATTAACCGTAATAATGGTTAACAACAGCCAGCTTTTCTCTTAACTGGAGTATCCTATCCAGCTACCCATCCTTCTTTCAAATCCTAGTCAAAATATTTGGCATTAATGATGGGTGACACTGTTGATGAAGTATGATTTCAGTTGGTAGGGAAAGGGAATTTGCATGAGGGAGGGCATGTACAGTCTCCATGGCCTAGTTCCGTGGCTAACTGTGCGTGATTGAAAGACATGGTGTGTTACATCTCCCATGATCCCTCTGCTTCTCTCTTTGCTGTCTTACAGCCAGATCCTCTGTGCATACTTACCTTAAAGCCAGTGCCACAGGAATCAGTATGATGTGCTCCAAAGTAATGTTGCATAAGTTTGGAGCCTTTAGTGGTAGACATTCTAGGCAGAACTACACATTTGAGGTGCAAATAAGCCCTGCTCTGATGTTAGGAAATTGAAACTGTGGAGGGTGCATGGTAGGGATGTACGAAAGTCACTTACCTTTTCGCAGGGGTGCTTCGCGGTGGGGGGGAGGCGCTTCGCTTCTCCCCCCGAAGTTCAGGCGAGGGGGGGAGCCGTCCCGCCTCGCCCGGCCGAAATTCAGGCCGGGGGGGGGAGGCTTCCCGCCTCGCCCAGCCGAAATTCAGGCCGGGGAGAAGCTCCCCATCTCCCCGGCCGCAAAACAAAGTGTTAAAAAAAGAAAAAGAAAAAAAACCCATGATAGGCTACGTAACGATTAACGTAGCCTATCACGGCTAGATTTCCAAAATCAGCCGTGATAGGCTACGTAAATCGTTACGTAGCCTATCACAGGTGACTTTGGGAAAAAAAAAAAAGCGCGTACACAAATGGCGGCGGCCTATGGGCGCCGCCATTTGCGTTCCTTATTTGGTCCCGGTAGTCTACATAAATCTTTACGTGATATGAAGTCCAGTGGTGAGAAAGCAGCATTATTTGCAGGGGTGAATGAGCAGATGTGAGAAGAAATAAGTAAATTCCCCTACCACCCATCAATTATCCCATAGAAATGCCAGCCCCCCTATATTCATGTTACATTAATACATGCTGGGGTTGGAACCTGTGTTTGCTCAAGGAATAGAAGATTGATTGATGGAAGGATGGATGGATGGATGGATGGATGGATGGATGGATGGATGGATTGAAGGTATTTCTATACTGCCTTTCTGAAACGAACCAAGGCAACGTGCAAAAAATTCAAAACAATAAATCAGTAATCAGATAAAAACAAAGTAAAACAATAAAAGCAACATTGTGAACTATGATAACAATTTACAAAGTGAAGTTAAAAAGATGCATCTTGACCCTCTTCCTGAACACAGAGAACGGGAACCAGTCACAACTCCAAAGGGAGAATGTTCCAGAGTTTAGGAGCAACACAGGTGGACATGTGGGCCTCTGCAAGCAAGGGTGTCTTCAGAAGGGCCTCTCCTACTGTTCTTAATAACTGAGCAGGTTCATACCGAGAGAGGCAGTCCCTCAGATAAGCAGGCCCAAAGCTGTTAAAAGCTTAAAAGCAACACTGAATTGAGCCCGGAAAACAACTGGCAGCCAGTGCAGATCTTTCCATACTGGGGTGATATGATCACAATAACGTTGAATGGTTAGCAACCTGGCTGCCTCATTTTTCACCAGTTGAAGCTTCCAGATGCTCTTCAAGAGTAGCGGCACATAGAGCACATTGCAAGAATCTCACCATAACATAACCAAGGCACAGATAACTGTTGCCAGATCACACTGTCTAAGGTAGTATAGAATGATCTATAAGAGTATACATTCTCTATTGCCTTCTTCCCCATCTCTGAAGTTTAATCCCAACATTCAGTCAAATGAATGTAGCATTTTTCTAGATTGCAGCCAACTTCAAATGCCAGAAAAGTAGGGTATAATTTATGCTGTATTAATATTTTAGTCCTGAAGGTTCTACTCGGTGCCAACTTTAAATAACAATAACTTAGATTAGCATGGCTATCCTAGTATATTTCATCCAATACTAAGGGCGTAATCCTATGCAGGTTTAGACAGCTGTAAGTTGCTTATTATGAAGGAGGTTTGGTTTGCCTGTATTTTTTCAACCTTTGTTGCAAAGGACACAGGGTACAGTCCTATTGAGATTCCCATCAGCCTCCAAACTCAGAGGTCGATGGGGATCCTGTGTAGAGCAGGAGGCGCACAGAGGCACTCTTCACCTCCGCACTCCTCCCACTCTGTATTTCAGCTAGATGTGGTATTTTTGCCCATCTAGATGAGGCATCGGGGAGGGGAGGAAACTGGGGGTGGCTGGGGATAGCTTATATCTCTGCTTCCCTAGTGTCCTCCTGTCCCTGCTACTGGCACACCTTTGCGACCTTGGAGAGGCAGCCAGCACTGTGCCAGTGTCAAGGGAGTGGTAGAGGGGGTGGGGAGCTCAGACCCCTGGGTCTGAAAACAGACCACTGTCTCCGACCTTGGATCCAGGAATCCAACCTATCTTATGGCCCCCCAGACCCTCCAGCCTTAGGATTGCTCTCACAGATTAATGGGAGAGCAAACCTATGGTTCCAGGAGAGCATTCTGAGTCCATAGAATTGCCACCACTGAGGCCGTAGATACTTCTATGACCTCGGGGGGGGGGGGGCTCCAGTATCCTTCCCTTCCCCTTTACAGCTGCTGCAGGAAGAACTGCATCACCTGCTTTCCAAGGTTGCAAAAAATGGCCTGACAGAGGTCAGAAAGGAGGCATGCCAGTGGGCAGGGAGGGGAGTGGAGAGGCCAGATACAAGGAATCCTATAGTCTCTCTAGTCCCATCAGCAAGCCTGCTCTAGATGAGCTCAGAGGCCTGTTCAGAAAAAAAGTAAAACACCGAGGATGAAGAGATGAAAATTGCCTCCATTGCTGCTCCCGCCCTGCCAGCAGCAGCTCAGCAGGGTATTGGATCCACAGAAGCCTCTCATGAATGTGTAACCCATAGCATTGCACCCTAAACAGCTAGTATCTCAAGCTATGCATTTTAAAAACAATCTGACCAAATAATCCCTTTGGAGATACCATGTAGGAGAAGTGGTCAGATGTGCCTTTTGCCATCTTAGCCAGCTGCAGAACTGTGGTAACATCCAGATTGGACTGCTCAACAGAGCTCTATGTACAGCTGCCCTTGAAAAGTGTTTAGGAACATCAGTGGATCCAAAATGCAGCAGACAGACAGACTTTAAACAGGGTTCACTGTGTGAAGCATACGGCTCTGATACTGTTCCCATTGCACCTGCTGCCTTTTTGATTCTGAGGCCAGCTCAAGGTGCTGGTGTTCAATTTCAAAACTCAGAGGGAGCAATCCTATGGCTGCTAGACAGTGGCTAGACAGCCATAGGATATCTCGGTTTCCAGGAATCTACCTCCCCGCACTTCCACACTGCCTCCGAAGCAGGACAGAACAGCCCCGTCCTCCATGCTCGCAAGAGGAGCGTGGAGCGGCCGGAAAGGGGCATGGCTGGGGGCGTTCCAGGGCAGGGACAGCGTAACTGCCTGTACGACACGTCCTATGTGTCAGCATAGCAGCCTCCTTCCCCACTCCGTCCTCCTACTGCTAGACAGCTGCAATCTGCTGTCTAGCTGAAAAAGCAGGGCAGGAAAAGCACAGAGGGAACAATCTCCTCTGTTCTTCTCCTTTCCTGCTTTGGATAGGTGGCTGCCTCTGAGTTTGGAGGCGGCCGCTTATCTGGATAGGATTCCTCCCTAAATTATTTTGGGCCAGGATACATGAAGGACTATATCATCCCACACCTACCTTTGCATCTGCTCTATTCAGTATCTGAGGCCGTTCTTCATTTTCCTGATGTCCATCTTCACAGTGAGGCAGGTAGGCATAAGTGATTTGGGCCTTTTTTGCCATGGTGTCATGACTTTGGAGCAAGCAGTGAAAACCTGATTATTTAAGAAACCTTTTGGATGCTGCTGTGGGCTGCTCATGGTTTCATTGCTTTCTTTCATTTTTGTGCTCCTGGACTATCGCATTTTTATGTTATTCTTAAATTATCTGCTGTGTTGTGGGTTTTCCTATATAATTGAAGATTCTTTTGTAAGCAGTGTATTCCTATGCATATCTATTCAAAAGTAAGTACCATTCAATTCAATAGGACTTACTCCTAAGTACATGTATAGAATTGCACTGTTATTACTGTAAATAAATAAATATACTTTCTAATGGTAAGAAATCCGCATAGAGAATTTTGTAGTTAATCAGCTGTTCAACCATTAAATTCTATAACTGTTTACTAGGGAGTAAGTCCCATTGAGCTCAGTGAGACTTACTGCTGAGTAAACCTGCTTAGTATTGCATTGTAATTAATGCTTATATAATTTGACAAACTAGCTCTAATGTAGATTGATTTAGACATTTAGTGCTTGGGTTTTGCCAGAAAGATAAAATAAATCACTAGGAATTAACCAAATTTTGGTAATTAAGCAACACTATAGATGCTGAAAAATAGAACAAAAGTAAAAAATACTGCTTTAATCCCAAGAGTTATGGAAATGGAACCTTCATCTGTAACTTAATGTGTCCTTCATCACTATTACTTTATTAATATGCTTGCAAGTTGTAATTCTTGACAGATATAGAGAGCAGATCATGGGTCACTGCTGCTGTGCAACCTCCATTTATTCTGATTAGGTTTATGTAGAACTGCAATGAATGGGGGTTTGCAGCAGCAGTTCTTGATGTCTGGCAAGTGGCTTCCATACTCAATGCACTTCTTACCAAAAGAAAAGTTACACATGAGAAACATTCTTGACTACCTCAAGGAACAATTCTTCAAACTTTTACTTCAAATGAATAAACTCTGAAAAATTCATGGCTAAGATATGTCCTTTAAAATCTAAACACTAATTACTCATGGCTGAATTTATACAGTCCTTTACCCATTAAATTCCCCTGAAGTACAAAATACATGTGTTGTGATGTCAAGGAAAATAATTGCAGGAAATAAGTTACTTTTCATGTATTTATGAGCTGTGCATAATTAATAGTTAGGAGTTCAACTTTGGTTCAGAACTAACCTTATGCATGCCTCCCACCAATTTTAGCATTGCTTTGAACTTCAATGGAGAAAACAGTCAATATTCAGTTTTTAAAAGATGATTTATTTTTACTGCTCCAGCTCTTGTAGCTTTTAACAGCAGCTCGATACACACAAATTAAATAGATGAAACTTTCCCCCATTACGTTATCCCTATGTCATGAAAAGCTTCACCTGCTTAATTTCTGTGTAATTTCTCACAAGAGCAGGACTGGAAAAATAGTTGAGAACCTTAAGGAAACTTATATCTTCTGATTGCAATTGTTTCTTGGGCACCCTGGAATTCTGAAGTAGATTTCAGAAACAGTATACTCTTGTTCATTGAACAAGAACACATTTCTTGGATTCAAAATACATATTTCACTTTGTAAAGAAAATGGTTTTTATACAACTCAGCATACATGATGCAACATGATTTATATGGATTCCTTTGGCTGTATAGTACAATTTACAGTAGTAAGATACAGTTGGTGAAATAAATATATAAGAAGTAGACATGATTGCTTTTTAAACCGTCAACTACTCATGATACATAAAACTACTACTACAGTTCAGAAGTGTTCAAGCTTCATTTTAACAAATGCTTTTCCCGGATGATAGTTTGGAACGGATGGTCAGATCATCATCATCATCATCTCATTTATATGCCACTTTCCCACAAAAAGTGCCAAAGCGGCTAACGAAACAGCAATGCAACAACAAAAAAGCATACCAATACATCATTATAACAGGACCTCATTACAATTATAAACTACTCATTTCACTGATACTAACATAACATTTCAGATTAACTACAAAATAGGCAAAATCAAACATTGCAACACAAGATCAATCAGTAGTATGTAAACCAGAGCCGAATAAACGAAAGCTTTCCTATGCATTAAGGCTTTAATTAACACTATGAACTGCAACAGTTCAAACAGAATGCCAAACCATAGTTTTCCTAATAGAACCCACACTATGGTTTGAGCTTCCAGACAGAAAGACATATCACGGCTTGTTTAATTTTTTATTTGCTCAGCATTCAGCTTCATACGTTCACTCCAATCTCCATGGTGTGGCAGCTTCTTGAAGTGGAGCAATGTCAGGAAGCATGGTTTGTCAATTCAGACATAATGGCAACCTTACGGCAGAATCCAACAGGGTACTTACACCCCTGCTGATTCTCTTCTGCCCTTCCAACTGCATTGCACAAGCGGCCCCCACCACTTGTGTACAGCAATTTAGCACTTGCCAGGGCAACCTGAAATGAGCAGAAACACTTGTTTCTGGAAGGAGGCAGGTCGGTGGAGCTCGCTTATGAGAGCTTTTAAATAAGATGAGATTATGGCAGTAATAACTGATCAGACATCTGCATTACAATAGCCATGATTGTTGGTCTTCCATGATACTCTTGACAGGATTGCTAATTTTTTTTCCTGATAGGTAGGTGAAATTTTTCCTGCCATGGAGATTAACTGATGGACAAAGCTTCAGATGCTAATTTCCACCTATGGTGCAGTGGCCCAGCCAGGAGAAAAAAAACTGGCATGTGGAAGATCAAAAAACTGAATCAGAATGGAGTTAAGAAAAAAAAACAACTCATCTCATTAGGTCTAATTAGAGCTACTACACAAGGAATGTGGCAGTGTGCAAATTACACTACCAATTTCATAAATTATTTATTACATTTATTATTTATTACAAAGAAGTTGTCTTTGGATGACTGACCACTTAGCATGCAGTTGTCCAATATTTTTCTCAAGAATAGTCCCATGAACTTGCATGGACAATTGGCTTTAGGATTGCAGCTTTAAATTGAATTAAATTATTGACAAAAGGGAACAAACAATCCTTAACTTTAAAAAAGTAATAATCCTATATTGTGAATATGAATGCAGTTACTTGTAGAAGATAAAATGGAATGGAACATTTGTCTTAAGTTTCACACGGAAACTTATTTTGGCACTTTAGAATAGGGAAAGTCAGTGTCTGGACCATGAACCTCCAACACAGGTAGCATAGCTTGTAACAGAGCAATTGCTTTAAAAATGCTTTTAAAATATTCCAAGCTGTTGAAGTGATAAGTTGTTGATCAGGTACAAGGCTCTGTAGCATGTCCATTTGGCTTAAAGATAATAGATGGTGATGGCTGAATTGCCAAGTGTCTGAAAAAGTGGTCTGGTCCTTAAACAGTAAGTTGATCCACAGGTGAAGTTTTTCATGCCACAGAGATGGACATGATCACCTGACATCCACTGATCAAACTGTTCTTAAAGGACCCAGTAAAAAAATACTGGCAACCCTATAAGAGACCTAGATGATGGCTACCACCCGGGAACTGCATATGGCAGATAGCCTATAGTTGTGTGGGATTATTTTAAGGGATCATTGAGAAAATCCAAATATATTTCTTATATACGTTGCACTTAGAAGAGTTACACAGTTACATGATACACCTTTGCCATTGCTACCCAGACAGCTCTTGCTTGCCACAGCTCTTCTCCCTCTTCCAGGAGGGCTTCTTCCTCCCTACAAATGCTTCTTCCAGAAAAGAAGTAGGGCCATGCCTGTTTCTTAAATCACATATAACAAGCTAGCCTGCTCGTTGACACTGTCTTCTTCCTGATAGGTACAGGGTTAGTTCTGCAATGCTATACCATACAACTATCTTTGTGTTCCAGTCTGCTGTTTGGTTTCTTTTTAACAGCAGCCCCTCATGCCACATGGTGTAAAACCACCAGGAAGATTCAAAAGGAGCTGTGATTCAGTAAGAGAACGTCCACTTTTCAGACAAAGACACCCTGAAATTGCCATTTTGGTAAGCCAAAGTAGCTTTCTGGGATTATGGCCATGGCTAATTGAATAGCTAGTTTCCCCTTGAGAAATGGCATGAGGATTTAAGATTTTTCTTAATCTTTCAAAACCAAAGTAAGGGAAAGGAGACAGTAAATGAGGAATAACTTTGAGCTCAGTGTTTTTCTATACACAAATGGATTTGGATTTCAGAGCATACATGGCAGGAAGGGACTATATAATTATACTATTCTTACTGTTTGCTGATTAGTTTCATCTGCTTATCTTTTTACAACCACTAATCTATACCATATCTTTCTTGGTAGTCATTCTTAGGCCTGCCTATAGAAACATAAGTTCAGACACATTTCTGGCATACTAAAGGAATTAATATGAAGAATTCAAGACTTGGCCTTTTCTCTGTCAAAACATGCATAGGATTGCACCCTAAATATTTTTCTTTATTTGCCAACTAGGAATATGTTCATAAGTAGGTTTTTCCCTCTTATTTATTGTCTATCACAGTTATTTATATCCTGCCTTTCAGGATACAAATCCTTCCAAGACAGTTTGCAAGTAACAAATATACATTAATAAATCATAACAAAAATATGAAAATGTAACTATTAAACTCCCTCCCACAAGGTAGTTGGTAGCAGGGGGCCTGGGGGGATGGGGGGCAGGGAAGAAACAGTCCAGCTGGAACAGTCTTTCAGATAGTCTTTGCCTGCCTGCCTGCCTCTCTCTTAGAATTCTTCCCAGGGCAGTTAGTGGTAGTTGGAGCTGTGGTGAAAGGAGAAAGTCCAGCTGCAACTCAGTGCAACTTACTTCTTAGTAGACATGTATAGGATTGCACTATTAGTCATTATTCATGTTTACTTGCTACTCCAAAGCTATCTAAAGAAATCAACATTAATCAACAACATTGGTTTCTGTAACATTTCCTTCTTCTTCCAAAGACTTTTTCTTCCATTGCTGTAGGTTATGAAATATTGTATACTACAATTTCTCACATTTTCCATAGATCTTTTCCCTTGGTTGCTTAGTTCAGATACTTTCAGTTCTCACTTGAAGTAACATCTGTGTGGCAAGCTCATCATTTTAATCTAGTCCTCTTCCATAAAATCTTTTCTGGCTTCCATCTTTTAAGGAGGCATTTATGTGCTAACACCAAATTATTTGCTGACTAGCATTTTTAAGGAGATATCTAGCACCGTGCATGTTCAGTACTTACTAAACTATTCACAAGTTGCACGTTTCCATCTTGAAATACATCATGGTACACTCTTTATAAGTGACATACTATTACTAAAATAAACATGTATTACTCTGAGCTTTTACTAGCAAATAGCAGCTAGCTAAAAAAAAAAAAAAAGTGTTAGAGCCCAATAGATAACAGTTGTTCAAAAGGCAAATTATTTAACCAGCAATATGCTTGGCTGTTAGTATGTTTTCACCTGCTGTATAGCAGCTCAGTCCTATTTGAGTGGCGCTTTACCCAGAAGTCCCACACATTTCAATAAATCCTAGTGAGCATTAGTTGACAGTTAATCCCGTTGAACATAGTGGAACATTAATAGCAATGGGCTGTATGTATTGGATTTCATTGACATCTTTGTTTCTTTGTGTGTTTTATGATGCTGAGAATAAGATCCTTTCTGGCACACAAGGCTTGCTTCCTTTAACTGGGGAAAAAATGTAGGAAAATGAAATTATGTTGAACAAAATCTGAATTTTATCCACCTCCCTGAAATTGATGCATATTCCAAAATGTCACTTAAGTTACCACTGTACTGCTTAAAATGCCACTATCCATTTAACAGAACCACAGTTCAACTTAGGAGAATAACTGAAGACAATTAATGCAACCAGTTGAGAATGTTGGTGCCTATAGTACTATCACAACAAAAACATCAAGGCTAATGTGGAATTTTTATGACATATTCCCCTTCTATATCTATTATTTGATGAATGCATATAACAGTATATATTTTCCAGACATAGTAACTTCTGCATTAGCCCCGACTCTGGAATGCCCTTCCCAAAGAGGCTTGACTGGCACAAACATTTAGTCTTTTCCATGCCAGGTTAAGGCCTTTCTATTTTCCCTAGCATTTTAAATGACATTCCATTCAATTTGGTTTTATGTTTTTACTCTTTTTTAAAAAAAGTTTATTTATGTTGTATTGCTATGGCTTTTTGTTATTATATTGTATTTACAGGTTTGTATGAATACCTTTATTCACACTTTTGTACACTGCTCTGGAATCCTGTTGAAGGACTGTTAGAAAATATTTGAAATAAAACCAAATAAAAAATAACATAGGCTGCAATCATTTAGTTACTTGGGACTAAGTCCCATCGGATTAAGTGAGCCTTAATTCTTGCAGTGCATAGGATTCCACTGTAAGAAAATTGTTTTCTTTACTGAAAACTTTCAGAGGTAGGTCTTACTGAGATGTAAAGAAAATGTGGATTTCTTAAACCCTAGAATTCATACTTTCTAAGTAATAGCATCCTGTGACACAAAGGGCAGAGTTCCTCCTTTCAGAGTACTCTTTTCAGAATTTACCATAATCCTTTAATTCCTGTAATTGGGTCTAGGTACCTGGAGCTTTAAAAAAAATACCTAGAGCTGGATAGAGAATGCTTGTATTTTTCCAAATTCTAATTACAGCATAGAGTGGGGAAAACCTAGAACAGCTACATTTCTTTGGGAGCCTTTTATCCCTTGGAAACACAATAATGCCATTCCATGGTTTTCTTTACTTTTCTGTATCATATTATAGGTAGGCTATAATATGGATGAATCATGTCAAAAGTCTAATGGTAATTAGACAGCAACAAGCTTGCACCTTAATCCTAGAGACGTGTAAGTTACAATGTCAGATGGAGCAGCTGCGTGTGTAAGCACTACCATTATAAATCATGTAGGATAAAGAATCAAAGCCAGTTTCAATTTTAATCTCTTGTAACACCATTCTATCAAATATTAGACAGGTAAAGGTTACACGGATGTTGACCCAAATGACTTTTAAAACAGCATGCATGTTGATTCGTTCCGAAGGCTTTCTCATTGTGACTCCATCCCATCTTTGTCTTTTATTGTTATGCTTAAAGCTATACAAACTATCAGACGTGTTGATGGTGGAGGCTGTTCAGGGTAGTGTTTGTATGGGAGCATGGTCTGACTTGCCAGTACAACAGAATAATTATGACATCAAGATATTAACTGGAAATTAAGGGATATATCCAATGTTAGTCGTACAGTAGACCCATTGAAATGAATGGGACCTAAGTTAGACTAACATTGGATACTTGTTTTGTTTGCAAACAATATTGCCATTGTACAGAAGCAACTGGATAGTGCAACACTATCATTCAATAGTAAGGTTTAATTTAGAACCTACCTGTAATAAAGTTCCATTTTTAGGAGTTCCTCATTGTGATGTGTTTTATTTGCACAGATTGCAGGTCAGAGAGTTAGTGAGAGATGAAACATCTAGGTGGCAACCTTTGACTCTTCATTGTGCAGAGTAACTCTCAGTTGAGTGAGCTGACTTTTTCCAAGTTGCCAGGCCCTGAAGTTGGCATAATTGCTCAGTTATGCAATACTGCAGGGCTGTGGTAGATGAGGCATACCTAGGGTTTTTTCTTCTGAGATGTGCATAGATCTAGCAGCTCATTTTTCTAAGGGTCTTTGAAAACCTCCTGTACACACTTACTTGGAATTAAGTCCTATTGAACACAGTATGTCTTACTTCTAAGTAAATATGCATAGGGCCAGTTGGCAGATATGCAGTTTTGACTGCTGAAGTCCGTAGGCTTTTATCCATCAATTTCAACATGATCATTATTCCCTCTGAAATTACTATGCTAGAACGGCTTTCTTATTTATTTATTTATTTATTTTCTATACCGCTCAATAGCCGAAGCTCTCTGGGCGGTTCACAAAAATTAAAACCAAATAGCACACAGTAAAACAATTTGAAATATACAGAGCATTAAAACCACAAAATATCAATACAGCCACAATAAAACCTAGCAGCAATGCAGGAGTTTAAAATACAAATTTAAAATAGCAAAGCTAAAAGTTTAGAAAGCTAAAATGCTAAAATGCCTGGGAAAATAAAAAGGTCTTCACCTGGCGCCGAAAGGAATACAATGTAGGTGCCAGGCGAACCTCACTAGGGAGTTCATTCCAGAGCTGGGGTGCCACAGCAGAAAAAGCCCTCCTCCTAGTAGCCACCCGCCTCACTTCCTTTGGCAGGGGCTCATGGAGGAGGCCCGCTGATGATGATCTTAAGGTCCAGGCAGGCACATATGGAAGGAGGCGATCTTTCAGGTAACCTGGCCCCAAGCCATTAAGGGCTTTAAATGTTAATACCAACACTTTGAATCGGGCCCGGAAATAGACTGGTAGCCAGTGCAGCTGGAAAAGTAGTGGCGTAATATGAGCTCATTGGCCAGCCCTTGTTAACAATCTTGCTGCCCTATTTTGGACCAGCTGAAGTTTCCAGATCGTTTTCAAAGGCAGCCCCACGTATAACGCATTGCAGTAATCCAGACGAGAAGTTATCAGAGCATGGATAACTGTAGCAAGGCTATCTCTGTCCAGATAAGGGCATAGTTGGTATACCAGCCTAAGCTGATAAAAAGTGCTCCGTGCCACTGAGTTCACCTGTGCCTCGAGTGACAGCTCTGGATCTAAGAGCACCCCAAACTACGAACGTGATCCTTTAGGGGGAGTACAACCCCCTCCAGAACAGGTTGAATATCACCTAGCCGGGCAGACGAACCACCCACT
Source organism: Heloderma suspectum (assembly GCF_057233095.1). Taxonomy (NCBI): domain Eukaryota; kingdom Metazoa; phylum Chordata; class Lepidosauria; order Squamata; family Helodermatidae; genus Heloderma; species Heloderma suspectum. The sequence continues at coordinate 179,461,098 of NC_139458.1, read as the reverse complement.
AACAGTACCTCTGTCTTGTCTGGATTGAGTTTCAGTTTATTGGCCCTCATCCAGTCCATTACCGTGCCCAGGCACTGATTCAGAACGGCCACTGCCTCACCTGGTTTTGATGAGAAAGAGAGGTAGAGCTGGGTGTCATCCACATATTGATGGCACCTTAGCCCACACCTCCGGATAACCTCCCCAGCGGTTTCTTGTAGATGTTAAACAGCATAATTCTTCAGAGTTATTATGCTGAAGCTTTGAAATTAGAATCATTTTTTCCTATCTTTCTTTTGGCCAAAAAACAACATTTGAGGCGGCTAACAAGATTAACCAAATTAATTAAAAATTAAAACACACAATAAAAGAAACCGCACCAACCTGTTTGTACAACAGATCAGCTTACATGCTAGAGGCCTGCCTGAATAAAAACATCTTTGCCTGTGGGCGAAGGACAACAGGGAGGGGGTCCAACCTAACCCCGCCTCAGCAGGGAGTTCCAGAGCCCAAGAGTGGCCACCAAGAAAGCCCCCTCTCGCATCCCCACCAAACTTGCCTCTGATGGCAGTGGTACCAAGAGAAGACACCCCCCCTCGGTTTTAAAATTCGAGCAGGATCATGTGGGAGAGGATGTCAGGTAGCCTGGTCCCAAACCATCCAGGACTTTATAGTTCATTTGAATTGAGCCTAGAAACAGACCAGTAGGCCAGTGAAGCTGTTGTAACAAGGGAATCACGTGCTCCCTGTAAGTGTCCCTGGTCAACAGTCTGGCCGCAGCATTCTGGGCCAGCTGAATCACTTCCAGTAATCTGGCTCTGTAACTTCTAAGTCTAGACTTCCACCCTTCACAGCCACATAAGCCATCAATGTCCCCAGAGCAGAAGATCCCAGGCTGCAATCTGGGGACCTTTTCCTCAGCAGTAATTTCCAGAGTAATCTTACTCACATTAAGTGGTTGCCTGCACTCCAAGCACCCAGTTTTGTAGCCATTACAAACATACACTTGCTGTCTATACTTTGCTTTTTTAGGGGGAAGGTATAAAGAAATTTTAAAGCATCCTGCCCGCAACTCTAGGCTAGATTTCTGAATAGCCCTTTTTTCTGCCATATAATGCACATTCATCTCACAGAATCTCCAGCATGGCAGCGTAAGCAATAAAGTAAAATAAAATCTGTATTTTATATTTCAACTGATGTATTTGTCTTGTTTTGTTGGATTGACTGTTGACTGCTTGAGTCGTGCAGAGGGTTTATAATATCTAAATCAGATCTTTTTTTAAAAAAAGTGTTTGAGTAGTTCTAGTAGGAACCTATTTATTTGATGAGGAGCCGGGTCTGGCGCTTTCATAGCAGTTTCGCAATTCCTGTCTGCGCCTGTGTAGGGATCGTATTACTGGAGATCACAAGGCTTTGGCACAACGTCTGGAGTTCTGTCAAGAGGTTTTTTTATTTTTTAATGCAGGCAGATTCACTCTCCTGCCACTAGGGTAGCTTGCAGTCTCCACGTTTGGGTGCGGGAGAAAGAGAGGCGGGTTTTTAGTTTCGTGTCTTGATGAGGCACTAGTGCAGAAGTTCATTTCAAACTCTCGAGTGAATGGAGTAGAGTATTCGCGCCGATGCGGACTAGGTCGTTCAATAACTTGAACAGGTTACTGGACCTGTTTAGAGGTGGCTTTGCCCCTGGAGATGCAAAGCGTCGGAGAAGCGTGAAGCGTCCTGGCAGGGCCCGCATTAACTCCCCGTTTCTCCAACCTAAGTGCGAGAACGTGTTCAGGCCAGAGTCGGTGAGGAGACTGCGTCCAGAGACGCAGTTTTGCCTCTGCCCGGCGAAGCACAGTCATAAACACAGAAACGGAATTCCGGCACCTCCTTCCGACCCTCGCCGTTGCTAACACAATGCGAGAAGGCGGGAGGTGGATGTTTTTCTCCTCTCTCTCAGTCATACTTCAAGCCCTGTCTATAGTATCTATCACAGCCCGAAGGATTGCGGCGCTTTTGCCGAGTCCTTGCTGCTTTGTTTCAGAAGAAGCGGGGAGGGGGTGTCTCACTTAAATACACACAGCCGCCTCGCCTTGGCTGGTTGTTCTCCTCCCGTCCGCCGTCGGAGAACTCTTGGCCCGACGCGCAGTGCCGCCACTGGCGCGCACCGACAAACCGAGGGAGAGCGCGCCGACTGACTGGCTGCCCCGAGGAATGCGCGGTATGCAGGAGGCAGGAGCAACCATTCGACGGGGCGGAGAGGGGGGAAGGGAGCGGCCGGAGCTTGCTGCAGACGCAGAACCCCGCGCACTTTGGGAAGCAGCCCGCGCCCCGGGGCGAAAAGGCGAGCGGCGCCAAGTGCCCAAGATTCCACTGTCGCCGCTGCAGCGTGGAGGCGTGTAGGCGGTGCGGTGCCTCCACTGGGCTGCGCCCTCACCCCCCCCTCCTCTCGGGTGCGCGCTCTCTGTGTTTCTCGCTCTCCCTGGGCGGTGGTTGAGGCCGCTAGTAGGTGGGATCGAGGCTGCCGCTGCCGCGAGTAGCAGGAGTCGAGAGATCAATGAAGTGACTTTTATGGCAGGCTTGGTGGCTGGTTCTATCGGTCCAGCTTGACTTTGCTGCCGCCCGTAATCCCGGGAGAGGGAAGGAGGACGACAGGGCGCGTTGCATGAGAAACTCAGCCAAGGGAGAGGGGGGTGGGGGCGGAGGAGGCGTCGAGCCAGCCAGCGGCAGAAGGAGAAGAGGAGCCCGGTCCCAGCAGCCGGGGAGGGAGAGGCGCTTCCCAGTGGTCGCCTCCCTCAATCGCGCGCCAGCCAAGTTGCCGCAGAAGTTGCTTCCCGTCCGGAGGGGAAGCTCGGGCTTAGGCTGGGCGATGATTTTCCCCAATAGCAGCAGTAACTCTGCGGGCGGCGGCAGGACTCCTTATAGGAAACAGGTAAAAAGTGTGTGTGCGGTGGGGGGGGGGGTTAGCTTACTATGTTTGTGTGTGGGGGGAATATGGGGGTGGGGAGAGACGGGAGGAGGTCTTGGCGAGAGGAAGAGGGGTGGGAACTTGCCGGAGTTGTGACTTGCTCTTGAAGATCTTGTGAACGAAATCTCTCTCCTCCCCCCCCCCCCACACACCTACCCCAGTCTGGCAGACAACAACCCTGTGTCTGATTTTCTTCATTTTTTTCTTCTTTTAAAGTTATGTCTCGTTTGACTGCCTTTAAAAAAATACGGTAAGGTTTAGGAAATTAGGACATCTTTGCCTCGTTGTAATAGGTTAGGCAGGAGACTCTAGTCTGGGCAACTTCACCCAGACGGGGCGCTACAAAGTTGTCTATCTGCAAACCAGGGCAACTCTCGATAAGGCTCTGTTGAACCCTCGCAGCAAGTTTTTTGTATTCTGTTTTCTTTTTAAAGATTACTAGAGTCTGCGACGACATGAGTTGGAAACCGAAACTTTAAGGCCGACAGTTTCCGTTTCTGTCGAAAGAGCCAGGAGAGAGTGGGGAACACCCCCACCCCCAAATCTCATGTTTAAACACACGCCACTCGGAAAATTGTATTTTCATGGAGTTTGATGTGCCACTGGGGTGGGGGTGGGTTGTTACCCCAGGTTAAAACAAATTTGGGATAAAACACCCTTTTGCTTTAGTAAAAAAAAAAAAAAAAAATCCCCACGGAAGCCTGAAATTGATGCACTCATGTCCTTTCCCCTCTATAATCTGTATGGGAGTGTGGTTAAAATGTGTTGGGGGTAATTTACACAACATTATTGTTTTGTTTGTTTCTCCCGGCCTTCTCCACTCAGTCTCAGACTGCAAGAAAATTGGTTTCTAATAAATACGATGAATCTGTTGTCTCAGTCTGACATGTTGATTTAATTGTGTCCCAAACAGGGACATTCTAGTAGGCCAGCCTCCTAGAATGGTTTTGCCAATATGCTGTTCTAAAAGAGGGCAGTTGGAGAGAAGATATCTAGCTGTCTTCTAAACTCTGTTGTTCATTAGAAAGCAGGTAACTTTCGAGTTTTGCTCTGCCCCTTCTCCACAAAATCATGTTGCTTCTGTGTATATATGTTTGTATACACACAAGCAAAATGCGAGTATGTGTGTATACAGAGACACAGGCTTTCATCCTAATTCACGGAAGTTTGCGGGCTCTTTACATGATGCCGTGAACCTCCAAGGTGTCTTCTGCACTAAATGCCCTTTGTTCCATTTTTAAATAGATCCGCAGATAATGAGCTATCAAATTACGCCGTTGTGTTCTGCTTGAGTTTCCTCCATGAAAAGAGGAAAAGCGGCAAGAAGAGGAGGGAGATCAATGAAAGATAATGGAAGACTCAGATACGGGAGAAGGAGGTGGGAAGGGGTAGGAGAAAAGAAAGCACGTGAAAAAGGAAGTTTTTGTGATCCTGCATTTAAAACGTAAGCAGAAAGCCGAATTTTAAATGCAGGATTTTAGGCTGGTGTAGAGATGCCCACACACACTTTCTCTGTTGCGGTGATCATCAGCAAGAAATTTGGCTGGGGGACATACCGAGTGATTTTCTTGGAGTATGGAGTTGGACCTTTTGTCTGTCACTTAAAGGGAGTGAATCAGTAATTGATGACTTCAGTGAGATAACAATAGTGTAAGTAGTCAAAGCTTGTAGTATGATTCTTGTATTACAGGCAGTAGAATCCTCCTTTGTTTCAGATTCACTATGAATAAATAAGGAAATAGCTATTGATGATGCACACTTCTGCGAAGAATTTCAGTACAAGTGTGCATTTACTCTTTAAAGCTTTCCCATCTTTTGATAATGTTTCAGGATATTAGGCATTTCATGAAGGATTTTTTAATCATGAACAATCCAAACGTATTTTAGGTAATATTTAACTAACTTATTGTAACTAATATTTTGCTGAGGATCAACTTCAGATTTTAACTTAACTGATTAGTTAGTGGGAGGGCCTCTTCCCCTCTTAAAGAGAAGTTTACCATGTGGATGATACAGTAAGGATAATATTATTCCAGCACCATTCTGCAAGTAGTATGTGAACAAATACTTTGGAGTGTTCACGTCTGAAAAACTAGTTAATTAAGCCAGGCACTTTTTAGAGTCTTGTGTGTTCATTGATTTGTCAGTGGCACCATGGGGTGTTAGTGATGAAAGGGGGGGGGATCACAGAGGGTGAGCCTTTTACTGGAAGGGCTGTATGTTTTGCATGTGGATATGAGTCGGCCTGCTGGTCTGGAACACACCGATAAGATGCTCTTCTTTTCACAGTGCAGTCCTTGAATTCAAAGAGCTAAAAGGGCTGACTGAATCAGAAAAACAAACAGACTTCTCTTTCAATGGGTAGAAGGGAAAAATGAATGTGTGGTCATTATGTGGTCCTAAGACCCAGGGCACCAAAGGCTCCTTTTATTGGGATCAAACCATTATTTGGTGAAACACTTTGCACGCAGGGGGCTGGGGAAGGCCGAAAGTGCCTGCATTCTAGGCTGTATAAACTCCTGTTGGTTTTAATTGGGGAAGACTGTGGCCCCTGATCACGCAAAAGTGCTTTTTATGATCTTATTTTTGCTGAAGTTGTTATCAATCCACATGATTAAAAGCTGAGTAAAGTTGATTTGATAGAGCTAATGGCAAATCTGATAAAAACTAGTTTTAGCATGCAAGTAATGTTAGTTGCACTAAATTCATACTAATTCTTTTAGAAAATAGGAATGGCCTGTATTTCATTTTTCAACAAGTGTGTATTGCTCCAGTTTGTTTACCAGAGTGATTTAAGGTGTGTGGTTTTTTTTAAGAACATTGAAATATGTATTAAAATGAAATACCCACATCCTTGCCATATTAGATCCCCTTATAAGCAACTCTAGGCAGTAATAAAATTCAAGGGTGGTTTATTTTTCTATGAAACTCTCTTTTATATTTTATAAATACAATAACAGAGTCAAATCAACATAAACAAAGCTTATATTGTCCTATCAGTCCAAAACGTAGTAAACAAAATGTGTGTCAAAATCTATTAAACTATTTGCAAGGCAATTTTTAGTATAATTTACAGTGCAATCCTATGCATGTCTACTCAGAATTAAGTCTTGCTGAGTTCAGTAGGGCTTACTCCCAGGTAGTGTGTATAGGATTGAAGCCTTAATTGAGTGTGGAGAAGGATAATGAGTTGGCCTAGGATAACGGATTGTCCTTGGCTTGTACATTGTCCCAAGTTGTCAGGTTGTAGTGGTTGACAACTTGGGACAATGTACAAGTCAAAGGAAAGATACATTTTATCAGATTTAGTAGAAATAAATTGCATGGTAATTTCAACTTTGAAAATAAGCCTATGTATCTTCCATATGTTCATGAACCTATTGCCCCTTAAAGAACCTGTTCATGTTACAAAGGAAGGTGTAATTACAATACTTTGAATAAATACCTGCTATGCTTCATTTTGTTTCTCCTGCGTTAGTCATAGGGGCCAGTCAGCTAACTTTTTTTCTGGTCAGAAAGAGATAGGTGGTGCCTATTCTTTCCCTGTAGTCTAGAATGTTGTGGTGAGCAGTGATCTCTGAAGTCATATGTTATACAGGATTTTCCTGCATCGTGGAGAGAATGGAACATGCTAAAGTACTTCTCTTGAGCTCAGGTCAGAGTTACTTTAAAAGATGTTGAAGCTCATGGAAGCTCAATGACTAATACAGGTTAATTTAATGGAATTGACATCTGCGCATTCTCTGCTTTTTCTAGTTCTCCGTTTATCTTCCAAGTAGTAATCTTCCAAGCAATAGTAGTGATGTCTCTGAAAATTCTTGGTGCTTTCCAATAGATAGTATTGAAAATCAAAATGATATTTTACCAACAGAAAAGCTGCATTTGTCCAAAGATGCATTTGTATCAAACCATTTTAGGAATTTCTTTACACAGTCTGACTTCCAGGCTCTCTTTTTGTAAAGCAGAATTGTTTCTTTGAGACTCTGGGTGGGTATGAATAAAGAATAAGGGTGTTTTCACAGGTGATGCAAATAGTATTTTTTAGCCTGCAGTTTTGTCTCGCACGAATGTTAGTGTGAGACAGAGCAGTTTTTCAAAGGTAGACTTTCCTTTCTGTGAAAGCAAGGTTTGCTGTTCATTCTGTACAGTTGTGTCTCTAGAGCGGGTGGAAAAACTTGACTAGGGATTTTTAAGTCATTGCAGGCACTGAGGTTCCACTCATCTCAGATTTCTTTAAATGGAAGTCTGATGGCAACATGTGGCTGGAATAAAGTTGATGATGATATGTTGTTGTTTTGTCTGTAGATACTGGTTGAGATGATGAGCTCGTTGTAAGACAACCTGTTTTGTGAGGTGTTACTTTTTTTTCTTCCTGATGTCAGCTTTGCCAAGTAACAGTCATTCTTGCTGCATGTTGTTACATTTTGATGAGTATAATGTTTATCTCACCAGCATAAGTAGATTTACATAGTTTGCTGCTTTCAAGCAGATTAACTGGGCGTTGCTGCTTCTGCGTGTGAGGAATTTAACACTGATTCAGTGCTTGGCCTTGTTTAGAGGCTGATGTACAAAACTGTTGATCAATCTTTGCATGCAGGTCTGTTCACAGCAGTGCCTGTATCATACATTTCAGATTCTGCTACAATTATTAAGACTGTCTTTGTCATCCAGAAGCAGTGAAAACCTATTTTGTGATCCAATTTAAAAAATACATGATAATTGGTTCTCACATTTTTGGCTTTACATTGTAGCATTGAAGCATGACAGCTGTTTGCCATTCTCACCCCTACAAAGTTCCTTCTTCAATGTTGATATTTTTGTAAAGAGTGTAGATATGTTCATGGACATCTTATGTTCAAATAAACATGTTTTCTTTAGAGTGTGATATGTTGTATACATTTGAAACACAACACCGTCTTACAAAAGGAAGAACAACTTGGATGCATTTTAGCTTGATAACTTGAAGGAACTTAAAATGTAAAAGACTGTCACGCACTGATTCTGAAAGCTCTGAATATACTTAACTGTTTTATAGTTGCACTGAAACTTGTAGAAACATAGGTACACAAACTTCACCTGGATTAGCACTTTAGGCATCTTTCCGCAACTCATTTATTCAGAAATAATACTACTAAAAATGGGACTGCTGTGGAGGAAGGGGTACTTCAGGCATCAGTTTTCTGCACAGAAAGTAGTTTCTGGTGCAGAATGTCAGTCGTTAGATGTGGGCATCGCATAGGTATTTTTGTTCTTACCTATGCACATGAAGTGATTACACTGGAAGCTATAGCCAATTTCAGCTTCCCGTGTGGATCCACAGTGAAATACATGCATCAGTATTTGCATGCAGTTCTCAGTCTTATTTCACGTTTCTGTGTAGGTACTCTGGAATTTGTGAAGTAGTTTCAGTCTCTCATGACCTCTGTTTATATATTCCACTGTAAGAAACTGCTCTAAGTTACTGTTCCAGATTTATATGAACTTAACAAATGAAACTGCCTTAGTACGAGTCAGACTCTCTGATCCATTTATCCCAGCTTTTCCAATCTGGTGCCACCCAGATGTTTTGGATTTCAACTACTATCAGCCCCAGCCAATATGGCTAATGGCCAAGAATGCTGGGAGTTGTAGTCTCGAGGGCAGCAGGTTGGGAAAGGCTGATCTGTCCCATTATTGTCTACTCTAACTCGCGAAGGCTTTAAGACTTCAAGTAGAAATCAGAAGAGGACTGTGCCCAAGGGAAAATGTCTGTATTGAAGCATTGGCTATGTTTTTGAGATGCATCTGCTGTATGTGGCATACATATGGTAGATGCATCTTTCTTGTCTTCCTTTTCATTTATACTCAGTTGTGCATTTTGTTTTCCTTATTCTCCAAGTGTGTGACAGTTGAGGTTCTTTAAACTGGAGATGGTGAAGACTGCATGTGGGACATTAAACATGTGATTTACATCTGAGCTGCAGCTCCGCCTTATTTCTTTATTCTTTCCCATGAACTGGTTTTTCTTATGCTTGATGGTGATTTCACCTAGATTTAACTAGTCCTTCATGGCATTTCTCTAGTATAATTGCATCAAAATTAACTTTTTGCAGGTTCTTACATAGCTATAGTGATGTAGCACCAATTATTCTTGAGCAACAGTAAAATATGGTGTATATTTTTTATTGTCTATGCTATATTGATGAGGAAAATAAACTATAAGGACTCCTGACCAGTCAGCCATGAACGTTGTGAAGGATGGTTCACACACTATACTTAGCATAGAGATCCTGCCAAGTACACATACACAGAGGCATGTTTATGTACATGTGGGTCCCAGAGCATAGTCTGAAGGCACATGAGGCAGCCACCTTGCTGAAGCTAAGCAGATCTGGTCTGTGCTTAGAGGCGAGACTACCTGGGAACCACATATAGCCACCTTGAGTTCCATGGTGGAAGAAAGGTAGGATATAAATGTAATGAATGAATGAATGAATGAATGGCAAGTATTCCTGACCCACGTGGGAAGTGATTTCTGCTGTAGCTGTAACATTTGGATGGACATTCCTGGCAACTTTGGTCAATGGAATGAAAAGACACATCATGACAAATATCCTCATCTAAATGTTACAACTGTGATGGGGATTTCTCAGTTCTTGGCATTGCATCCATGAAGAATTATAGTGTGCACACTTACAGGAAGTTCTGGCAATGGGCTTGTCTTCTAGCTGCCATGTAAATAGGTGCTTCCATCTTTTTAATACTGAGTTGCCATCTCCCTCATTTGAAATTCTCCATGTTTTAGGTAAATCCTAACTTGCCATTCTGTTCAACAGAAACTCACAGTTTTCTTTTATGAGCATCTGCCAGGAGCTTAACCTTCTTTACTCTGAACTATTTTTGACATTACTTCATTCACACTTTATAAGTCATTGATCTTAAAGTGTTCAAAAGTACCTAGAAATATTGTTTTACTGACAAGCCATAAATTTGACTGACCAGGTTCCATAGTTTTGCCAAGCATAACAGTGAAATGCATATGTCGCACAAGTGTCTTCTGCATGCATTGTAGAGGTTTGAAGTTGCATCAGGGGAGGAAGAGATGGAATGACACTGGCATACTTTCTCTGTGGTTTGGAATCTGTATTGTAGGGTTATAGCCAATTGGTGTCACTTAACTGATAGAATGCTCTTTGACCCGGTGGAGCTTTCCGTCAGCGCAACAGCGAGGGAGGCAATTTCCAGCAATTCCTCCTCCCTCCACACCACCTCCCACACTGTTCTGAATGTTTTCCCAACCCTCCAGAACAGATTTTGGAGGGGAGGGGGCATATCCAAAAATCGCTGTCTCCCCATCCCACTCACAGATGTCTCTGTTGGATCAAAGAGCATTCCATCAGTGGAGTGACACCTATTGCATACAACCCTATAATGTTACCTGCAAGTTCTACAAGATGGTTTACAGCATAACTCTGTCTTCCCATAGCCAGAAATAAGTCTTATAGAGTTTAATGGGGCATACTCCCAGGCAAGCATGCTTTAGGATTGTAGCCTAAAACTACCTTAGGAATAACTGCTACTTAGTATTATTATTACAGCTACAGTTAGATATCAGAGGTGTTTTTTTTTCCCTTTTAACTGGCATAGCAGGATTTAAAAACAAGTTTTGTGGGGAAAAACATTCTAAAGGTTTCTAGAGATTGAAAACTGTATACTACTTCTTAGAAAATACAGCATACCTCCTTTTTCTTCCCCTCCCCTCTGTCTTTCAAGGGATAATATATGGCTAAATACCCTCAGTGGTTGTGGTATATTTTTGTGCACGCATTGCTTGTCACGTAAATCGCCTGGTGCCTGCATTGTGGCCTTTTTTGTGCCAGGTGAAAACTATTTTATTTTCCCAGGTTTTTAGCCCTTCAGTTTTAAAAAAAATTGTTAGTGCATTTTTAGTTCTTTGCAGTGCTTCTGGCTTTTATTTTGATTAAAACAGAATAAAACTAAAGTAGTAAACCTATGGTTTTTATGTTCTATTGTGTTGTTGTATTTTATGGTTTTACGTTTTGTCTTGTAAACCACTCAGAAAGCTTCAGCTAATGGGCAGTATAGAAATATAATAAATAAATAAAACCAGAAGTTAACTGCCTCCTCCATGCAGTAGGAGATGACTGCTGTTTCATCACCAATTAGAATCAGAGTTGCCAGAAATGTATACAGTTTAGTACAAGAAGAGGTTTGGTACTATAAATAGTTACTTGGTGCGAAGTACCAGTGCAGCATGAACACCTCTTGTAATCTGTCCTTTTTGGAAGTGGCTATAGCTTAGTGGTAGAGTGCATGTTTTACAGAAGGAGCCAGGAACTTTTTTTGGTTTGGGGCCAAATTGTTCCCCTGGACCAATCCAGCAGTCTGTTTGATTCCCACAGGCCCTTCCCCCAGATCTTATCCAAGGCAGCGGGTAACCCTACCCATTTTTCCTTTCTCCATGCCTCTCCCTGCACAGAGAAAGGTACTCAGCTGGCACTTGGAGGAGCATTTCTTCCAAGTGCCAGCCAAGTTGGGTGTCTCCTTCACACCATGATTGGAGCAGTGAGTGCTACACTTGGCCAGCTTCACAGCTGTTTGTTGATCCGTGCAGAGGGAATGAGAAGAATGAGCAAAGCGAGCTCCTGCATGTATTGTCTGAGCATGCAACTCAGTACACTAAGGGAAACCCCTTATCTCCAATCTGTGATTGTAGATAACAAGGGGATTCTTCTTTGTGTTGCTCACCCTCCTATTGGGAGATCTGAGATAACAAGAGGATTCCTCTATCAGCCTCCTCCCCCAGCCCCTGGTAGCTTCCAGACCACCGGCTGGAGCCCGCGGAGGGAGCCAAGGCTCCATGGGTAAGATGGGGAACCTCTGTGGGCTGGATTAGATCTGCAGGCCATAGGTTCCCCATCCCTACTTTACACACACACTTGTTTACCAGTTCAGTCCCAGGCATCTCCACTTAAAAATATCAGGTAGTAGGTGGTAGGAAAGACCCCTGCCTGGGACCTTGGAGAGTTGCTGCAGCTAGAGTAGAGCAGGGCTGGACCGGATCAACAGGTACTAGGACCTAGTGAGTATGTTCAGTAGATCAGCAAGGATTTCTGACTCCTTGTGGCTTAACAAAAGCAACAACAAAATGACTGCCTTACCTTATTTATTTATTTTAAATTATAACCTGCCTTTCTGCCAAAAATGGTGCTCAAGGTGGCATGGCCATCTAAATTATACTGCTGAAATGAAGAAAGCCAGGGGACGGGGGGAGAACCAAGAATGGGTTTTTGTTTGAAAGGACGGTGACTTACATTCAGCTCTGGTGCCCAAAACAAATTCCTGGCCTCAGAATTCTAAGTGTGCGTCATTTGCACCTGGCTCCAGTGATCTCAAGTTTCTAGTAAAACAGTGAAGTCCTGCAAGGCTGACGTCTGCCCACCCCTCAGTGGACCATCCTAGGCTAGACAAATAGCCTGATCTTGTATAAGTCAGGTTCCTGTGTTCGTAACCAGCCAGCCTCTGCGCCACAATGTGGGGTATAGCCACTGACTGGTTAAGCACTCAAGAGTGAATGCTGGCAAAATACCACCATGGTTACAACTATCAAGAAAGTGTTCATGTATAGGAGGCCTCTACTTTGCTGTCTCAAGCAGCTGTTTCCACTTTATAAAGGGAGGATACTCAGGAGAGAGGATCTCAAACAAAAAGCGTATTTTCGAAGGAATACTTTCCAAAATAACGAAAATGTTCTCCACTGGGGAAGATGCCCGAGGGTTTGTACTTGACTAAATGGAAAGAAGGGGGTTGAAGCAATTGCTATAGGGGAAGGATACATTTTATGATTGCATTGCGCTGTGATAAATTTAGCTGCACTCTGCAGAAGCCTCTCAATTTGCAGTTTCCTGATGCAACAGGAAAGGGAAGGGATGTGCTGCAGACAGACGAGAGAAGTGGGTGGAGAAACGTTTGGTAATTCATCAGGGAGTATAAAGCTGGCAGTTTCTAAGTAGAATACTGCAGGGTTCCTAGTACAGGTTTCAATTAGAGCTCTAAAGTTGCATTTATGCTGATGCTCTGCTCCTAAGCTGACCTATTCAGTCCTGATCTAGCAAGAGCTAGATAAAGCGGGCAAGAAATTAGACTATAATATAAGGGTTAAGCTGCTTTAAGAGCATCCAAACAATCTGATATTATGTACCATACAGCATTTTAGCTATACCAGTGCAAAGTGTTAGTTGGGCTAGGTGTTGAGTTAATTTGTTTGAACTTTATTCTGCTCTGGCTTTAGAGCTCTGGCAAAATCATAACTTATTTTACATCTAATATTCGGGGGCCAGGGGAGTATCCGAACAAGATGCTCAAGCAGGCCTCAATATTCACCTGTATTTGTGAAGTCCTAGCGGAAATAAGAAACTCTTTACTCACTTCTGTAACCTTTTCAGAATTTGGAGAGCAATAAAGGGGATGAAGTTGACAAGCACTTCATTAAGGCTTTATTGAAGCATTGCCAATAAAGGGTTGTATCCAATGTTAGCCCCACTTAGAAAAGGTGCATTAAAATGAATGTGAGTTAAATCAGATTAACATTGGATACCATGCAAAAGTTGCTATCTTTACTTTAATTAATTACCTTCCTCCAAACACACAATGACTGGGTTTGCACAATCACTTCAGCCCACCATGGTTTATTTAAGACATGGTGCATTGTGGTATATGTCCGCAACCATTTTATTTATTTATTACATTTCTATACTGACCAATAGCCGAAGCTGTCTGGGCGGTTTGAATATTCAACCTCCAGCAAGAGGTTGTCATGGTTTGTCATGTTGTCTAAACCCAGGCAGCAGGGGTTGTTTGTTTTTTGAACAACCCTCAAATAACCTGATGTAAGGTTATTTGAGAGTTGTTTAACCCTCAGACAACCCCTGCTACCTGGGTTCGTATGATATGACAAACCATGGCAACCCCACACTGGGGGCTGAATATTCAAAATGGCCACCAGCATGTACCACAACCCACTGTGGCTTAAATAAACCATGGTGGGCTGCTGTCCTGCTCTAGATCGAGTCTTGGCTGTTTGCAAGCAAGGACAGGGAGTGATGCAATAGAGTAGTCAAGTTGGCAAGCAAATGGTGAAGCACACAGGTTGCAGTCCAAGGAGGTTTAAGCTAAGGCAGGAGTGGTCAAAATCCAGGCAGAGGTCAGAACACAGGCAGTCAGGCAGGCACCAAGGATCAGGCGGCAGCAGGAGTAGTCAAGATAACAAGCAGGAGGTCAAACACAGTAAATCAGTCAGGTATGTTACACAGTCCAAAAGGTCAGGAAACAGAGCATCAGTCGCAGGAGACAAGGTACACAGCAGAGGCTGGATGGACCAAGTTGTTCCAACACTGGGTGGGTTTCCAGTGAAGCCTTTTAAGCCCAAAGCCAGCCAGACCCCACCCAGAGCTCAGCTGTAGCAATCAGCGCCTACTGTTGAGGGGTCCCTTTCTCTTGAGGAGATTTTTTCTGGAGGCAAGTACTCCTTCACACAGGAGCTCTGCTAGCCTGTCGCTTGAGGCGACAACACTCCGGGGGATCAGGGGTGGCTCAGCCTCTGCCTCAGAGGCAGAGTCCCTCTCTCCTGACAAGAATGGCCCTGCAGCCACTGCCCCCAAGGATTCAGGCTCCTGCGGGTCTGGTGGCCCACAGGAGCCTGGTATGGGGTCCCCTGGGCTTCTGGGGCCTCTAGCTCCTCCTCTGAGGAGGACTCCTCCAGTCGGGGCATGATAGTTGTGGTGATTATGCGAATTGGCCTAATGATGTTGGCAAATTTGGGAATGTTTAGGTCCTGTTTTGTTTAGGCGATGGAAACCAATTGTCCAAGTTGCAAAAGCTTCCTTTCATGGTCACCAGGTGGCAATCCTTTCTTGGCACTGCCTGCGAGGCTAGGCTCTTGACGAATGAGTCTGCATAATGTGTTCTTGCTGCCAATGTATATCATGCACCTACTCGTCAATGCTTTCTTTTTATGAGAAAAACATTGCTTTGACTTTTGCACATCACTGAATTTATGGGCATTCTTGCCTTGCCTATCGATTTGTATTTTCTACAATAGGTGGGCAGAAGGCAGAGCTCAAGTCCCAGAAGCCCCTGACAGCATGGCTGATGCAGGAATGCTGGGAATTCAAGTCAAAAACATCTATAGATCTACCTTCTGTCCACCCCTGCTCCACATTGTCCTAAACCAGTTGTGGGGATCCTGTGGCCCTCCAGATGTTGTTGGACCACAACTTCCACCAGCCCTGGCCAGCATAGCCAGTGGTGAGGGATGAACAACATCTGGAGGAGCACACATTCCCCATCCCCATCCTAAGTTTTGTCTTTAAAAGTGCTGGTACAGTGAGAGGTAGAGAATAAATACCTGAGTGCTGAGGGAAGCACAGGAAACCCAACTAGTTTGCTTTGTACTGCGGCTTATAAATAAGTACATTCAACTTGGTAACATCTTAACCTTTTCTTGTGTAGTTACAGTTTTGCTCATAATGTATTATGCCTGACAACCAACTCCCCTCTCGCTTCCCTGCTTTTTGAATCACTTCCCTTATTTATAAGTAGGTCTCTTACCTGTGGATGTGCTGGGTGCCAAGACATGGAAAGAAATGGGCCTGGAGGATGACGAATCACCTACACATGGTTGAAACCCCTGAGGTTGGCTAGAAAATTCTTGTCCATTAATAAAAAAACATGTTTTCCCCCTTCCCCCCCCCAACCCAAGGGGGACAGAATCCTGTCCTTGCTGCCAGTGAAAGCCTATTTTCAGCCTGAGGCCTATAGGGGGCAGATTTGCTTGGAGAACTTGCAGCATGAGACACGCATTCTCCAAGACTGATTTACACCACAGGTAGGCAACCTGGTACCCTCCAGATGTTTTGGACTACATAAGAACAGCCCTGCTGGATCAGACCAAGGGTCCATCCAGTCCAGCATTCTGTTCACACAGTGGCCAATCATCTGTCGACCAGGAACCCACAAGCAGGACACAAGTGCAACAGCACCTTCCCACCCATGTTCCCCAGCAACTGGTATACATAGGCTTACTGCCTCTGGTACTGGAGGTAGCACATAGCCATCAGTACTAGTAAATATCGATAGCCTTATTTTCCAGGAATTTAACCCCTTTTTAAAGCCATCCAAATTGGTGGCGATCGCTACATCTACATCTTGTGGTAGCAAATTCCATAGTTTAACTATGCACTGTTAACCCCATAATGCCTGGCCATTGGTCATTTTAGCTGGGGCTGATGGGAATTTTGCTCCAAAGCACATGGAGGGCACCCTTTTATATTCTCCCCAAAGGAGCCTTTAAACTCAGTGATGGACACATGCTTTGCATACAAAAGGTCCCAGCCTCAGTCCCCCGCCTGTTCAAGTAAGGCTGGGGAGAACTCCTGCCCAAAACCCTGGAGAGCAACTGCCTGTCATTGTAGACAGTACTGAACTAGATGGACCGAAGTCTGACTTAGTCGAAGGCAGCTTCCAGTGTTCCTGTGTTGCCCCCTTCACAGTTTAAAGGTTTTCTAGATCAATTCTAGTGCTGCAGTCTGTGCCCCGTCTTGGCTGATGGCACTACTTTAGTAGCCCTGTCCTCATGCCCCTGCTATGGCAGCCTTGCTCACATGGCCATTCCTCTTTCAGCCTTTTAAAAAGACCTATAGCTTTCTGTGAAAGAGTTCTGATGAACAGCCTGATATAGTTTAACAAAAAAATTCAGTGGATTCTGCAGGTCGGATTCTTCGAAATCTGAGCTCATTTTAGCCCGTCTCAAATTTCTCCAGCATCCTTAGCTACAAGACTGTCCTTGTGCATTTATTTGCTTATTACATTTCTATGCCACCAATTAGCCAAAGCTCTCTGGACAGTTCACAAAACAAACTTAAAAGTATAAAATACAATAACTCAGTGAAACATCACATAAAAATCATAAGTTTAAATCGGAATTAAACCAAAGTAGGAATCAAAATAAAAGCTGACAGCATTGCAAAGAATTAAAAATCCAATAACACAACTTTAAAAATTGAAGAACTAAAAACCCTGGGAAAATAATAAAAGTCTTCACCTGGTGCAGAAAAGACCACAATGTAGGTGCCAAGCGAGCTCTCTGTAGAGGGCATGGTTGCCACCACTGAAAAGGATCTTAGTAGCCACCCGCCTCACCACATTCAGCAGCGGGATCATAGGGTCTGGGCAGACATATACGGAAGGAGGCAACAATGTTTATCATACGTTGATTATACTGGAAAGTTTATAGAAATGTATTGGGTGCTTGCCCCAATATTTAACATTTGCATTGACTTCATATGAGTTTCAGTGGTATGTTGCTGGTACAATAATCTGTTGTTAAGGTACTAGTTGAGCGCAACTAGTAATTAATACAATTATGTAGAATTGCTACATGGAAGCCCAGCCAGATGATGCTTCATGATGTGCAAGAGCTACATATTGAGAAACAGATAAACATTACAATCAGGAGATGAGAAGTTAGAATGATATACTTCTTGTTTATGGCAGGTTGACAAGTCCTCTTGTGCAATAGAATTAATTCATAGAATTAATATTCTTGTGAAGAATACTATCATTCTTGCTCATGAGTGTAGGGATCTTGTCAGTTCAGTCCTAAATACATACGTTGATAAGTCAAGTGTCTTGCAAACATCAGTACTCTTAAAGTGATAGACCTGATTAACATGTGGCTTTAGCTAGCATATTAAAATACGCCACCACTTGTGCAACCTGTGAGTGCCAGTTTCCTTGGAGTGACCTAAGAGCGCTAACAGTGAGGTGTGGGGGGGGAGCTTGAAAACAGTTTTATAAATCATTTTGAAATGGATAGGTTTAATTGCCATTTATCCTACCTCTGTTCGAGGCTAACCATTTCCCATTGTGTTTATTATATTTATTTATTTATTTATTTATTTATTTCATTTCTATACCGCCCAATATATGACATTTTTGTTACTCTTACGTGACATTTATTGAAAATCATATCTTTACTATTCTTTAGCCAAATCACCACCTGGTAAATGTGTTCAGGAATGCAGCATTAATCAAGGTTGTGATATCATTGAAACACCACTCACTTAAGTGTGGATGAGGCTAATTTGATTTCTACATGGTGATCTAGTTGAAATAAGTGATCCTTATTTGCATCAGATGTTGTAAAGCCTCAAGCTACAATTGACTACATTTGGGGGCATGTGCTGAGATCATGTGGATTATCTGTCATGTGAGAAATAATGCTGCTGATAGAACACAGGGCTTGTACTTGTGGCTACTTATCTCTGAGTAGCTAGGTCCGCCATGTTGCTCAGTTGAAGTGTGAACCCAGCTACTTCAGAGTAAATGAGGTACAAGTTAATCCCACTGTGAACTTATATGTTGCTTTTGGTTCACCTGAATCAAATACATATTGGGCAGTATCCAGTACTGCCACTGCGCTCCTGCTGGTTCTTGTTGCACTTACAAGACCCATCACTTGTGCAACAGGAAGTAGTGCTTCCTAAAGGATCTCCGGAATTTCTGGAATGGGACAGATCAGCGGAGTTCTCTTCTGCAAGCTCCGCTGATCTGCCCCATTCTAGAAACAAGTGTCTTGCTCATTTCTGATTGCTGCAGGATCCATTACATTCCAGTTGCACTAGTGGTGAGTCCCGCTAGTGCATGGGCAGTGTTGTATACTGCCCATTGATTATTCTGTATAACATACATTTTTGTGGAGGAGCACAGCATCCTCCCTGCCTTACAATAATTTTACTTCTTTAAACTATTTTTAGACTGTTCATTAGTGAAGCAGGCTACCAGTGTAAAATATAAAATCACATTTAAAAAAAACCCAGAGCAGAGAAAATAATATACAAATTCAGCAAAATACTACAGCAAATACATATAATTGATACATGTACTGGTCATGTTGGTGTAAGGGCCACTTCACACTCTACAGTTTTAGGTGTGTATACAGAGACCCAGAATTGGCTGCAACTCCCTCCCAAATTTGTATTTATTGGCTGCGAAATAATTTGGGAAATATATCAAAGAAATTAATGGATATGGCAATGAGATCTTTTTATTGGACTAGATTTTGTGCAGAATATTCATGTTTAAACTGCAGATTACAATAAATTCATTCTTTTTAATCTAATCATATTGTGTTTTTATCTATTGTTTTACTATAGCATAAACAAATTCCAACCTGAGCTCAGTCTGTCAATAATGTTTATATTAGGCTGCAATCGTAGAAACGCTTACCTGGGAGTAAGTTTCATTGAACTTCCTAGTAGACATGTATAGAATTGCACTGCAATTCTTTTAAAATTTACAATTGAAATAGTCTTGTCTATTATAGTGATGCCCTAAATTTTCTGAAGCCATTATTGCCATTTGGGTGTCCTAAGTATCCTCCCATCTTGTGCACTGAGCATCTTGGCAAATCATTTGCCATTTCCCCCTTTTATCAAGTAGTGACTTTTATCCAGAAGAAGAGTATAAAATCAGTTTACAGAATTTCGTGGTTGACTCTTTCAGTGGATTTTCAGATTTTTAAAAATTATTATTCTGGGGCAAGTCCGATCATATATTCATAATTTCAGCTATTCTAGCAATACATCTCTAGCCTTGCATGTTATTAATTTGAGCTAGTGTATAATACCATTGATTAGTAAGTTTATAAAAAATTACTCTTTGACTGCAACTTAAATGAGATCTTTGAACCGAGATACACTGCCAATCTTCATTAGTAATAGATGTTCTCTAATCCTTTTCCCAGACATTTCTAAACTTTTCAGTAAAGGAGTCCAAGTTTAATTAACACTGTATAAATGTTTAATGACAAACTCTTCCCTTCATTATTAAATATTAATAATGATCAACATTGGCTATCTACAAAGATTATATTACCTAGAAGTTTGTAAACTGTATTTTAATTGGTTATATTGGGTTGCATCCAATTGTTCCCTTCCTCTAGAGCAGGGGTGGGCAACTTCTGGCCCTCCAGAAGTTTTAGCCTACAACTCTCATGAACTGTCACCATTGGCTATGCTGGCTAGGACTGATGGGAGTTATAGGCCAAAACATCTGGAGGGTCACGAGTTGCCCACCCCTGCTCCAGAGGAAGGAATACATCCAGAGAAAGTGAACCTTTAGAGCTAACCCACTGGAGGGAAAAAATAATTAGCCCTTTTTCAAAACTTAGTCTTATGTCTTCAAAAGTTATTACCTCCTGATCATGATACAATTCACAACATCTAAATATGTTTGATATTTGAAAAATTAAAAATGGTTTTTGCTATCAATAATTCGATGGTTTCTCTAATATATGCCAAGGAAATATATGGTGCCAAAGCCGATCTATATTTTCCCCAAACCTTAATGACACTTGACCTTATCCTTCTTCTAGTATGTGTAATTGTAAGACTGACCTTTTTAAAACCACATAATCCATTCTCTCAGGCAGGACTTGTAGTCCCTCATTACAACAGTTCAAAATAGATAAGTGTGGACACAAGTGACAAGATGAAGCAGAATGCAGTGCTTGGAGTAAGGCCAACATGAACATTGCTACAGTTACAAGGATGCTATAGTTCAAGGATGCTATAGTTTCATCATCACTTTTCCTAATATTCCTGGGAATTACATATGCAACCATGTGCAGTTCATTTTGGCATACAAGACTTGTTTGGTGCTAAGGAGATCACAACATCCCCATCTGCTTCTACCAAGCAGAATTCAAAACAATTTATGGCAGTTGATCAGTTAGTGTGGTATTGCTTTAGGTAATATATCTTCAAATAACCACAAATAAAAGGTCTTCTAATCTTATTTTAAAGAAAATGCTCCATAGCTGTTAATAAACTGGGTTAATTTCTCAAATATTCATTTCAAGACAAATTTTGAATATTACTTAAATTTTAGGTTGAATCATGAACCAGTTATTGCCCTGTAACTTGCCAAATATGTGTTTTCTTGAAAAGGTAATTTTAAGTATTTTATTCAAATGAAGGATAAAATTGTGCTTAAATGCATGAGTTTGTAACATAGACATCTGAGCAATGATTTTAGAATAGCTAAATAAATTTATTTTATTCTTAAAATCTGATAATGGCTGGAACAAGAAATGCCAATGACATTTTGGGGTAGATTTTTATGATTAGTTTTAAATGTTCACTCAAGAAAGGCAGGTTCTTGTATATGGGGCATTCTACCACAGAATTATTATCTTCAAACACCACCCATTTCAAAGAGAATGGCCCAGGCCTGGTGCTTTTTAAATGATGTAAAATTTCTAACTCTTCTGCTGCTGTTCTGTGATTTATAATTTCAGAGTAAAGAGGAAGTGTTGCAATGCATTCTTTAAAACCAAGATGTTACTAAGAAATATGATTCTCAGGAAGTTTGGAAATTTAGCTAGGTCAAGCATCATGTTCAGTCATAACATTCTGGAAGTTTGAAGGTTGAGCTGAAGAAACTTACAGTGCAATTTTATACAAATCTACTCAGAAGTAACTCCCACTGAGTTCAGTGGGACTTACCCTCAAGTAAGCATGTTTAGGATTTCAGCCTGACAACATTTATCAGGAGCTGTGAACTAGAAACTTGCAAGATTCTGACATTTGCAAACCCTTAAAAAAAAACAAGCTAGTTTTACCAAGTATATCATTTCATTTATTAACTTGTTCATTCTGTGTGACCAACATAGCTAAAACAAAAAACAAAAAAACCCCCTCTGGTTTAAGACAAACTTGTCAGATTAAGTGGTAAATCTACCAGAAAATGTTGGGAAAAATCCTAAGCCATTGTGCCTAAAACATTTCATTTTCTTAGAACCCAAATTTGTTCTTGGGCTCTGCTGAAGCACCAAAGACAGAGGGGTTAAAGTTAAACGCGTTACTGATGCCTAATGTGAAATTCAGCCCAAATGTTTACCATGCTCTGGCAGTTCTGACTAACGGTAGCAGATTTTATTTCAGAAAAATGACGAAGTGTAATAGTCTTTTCTGAGCCTATTGGAAAGAGGCAAAGGTTTGATGTTCAGTACAAACAAACACGATTGATTCAGATTGTCCTATCTTTTGTGTTGGAATTGTGTTGGAATTGCCTCTGAAACCGTTCAGATAGTATAAGCCACAACTCATCAATGGGAAGCTCCATGGAGACTTCAAATAGCTCTGCATTAGTATAAGGATGTTTAAAGTATATTTTCTCTGAATAACTGGCCTTGTTAAACTACATTTACATCCTGTTCTTCTCTTTTCTTTCAAACTGCAGTTATGATGCAAAAATGCTATGCCAAGGATATCTGTTCTAAGATTCATCTGATTTTTTTTTTGCAAACTCCCTAGTGTTGGTGGCACTGGGATTGTTGCTGGATTGTTTTGTCACAGGATTTGACCACAGATGGATTTTCTGGCTGACACAGGATCTGCCATGTTTCTATTTATTTTGTTTACATTTTGGAGTGAAAAATGTGTGTTGAACATATGGGGGCGAAGTTGTATCTGGGCACACAAACTTTGCTGGTATATTCTTAACTTCAGTTATGATATAGTTAGGGTGCAATCCTATGTATGTTTAGACAGAAAAAAGTCCTACAACTCCCAACACTCTCCAGCCAGCATGGCTAGTTGGGAAATGCTGGGAGTTATAGGACATTCCTCTGTCAAAACATGCATAGGATTTCACCCTCAGTATGCTGAATCTGAAAGACCACCTACTGCCATGGAGCTTGTCCATATGTTAAGTAAGGTCTGCATTGGAGGCCATTTTTTAAGTGCTGCCACCTTCAGAAATGAGTTGCCTGGTAAGGAGAGATAGGGCCTTTTCACTAGTAGTGCCCCGGTTATGGAGAGCTGATCCAATGGACCCTCAGATGGCACTGAATTTGTTTGTGTGAAAAGGACAGGTAAAGACACTTGTATTTTCTCTTTTAATTTATAACTTTATTTCTGCTGTGTTCTTGTTTTACAGCTGCTTTTATACCTGTTTTTATCTGCTATTTTTTCTGCTGTTGATTCTTTTAACTGGCACTTCATGTGAACTTGTCTAAAATTATTTTATTTGTATTCATTCACTACGCGTCTTAGAATCTCTTTAAATAAGCACATAATGATAAGCCAGGATTCTTGTCATACTGAGAACAAACAACATGCTAGTGCATGCTGCCAGTTTGATCCTCCGTTCACATGAGTGGGTAAAAGACTAATCAGGAAGGGATAGTTTATTGTGATGTCTGAACTGGGATACCAGTTTGTTGCTCCCAAACAAGCCACAATTCATGAGCCAGAAATAAACCCTGGCTTATAGTTATGTGCAAATGTGGCCATACTGCTCATTTGGATTTTTGGACATTCTATTTTTATACTGCTGCTGCTTCCTATATCCTGCTGTTTTCTCATAATAATGAACCATATTTCCAGTCTTCCCCTGTATTGGTTGCCTGTGCACATGAAATACCTGTGAAATGGAGATTGCTTTATATTGCTTTCAGTGGTAGTGGGGACTTCATAAGCAGCCTGTAGTCCACAGAAGCTTATGCCATAATAAATACATAATATGGACTATAGTAATGTATTTTATTAAATAAAAATTAAGGAAGTAAATCTCTTGGTCTTTAAGGTGTCTCAAGACTTTCTTCTGCTGCTGCAGAAAGAGGCTACCCACTGGAAATTGGTCCATTAGAAGTTCTGCTATGCAGTATGCAATACAACACAGACAGGGAGGCACTGGGTTAGATCCTTGAAACCATGGCTATAGTTGAGCTGCACAAAATGTAGTTCCCTCTGATCCACCCAATGATTCCTGCAGTGAGGCTGCAACTGTGAGGAGGAGTCAGTTGTGGAAATCTGGGGAGAAGGGACCTTGAACAAACATAAGTGTTTTTCCACTTGTGCAGATATTCTTGAATGCAAACCAGTGGTTTTGTGATGCAGCTTTATCAGCAGTTTGTCCTTGAACCTTACTTTGAACAATAATGGGGTGGATGGGTGAAAGGAAGAATATATGTGGTTAAAGGTTTAGTTGATTTATCTTTAAATGTATTAAACCTTTCAGCTGTAATGTAAACACTGCCTCATAAGTAGAAGCTAACTGGGAAAGGAGTCTGCTTCTGTCTCTTTTTGTCATAATAATTTTTTATACATTTGAAATACCTTCTCTGTCAAGGAGATCAGTGAAATACTTACTAGCATATGTTGTTACTACTATATCTTGGTCTTTGAAAATTCTTTCTAGCAAGTAGTTATTTGTTGTTGTTGTTGCTTATTCAGTCAGTCGCTTCCGACTCTTCATGACTACATGGACCAGCCCATGCCAGAGCTTCCTGTCAGCCGTCGCCACTCCCAGCTCCCCCAAGGTCAAGTCCATCACCTCCAGAATGTCATCCATCCACCTTGCCTTTGGTCGGCCCCTCTTCCTTTTGCCTTCCACTTTCCCTAGCATCAGCATCTTCTCCAGGGTATCCTGTTTTCTCATTATGTGGCCAAAGTACTTCAGTTTTGCCTTTAATATCATTCCTCAAGTGAGCAGTCTGGCTTGATTTCCTGGAGTATGAACTGGTTTGATCTTCTTGCAGTCCAAGGCACTCTCAGAATTTTCCTCCAGCAGCATAGTTCAAAAGCATCTATCTTCCTTCGCTCAGCCTTCCTTATGGTCCAGCTCTTGCAGCCATAGGTTACTATGGGGAATACCATTGCTTGAACTATGTGGACCTTGGTTGTCAGTGTGATGTCTCTGCTTTTCACTATTTTATCAAGATTTGTCATTGCTCTCCTCCCAAGAAGTAAACGTCTTCTGATTTCCTGGCTGCAGTCAGCGTCTGCAGTAATCTTTGTGCCTAGAAAGACAAAGTCTGTCACTGCCTCCACGTTTTTTCCCTCTATTTGCCAGTTATCAATCAGGCTGGTTGCCCTAATCTTGGTTTTTTTGAGGTTTAACTGCAACCCAGCTTTTGCACTTTCTTCTTTCACCTTTGTGATAGGGTTCCTCAGCTCCTCCTCGCTTTCAGCCATCAAAGTGGTATCATCTGCATATCGGAGGTTGTTAATGTTTCTTCCAGCGATTTTAACTCCAGCCTTGTCTTCATCAAGCCCAGCACTTCGCATGATGGTGTTCTGCGTACAGTTTGAATAGGTAGGGTGAGAGTATACAACCCTGCCGTACTCCTTTCCCAATCTTAAACCAGTCCGTTGTTCCGTGGTCTGTTCTTACTGTTGCTACTTGGCTGTTATACAGATTCCTCAGAAGGCAGACAAGATGACTTGGTATCCCCATACCACCAAGAACTTGCCACAATTTGTGATGATCCACACAGTCAAAGGCTTTAGAATAGTCCATAAAACAGAAATAGATGTTTTTCTGAAACTCCCTGGCTTTCTCCATTATCCAGCGGATATTGGCAATTTGGTCTCTAGTTCTCTGCCTTTTCTAAACCCAGCTTGTACATCTGGCAATTCTCATTCCATCAATTGCTGGAGTCTACCTTGCAAGATCTTGAGCATTACTTTACTGGCATGTGAAATAAGCGCCACTGTTCGATAGTTTGAACATTCTTTGGTGCTTCCCTTTTTTGGTATGGGGATATAGGTTGATTTTTTCCAATCTGGTGGCCATTCTTATGTTTTCCAAATTTGCTGGCATATGGCATGCATCACCTTGACAGCATCAACTTGCAAGATTTTAAACAGTTCAGCTGGGATACCGTCATCTCCTGCTGCCTTGTTATTAGCAATGCTTCTTAAGGCCCATTCAACCTCACTCTTCAGGATGTCTGGCTCTAGCTCACTGACCACACCATCAAATCTATCCCCGATATTATTATCCTTCCTATACAGATCTTCCGTATATTCTTGCCACCTTTTCTTGATCTCTTCTGCTTCTGTTAGGTCCTTGCCATCTTTGTTTTTGATCATACCCATTTTTGCCTGGAATTTACCTCCAATGTTTCTAATTTTCTGGAAGTGGTCTCTTGTCCTTCCTGTTCTATTATCTTCTTCCGCTTCCGCGCATTGCTTGTTTAAAAATAATTCCTTACCTCTTCTGGTTAACCTCTGGAATTTTGCATTTAATTGGACATCTCTCCCCCTATCACTGTTGCCTTTTGCTTTCCTTCTTTCTTGGGCTGCTTCCAGTGTCTCAGCAGACAGCCATCTTGCCTTCTTGGTTTTCTTTTCCTTTGGGACGTTTTTTGTTGCCGCCCACTGAACAGTGTTGCGAACTTCTGTCCATAGTTCTTCCGGGACCCTATCTACTAAATCTAGTCCCTTAAATCTATTCTTCACCTCCACTGCATATTCATGAAGAATATTAGTGAGCTCATATCTAACTGCTCTGTGGGTCTTCCCTATTCTCTTTAGTCTGATTCTAAATTGTGCAATAAGAAGTTCGTGATCTGAACTACAATCAGCTCCAGGTCTTGTTTTTACCGACTGCATAGATGTCCGCCACCTTTGGCTACAAAGGATGTAGTCAATCTGATTTCAGTGTCGACCGTCTGGTGAAGTCCATGTATAAAGTCGTCTCTGAGGTTGTTGGAAGAGAGTGTTTGTTATGCACAGGGAGTTGTCTTGGCAAAATTCTATCAGCCTATGTCCTGCTTCATTTTGTTCTCCCAGACGATGCTTGCCTGTAATTCCAGGTGTCGTTTGACTACCCACCTTAGCATTCCAGTCTCCTGTAATGAAAATAACATCTTTTTTTGGCGTACTATCCAGTAGGTGCTGCAGATCCTCATAGAACTGATCTACTTCTGCGTCTTCAGCATCTGTGGTTGGGGCATATATTTGGATCACTGTGATGTTAAATGGCTTACCCTGAATTCGAATTGAGATCATTCTGTCATTTTTTGGATTGTATCCAAGCACTGCTTTAGCCACTTTATTATTAATTATGAGGCTACTCCATTTCTTCTGTGGTCCTCTTGTCCACAGTAGTAGATCTGGTGGTCATTTGATGTGAAGTGGCCCATTCCAGTCCATTTCAGTTCACTGACACCCAAAATGTCTCTATTTAATCTTGACATCTCCCCAATAACCACATCCAATTTGCCCTGGCTCATAGATCTTACATTCCTGGTTCCTATGGTGTGTTGATCTTTAGAACATCGGATTCGTCATTCACCACCAGCACCATCGGCTGCTAGCCGTCCTTTCGGCTTTGAGCTAGCTGCGTCATCGCATCTGAGGCTTGTTGAACTTATCCTCTGTTCCTCCCCAGTAGCATTTTGACCATCGTCCGACCTGGGAGTCCCATTTAGTTTCCCTGGCAAGAATACTGGGGTGGGTCGCCGTTTCCTTCCCCAGGGATCGTATTTAGTCTGACCTCTCTGCCATGACCTTCCCGTCTTGGGTGTCCCTTCACGGTTTAGCTCATGACGTCATTGAGGTGCTCAAGCTCCAGCACCACAACAAGATAATGATCTCCTTTGCTGAAGAAGTAGTTATTATGAAGGTACTAAATGTAAGAACATTAAGTTTGGATTTATTGCTATTTTGAAGACCAAATACAAGGGTATTTTAAAAAATTGTTTTAATATAATATTGATGGCTGCTAACTGACAAAATGACATTACTAGGTGCAACAATTTGCAGCGCAATCTCTAAAATTGGGTGTATTTTTGTGTGGCAGAATTGAAATCGTTTAGAATTCATTTCATAGCGATGCCAAATGGTAGCATGTTACATGCTCTTAAATTATCTATAATACACTTTCGCATTTATTTTTCTTACAAGCATGAAGTTTAGGATTGACAAGTATGGCATAATAGTCCTTTTAAAATATTTATTTCCACTAATTCAACACTTTTGGAAAGATTACAGAACGAGTGCCCATGTATTTTGAATGGCTATGTCAAACCACGTCTGCAAGCCCTTAGTTTCCTACCAAATAGAATCAACCTGATGGTCATCTGGTGGCATTTAAGTGAAGGACAATTACTGCTTCACTTCAAACCTTCTTAAGTTCAAGGCCATTTTATATATACAGACATTTATCCCAGTTTAATCGCTGACTAAGTCTCTTGGGCATATCATCAGGTTTGAGGGTGGGGGAGGAGGACTGTTTTCTCTTGCACATATTTTAAAGCAATACCTGCTGGTTTTTCATATGTCAGAACAGTGGCTTAATAAAAGTCATGAAAGTTAAATGGACTAAAGCAGATACTTCACATTTAATTCCTTATTGGAAGCTGAATGCCAGTTGTTCCAGTCGTTGTGACTTTCATTTAGCACTTCAGTCTAAGACGGTTTTCACATAGGTGAAGCCATATGCTGTCTCATCTTCAACCAAGTAATATGTTGGATGACTTGGATACCGAAAACAATCTCTTCCTTCCCGAAGTTTCAAGGATATAATGACATTTCATATTCAGCTTCTTAACTGTAACAAGCAAGTATTTGCTTTTAGATTGCTATCAGTATATCTATGCTAGTATGCAGTATTTCAGATTTAATTCCCTAACTGGAGCCATAAATGGGCATAGAATAATAGAATAGTAGGGTTGGAAGGAGCCTACAAGACCATCAAGTCCAACCCCCTGCTCAGTGCAGGAATAGAAGTCAGAGCATCCCTGACAGATGGCTGTCCAGCCTCATCTTGAATGCCTCCAGTGTGGGAGAGCCCACTACCTCCCTAGGGAATTGGTTCCATTGTCGTATTGCTCTAACAGTCAGGAAGTTTTTCCTGATGTTCAGCCGGAATCTGGCCTTCTGTAACTTGAGCCCATTATTTTGTGTCCTGCACTGTGGGATGATGGAGAAGAGATCCTGGCCTTCTTCTCTGTGACAACCTTTCAAGTACTTGAAGAGTGCTATTATATCTCCCCTCAGTCTTCTCTTCTCAAGGCTGAGAAAAATCATGCCCAATTTTTTCAGTCTCTCTTCATAGGGCTTTGTTTCCAGTCCTCTAATCATCTTCATTGCCCTTCTCTGTACTGTCTCCAGAGCAGATAGTTTAACTTTGTGGATTAACAGAGCAATCAAATCTGGAGCTGGGAGGAGCAGAGCAGTGGATCCACTGCTGCACCCCAAGCAAACTAGGATGGAAGGTGAGGGTGGCTCACCCCCTTTTTTTGTTATGCAAGTTCCCCATCAGTGTATCTGAAGAACCCAAGAATTGCTGCCTGTGACCTGCCACAAAATGTCCACAAAACACAAAAGCAATAAAATACAGAGGCAAAGACCATAGATAAAACAACCCTGTAAACAAAACAAATG
Source organism: Heloderma suspectum (assembly GCF_057233095.1). Classification (NCBI taxonomy): domain Eukaryota; kingdom Metazoa; phylum Chordata; class Lepidosauria; order Squamata; family Helodermatidae; genus Heloderma; species Heloderma suspectum. Next base: position 179,431,929 of record NC_139458.1, on the reverse strand, counting down.
ATAGACAATCATTTGTGTGATCAGTGTGGCTTAAACAAGTCACAATGGCTTGTTTAAACCATGGTGCATGCTGGGCATGATTTGAATAATCACCACCTGGGTGCAGCTTGTTGTGTCATCCGAACCCTGGCAGCATGGCTTGTTGGAGGGCTAAACAACACTCAAGACAACCCAAAACAACAGACCATGGGTTATTTGAGGGTTGTTTAACCCTCAAACAAGCCATGCTGGCCGGATTTATTTATTTATTTATTTATTTATTTATTTATTTAAAGCATTTGTATCCTGCCCGGTACCATTAAGATCTCAGGGCGACGTACAGATAAAATCAATTTAAACAGTATAAAACAATAAATAATTTAAACAGCTAAAAACATATTAAACCATGGACAACCTAATACCAATTAAAATCTAAAATAATAAAACAGTTAAAACAGTGTGCTACTTTAGGGAATTCAGTTAGCCCTCGAAGGCCTTGGTAAAAAGCTATCTTTTTACTTGGTGCCAAAATGAGACCAATGTCTGTGCCAATCAAGCCTCCAAGGAGAGGGCATTCCACAACTGGGGGACCACAGCAGAGAAGGCCCTCTCCCATGTCCCACCAAAGTGTATGTCTCACACTGGTGAGATGCCGAGGAGGGCCCCTCCAACAGATTTCAGTCCTCAGACAGGCATATATAGGGAGAGGCATTCCCTCAAATATTGAGGTCTCAAGCCATTTAGGGCTTTAAATGTCATCATCAAAACCTTGAATTCCGACCAGAAGCATATTGACAGCCAGTGCAATCCCTTTAAAACTGGTGTTATATGATTTTTATAAGATGTTCCAGTCAGCAGTCTAGCTGCTGCATTTTGCACTAGCTGGAACGTCTGAGTTGTCTTCAAGGGCAGCCCCATGTAAAGTGCATTGCAGTACTCTAATTGGGAAATGACCAGCGCGTGCACTACTGTGGCTAGGTTATCCCTCTCCAGGAAAGGCCATAGTTGGCCGATCAGCTGAAGCTGGCCCCAAGTACTCTGAGCCACAGAGTCCACCTGGAGCTCCAGTGACAGGGGCGGGTCTAGGAGTACACCCAAGCTACACACGTGCTCCTTCAAGGGGAGTGTAACCTCGTCCAAGACAGGTCACTTTCCCAGTTCCCAAACTCAGGAACCACCAATCCTCAGAGCTTCCGCCATGTCAGGATTTAGCTTCAGTTTATTGGCCCTCATGCAGCCCATTACAGCCCCCAGGCACTGGTCCAGCACCTTCACTGCCTCAGTCGACTTCGTCAACAAGGAGAAATAGAGCTGAGTATCATCAGTGTACTGCTGACACCCCACTGCAAAACTCCTAATGACGTCATCCAATGGCTTCATCTAGATGTTGAACAGCATTGGGGATAGAATAGACCCTGTGGCACCGCACAGCTTAATAGCCATGGGGTAGAAGAGGAATCCCCCAATACCACTCTCTGGAATCGGCCCTGCAGGTAGGAGTGGAACCACTGTAGCACAGTGCCCCCAACTCCCATCCTGCAGAGCCGATCCAGTAAGACACCATGATCAATGGTATCAAAAGCCACTGAGAGATCCAGGAAGATCAACAGGGCAGCACTTCCCCTCTCTTTCACCTGGAGTAGGTCGTCAGTCAGAGCAACCAAGGCCACTTCAGTGCCATACCCTAGCCTGAAACCAGACTGAAATACGTAGGTCCAGATAATCAGTTTCCTCCCAGAACGTCTGAAGCTGCCCAGCCACCACACACTCAAGCACCTTGTCCCAAAAGGGGATATTAGCAATGTGGCAATAGTTCTCACATACTTCTGGGTGTAGGGAGGTCCTCTTCAGGAAAGGGTGCACTACAGCCTCTTTCAAGGCAGCAGGCACCACCCCCTGACAGAGGGAAGCATTTACCGCCCCCTGATCTCACCCAGCCAGTCCACCCCGCTAGATTGCATTAGCCAAGATGGGCAAGGGTCAAGCTTATATGTGGTGGGCCAGACTGATTCAAGCATCTTCTCCACATCATCAGGCTGCAAAAACTGAAACTTGATCCCAGGAAACATAACCAGACGGAACACTGGACACCTACCCAGACTGCGATAACTGTGGCATCAGCTTATGAACAAAGACGAGCAACTTTCTCCTTGAAGTGCCTAGCAAATTTATTACAGCGAATGATTTGGAACACATGACAAGCCATGCCCAGGTGGTGATTATTCAAATTGTGCCTTGCCCACACTGTGGCTTGTTTAAACCCTGGTGATTGTGCAAACCAAGTCAGTGGGAGTGCAGCCAGTAACATGGTTGCTGCTGCATTCTGGACAAACTTCAGCTTCCAAAGATTCTTTAACGGTAGCCCCATGTAGTGTGTGACAATAATCCACTCCTGATGTAGCAAAGGCATGTATTGCCATAGCCAGGTTTAACTTTCTCAGAAATGGGCACAGCTGTCATACCAGTCTAAGCTAGGTAAAAGTACTCCTGACCACTGTTGCTACCTTATCATCCAGATGCAAAGCCAAGCCCAGGAGTATCCTGAAACAGTAAATCTAATTTTTCAAGGGTTGAATCCCTATTCCCTACTGTGCCTCCCTCCTGACCAGAGCCACATCTGTCTCATCTGGATTAAGCTATTGAGTCATCTGACTCAGAATAAAAATGGATTCAGCTGCTATTTGTATATGCCATGCAAATGTTTGTAGTGATCTTCAGCTTTAGTTACAGATGTCAAGAGTCCCTCAAATTTTAGGTGAAGTTGTATGTGTTCATAAACATTTAATTGAGGTAAAAGGTCTGTGTTTATGGCCTGCTGTCTTTGGATAAAGCATTAAACCACTTTACTCTGCTCTAGCTTCAGGTTGAGTCAGTACCTACTGGCTCTCAGCATGAATAGCTTTTATGTTCCTAAAAAAATAACTTTACTGAAGTAGTATGATTGAACAATATGTGTGATGTTCTTGAAGTTAAGAATTTCTCAGTGTTTCCATTACAATTTTAGACCTGGAGCGTAAGAGGTTTCATACTTCGTATTTGCAGCTGGCTTCAAGTTCCAACCATGAGTGTTTTTGAAGAGCTTTAGGACATGCTCCAGCCAAAGCAGTCTTTCTTTCATTTAAATGGAAAAGATTTAAGCAAGTGCCTAACTCTCCCACTGGGACTTAAAAGTGCTTAACTTTGGTTAGAACATTTGGCTAGAACATTTGGCTAAACCTTTTTAGACATTTGGCAATGTAAATATTTGCTGTAGAAATAGAGATAGGCTTGAATGCAACTGTGGTGATTGTCTAGTGGAATAGAAACGGCTGGCGGAACAGATTTCCCCTCCCCTTGCAGCTTCCCATGCTCCCCAGGTCTGCTGGGGGACCTTCCAGGGCAACACTGGGTGGTGTGTTGAGGGCTGCAGGGGGAAGAGAGGATGGGGAAGTTCCATTGCATGAGTGACTTCTGTGACATTGGATTTAAGCCATGGTTTTTAACTTGCTGAATGGCCTAATATACTCTTAACATCAAAAATGCTTGTTTGCTCAGTTTGTAAAACCTGTCTGTGCTGATAATAGTGGATCATTTTACTTACTTACTTACTTACAACTTTTATATGCAGCTCCACATCTAAGCAGATTTTATGCCTCCTGCTCTTGTATTTGGGTGTGAAGATTTAACTGCATTCAGATTAAGTTGTATGCTTTATTCAACTGTCCAAAATATAGATATGCTAAAAGGGGCACAGAAGGAAATGTGGAGAAAAAATGTTTGGCAATAATTTAATTATAGTGCTTCTTATATACATCATATTAGAATATTTGAGATGTGACACCATAAAAAGTGTAGCTAAGCCCAAGGACAGCCTCTGACCCAAATTCATGCATTTATGAGATTCTTTAAACATGAGGGAGGAAAATGCACTTGACTCTTGAGGGCATGTGTTATCACATGTATAAGAAAGAGGGGAATCAATTCTTGCATTTCAGTTTTTACAGTCATCAGCTAATTTTTTTTGTTAACACTGAAAGTGTGCTTTTGTGCTTTGCTATTGGGTGAAGACAGGAGACGTATGATTGACTTAAAAGCACAATGTTTATCTGGGAAAAACAAAATATGAGGCCCAGAATCAGACATTCTGATGAATGTAGAATGTAAAATAATGTAATGCATGCTAGCTACCCACTGAGCTTTGCCTTGCCTTTGCTGAGCCAATAATCTTGTTCTTTGGATCCAGGAGGCAAAGCCACTTCCTTGGTTATCTAAAGCAAGTTGAAAGACACACACACACACACACACACACACACGCAGAAAGTAGCAAATACGATATTCCACTGAAGTACTGGAGACTAAGACGAAGACAAAGATCAACTTTGGCCTCTACTTTTAGAGTGTAACACACACACACACACCACTTCCTGTGGGTAAAAGGAACATGACCACGAAGTCTTAGGTTATAGACGGATAAGAACTCGGTGTCGTAGCAGCTTCAGGGATAGGAAATCAGCTGAACACTGTTAATGATAGATGGATGCCATGGTGTTTTACACAGCTACATAACATAAATGACAAATCTTGCCTAAAGGAACTTACAATCAAGGTTTTGATCAGGTGATGGGGGACAACATTTAGAATAATGCGACAGAGAGGCAAAGTAACAAGGGATCAATGTTGGCAAATGCAAATATTTCCAATGAGGACTAAGCCATTCAGCATTAGTCATCTAGCAAGTATATTGCTTAAGCCTGGAAACGTTCTCTTTTCTTCCCCTCCTCACCAGCACAAAGGAATGGATAACTTTCCATGATACTACATAAAGCAGTAGGGGAAGTATTCCTGCAGTACCTTTCTGTGGTAGACAGAACTGTAGCTATCTTCAGCTCATTCTGATTTGACAAACAAGATCAAGTGTACACAAATGGCTTTAGCCTGGTCAAAGAGAGCCAGGGGTCCTGATCATAACAGATTCATGCCCTTTAGATATCTGTAGTGATGAAGGTTTTCTGTAAAATTTTGAATTGGTAAAAATTTCCTAAGCAAATTATAGTAATCTTCACAGGGTTATTTGTATCGAAAAAATTTCAGTTTGCCCTGGAAAATGTTCTGATGCCCTAGACTCTCAGAAAATTTCTTTGTCCCACTCTCACACATGCACCCCCATCCATTCAGACATACAAGCACACAACCATCCCCAACTCGAACACCCCAGGCAACACTTACCTGGCTCCCCAGCCCCCACTTGGTTCCCACTGCCCTTCCTAGCCCCCCCCCGGTCTCGTTATCTCCCCTCCCCCAGTTTACCAGACAGAAGTGACAGAGCCCCTTTTTCTTTTCTCCCTTCTTTTTCTTGGTGGCTGGGTGCAGAACAGAGGATGGCTTTGGTCTGCAGCTGGCCACCATCTTCATTTCATAAGAATGTCCCTGAGACCCCCATGTGGCCTACAGGCATACATGGGAGATGAAGATGGCAGTGGGTGGAGGCCTTCACCGTGCTTTGAAGCAATCCAAGATGCCAGTAAGAACATTTGTTTTTAAAAAATATAGTAGGAGGGGTGGGGGCCGAAAAGGTGTCCAGGCTGCACATTGCCTATCCCTGCTCTATAATCTAATTTAGCGTGTTTAGGGTGCAATCTTCTGCATATTTAGACAGAAAAAAATCATACAGTTCCCAGCATTCCCAGCCAGCCATGCTGGCCACTGTAGAACTTTATAGGACTTGGCTGGGAAATGCTGAGAGTTGTAGGACATTTTCTATCTAAACATGCATACAATTGCACTCCTATTTTACTTGTATTTAGTAAACAACAAAGCTTTAAAAAGTACCTCATGTAATTTTTTGTCCCAACACAAGTATTTCACCTGAAATATCCAAGCGGAGAAATAAAGCACACTTCACATTATTTAAATGTCACATTATGTAGAAACTTGTAGTGGAATACTTGTAAGAATATAAAGACAATAGAATGTACTTCTCTTACATTGTTTAAATTTAAGGAAAAAACAAAGGTACTGAAAACCGTTGACATACTAATAAATTTTAGCAACCCAAAGAACTGTACATGATAGAATGACAACTATTTATCTGTTTCAATACAGTTCAGTCTCTTCCACTAAGGTTGTTAGGGCAACTTCAGTTTCACTGTCACTATTTATTAGTTCCATTTCACAATGAGACGTATATGTATTTCAATAACATATATGTATTCTCTCACATACTTGCTAGGGATAATCACTTGAAAAACATTAATTACAACTTTGAAACTGCCAAGCTTGCCTAATCCTGTATTTTCAGTTGGCATCCATTGTTTCTTACTAATGAACTTATGAAATGGGGAAAAAATTCTGTGGAAACATTTCCAGAAATTGTCCACTTTGGAAATTTTTCTGTGGAAGATTTTCCACTGGTTCTCTGTGTTTCAATTTAATAATAGAAAAAGAGTAGTATTTGATGTAGTTCATGAACAAATGATATCAAAGGATGTGTCTGAGGTTTTCTCATGGTACAGTAATAGATCTAGATCAATGATGTTGCTAACTCTTGCATAAATGGTATTTTGGTAATTTAGCTTCTATAGTAATAAAACCTATAGCATTTCATAGGCTCTTCTGAAATAGAAATGATTATCTTCAATTATTTATTTGATGTATGTATTTATTTAAAACATTTAGCTTTGCTGTTTTAAATCTGCATTTTAATTCCTTCATTGCTGCTAGGTTTTATTATGGTTGTATTGTTATACTATTTAAAACAATAAATAATTTGAACAGCTAAAGACATATTAAACCATTAAGCAAGCTAATACCAATTTTAAAATCTAAAACAATAAAACAGTGTGCAACTTTAAGGAATTCAGTTAGCCCTCAAAGGCTTTGGTGAAAACCATGTTTTAACTTGGCGCTGAAATGAAACCAATGCCTCTGCCAATCGGGCCTCCAAGTGGAGGGCATTCCACAACCAAGATGCCACAGCAGAGAAGGCCCTCTCCCACATCTCCCACCATAGTGTATGTCTTGCACTGGTGGGATGCAGAGGAGGGCCCCTCCAGCACATCTCAGTCCTCGGGCAGGCATATATAGGGAGAGGTGGTCCCTCAAATATCGAGGTCCCAAGCTGCTTAGGGCTTTAAATGTTATCACCAGAACCTTAAATTCCAACCAGAACTGTATTGGCAGCCAGTGCAATTCCTTTAAAACTGGTGTTATATGATCTTTATGAGTTTGGGTCAATAGTCTAGCTGCTACATTTTACACTAGCTGCAACTCCCAAGTCGTCTTCAAGGGCAGCCCCTGTAAAGTGCATTGCAGTAGTCTAATTGGGAAGTGATCCACGCGTGTACTACTGTGGCTAGGTTATCCCTCTGCAGGAAAGGCCATAGCTGGCCCCAAGTACTATGAGCCACGGAGTCCACCTGGAGCTCCAATGACAGGAATGGATCTAGGAGTACTCCTAAGCTACGCACCTGCTCCTTCCGGGTGATTGTAACCCCATCCAGGACAGGTCACTTTCCCAGTTCCCAGGCTCAGGAACCACCAATCCACAGAGCTTCCATCTTGTCAGGATTTAGCTTCAATTTATTGGCTTTCATCCAGCCCATTACAGCCTCCAGGCACTAGTCCAACACCTTTACCAGCTGATTCCGACAACACGGAGAAATCGAGCTGAGCATAATCAACGTATTGGTGACACCCTACCTCAAAACTCCTAATGACCTCACCCAACAGCTTCATCTAGATGTTGAACAGCATGGGGGATAGAATAGACCCTGTGGCACCCCACAGCTTAATAGCCGTGGGGTAGAACAGGAATCCCCCAATACCACACTCTGGAATCGGCCCTGCAGGTAGGAGTGGAACCACTGTAGCACAGTGCCCCCAACTCCCATCCTGCAGAGCCGATCCAGTAAGACACCATGATCAATGGTATCAAAAGCCGCTGAGAGATCCAGGAAGATCAACGGGGCAGCACTCCCCCTCTCTTTCACCCGGAGTAGGTTGTCAGTGAGAGCAACCAAGGCCATTTCAGTGCCATACCCTGACCTGAAACCAGACTGAAATGGGTACAGATAATCAGTTTCTTCCAAGAACGTCTGAAGCTGCCCAACCACCACATGCTCAAGCACCTTGCCCCCAAAGGGGATATTAGCAATGTGGCAATAGTTCTCACATACATCTGGGTCCAGGGAGGAACATTATCTTTTCCTATTTTTGAGAACTTGGCAAAATAGTATTTATATATATATGCCATGCTGTGAAATGGTGATACAACCCTATGAGCAATGTAATTGTACCATAAAGTTTTTGTCATTTACTTGCACTGCTTTAAGTGAGTTGATCTATATGCTTCCAAGGCATACCTGTGAGCATTGTGGAAGCAGTTATATCTGGAACACAGCATCGAAACGCCAAACATCAGTGTTCTCAGAGTGATTAGGCGCTCTCGCGGTGCTGTACAGTCTATGTTGTACATGCTAAAGCTGTGTTCCCTGTTCTTCCTTCTCACAGTTTCCCCTTTTACTTTGCAGCAGCCCATTGTGCCTGCCCATCCAATGGCTCCTCCTAGTCCCAGCATCACCAGCAGCAATAACAACAGCAGCAGCAGCAGCAACTCAGGATGGGATCAATTAAGCAAAACAAACCTTTATATCAGAGGGCTGCCTCCAAACACCACTGACCAGGACTTAGTAAAACTATGCCAACCGTAAGTATACATTTTGACAAATCAAGAAATATGATATGTATAAAGATAGATAGATGACTTAAATACCCACTTTGCAGGAATGGGCAACATCTGACCCTCTAGGTGCTGTTGGACTACAACTCCCATAATCCCTCACCATTGGCTCCGCTAGCTTGGGCTGATGGGGCATGTGGTTCACCATGATAGGGAAGGCAACACGTTGCCCACCGCTGGTCTAGAGCATGAAAATAGAAAGGGGAGGGGACAAATTCCTATTAGACTTACTTTTCTCCAAAAAATACTGTAGCTGGTAAGTCAAAACTTTGAGCCGGCACATGGGTACTTGCATGTTGCAGAGCATCTTCAGTTATTGGTCTGGTGAGCTACTCACCTGGAAGGACCTGTTAAGTCTGTATCAATATAAGGCTGTTGTTGGTATACTTTATTTAAAAGGAATGCTCTTAACTTTACACAAAGTACCAAACATCACAATTGTTTGGTACTTTGCATATGATTGTGATTATGTTGGGTTGGAGCCAAAGGTTCTCTTATGCAGAAGGTGTCTTCCACTCATGGAAATACTCTTTTATTCCTTGTGCAGAGGGTGTTGCATGAGAGAAACATAACTTAATCTAATAATGTCCTTCTGCAACTAGAAGCATAACAACTACAGCAGAATCTACCTATTCTAGTGCTACATGTACTCTTGTGCAAGTTCTTGCACAAACATTTGCAGAACAGTGCTAGTGGCTATTTTCCTTCCACGTAGCTCTTTGGATCCAACATATAGTGCTTATAAATGAATCAATTGGTTGTATAGAACCAGATGTAGAACTCTTCTGATGAAGATCTCCAGATAGTTGCATTAGGCTTGGGGCACTGTAGGCACTGTACATTAAATCCAGCTTTATGTTTTCCCTTACCTTTAGAGCAAAACTGTATAATGCTGTAAAATGGCCTGTATTTCTAAATTGCGTGTCATCCTTGTTTGCTTAAACTGAATGCTAAGCTCTATTGACTCTTGCTCCACTCCCATTACATGTTCAGTGTTATATGTAAAACAACACATTTTCTTGTCTTGTATAATTATTGCGTGTTGGCCTGAAAAAAAACCAGCCTGATGATGTCTGGAAAAGAAAACATTCTGTGGATTCTTGGAGACTGACTGGCATATTATGGCTTGAGCTGTTGCCCTTGAAAACAGATGTCACAATAAGCCACTTAGGCTGCAGTCCTATACTGACTTACCTGGGAGCAAACCCCATTGAATGCAATGATGCTGAGTTATAGCATAGAATTGCACTGTTGGTCCCTAAGGTGCTAAGGAGGTGTTGTCACCTCACTGCTACAAAACTGGCTTCCAAAGAAAATGTTCTACTCTCCAGTCTAGAGATGGACAATAACAAAATGATCCGAGTTTTAAGGTGCTAGGTATTAAATGATGTGCATTAGTAATGCATCATATCTTGCAAGTTCACCTGCTAAATAAAGTTTCACACAGTGTCTTGTGTACTTACCCCTAATTTTAGTACCATGTGTTGCACTAAATGAGCATAGGTTTTAGGTAAAACAAAACTTTTGGTGGCCTCTCTGTAAAAGTGTATACCGTACAACAGCTTTCCCCAACCTGTTGCCCTTCAGAAGTATTGGACTTCAGTTCCCATCATACTAAGCTAGTGTGGCCATGCTGGGTGGGGGATGATGGGAATTTTAGTCCAACACATCTAGAGGGCACCAAGTTGCAGAACGCTGCTGTACAGCATTGGATTCTGTAATGAAAATAATGTAATGAAAATAAACCTCTAATAATCAAATACTGTGTAATAGAACTGGCTTGGGTTTACAAGGAAAACTCGCTATACTTGTGTAGATATACAAATGCTTCAATATCCATTTGTGTTCTCGCATTGCTTCGTTCACTGCCTAGTTCGGTTTTGGCATAGAGCTACTGGCAATGATAAACCTGAACATGTTTTTATTTTGATTTTTTTTTCTGGGAGGTTACTTGAGAGAGTGTTATCTAATTACAGAAATGTTGTTATTGTATCTTTTTATTTGTAGCAGGACTGTAAAAATGTTGCATACTTTTTTACTAGTTTGGGCACTGGGTTGTTGGATTTTTTTTACAGATTAATGTGGAAAAGTACTTTTGATGAGGAGACCATTTCTCCTTGTCAGTACGTTTCCTCTGTGGACATCTTCCATTCCCCACTTCTATTCATCTGGTGTTTCAAACTAGTGTACTGCTTGTGGCTTTCCCTGCCAGATTGGAACAGCCTTCTGTATAGTGTGTGTCAAATACTCACCTGGGAGAGCAGATGTTTTCAGATGGCATTAGTGGAACTCTAACTGAAATTGAAAACAAAAACCCTCTGTTTTCAATAGGTTGCCCTATTTTGAAACATGAGGGTACCACTTTAGGTCTGCATTAGGAAAGCCAATTCTTCCTCCTGCTCTTTCAGTGACAGATGCTGAGACTACAGATTCTGCTGAACTGGACATTTTTGTTCAGATACTTTTATACAGTCAGTCCTTTGCATTTTCAGATCCTCATATAAACACTTTACAGAAACATAGTATTACTGGGGTGGGAGCATCTCACTGGAACAAAAGATGACTGAGGTGAATGACTGTATGAATCCTACAAGGTGCAGAGCTTAAGAGCATGTTATACTTTGATCTAAGTCTAGGACTGTGCCACAGAAATACTATGCATACAGTCTTCTCTTGGCTGCCCCCAATTCTTTTATAGTTGGGTGTCCTAGAACAAAACCGCATGTTGTAAGAACACAGGACTGCCGTTAAAGCGAGATGCCTGGTGTAGTCTTCCCTCCCCCACTGTTTAATAGGTAGTATAACTTAGGCATGTCCACAGGAGGGGTTATTCTAAGATAAAGAGTTTTTGCACATTATATTTTAGAGTACTGTGTATGAATCATGAATCAGCCTTGAAGCTTCTCTACACAAGGCATTTACTGTGTGCTCATCATTCACTGTTGTTTACAGGTTCTTTAGACGATGTCATGATGCTCCAGTTTTACTTCTGTGTCTAAACCTCAGTGAGGTTTTTTTTTAGGGCAGGGAAAATGAGGCACTGAACTGGGAAAATGAAAGAGTGTTTTTTTTTCTTATATATTTGTGCTATTCTGCTACACCACAATGCCACTTAGAGGTTATATAAAAGAAAAGCAGGAAAGGAAATGCCCCTTGTGTAGTGCTCGGATCTCAATTCTGCCACGAAACCAAAAGTAGATATGGTGGATTAACAGCCAATTAAGAGTCTCATGTAGAAAAGCTCTTGCTATATCTTGCTGCAAAAAACATGGTTGACAATGTTTGATTTGTTTAAAATCTTGGCAAAGCTAAATAGTAAAATATTGAAAACGAAGCTTCACTTAAGTCTGAAGATGATTATGGTTACCACATAGACATTAAACTGTATTGCAATTAGGAAAGCATCTGGTTTAAGATAATAAAATTAGTGTTATAATTAGTGATATAGTAGATCACTGTGCTCTTCCAGGATGGATGGAATCGCGGATCACAATCTTGTAGAGACTGGCTCGGGAGTACATAAATTTAAGAAACTGTAAATGCTTCAGCTATATTATATGTTTTTACAATCTACTGATCTTAACCAGTAGTACTAGTTAGGATTAGTACTGATCTTCAGGAAGATGCAAACCCAGCTTTAGAAAGTTATGTTTTTTTTACACCAAAAATGGGAAAAGTCTTTGTTGGGCAAGTGCTTTTTGTTGGGCGGCCATGCTGGCTGGCGAATGCTGGGAGTTGTTGGACTTTTTTCTGTCTAAACATGCATAGGATTGGGCCCTAAACTGATAATGACTGTAGATTCTGTCATTTATTATTTTTTATTATTTATTACATTTATATTCCACCTTTTTTCCTCCAAGGAACCCAAAGAATTCCCCCCCCCCATGTGCCCTTGATTCTGAGATACCAGTTATCGGTAGCACAATCCTGTATACATGTCTGCTTAGAAGCATGTTCCATTGAGTTCAGTGGGACTTATTCCTAAATAAATGGGTATAGGATTGCAGCCAAAGCGTAGTTGGCTTGGGAGTGCTGGGAGTTGTAGGACTTGTTTCTGTTTAAACATAGGTACCCTTATGCACTACTTCATAATAAATGGTACTGTAGTAGTGGATTTCCTGCAGCGGCAGGGGGTTGGACTAGGGAACATTGAAGTTCCTTCTAACTCTTTGATGCTATGAATTTTTTGTATGAGTGTTGGCACATGGTACCTAGCATACTCCATTCCATATGTTAATGTGCTTTGTAGGCATGTTCAAAAGAAAATGTGTAGCATGCACATACTACTATATAGCAATGCATGTATACATCATTTTATTTTTGTATAATGTTCCTGTATAAAGATGCTGTATAACAGTGTGGGAATGAGACTGCCCTATTTGATGCTCTTTCAGCATAACTATTTGAGAAACATAGCCAATGGCCCAAGCTTTAGATTGAGATTTTTGTAAATTGTTTCAGTGATTTAAATGTATCAATTTGATTGAAGGTCTCTAATGTCTTCAGTTTAATAATCGCTTTTTCTTCTTACCTAATGTCAGCTTCAGCTTTCAGAAACTGATTTTTTTTTTTTTAATAACTCAAGGAGGGAAATCCTTTGTGGGGTAAATGTTTTCCATTTTGCATGGATCCTGTTTTGATCTTTATTAATGTATTTAAATATAATCTTACTCAGTGTTGCAGCTAATTCTGAAGTGCTTGCTTTGAAGTCTCGGCTGAATAATTATACTGGTCGATAAGATTCAGGATAGAATAGATCTCTTCCTGTTCTCTCGGCTGAAATTACTTTGGCCTCTTCTCAGGATTGTTGTGGTGATGCTCCTAAGCGGTTCATCCATTAAGCGTATTTGTTTGTTTCAGCTAATATGTTGTGATGAAGTAGCACCCCCAGAAGTCCCTGGATGAGACAACTGCTGGGATGTCTCCAGTTGTTCTCCAGCTGTAGAACCAAGGGATGCTAACAGGAGATTGTTGAAAATGATGTGTCATCAGACCTAAGGGCTCCCTCTGGAGCAGGGGAGAGTCAGGATTAAGTCCCTCGCTCTTTTATTAAGGGATTTGTTGTATGCAGGGTCAGTAGGTGTCCACCCTTACTGTTTGGACCAGGGCTAAGGCTTGGCAAAACACCCTAGGGGAAGGGAAGTGCACTCCATGTATATACTAATAGTTTGTTCTTTGCAGTCCATTCCTAGTGATGTTTAACTTTATTATACCTTCTAATGACGGATAATCAGGAGTTCTAATAACTTAGCCTCTCTCTCTCTAAAGGACCAAATAACTTTCTTCCAAATACAGTTGCCACTTGGGAGTGTCCATGCCCATCTCTGTGTTTCTGTATCTTTGTTTTCTTATGGCCTCATGTTGAATTGGAGGCGCTGTTGGAGCCCCCCCCCCCATTACCAGCAGTGTTTGGGACTAGCCTGTTGCATATCATGGGAGCTGCTGTTGGAAAGGAAGGAGGGAAGATCAAAAGCCTTGCTATATGCATGGAGTGCCACATATGGGACCTTAGATCTAAGCTTCAGCACACAATCCTATGCACACTTAGGCAGAAAAAATCCTACAACACCCAATATTCTCAGGCACTCCCCATGTCTGCAGCATGGCTGCCTCTTCTGCTTTTACTTTGTGGAATGTGACGTGCAAACCTGGACTGCTGGGTTGTTTAGTGGCTAAACAGTGGGCTAAACAACCCATCAGTTAACCCATGGTTTGTTATACAGTAAAGAAGAAGACGCAGGTGTGCTATAGGCAGCACGCCTGCTCATGCATGACAACCCATTGGTTTTAAAACATTATTTGAAATCCCTTGCAGTTTCCTCTCTAATGAAACAGTTTTAAGTTTAGACCAGTGATGGGGTTTTGGGGGGTGGGGAGGGGGTTGGAAAAATTGAAATTAGGAAAAAATTCCACTGCCCTAAATTGATATAGATCTAATTGAGCATGTTCATTTGAGTCATATTTAGTAAGTCTTGTTTTGGTTAGTGTATGTCATGTTAATTTTACATGGTATATAAATATCTGAAAAGCTTTTTCCAATAAGCAAAAGTAATTGAACTGTATTTATTTGATATGGGGAAAATATTATATTCAATAGCATTTGAATGATATATTCAAACACATTCAAAGCTTTACATAGGAATTATTGCTCTTGGGATATTTGTAAATATTCTAAAAGATGACACCTCGTTGGCATACATTTCCTTTATATTGGATTTTAAGGGGGTAATGAAGGCACTGGAAACTCTTACAACATACTAGTCTTAGCATGCCTGAAGAGCTGTGGGCAGTATCCAAATTGCCCTTGAGCTAACAGGAATGACCCCTAGTTCAATGGGAATGTGATGCTTCCTCGAGCAACCTGAGAAACTAGCCGAAGCATTTCTGGACCAGGACAGGTCAGCAGAGCTCTCAGAAGGGAGTTCCACTGACTTGCCCTATTCCAGAAACACTAGGATTGCTCTAGGAACTGCAAGTGACCCTTCCCACTAGCACAATATAATGACCATTGGCAGACTGTGGTTTTGGCTACTGCCCTGTGTTTTCTAGGAATAATAATCGGCAGTCATTGCAGCTTCGATTTTATACTTGACTGGTATTGTATCTATTTCAGTTTGACTTGTATTGTGTTTCTTCATTATGATAATTCTATAAAACAATGCAATTCTCAAAATAGATTTACTTTTTTTTTTCCTGGGGAAATACAGTAATGGAACATTTTCTAGAAAAATTTCACCCCTGCATCACTGATTTGGACTATTATTTTAGAGGTGGATTGGCTTAATCTGCAGTAGTTAAGTGGGAAAACATGCTGTACAGACATATAAGAGAATCAATTATTCTTGTGCCCTAATGAAGCCTATTAATTTGTCTTCTTGTTTGTTTCAAGGCCTATGGGGAATACAAGAACACAATCGTATGATAATGAAAAATAGCACTGTTAGAAAATAGACACTTTCTAACTGGGTAATACAAAAATGCTGGAATAGAGAGAGATTTAAACAAAACACAGAACTACGTTACTGTGCAATCCTATGGTCCCTAAGAGGACATCCCAGGGGACATAGGTTACATCAGACCTTCAGTTGTGGAGGCCCATCTTGACCAGTGGTAGAAACCTCTGTGGCTATAGCTGTTCTGCCTTTTATGCTCCAGTGGCAATAAGTGCAAAGGGAGTATATCAGAGGCAGATCAGGGGAGGCTTTGGATCCAGCAAACATTTTGGACCTTCCCCAGAACAGGGACAAACTATGCCAGCATAGTTATTCCAATTTGAACCACTGAGATGGAAGATATATGTAACAACTAAAAGCTCCTCCCCCACTCATCTTCACTCTAGCCTGCATGAGCCCAGTAGGGCTTAGGAAGTCCTAGTTCCTCCACCACATACTCTTTATCCATTTCCCATATGACTGCTCTGCCCAACACTTGAAGGATAAGAAAACTATGAAGGTTTTCTTAAAAAAAAAAAAAAGTCCCATTCAAAATAGCAAAAGAGTGACTGTGAGTTTGCTTCCTTTAAACAGTTCATTAATAGTATGATATTCTCTTACAACCCTATGGGTTGTAGCCAATGTTCTGTGTAGGGTAGATCCATTAAAATGAATGGGACTTAAGTTAGTATTACGTCCTATTCATTTCAGTTGGTCTATTCTAAGGAGGACTAACATTGGATACAACCCTTTATTTTGTCTCATTGAACATTATATAGAAATTGGACACTTCTTTTTTAAATTCAGTGGATTTGTCCTTAACATAAGTACAGACACTGATTTTGTATTCACTCCATATTCACTTCACTCTTTCTCTAGCTTTGCTGTCAAGTGTTGAAAGCACTGAAAAGAACATAGTTGTGCATATCGAGATATTCCAGTTTTTAAATAATAGCAATAGATAACAAAACTCTACACCAGGGATAGGTAACCTAAATGCCCACCTGATGTTTTGGACTACAGTTACCATAAGCCACAGTCAGCATGACCAATGGGTAGGGATTATAGGAGCTGTAGTCCAAAACATCTGGAGGGCACCAGGTTACCTAACCCTGATCTAGATCCTTATTTCATTTAGTAATAAATCCTAAGTGTACCCTAGTAGCAGTTAGAGTACTAATTCTCTGAGAATTCTCTGCCTTATCCAACCCACCCAGCTTCCATCTTCTAAGAGAACTTTTTCCCGATCTCACCTTGCTTTGCTTGTACTTCATTTGGCAATGGCAGCAAATATTTTGGAGGAGGTTTTATCTGTGTGCAACTTATGAGGTTATTCGTACTAAGGGCTTCTAAGAGAAAATCTAATCAAGTGGGTGGGGCAAAGCTCAATGTTACTACATATATTTTGCAATGGCAGCATTGTGAAAACCTCAGACTCTGGACATCCCCTGCCAGTTAGAGTACAAGCAGTGGCTGAAATCCAGTGCAATTTTTCCTTTCCCACTGGATTCTACCTAATCCTGGCCAGTTGGACTAATGATCTCATTTGGTGTAAGGCAGATTCCTGTGTTCATGTGAAGCTTGATTTTTGTTGTTTAGGCAGTAGAGTGTGTGTTTGTAGAGAGACTGTATCAGGACTTGCTAAGTTTCTCCTGGGCATTAATTTTCTTTTTATCCCTTTAATCAACAGAGGGATTTCTTTTTATTGCAATCTGGTGGTGTTCTAAAGGGCGAGAATCTTGTTTTCCAAGAACTACATTCAAAGAGGATAGAATTACTGTTGCCAGAGTCATTTGGCCTGCCAAGTTATTTCCCTGTTTCTCCCCCACCCAGCATTTCCGATTCACACTGAACTCAGGAGCATGCAGGAAGAGCTGCAGAGTGACCTAACTGCAGGTCTAATGCATCACTTCTGAGTGGCTTTTTGACACTGGCCATAGCCAACCATTACTTGTTTCAAGGACAGGTTCCTGTAGACTGAAGGAGGAGGGCTTTTGTGATGTTCTTTTTGAAATATATTTCTTCTGGGTTCTTTTTCTACAGACATAATGTTCTAAAAATTCCTTTTCTGTATTCCCATCACCATCTGTTTTATCCATTTATGTTAGTAATAATTGATCATGATTTCAAGACTTTCTAGCTTGCCATACTTTAGCAAGAAAAAAAAGGCATTGCCAAATTGTCTTCTGGATCAGAGGTTGGCTGACTGATTTTTATCATCAACTGTGAAACTTTGTTTCTTCTCTGGCAATGGCATAGCACCAGAAATGGTGGAAGAACTTCATTGGATGGATCTTTTCATAAATACAGGGGCAGCCGTCTGAGAATGAAGGCATGCGAAAATGCATTAGGTTCAGGAAACTTCAGCCCTGGCTGCTGGACTGCTCACTGGAATAACAGTTGGCAGTGTAGAAGCTTACTGCTAAATAGGAACAAAATATTTCACTTATCCAAGTGGAAGCTGTATCTTAATGATGTCTCTTAATATTAAAGCTGTATCTTGATATTCATTAAACATTTTCTCGAGACTTTTTACTGTGCAAGGTAGACCAGCCTTCCCCAACCTGGCACCCTCCTGATGTGCTGGACTACAACTCCCATCCTTTCCACCCATCTGTGTGCCCTGGCTGGGGAGGATGGGAGTTGTAGGTACCAGGTTGGGGAAGGCTGAGCTAGGCAGATCCTGTCGCTGATGGCATTATTCTCACAGGAATCATGTATGTATGGCATTGCTGACATTTTATTTATTAGATTTGTATACCGCCCAACTGGCAAATGCCCTTGGGGTGGTTTACAATCGTAACACCCAACAACAAATAATTAATAATACATCAATATAGGTACAGGTATCAAAATAATACAATATTAAACATTAAAAACAGTAACAAATACTTAAAACTTTGAAGAGCCACAGTAAAATGAATAAAGCAGCAGATTAAAGGTTTAGTGCCTGTTTAAAGTAGGAAGTCTTAAGCTTGTGTCTAAATATAGACAGTGAAGATGCCAGGTGGATCTCCAGAGAAGGCTCTTTCCCTGGTAGCCACCTGTCGCATCATTATAAATGGTGGCACCCAGAGAAGAACTTGTGGAGACAATCTTAGCAGTTGGGCAGGAACATATGGAAGACACTTCTTCAGACATCCTCTTCTAATGTATGCCCTACCTACCAGAGAGAGAATGATGGCTTGGATAGATTCTGGGTCAGTGCTGGTGTAACATTCCTGATCTCTTAACCATACCATACCACATTATCTCTACATTGGGATTAACTATGCTTAAACGAGCTAGATTTTCTTGTAACCAGGGTTTTACATACTCATTTCAGATCTTGGTTTCAAACTCTGCTTATAAGGGCAATCCTGTTTAATGTAAGCACACTTAGCAGCAGTGCTAAAGTTAAAACAGGTGAAAACAAGCCGTAGAAAGGACGGGAATCTGCGTGGGAGGCAGAAGGGAATAAGCAGGCCTGTGGCACACTCCCAACCTCCTAATCATGGCTAGGCAGCATCGCATCAGCACCAGGCGAAAATAAGTAAATGTTCAACTAAGTGCTTTCTAGACCCTCCTTTTGCTAAACTGCAGAAAGCAAGCTATGAATTGTACTTGTGCGAATGTCACAGTAGTGCTTCACAATCCACTACAGAAAGTCATTGGCCCTCTTTAGTGTATGTTTATACTGTTGATCTTGCTATTCATTACCAGAGTCAATAGTGGGTCATAACCATGCTGTTTTGGATATTATTCATTTTATTGGATTTTGTATTCATTTGTGCTCTGTATCGTACTGTGAAAAACTTTCAGGAAATGCTTACATTGTTTGACCTTTTGACCAGCCTTTAAAATGAAAAAATAAACCTTTATTCTTTCTGTACTCAAGAGTGTTTGTGTATATATCTACCCACTTTGTGTACCTAATGAAGTGGGCTTTGACCCATGGAAGCTTATGCCACAATAAATTTTAGACTTCAAGGTACCGCAATACTTTGTTACTGCTGTAACAGACTAACATGACTGTCCCCTCCTCAAAGCTGTAGGTGTGTGTGAAATGCAGTGATAATGGACATGGGGCAGGACAAGGATCAGGTTGAAGAACATCATGAGGCATTTCTCCGAATATATAAAGAAGGGTTTTTTAATGGAGTATTTATTTATTTATTTTAGGTATTAATGCCCTTCAGTAAGTTCCTAAGGCAACTTACAAAAATTAATTTTGCATTAAAAACAAATTTAAAACATACAAAAAACATTAAAACAATCTACTGAACAGGGGCAGTTGGTGAGAGAACAGAAGCGATTGAGCAGGGGATTGGACTTGATGGTCTTATAGGCGCCTTCCAACGCTACTATTCTATGATTGCTTCTCCAGCTATTTTCAGATCTGAGTTGGTATAGTTTCTGTCATATGATAGGAGAATGGAAAAGACTGCATATGAAAGCATTATGTTTAGAAGGAAAAGGGTTATAACAAACTCAAAATTTCTTTCACCAAGGATGCTTGGAACTATTACAGGATCTTACACTAGTAATTTAAATGCTGCACTACCCTGTGGAAATGCAAGCCTTGTAGTTGCAGGTGTGTTTCCAGACTCTGGCCTGGTTCACACAACACAAGAGTCATTAATAAGCCACAGTGGCGTCCTTTCCCTAATTACCCTCACTGGGTAATTAGGGAAAGTCATTGTGGCTTGTCATTGTGTACAAATCCAGTGAAGGTGGGTGGCTGAAGTGGTTAAGAAACTACCCAGCAACCCCACAACAGCATGTGGGTTCTGGTTGGTTTGTTAACCACCCCAGCCACCCACTCTCACTGGGTTCTCATGTAATAACAAGCAGCATCCGGTGAGGGTAATTACGCAAATCGGGCAGCATGTGTGGGGGTGGTTAATAAGTTTATTAACCACCCGTCCATGTGTGAACCCGGTCACAGTTTACCACTAAGTTAGCCATAACGTGTGAGTGCAAACAGGCTGTAGTAGACGTGCGCATGACATGCAGAAGTAAGTATAAATATGTATTTTTGCCTAAATTGGCTTTACATTGGAAAGAGAAATCCTGTTCCTACTAGCAAGTTGGTTTTGTGATAACTCCAGTGTATATACCTAAGCTTTGCTCGCAAGACAATGGCTTTGAATAGCTATTGGTTTAGAAGAATTTCTCCTTCTAAACTGAAGATCAGGCAAAAATATTACCAGTAAGGTTTAGTAGGTACACTGGGGTGAGCACAAAATCAGCTTCCTGAGTACAGGTGATACACATACATCTGAGATTTGGTGAATGTTACCCCAGTTGTGCTCTGAGCATATGTACTATGGGTTTTCACTGTGGAAGTACCACTTCCTGCTGAGTGGAGGAAGAGGTGTTTGCCACCACCTGTATCCTCCATCTGCTCCTCCCCATCTCTTCAAAGGAGACCTTTTGGTAGCGCTCAAACCTATTTAATCTGCTCTTAATCTGCTTTTCTGTTGTGTGTTCTTTATGTTTCATGACTTCTTTCCCCACAACTATATCAGCAGATGATCTGACTTGGAGAAAGCTGATATTTTCTTAACACTTATTCATGGTGATGTTTGGCAGGAGTGTCCATGGGAACCCAGCTTTGGCATGACATAACTGCATCTTAGAATACATCAGGGATTTTTTGCCATAAGTGGACAGGGCTATATATTCATGACAGTAAACCTGTCTACTTCTCATTGTGAAGCCCCACCCGTGTGATGGTGTAGTCCCAGCTTGTAGCGTATAGTACACCATGTTGCACCTATTGCCTAGTCTGAGAGTTAGGAAAGTGCCATTTCTTTTCAAAGACAAGGCATACATGCTGCATTTGATAATTTATAAATATGTGAGTCGCTGTGATTCACAGATTCTTAACTGTCTTTTCATACATTAATTCCTCCTGTGTGTTACTTAACTTTCTTAACTTTCTTTTCATACATTAATTCCTTGTTCTGCTCTGCTAATCCCAGAAAACAAAACACCTGTTCTTAAAATCGTAGTTGTGAACCTGTTTCTTTTTTACTATGCTCTAAAAGGAATAGTGAGTTGTTATTGGAATAATGTGTTCCATAATTATAAGTGTATTGGGCATGTTTCAGCCAAAGAACAGCACTTCTGATCCCCTTTGGTTTCCGTGAGAAAGATTTAGACATGTGCATAACTCTCCCAATTGAAATTAATGGGATGTCAAAGTACTCAACTTTGGTTGGATTGAACCTATTGTGGTTAAATCAGTAGTTTACCATCTGCAAATAGTTTACCTGTGCACGAAATTAACACAATGTATTGCATGTAGAAAGGTTCTGGTGAGTATTTTATGATGGGGTGTTCTCATAACACTATTTTGTGTTAAATTTCTGCTTACGTTTTATAAAATACTTGCTGTGTCTGTCCATATCTTTGGCAGTAGCGTTTTTCACACAGTAGTCACTGTTGAGCAAGATAGTCCATGTGAAGTCAATACTTCAGTAATAGACTCAAGACTTGGGGGTGAGGCAATCACTCACAGTATTAACTAAATAACTTGTACATTTCAAACCTGTGCGTGTGTGTGTTTTGTTTTGTTTCATTCATTTGTGTATGGTGAAAAAACTTGGCTAAAAATTAATTGTTTGGTTGGTTCTTGAAAAACCGTTGGGAGGGGAGAGAATAAGAAATTATCACTGAATGATCAGGCTTTTATTGGGTATGTTGTTGGACGTACGGGATCTACATCTACAAAAGCTCTGAACAAGAGGTCCTGGGAAACTTTAGGGATGGATGAATCTGTCAGCTTTGCTTTCTCCCATGTTTATTTTTTTAAAAAAAATCGCCAGTGCTTTCAGTCCAATTTCTGAAGAAATGTGAGAATTTGGTAAGTTCTTATCAAAAAATGAATCAAACTAAATTCTCACCTATTCCTAGGAAACTTACTCTAGCTGATTAGGTATGTGAGGCTGATGCCTACAAGCTTCCCAAACTATAAACCCAAGAGGCTCCTCTGGTAATGGACCACCCCAATCCCCTCACAAAATAAGTACCATCAGGAGGACAGGCATTCATCTAAACTGGTGGAAGATTCTCAGGTGAGTGACAAGACATTCTCCAGTTCAGCTCAAAGGCCTGGAGACTAGAAAAGCCTATGGTAATGCATGCAGGTGGTTTTAACGAGTGCAAGCCAGCCTCTTCTCATGAAATGGAGCTTGTTACCAGCAGCTAAATCTCAAAAAGAAAATGGATTTCTTGACAGCCATGAACAACCCATAGTTCACAACCCAACAACAAACCATAGGTTGTCTTCATGGGTTGTTTGTGGTTAACAAACCATGGTTTGTTAGCTGAGCTGGGTTCACACAACACAACAACCCATGGTTCAACTACAGCCATGGTTCAATGATAACCCATACTCAACTTTCAGTGTGGGTTTCGTGTTGTGTGAACCCAGCCATTGTATCCATCTCACCCAGTAGTGTCTATTCTGACTGGAAGTGGTTCTCTAGCACAGACCAGAGGTCATTTCTTGTAAGTAGAAATGCTGGGTGTTAAACTCAATATCTTCTGCATGCAGACCATGTGCTCTACCACTAAGTTGCAATCCCTCTTGCTGTGTGACCTTTTTAAGTATTGCAAAACAGAGCAAGTGACGATTTTCCTTCAACTCATAGTTCCAACCCAATGACCAGAGTGTAGTGGTGTCGTATCCATACACTGAATCATGTGTTCCATCAGAGTACAGTATTCTCAAAATAACTGCAGTATTCTTCGATGTGTCTTGCCAGACTGCATCTTCTTTTGATAGAAACTTTACATTGGAAACCCTTTTTTCCTATAACAAAACCCATTGGATTCCCCTCTATAAACTTGAAACAGATCTTGTAGCCATGATTAGGAAATGTAATGTGTTTATTCAAAATGTCCCAGAGATGCCACAGGGATAATTTTCCTAATTCTCTATTCTTTTTAGTGTATCACAATGAACTTCCCATATTGAAACAACTAAGTTTAACTATGACCAAAAATAGCAATTCAAGGCTAACAGAATGGATGGTCCTGCACTTCCAGTTGGATTTTGAAGTACACAGACATAGACCCGATCTCCACAAACAGGAGGAAATAAACATTTCCTGATTTCTAAAGCATTTTTTCCTTTCCTCTTGTTCATACAGCCTTCATTTCCTATGCTAGAATTATTGTGCAGCTTTTGTAGCAAGGTTTGCTTACACGCATCTTATGGTTTGCACGCAGAGATGTGCCAACCGAAGAAATACTAATAGTGGCGCTGTTCCGTGAACTATTGTGGGTAAGAGCTAGCAGAAGACATGTAACACTGTGCAAGACCTTGTGCAGCACCTTGAGCAAATGAGCAGCAAATCAGTTCTCGTGTGTGTGTGTGTGTGTGTGTAACGCTCTTTTGTGTTAACTCAGAAAAAGCCCTTCTGCACATAGATGAAGACTTTTGCTTACAGAACGGGATCTCTGCATCTGAAAGGCATCTTCCACTCACAAAACACCCTTGTGCTACAGTGTTGCGTGACAAAAGTGAAAATTCAAAGATGTTCTTTTATTTGTGCAACCTCTTGTTCAAGAAAATTATTTATTTATCGCATTTATCTCCCGCTTTTTTCCTCTTGCAAGGAACCCAATGTGGCTTACATTATCCTCCTCCTCTCCATTTTATCTTCACAACAACAACCCTGTGAGGTAGGTTGTGCTGAGAGTATGTGACTGGCCTACAGTCACCCAGTGAGCTTCCATGACTGAGTGGGGACTAGAACCCGGATCTCCCAGCTCCTAGTCCAACAATCTTGCCACTACACCACACTGGCTCTCAGCAAAAGTATTGCTGTAGAACATATTATAATGTTATACAAATTCTTGTGCAAGTGTTTGTGTGGAACAGTGCCAGTGCCTATATTTTTTCCACTCACGGGTCTTTGGATCCAACCCATTCTCAAATATTCTGTCCTACCCAGTCCTGTCAGAATAACATTTTAGAGATTGGATAACCTCTTCTGTATGTTACATTTGTAGATGGTTGATCCACCCGTGTAATTCACTATTGTTATGACACAGAAAATAATGATAAACTTTAACTTTGTGCGAACCTATAAAGCATGTATGTAGATTTACTGGTTCCAGAAAGGCCAGAGTAAATAGCAACATTTAAATGCAGTTAAAAGCATTTTAAAACAAATAATATGAACTTCAAATTGTAGAAATAATTAAATGGATAATTAATTAAATTAATGATTACTATATAATAATTAAATGGATTAATAATTAAATGGAGCTCTCTTCATTTAAAGACAGCTCTCTTCATTCGAACACATTCCGCAGGTGGACACAGCATATGTTGAAACACACCTTAAAATGGATTTCTGTGTCATTTTCCCCCTAATACTGTTGGCCATCCAGTGATACAGATATTGACATTGGTGGAATGTACCCCTTCTCTTCTCCCTCCTTCCCCCCCAGAACATCTTCTGTCCTTCAGGGGGAGTGAATGACTCACACAGGGCAATTCCTCAACAGTGGCTGAGAGAATATCTGGAGTATGTACCACTTTGTCCCTTCCATTAGCATCTCGGTTCTTTGCTGCTTGCACCCCTTTCTTAGAACCATGCTTCTCCCTCTCTCTGATTCTTTTATCCCAGTCCTTTCTCAAGAGACATTGACCCATTTCGCACATAACGACCAACCATGGGATAAAACTCTGGGTTGTTTCTCCCTGAACAACCCAAAGTGCTGGGATTGGACATCACAGCGAACAGCCCAGGAACAATGCGTTCCTGGGTTGTTTGCTAAACAGGATGCAAAGCAGAAGCGGCAGGAGGCCGTGCACTTGCTTGCTCAAGGCTCTGGGTCACTGAGGCACAGCTTTGCAAGTGAGAGGGGATGTCGGGAAGCTGTTCCCTCTCATTCCTGATAAGCGGGACTTCAGTTTTTACTCAAGACAGTCAGAGGCACGTGCTCAGAAGTATGCTTATTGCTTCATACGTTCTAAGCAGAGACTGACAGACGAGAGTAAAACATGTCTTTTGGTTTCCAGTAATATTTCAGGTCCCTGTCAATCTCTGTCAGAGTGGTATGAGCACAACATGTCTGCATACAAATGACTGAAGCAGAGTTGTCGTAAGTTATTTGGTCCCTGGGTTAATATGGCTACAGTTCTGGGTTTTCATTTAAACCACTATCTCTCAGCCTCAACCTCACCCATCTGCAATCTGTGGATATTAATAGTTGACAACATCATAACATCACACGCTTCCATTGCACCAGCAGTTGTGCACACACACACACAATATTGCTATAATAGTACAGAGTAGCTATAAGCAGTTCTTGGTGTCTTCTCTGCCATCCCGAGTCTGCAACACAGGCATAATATTGGACAGCTTGTTTCTCTCCTCCTTGCACAGGAAGCATTTGCAAGCAGTCAAAAAGCAAAAATGTAAAACTCAAAATATTTATATTTTCACCAAATAAGATAACAGGACTTCGAAAAAGCATGCACTTCTGTCGTTGCTTCTACAACTCGCCCCCATCCTGTCTGCAATGGTAGTCCTGGATTTCTGTGAGCAGCTGTCAAAATTACCACTTGTGAATATGAGAGAGTCAGGAATTCAAAAATAACCAGGAAATCCAGCTACAAACAAAAGAAATGTCTTCTCCCCATAGGCAGGACAGAAAACAATTTAAGCTGTGTGTTCAGGCCATCTCCTGCTTTCTCCCGCCCCCGCCCATGTGAGTGCAGAACTGATTTCTGAGATTTCCAATACAGGAACCAAGATACCAGAGTAAAGAGTATTGCAGCATTATTAGTATATTCTTGACCAAAAGACTTGAAAAATATATGCCCCTCTACATGTTCTTGCCTGTTTGGACTTGTACTGGAACCAACACCTGAGTATTTTTGTGGCAAGGGTACAACATGAGGTGTCGTTGGGGGTGGGATGGTAAGGCTAAACAAAAACAGAGTCACCACACTTGCAAGAATGGCTTGGATGCAGCTGAAAATACTTGTATGGCCTTGTGTTAGCATTTATGTAAGTAGATAATTTTCTTCTAGAATAGAAAATAGTTTATAGCAGTGTTCTTGCTTACTAAACAGGAATCATATCCTGTTCTCCTTAGCTGTAGGTCGAGTCCATTTCTCTGACTTAAATCATCTCATCTTTAGAAAGGTGGCTCCGTTGTCATCTATAGACATTTTTCACAGTGATGACTTGGCACTGGCTTTGGAATGCCATTCATTCAGGGTTCATCAATAAGCCTGTCATTTTTAAAGAACTTCCAAAACTCTTCCCTCTCTCCTTTTATTTATGTATTTATTTACAGTATTTGTATACTGCTCCATATCCAAAGACCTCTGAGTGAACAGCAGACAGGACAAAGAATTAAAAAAAAATATTAAAAATATTTTTTTAAAGAAGAAATAAAATTCTGATAAAACCACCACGGCTGGTCACTCTAGGAAGGCTTCCTGAAATAACAATATTTTAAGGATGCGCCAAAAGCAACACAATGTTGGTCCCTGCCCGACCTCCATAGGGAAAGAATTCCATAAGAAGGGGGTCACAACACCGAAGGATCTTTTCCTAGTGGACTCCAATCGGTCCCACTTGTGCCACTTTAACCTATACTAAATGCTTCCTTTGTCTAAACTTACTATACCTCCCCACCTGC
Organism: Heloderma suspectum; assembly: GCF_057233095.1. Taxonomy (NCBI): domain Eukaryota; kingdom Metazoa; phylum Chordata; class Lepidosauria; order Squamata; family Helodermatidae; genus Heloderma; species Heloderma suspectum. The sequence goes on along the minus strand of NC_139458.1, from coordinate 179,404,644 downwards.
CCTTCTTGAGGTGGGAGATATGTAATGAAAGGTCCTTCTCATCTGTGAAGGAGATGCAGAGTGAAGGCCTTGCAAAAAAGAATAAATTGAAAAGTGTGTTTAAACAAGACAGTTATACACTGTAAACTGCTTCTGCTTATTATTATTATTGGGACTAAACCTCAAATATAGGGTGGTTTCTGACCATTTTAGCACATAGTAGTGATAACAAAGAAGTGGTGAGAGCTGAGGGGCATGTTTACAGTTGCCTGAATTTCTTACATTGTCCCTGAAATACTTTACATGACAAGCCAACTGGTAAGTGTGGTGCAGTGGTTACAGCTTGCAGCTTTAAAGCTCGAATTCAAATCCTTGGTGAGCTATCAAGCTTACTTGCTCTGACTCGGCCTAATCTGCCTAATCAAAGGGTTGTTGTGGAAATTTAAATGATGGACCCCATGTACATCACCTGAGATCTGTTTAGGGCAAGGATGTTGAATCTCAGTTCTGTGGGCCAAATCTGGACCACTTGGGGACCCAATTGATTGCTCTAGGGTTCCCCAGAGTGCCCCTCCTAGGGCCCCAGTGGATTCCCAGCTTTTGTGCCTCATTTATCCCCATTCCAAAAGGTTGAATTACCTCTCGTAAAGCTTAGTTACTGACAGCAAAAGTTTTAAGCTAAAACATTCCGGTATTTTCTGTATTTTTGGCCCCTGCCCCTTTTTGCCTTCAGCTGCACCCACCACTGGAATGCGACCCCAAGAGCTTCTCTGAAATGGAATTTAGCCCTTGCACTGAAAGAGGTTTGATACCCCTACTTTAGAGGAAGAGTGTAACAATAAAAACAAAACAATTATATTGTACCTACATTCAGCATCACTCCTGGCTGAACATAATTTTTCTGCTTGGATTATTTGGATGTGAGGTGTAGAAGTCTACATCTGCTGTTCTTGGCCTATTCTCAGAGCCCATATTGTAAAAAGAACAGAGTAAGGATGTGAATCTTGCCCAGGGACTTCCCATTCACTTTAAAAAAAAAAAAATCAAGAGAAACTAGTTTGACTTGTATTTCTTGAGTGTGATTAACTCATTCTGAGACACTGTGCTTATTAAATGATCTAATTTCAAGGAAAATACTTTGACGGATGTTACTTCAAACTGATGTGGGCTTGAAAACATCAGAACAGTTTTGTAGAAAGACTTGCATAGGCTGCTGCTGTGTGGCATCCATTGGAAAAATATTCTTATTTTTTCTGTCCTTTTTTAATTGAAAGGAATATAGAATCCATAGGATTTTCACAGACACTATGTATAAAACTGAGTTCTTTCCTTACAAAGAATAAGGCTTTTAAATACCTGTAGATCTCTGGGTGATTTGCATTGGATTGGCAAGGTTTTCTGGCTGCCATTTGTTTAACAATAGTAGCAAATGACTCCTCCCTACCACCCTAAATAATACTTCTGCTGGGTTATTCTGCTGGATTTTTTTTTCCTTAAAAGGACTGCAAACTCCATTCAGTTTTGGTCCTCAAAACCAATTCCTGGGCTCAGAATTCTTTAGTTCTAAGTGTCTTTTGCATCAGGCTCCAGATGGTGGATTTGGGGGTTCTGGTAAAAACAAAGTGGATTCTCCAAACCTGAGGTCTGCCAATCCCTGATCTAGCTTTGACTTAACCTTTTAGCTCCCATCCCTAACTGAATTAAAGCCTAAAGCTTGGAGGGCTCTGGGGGATTTTCCTGCTGGTATGGCTGGTGCTCCTGTCGAAGCCCAGGTCGCTCTGTGGAATGCAGGGATGACTCGGGCGGTTGACACGATCGCACCCAAGCGCCCTCTCCCTCTGAGCAGAGCCCGGCCAGCTCCTTGGTATACACCTGAGCTGAGGGCAATGAAGCAAGAGGGGAGACGGCTAGAACGCAGGTGGAGGAAAACTTGTGCTGAGTCTGACCGAACACAGGTAAGAGCCCACTATCGAGCCTACTCTGTGGCGGTGAGGGTGGCAAAGAGGCAGTTCTTTTCCACCAGCATTGCATCTTCTCAGTGTCGCCCGGCGGAGCTTTTCCGAGTGGTTCACGGCCTGTTACATTCTGGGCCAGGGAGAGAGACGGTGGAACCCTCGGTAGCACGCTGTGACGAGTTTGCGCGGCACTTTGAGGATAAAGTCGCTCAGATTCGTCATGAATTGGACACAACCATTAATGCAGTTCCATTGGTAGAGGCGTTCAGAGCACCGTCTGGTCCAGTTTTATTGGATGAGTTTCAGTTACTGAGGCCTGAGGATGCGGACAAGGTGCTTGGCCAAGTCCGATCGACCACTTGTGTGCTTGACCCTTGCCCTTCATGGCTTATTAAATCAAACAAGGAGGGATTGTCCGGCTGGGTCCAGGAGGTTGTAAATTCCTCCTTGAGAGAGGGATTGGTGCCTGCTGCTTTAAAAGAGGCAGTAATTAGACCACTCCTGAAAAAGCCTAACCTGGACCCAGAGGATGTTAACAATTATAGGCCAGTGGCCAACATCCCCTTCCTGGGCAAGGTGCTTGAGCGGGTGGTTGTAGGACAGCTCCAGGCACTCTTGAATGAAACGGATTATCTAGATCCATTTCAGTCGGGCTTCAGGCCTGGTTTTGGAACGGAAACTGCCTTGGTCGCCCTGTGGGATGACCTCTGCCGGGAGAGGGACAGGGGGAGTGCGACCCTGTTGATTCTCCTGGACCTCTCAGCGGCTTTCGATACCATCGACCATGGTATCCTTCTGGATAGGTTGTCTGGGTTGGGAGTTGGAGGCACTGCACTACAGTGGTTCCGCTCCTACTTGGATGGCCGATTCCAGAAGGTGGTGCTGGGGGATTATTGCTCTGTGCCATGGCAATTGTGCCATGGGGTTCCACAGGGCTCTATTCTATCCCCCATGCTGTTTAACATCTACATGAAACCGCTGGGGGAGGTTATCCGGAGGTGTGGGCTGAGGTGCCATCAATATGCGGATGACACCCAGCTCTACCTCTCTTTCTCATCAAAACCAGGTGAGGCAGTGGCTGTTCTGAACCAGTGCCTGGGCACGGTAATGGACTGGATGAGGGCTAATAAACTGAAACTCAATCCAGACAAGGCGGAGGTACTGTTAGTGGGTGGTTCGTCTGCCCGGCTAGGTGATATTCAACCTGTTCTGGAGGGGGTTGCACTCCCCCTAAAGGATCAGGTTCATAGTTTGGGGGTGCTCTTGGATCCAGAACTGTCACTTGAGGCACAGGTGAACTCAGTGGCATGGAGCACTTTTTATCAGCTTAGGCTGGTATACCAACTACGCCCTTATCTGGACAGAGATAGCCTAGCTACAGTTATCCATGCTCTGATAACTTCTCGTCTGGATTACTGCAATGCGTTATACGTGGGGCTGCCTTTGAAAACAGTCCGGAAACTTCAGCTGGTCCAAAATAGGGCAGCAAGATTGTTAACAGGGACTGGCCTGCGAGCTCATATTACGCCAGTACTTTTCCAGCTGCACTGGCTGCCAGTCCATTTCCGGGCCCGATTCAAAGTGCTGGTGTTAACATTCAAAGCCCTTAACGGCTTGGGGCCAGGTTACCTGAAGGATCGCCTCCTCCCATATGTGCCTGCCCGGACCTTAAGATCATCATCAGCGGCCCTTCTCCGTGAGCCCCTGACGAAGGAAGTAAGGCGGGTGGCTACTAGGAGGAGGGCTTTTTCTGTTGTGGCACCCCGGCTCTGGAATGAGCTCCCTAGTGAGGTTCGCCTGGCGCCTACATTGTACTCCTTTCGGCGCCAGGTGAAGACCTTTTTATTTTCCCAGGCATTTTAGCTTTCTAAATTTTTATCTTTGCTGTTTTAAATCTGTATTTTAAACTCCTGTACTGCTGCTAGGTTTTATTGTGGTTGTATTGTTATATTGTGGTTTTAATGTTCTATATATTTTAAATTGTTTTATTGTGTGTTGTTTGGTTTTAGTTTTTGTGAACCGCCCAGAGAGCTTCGGCTATTGGGCGGTATAGAAATGAAATAAAATAAATAAATAAATAAATAAATAAATAAAGCTACAATCCTACCCCTCCCAAATAATTTTTAATTAAACACATTTTCTTACCAGCAGCTGGGAAGGTGTGAGGTAGGTGCTGAAAACTGAGGGTTTAAAAGGGAGGTAATCTTTTGAGACCCAGATGCCATTTCTGCCTTGTATTAAGTATTTTGGGCAGGTTACTTGTCCTTTGTTACCCTCTTATTGAAACCATATTGTGGTAATGCCCAGGACAGTTTCTCAAATTGCCAAATGTGGCCATGGCCCAAAAGAGTTTCCTACCCCTGCTATATCCACTTACCTGGGAGTAAGCCCCATTGAACTCAGTGGGTCCTATTTCTGAATAGACCTGTATAGGATTGCACTGTAAATTTACACAACTGCTTTTGCACATTTCTATCCCCTGATACACTTGCCTCTCCCTTTCTTCCTTTGCCTGTTGCTAAAATTTAGATGGTAATCTGCCTTCCATAGGGACCTGTCTGCTTTTGCCTATTCTAATCTGTAAAGTGTTGTGTACATTGGTGCTATATAAATGAGTAATAATATAAAGACCTACATCCCATTAGAGCAGCCCATGGCCATTTTTTGTGCCTTAATAAATGGCTTCAAGGCTATAATGCTCATGGCGGATATGCTCAGTTGCACAAAAATAGTGGTGTAATAATTAAGAATGTGATATGTAGAATATCTGATTTTTATATGGGTTTAGATTCTATTGTATTCTTGCCAACTTATACAATTATCTGAAGAGACATGAGATAGAATCATATATGATCATGGCAGCAAGAATTTTGGAAGTGAAATACTAGAGGTTGAAAGAGATCTCAAGTGTGGATGAATGGGAAAGCAAAGTATATGCTGCTTTTGTTAAAATCAGTGCATTATGTACAAACCAGAGAAGGAAGACAACTGTAATACCCTTTTAAAACTGGCAATCTTTAATTAATTTTTGGAGAATGAATGTACAACTACTTGTAAATGTTGGACATGCATTTGATTTACTATGACATTTAAGATTAAGTTTGTGACCCTAGAACATTTTTTAACCTCACTCTTGAGAGATGTGATGTTAGCAGAAATGAGCACTCATAGCTAGTAAGGTGGTGCAACAGGTAAGAATCTGCCCATGTCCCCCTCCTGCCAGAGCCAGCATTGTTCTAATGCTCCATTGACAGCCCAGGCGCATCATTCATCAGATGTTAATTGGCAGTGCATTTTGGGTCATTCTTTGAGTCTGAATCTTTGGCTCTTTTATCTTTGTAAACATGATTATTTTAGGAGTAAATACTTTTTTTTAACCTCCCTTTTGTTGACAAATATACCATGGAAGAAAGATTTCTTACGTGGGAGCTGGGAGATGTGGGGAAGCAACTGATGAAGCAATTTCTTGCTCTCGCTCCAGAAATGTGTCTTAGTTTGGCTCTTTCATCTCCATTGAGTTCCTCCATTTCCAGATTCGTCAGAGACTATTGTGGAAGGACAGGACTGGAATGTGTTAAAGGACATTAGAGTGTAACATAAATGCAAAAGAATGTAAATTACCTTAAAACAGTTTCTCTTGTGAGTTACGGCATATATAAAGCTTGGTGCCTCTGCTTTTAGATTTGCCAACTTGACAGGATAGAGTCTTCCATAGAATAATTTAGAATTCTACCCAAGACTTAGCATCATCAAACTAACTTCTAAAAGCATCAGTTGTCTTTATTTGTAGACAACTCAAGTCAGTAACATGATGTTGGTTGCTTGTCAAAGGCTCCTTCTAATTGCATCTGACAGCGAGGAAAATCAAAATGCTATCGCAATTGTAAACTCCTAGACTTGCAGGGTGTGTAGTCTTGCAGAGCTGAAAGGATGCAATGAAATACCGAACTCTCCCTACATTCAGGAAGGCGGTCAAGACATGTCTTTTTAACTTGGCTTTATAATTGTTGTGGTTTTTAAGGTTGTTTCTAATGTATTTGTATTCGATTATGGTTTTTATTTTCTGACCTTTTTGTAAACTGCCATGGTTGGCTTCAGAAAGGGGATACAGAAATACAATAATAAATAAATCCACAATAACAGGGAATTCCAAGAAGATAATGGAAGCTTTAACCCAATAAAAACCTTGCAGTGGTGTTGCATACCACACCTGTTTGAAGCTGTATCAACTTCAAACAATATTGTAAAATGTTGTCTGATTAATAAATCAGAAAAAAGTGTAATTATCTGTCTTTTTCTTCTGTGATGTCTTGTAGGAATTTAGACCCAAGAGTCTACTTCTGTTAGGAAAGATGCTAGGCTGTGTTAAAGAAGCCAGAATTATTCTCCTTTGTCACACTCATGTGACAAAGATTGGTGCAATGCCCATCAAGAAAGTGTATCATAACTGTACAGTAGTAAAGAACAAATTATGTACAATAAAATGGTTTTAACTTTTGGGGTAGTGTGGAAAACAGACATTCTGATAGACCACTGAGAGGCAATGAAGGAGGAAGGGTTGATATGGCATCACCAGCTGGTGCCTTGTGGTGATTTTGGAGGGCAGATAGGTCAGCATCATGCAGGCACACAGCTGCTGATGAGCCGGCAGCATCCCATGTGGACATGGACCCATGGCATCAATCCAGGCCCATATAGGGTTGTGTGGGACTGTCAGCAGCCATGGGCCTGCATATTGCAACATCCTGCCTCCAGTACTGGTGCCCAATAATAAGGGCATGGACACCTTCCCCTCCTAGGAATTTGCTCTGCTTGTTTGTTACTGTACCACTTCTCTGGCCACTGTTGGGTAGAAGAACATTTTGTATCACTACTGGCTAATATATCTGAACAGCTGATCGTTCTTTGTCAGAGCTGTGTCTTAAGCAAAACTTTGTCCTGAAACTCCATTGGCAAGGCTCTCCATCTAAATCTATTTTTAACCAAATTGTGGTGGCTCTGGGATCCCTAATAACAGCTTAGCCTCCATTCAGTCTCCCCATCATCACTGCGGGGACTAAATGATCAAGGGGTTCAATATTTTGATATATCAAAGCCATTCTTTTAGCTGTTTCTTTATAATTTAGTACTTTAAAATGCTCAAGGGACTTGAGGCTGTTGCTCTTTTATTTTTCATTGGAATTAAAGCTGAGGAGCCTGAGGGTAGATTGTGCCCACAGCATTTTTCTAACTTTTTGCAACCAGGTTCCTCTTCTTCTGATGTCAGGTAATCATAGCCTGCTTTATTGATTTTCCTGTTCCCTAAAGCTAGACATTTCTCGTTTCTCTCTTCACCCCCCATCTCTTGCCACATGGGTGTACCATTGCCACCAGTACTCAAGCTTCCTTGGTCATATAGCCTTCCAGTCCTGTGCTCTGCCACTTCCATAGTACCATCTTCTTCTCCTTGTTAGTCAAATACTGATTTCTCCAATCTCTGTCTTTATCTTTTCTAATTAGGTCTGTTGGAACTAGTATATCAACCCATGTACTAAGGAGCACATATACTCACCAAGTCATTTTTCTCTTCTGTAACATGTGGTGGTCTTGAGAACAAAATTCTGTGGACAAGTTACTTGGAAGCTTGAGACCCACCACCTGGTCTTTGGATCCATGCCCTTCCTGGATATTAAAAACCACCAAGACTGGGCTTATCATCTAGACCTCAGAGGTGGTTAATGCCTCTCTGACAGAGGGTATGAGTCCCACTTAAGGAGGCAGTGATTAATCTGTTGTCAAAAAAGCCAAATTTGGACTCCATAATTCTAGATAATTATTGCCTGGTATCTAATGTACCATTCTTGAGTAAGATGCTAGAAAAGGTTGTGGTGGTTCTCAACTCCAATTGGTGTTGGATGACATTGATGATTTAGATCTTTTCCAGTCTGGTTTCCAGTCTGGTTTTGAGACAGAAATAGCCGTGGTCGCCCTGGTAGATGGCTTATGCTGAGGAATGAATCAGGGAAAGTTCAATCCTGTTACTTCTATAGCTTTCAGCAGCCTTTGATACCATCAATCATGGGATCCTTCTGGATTGCCTAGCCAGGTTAGGATGGGATTGAATTGTATTACAATGGCTTAAACCCTTTCTGAAGGGATGTACCCTGAAGGTGGTCCTGGGGGACTCCTGTCTGCCCCATGTTCATTAACCTTTGGGTGCCTCTTGGTTGTATCTTGTCTCCCATGTTTTTTAACATCTACATGCAACCACTGGAAGAAGCCATCTGGAGATTTGGGCTGAGACAGATAACGACAAACAAGTTGAAGCTTAATCCACATAAAATGGAAGGTAGTGCGGGTGGGGCAGCCTGCTGATCTGGAGCGGTGTTTGACAGGGTTGCACTCCCCCTGAAGGACCAAGCATGCAGCTAGGGTTATTCCTGGACTCGGTGTTGTCTATGAAAGCACTAATGGCATTGTCTACCAGGAATGCCTTTTTTCAGCTTTGGTGGATTTGTCAGCTGTGTCCCTGTCAGGAGGAAGTGGAACTTGCTGCAGTCGTCCAGGCCCTAGTTACATCCAGACTAGACTACTGAAATGCATTCTACATGGGGCTGCCTTTAAAGACAGTTTGGAAACTTCAGCTGATGCAAAATGCAGCCACCTGGTTTCTTATATGGCCTAGGCAGCCAGAATTTGTATTATACGAAGTATAACACAAATTCTGTATCAGCCATATTGGTTGCCAGCCCATTTCTGAGCCTAATTTAAAAGTGCTGATGATCACCTTTAAAGCCCTAAATGGCTTGACAACCAGGTTATTTGAAGGACTGGCTGCACTGGTATGAAACAGCTACTTGACAGTATATTAATCTGGAAATAAAGAGGAATTTTAAGCTTTGTTCTGCCCTCGCAACACTGTAATATAAACGTAATTGCAATTTGCTTACAAGAGCCCCATGAAATACAGCCTGGCAATCTAGAGGAGTACCAGACAGTCACAAACTGTCCACATATCTTGACAGGGCAATTCGGTTATCTGCACGTAAAACATTGAAGGTACAAGAACATAAACATCAGGCAATACAAGCATGAAAAGGAGACATGATGAAGCAAATTGTGCATGGACTCAGAGAATAATCTGAGAGCACAAGATGCTTTCAGCTAGGCAGGTCTCAGTCTGATTGATGCCTGTATGGAACAGTGGAAGCTGCCTTAAATCAAGTCAGACTATAGATCCATCTAACTTAGTATTGTCTATGCAGTCTGACAGCTGCTCTTCATGGTTTCAGTCAGGGGTCTTTCCCATCCCTACCTGGAGATGCCTGGCAGATTTTTGTAAGCATCTCTTAGTTCTCAAAGAATAATGTAAATCACACACCAAAAACTCTACGTAGAAACCTATCTGTAAAGTGAGTAGGAAGTCTGAAAAATGATGAAAACACAGTATTTCCAATCTATACAGTGCTTAGAGTTCCACAGATAAAATTTAAGGACAAAATCATTTTAAGTACAAGACCCATTTTTATCTACTGAGCATCAGTTCCAAAAGCCTGATCCTTTTCACTTACTATGTAGAGGCAGCAACTGTAGGATCCTCTCCTTAAGCGTGCAGAACTAATTCTGTCCTTGCTCTTGTCCTGGGAGCTGGTTATGGTTGCTGTTCTGGTATGGCCTTCTTTGGAATGGGGAGGAGTGGATGTGAGATGGTGCTCTTGCTTGAGTAGTGAGCTCACAGTAGCTAGCACTACTGTTCTAGCATTATGTTCTAGCAAGGGGTTGCAGCAAGGGGTTCTGTTTGATAGAAAGTATGCTGCGCTCGCCAGCTCCGCTCCAGTCTCATGCAGGATGCCACTGTAGCTGTGTTTGTGCAAAGCTCTGTTTTCTACTCCAGTTGCTGGAGCCAGGGGTTGGATTGGGCTGCTGTTTAAGTCAGTACTGTCCTTTGTTGGTGGTGGTGGATGAGGACATAAAAGGTTTAGTTTGTACACTTTCAAAGTGCAAGTTTACATAGTAGCATTGCATTTTCATTCTTAGTACTGGCATTTCGTAAGCATAACTTCTGATTTCTTCCTTTTTTTAAAAAACATTTTAGATATGGGAAAATTGTATCTACGAAAGCTATTTTGGATAAAACAACAAACAAATGCAAAGGTATGTTAATTGCTTGTTCCTTTTTCAATTTTGGTTTTGAAATAACTTTTAATTACCTTTAAAAAGAAAAAAGTTCAATGATCTTGCATTACATTAGAGCATTTGTCCCTAATAGAGTTGGAATGTACCCAGTGCTAAAACAGAGTGCCAAAACTTCTGATGACTGCAGTCAAATTTAACATGCATGGCACTGTTTGGCATTTAGCCTCTGCTTCAAAGAAGAAAGGGGAGTTTGAAAACGGTATTTCCTTGCCTGCCGAGATGAGAACTCTTTACAAAAGACCATTTGACTGCATGAAGTATCTGAAAAGATTACATATTGTGTAAATTAGCTTTATTAATTAGAATGGGCTAGTGTTAAGCAGTTCTTAATTGCATGTTCCAGTCCCCTAATTGTGTTTGTGTTCTGTTCCTTTTTGAATATAATGGAGAGAGTGGGAAAGGGTTTCATTTTCACTGACATAATTATAGCTAGAAAAAATAATAAACTTGTTTCTGAGACACTGGGTGCATTAATTTAGTTGGTGACCTTCAGCATTCAGTGTAATTATGATTAGATCATTTCCTAACAAAATGAGTAGTGGGTAGAGCGTAATGGCAAACACTTGACATATCAGGTTTCAGCCCTTTTTTCAAATGAGGAAGATGCCTTCTAAGCAAAGAAGAAACACCCACCAACTTAGTAGTGTTAACATTGACTCCTTCCATGAACAGGGACAAAGTTGACAAGCAAGAACAAAGAAAGTTTAAATTCCTCATAAATTGAACCCAGACATTTTATTCAGAGGCTGGTGGTGAGGAGGCGCTGTTTCCAGGGCATATAAAAAGAATCTTAATCTCAGAACGGAGATACTTGTAACTTAAAACTTGCATTTGTCCTCATTATATTTATGCTAAAGCTATACCTTATGCTTAAAAATATCCACTGAGGGATGGGTGTGTGTGGAAATAGAAAGGAGGGTACTTCAACTAAATTGGGCTGCAATCCTGTACCCACTTACCTGGGAGTAAACCCCGCTGAACTCAGTGAGACTTAATTCTGAGCAGGCATGTACAGCATTGCACTGTTAGGGTGCCATACATATTCAGAGTGCTTCCCCCTAATTTTATCTTCACTAATTATTCCTGTTTTGTAGGTTTATGTGTATGCCTCAGTTTTTCAGAGGGCCAATTTTGCATCTTTTTGTATGAATCCCTTGCAAGATGGAAATATTTTAAGTGTTCAGTAAAATAGTATAGGAACATCTTTGGAAGAATTAGGAGAGTGTCTTTGTCAAATGTCACTTCCCATATAGAGGGAATTCATCATCTGTGGTAATGCATGCCATTTGCTTTTCATTGAGATTTACATTGGAAATACTGTAAATCAGGGCCCTATTTTAATCTACATAATTTGTCACCTATTACAAAACATTATCTACATCTTATCAAGAACATTTTGAAAAATATAATTGGGTTGCTTCTTACATTCTAATGTCTCCGCCTGTGACATACTCTATCCTTTTCTACATATGTTTAAGCAACCCTGAGGGTTAAATGCTACTTTTAAAAATTGAGGAGTTCTAAAATTTCTTACACTCACTTGAAAACTTTGTGTTATACTTGCCCATCATGGTATGCAGATTAATAGCATATTGTAATTTAAAATGAAACGTGAAACATACTGTGTTCTAAATTAGAGTAACCGTATGTGACTGGCAATGATGTGGGGCAGAAAAATTTCCACTGCTATATTTTTCCATGGAAATGTTTCTGTCTCTACAAATGCATTGTTTCATAAAATTAATTAGAAACATGGGGTTGTATCCAGAATTGACTTCCCACAAATGGAAGGTCTCTTTTTGTTGGCAGAAGGAACCAGAATCCATTGGAACTCTGTGAAATGAACTGTAGTCCTCCAGTAGCCTCCTGACACACAATTCTAGAGACCACTCGCAGCCCTCCAGAGCAGATTTTTAGGGGAAAAAGAGGCTGCAAGGGGGGTGAATCAGTAAAAATCACTTTTCCGCACTCCTTCCACCCGTGGGATCATTCAGTTCTGCTCCATGTAAATCTGAATCCAACCTATCATCACTGGGTACAATACCAGGTGACTATCCTTAGGAAGTAAGTGTAGATAAAATCATGCACAGCTCTTTGGGCATACTAAAATCAGGATCTTGACAACTTTAAGGGCCTTCATTTTTATTAAGAAAATACAATTAAGCAATATATTTAAATATAATCTAAAATGCACACAAATATTGTAATAAAAAGAATATCAAAGTAAATCTTCGAACATCACATTTACTGCATATCAAATGGTGCTTTATTGATTCCCCCCACCCCCTTCAAGTATTTCAGTTCAAATACTTCTGAGTATTGGGAAAATTTTGAGATATTTATACAGCATGTAAAATCATTATGGTGGACCTTTTTGTTAAACATAATTCAAATAAACATGCCACATGAACTCCACATTGACTTAGGAATCTTCAAACTTTTTCTGGAAAAATTGATTCAAATTTCTCTGGAAAGCCTATATCACCAGCAGTATTGATTATTATTGCATGCTTCCTTGTGTGTTCTGTGGACATTTTCCTAGAATATGAGCACAGAGAATATGCAAAGCACTAAACCCTCCATACCACCCATTCAGGACATAAGAAAGGTTGCAAATTAACTTATTTAAATTAGTAGATGTGTGCTCACAAGATGCCATTTCATCATTGGTATATTTAATCAAGGTTTCCAAGTTCCCATTTAGTTTGCCTGTGATGATGGTCTCCAGCCCAAGCAGGCAGCATACGTTCTGTTGTTACATTCAAGTGCATGAAGAGGCAAATACATGAAAAAGGCCCCTGGCAATACGACAACGGAGCCAATTACCTAGGGAGGTGGTGGGCTGTCCCACACTGGAGGCATCCAAGACAAGGCTGGACAGCCACTTGTCAGGGATGCTTTGACTTGGATTCCTGCACTGAGCAGCGGGTTGGACTCGATGGTCTTATAGGCCCCTTCCAACCCTACTATTCTATGACTCTATGATTAACATGAAACCTTTCCAGTTAAGCACACTGATGTATGTAGTGATATTGCAGTGCATATCAGGATAGCAAGTAACATACAGTAAAGACGTTTTGGCCATTCCTCTTGTGACGAGATACCACCATTCATGGATGACTATGCATTGTATATTCAGTGGATGTACAATTAAAGAGTGTATACTAATAAAAATGAAGACTACAAGTGGTAGCTTTATACATAGCAGTGAATAGGGAATGATTATAAGTGGTTCTTTAGTAAATGGAGCCTGCTGCAATATACCATTAAATTCAAATAGGCATTTCAGCTGTTCTTTGTTTTTGTTTTTTGCAATATGATACTTAGCAACTATTTTCAAACCAAGACAACACTTGATTCCTAGTGGGTAAGTAGCATAAGTTGTACAGTAGATCCCATGAAAAAAAAATGCCTTCTGTAAGCTTAGGAAGAATACACAAGGTGTTTTTATAGACTCTTCTGAATGCCTACCCACAAACTAAAGCAGAAGTAGTCTCCAACCTAGAATAAGGCTGGGGACTCCACTGTGATCCAGTCAGACATTAACTACCATTTTTTTTGTTAATACAGGGGTTCTGGCACACATGAATGAGCCAACAGCTTGAGGATACATGTTCCTCTTTAAGGGTTAGTTTAGACATAATGTTTCTGGCTTGATAAACTATGGTTTAATAAGCTGGAAGCAAATGTCACGCCCACATGCACACTTCCCATACCTCTCTCCTTCATATCACAGCTTTGGTGCTTTGATCCTGGTATTATTAGACCATAATTTCCCGTTACATCCAAAACAGGGAACTGTGGTATAATGCTTTTCCAACCAGGATCTGAAAACTTGGTTCCAGATTCTGGTTATTAAACAGACATTAAACCACAGTTGCTTGTTTCAGATGTAACAGGAAGCTGTGGTTTAAAGAGACCAGGGTTGAAGCAACAAAGTCCGTGCATGTGGAGAGGAGGGAAGGCAAGGAGGGAATTAACAGGCCCAACATCTATTTGCATTTAAAGGGAGCTAGTGCCTCCCATTCATCTGTTCCATTCATATGAATGGATGGATGAGAAGGTGGAATAAGTTTAAGACCCACATAATTATTTATACAAACTTAAGGCTATAAAACAGTTTTCTTAGACAAGTGCAATAAGCTTACTTTTAAGAGGAGGGGGAGGGGGAGGTGGCAGCTAGGACATGGGACAGCCAGGTTCAGATCCGCACTCATCTGCAAAGTTTGCTTAATGGAAAGGATAACATGAAGCATTAGCTTTCAGGTGCGCTGGAAAGTGAATATTTCAACGGTTATTGCTTAACAAATAGGTCATGTTTTAAATTTCAGGTTACGGCTTTGTAGACTTTGACAGTCCAGCAGCAGCGCAGAAGGCAGTATCCGCTCTAAAGGCCACTGGAGTCCAAGCACAGATGGCAAAGGTAAGATAAATGTACTTTGACCACTGAAAGAGTAACTGCAGGTAGAACCTGACCATTCACTATGGAGAGAATAACCAAGCATCCATCCATTCCAACATCCTGTTTCATACAAGTAGTTGGCCAGGTGCCTCCATGAAGCCCAGAAACAGGACATGTGGGAAACAGCCCTTTCTTGTTTATTTCGTAGCAACCACTATTCCGTAGTATATTACATCTGACTGAATGCAGAGGTTTTGTTTAGTTGCCATAGTTAATAACCATGTTAATAATATAATAATATTAACTATGGTTAATAACCATAGTTAATAATCCTCCATGAATTTGTTTCTCCCCATCTTAAGCCATCTAAACCAGTGGACATCATCACATCCTGTGACAGCAAACTTCTTAAGTTAAAACATAATCACTGCTGCAGGAAGTATTTGCCACTTTTGGCAGATTTACAGAGCACTGCTCATTGATGGTGGGGGAACCCTCAAAACAGCTCAGTGAGGATGGAGCATGCTCAGTGAGCACAAAATGCTGACGTACTGTTGCGGGGCAAATGGAAAACAGGATAGGAGAGGGAATGAAATGGACTGTTGTGGAGGAGGCAAAGGGTTAAATACCCCTACTTGCCATACAAAGGTCCCAATCCAGATCATGTTCCCTGTGCTACTTTTGAGTAAGTTTTTAAAAAGCACAGACATATCCACATACTAAGTATTAAAGGCCATGTTGTGTTTGGCCCTAAGAACGGTCTAGTTCAAGTCTGAGGCATGCAACTGGCAAAGGTCCTTTACTTGTGCCTCATCTGATCAGTGAATGGTACAAAAGAAGAACCATGTGGTGAAAGGGGAACTTCCACAAACCTTTAGTAACACATTACTTGAATCTTACTGCTTTGTTAAAGTCATTTTATGTTGAATCCCCTGTGACAAGATGGGCATATCTTGTAGGCATACTCTGCTGCCGTTCTTTAAAATGCATCCTTCTAAGTGTGGAAACTTAGTGCTACTTAAAATATTCAGGTGATTAAAGATGAGAGCTCTTTAGCATAAGTAAACGTGAAACAGACTTGCCATCCTTTGGTATCAACCATGTATGTTCTTAAGTATAGTATAAGGCCAGGGTGGCCTTTTCAGCTGAATCTATGCTTTTTCCCCAGTTTCTCAACTAAGGAACAGTGGAGCTAATAACCTGAAATGTCCTTGGATACATTCCAGGAAAACAAAATGAAAACCATATGTTTATTACTTAATGCACATTTTATCACATGTATGCACACTTGTTCTTACTGAACTCAAATGAGATGAGTCTTTCCTGGGTTGTGGGTATTATTTAGATCTTTATGTTAATGATGGTGTCATAATATTTAATATCCATGCACGTGACAAAGAGCAAAGACTAGAAATATTTCACATTTGACGTTGGTGATAATGAGCCTTCCTCATGTGAATTTGGGTGCAGATTCATTTAAAGGAAGCTGTATCCTTTCTACATATTGTAGGAATGCTCTCAAAACAAGAGTTCTGTCTCCTCCCAGACTGAAGTTTGAAAATATATGGTGGTGGAATCTGAATGCTAACAGTGCCCTGAAGTGAGTGAGTGTGTGGGTTGCCAGGCCGGGATCCATTTGCCCTCCCATAAAATTAAAACACTCTGTGGTGCATTTTTATGGTCACCATATCAGGATACATGTGCATGGTTCCTAGTTTGTCTAGGCAACTGTATGCCTCATGTATCTATGGTGTCTTAAGTGTAAAGCAGCAATTAGGTGTGTTTGTGTTTAATTAAAAAACATAGTGTTCATGTGGCATGAGAAATGTAACGAAGAATGCTTTTAGGTATATAGCAATAGCTATATGTGGCAAATGAAGTGACTACAGTGTAATCGGTTATAAGTGTAAGAGTCTAATTCCATAGTATTTGCCTTGAGTAGAGTTCCTATCAGCAAGAGGGAGAGAACAGAAAATGTACGTACTTTGCATGTGAAGAGAGTTCACTGACTAGACTTGTTGTCCTGGTTCTGGCATGCAGAGATAGCGTTTCTATGTACTATAGTGGCTTGGGCCTAGGTGTTACTGAGGTGATAAACCTGTGTCTAGTTTGAACCATTTCAGAGTGCATATGGGAGCTCACAAGCTTGTTTGTTTATTTTAAATTAAGTAGAAAGTTAGCATATTGAGGGACTTTGTTTTTGATACTGAGGAGCATTAAACCTTCAAAAGGTCCTACAAAAGTCCTATAGCTGGGGAATGCTGGGAGCTGAAGGACTTTTTTCTGTCTAAACATGCATAGGATTGCATTTTTACTAAATTAAATTAAAACTACTTTAATAAATATATTTATTTTAAATTTTGTTATTAGCTCTTCCCATCTGTTATGGCCCCCTCCAATAATGTTAATGAAATAGATCTAGTGTTTCTGATTTGTTTTCTTAAAGTTCTGAACAACATCTTCATACAAAGAAGATTGTACAAATGGCACTTAGGAATGTCTCCATTCTCATGAATTGAAAGAAACTCTCAGATTTGTTCAACTATGTTCTTGTACCATGGTTTGGCAAGAAATAAAGGCGCCTTTCAGCCATCCTTCTTGTCTTGTTTGAATGTCACTATAATCAGGAAGCAAATACTGTCTTTTGTGTACATACATAGATCTTAGAACAGTATGAATGGTGCACCCTTTTTGTTTTTAAATGAAGCTTTCCAGCAGAAGTTCTGAAATTTCCATAATGAAATTGAGTTCAGGGATCTTGTGC
The DNA here is from genome assembly GCF_057233095.1 of Heloderma suspectum. Lineage (NCBI taxonomy): Eukaryota > Metazoa > Chordata > Lepidosauria > Squamata > Helodermatidae > Heloderma > Heloderma suspectum. The sequence continues at coordinate 179,387,369 of NC_139458.1, read as the reverse complement.
TAAATACCACGATGTTGTCTGCAGCATTACGATGATCAGTGCTGGGTCAAAAGCTCGGGAATGTTTTGAACATAATTGCACCAATGTTCCAAACCCCCAGTATTAGTGAGGATTTGCTTTGTGAATTTTCCTACTTGAGTACTCACTGGGGAGCGAGGGGGATGCATGTCAGAATGTTGAAAGGATTTTGAGAGGGAAAATGCTGAGTTTGTTGTTGCAACAAACCAAGAGTCTTGAGGTACCTTAATGGCTGACAGACCTATTATGACGTGAGCTTTCAATGACTATAGTCCACTTTATCAAATGCATAAAGTATTATCCTTCGGTAGCAAGTGTTGAAAGGCTTGCATGAGCACCTTTTCTCGTCTCCCCATCTTGAGGAAGCAAATAATATACTGTTGCATTGTCAGGCAAGGAAATAGGAATATACATATCACTTCTTTCTTCTATTCTGTAACTGTTTGCGGAAGGTGGTTGTGACGTTCCTCCCCCAGGTTATACCTTCTTTCAGATTCCACGGCTTGAAACTGAAAAATCCATCAGGATGTCTGCCTCCACTTTGGTCCGTTGTCCTCACTGACACACAAAGCTTCAGTCCCTTTTACTCTGTGGGTTAAAAAGACACCCAATATACTTAATTGGTTGCCTCTACCTAATACAGGAGGAGTAACAAGGAAATAGCTTTTCTAATGGTAGCACAATAAGCCAATCAAAAACATGGGATTTTGTATTAAAAGCAAACAAATAAAATTTATTAAACACAAGAAAAGATATATATACTATTATTAATAAATCTATGCTTGGTCCTAATCTACCTACTCTACCCTTCTAAATCCTGGTTCCAAACCCCCACTAACTAGATGTAGCTTCTGCAATCCCTAAGGCCTTATCCGACCAACTAATTGTCAGCTCTCTCCTTTTATAACCTCAGAATCCCCACACACACAAGCACACACACACACACACACACACGCCCCTCCCACCTTTCACACACTCTCATATGTTCCTTTAACCCTAATTTACCTTGGTTGCACTTAACAATGCAAGCGCATACTTTAATATAACAAGCACATGTTACAGTGGTGTCTGCCAATCCTACTGAAAATGTTTCAATACAATATTAACCTTTTCCTTCATTTGTCATTTTTATTTTGATCACATAACACTTCTCTCCGATGTGTAAGATTTGAATTTCATAGTATTTTGACACTTGTTTGCTCTTAGGTTAGCCATTACTTGAAGGGATGGTGACACATGAGAATTTTCTTCTTTAATTTATTCCACCTTTGCTGATTAGTTGGAATGTGGTTCACACTAAGGTTACAATCCTGTACCCACTTACCTGGGGGTAAGCTCCATTGAATTCTGTAGGACTTGTGTATGAGTAGTCATGTAAAGGATAGTGCTCTAAAAGTGAAATCTAAAAGCAATTTTAAAATAAAAATTGAAGCAATAAAACATTGCCTGCAGAAAATTGCTATCTTGTAATAACTTCTGAGATTGTTACAGTCATGCCCCATATTGGCATTCCGGAGTGTCTTCTTTACAGATTACCAATGATAAAATCTAAATGGGAGAAGTGCAGGTCTGCCTCCTCCTCCCATTGCAGAAAAATATTGGTGGGTTAGAATGCCCTCTCTGCCCCTGCCCCCCAAATCCTCAAAGACTGAAGATTGTTGATATTGGCTGCCTCAGCTGGCTGGGCCTAGAAGTTGGAGGGGCTGAATGGAAAATAAATGAACTGGCCTTGCTTCCCTGAAACCTGGGGCCTAAAGATGGGGGAGACAATCGGGTTTAAGGAAACATGCAATGTGGTGAGTGCCCTCCAAGCCTAATTTGCTCTGAACAAAGGATCTTTTAATTTGAGAGGTGGACTTCCCCTTTATCACCTAAAAGATGGAGGGTGACAGCATTGGAGATGGGGTTCCTCTCAGTGCAGTTGTGTGTGTCCCCCCACATTAAATTATAATGGTTTCTCTCCCCCGCCGCCACCCCCCCCCACTTTTCTTCTAATGTTCACTTTGGTAGTCACATGGAAAACCAAAGGTTACATTCCTAGAGGAGGAAGGAAGTAAATGATTATGCTGCCATGTTAACAAATGGGCAGACTCTGGATAAATTAGAGTAACAGAAATATTGAAGAAGTGTAACACTCGGTTTGATTTCAAGTTTTCACTGCCTAATCTTACATGATTAAACACCATTACAGCAAAGTTCCTAAACCTACAAGCCATATGTGAAAGTGTTTCTACAAGTGCTGGGCATGCATTATTTTGCATAGTATTAGGAGAGCTGGCATTTTATTCTTCTTGGAATGGAGGAGGGAAGACATTTTTATTATTTCTAATAAATAGATGGATAGACAGACAGACACCTTATTTAACATTTATCTTTGTGTGCTTTATTTTTTTGTTTTTAAGCTGTAATTTGCCATGAAACTTTAAAAGTAGGATAAAAATTTGCCTAAAAAAACAAGAGCAATGCAAAGTTTCTCCAGTCACTTTGCTTCTCACTTCCCAGTTTCACAGAGAGAGAGGAAGAAATACTTATCCTGGTTCACTCAGGTAGGCATATTGTTTCAGTGCTCCCAGCACAGCACAGCCTGTTAAGCAAATCTGTAGTAATCCCTGTTAATCTTTTTTTTAATTATCCAGGGGTCATGGCTGTCTAGCTGTCTTTATTTATATATGTACTCGTTGCTTTTTTTACATAACAAATAAGTATTCAAAGCAATTTACAAGTATAAAAACACAGCAAAATCAGTTAAAACCAACAATAGCTTTTAAAATATCAGGTGTTTTTTTTTAAAAAAAAGGCCTACAAGACAGCAACCATATAATTAAAATTTGCTTTCATAAATCATCTGTGAGCCAGGGAAAGCCTTCAGAAATGACCTTTACCTATCAGCACGTACTGTAGAGGGGCAGGAATTTGCAGAGAATTATGTAACATGGGCATCACCCCCCCACAAGGCAGCTCCACATCACAAATAATCTCGTGCCTATAATGTGAGAATGGAGACTATAAGGCTACATCCACAGACCTCAAAGGACAAGGAGATAATCCTTGGTGGCCACAAGGCATGCGTATGTATTTATAAATGAGAAATGAATTCAGCTATAAGAATAATATTCCTAGCCCTAGATGTTGATGATTTTGTGCACCTATTGCTTTCCATAAATATACTACAGGTAATGCAGGGCACCAGTCCAGACCAAATAAATGCAAGCTTTTAAAAAAAAATGATTTTGGAATCCTCAAGTCACCAGCACATAGTAGTGACAGTTGTTCATACAGAGAGAGAGAGAAAGAGAGAGAGTGTGCTTCTAATTATAGAGATTGTAATTTCAGGAGTGAGCTCTGTATTCTAAACAGTCTTGGGGCACAATTATTCCTACTTCATGCTTCGTGTAGTTTTTAAAAGGAAGACAAGAACCCGTATGATTAAATGATTAACCTTGCTTTTAGCATCACTACAATGCTCATTGTAACTAAAATTACCTTTAAATAGTATCCTTGTGATCAATGAATAAAAACAAGAGCCATGTTATTTTTGGAAGAGAGCACCCACATAATTAGTTAGTTAGCTAACGTGGTTCTTTTTTTACTGTAATTTTACAAGTATTACATTTTGCCATAGACAGATGCCTAGTTCAACCCGTTTATTTGTGGGTCAAAGCAAGAGCTGATATTGTCACAGCTAACGCTACAAATCATATACTTTAAAAGTTGGTACATTGTTACTTGTGTACATGAACACTGTTCCCGTAGGAATGGAGGCAAACCACAGGATTTGATACCTTTTGCCAAAGGATCTTCCATATTGTCAGCAGTCCCCAGTCACATGTCTCTGAATGGCTGTCTGTTAGCTGTGACCCTTTGCAGAGCAAGAGAAAACAGATGTCTCATCATCATGCTGCCAAGCTGATGGTGTGTTTTTTTCCCTTGCATGTTAGGAGCAATTCCACACAGAGAGAGTTTTTGTTAATTAGTTTCAGATGATGACTAGGAGTTTTACACCATATACGACCTCCAGTCACTGCTTTTTCAGCTCAAGTGGGTGCTCGGGGCTGGCTCTCCCCATTTCTTAATAAATGCTAAATGTAGCTTTATGTTTATTAGATATTTAATTGCTTCCTTGGTGCCTAAGAAAGAATAACATGCACACATACAGAAGAGCTCCACCTTACATCAGCGTTATTTTGTTATGTTTGGAAAAACACATAACCAAATTCGGCAGCTTGTAGAGTTCTTAGTACTATGTTACCTTCTTTCTTTCTGAGTGCAAAAGCCCCTGTGCAGTAGTAGCATATGTCATCTTATGTTGCTAAGCACCTAAAAGTGCAGCAGCTCCTGCTGCTTTTTTACTGGACAGGACCTGCCACAGATGGCGGAGGCAAAAGCTATAAAATCTGAATAATTTTGTAACCTGTATACTTTGTTTTATTGCCTTGCTTCAGCAGAGAAACACATGCACTTCATGTGCCTTTCCTAAATGGATTCTCAGAGCTAGATCCAAGGTGCATAGACTCTGGCTTGAAATTGGTTTAAAACCTTTATATCAAAATCTCAAGAGTGTGTGTACCATCCAGATGCATATGAGCATTCAACAAGGCTCTCTCAACTACACAAGTAGGTCCCTGCTGAATGAGGTGGGCTGATGCTGAAGAGGAATCCCCCTAAATTGGGAAGAGGCAAATTCTGCAAGTGGAATCAACATTTTCTTAGTCCTCCTTGACAGAAAATAAGACAGCATGCATGAACACGGAAGGCGCGCGTGTGTGTGTTAGAGCTGCTTAAAAAGGAAAGAAGCCAGATGGGAGGAAAGAGCAGAAAAGTACAAACATGACATTTATGAACAGGTTGGGATCCAAAGATTCCGTTGCAAGTATGCAGATTCTCCTTCTGTCTGCAGCCGCAACCACCAGGTCCAGGGTCTCTTAAGGGTGGCTTTTATGGGAGAAATGGTTGACGGCAACAACAGCCATCATGAGCAGAAGTGTCTTCTACTTGCATACCAGAATCTTTGAATTCAAGTCATGGATTTTGACATACTCTGAGCACATGGTGGGTTGTTTCCTCAAAGCTACTTTACTAGGTACAAATTAGGAGGGAGGCCACCTCCACGGCAACTTTCTTACCTTCAACTTTCATGTGAGTCCACGTAACTAACTGATTATAATTGGGACAATTGATTTTTGGAGCGGGGGCGGGGAGAAGCAGCATGACCTTCCATCTTTGATTTCTGCTGGCATTGTGCAGCAAATACTTTCCCTTTTATTTAGTGTCTCCCCACCCCCCGAATGTAATTGTAGAGATAATGCTTACATTATCAGAAGAAGGAAGAGTTCCATGTTGTGAATGTTAGTAGCACTGAATAGATGTAATCATACATTTTGGCCACAGCCGTTTCTCTAGAGGAGTTTCATTGATCTCCCAGTGAAGTTCAAGATACTGCTGTTTGACGACTTCAGAATTAAAGGTTTATTGGTTGCAGCTTAGACTGCTTTTCTGCTAGTACCACTTTATTCTGGAGACTTCAGCAGCACACTAAGTCTCGTGGATGCTATTTTATGTTCTAAATGTCCATATTCTTCTAAAAACTAATAGGTTTTTAAAATTGCTTTCCAGCAACAAGAACAAGATCCAACTAATTTATATATTTCCAATTTGCCACTTTCAATGGATGAACAAGAGCTTGAGAATATGCTGAAACCCTTTGGACAAGTTATCTCTACAAGAATACTTCGCGATTCCAATGGCACAAGTCGTGGGGTTGGCTTCGCAAGGTACTGTGGGTTGCATCCAGTGTTAGTCTAACAAATCCCATTCATTTCAATGGGTCTACTCTAAGTAGGACTAACAACCCTATGGTAGCTGTCTTCCATATAACTTTTCAAATGTTGCACATCATCACAATGATGCTTACAGTGTGTGTGTGTGTGTGTGTACACACATATATATGCTCAGTTATAGAAAGTATACCAGACCTTGCCATGAAAAGGAGCACAAAACAAAGATGTTAGAATTGGTCATTTCAAAATATATTTGTTCAGTTGACTGGTCAAATAATGTTCAAGTATATGTACCATATATTCATTAGTACTGTCGTAGAGAAATGGGTTAACTGTGATTACTGATGTCAACAGTTTATTATGGTTTTATTATTAACAGTAAAGAGGGAAATGCATACCAAATATAAAAGACAAAAGTATGTTTTTGAGAGGTGGGTGTGATTTTAGAGGATGAGAAGTTTATTCTAAATGACATGAATATGGGGCCTTGCCTCCCAGTGCCAAGGGCTTTTCTCACCTGTCTTTGTGATAATAAGGTGTAATTTAAATTTCATTCCAGCTTGCAATTGAAATATAGGCCACTGCTTACACCACAGCAACCTTGGAATCTTCAACAATATTAGACTGCAGTCAAATGAGTGGTCGATTGATTGACATGCCAATCCCACAAGTGGAACCAACATTTTCTTAGTCTTCCCTGACAGAGAGTAGGACGGCATGTGTGAACATGTGTGTGTGTTTGTGTGTGTGTGTGGATATAGATGCCATATACATACAAAGGTAATACATGATGATGAACTCAGTAATCTTACGCCCAGGAATCCTGGGTTGAGATTCCCTCCCTCATTCCCTCCCTATCTGTCAGAGAACCGTAGTTTGCCCAATTTGCATGTAACAGCAAACTAGTTTTCCAACAAACCAGGAGGGAATTGCAATTTGTAAAGGGAGGAGGGATCATGCAAGGCTTAGGCTTGTTCACATAGTGCCAAACTCTGGTTTGGCATTATGTCTGAACTGAACCAGAGTCTTCATCATGGTGTCCTAATCACAAAGTATAGAAACCAAAACATGTACGTACATGTTAATAATATACAGTTATCTCTTTTTTATCTTTTATGCAGGATGGAGTCAACAGAAAAATGTGAAGCAGTGATTGCTCATTTTAATGGAAAGTTCATTAAAACACCACCTGGAGTTTCTGGTAAGTTTCTTGTATTCTTTGTAGTACAATTGCAGTGAATGATTCTTGTAACTCTACATAATAAGGCTTCTCTGGGGTTTGCTAGTTTGTTCAGTAGTGTTGAAGGTGAATCTTCATTAGAAAACTTGATACCCAAATATAGAACAAGATTAAACTGACCATCCTGAGATATTTTTCCTCCTACCCAAATTAACTTGTGTGTTACCTGTGCAAAACTAACAACTACAAGCCCATAAAACTCCTAATTGCTCCTACTGCAATTTATTTATTCATTTGCTGCTGTGAGAGGCCCAACCCATCCTATGATGGACAGCTGTCAGCTAATGATAATTGATCACCCTGCCTACTATGGTCCCTTTAGAAGCCAAGAGTTAACACCCTTTCATTATCAGTTTCTGCCAGGTAGAAGTGTGTTGGTCCACGGGATTAAATTAATACAGCCAGTGAGCCAGAAGTGAAGTGCAGGGTGGAAAAGGTATTTACTATGCAGAAAAAGGAGCTTCTCTTCCATTTTCTGGGAATAGTAAAATTGTGTACTATAGGGAGGAAGAGACTAAGTAACGTACATGACAGTATTTATGTGAAGAAAGAATTAGAAGCAAAGTTAGTTCATTAATAGCTCATGCTTGCTTTTATGCTGTCTTGGATGTGGGTACAGCTCTTTGAGCTGGCAGTCTGGAGTAGAATTCCTCATGATTCTCCAAGTGCAAAAGAAACATATTTTCATTTTCCACATTCCTACAAACACCTGTTGCTTTGCTAACTGAAGCTCTTTCCAGAATCGGCCACTTTTAATTGGTTTGACTCTGACCAGCAGGATATCCCCAGTTTGATGGGGAAAGGTAAAACAAATCTTTGTTGTGTCATATTCTATATCCTTCCTAAGAAATGGTTGGTTCTTGAATTACGGGTGCTTACTTTTTGTGATGGTCCCCTCACCTACAGCCATTAGAAAGCGATTGGAGAAGCATGATTGGACTAAAACTGGGGGCTGTGCTTGTGAAAGTTATAAAGGGTCCCCCATGTTTCAAGAACTGGAAATGATCCCACCATGTTTTATGATGATAAAGGGTGGAGTTGCATACAGATAGCAGGCTTAATTCTCAGTGGTTGCCACAGTATTCAGGAAGACCAACTAAACAGATTGTAGTCAGCATCATTTGTTGGGAGTGTCAAGACTGTTCCTGGAAGCAGGGGAACCAAGGAGGTGGGGCAGGTGTTTTTAACACTTAAGTAGTATCTGTGACTACCATACTTCCCCTGCCATATTTTCCTACGGAAAAAAGTCAAGTGCAGCATTTGCTAATACTAACATGGGTGGCCTCATCACCCTAACACTAAGGGGCTTGATCTTCACAAGTCCATACAGAATATAGACAATTTTCCATCCTGTCCATCATAATTATGGATATTTGCTAGTATATAAGGAGCACAGGTACACCCAGATTTAATGCAGCGAGAGAATTCTAGATTTAAGTTGGACTATTGAGTGTCTAACATACCTGTTATTCTGTGCTTAAATGTCCAAACTAATTGACTAGATGTAGAGCTTGATCTTCCAGAGCAGGGATGGGCAAGTTGTGGCCTCCAGATGTTTTGGCCTACAACTCTCATCAGCCTTAGCCAGCATAGCCAATGATGAGGGATCATGAGAGTTGTAGGCCAAAATATCTGGACCCACAAGTTGCTCTAATGTGAGACTTAAAAGACATAAATGCAGGATGTTTAAATTTGGCAAAGAACTCCATAGCATTTGAATTGTTAGTTATTTGTGGTTGACTTAGCTCTTGCAGATGATCCACACAGAAGCCTATGTGATCTTCCCTGACCCCACCACAAATGTGCTCTGTCCAGTACCACTTCTCTTCAGTTCAGGGCATCAAAGCCATTTTCTACTCCCAAAAATGCCCTTCTGTATTTAGCATTCAGCTTCAGGTGATTAATATGAGAAATGCTGGTTAAAGTAGCTGTAAGAGAGGCACCGAAAAATATAGAATTTACAGCAAATGAAGAGTGTAGGTACCTGACACTCTGCCAGCACTGCTTTCACTCTGTCTCCTCTGAAAGAAGAGCTAAAATGCTGCCTTGCCATGCCCTAAAGGCCTTTCTCTGTATCCGTTCTGCTTTCCCTTTCCACTCTGTATGAAAAAAATCATCACACTTTCCTTTCTGTACTTCCCTCTTTCTACCAACAGAATAGATTTTCACTTATTCTTATTGCCCTCATGAAACATGGCTTCTTTTCATTAGCTTCTCTTCACCGATGGCACCGTATTTCTTGCTGATGCCTACATGCATGCACGCACATACCTTTAGTCCCTTATGTTCTGCCGCTGCAGCCTGATGTATGTGTGGCTTCGGATGTCTCTCCTTCAGTCTTAACTCATTTTCTTGGCTTTGTGAGAAGGGCAGGCTTTGCTTCCCTCCCAGTGAAGGAGAGGCGAGTGCGGCACCAACTGTACTCTGCATTAGCAAAGCTTTCCTGGGAAAAGGGCAAGTAATAAATACAGGTAACACACAAAATCAGTTTGCAGTGCTGGAACTGTGCGTACCACCAAAGGACACAGAAACTTGGGTAAATCAGCAAATCTGAGTTGGATGGGGAAAGCACTAGAAGGACAGCAGCCAGAAGATGGCAATGAATAGGTGTGGGAGGAAGCACATCTGTTTTGAGAAAAGCATGTTGTCATAGTGCAGCTTAGCTGAAATAACAGAGTTTGGAATCGAATACCAAATGGCTAAATAGGTTTATGGGAAAGGGAGCTGTGCCTCTTGGGTAGCATGAAGCAGATCAGGAAGTGCTTGTGCAAACAGTCCTCCGGAGACTAAACCAGCTGGATTTGGAAAAATATATATCTGTATTTTAGAATGTCTAAGAAATATGTATGTAAAAGCATTGCCTTAACATTAGGGGTACACAAATTACCTGCCCTGCTCTCAGGCATACCATACAACAGCTACAACTAAAGAATCCCCCAGAAAGAATCAAGGGCCAAAAGCCCTCTTACTTAGGGCTGTTCAAGAAGTAGTGAGAAACAGACCTCTCCTGGTGTCTCCAGAGCAAGCCTGTGTTTACATCAAGGGTGAACAACTTATGGTCCTCCAAATGTTTTGACCTATGGCCCTCAATGATCCCTGCTCATCATTGATCATTGATCCCTCAATGATCAGCTAGCTAGGGCTGATGGGAGTTGCAGTTCAAAACATCTGGAGGCCCCAAGTTGCCAACCCCTGCTTGAAATGGTAGATGTATTCTTTTTCTGTTGGTCTATCAGTAACTCTCATTAGGTCTCCATTGCCCTTTTTAATTCTTTCTGTGCATTCCTTTCTGTCTGTGTTTTGGAAAATAACTCTGCTATTTTCATTTGGAAAGCTATGCTGGTGTGCCTTTATTACAAAATACAACTAGAAATAATCACACCAGTAAAATGCAAACTTCTATGAACATTCCAGCCACCTCTAATTCTGTAGTCTGTCATTGGTAGAAAGGCTGGGGTGTTCTTGGTGCAGCTTTCAAAGCAGAGACTGCGGAGTACAGGGCTGGAGAACCTATCGCCTTCCAGATGTTGCTGGACTCCACTTCCCACCAGTCTCAAGTCTGACCAATGGTGAGGGATGGTGGGAGTTCATCAACATCTTGAGGGCCACAGGTTCCCATCCCTGGCCTTCGTAGTATGCAGTTGGGCTGTTGGAAAGAGCAAACAATTTAAAGAGGTTTTTCCCGAGTCCTCTTCTGATTTTGATATTGGTCTTTGGCACCTAATAGAAGTTTCAGTTATGGGCCCCTCCCCACAGCCTCCCTAGAGAGAGAAAGTAATTTCCAATCAAGGCTGTATCACAGCCTTATTCACATAAATCACCTCAGGACACCATAAACAAAAACTGACTTCTTTGGGGGGGTGAAGTGTGGGAACAGGCCAGTGGAGATGGGGGCAGGGGTCAAGGTATTCTAATAATGGTACCACAGCCTGGATCAGATGATGCTTTTTCCCTGCATTAAGGGAGCTGGGCAAGGACATATATCCAAGCATCTAATTCAATCTTCCCCAATCTGTCTGGGGATGATGGAAGTTATAATCCAGCCCATCTGAGGGGTGCCATGTTGGAGAAGGCTGGTCTAATAGGTTGAGGTATGTCTCCATTAAGTAGTGTCTGAAAAGACTGCTGGAGCAGAACTCTCTCTACTCCCTATGTGTTTGTTTTTTTAAAGCAAACAGATCTTCCTGTGAGTTTATAAAGTAAATCATTGCTGAAACTGATAGATATGGAGAAACTGCAGACACCAAGGGAACGGTTTGGAAAAATGTTAGCATTGTTCACTGTAGAAATTTATAATAAAGGAATAATTCTTCTCCAAAATGTTCCTACCCATTAAAAATAATATTCAGTCCAAAACACCACATGGAATGTGACTTACGTTGTTAGTGCAGCCCACACTGCTGTCAAATCTGCAACAGGAATGGCGATGACAGGACATGTTAGAACCTTTAAGCTCATGGCTGTGATGCTTTGATTCTCCAACACCCGTCATGGCTCGGGATTTTGTTTTTCTCTTTAAGCTTACAAAAACCATTCCATAGTTTGAGAAAGAACATGTTTCTATAGCCAGTTTTGTCTTTCTGGGATGTTACCTAACTGTAAATTTAGCAGGAAATTATTAGCAGAAAGTGTTGGGAACCAAATTTACTACAATTACGTGTGGTGTTTTGGTGATGAGGGATAGCAAGAAAAAGTGGTGAAGGGCTGTGTTGCAGGCTGATGCAGGAATTGTGATGCATTTACATAATGGGGTAGGACTGAGACAAACTTTGCCATTATCCTTAGGGACTGTATTAAGCTTTAAAAACAGAATAAGAAGTGGATTAATTTTTGTGAACCACCCATAGAGCTTTAGCTATTGGGCAGTATAGAAATGAAATAAATAAAATAAAATGAAGGATAACAACACTTGACTTGGACCTTGGAAACTGGATCCTCAGGTTTTACCAGCTTGCCTTGAACATGAAACTCTGGCTGAGAGATTGCATCATTTCTGTGAAACAGGAATGATGCTTACATGGGTTGCAAGCTCTTTAGAAGTATATTTAATAGATTTATCAACTGCTTTTCAAAATAATATTTTCTCAAGGTGGCATACAAAATATAAAATTCAATTTAAAATACATATCAATATTACAATAATAAACAAATACAGTAATGAGCAGAGAAAACAGTTCATTTCAGCCAGCTATTTTGCCATAAGATCTAAATACAAACCTAACCCAGCTTCTTAATTAAAAGAAGTCTGAAACAAAAACATCCTTAGAGCCTTCCTAAAAGACAGCCACTGTCAGAAAGGCCCTGTCCCTTGTACCCACTAACCTAACATCCTCTCCTGGCTGCACACAGGCAGGGCTTCCATTGCTGAACTTTTAATATTCGGGTTCAGATCAGTGGATCTTTTATGTTATGTTATTTATCAGATTAACTAACACTAAATATTTTAATGTACAGTATCATGTATGATACTTGTACAGAGGCCAGCATGGCTTTATCAAGAACAATTCCTGCCAGACTAATCTTAGCTTCATTTTTCGGTCAGCTAAGTTCCTTAGTAGATCATGGAAATGCTGTGAGCATAATATATCTTGACTTCAGCAAGGCATTTGACAAAGTGCACCATGATATTCTGATTAACCAACCTCTCCGCCACCACCACAAAAGAAAGAAGCAACTACTGGGCATTGCCAAAACATATGTTTAAAAGAAGCATTAGCTGTATTGCACCGCCAGCAATTCGCTGAATTAGACAATCCTTTATTAAATAGATGTTGCGGTATCCAGTAGACACGAAACAAAAGTTTTTGCTGAATAAGATGCAGCATAAGATCTATAGATGCTACAGGTAGATGTCAAAGCATCAATCTACTGATTAGGCCTTTTGTGGTGGTACCCACAGCAGTTTCTCAAATTCCCAGATTTGCCCATGGGTCCAAAAACGTTGGGGACCCCTGCCTTAGAAGACAGAAAAGGCATTCAAAATTATCTTAATAGGTTAGAAAACTGGGCAGAAAATAACAGAATGAAAATTAATAGACAAGTGCAAAGTTCTTCATTTAAGAAAAAGAAATAAAATGCACAGGCATAAGATGGGGTATACCTGATTTGACAGTAGTAGATGTGAAAGAGAACTTGGAGTTGATCACAAGCAGTATAAGTGAGCAAGGTAATGTGGCTGCAAAAAAGGCAAATGCAATTTTAGGATGCATCAATAGAAGTATAGTTTCTAAATCACAGGAAATAATATTTCCATTCTACTCTGTACATGGTCAGAGATCACCTCTAATACTGTGTCGAGTTCTGAACAGCACTCTTTCAGAAGGATTCAGATGAACTGGAACGAGTTCGGAGAAGGGCAGCAAAGTTTAATGGGACTAGATACTGCATCCTACAAGGAAAGGTAGAAGGAACTGGATATACTTAGCATTGAGAAGAAAAGACTGGGGGTGGGGGTGGGGGGGATATGATAGCACTTTTCAGGTACCTAGTCATGCAGAAGAGCGCCACAACTTGTTCTCTATTATCCAAAACTGTAGGACATTAAATAACAGGCTTAAGTTACAGGAAGGCAGATTTCGATGGAACATTAAGAAAGACTTCCTAATGGTCAGACCACTCAGAAAATGGAACCAGCTGCTTAGGGAGGTGGTGGGCTGTCGGTCGCTGAACGTCTTCAGGCAGCGACTGAGGGCCATCTGTCAGGGATGCTTTAAACTGATTCCGGCACTGAGCAGGGGCTTGGACTCAATGGGCTCAATGGCCCCTTCCACCTCTAGGGTTCTATGATAGAAGTAAAAGAAAACATTGAATTTCAGACTTCAATCGGGCATGATTTAAAGAGTAAAAAAGCATACGTATATAAAGCCTTTAGCAGCATCTTTGTATTTGCACCCGAACCATCTGTTATGTGAGTGTCAAATTAATTTGCTGTGGGACAACCCTGGGCTACCATAACAGTAGGTAGGTGGGAGGTGGTTGAATGCAGCTGAACCCCTTAAAAGCTGTTTTAATTTATGGAGGGAACCAGAATTGGAAACCACATAAATTAATTCAGGTGGCTTCTGCTCATAACTTGCCATTTTTCTTTTGAATGGTAAAGCTCAGAGTTAGTCTTTCAAGATTCTGTTAGCTAATGAAAATATGAGATACCTGCCAGAACATATAATGTGTGTGATACAGGTAATTTATAGTGTCCTTGTTTATAGTTTAGGTGTGTAATCCAACCAGAGCACCTACATAAATAATATTCAGTGCATACCTGTATCCAATTAGTTCCTTTCATGTGTCCCATAAAGTGGCACAATAAACGTGTCACTTTCTTGAGCGCCATCTTAAGCCTGCTGTTGCTAGTAGCACGCTTGGCTGCAGTCCTATGTCTTCCCACCCAGGATTAAGTTTCATTTGAGTGACTGGCACCTTAGTCCTAAAGCTGTTTGTTTGGAAGTAACCACTACTGATTTCAGTAAAACTATTAGGTGAAGATTGCTGCTGCATACATGTGACTCATCCGTCACTTCTGTGACTAGCATGTGTGAATAAGTCATTGCAGTTTTACCACCAGAGGCAGAACATGTCTCAGATACCATATTTTGGGGGTGAAGTTGAGTTGCACCAACTGCTAATTACAAAACAATGGTCATGTACGTGTGAATCAATCCATAATGGATCTATAGTCAGAAACATATGTATGAGGGAAGATTACTTGACAGCTCTTTCCTGCCTTCCCTAACCTGATGGCCTCCAGATGTTTGGGACTCCAGCTCTCATAATCCCTGACCATTGGCCATGCTGTCTGGGCCTGATGGGAGTTGTAGTCCAAAACATCTGGAGGGGTGCCACATTGGGGAAGCTGACCCTTTCCATGAACACCATTTGTCCAGCTTGCTTCTGGACCATAACATCATAACTGGTTCAAAACTGCTGACCCTGCCCCCAGTCCAGAGCTCTTTGTGGGCTCTGGTGCATGTATGGAGCTCCTAGGAAATCCACATTTCCCAAATCACTCAAGTGAATGTGGCGGTTGTGCATGTACATCTGTAAGGCCCCAGGCCTGAACCAAGCTATTAGTAGTTTTAGAGTGGCTTAGATGATCCATAATGTTCTCTGACTTTGGTTCAGAAGGCTACTGTTTTCCCTAACAGGCCTCTTGATTTACCAGGATGAGTCAAAGGTCGATAGAGAGCAGCCTCTGCACATTCCATGCTAACAAGCTAGAGGGTCTTATCAGTATGTGCCTGGGAAGTAAAGCTTGTTTGTCTTAAAGCAGCAGGTGGCTGTGCTGAGAGTCTTTGCTGGGAATGAACACTAGTTGGCGCTTGCTGCTGTCATGCTGCCTTACTGCTACCATGTATGGTATAAAACCCATTTTACCCCATGGCTCTGGGTTCAGAGAAGCTGTCTGATCCAACCATTGGGAACGCCTGTGTGCTGATTGTACTCAATAAAGTATCTCCTTGTAAGTAAACCTGGATCTGATTTATCACTATCTTGGCACCTCTACATTAAGAGTTCGAAGCCCATGGCCGGGGCAATACAATATCCTTGTGCAAGGGTGAACCTGCTCCTTTTCTGAAATGAATGGGGACAGTCCTTGTGGATGTGAATGGACTAGAGCGTATAGGCATCCCACAAAACCCTCTGCTGCATCAGGAGGCTTTTATGTTTAACTGGATCTATAGTAAATGTCCTTAAAGAAATACTTTGCATAAAGAAATGCCACCTTGAGTTCCTTAGAGGAAAAGGTGGGATGTAAATGTAATGAACAAATAAATAAAGGTCATGTACAATGTCTGCTAGCACAGTGCTTCGTGAAAAATGCCTCAAGGTGTTTGTTTGTGCCAAGTCTTCTCTTGCAGAATAGTGCGCTGTCAGAATTTCTCCCACTCATGTATGTCTGGATCGAGACCACTGAGTTTTGGCTGAATCTGAAAGACAGATATAATCTATAATGCAGCACCCCACACACTTTTGTATACTTTAATAGAATATTTTACTAGGTTGTAGATCTGTGAAATGCATGAAAATACTGTGAATTAGTAATGCTGGGTACTATCAAGTATATCTAAATATTCTGGTTTCCAAGCAAAATAATTTGATAAAACATGCCAAGTAACTTTTCACATGGTAAGCAGCAATTTTTAAAAAACACATTTTTGCAATCCCAGAGACTATTATGAAGACTAATCATAAGGGATTTTTTTAGCTCCTGCAGAACCCTTGTTGTGCAAGTTTGCAGATGGAGGACAAAAAAAGAGGCAGAATCAGAACAAATATATACAGAATGGAAGAGCGTGGCACAGAGAAGGCGAGGTGAGACTTGTAAGTCCTCGTTTCAAACTTTGAGGGGGGTGGGGTGAGTGAGTGTATATTAAAAAAAATAATAGGTGCACAAAAATTGGAATGCTTGGGCATTCATCTATATTGTACAATAGGATTTCACAACTATTCCTGTCATTTGGTTACTTGATACATTGTTTAAATGCATGTTTGTTGTTGTTCAGTCATTAAGTCATCTCCGACTCGTCGTAATCCCATGGACCATAGCACACCAGGCCTTCCTGTCCTCCACTCTCTCCCGGAGTGTGCTCAAATTCATATCCATTGCATTGGTGATGCTATCTAGCCATCTCATCCTCTGCCGTCCCCTTCTTCTTTTGCCTTCAATCTTTCCCAGCATCAGGGTCTTTTCCAGAGAGTTTTCTCTTCGCATTAAGTGGCCAAAATACTTGAGCTTCAGCTTCAGGATCTGTCCTTCCGATGAGCACTCTGGGTTGATTTCCTTTAGGATTGACTGATCTGACCTCCTTGCAGTCCAGGGGACTCGTAAGAGTCTTCTCCAGCACCACAGTTTGAAGGCATCAATTCTTCAGCGCTCAGCCTTCCTTACAGTCCAGCTCTCACAGCCATACGTTACTACTGGGAAAACCATAGCTTTGATTAGACGGACCTTTGTCGGCAAGGTGATGTCTCTGCTTCTTACTGTGCCGTCTAGGTTTGCCATAGCTTTCCTCCCAAGGAGCAAGCGTCCTTTAATTTCATGGCTACAGTCACCGTCTGCGGTGATCTTGGAGCCCAAGAAAATAAAATCTGTCACTGCTTCCATTTCTTCCCCTTCTATATGCCAGGAAGTGATGGGGCCAGATGCCAAGATCTTAGTGTTTTTAATGTTGAGTTTCAAATCAGCTTTTGCACTCTCCACTTTCACCCTCAACAACCGGCTCTTTAGATCCTCTTCGCTTTCTGCAATTAGGGTGGTATCATCTGCGTATCTGAGGTTGTTGATAATTCTCCCAGCAATCTGAATTCCGACCTGTTATTCATCCAACCCAGCGTTTCTCATGATGTACTCTGCATATAATTTAAATAAGCAGGGAAACAATATGCAGCCTTGTCACCAATCGGTTGTTCCATATCCGGTTCTTAATATTGCTTCTTGTCCCTCGTACAGGTTTCTCAGGAGACAGGTAAGATGGTCTGGTACTCCCATCTCTTTAAGAATTTGCCAGAGTTTGTTGTGATCCACACAATCAAAGGCTTTAGCATAGTCAATGAAGCAGAAATAGACGTTTTTCTGGAATTTTCTTGCTTTCTCCATGATCCAGCGAATGTTGGCAATTTGATCTCTAGTTCCTCTGCCTCTTTGAAACCCAGCTTGTACTTCCGGTAGTTCTCGGTTCACATACTGCTGAAGCCTAGCTTGTAGGATTTTGAGCATAACCTTGCTGGCATGTGAAATGAGCGCAATTGTACGGTAGTTTGAACACTCTTTGGCATTGCCCTTCTTTGGAACTGGAATGTAAACTGACCTTTTCCAGTCTTGTGGCCACTGTTGAGTGTTCCAAATTTGTTGGCATATTGAGTGCAGCACTTTAACAGCATCATCTTTTAGGATTTTAAATAGCTCAGCTGGAATACTGTCATCTTCGCTAGCTTTGTTGTTAGTAATGCTTCCTAAGGCCCACTTGATTTCACTCTCGAGGATGTCCGACTCAAGTTCAGTGAGCACACTATCATGGCTATCAGGGACATTCAGATCTTTCCCGTATAGTTCTCTTGTGTATTCTTTCCACCTCTTCTTAATCTCATCTGCTTCTGTTAGGACCCTGCCTTCTTTGTCCTTTATCATGCCCGTCTTTGTACAAAACGTTCCCTTGATATCTCCGATTTTCTTGAAAAGATCTCTAGTCTTTCCCATTCTATTGCTTTCCTCGATTTCTTTGCATTGTTCATTTAAGAAGGCCTTCTTGTCTCTCCTTGCTATTCTCTGGAACTCTGCATTCAGTTGAATATATCTTCCCCTTTCTCCCTTGCTTTTCGCTTCCCTTCTTTCGTCAGCTACTTGTCAAGCCTCCTCAGACAGCCACTTTGCTTTCTTGCATTTCTTTTTCTTTGGGATGGATTTCGTTGCTGCCCCCTGAACAATGTTACGGACCTCCGTCCAAAGTTCCTCAGGCACTCTGTCTATCAGGTCTAATCCCTTAAATCTGTTCCTCACCTCCACTGTATATTCATAAGGAAATATGATTTCCTTATGAATATAAGGAAAATCATAGGTCATACCTGAATGACCTATGGTCATACCTGAATGGTTTGGTGGTTTTCCCTACGTTCTTCAATTTAAGCCGAAATTTTGCAAGAAGCAGCTCATGATCTGAGCCACAGTCAGCTCCAGGTCTTGTTTTTACTGACTGTATAGAGCTTCTCCATCTTTGGCTGCAAAGGACATAACCAGTCTTATTTTGACATTGACCATCTAGTGATGTCCATGTGTAGAGTCGCCTTGTGCTGTTGGAAAAGAGTGTTTGCTATGATCAGCGTGTTCTCTTGGCAGAACTCTATTAGCTTTTGTCCTGCTTCATTTTGTACACCAAGGCCATGCTTGCCTGTTATCCCGGTGATTTCTTGACTTCCTACTTTAGCATTCCAATCCCCTATGTTGAAGAGGACATCTTTTTTTGGTGTTAATTCTAGAAGGTGCTGTAGGTCTTCATAGAACCGATCAACCTCAGCTTCTTCAGCCTCAGTGGTTGGGGCATAGACTTGAATTACTGTGATGTTGAATGGTTTGCCTTGGATTCGTACTGAGATCATTCTGTCGTTTTTGAGATTGTACCCCAGTACTGCTTTTCCCACCCTTTTGTTGACTGTGAGTGCTACTCCATTTCTTCTAAGGGATTCTTGCCCACAGTAGTAGATATAATGGTCACCTGAATTAAGTTCGCCCATGCGTGTCCATTTTCGTTTGCTGATTCCCAAGATGTCGATGTACAATCTCACCATCTCATGTTTGACCACCTCCAGCTTACCTTGATTCATTGATCTTACATTCCAGGTTCCTAAACAATATTGTTCTTTACAGCATCAGATTTTCTTTTCACCACCAGACACATCCACAGCTGAGTGTCCTTTCGGCTTTGGCCCAGCCGCTTCACTCTTTCTGGCGCTACTTGGAAATTCCCTCTGCTCTTCCCCAGTAGTATATTGGACACCTTCCGACCTGGGGGGCTCATCTTCCGGCGTCATCTCTTTTAGCCTTGTGATACGTTCCATGGGGTTTTCTTGGCAGGAATACTGGAGTGGGTTGCCATTTCCTTCTCCAGTGGACCACATTTTGTCAGAACTCTCCACCATGACCTGTCCGTCTTGGGTGGCCCTGCACAGAATAGCTTATGGCTTCACTGCGTTACGCAAGCCCCTTCACCACAATAAGGCAGTGATCTATGAAAGGGATAGAGTGAAATAACTATGATCAAATCAGAAAAAGCTGGAAATCGTCCATATCGTGACAGAAAACCAGGTTCCCTGACCTCAAAAGCCTTCTTTAAGGTGTCAGATTTTAACCTGGCACTGTGGTAAGGTGGCCTCCATGACATTGGTGCTGCTACTGAAAAGGCCCTGCTCCTAGTAGACACCTCTAGTACCCATGAGGCATAATTTAACAGTTTGGTACACTTCTGTGCGGGTTGGGCCTTTTATATTTTGATTCAGCATGACTAAGAATTTCTTCTTACATACGAGTTCTTGCAGAATAGTCAATACAGTGCAATAGTGGGAACACAGATGTCCCTGATGTGAATGGGGAAGCCCCTGTGTGCAGAAGCTCCATGACCATTCAAGGAGCCTCTAGATTGGGACTATATTCTTAATAAATAAGGGAATGCCTGAACAGATGATTTACTGCATATCACTTATGCAAACAAAATTTCACAATGCATAAGGCTGTGCTGGTATTAAAACAGTATCAACTATTTCAGACAGATGGGCTGGTGCTAAGGTTTTGGTTGGGGGTGGTAGCCAGTCTCTTCATTGGTTTTTTTTTTTCTCCTTCCCTAAAGGCTGGGATGACACTTACTTATGATCCAACTACAGCTGCTTTACAAAATGGGTATGTAGAATTTGGCACTTCATACACATGTGAAGGTTTGAGGCCTACAGAGGCAAAAGGGGGAAAAGGTCAGGCATAGTGGCCTGGAATTTTCTGCTGAGGGGGGAGTAACCCTGAGAAGAGCAGTTTCATTTTTCCAGCTAAGTGTCAGTTTCATTTCTCCACTTAAGTTTCATTTCTTCAGGTTTGAAACAGTACTTTCAGTTTTGAGGGAAGAGGGTATATAAAGAGAGTGAGAGAGCCAGTAAGGGCAGAGAGACA
The DNA here is from genome assembly GCF_057233095.1 of Heloderma suspectum. Lineage (NCBI taxonomy): Eukaryota > Metazoa > Chordata > Lepidosauria > Squamata > Helodermatidae > Heloderma > Heloderma suspectum. The sequence goes on along the minus strand of NC_139458.1, from coordinate 179,366,689 downwards.
GCCAAAGCCTGAAATGAGAGCAGAGTCTGAAGAGCGAGCAGGAAGAAGCAGGCTAGAAAAGTCTAAGGACACCTAGGGTAAAGGAACTTGCGTTTTGCAACATTTGTTCTCTTTTCATGCCTTTTGTCTCACTAAGCTCTATTGTGTAAATACCTTTAGTTATTATTTGCTTGCTTTAAATTTACCAGTAAACTGTTGTGGTTAAACCTTGTGTCTGGTGTGTCAGTTGTACGTCTACAGCCTAAACCCCACGCTATTGGGAAAGAGGATTAAAAGAAGGAAGGTGGGACTGTTAAGGAGGCAAGAGATCTTTAAGGAGTTGCTCAGGGGGTCCAGGTCATAAGTGGAACCTTGACAACACATATGAGATTTTTATGGTACCTTCCTAAAAAGTACTAATAAAGATGTTTATATTTTTCTAGATTCTACCCTTCACCATACAGTATTGCAACAAACAGAATGATCACTCAGACGTCTATTACACCATATATCGCTTCTCCGGTTTCTACATACCAGGTCTGCATTTCAAGTTTAGCAGGATAAATGATGAAATTCTTAGCATCTTGTTTATTCCTGGCTTTAGCTGTATTATGTATGTAGAATGACAAAGATGGTAAGATACAACATTCCACAAAGCTTTCGTGTAAATTCCACACAAATTCCTAACAAAAAGCATGCTTTTGAAGTGTTCTGCATTTCCAGTGGCACAGTAATTGATGTGTGGAGTTTCCTGCTAAGGCAGAGGTAACCCTGGGAATCCTCAGATACTTATCAAGGGTTCCTTTGTGAGGAGATGAGTGATGGCAGAAACGTTTTCCTGAAAGGCAGTTTGCGTATCACCACAAAATTTCCCCCACATGTTCAGGAAAACCCCAAAAACTGCTACAGTTCAACAGTCACACATATGTGCCGCCAAGAGAATTCCCTGGGGTTTTCCTGAAGAGTTTTCTCTGTGGAAAGCATTACATGGGCACAAGACCTCAGACAGTCAGGACTAGAAGTTGGATGGCTGCCGGGCAGCTAGTGGTCTGCTCTTTGCTTCCCTTCTGCTTAGTACAAGACCCCATAAAGGATTTGGGGCTGAAGGGGAAAGAGCTTGTGTTGATCTCCTGAGCTACTGTGATGGCTCAGGGCCAAAGGAGAGTTGGGTTGAGATCACCCCTGACAGCCCTGCAAAGGGAGTGGTTGCAGTATCTCCCACCCCAATCTTATTGAAGGTTTTCACTTTGTTTTTTTTAAGGCAAGTGTAATTCACATATTTCCTCATCCAGTCAAGATCTGAGGCTACAAAACCTTTGACTGAACTTTCCAGTATGCAGTTATAGTACTAACCATTCAAAAAGAAAATCAGCGTTTGAACACTTCGTATTATTAGAATAAAAGAGGATCAAAGGCAGCAGTTATATGTTGTGGAACAGTTCCTTTTCAGCCCCCCCCCCCCAGTCTCCAGCTGTTCCTTATCAGACCTGAGGAACAATCCCCCAGCCCCAGTTCCCTGCATCTCTAGTTTTCACAACTGGCCATTCCTTTAAGCCAGAGTTCCTTTCCCAAATAAAAGTAGAATAGCTGTCAAGCATATTTATGCGAATCTTATAATGTTAACCTGCCATCAAAGTTGGGCATTCTACCAGGGCTCAAACAGGGCTCTTCATGTAAATCATAGTCAGTCTGAGAAAAAGGAAACAGATGTTACCACTTAGCAGAACCACTCCCTCTTCTTGCTCTGAGAAAAGCATATAGAGAAGATCACATCCTGTACTCTTGCTGTCTTTGTGATGTCAGATTAGAATTGTTGGTATTCAGCTTGCTGCATGCTGAGTTTAAAAAAAGAAAGACTATCCAACTGATCGGCATTTTCATTCCATTTCTTCCTACGAGTGAACTCGAGGCATCGAGACAAACCCTCTGAGGTTTTCTCTTCTATACTCTACCACCAGCCTCAGAGCTTCTGAAGAATTTATTATCTGTTTAAATAGTCTGCAAATGGTTATTTGAAAGAACTGCACTAGTAAGTTTTAAAAGGGAAAAAAAAGGCTGTGACCCAGCAGACACATACTGAGGGCAGTATCCAGTGGTGCCATTCCATTAGTGCAAGTGGTGTTGCGCTAGCGGAAATTAGGTTCTGAACTATGCACAAGAGAAGAATCCAGCTAAAGTTACTCTTGTGGAACCCATTGTGCAATGTGTTGTGCAGCTGCTTGTACCCATTGTGCAACTGGTTGTACATTCTGCTTGTGCAACCAGTTGTGCAAGCATAATGGGCAACTGTTTTCACAGCAGAAAGATTCAGTGGAGCTCCACTAGTGTTGTTTGAGTTTGTGGAATGCTACTGTTGGATACTGTACCATGAATTAGTTGGGGCTTGCCCGTGTTCATGCTACAAAAAGGTTGATGGCCTTGTCTTCTGTCTCCTGTAGACAACAGTGGAAGTCAGTGCCAGCATGGGTTTAAGGCAGCCTTATCCAAATTTGGGTCCCCAGTTGTTGCTGGGCTGCAGTTCTCATCCCTGTGACCATTTTGCATGCTGGCTGGGGATGATGGGATTGTAGTTCAATAATATATGGGAACCCAAGGCTGGTTTAATTTCACATACTTTGAAATGTGTGTAAAATATACATTATTTTGTGCAAGATTGCTTTTTTAAAACATCGTTTTCTATTATCTAGGTGCAGAGCCCTTCATGGATGCAGCCTCAACCATATATAATGCAGCATCCCGTAAGTTTGCATACTTTCTCCTTTGTCACCTTGGATGTGTTTTGGGGTTAATATTCTGTCTTGTTCCCCATTTTCACTAGTTCAGTCTTTCTATGGTGGGCACTAATTCTTACTGGCCACCCTAAATAATAATCTACCTAGTATGGCTTTATACATCCCAGCAGTAGCTGCACAAAATAGATAACCTGATCTTCTGCTGAGTTCTCCTAGCCTGAACAGTACGTTTACTATAGGTGGGGGGTGGATTGTTTCTGGCCATGTATAGTGGAACAAACGAATAGCCAGCGGAGAGGTGGGGAATGTGGAAAGCTGTTCAACAGCATATTTTGATGGAAAGATACAGGTAAGAAGGGCTGAGGTTAAACAGCCAAGGCAATTAGACTTTCTTGTTGAAGCTTACACATGTTGCTGTACAGAGCATAAGAAACAAAGCTCTTCATATATAAATGTCACATATATAGCCCTAGCAGAATCACGGTTGAGCATATAAAGCAAGTCAATGGCCAATTACTGTCTGTTCCAACTAGTAATAGATCTCAAAGAGCTCTGTCAGTGGGCTTAATTCTCAGCTGCCCAAGATTCTTTTGACTAGAAGGGTCACTCTAGCCTTCCCCAATCTCGTGCCCTTCAGATATGTTGGATTGCAACTCCCATCATTCCCAGCCAGCATGGCCATTGGGTGGGAATGATGGGAGTTGCAATCAAACTCCTCTGGAGGGCACTGGTTGAGGAAAACTGGTCACTCCATCAGTTGCATCAGTTGTCTCTTTTTAGCAGTACCAAAATGTATCTGCTTATAGACACACATTTCCTATTTAATATGTATATTAATATGTATATTTATATTAAGCAGGAACTTTGTCTCCATAAGCAAATACATTTTTATCACACATTTCATATACATGTTTATATCACTCATGTGTAATGTTGGTCCATACTGACAGCATAAATTCTGTCATTTTTTATCCATCATATGTGTCTCTTTATGTACTACATGTTATCACTGTAGCAGATTCATAGAGCAATAATATTACAAATATAGTCACCTTGTGCTAATGTATGCAGTGCCAAGGCTTACAAACAACTGCATTTAAAAATCTAGCAAGAAAAATGTATTGGTGTTAATCTCCCTGCAACTATCAGAATCGGGAATCAACGCTGGTAATGTCTTTTCTACATATGAAAGCAGAGATTGTTATGGTGAACATTTACATTTGCTTGGTACTTTCTAGAATATTCAAATATTTGATTTGTGTCTCATATATGCAGTAATAGTGCTTAACAAATGTTTCAAAGTAATGCATAAATGGGGAAAGCAAAGCAATTAAATTGAAAACATGGAGTGTTGGGCATAATATGATATATAACATTGTACAGTTCTGACAACCAAAGTTCCAGATCTATGGTTTCTGAAGCTTTAGAAAGCACCTTGTGCACATTTTCCACTCATTTCGACAAGCTTGCAATCCACTGGCAGGAATTCTTCTGCAGCATTTGTAGAACCAGTGAATGTGTTCATTTTTCTTAATACTAGAAATAGTCTTATTGGCACAGCATCATCATCATCAAAGCCCTGCTGGATTAGACCAAAGTTCCATTTAGTTCAGCCCACAGTGGCCAGAAAGCACACTGGCAGGACATGGAGATCACAGCCCTCAAACTCATGCAGAACTACTCCAGAGAAAGGATGTTGAGGGCTATGACCCCTATTTTCTTTTTCCTTTGGGGAAAAAGCGGTTGCTATGAAAAAGAGAACAATTCCTATGAACAGGTTGAATTGAAGTTTATTGTAGTAACAACAGTTGTTGTTTTGCTACATTTTGTCTGGAAAAATGGTGCTTACAGAAAAACAACTTTAAACCATGGATATAATTATCATGTGCACTCTTGTTTGCCTACAGTCTGTCACTGATTTCCAAATTTTCCTGAAGGAGAAATGCCAGGAGGTTTGTTTGCAGTGTAATTCTCAGTACTATGAAAAGGCAGGCCTACACTAGAAACGTAACAGGTTGTATCCAGCATTACAAGAGCAAAATAGGGTTTTCCTGCTCCCTCCTCACTGCACCCCTCAAACCTCTAAAAGCCTCTCCTGGTGGTCCCCTGACCGTTAGGAAGTACCTGGGATGCAATGGAGGGCTGAGTATGAGGGGTAATCACCAAAAATTAAGGAAGGTAGTTTGTTTGAACAGATTCCACTCCTGTAACATTGGATACAACCCCATATACTTCTGAATTGTGTCCTTAATTTAAATTACCCCTTAGTGAATTGTGGTTCCTTAAGGGGGTTACAGATTTGGCAGCTTTCAACTACACAGGGTTTCTTAGAAAGGAGCCAAAACAGGCAACTGTTTGAAAACTTGTGTGCACTGTAGATATAATCTTTAGTGCACATCCATAAGTCTCTTCTGACCACAAGCGGATCTTACTGACGCTATCTTAGCACACTGTCATGTTTTGCTATCAAAGAAGAGTTTCTTTGCTATCAAAGAAGAGTTGCATGCACCTTTGCTAAACAAAGCACCAAAACCCCAATACCCAGTAGTGTAAACCAACAGAAAGTGTGTAAATATTTATGGTCTTACTCTGAAACATTTTTCTTTCACTCTTATAGGGTGCTGTATTAACTCCTTCCATGGACCATACCATGTCACTGCAGCCTGCATCAATGATAAGTCCACTGACACAGCAAATGAGTCACCTTTCATTGGGCAGTACTGGAACAGTATGTGGCAATTCTAATAAGACATAATAATAAGCATCACAAAGATAACTTTTATCCATAGGAACGTCTTTTATTAAAGTATTCTATATGACGTGTTGCAATTTCACAGCCTAGTAATTTGTGCATTTGTTACAAGACTGTTATTTTCTATGCAACATATCCATTCACCTTCCAGTTGCTAGGTATTGCAATTTTAATGTTTTTAAAGGTGGGACATTGCTATTATTGACTGGTTTGAGGGATTAGAGACTGAATATAGCTGCTCTTTCTCCCTCTCTCCTCATAGGAGAGATGGGGGATTGGATGGTTCTCTATCCCTCTAAAATATGTGATTTACATTTACTGTGTCACACAGTATGAATGTAATGTGTATTGTTGATAAGAATTCATTGTATTTCATGGGAGTGCTGTTCCTAATAATCCGTGTATGCTAACTGTAAGTGATTAGTAACAGATGTGATTGGTTCTGTGTGTGTTGCAAGATAACTGTGAGTAATGGAGAGCATTCTTAGAAATAGAGCCAAGTTGCCACAAGTAGGTTGGTTAAACATTAGAAACAGAACACTGCTTAGATGAGCAGGAATACCTTCATCTAGGAGTTACTGGTGTCAGTGGCAAACCTGGCTACATTGAGAGAAATGGGAGTAGTGGTATGACCACATCCAAAACTTAGGATGAAGTCATCCACACAGGGGTTATAAAATAAGAGTTTGATCTGAGTCCCCAGAGAGATCATGGGAGAATGAGAAGCTTACCAGACATAATTACCTAAGCTCTGCCAGCCGTGCCTGCCAGATAGGTAACTATAAGATCTTAATGATGACTGCTTTGTTGGTTGAGAGGAATAGAACTTTAATTTTACTAAGAAATATGCTAGCCACTATTTCTATTATGCTTCTAATTATCCTAATTGCATTGTATGTAGTAATGTATTTTGCTTGTTCGTCATTTCAAAGTTTTGTTACTCTCTAATACTGTTTGAGCTATAAATACGTATTTTCTGGTGCCACTTTGTGTTATTTGGCTTGAGAGGGGTTTCACCCTCTCAACCCATATAAATTGATTCTTGAAGCCCCAAACACTCAGCTGAGATTCATACATCTGTTGCTGAGTGGGGTGTCTATCCGTATAGCCGCAGTTTTCTCTATTGGTCAAGTGGGTTACAGACACACTTGTTCAAAGAAGAGAAATGAGCTAGTCAGATGGAGCAAGAATGGGTCTCCTGGCACCGTTGAACCTGATGGTACTGCTACAGATGTGTAGGTCATGGCCTATGATCTGTTTATCCCGAGGCTGCAGACAAGAGCTGCCATTTTTAGGTGGGCCCTCTGTCTTAAAAGGAAAAAAGTAGAGGCCATATCAACAGTGTCTTTGCTAGCAAAGGGAAGATCACTGTAACAATAATTTGAAAAGACTCAATCCTTTTCTCCATACATACTAAAGCAAAAACAAACCCTCAACCTGCTAGCTGCCAATATATCTCAAATGCTCTGGCTTGTATCCAAAGGCGCCCTTCTGCAGGCGGAAGGCATCTGTCTCTCACTGGCAGCATTCATGCATCACCACAGTTTTCATGAACAAGCCATGGCAAGCTTGGGTTAGGGCACTGTGTCTCCCCCCACACACACTCCTCCCATGTGGGTAGGAAATGGGGGCTGGAAGCTTTCTCTTCTACTCTTGCTCAACTGCAATTTGTCATTTTGTCTGAATCGACAAACGGTAGTTTAACTGTTTTCAGGTTGGCTTCCTTCATAGAATCATAGAATAGTGGTAGGGTTGGAAGGGGCCTACAAGACCATCGAGTCCAACCAAATATTCATTAACTATGGTTTGTTTGAAACTTGAAGTCATGGTTAATGTTAACCACAGGTTGTTAGTTCAGAAAACGAGGCAATTGTGGTTAACCAAGAATGGAAGAAAGTTTCCATTGGCCATGTGAGAGGGGAGAAGAGCATTCAAGCCCAAGGCTTGTTGCATCTTGTTCTCATCACATAGCCATGGAAGGGCTGTTTTACATTTCTTGCTAGAGCAGGACTGAGTGGCTTATGGCCTTCCAGTTGTTTTGGCCTACAACTCCCATCAGCCCTAGCCAGCATGGCCAGTGTAGGCCAAAACATCTGGAGAGCCACAAGCTACTCACTCTTGCGTGAGAGCATTGCAAAAAAAAAAAGTGGCACTGAAAGCAAAGATGATGATATGCCTGTCTTGGAGCTTACACACACTCTTGTCAAAGGCTGTAGGTGCTATGGAACCTGTCTATTATAGCACAGCATGCACATTTGTGGAACAGTACTAGTAGCTATCTACCTTTCCTTCCTATTGTTTCAGATCCAACCCTGTGTTGCTTGTACTAGTTCCATTTAGCTAAATGCATTATCTTCCTTTCTTTGTAGTACATGCCTGCCACAACAGCTATGCAAGGAGCCTATATACCCCAGTACACACATGTTCAAACAGCAGCTGTTCCAGTTGAGGTGGGTACATCTTTATTAAAGGGAGGATATCCTAGTCAGAAACCACTGTTTGACTGCTGTGAAGAAGGTACAGTGGATAGTTTTTCATTATACATCAATGTTCAAAATAGCCCGGAATTCTACATATGAACTCTTCACAGGAAGTGTAAGAATGGATGAATCTGTCAATTTTGATTTCTCTCCGTTTCTCGTTTTTTCAGTCTTCAATTCATTCCATCCCATTTTCAGTTTGTGATTTTCAAACAAGGTTTGTCCCCAAAGGATGCATTTTTAACACAATTTTGTCTATTGTATCATTTCTTTGCCAGCCATTTTCCCTTACATAATGCTTTTTAATATATTTTTTCCATTGATATATGTATTTTATGCATTTTTTATTTGAAGAACTACATTTCAAATATTTGATAAATGCAAATATAAAAAAATAGCTATTTCAGTTCACATATTGGTTTGGGAAGTGTGAATTTGATAAGTTCTTCTCAAAACAGGAACCAAATTAAATTAAACTCCCCTCCACTTTTACGTAAGAGTGGGATAAAAACTATGACAATAGATAGAGGTATAGATCCTATATCTATAGATCCATCTATAGAAGAAGTAATGGAACTCAACGTTGCCAGCTCACAGCTGATAATTTGCCACTGTATGTGGAAAATAGTAGAATGTGTAATGCTGCATTTCCTTGTTAACTATGTTGTTAACGTTTGCCACTTGATCGTTATGCATTTCAGGCTGCTCTGAAAACAGTGCCATCCTTTCCTAAATTTGAAGGAATAGCTGGAATCCCTTATTATCTTTTCATTCACAGGAAGCCAGTGGTCAACAGCAAGTTACAGTAGAGACGTCCAGTGATCATTCTCCATACACTTATCAGCAAAACAAGTAATTGTGAGGTAAAGTTGTTGTCAAGTTTCTTTGAAAATAAATTGTGGTGGAAACCATTCATATAGGGCATGGGAGGAGACCTCTTTCTACCTGAGGGCCGAATTCCACTTGGGAAAAGCTCCCATGAGAGGCACATTCCAGTGGCAAGTGAGGCTGAACACAAAGGGAGCAGGCCCAAAGTCAAAGGGGGTGTGGCCAAAATACCAGCCCTTCCTGCCAGTAACAAAGCTTTAGGAGAGGCATTTCAGCCTTTAGAATGGGAAAAAACTAGTCAGATGGAGCAAGAATGGGTCACCCAGCACCGTTGAACCTGATGGTACTGCTACAGATGTGTAGGTCATGGCCTGTGATCTGTTTATCCCGAGGCTGCAGACAAGAGCTGACATTGTTAGGCCAGGAAACCCCCAAACGATCAATGGTTGGGGGAAAGGGGGTGGAGGCAAGAGAAGGGGGGCACAATCATATGGGGAACACCAGAGAGCTGGATTGGAACCCCAGTCCTAAGGTTCCCCATCTTTGATATAGGGCATGTACAAATGTGGACATTATTAACCATTTTCTTTTCCTTTTTTAAAAAAAATACTTTTTATTCTATTTTTATCTTTATAAATGAAATAAACAGTACCAACAACCTAATCGGTATCTACAGTTTCCCAACAATACAGTATTCGTATGAGGACACAGCAATAACAAAAAAGAGGGGGAAAATGAAGAGAAAAAAAAAACAGAAGGAGAAGGAAGAAGAAAGCAAGAAAGAAAATGAAAAAATATAAAGAAGTTACTTAAAGGATTAAATTTAAACTCCATTACACAGAAATGTCAAATTCCATTCTACTTAAAAGTTATACCTATAACATTGGTAATATTACAGTTCAGTACAGCATAGATAATCAACCTTACATTTTGATATCATATCGTCAGTCTTAAAACAAGGAAGCAGGCCTACAGTTCATTTCCAGTAACCATATATTGCCCTACAGTTAACCTATAATAATAGAGCTTAACAATTTAACCAGCCTGAAATATTACTAACCAGTCTCATAATAATGATAGTAATAATAATAAAAAAGAAAGGAAATTAGAAAGGAGAAATAATAATAACAAGTCACTAATAAATTTTATATTGTTGTATAATAATAAATCTTAAAATCAACCTTACAACAATCACTAATATATTTTGTACTAGATATATAAATGAGTGTGCACATTTCTCTACACCCTCAGACAGTAAATTTAAGTATAGTATATCATATCCATTTAAAGAGAGAGGATTTAAAAGAAAAAGAAAAAAAAAGGAGAGAAAAGACGAGTATATATGAGCAATTATCTCTGGCCTTGCCTGGATCTTACAGACTAAACATAGCCAGTTGACAAAACATGTTTATAAATTCCAGTTCATGGGGCTGGAACAGACGTCTCATGTGTTTTTCCGATTAGCCACGCCTCTGCCACTTCGTGATTTAGAAACTTCTTCATCTGACCTTCAGAAACAATGCAAAATGTAGCAAGATATTTTAAATGATATTGTAAGTTCATTTGTTTTGCCAGGTTTTTCGCCTTGGTAAATTGCCTTCTTTTATCAGCAAGTTTGTTGATGTAATCCAGAAATAACATGACTTTTTCTTGTTGTGATCCCCAAACAAGACTTCCGTCCCCTCTTGCCAGACGCAGGATATAATTTTTTGTGGCAGTTCTTGCAAATTGGACTATAATCGTATAACCAGTCCCTTTGGCATTTGGCACACGGAATGCCTGCTCAATATCAAGAAAATAATCAGATGACACAGGGAGTATCTCATGCAGAAGCTTATCTATAAAAGTAGACAAATTTACATCAGTAGGTAGATCTTTAATACCAATAATACATACATTTGCCCTGCACATGAGAGCCTCAAGTTGGGAGATTCTGGCAAAAAAATTGTGGTTAAAAGCTTGTGACGCAGTCTCGTTCGCTGGCACCCTATCTTGCAGCTCATTAACCTTCGCTCATTAACCAAGAAGTGTTAATTAAGTCCACAGCCCCTTGCAGGGCGGTGATGGAATTTTGAATTGTATCCAGCCTCTTAGCCTGTTCAGCAAATTGCAAGGACAAAGTTTTTATCAGAGCAAGTAACGCCTCTGTATTTTTGCTTCTCAGAGCCTTTGCCACGGGCTCCATCTACCCCCCCCCCCACCGCCCATATCTCCCGTGGGAGTTTACACATTCTAGGAGCAGCCAAATTTAGGCATCTCTCTCTCTCTCTGTCTCTCACACACACACAATACACACACCAACCAGTTTCTGTATAGTGAATATACATCTACTCCTTTTGAGTTCTGGATTTACAGCTCAATAAAATCCTACCAGTCAAATTACACAGGCTGGGCATTAAAAATGAGGCAAGTAGAACTGAATTATATATATTTTTTCCTTCTCTTTCAGATATGCGTTGTTGACCTTGCCATGCCTAGAGAAGGATGCAAAGGCTGAAACAATCATGGATTTTACTGATCAATTGTGCTTTAGAAATTATTGACAGTTTTGCACAGGTTCTTGAAAACGTTATTTATAATGAAATCAACTGAAACTATTTTTGCTATAAGTTCTATAAGGTGCAAAAAGAAAAAGAAAAAACCTTAAATTCATCCTAGTAGCTGTTCCCCTCCCCCCTTGAACAGGTTTATTTTAGTAAGAAATTTTTTATCAAGTGTTATGACGCAAAAAAAAGAAAGAAAAAAAAAAGTCTGGCCATGCACAGATCGCAGTGGAGACATGTTCACGTGCATGACAGAATCCGTCTCTTGGTTTATTTTTATTTTTTTTAATTGTATAAGATTTGTTTTTTGAAGTTTAAACTAGTTAAACATCCATGCTGATGTTCTGTGCTTGCTGTGTGAGTGTCGCTATAGTGCAGTGTTGCAGTTGTAGTAGTGTCTGTTTTCATAGCTTTCTGTTTTTGTTTTTGTTTTCTTTTAAGGTAGTGTGAAGTGTCTTATCTTTTTTCTATCAATTCCAATTTGCCTTAACTCTTTTAATGCTGTAGCTGTTTCAGTACGTAGTCCAAACTAATGGTGTAGAATGCTTTTGACCAAATGAGCTGGTCTATTATGCCTTGTAAAACAGCAGGATAGGGCTTTAAAGAGGTAGTCAATTAAAATTGCTGAAAAAAATCTGGCTTTTTTAAAATGTGTAGTAGGTGTTTTTATTGATTTTTTTCCTCACATAATAATGTAAGGTTGTGAAATGCAAGACTGGGGATAGGGAAATGTTTTGTGTGAAACACATTTTTCTGACTGGGGAAATTTTAATAGGATAAATTGTTTGTAAGGCCTTATGCCGATTAGTTTTCCTCTGCTAGTTAGGAACTCTGCTGTATGATGCAATGTAAAAAAAAAAAAATCTTTTTGCCTTTTTCCAGAAGCTAATTGATGTTCTAGTTTTAGGGTTGGGGAGTTTAAGGGGTGGGAAATTTGCAGAATGCTTCTGTCCTTCCTTTCTAGTAATGATAGTGCTTTAGAATGATGCTGTACTGAGACCTAGCAGATAGAAGCATTTGCTTTTACAGCAAAGGCAAAAGCTAAAAGACTTTTTTCAAAACATAAGCTGAGATGTAAGTAGAAAACATACTAGATTGGGTACTAGCTCTCTATATAGGTAAATAAAGACTTGGCACTTTTTAAAGGTAACTTTACCAAAGAACAAAGAGCCAGTAACCAATAATTCTGATTTGTCTCAGCAGTTACGTCTTCTGTACTCTTTATTTTTTTTTGCCGGACCAGTTTGCGGTTAGAAGAATGTGCCTTTTTTTGTACATTTGCATTTAGGTTTTATAATTTTTAATTGATGTATGGACACAAACAAAAAAGCATGAAGGAAGACTTGGATCCAAGCAGTGCCACACTTTACATCATCACTACAAGTGTTAAGTGTAAAGAAAAAAAAACATTTTGAAACTATGAAATTCCTGATTTCACAAATACACTGTTATTTGTACTATTACGTATTAGATAAACTCACTGCTATTAAAGCTCGTTTTATTATGATCGCATGTGTATTAAATCAAATGGTAAATTAAGTTGTCTTCCAAAACTGTGTACTTGTCTGGTCAGCTGTGTATGATCAGTTATCTACCTCAAGGCTTATTTCCTTTTGTAATGGGACAGGTTGCTGGCCCTCCCTGTTACCACAGACCAAATCATCCTAGCTCAGGAGCTAGGCCTCAGCAATTCTTTCTTTTCACTTTTTTTTAGTTTTTAAATTTTATGTGAGTATTCAAGTACAGATGTCAGCGACATTTCATAGTTTCAAAAGTCAATGCTGCTCTAAGAAGTGTAGATTCTAGTAAATTACATAGTCATAAGAATTGTGTTTTTGTTTCTTTTTGTTTTGTTTTATTTTTTTAAGAAAAAAAAGTTGTGGTATTATTGGTTCTATGCTCCCTGGAATTGACTGCTTTGTCAAAGTTCAGACTTCTTGCAACTCATTCCCTACAGCTGGGATATTTCCAAACCTGGGGAAAGGGGTTATTTGCTACTTGATATTTTATTTCAATTAGCTAGACATTGGTTTAGAAGGAGGGAATAGATGCTGCTAGAAGAGTCTGAACTAAGTGCCATACTCATTATCTGGGTAAGATTTGCAAAATGTAACCTCTGTACATAAAGAAATAATCAGTTACTTAAACATCACATAGTAGACAGCCATTAAATTATAAAAAAAAAATAATTTATGAAGAAAGACCTTTTGTACAGATTGAAAAAAAAGATTTTCATAGAGATATCTATATGATCAAGAGAGTTAATTTTTTATTTTTGTTTTACTAGTGCCACAAACTTGCCAGTGGTAACTTATTTGTCCGGTTCAAGATAACTCTGTCATTTTGTTTCCTAGGACTTGTTGTTAAATGCCAAAAGACATTTTTGAACTGTAAATTTGATTAGATTGTTAGCTTTTTTCTGTTTTATTTCTTTTGAAAACTTTTGAATAAAAAAGATCAAAAAATGAAACCTGTCTTTTCTCCCCATTTCTTTTTAACAGTGGAAAAGAATGAAGCAACTTATACCTGAACATTAGCATTCTCATATTACTTTTGATTTGAATGCTTATACTTTATTGAAATGAATGTTAACTATCTCAGAATGGTGATGTATTCTTTTCAAGCAAAAAAATACTTAAATGTAACAAAAACGTAAATGAAACAGGCAGTGTCCAGCCATTCCAGGCCCACCGCTCTCTTGAAGATGATCCACTAGCAATCGGCATAGGCAGACTTTGGAGGCATGCTGCCCACAGGTTTTCATTTATTTTAATGCTAGTAAAAAGACCATCGCAGTGTGTTGGCCACATATGGGTGGAGCTCTTTCACTCCTCCCTGGCTGCTGCAACCGCCTCTCGTGCCATTATTGGAGAGATGGCCAGGCTGCCTTGACCCTAACTGGCTCCTTAAGTTAATTGATTCTGCACAAGGATTCTGGTGTGCGTACTTGGCTCACGCAAGCAGGCAGCCAGAGCAGGAGTCCAGCAGGTTCCTCAAGCAGAGTGAGAACTTAAGAGTGTGTTCTTCAAAGCACGTTCTGGCACGCATTGCAGTTTGTTTCCCATCCACTTCTGAGCTACCAAGTGGAAAGGAAGGAAATCACCAGCTTGCACAGCAGAGCAGTCGACTTCTTCCTTTGCTCGCTAGTCTCTGTGGAGGGCAGGTATGTGTGGAAGTAAGAGCTCTCCTCTGGCCCATCATAAAGGCCATTGCTACCACAGGGTAGCAGTCAGTCCAGTTTCCTGCAAGCTGCCTTATACTGAGTCAGACCCTTGGCCTATCCGGCCCACTATTGTCAATGCCGACTGGCATCAGCTCTCCGGGGTCTCGGGCAGGATTCTTTCCTCGCCCAGCCTGGAGGTGCGGGGATTGAACTGGGGACCTCCTGTATGCATAGGATGTGCTGTATCACCACATCCATACCTAATGTATGGCAGTCTGTCTCGCGCATGTAGAAGAACAGCAGCAAATTCATATGTGATGTACAGTTCTGAGATCAGACAGCATGTTCACTCAGGCTTGCTTTGGGAAGGCTGTGAGGGCAATTCTGTGGTTTCCAAAGCTATCCCCACTGAATTGCCTCTGCGCCATCTACAGGAACTGGCTTCGTGGGGCAGCCTGCCCCTGCCAGAAGACAAACCCTCTCAGAAAACCATCTTGCCTTTAAGATTTTATGTGACGCACGTTCCCCACTCCTTTCATGACCACAATGGGCCTTATCCAAGAAAAGTTAATGATGGGGACCAGGAACAGTGAGGTGTTGTATGTGCTCGGGGCTGGCCTCATTTGGATCTTCAGTTGTTGCAGACAGTAAAACGGCTGCATGCAACACTGGGATTTGCTGTATAGTTTTAAAACAAAGTATTAGCAAGCAGTGGGAGGAAAGCCATTGCAAACCTAGACAGCAGAGTAAGAAGCAGAGACATCACCTTGCCGACAAAGGTCCGTCTAATCAAAGCTATGGTTTTCCCAGTAGTAATGTATGGCTGTGAGAGCTGGGCTGTGAGGAAGGCTGAGTACCGAAGAATTGATGCTTTCGAACTGTGGTGCTGGAGAAGACTCTTACGAGTCCCCTGGACTGCAAGGAGGTCAAACCAGTCCATCCTAAAGGAAATCAACCCTGACTGCTCTTTGGAAGGACAGATACTGAAGCTGAAGCTCCAATATTTTGGCCACCTAATGCGAAGAGAAAACTCTCTGGAAAAGACCCTGATGCTGGGAAAGATGGATGGCAAAAGGAGAAGGGGACGGCAGAGGATGAGATGGCTAGATAGCATCACCGATGCAATGAATATGAACTTGAGCACACTCCGGGAGAGAGCGCAGGACAGGAAGGTCACGAAGAGTCATGGGGTCCATGGGGTCACAAAGAGTCAGACACGACTGAACAACAAATTAGCAAGCAGATTTGGTAACACCTACCTAAACTGAAGACATTGACAACATTACATTTTTAATGCATCCAGAAGTACAGCAGACCTCCATCAATCCTTGCAGCAATAAGGTTTACCTGTTCTCTCAGGATTACTGTAGTGCCATATCAAAAGAAAATACCAAAATTAAAAAAGCAAGATAAATTGCTTTCTTGGGTTGCAATCTTATCATATGCACTTTGTTGATAAGACACTTTTTTCAGAGTCAGCTATGTGTCTTTGTGGACTTTATAAATGAATAATGCTCCTGCAGATACTATTGCTTAGCCATATATAAGTCATCCCTGGGCCATATGGTAAAGTCATCCTGTGCTAAACACCACCTGTATTGGAGGAGTGCATTGCTGGTCTTTGACCAGACATCACCAATTGACATTATGGAGCACCCCCAAATGTAGCAGCTGATGAGATGCTGGGCAGCTCTCATTTCCCAGTAGTAGAATGCTGGCAGTAGAAAGAGGAAAGCATGAGATTTGCAGCTGTTGGGCACTCCCACTTAGTGCTGGGAGTTTGCCCCAGAGTCAGTGAGGAGCAAGCCTCCAGAAACAGTAGATGGAGCAGGCTTTCCCAATCTGCTGCCTTCCAGATGTTTTGGACTTCACCTCCCATCAGCTACAGCCAGCATGGCCAGGGGTCAGAAACGCTGGGAGTTGTAGTCCAAAACATCTGGAGGGCACCAGCTTGAGCAAGGCCGGAGGAGTGTGTGACTTGCGGTCCTTTTGGTCCCACCAGTGCTGACAATGGTGGTGGCGGGCTCAAAAGAAGCATGAGGGGGTCATCTCCATCTCCCTTCCCACCAGTGAGTGCTGAGCATGAGAGCTGCCTCTCCTTGCCAGGTGCTGCCTCCCCACCAAAATCAGCCCAGGCAGAAGTGACTAGAATTGGAATGGCGTATTTCTTTCCACTGCATTGGAAGCACCATCAGCCCCAAGGACTCTTCTGAGTTGTCCGGTAATGCCTTACCACCACCAGAATACCTTCTTTATTCTGATTGCCTTTACCATGCACGTTGTTACCTCCTGGATGTCCCAAAGGAGTCTAACATCCCCCCCCCCGCCCCGTGAATGATTCACACTTTCTGCAGCAGGCAAGAATGGTACTTTCAGCCCCTGTATGTCTCCTGGTGGATGCCCATAATATGTAAATTGGAAGTTATTTGTCTGTAAATACAATATCCCAGAGGCTGTTGGCCAAGCACAGCTCCTTGGCAAATGTTCATAGGTACTGTGTGACTTCTATTTACAGCTGTGCATCTTCAGCATTATGGTGTTCAGGGGAAGGCACACCATAGATTAGTAGCAAACTCTTCTGCCACCTGAAGTGTAAGTTGTCCTTCATTGGTGAAAGAAATGTATTTTGTATATGCTCAGAGGTTCTCCCATCTTCCATTATTTAGATGGTCCAAGGCTTTGTGTTAAAACTTGACTCAATCACAGATGATTTGTTTTTAAGGCAATGTTAGTACTGAGCAATGTTTCTGTGGAAGGATATTACTTTATTTTAAAAGGGTGTGGAGGAAGACACTTCTGATCAGTTCCAGTCAATTCCCTTCCTGAAAATACTTTGCTGATGAAATAATATGCCAGTTATCTCTGGGAAAACAGTTCAGGACAAAAAGCCTGTATTTCAGCCAGTGAATGTGAATCTCATTGATTCCAGATGGCAGTCACATGACCAGCACTAGCATGCACAAAGAGAGAGAGATCCTTTATGAAAGCTGCTGTGAATTCCTAAGCATACATACGAGGATTCGAGGGGTGAGGGCAAATGTAAAAATGCTTTTCTCACAAGGTCCTCTTTGCCTTCAGGGCTGCTTATCCCAGAAGTGTCTTCATTTTAGCAGCAGTGCAGAATTTTTGTCTTAGCTATTTTGGGAATAGATTGCGGAGGGGCAGGGGGAATGGAAGACACAGAACAAATACATTTGCCTCTTTCCCAGAAGGGAAATGGGTTCTCAGAGGCTTTACTCTTATTAACCACTAGAGGGCAATTTCATTTTATTAATATGGAGCTGTTCATCTGGAGTATATATTAGGAGGCCTGTCATTAAATGGGGAGAAAAAATAATGCATAGCTTCTAGATAGTGCACAGTTTATCTTCCTCTGTCTCCAGAAGCTTGAGTTATCCGTCCTAAATTGAAGAGGGAATGGTTTCCTCGCTGATGTACATTTTAAAAGAGAATAAGATCAAAGTGATTATGTTTCTCAGCTAATTTGGCATACTTAAATATGTTTTCCTGGGTTTTGATCCTGAAAAAGACCCAGAAGTGTCGTACTTTTTTCCTGGTTCTTAAGTTTTGTTTTGTTTTTTAGGAACACCTGTACTACATGATGGAATTGCTTCGCTAAAAACATAGAATTTAATACCAAGTCTTATCAGAACACACAAAAAGCTGCTAACCTTCCATTAATGCAGCATCTTGAATAAAAGACTACTAATCCTGCTTCCTCTAAATCCATTAAAAGATTTCCTCAAATCTTCTCAAGGTTTTAATTCATTAGATTCACATATCTTCTTGGAGGACTTGTTTCTACATTGGTTAATCAAGGCCATGGTTACAGTGATACTACAGAGAGATATCAATTATTTGATTCGCAAGGCTCACAATTTCTGCACTATCATTAGAATAAAGTAACAAAATATTCCCAGGCTATCCAGATTTAGTACCTTACAATAAAAGCCATCATTTAAAACAAAGATAACAACACATTCCTGAAAGGTATGTTAAACCTTGTGGGCTTTTGCCATTCTCTTATCTCTCAACACATTTAGATTATTCTTGTAGCTATATCCGAAAACAAGAGAGAGATCGCTGAAGTTTGTAATTACCAGGCATGGAATGCATTTTTGTCCTCAGAATGCTCAGCTCAGAATGGTCAGATATAATATGAATCGAGCATTGTTTCATCCAGATGTTCTCTGGCTCAGAAAGTATAAAACAAGATGCTTCATGTGAGCATTCAGAGATGACCAGGCTGCTTTGTTAATGCACAAGGTGGCCATATATCCTGTTTTACAGATGACAGTTCTCTGTCGGAAGGGAATGCGGGCTGTCAAGCCCCGTTCCAGTTTAAAGACAAGGACCCATAATAAGGAAAAGTTGGGGCCTTGAAGTTGCCTCTCAACAGATGGCACCTGGAGAGCAGACAGAGCAGGCACACAGGTCACCTGGTCACGTATTCCCCAATATGGTAAGATATATTGTACTTCTATTTAAATTATAGTAATTATTCTACACTTGTAGCTATACTATGCAGATTTGATGCAAATCTGTTCTTTCAAAGGATGTGCAAGGAGCTAGCTAGCTACCCTATGATAAAGGTTCTTCAATGTCAACCCCTTACTGCAATGAATCTTTCACTGACTGCTGTGAAACTACAATGAAATACAAAGCCCGATGCACAGGTGCATGCCCAGAAGATCTTTATTGCTCAACCTCTTACTCTTGTGGTATACTGTGTGATCAAACCATCCAGCCAGACACCCTTTTCTGTGGTGAGGATCTTTTCTCTCTTTGGATCAATTATCCCAATTAGTTCTTAACAAACATTTGATGCGGTTGCTGTTCCCCATCCAGATCTCAGCCCTGCCTGGCTTGCAGGTATGTTTGATTTGGAAAGATGTGGTGGTACATTCCTAAGCCATTCTCAGCCATGGCTGGTCTGGGGACTAGAATTCCCAGGCAGCATTATTAATTTTATGCATTTATTTCATGTGTTTCAAATTGCCCTTTCACTCAATGAATGTGTGAGGTGATTTATAATAAAACTGTAAAACAATGAAATACAACTAAAAATGAGGTAGAGAAAAATGCATATATTATCATACATACGATAGTGTAGATGTGAACAGCACCAGCAACCTGCATGTACAACATCACAATCCAGTACTGAATTCCCTGGGGGGAAAAAATGAGCTTTTCTTTCCCATGTTCGCTTGGCAGGCTTGTAAATACTGAACCAATTATGAATTGAGCCTATCACTGTCCAGAACTCCCAGTGGATGTCAAACTTGTGCAAAAGCTACAGGTCCTAAGCTCTGCAAGCCAAGGTACTTTCAGAAGGCTCACACTCAAGATGAAAGTTTACACACATTTTCAAGTTCAACAACATTTTATTGTTCAAATTTGATTTTCATTTTGAAATTCTATTTTCAGGAATACTTTAAAATAATTAAACTTTAACTCTTGTCAATTACTTGTAAGGCAATAGTGGTAATTATGAAATACCCACATTTAATCATTCATTTTCTTTCTTTAAAAGCATACATCAGCAGCCACAATTGGGAATACTGGTGGTGGTGGGACTTCTAATTCTAATAAATTAGGATCCTATTAAGAAAATTAAAATTAGAAGAATTTGAGCATTCAACACTCCCCATACACATGCAAACAGAAATCATTTCCTCTGCAGCACACGGTGAGCATAAAATTAAAACCAGGCAGGGTTGGCAAGATTTTGTTGTTGTTGTATAACTAAAGTTCCACACACATTCCTCTGGTAAAAAAATATAGCCAAAAATGGCCCTCTAGTGGGTGTGATAAATAAGCCTTTGCAGTCTCCTTATAATCTTTAATGCCAGTGGATTTGGTTTTCCACATCTTGCCTTACATCATTGGGCTTATCTGCTGACTCGTACTGACTTTTGGTCTTTCCCATGTGCATTGGATCTTCCACCTTGGTCAGTTTGGGAAGCTTCTTCCTGGTTCCTTTCTCTGAATGGATGGCATTAGTTTCTAGACATATGAGAACACATAGGGATCCTCCCACAGTTTCTACAGTTAAAGATGTGTGGCATATGATGTCACATAATTACACTTCGATCATTCTAAATTGACTTTAAGATCTTTAATCAAGATCTGAAAACTGGTTAAAAAATGTTTTGTGGCGGACATGGACAGATAAGGTGATTTTTTACTTTGGATCAACTGGTGGGATGATGAGTTTTTGTCATTTTCTATCCTGCAGCTAAATATGGTTTGCCAGCTAAGGCTGAATGGCAAAACTTGCAGTTGCACCATTTGTTAGTACTAGGTTTGGCCTGGCTGCTTTCACAGCATCAGTCTCCGTCGTTATTGGAAGCACTTACTGAGGCTGATCAGGCAAAGCGACACATGATCCATGTCTATAAATACTTGTTATTGTTGAATAAATACGATATAGAAGGTTTTAAGTAGGAATGGATTAGGTAACTGGATTGTCCCATTCTGCCTAATCAGTGGATTGCCACTTTGGTGTCTATTCCTATCGCATCTATGGATCTTAGGCTGGGTCTTATTCAGCAAAAACATTTGCTTCATGTCTATTGGACAACCCAACGTCTCTTTAATAAGGGATTGCCTAATTTGGATAATCGCTATTATCTAATGCTTCCTTTAAACATATGTTTGGCAATGCCCAGTAGTTGCTTCTTTGGGGAAGAAGGTTATAATATGGATACATTTTGTACTGGAACAGTCTTTAATATTCGCTGATGTAGACACACTTTTAAATTATTTAGCTGCTTCATGGGAATTAACGAATGGTCAGTATGAATGGATTCTCGCTCTCTTGACAGCTGTTGTCTTAATTAAGTCTAATTCATACATGAATGTCCATTACTTTCTCTCTCCTCACCTGATGACTTTTGAAGCTGAATATAAGAACTGAGATAGTGTATTTGATTTGGTGGCTAGGGATGGACAAATTAGTCTATTTCTAATCCCTGGTCAGTTTTGCATGTGTTCAATGATAAATTCATTTTGTCCATTTTCAACATCAGTCTGCAATTTTTTTAAAACCACACATTCATTTATTTTCTTACACAATTTCCCCATACATGCTAATTTTGTATGCAACTTTCCCTAATACATTTATTTTTGTGCCCAATCGTTGAGGCAAGAACTGCATCACAAAATTCAGAGGAGTGCACGTTTTGAAGGATTACTGTATCCCAATCTGCATATTAGTCCAGGAAGTGCAAATTAGGTTTGTTCGCTTTAAAATGTGCACCAAACAAAATTTTTGCCATCCTTATTGGTAGTGATACAAAAGCTGTGCCTATGGTGCTAGTTCTGGGATGTCACCAAGTCATTCACATGAACATGTGACAGGATCTTTAGCTTATAAGCCCTCAAGGCAGGGTTGTGCCATCACCGTTTCTCCATCTGCCACATTTCTGGTATGAAATAGTGATTGTAGTGTAGCCTTGATCATGAAAACTAAAGATCGAACTGAAAATCGGGGAGAGGGGGAGGGAATGTGACAGAGCACCAGCTTTGCAGGCAGAAGGTCCCAGGTTTGATCCCCATCATCTCCAGGAAGGGCTGGGGAAAATACTCCTGCCTGAAACCCTGGAGAGCTGCTGCCAATCCGTGTCGCCAGTACTGGGCTAGATAACCAGAGGTCTAATTCAGCATAAGGCAGGTATCAATGTACCTAAGTAGTTCCTCAAAATCTATTTAATAAAATAGTAGAGTATATTCTGAAAGAATTTTTGTGCTGAATGTGCAGACATGAGGCATATGCAAAACCCTGATGACTTTGCACTTGCCCTGTATCCCTTTAACTGGGTTCTTTAAGAGCAGGAAAGGGCCATTAGTCATAGCGGTTCAATGCAACAGGTTTATCTGCAAGCGTCTGGAAACTCATCCAAATGGAATTTTGCCATCAATAGGATTACAGAGCCATCTTTCCTGAGTTGTCCACAAAACATGAGTAACCTCTCTGTCCAGTTCAACTCATCCAGCTTCGTATTGCTGTAAGAAAAAGAAAAAAAGAATGCATCTCCGACAGGCATCTGCTGTGCCCGCCCAAGCATTCTTTGTGTACTATAAGTTTGTATTCGACCAAAACAGAGCTATTCTCCTCCTGCTTACTTCCACTACATCTCCTGCATAAGCAATACATTGGCATAGCTTTGCCATTTGTCAGCCAGCAGCCTGCGAACACATTTGCTCGTCAATCTAATTTTAACCTTTTCCCACACAAGCACTTGTAAATCAACCCAGGCATTCTGTCGTTCACTACTCTTTGGCCTTCAAGTTGTCGTCTTTATTTTTACTTTTATATAAAATAACGTTCCATAATGCGCTGTACAGAACATACTCCTCGTAGCCGAGGGAAAGAAAATTAAATGGAATCTCTCTTGCTTCAATGCTAATACAAGAATGCTGGGAACCTACACCAAGGATAAATGGTATGTCTAGCAAAAAAAAGATTGATAATGGACACAGCTAATGCATTTCGGCACTTTCCAAAATGAAAGTCCTGCCCACGCTGAAAGGTAAGAACTTTTATAAATGCATGGCTAACTAACTCATAGCACAGATGCCTAGATACATGTTGTTCTTGTCACTGGAATTTTCCTGTGGGGTCAGTGGGGATGAATCCATCAATGTATTTATAAATAATCCCATTTTGGTTTATTTTAATCCAGAGAACATTCTTGGCATAACTGAAGTGAAAGGAAGCTTGACCCTATTATTACAGTGGAACCAAAGTCACCACTAATAAGTTTTTCTTCTTCATGTGGGCTATTAATGCCAATTTCCCAAGAACATTACCATTTGGGTTTGTATTTGGCTTCTGTGAATGGTTTTACTTCAGCTGCTTCTGCTGCTGAATAGCACTATGGGGTTTAGTTCAAAGGGCTCTGTAGGGTGTTCAGGGGGGGTATTATCTGATTATATCTCTAGTCTTTTATTCCACTTATCCATTTTGATTCATTCCTCAAGGTTCATGTAATCAAAGAACTTGGTTTTCATTAATGAATGCTCAGGGAACATTTGGACAAAATCCAGAAAACCTTAGGTGTACTTAAATCCCATTGAAATTGCTGGAAGTTAAACACACTGTTGAACCCGTCACTCCCAAAGATTTCAGAGCACCTAACTTCCTCTGGATTGCACTGTTATGGGGTTGGACTCCATGGCCTTGTAGGCCCCTTCCAACCCTACTATTCTATGATTCTACTATTCTATGGTTATTAAACTCATTTGGGTATTTTCAAACATTTCTGTATTCTCTTCTGTCACATTTATGTTTTGAAAAATCCCTTAATACTATTCAGGAATAATCAATAAATTCAGTTCCTTTCAATACCTAATTATTTTTTTCAACCTGCAGCTGTGGAGTATTCCACAGCAGTTTATTATGCATAAGAACAAAGTGCTTAGAATGACTGATTAACATCCATAAACACAGATTTTAAACCTGATTTCAAAACTATGGTGCCTTACAAAGGTTACTAAACATTTCAGCCTTGCTTGTAAATAGCAAAGAGCTGAAACTGTACTATTAATGGAGTCTGTTCTATTTTTACTCAGAGACAGAAAAGGGGTTCAGAAGTTTCACCAAACCAACCTAGCTCCTCTCAGTCCTGCATCATTGACACAATCTACCCATAGCTATAAACACTCCAAACTCTACACACATGTACACATATGCCATCCACAAGTACCTTCCCCCCAGCATCCAGCTTGCCTGGCCACGGGGAGGATTTTGCGGGGAGGGGGGGAGTGAGACAGAGATGAGGGGAATGCCACTGGCATTCTGAAGTGGCACCACCAGGGAGGGGAGCGGTTTATCAGTCTTTTTAGACTGTGGGGCCCCTCTCTTCGTCCTCTTCGAAGCACAGCTCCCTTCCTCCCACCCTATGTGCAGTTGAGATATACTGGTTGTCCTTTTGGGAGACAAGTAGGAATTTTTGGCTCATAGTCAGATTGGCCTTGGCTATGTGTCTTTTTGCCTACTGCACATGGTAAGTGGGGTGGGAGTTGATTTCAGGTTATTTTGGTCCGATTTAAATACTTAGGTTAATTCAGTCACATTTGCTAAGTAGGCAGGTATGTCCGGGTATCATGGGTGGGGAATAGGGTTGGTGGGCATTTGGAGGCACCGTTTCAGGTGCCTGGTAATGCCCGAGGCTTCCAGCTCAGGATTTTGTGGCCCCAGTTGGAAGAGAAGGATTACCTTAGAGACCAACTCACCTCACCCACTCGAAGTTTCAGGGGCAACAAGGGAAAGCCTCCTGTCCCAAAATTTGGGCGGTTCTCTGGGGTGGCAATCAAAGATGCCACTCTACAGGCATTGAATGTCTTGCCAGATATAATGCCTGGTTGTCACTGGCTTTGACAAGCTGCCTGCTTAGGTTTCCCTTTGCAGATCTGATCAATTTCAATAAATGTGGCCCAAATTTTATACCAGCTACTTTTTTCTCATCTCTTTATTTCCCCCAGCCCTCCTTTCACTCGCAAAGACTTCACACGCCTACAGGTTTGCTTAATATGTTTATGATGTTTTCCTACATGGATATAGTTTCCATGAACAAAATGCATCAAAATGGTCTGTAAATCATCTTGTGTGATCAGCACCCATGTATCTGTTTTTTTGTTTCGTTTTTGTTTTTTGTTTGGTTTGGTTTTTTCCCCTGTATACACCACATGGGCGCTTTATCACATGTTATTATCTGCTTCGGGTTTTCACATATATATTTTATATGGAAGTGGTTTGGATGCAGGGAAATGATGTCTAAAGTGTTCTCCAAGACTCCAGTAAGAAATCCACACATACAGCCACAAAAATATGCAGATATACATCTTACAGATCTTTTACTCCTCTACAAAATGTTTTCCCTACTACCCTCCCAGAAGCATCAGTTGATTCCTAGTTCTTGTTTCTCCCCCCACACCCTGCCCCCCCCCACACACCAAAAATTATCTTACCATGGTAATTCTGATAATGAGTAAAATAAGGGGCTGCTGTCTCATGCCCTGAGCTTCATGTATAGAGCGGTCTATAAATCTAAATATTCAGATATGCATAATCAGTTTGGGATGTGTACGTTCTCTCTTTCTATGGAATATGTATGTATTTGAGGCCTATAGGATCTATGATACTGGGCAAAGATAGAATTGGACAACAATTAAAACATACTGTCTGAGCTCATGTTGAATTCAGTTAATTTTGTTACTGTGCTAGGCAATATGGATAGAGGTGTCTACTTTTCTGAACGCTTTTGGGGAAGTAAATATGTTGGCACATGCTCTTTCTCAGATAGATGCAAATTGCCCCATATAAAAGTCTAAACAGAAAAGGGAAAATTGAGATTTGTATATAATTTAGATTTTCCTATTTTGATAGAAATTGCTTGTTACAGCAGATTTGGGGTTGATTTATTTTTGAAATGTTAATTTCATATGTCCCAATCTTAAACCTATTTGATATACATGGAAGACTACACAGAACTACACCAGAATGAACTATTTTGTAAGCTGACTAGTATATCAGGCTTCGGTTATATATGTTGGGTCAGCTTACTTGAATTTGCAAGTCCATGAGCTGTGAACTCCCTGTCCAGAACTGAATGCAGTGGATGCTCTTGTGTGAAAGCTAAGGAAGGAGGAAAATCAGGAAAGGAGAATGACCCCATCCCTTGCTTGTGTACTGCTTACTCTTACATGCTAAGGCTTTTCCCATAGCAGGGCATTGGGTCTCAGTCAGAACACCTTTCATTGCTGCCAAATGCTTGTTTGTACATTGGCTCATTTGATACTTTATACAGGGAAAGCAACAGAGTCCCCCTGTAGTATACTAAATAAAATGCACATATTTTTATTTCATTAGCATTCTTGAGTATACTTCCTTTCTCAGTTTGTATTGCACACTACTGATAGATTTAAGAACATAAGAATTCCCTTGAGACCAGATTCCAACAAGCCTAGCATTCTGTTTCCAACAGTGGTCAGCCAGATGTTTCTAGAAGCTCAAAAACACAGATGCTGCCATTGGTCTGTATAGCTCAGCATTGTCTACATCCAGGGTAGGCAACCTGGTACCTTCCAGACGCTTTGGACTACAACTGCCATAAGTCTCTGTCAGCATGGCTGATGAGCAAGGGTTCTGGGAGTTGTACTCCAAAACATTCTGGAGGACACAATGTTACCTACCCCTGGTTTTAGGCAGAAGTTTTGTCTAGCTCTTCTTGGAAACGCTAAGGACAAAACCTGTGACCCTCTGTATGCAAAGCGTAGGCTCTACCACTGAGCTCTGGCTGTCCTTCAGAACAGTTGCAATGCAGAATCATATCAAGGCTGCAGTCTGAAGTACACTGTGAAGTAAGTCCCACCGAATTCAATGAACTTACTTCCAAGCAAAGATTTTTAGGAGGGGGCCACAATGAAAATGAATGCTTGAAACAGGACTGACACAAGCACACCACTTACTGCAAGTTCTGCTCCCACAGATATATTGGCCTAGGATTTTAAAAAATGCTGAGTTCAGTGTGCATTTCTAATTCACAGAAGCCATTCGTTTGCATCTCGAGATACTTATGAGGGAATCCTGCACTTTGCAAACTCCCTCATGGTCCAGGTGGTGAAAAGGCTACATGGTATGCAATGGAGGGTGTGAGCTACATTGCAGATAATGGAGAAGGAGGTTCTTTTAAAACTATTTGGCTTTGCGGTAGAAATGTGCCTGACCCTAAAGTAGGTGAATTTATTACTTTCGCTGTTCCAGTTTTTCAGACAACATAATCTGAGGATTAGTGAAGTAAACTAAACTATTTGGGAAGGACAAATAAATGGATTATCAATGAATTCCTATAATCATACCTGCAGACAATCATAAAAGCAATGATTTCATCTTATTTTATTTTTGTTCTGAACACTAATGTTTGAGAAATTCCTCTTAGGTTAGAAGGCTTTCAACACAATACAGTGTTTCATATATTGTATCTATATGTCTATTTCAGTGAGAATTACATGGTCCCTTTGTGTACAATCCTATATATGTTTAGGCAGGAAAAAGTCCTACAGCTCCCAGCATTCCCCAGCCAGCTATGCTTTTGTCTGTCTTCTATATATTAATTCTTCAGTACACATGACCCAGATAGAACAAGACAATATACAGTGATGTTTGAAGGAGACCACATGCTACTTTTAAAATCCTGGTGAACAAAATATAAATGGCATGATCCAGCCAAAGCTCAACACTTTTAAGCCCAATTTATTTTCATAGCAGTTACTTAAGGGCATCCTTAATTCTCCCATTAAAATTGGCTGTATCATACTCATAGGGTACATTCAACACAAAATTAAATCAATGAGAGAGCCAGATAGAGTAATAAGCAATTGGTTAATTTTGCGTTGAAATAAACAGGATTTAGAAGTGTTTAATTTTGGCTCGATTGTGCTTTTTCTTTGGACATATGTGTAGCAGCCAGCCATTCCCTGTCTGACTAATTGTACTACACCTACAAACCTAGTGACATCTGCACAATCTAAATACTGCGCGCACTGATGCATACAGTATGAACCACAAGGAGAAAACGCTGTAAGCTTTATCTGGGAGACACTTGAGCCCTTGTCAGGTTTTAATTTTAACAACATTACAAGCAATGCTTCATTTATGATGTAAACCTTGGGACAGAGCCTCATCCCCACCTGACCTCAAACACACACACACCTGAGATATGACCAAACAACATTTATTGAAATTAACAAGCAACAACAATAAATAATAGTAGCCCAGACAAAACCACAATTTTTTTAAAAAAAACTTCCCGCTTCCTCCCAAGGTCTAGATGTGCCAATGGAACTATGTCCTTTGGCCTTACTTGAGTTAATCCAAGGATGCAGTCTGTTTGCTCGTGTCCCTAGCTCGCTCTGCCAAAATGCAAAACACTGCAAGCATTGCAATGCACCAATCCAGCAGGTGGCACCAAGCAGGCTTCAGTAATTCCTCCAAAAAACTGAGTGCTGCAAATACAGTCAACAGGAATTGCTGCTAGAGTAGCTCAAGACCTCCTTATAGTGATTTCAGCCCACAGGAATCACACTCTGCAAGGGTCACGATGGGCACATTGGACATTTTAAGAGAGTGTCATCGGTGCCCGTACAAAATGGCTGCCATGGAGGTGGGACTGATTGCCCATTCATCAAATGGCTGCATGGGTCAGTCACAACACACTCATTGTCCAGAAGGCAAACTGCTGAGACTAAAAGAAAAGTCACTTGCCCAAGAACAAGGCAGAGGTGGGGTCTGAGCTCCAAAACACAAAACCACTCTTTTGAGCCCAAATTCAGATGGCACTGAAGGGCAGCACTTCGCTCTGCAACGTACCAGCCTCCCAGTTAAAAAATAACAATTTTAAAAAACTTACGAAATGAAATCATAACCAGGAGGGCAGGGAGCCTGGTGGGCATCAAGACAGGTGTCCATGGGCACACTGGTGCCAACGGGCAACACACTGAAGACCACAGCACTATTTGATCTCTACTGCAAAGCTTAGCAAAGCCCTATGTCATGCTTTCAGCCCAGCACTAGCAAAGCTACAAGTCTGCTCTCCAGCAGGAAAAGGAGAAATTTGCAGCCTCAGCCTCCTTCCCTAATAAGGTCTGCACCACCGTGCTCCCAGTACCACTTGTACCCAGCACCAAGACTCTTACTGAGGGTGGCTGAGCCACAACTTTCCCAAGCACCAACTTGTTCCTTAACCTAGTAGAACAGTTAAGCATGTAATTCGGGCCCACCAGACATGCAAATCGGATTCCTTCACAGTGATGCATCATGGATTCTCTTGCTACTTCAAAAGAGGATCTGTACTGCCTGGAAGTCATGCCCTGTACTCGGAAACTGAGATGCATGGGGGTTGGTTGTTACTCAGAGGTGAGAAATGGGATCAAAGTCATTCTTTTTTTAATACTTCACATGCTCCAGAGCTAAGGGATAGCTTTAAAAATAGCTTTCAGGGGTCAGCTGAAATGGACCATTGCATCAAGATCAAGTTGGGCAACCACGTTGCCTTAGGATGACCCCAAGAATTCCTAAATTACAATGTTTGCTATTTTCCGAAGTCCCACAGTTTTGGAACAACTCTAAATCTTTGCTTCACATGGCACTGCCATGTTCTCATTCCATTATGAACTATGGATGCTCCCACATGCACCTTAAGCCATAGGTGTGAGCACCTCTGTAATGCTTCCTCGCGTGCCAGGCTTCACCTTAGGTCAGTTTGACCTAGACTGAAGCAACCGTGTGCAACATTGCTGTTGAGCTTGGCCCAGATTTCTGCTGACTCTGAAAAAGAGAGAAAATATTGGTTATATGACGTGCCCATGACCACCCAGCCTGATCTTTGGCAGCCAGTGCACTCTAGTCTAACTCATACATTCTCCATCAAAAAATAAGGATAACAATAGCTTAATGAGTAACTTCATTAAGAACTGCACAGTACACTCCAGATTTTAAAAAGGTTGTACAAATTATAAATAGCAGTAGTAGCAGCAGTACAGTAGTAGTAGTAGTAGTAGTAGTAAAACTAGTAGTAAAACTACTTTGCTCTAGCAGTAGCCAGAGGTGCCACTTAGGGGGGCTGCATGTAATTCCCCCACCCTCAGGAGCATTTAGATTTCTGGCCAACTCACTACTCCAATACTGCTCTTCTCTTGGTTTTGAGTATCACACAGTTCATTTTATTTATTTATTGCATTTATATCCCGCCTTTTTTCCTCCAAGGAACTCAAGGCAGCGTACATGATCCTCCTCCTTCCTCCATTTTATCCTCACAACTACAACCCTGTGAGGTGGGTTGGGCTGAGAGTCTGTGACTGGCCCAAAGTCACCCAGTGAGCTTCCATGGCCGAGTGGGGACTAGAACCCAGATCTCCCGATTCCCAGTCCAGCACTCTAGCCACTACACCACACTGGCTCTCTTTATTTGTACTGCTATTATTGTCCTTGCTGTGATAGATCCTCCCCAGGACTTCTGCATAATTACTCCTTTCTTATTTGAATGTGGGCTTTCTTCCCTGTTGAGGTTTTTTCCAGGTTCTTGTTTTAACCATATTCATATCCACATTGATCAAAGTCTAGTGTTGCCTGAGAGTTTGATCCAAACGAGAGGGCTGGATCCAAAGGTGCCGCTTTGTTCATGGAAGTGTTCCATTATCAGAAGGGCTTCTGTGAACGGAAGGGCACTTTTGGACCCAACCCAATGGCGCAGAGCCAGAATCTACCTGTTAGGGCTCCTTCCATCTGTGGGAAGCTTCTGATCCAGGAGACGAATCCTACTGGCAGGATGCAGAGAAAGCAACCTTTGTGGATTTCCCCCGGCCCTCTGCAGCCCCTCTGCCATCCCCAGCCTGCTCCAGAGGGTTGGGAACACCATGGAACAGTGATGGAGGTGGTGTTGAGGACAGCAGAGAGAGGGGAAAGAGGCGAAGAGCACTTCAACCCTCCCCTTATGCTGGCAGGAGTGTTCTAAGCAGAATGTCGCTGAGGGAATGCTCCCACCAACAGAAAATAACTGGGCCCAAACCTACGTTTGCTTTTCCTTGTCCTCAGTTCTTATGGCCTTTCTCTTTTCCTTCCTCTTCTACTCAATTCTGCAGATCGTATATTGAATCTGGCAATTACTCATTCTTCTTCATTTATTTTATTAATTCCTTATTTTATTAATCTGCTTTCCTTCACTCTCTCGCTATATCATCTTTTGTGTTAGTTCATTCCTCTTCTTTCATCTGTATTTTCTGCATCCCCTTTTTAATATAATATGTCTGATCCATTACTTAATTCTACTCTTTCTTCTACAGTTAATTGTTTCTTCTGCAGTTAATTCTGTTGCCCCTTTATCTGTTTTCTCTCATCACTGTCCTCCATTTCAGCCTTGGCTTGCCTCCTTCTTTGCATTGCGTTACAGTAGTCAGGCTTCAAGACAAGCACATGCTGACCTTATAAATGTTCTTTTTTTTTTCTCTTTTCAAACGTTTTTACATTTGTCAGCAGATTCAGTATCATCCTCTCTTTTGTCTTTTTTAGTCATTCATTCTCTGTTTCATCTTCCCACTCTCTCTTTTGCTCCAGCCCTAACTCCTCAGGAATTTGCTCACGTTACATCTGCTGCCATATGCTGTTCGTTTCACGGAATCCATTCCATTTCATCCTCTGTATCTTTTTTTCCCTAAGCATTCTTCATTCTCTTAATTTTTGTGTTTTCTCACATTCTTTTGTTTGCCTGTGTAAAACATTCATTTGCTTGACTTAAAACAGTTTTAGGCACCTTTTGCAAAGCTCAAATCAGCTTATTTATTTATTTATTTATTTTATTGCATTTATACCCCGCCTTTCTCCCTCTCGCAAGGAACTCAAGGCGGCTTACATTATCCTCCTCCTCACTGTTGTATCCTCACAACAACAACCCTGTGAGGTAGGTTGGGCTGAGAGTCTGTGACTGGCCCAAAGTCACCCAGTGAGCTTCCATGGCCAAGTGGGGACTAGAACCCGGATCTCCCGGCTCCCAGTCCGTCACTCTCACCACTACACTACACTGGCTTATAAAAAAAGATTAAAACTATGATAGAGTATGTTGGGGCATTTACACATGATGCATATATTCAGAGTCTGTGATCTGCACCAAAAATACACATATATTGGGGTGGGCTTCTTAACCCATCCTCCTCCAGCTGATTTTCTTCAGTACCTTAGGTAGTTTGGCTTTGGTGATGTTTCTCATTTTCTCATAACTCTCTTGTTGATCCTTATCAATCTCATTTTCATCCTTAGCACTGAACAGAAACTGTTTTTGAGAGCAATCTGGGAGGTGGGTGGAGAGATTATCCACCACTTCCAAAGCCCTGTTGGCTCATGCCAGCCAGGATGGGAGGCGAGACTCAGGGCTTCTTCACATGGAGCTTTTATCCTGCTATTGAGATGCTCACTCGCAGAATTTTGCGGGTCCTTTTCATGACATCATCAACCTCCGGGGCACATCCAGAGGTATTTCCTGGTTATTCCATCTCAAAAAGATCCAGAAATAATGAATTATCTATTTAAGTTGAATTGTAACACTATTAAAACAGCCACTAGATAGCGCGGTTCATTGATCTCTACAAAACCTTGAAAATTAAAAACTTCCCCTCTCAGTAATCACGTGGTCACCATCTGGAAGCCTGCTGCAAATGTGGAAAGGCCCCACAACAGGAGGACTGCAGGGGGTTTCTTTAGTGTAAAGGCAGCCACAGCTTTACCAGCTTTTTTACACCAGCGGATCCACTTCATTTTTAAAGTCCCTATTTAAACCAATGGGAGAGAAAATTAACTATACCAGGTCCAGCATAGTATAGCTGAGGGCCCTAATCCTGGGAACCCTTGGGGAAATGGAGGGGCTTTTTGGATCTATTTCTGATTTATGCCCAAGGAACTCTCTGTGGGTGGAATTAGGGCCTCCAGGGTAGATTCGCCCCCCACCCACCCAGCAGAAGGGCTTTTCCATCCTATCCTAACCCTTGCCAGCCTATACAGAATGAAATACCCATTTCCCAGAAAGAAATGCTGATGCTCAGAGAAACACACACATCCAAACCACATAAAAACCTCAAACCACCTCTCAAAACACACACAGAAAGCACGGGCAACACATACACACAGAGACCAGCTAACACAATTGAACACTGATACACAAACAAAGCAACACCTCCCAAAAACCATCCCCCCAAAATACAGCAGGCAACCCTCCAAAACACATATAACTCTCCTACCACCAGGCAACAGCCCCAAAAGCACACCCCTGAACCCCAGGGAACGCACATACACACACCAGGCAATGCTCTTCCCAAATGCAAAAACCCAAGCAAAATACCCACCCACCCGCCAGAAAACACTCCAAAAAACTGGCAACTCCTCCCAAAATATACCAAAGAAGCCCAGGCAACACACACCCACTACCCCAAAAACAGGCAATGCCCCTCAAAATAACACAGGCAACACAAAAGCCAGAGGAAGACCCACACAGGCAAAACCAATTAACACCCCCCACCCCTTAACCAGGCATCAGCAGTGCCCCTTTTACTTTCTTCCTTCCCACCTCTCTTCTCACAGGAGGTTTGAGTGGGCGGTGGGTAGAAAGCACAGAAGGTGGGGCTGCTCCAACTTTCCTTTCCTACAAATACCCCAAGGGCCACGTCAGGCCCAGAGGCTTTCTGCACTAAGAAAAGGAAGGGGGCAGAGTGCCTGGAGGTGGAGCATTTTCCTTTGGAGCAAGGCCAGCTACTTTCTAAGGTAAAGGCAATAAATAAACCAGGAGGGAGGCCTCTGTAAAACCCATAGGACGTGCCTGAGAGCCTGCAGGCAGTGAGTTGGAGAGCCCAGCTCTAGTTCACTTACTTATTCTTATGCCCTTTGATTTTGGTAATGCTGTTTTAGTCGGTGTGTCCTTTTCTCATCTTGAGGCTGCAGTCCAAAGTTCACTTAGAATGGAGTAAGTCCCACTGAACTCTATAGGATGTACTTCCACAGAACCTTCAGTTTAGGGTTGCATTGCATGGTGTTGCACAAATTATGCTTAAGTTTGGTCCCTCTAGGAGGGGTATGCCAATATCCCCTGAGAGACACACAGAACTCTGAGATTCAGTCCAACGCAGTTTTATTTGGCAGGAGACAAACAGCGCTGTTTGGGTGGATTCTCGCGGCTAACGCCACAAAGGAGAACCACACCCTAGATGTTTTTGGTACAGCTTATATACATTCAGTATAATGACCTCATTAGCTATGCGGGGTGGGCCACATAATATTCATGAACGTCATTAAGCATGCGTGGTTGACATGTCTCTACGGCTGACCTGTCCTTGCAAGCTGGGCAGGAAGCGATCTAGCTGGAACTGGTTCTAACCAGCTGCAGGAGTGGCGGCTACGCAAGGTGGGGGGGGCTCCTCTGGCTGTACCTGATATGAAACAGACCATTACTGTTAATGTCAACAAGGCAGTTGATAAGACTATCTTCCTCTGGGACTTTCCACTGTAGGAGGCTGCCTCGGATGGCTGCCAATAGTTTAAGATGGTGCTTCTTTGGTTCTATCAATGGCTTCCCTCTGTTTTGCATTCTGCTGCTAATCTAGCTTTTTCTACACATAAACATTTCTTTCTTTCTTTCTTCAAACACTTTTTAGGCTGCTTTTAAGGGCATAAGCCCTCTCAAGATAGCTTATATAATAAAACCCCATCAGTATGGTGATGTCGTTCCTCTATTTTTGACAGCTTTTTATGAGTTACACTGCCTCTCTTATCATTTGTTGTTGTTGTTGTTGTTGTTCAGTCGTTCAGTCGTGTCCGACTCTTCGTGACCCCATGGACCATAGCACGCCAGGCCTTCCTGTCCTGCGCTCTCTCCCGGAGCGTGCTCAAGTTCATATTCATTGCATCCGTGATGCTATCTAGCCATCTCATCCTCTGCCGTCCCCTTCTCCTTTTGCCTTCAGTCTTTCCCAGCATCAGGGTCTTTTCCAGGGAGTTTTCTCTTCGCATTAGGTGGCCAAAATATTGGAGCTTCAGCTTCATTATCTGTCCTTCCAATGAGCACTCAGGGTTGATTTCCTTTAGGATGGACTGATTTGACCTCCTTGCAGTCCAGGGGACTCGTAAGAGTCTTCTCCAGCACCACAGTTCGAAAGCATCAATTCTTCGGCGCTCAGCCTTCCTTATAGTCCAGCTCTCACAGCCATACATTACTACTGGGAAAACCATAGCTTTGATTAGACGGACCTTTGTCGGCAAGGTGATGTCTCTGCTTCTTACTATGCTGTCTAGGTTGGCCATAGCTTTCCTCCCAAGGAGCAAG
Organism: Heloderma suspectum; assembly: GCF_057233095.1. Classification (NCBI taxonomy): domain Eukaryota; kingdom Metazoa; phylum Chordata; class Lepidosauria; order Squamata; family Helodermatidae; genus Heloderma; species Heloderma suspectum. The sequence continues at coordinate 179,331,348 of NC_139458.1, read as the reverse complement.
CGTCTTTTAATTTCATGGCTACAGCCACCGTCTGTGGTGATCTTGGAGCCCAAGAAAGTAAAATCTGTTACTGCTTCCATTTCTTCCCCTTCTATATGCCAGGAAGTGATGGGGCCAGATGCCATGATCTTAGTTTTTTTAATGTTGAGTTTCAAACCAGCTTTTGCACTCTCCTCTTTCACCCTCAACAAGAGGCTCTTTAGATCCTCTTCACTTTCTGGCATTAGGGTGGTATCGTCTGCATATCGGAGGTTGTTGATAATTCTCCCAGCAATCTTAATTCCGACCTCTGATTCATCCAACCCGGCATTTCTCATGATGTACTCTGCATATAAGTTAAATAAGCAGGGTGACAATATGCAGCCTTGTCGTACTCCTTTTCCAATTTTGAACCAATCGGTTGTTCCATGTCTGGTTCTTACTGTTGCTTCTTGACCCTCGTACAGGTTTCTCAGGAGACAGGTAAGGTGGTCTGGTACTCCCATCACTTTAAGAATTTGCCACAGTTTGTTGTGATCCACACAATCAAAGGCTTTAGCGTAGTCAATGAAGCAGAAATAGACGTTTTTCTGGAATTCTCTTGCTTTCTCCATGATGCAGCGAATGTTGGCGATTTGATCTCTAGTTCCTCTGCCTCTTCTAAACCCAGCTTGTACTTCCGGTAGTTCTCGGTTCGCATACTGCTGAAGCCTAGCTTGTAGGATTTTGAGCATCACCTTGCTGGCATGTGAAATGAGCGCAATTGTGCGGTAGTTTGAACACTCTTTGGCGTTTCCCTTCTTTGGAATTGGAATGTAAACGGACCTTTTCCAGTCTTGTGGCCACTGTTGAGTGTTCCAGATTTGTTGGCATATTGAATGCAGCACTTTAACAGCATAATCTTTTAGGATTTTAAATAGCTCAGCTGGAATACTGTCATCTCCGCTAGCTTTGTTGCTACTAATGCTTCCTAAGGCCCACTTGACTTCACTCTCGAGGATGTCCGGCTCAAGTTCAGTGACCGCACTGTCATGGCTATCAGGGACATTCAGATCTTTCCTGTATAGTTCTTCTGTGTATTCTTTCCACCTCTTCTTAATCTCATCTGCTTCTGTTAGGTCCCTGCCTTCTTTGTCCTTTATCATGCCCGTCTTTGCACAAAACGTTCCCTTGAGATCTCCAATTTTCTTGAAGAGATCTCTAGTCTTTCCCATTCTGTTGTTTTCCTCCATTTCTTTGCATTGTTCATTTAAGAAGGCCTTCTTGTCTCTCCTTGCTATTCTCTGGAACTCTGCATTCAGTTGGGTATATCTTCCCCTTTCTCCCTTGCTTTTCGCTTCCCTTCTTTCGTGAGCTACTTGTAAAGCCTCATCAGACAGCCACTTTGCTTTCTTGCATTTCTTTTTCTTTGGGATGGATTGAGTTGCTGCCTCCTGAACAATGTTACGGACCTCCGTCCATAGTTCCTCAGGCACTCTGTCTATCAGGTCTAATCCCTGAAATCTATTCCTCACCTCCACTGTATATTCATCAGGGATATGATTTAGGTCATACCTGAACGGTTTAGTGGTTTTCCCGACGTTCTTCAATTTAAGCCAAAATTTTGCAAGAAGCAGCTCATGATCTGAGCCACAGTCACCTCCAGGTCTTGTTTTTACTGACTGTATGGAGCTTCTCCATCTTTGGCTGCAAAGGACATAATCAATCTGATTTCGATATTGACCATCTGGTGACGTCCATGTGTAGAGTTGCCTCTTGTGCTGTTGGAAAAGAGTGTTTGCTATGATCAGCGTGTTCTCTTGGCAAAACTCTATTAGCTTTTGTCCTGCTTCATTTTGTACACCAAGGCCATGCCTGCCTGTTATCCCGGTAATTTCTGGACTTCCTACTTTAGCATTCCAATCCCCTATGATGAAGAGGACATCTTTTTTTGGTGTTAGTTCTAGAAGGTGTTGTAGGTCTTCATAGAACCGATCAACCTCAGCTTCTTCGGCCTCAGTGGTTGAGGCATAGACTTGAATTACTGTGATGTTGAATGGTTTGCCTTGGATTCGTACTGAGATCATTCTATCATTTTTAAGATTGTACCCCAGTACTGCTTTTCCCACCCTTTTGTTGACTATGAGTGCTACTCCATTTCTTCTAAGGGATTCTTGCCCACAATAGTAGATATGATGGTCACCTGAATTAAATTCGCCCATGCCTGTCCATTTTAGTTCGCTGATTCCCAAGATGTCGATGTTCAATCTTGCCATCTCATGTTTGACCACCTCCATCTTACCTTGATTCATTGATCTTACATTCCAGGTTCCTAAACAATATTGTTCTTTACAGCATCGGATTTTCTTTTCACCACCAGACACATCCACAGCTGAGTGTCCTTTCGGCTTTGGCCCAGCCGCTTCACTCTTTCTGGCACTACTTGGAAATACCCTCTGCTCTTCCCCAGTAGCATATTGGACACCTTCCGACCTGAGGGGCTCATCTTGCGGCGTCATATCTTTTAGCCTTGTGATACGTTCCATGGGGTTTTCTTGGCAAGAATACTGGAGTGGGTTGCCATTTCCTTCTCCAGTGGACCACATTTTGTCAGAACTCTCTGCCATGACCTGTCCGTCTTGGGTGGCCCTGCATGGCATAGCTTATGGCTTCACTGAGTTACGCAAGCCCCTTCGCCATAACAAGGCAGTGATCCATGAAGGGGTCTCTTATCATACCCAGTTACTTTTAAGTGTGTTCGTTCTTTAGCTCTCCTTTATGCCATACTTTTCTTTCTATTCCACCAATCCTCATAACGTTTCTTGTGCTGCTTCCTGTCTTTGGAATGTATTACCACTTTATATTTGTTTGATGTAATGATATGAATTTGTATCTGGTTGTATTGTATGGGGGGACTCATTTGAATGTTGCACTGATTGGTATAAAAGGACTCACCTGATACTGTATGGGGGAATGTAAGTTTGTATTGTGACTCACTAAAAGCTGTCTTTGCAACCTTGGCTTTGGAGTGTTCTGTTTATGCCTAAGAACACCAAGCATTACACTTTATATGCCATACTTTTCCTCCTATTCCACCAATGTTCATGATGTTTCTTGTGCTGCTTCCTGTCTCTGGAATTTATTACCCCTTTATATTTGTTCGATCAATTATCTTTCTTTGTTTAAGAAAGACCTTTTGAGGTTGCAATCCTATACCCACTTACCTTGTGGTAAGCCCCACTGAAATAACTGGAACTTTTATAGGATTGCACTGGAAGGCTCATTGATTTCAACCAGCCTATGCCTAGCCACCTTTTTGATCTTCCCCACCAGATTTCATTTCATATTCTGCTTTGTCTTAATTTAGGTTTTTAGACAGGGAACATCTTTTACACAGTGCCTAACGTTTTATTCACTTTACAAATTACATTATAGTGATTGTTACAAACAATTAATGGTGCCACATACCATTAATGTCAAAGCCACAAAACCTTTTATTTAAAAATAAGGGGATGGTCTGCTTGACTTACGCTGATAACTTTGTAATAACTATAGCAAAGTTTTTAAAATGTAACCAAAAGAAAACCCTCTTAAGATACACTGCTTTTTTCAGTTTAATCTCTAGTGTATCCAAGATCTAATTCTTAACTTTTGTTACCTTCCGTACCCCACCACCACCACACAGCCTCCCTCTTCTCCTTGCTTGTCCCCCATCTTTGCTGCCATGATGGATACCGTTTTATTGACCTTTTCCCCAGCCTCCGTGGGCCCAGAACTAGGATGTGCAAAGATCACATGACACCCTGTTAAATGCATAAATACAGTCTCAGTCCTGTACATGCTTACTTGGAAGTAATCCCCACTGAACCCAGTGGGACATCCTTTTGAGTTGACATGTGTAGAATAAGATGGCTCTATCTGCCCTATCTGCACACTTGCTGTTCTAAACATTAAATATGCCCCTGCAGATGGTGTAAGGAAAGGGCTAATAGATACCAGGACCTGAGGGTGAATATTAATAGACAACATGAGTTTTTATTGTTGTTGTGTGCAAGCAAGCACATCTGTGAAAACAGTGGCAAAGGGACCCATAGCAAAACAATCCACACAGAGACATTGATGGAATAGCCTGGGGATAACCGGGAAAAAAATGAACATCTGGATGAACTGCCCATGTGTAACATCCAGTATTCAAAGGCTCACAACTTTAGAGAACTTACCAGATGTTCAAGCTTTTTTTTCTTTGTGATATAAATAAAATCTTTATTTTCTATGCATTAACTTTCTCCAGCTTTGTCTTATATGGGTGGAGGAGACAGTAGTTGTCAATAATAAGGAAGGAGCTGTTATTGCATTCTTCTCATATTCTTCTGATATATTCTTCTGATATAACTGGATATATTTTTCTTCCTCCAAGTTCTAGACAGCATGACAATTTTGGGGTGTGGACCTCCACAGTTATAAAATCTAAAGAAGTTATCAAAATAGAGTCAAGGTTGAATTCATTGCCATACCATTCACTAGAGGGCACTATTCCAAGCACCCTGATACATATTTGTGCTTTGCTTTTGCCACGTAGCTCTCCTTGACGTTGCAATACCTCTTGTTATCTCTTGTCACAGATGTTGCAACAGTCGCACCAGAGGTGTGTTTATCTACATTATCTATCTATCCAGCCATTATATACATGAAATGTTTATCAATTTAAGGCGCAATTCTATGCATGTTTAGACAGGAAAAAGGCCTATAATTCCTAGCATTCTCCAGCCAGCCATGGTGGCTGGGGAATGCTGGGAGTTATAGGACTTTTCTCTTTCTAAACATACATAGGATTGCACCCTTAAACAGAAGAGCAAGGGAGTAGTAATGCTTATCGTCAAGAGATAGTTTGTTGTGTCATAGCCTGACCAGCACTGATGTCAAGTCTTACACAATAATTAAAGGCAGTGCCAAAAATGTCCAGTGAGAATAGTAGTAGTAATAAAACCACAAAAAGAAAACGTGGTAGATGAGATTCCATCAATACTTTAATCATCTCCTGGCAAAGATTTTCACAGAGTTCTCTCTCTAGTAGTGCTTCAGGTCAACTTGTTTCATAATGGATGAGATTTTCCCCACACTTTCTATCTTGTTTTCCAGCTCTGCTTTTTATCTTGTATGCTGACTTAAGAAGCTTTAATTTATGCTGCCTTAATGCTGCCTTAATTTAAAGGCACCCTAAAAATTATTTTAAATAAATATTAAACCTAGTGTTGTATTGTACAGAGTGTTCTGAAAACCAGAGTTGGAAAAACAAGGCAGTAGGTGTGGGGAAATCTGTTCCAGCCCTGCTCTTGGCTCTTAATCAGTTTCTCCTGGGTGCTGGCAGTCAAGCATAGGTTAACCTTGACATCTTTTCTATCATGATGATGTTGATAATGACCATGGAAGATCAGCTTCTCCAAGACCTGGTTCATACAACATGACAAGCCAGAGTATGGGTTGAGTATGGGTTGAGTGTGGGTCATTGTTGAACCGTGGGTTGTTGTGTTGTGTGAACCCAGCTGTGCTAAAGCTGTGTTTATTAACCATGAACAGCCCACAGTACACAACTCAACAACAAACGATGGGTTCTATTCATGGTTTGTTCACAGTTAACAAACCATGGTTTGTTAGCATGCCTGGGTTCACACAACACTTTTGTTGTTGTTGTTGTTGTTGCTCAGTTGTTCAGTCATGTCCGACTCTTCGTGACCCCATGGACTATAGCACGCCAGGCCTTTCTGTCCTGCGCTCTCTCCCGGAGTGTGCTCAAGTCCATATTCATTGCATCGGTGATGCCATCTAGCCATCTCATCCTCTGCCGTCCCCTTCTCCTTTTGCCATCAATCTTTCCCAGCATCAGGGTCTTTTCCAGGGAGTTTTCTCTTCGCATTAGATGGCCAAAATATTTCAGCTTCAGTATCTGTCCTTCCAATGAGCACTCAGGGTTGATTTCCCATAATTCCAACAATAACCCACAGTTCAATGACATCCCATACTCTGGCATCAAGTGAACCCAGCCAAATTGCCAATATCCTTGACTGCCAGCACCCAAGTGAAATTGGTTAAGGGGCAAGCTACATGATTAGCAGACTTGTATGGGAAAATACAATCCCATCCCTTGGATAGCATTTCCAGGTTCCATTGTGTGTGGCACAAATGTCAGTGGCAGGAATTTAGGCCCATGATATCACTAGCGACGAATGACATTGCTCCTCCGAAACATCCAAGCAATTCAGTGTACCTTTTAAATGAAAATGAGTGTTCCCTTGAAAATGTGAAATTGATATACCACAGCAGCTCATCTGTCTCCTTAAGGGAGCAATCCTATGGCTGCTAGACAGCGGCTAGACAGCCATAAGATATTCTGTTTTCTGGGAACTGACTTCAGAGCCCGTACTCCAAGGTCGGTTCCCAGAAAACTGACCTCCCCACACTTCTGCGCTGCCCCGTCCTCCGTGCTCACAAGAGAAGCGCTGAGCGGCTGTAAAGGGGCGTGGCTGGGAGCATTCCAGGGCAGGGAGATCATAGCTGCCTATATGACACATCCTGTGTATTGTACTGCAGCCACCTCCCCCACTCTGTCCTCCCGCGGCTAGACAGCCGCAATCGGCTGTCTAGCTGAAAAAGCAGGGCAGGAGAAGCGTGGAGGGAACGATCCCCTCCGTGCGTCTCCTGCCCTGATTGGGATAGGCGGTCGCCTCTGAGTTTGGAGGCAGCCGCCTATCCCGATAGGATTGCACCCTAAAAGTATCAAATGGTAACAAAATGATGTCCTTTCTCCACACTCAGCAATGTCTCCCACCTTTTCACAGATCTTTTCCTTTCCCCTTAATATTTTGAAATAGCAAACATCGTCCATGTATATAAAAAGAAGCTTACCAGTTTCACTTTCGACAGGTGGTGTGAAACTAGCGAAGCTCTGCAGCAAGGTCTCCCCCTCTCTAGTCTATTTCGTATCTCAGGGATACTTTGGAGAGATCAGGAAGGTCACACAAAGGAGCAAAAATACAACTTGGGGGTGCTCTGCAAGATTTGTGTGGAGAAGGTCTCAGAAACATGTTGAAGATATTAATGCAGCCTATCTCAACCTGGCGTCCTCCACATGTTTTGAACATCAACTCCCAACAGCCCTAGCTAGCATAGCCAATGGTCAGGCATGCTAAGAGTTGTAGTCATAAGAACACAAGAGCCATGCTGGATCAGAGCAAAGGTCCATCTAGTCCAGCATTCTGTTCACACAGTGGCCAACCAGCTGCCCACAGGAAACCCACAAGAAGGGCATGAGTGCAATAGCAGCCTGCTGCCCATGTTCCCCAGCAACTGGTGTACATAGGTTTCCTGCCTCTGATACTGGAGCTAGCATATAGCCATCAGGACTAGTAGCCATCGATAGCCTTATCCTCCATGACTTTGTCCAATCCCTTTTTAAAGCCATCCAAATTGGTGGCCATCACTATGGGCCTCTTCACACGGAGCTTTTATCCTGCTTTTGAGACTGGTTACTCATGGAAATTTGTGGGTCCTTTAGATGACGTCGTCAATGTCCAGGGCATCTCCTGCACTAAATGACCTTTATCCCATTGTTTTAATGATCGGAGATAATGAACTATCAAATTACCGCTCTTGAATTCCACTTCTGTTCCCTTGTAAAAAAGAAAAGCCGCAATAGGAGGAGCTAGACCACAGCACCATCTAGTGGCTGTATAATGAAACATGTGGAAGACTCGGATAAGGGAGAAAAGAAGTGCTTATAAAGGGAGTCCGTCATGATCCTGCATTTAAAATGGTAGCAGAAAGCTCCATTTTAAATGCGGGATTTTAGGCTGGTGTAGAGATGCTCTGTTTCTTGTGGTAGCAAATTCCATAATTTAACTGTGCACTGTGTAAAGAAGTACTTCCTTTTATCTGACCTGACTCTCCCACCAATCAGCTTCATGTGATGACTCCGGGTTCTAGTATTATGAGAGAGGGAGAAAAATGTCTCCCTACCCACTTTCTCCACACCATGCATAATTCTGTACACCTCTGTCATGTCTCCCCTTACCCTTTTCCCCCAAGCTAAACAGTCCCAGCTATAGTAACCTTCCCTCATAGCGGAGTTGCTCCAATCCCTTGATCATTGTAGTTACCCTTTTTTGCACGTTCCCTAACACTACAATAGTCCCGAACATTTGGAAGGCACCAGAAGGGGAAAGCAGTCTTAGTCGTACATTACAGTCACAGTCGAACCCAGAGTCAAGCATAGTTAAACCCATTTAATCCAATCCAAATTATATTATTTCCACACATGAATGCAAATTGTAACATACCTGAAAACAGTAGACCACAGTACTTTTAGCTGCTTAGCTTTACCTAAGAAACAGTTCCCTCTGGTTCTCAAATACTGATAGTAAACCACTAGCCCACAAAGAATCTTCTGAAAAACAGTGATCATTCAGGGCATTAAGAATATTGTGACAGTCATTTATGTATTTATATAATGATATCATGTCTGAACCTTTTCTGTTCAGAAAAACAAAAGTACAAGAATCACATTTGTCATCCATAGAAACTGACTCAGATATCTAAAAGTCTTGCTTGAACATAAATAAAAGGAGGGCCCATTATAGCTTATCTATGTTCGCTATTCAGACATTTATTTCCTATTAATCAGGCTGAGCATTAACTCTAGTTGACTGACTCTTTTTATAACAGACAGCATGTTGTTAGGTATGAGTGATTCAACAGCTATGTTGATGTATCAAACCCGTCTAAGAAGCAAGACTGCATAACCCAGACTGTCTTCTAGTGTTGATGGCATTCAAAATGTCTGCAACACATCAGCCCATGAATTTGGCAAATCGCGCCAGTTCGCTGAAGTGGATGAGTGATGGGACTTTGCTGATGTGCAGTTTAAAAAAAAAAAAAGCAACCACACCCTATGACGATGGGCATTTCCAGGTAAATAATGAGTGCCTTGGCATCAGCAAGGTTTCATCTTCCAAATTGGGTGGCAGTGTAAGCTTTCTGTTGGGTTTTCTAATACTATAGGAATTAAGCAGAATTACTGGTGTATGTTAGCATGGAGTAGATTGGAGACTTAATGTGGACATCAAAACTCATGCCGGGCACTGAATCAGGGCATATGACCACTCCCAGAATTTTTAATTTCCATAAAAAGACAAGAGATGGTTGCATGAAGACTATGCATGCAGAACACCCAAAGAAATGGGTTTCAGGTAGCGGAAACAAAACTACTGATGATGAACTTACTGGAAGCCTAGAACTGGCTTTCGGCAAGCCCTGAACCTTGTAGCCAAGGTTCTTCCCCAGAACCAGTGTGGTGTAGTGTCTAGAGTGTTGGGCTGGGAGTTAGGAGATCTGAGTTCTAGTCCCTCCTTGGCCATGGAAGCTCACTGAGTGACTTTGGGCCAGTCACAGACTCTCAGTACAATCTACCTCACAGGACTGTTGTGAGGATAAAATGAAGAGGAGGACTATATATGCTGTCTTGGGTTCCTTAAGGAGGAAAAAGGCAGGTTATAAATGTAATAAATAATATCACCATAACAACTGAGGGAGCAATTGTATGGCCGCTAGTCATGGGCTAGATGGCCATATGATACGTTGGTTTCTGGGAACCAGCCTTGGAGCTCACACTTTGAGGTTGGTTCCCTGAGAACTGACCTTCCCCCCTCTCCTGTGCTGTCTCGCAGGCAGCTCGGAACAGCCCCGCACTCCACGTTCGGAAGAGGAGCCCAGAGCGGCCAAAGCAGGGTGTTCCGGGCGATGTTCCAGGGTGGGGAAGGTGGAAATGCTGGAACGATGCATCCTGTGTGTTGTCCGGCTGCCGCTGCCCCCGCTCCTGCTTCCCGCTGCCTAGCTGTGAAGCAAGGCAGGAGAAGCACAGAGGAGATGATCCCCTCCGTGCTTCTCCTGCCCTGCATTGGATAGGCGGTCACCTCCAAGTTTGGAGGTGGCCACCTATCCCCATAGGATTGTGCCCTAAATAAAGCACAAAATATGGAGTGTTAAAATGTCTCTGAATGCATCTTTTGTATAACCATGACAATGATGATCCTGTGTAAGAAGAATAGAGGCAGAAAGCAGAGGCTCCTTACCAACAAAGGACCAGCTCATTACCAGTTCAACTGGCAAATTTGAGCTAAATTAATTAATTTCCAAACCAGACAGCCAACAGGTTCTAGTGATATAAGGATACTAACCAAGACTCTCAGCACATCCTGTTGCCAACCCACATTGCTACCACCCAGCATCTTTCAGGTGTATTCCGGACTTAAAGCAAAGAATGCCACTAAATCAGCCAAGCAATTGGAGATCATCTGCTGACTGTGTGCTTGGCAGCAAAAGTAATTTGGTGACAGCTGGATTTTGCAACTGTTTCAATCTACTCCCTTCTTGTTTTCTGGTTATTCTACTATAATTCTATTAGTACATGAATTAATTCATGTTTTTCTATAAAGGAAGAAATTAAAGAAATTAAAACACTTCATCAGAATGTCACCAATTTTTTTACTAGCATCCCAGGTCACTAGATGCTCTTCACAAAGTTCTGTAGCAATCAGAACCCAATGGTTCTCAGCATATGGAACCAGCCTCATCTGGAGTGGGTCAACCCAGCGACCAAAAGAAGTCACCGACTATTGCCAGGGGGAAGTTGTTCTTACCTCTTACCTTGTGCATTATGGGGGTTCATCAGCCAGTGTCTGTATGACCTCTGTGTTCCTTAAGTTGACAAACTGGGTTCTAGTCCAGGGAAGCTTCTGCCACAAGAAATCCATCAGTTTTAAGATGCCATAGGATTGTTCATTGTTCTAACTTGTTGTGTAGATGGCTATGGGACCTTGTTGGACCTAGCCCTTCTCTCTCTCTCTCTCTCTCTCTCTCTCTCTCTGCATCTTGCTGCCTTGGAAACCCATAGTCCTGCTTTCATTTTTCCCAAGAGAAATTAAATCCATTGAGACTTACTTCAGAGTAGACATGTATAGGCTTGTGTTGCTGCTCTGTCTCTGCATCAAAGCATGGATGTCTGATGAGTGTGAATGCTGCTAGCTGTACTGCCTGTCTTTAACCTCGCCTCTGGTAATTTTAAACAGCCACAAAGACTTGTGTTTCTTTTCTTGATTTGGGAGTCTCACCGGGGAGGAAAGAATTTAAGAATTTCTGCCACCATATAAAGAGTAGAGACCACAGATGCAATCTTTTTCCCTCCTCTGCATGTGTGGATGCAACTTGAATTTTCCATATCTTCATAATTCCTAGGAGTGACCAAATCTGTAGCTTGGGAACCAAGCACTTTAAGTCTGGCTTCCCAAAGTTGCCCTTGCTCCCTGTCCCCTCGAGGTGGTAGCAATACGGAACTGGATTCAACATGGTAGCAATAAGGACCTGGATACAAGGTGGTAGCAATAAGGAAGTAGCTTTTCCGGTTCAACGTAAGGAAGAATTGGCTATCTGGGAATGGTGGCGGGGAATATGGTTGTGGTGGTGAAGAGGCAGAAGCAGCAATGAGGATATTGTGGGGTAGGAACAGCAGCAGTGACAGTGAGAAGGCACCTTGGGATGCAAAGGGGGCAGCAGGGGGGTATATAGTCAAGAGTCTATATATTTATAAGACGTTTGTGAATGGCTCTAGACAAATGAGATGATAAATGAAAACAAAAGTCTTTGTAAACCACCCAAAGAGCTTTGGCTGTTGGACAGTATAGAAATGGAATGAATGAAATATGAGTTTCATACCATTACATTTCATGGAACCAGTATGACAACAATACTCCAAACAACCAGATCAGATTATATGTGAGATGTTTAACCAAAAGTTATGAGTCAACTGTCTGGCTTTATTTCCTGTCTTACAAAACAGTGCACGGGTATACTGGCTTTCCATTAATTTTCTGTGTAGGGTCAGGTAATGATTAACCAGAAAGTGGCTAAAGTACTTTCAGGAGGAAAGTTGAAGCACTGAATGATAACGAGCTAGTTAAGTTGAAAAGGGGACCATGTCTTTACCATGGTAGCTATTTTTTTCAGTTTATACCTATGAAGGCTATATTGTTTTAAATTTTCCCTGTGTATTTTAAGATTTGATATCAGTATCCCCATTATTCTAGTAATAGTGGTTGTTAATGTACATATGATTGCAATGCTGGGATTCATAAAGGTAAATACTTTTAGACAAAGGCCTAGTCACAAAAATCTAACCATGCACAGTCTATCAGTCGGTATTGTAACTGAATCAAGAGGTCAAGTTCCTTGTTCAAATTGTTACCTTTTAGAAGATTATTCAACTGACTGAAGCTTGCAGCCCAAATTTCTTTCTTTTTTTTAAAGCTTCAAATTAACCTCCATTGGCATCCAGGAAAAACAAGCAGTCTTCCATAAAGGTCCAATGATAAAATTCCAAATCTCTGTCTGATAGGAAACAGGTGGAGAAAAGTTCTAGCTTTTATGCCTTGCTGAGTCAGAGACCTGGAGAAGAATGAACCAGTCTAGGGTTTTGTTTTGTTTTCAAGAGGTAATATAGAAGCTGCAGCTGTTGAAGGACACAACTGTTAACCCACATGGTGGTTTGGGCTGAATTGTTTTCCACTGAGTACGCTTGGCGTGCGCTAGTCCAGAACTTCAAATACCAGACCCAAAGGGTCATAATTGTGGCAACTAGCCATCCTTCGAGCTTTTCTTTCTTTCCCCCAGCCCCTCATCCCTTGCCATGTTTTGCCTTGTACCTATGCTGTTGCTTATGTCAAAGTTTTACAGTGTCAGTTCTGTTATAAATATTTTGTTTATCCAGACAGAAATCCTCAAAGACACTTGGCTTGAATCATAGCCTTTTATTTTTAAAAGAGAAACAAGCAACTTTCTTTTGTGAAAGTGTATGAAAATTTTTGAGTTATGGAGAAAGGTGGGGAAATGTTGCTAATTCTTAGTTATTGAGGAAGAGTAAGATTATTCTTAACACAAATGCTAGTGTGGTATGTAGTAGGCCCAATGTGACGTCGTGGTTAGAGTGTTGGACTGGGAGTTGGGAAATCCAGGTTCTGGTTCACCATGAATCTCACTGGGTGACTTTGGGCCAGTCACTGACTCTCACCCTAATCTACCTCACAGGGTTGTTGTGAGGATAAAATGGAGAGGAGGTGGACCAGGTAAGCCGCCTTAGCTTCCTCGCAAGAGAAAAGTGGCGGGGCATAAATGTAGCAGTACATTTATGTAGCAGCAGCAGCAGCAGCAGCAGCAGCAATAATAATAATAATAATAATAATAATAATAATACGCTTGTAGCCACTTCAAAAAGGGGCCAGCCAAATAGCATTACTTTTAGTACCAAACAATGCACAGTAAATGTTGTTATGATCCAGTATGGCAAAAGCTTTTTATGCTAAGCCGCTAATTTGTTTTTGATATCTGGGAGGGCAGGTTAGCCAACAGGAAAAGGCAACTATCACGGCATGGAGGGAAGAATGATATTTATTTATTTATTTATTTATTTATTACATTTATATCTCGCCTTTGTGTTTGTTTGTTTGTTTACAACAATCAATAAAACCTAGGAAATCCCCTGGCTAGACCTACCAGCTTTAATAATGTTCATCACATTTCCCAGAGCACACAAAACAAGACCAACACACCAGGCGAGGATAATGTTGTCTGTGCTTTCCCCTGCAGAAATATGTGTCATCATAATGCAGGTGATCTATCCAACCGTATCTTCAATTATATCTGTCCATAGAGCATACCAAAGAACTTTGCATTCAGCAAAACATCAAAATTTCCAAACAGGGAAAATCCTAGACTTAGCATACTGCAAATGACTGAAAATTAAAAATAAAACAGAAAGGGGGAGTTTAAAATGTTATAGTAAAAAACTATTTTTTATTTACACTCACAAATGCATCTAAATAAAATCTATTTGTTGATGGAGAGTAGTAGTTTTTCCCTCTTTACTTTACAGACACAAAAATATGTGGAATCCATTGGCTGCTCAGAGATTTTCGTTATGGTTCTTCTTAATAATTTATAATAATCTTCATAATAATATTGAGTCTTTTTTCCATAATCTCAGAAAAGGATTTGACAAATAATGCTGCGAACATCACTGATATATGCAGTAGAATCATGCCATATTTTATAAGGATCAGAAATTTTGACTTTAATCTCAGTGGGTAAGTCAAATGTTTTCTGCCATAGCTATTTGCCACAGCTCCATGTATCAAGAGTTTAGTTTAGAAGTTCTGCAGTTTTCCAGCTTTTAGCTATAATCCTTGAGCTGCCATCAGCATGAACATGATTAATTCCTTAGATGTCACTTCTGTATTTTGTTCATGCAATAAGTAAAAATGACAGGTTTTTGTTCAACCACAGTATATAAGACTTCACTGCATAGTATTCAGTAGAAGCGCAGTAGCAGTTTCCTTTGGCGCTCACAGATGTGTGTGTTTGCACTAATGGGAAGTGTGTAAGGTGGGGAACCTGATGATCCCTTCTATCCTGCAGCCCTCGGTGCCATAACCCGTAGTGTTCTGGACGGTCGGCTAACCCTCAAAAGCAATCTTTTGGAGGGTGCAGGGGACTGCAGTGTGTGGGTGGATGGGGATCAGCAAAACTTGGGTGGCTCTGCCTTGAGGAAATGGAAGTGATTTCCACTAGCACAGAGCCACCATTCGATACCAGTATAGATAGCTCTGGCCATTCAAATGATCACTACCACCATTCATAGCTTGAATGGTGCTAATCACCCCCACTGCAGATTCTGACATGACAGTCGCATAAATACTAGAGTGGAGCTGAAATCTCTGCTTCAGGCAGTGGAGGCTGGTGGCTCCTATTTCAGTGGGGTGGAGAATCCACTCTGGGTTTCAGTCAGAACTCTGAAGGAGCTATTCAAAGTGCTGAACCCTATCCCCCAAATTGGTTCAGCACCTTGGATAGATCCTTTAGAGTTCTGGCTGGTTCTGGTTGAAACCCAGAGCAGGCTACACTGGCTTCAGGCCCTATACAATACAAACATGACAAGAATCTTACTGGATCACACTGTGCATCCTGCTTCCCACAGTGGCTAGCCAGATGCCTCAGGGAAGTCCACAAGCCGGGCATGAAGGCAATCTGCACATCCTCCGTGCATTGGTCTACTCCCATTTTAAAGCGATCTAAGCCCATGGCTATCACCGCACCACATAGCAGGAAGTTCCCTACATTGACTGGGTTCGTGCACACATGTGTAGTTAATAAGGCATGGTGACTTACTAACTGCCCCTGTGCATGCCACCCAATTTCCCTAATTACCCTTGCCAGATGCAGCTTTACCTGTGAACCCAGCAAGGGTGAGCTGTTGGGTGGTTAAGAAACCACCCAGCAACCCTACAACGTAGTGTGGGGAATCTGGCGGCTCATGCCTGGCACATGCACTGGTGGTTAAGAAGTCACTGTGGCTTATTAACTGTCAGGATTCCCTTTTGCCCCTGCTGTAAACTTCAGAACCCAAATCAAAACACAGACAAGAGGCTTCAATTCTCTGCTTTGACTCCACTACTTCAGTGGGTCATACAGATGCAAATGGTCACTGACTCACAGTCTACAAAAGAAATGCCTTCAGGGAGTTCAAAGGAAGGCTATGAAAGTTGCCCACTGTTTGAAGAAAAGGCAGGCTACTGTCCTAACTTAAGTGGTGGGGGATCTCGATCTCTCTTGTGAGGCCTCTAAGCGCTGCTGTTCACACCAGGCCAATCGGGCTGACCATCTAAGCTCCACCCCTGCCATCTCTCTCTTGGCCCTGCGTCTGCGCCTGGCATCTAAGAATTCAGGCTCTCCAAGACCCACCTCTCCCAGTTCGCTATCTCTCACAGGGGTGTGTGAAGGCCCTCTCTGTCCAGCTGGGCCTTTGAAGCCTGCGGAGTCTGTGTCTGTATCTCTGGACAAGCATGGGAAATTTCCTCCTCCATCTCCTGCAATTCCTCTTCAGAATCTGAGCCACTGAGCCACTCCCTGTTCTCAGGGGCAACCCTGGCATTAACCACCCTTGTGTCATGTGAACCAGGCCATTAATTCTACATTGCATCAAGAAGTACTTTAGTTTTCTGAATCTACAGCCAATCAATTTAATTGTGCATTCTTGAGTTCTAGTATTATGAGAGAGGGAGGAAAACATCCCTTTCTTATGATCCATCAAACCAAATGCAGCCTAGCCATCACGTATGACAGCAGACCAAGGGCCGTTTTGGCTGTTTGCCTGGTACTGCCAAACCAAGGGAGTTGTCCAGCACCTTGCACATCACAATACCAAGTTGGATCACACAAGTTGTGCAGGCCTGCCTTAATTATAATTGTGTTGCTAAGGTCTGTAAAAGATTTTGGTCATCAGCGCTGCTGAGGCCTGAGCTCCAAATGGCACGTATTGGTCTGTTGCTGTGAAACTTTTTGAGAACTACAATATAGCCACATGCTGAAAATTGCTGATGTGAGCACATACATCCAGTGAAATGTAATTTGGCCTATAGGTATGAGCATTGCTAGGCCTGGGCTCATGGGGCCCTAGCCCCAAATCTATTTCTTAGGGCCCCAGATTTATTCCACAGAGCCCTGAGTGTCCATTAGTGCCAATGGAACAGGGGGTGGAGGTGTTCCAACTTAATTGCTATGCAGGGAGCAAATTTCAAGGTTGATTACAGTTGGGGAAGGAAGGGTTAACTGCCCCCTTTCCACATGCTGTAACAGCCCTGCCCCAATCTCCCCATGTGTCGCAATTACACTTCAAAAACCCCACCCCATTTTCCATGGGTTTGGAATTATCTGGGTCAGAGTGCAAATTAATTAAAGAATGTATTTTATTTGAGATTATTTGTATGAGAAATTAACCAGCTGGCTTTGCCTCCTGTAAAATTTAAATAAAGCGTAGTCATTATTTCTAAATTTGCATATAGAAATATGAATCAGCATATGCAGGTTTTATGAAGATTTGTGTCCTATGGGCCTGGGCCCTGAATCATTTAAATGCCTAGCAATGCCCCTTCCTGTAGAGCTGTGTCTTAGTGGACTGGTTCGCATGATCACTGCAGCCTATTTAAGCCATGGTAGGTTGCCGTGCTTACAAGCAGCCATTTTGAATATTCAACCCCCAGTGGGGGGTTACCACGGTTTGTCATGTTGTCCAAACCCAGGCAGCAGGAGTTGTTTGAGGGTTAAACAATCCTCAGATAATCCTAAAACAAGCCATGGGTTATTTGAGTGTTGTCTAACCCTCAAACAACCCCTGCCGCCTGGGTTCACATGACACGACAAGCTACAGCAAGCCGGGCACCCACCATGAAGCGACAGCCCCTGCGGGTAAATTAAGCCAGTGTGGTGTAGCAGCAGATAATGTAAGCCACCCTGGGTTCCTTGCAAGAGGAAAGAGGCGGTATATACATGCAATAAATAAATAAAATAAGCCATGGAGGGCTGTCATGTCGTGCGCACCAGGTCAATGGCTGCATCGGGATGTCATGAACAAACCATGGTTTATCATGATGGGAATGAGCTTAGCCTCCCTCTGGGCTCAAGTTCTCCACTGTGGCTGTGTGGAGCAGAAGGCATGCTTTCCAAATTAGATGGTCCAATTAATGACCGAAGGTGCTGCTGCCGCTGCTTCAGGTTTCTTAACCTCAAAAAATAGCACTGAGTTGCTGGAGAATGTTTTGCCACTAAATAATTATTCATAAAGATATGTGATATTAATAACTTCCATTAACATGGGATACATGGATTGGGCACATTCTAATTATTTCTTTTCCCCCACCCACTCCCCACAATTGCTACTATGGGAGAAGCATCTCCTTTGGATTGACGAGATATTCTTACTGATAGGTGCTAGATTCCTTGTTAAGTACTGACAGCCAGGCATTCATTCTAGGCATCCTCTTTCTTCTGAAGGCCAGTTCACTTGCCAAAAAACACATTGAGAATATGTGTAAGGCGGGGGGATTGTCGTGTGAGTGTGTGTGTGTGTGCAGAATTTGGCACTTGAAGGATTGGCTATGTGAGTGCTTTAGTTTATCATTGCATCAACATGTTTAACCCTCAGTATTCATTGATTGTGTTTTCTACCCCACTGTTGGGCTTTTCACTACTTCCAAACCACTCATGTTATTGCAAAAAAAATTTTTTTAAAGTATAAAAGACCATTTAAAATAATCAAGAGCTCCTGTCTCCCTTGACCCATTGCTTTGGTCACTGTACAAAACCAACAAATATCCTACAAAAGATAGTAGCATGCAAAATTAATTATTTGTGAACTGTAAATACACTGGGTATTTTGTGGTGTGGATACAATCATCCAGTACCCCAAATCCATATAACTCAATCACACCCACCAGTAGGTCCCCACTATCCATGCCCGAATCATATCCATATCATGGTAGGCAGTGATGCTGGTGTTGTACGCAAGACGTATGATGAAATTATTCTTCCACTGCTTCACCATTCAACTGTCTGCATCGTTCTATGCAACCAGTATTCTCAGTGTGTTGACTGGGTTGTGTGAATTGGCTCACAAAGTAAAAGGTTCATATAATGAATTTTGTTAACTAAGTTAACAAATGGTAAATATGGTGGATATGGATTTTATTACTGACAATGTACATTATAGTTTTGTTAGCGTTAATTTGAAGTATGAATGGAGTGCGGCTGCAAGGCATTTGGCTATATGCAATAAAATGTATTACAATTTTGTTACAATAATTGACATGTTTATTAGAATTGTTTAGGACTGGGTTCATATTCTTGTCTCCATCATTCACTGAAAACCCAACTTAAGGTTATTGAACCTGCGTCCACCACGTGAAAGATCCCTGATTATGCAGAATGCTTGAACATTACAAGACTGTTGGTCATATCTATAAATTCCTAAATAACAGGTTTCAAAGGGCACAGATAATTATTTTTGCCAGCCAAACAGTCATGTCACCAGAAGATGGCAGCACTTTGTATGCAAGCTATGTATATCAAGCTATTCTCTTAAAACAACAGAACTGTTATCAGCTGGTCATTCAACTGTCTTTCAGTGCTACATCTGTAAAAGCCCCAGGTGCACAGGATGAAGTTGTGGGTTGGCTGGCCAAATGAGATAGTGTAATATTGGAAAGAGAAAATTAAGTCATAGCTCTTCAGAGTCCACAATTTGTCCCACAGTTTCACATGTGTTAATCTTCTATAGGAGAAACTGGAAGGGAATGATGAGGGCAAATTCCCCAGTTGCTATACCAGTTGTGGGCAACTTGTGGCCCTCCAGATGTTTGGCCTACAACTCCCATCATCCTTAGCAAACATGGCCAATGGTGAGAGAGTTGTAGGTTAAAACATGTGAAAGACCACAAGTTATCCACCCCTGCCGTATACAAATACTCAAACTGCAGTAAGATATAGGGCCTTCCTGCCACTTGAAGATGTTACACTTTCAGCAAATTGTTTTCTCTAATTTTAAGCCCATACATGGAGATTGTTAACTCCTCATTTTCACATTGAACAACTTCCATATGAAACCTGAAATTTACTGCACTAAAGAGACAATCATGAAAAATCAAGGATTTTCTCCGATGTGGTAGCTTCCATAATTTTCATATGATTACTGTTTCATACCAATTGTGTGGTAAAGTTTAGATAGATAAATATTTTTTCTTACAGTTACAAGACAGGGTATCAATATTTTTAAATGCATAAATAAAGCCAGTGTATCTTTACTAGCTGAAGATTAATTGTATGAATCAACCTTTTAATAAGTATTCAGAGTCCCCCTGGCTTATACAAGATAATTGGACTGAATATGTATTACCTATGGACCTGACTGTACCTTCTGAGAATACTGTTTCCCTTTATCTTTTGACTCAGTCAGCATGGTGAACAAACAGCGACAGTTCAACCTCAGAGAATAGTAGAATGTTGGACTTCACCACCAGGGTCATGATCTAAAACTGAGTTGCATCATGATTTTCAGCGGATCACAATAGCAATACCATACCATTTGAATTAACTTTCAAGTAAGAATGCTTACGATTGTAACCTTATTTTAATTTCTAGTTTATGGTTCAGTTATAATTCTTTTCTTTTTTTGCTCAGGTCATGTGCCTTTCTATATATAGCTTTTTATTTTTATGTTTTTTGTTATTATTTTTAATGTTACAGACTGTTTGGTTATAATTTATATGTGAAATGTGTGTTTCCTTCAAGTAACCACAGGGGTCGAGCAGAGGGGAGGGCAACCTACCTGTCTGTGGAGGCAATTGCATTGACCTCCCTCTGGTGCCACTGAGGCATTTGTGAAACGTTGGATGGTTTGTATAATGCCTAAGCATTTTTCACCCTCTCCCAAAACAGTCTGCCCTCTACAAATCTGGGGTTGGGGGATGAGTTCCTAGCCTTTTCAAAACTTACGCAGTCTGCCTGGAAGCTAAAAAAATTCACCCCACAAAGCCGTTTTAGAAGACAGGTCCATACACATCATACTTTGAAGTCATCATACTGTGACTCTTGCATAAAGTTGATGTAAAAGTTAATGTAAACTAAAACCTGTCCTAAGCTTGCTTCCCCCCCCCTCCTTTTTTTCTTCCTTCTCCTTCACGTGCTTTCATGATTACTCGTCTTTTGTTTACCTAAGGAGAAAATATGACTAGTTAATATTTCCTAAATAAGGCAAAGAACATATAGCTGCACCTCCCTGGAACCAGACTAAGGAATAACTTGAGAAACTTTATGAATCACAGTTCCTCCAACAGTTTGCTTGGGCACTATGCAGTAAACTGCCCTTGCATACACTGTATAGGTAGTAGGAATGATTGCAAGAATCAGCAGGCCACAAACATAATTGCTCTTTATTCAGCACACACAGAAGTGAAGAACTTAGCAGAAGCTCCACCCACCGTTGCGATTCCCAACTCTACAGGAGCTGCCAAGATTCAAAACAATAACTAAGCCACAGTACCCCCCCCCCGATACATAACATTCCTCCCCCCTTAGCTATCATAGTCTTCCAACAAAGGAGGAGGTAGCCTTTCATGGCACGGTCTCTGCACTCGGCTAGTAGGTGTAGCTTGCTCAGATGACTTCCTTTCAGTAACTGCCGTAGGTAAGGAAGGAGTATTTCTCCCATCACTTCGTGGTTCTGGTGCTTTAGCTGGTGGTGAGAGATGCACATCAGTTCCCGATAGATCTTCAGCAGCTACCTCTGCTGATGACAACCCACTCTGGCCAGAATGCTTTCTCAACGGGTCAACATGGCGATGCCACACTGACCCATCTGCACAATGGACCTTTTCTGACACAAGTCCAGTGACCTCAATGAAGAGGAAGGAACCCACCTCGATCCAGCACCATAGTTCCTAGCAAACACCTGATCTTGTGGGGCAAATGAACAGAGAGTAGGAGCTGAGACAGCAGCACCCAGAGCTTGCCCCCGTTTGCTTTGTAAGTCTGCAGCTAAATCTGAGTGGAGATGGTCAACGCAAGTTTTTACATGCTGTCCCATAAGTAACTCTGCAGGACTGACTCCTGTTGTTGCACAAGGAGTAACATGTTGAGCAACGAGAAACCTGGCAAGGTGTGTTGGCCAGTCTCCTCCCACAATACGCTTCTGGGCATCTTTTGTTGTCTGCACCATCTGTTCAGCTTGGCCATTTGCTTGGGGATGACGAGGTGCAATGGCGACAGCCCAAATAAGGTTCTTGTCCACAAATCATTTAATAATAATGCAAATAAGTGGCACAGTGCTGTGATCGTTGCAGCGGCTGTTTGTGATGGTACTAAGGCTACTTCAAGCCACTTCGAGTAAGAATCTACCACAACCAAGAAGATTTTTCCTTGAAATGGTCCTGCAAAATCAACATGGATTCTTGACCAAGGCTTCTTGGTCACTTTCCATGGGAAGACAGGGGCCATTGGTGGATTGTGTCTTGACAAGTACTACACTCATTTACCATTTTTTCAATATCTGAGTTGATACCTGGCCACCAGACATAGCTTCTGGCCAATGCTTTCATACAAACGATCCCTGGATGAGCTGCATGCAGCGTGGTCAAGATGGTTTGATGACCCTTATCTGGAATAGCAACACGATTTCCCCATAGCAGACATCCCTTATGGGCAGACATCTCATGCTGATGGTGTTTGAATGGCTTAAATGCCTCTGGCAGTTCCTCATCTGTCCATCCCCTCCATACCCAGTTTAAAACACGAGCCAGTACAGGATCTCGAGCAGTCAACCTAGCAATTTGATCAGCCTGAAGAGGTGAGTCAGGAAGAGCTTCTAGCATCAAGACTTCCAGTGGAGGAGGTACAACAAAAGCTGAGATTTGAAGTGGTACCCGACTTAATCCATCAGCATTACCTATTGCCTTTCCTGGTTTTTAGACAAGCGTATAATCATAAACATTGAGCACAATTCTCCAGCACTGCATGCAAGGTGACAGTATGCAGGGAGTAGGCTTACCAGAGAGAAGATTCCTAAAGGAGGCTTGTGGTTCGTGCATATTTCAAAAGTATGGCCATAGAGATAGTTGTGGGACTTTTTGACTCCTGCAATAACAGCCAAGGCTTCTCTGTCAATTTGTGTAAAGTTCCTTTCAGTGGATGACAGTCCTTGTATAATAGGCAATTGGTGCGTCTGTACCATCTGGAAACTTGTGGCTTAGCACAGCACCAACCCCGTAAGAAGAAGCATCAGTAGTAAGGATTAGTGGCTGTTTTTCATCATAATGTACAAGCACAGAATTTGAACTCAACAAGTGTTTGACATTCTGGAAAACATTCTCATGCTGGCTGGTCCATTTCCATGGAACTCCTTTTCCCAGGAAGGGATGCAGTGACTCAGCAATGGTTTCTGTTCAGAAACAGAAGCAATGTTTCTTTTGTGGAAGAAACACATGGTAGAAATTGAGAAGTTCCTAAAAGGCTTGAAGTTCCTGCTTTGTTTTTGGAGCAGGTGCATCGTGAACTGCATGTACTTTTTCGTCAGTGGGGTGAATACCTGAAGGATCAATATGATAGCCCAAAAATGTTACAGTGGAGGTTCCAGTTTCATATTTCTCCTTTTTTTTACATGAATGGCAGATGTGTCAAAACGATGTAGGACGTCTTGAAATCATTCAGCAAGTTCTTCCTCTGTTGATTCCATGAGCAGGACATTGTCAAAATATGGTACAACACCTGGAATTCCAGAAAGTAGGGTTTCCATGGATTGTTTGTACAGTCCAGAGGCTACAGAAATTCCGAATTGCAGACACTTTACTTGGAATGCGCCTCAAAGAGTGGTTATTGTTTGGGCATCTGCTGTAGATTCATCAACGACCAACTGTTGATATGCTTGGCGAGATCACATTTTGCAAAGACCTTCTCTCCATCAAAAACAGCGAGGAGTTGATTGACAGCAGGCACTGGGTATGGATGCTGCTTAAGTGCCATGTTTACAGTGCACTTGTAATCCCCATACAGTCTCACCGTCCCGTGAGGTTTTAATACTAGCAAAATGGGTGTAGCCCACTGGGTCTGTGTAACTGGTCCTAGCACACCTTGCCTGATGAGATGCTCAAGCTCTTCTTCAGTTTTTTCCTGGAATGCAAAAGACACATTCCAGGCTTTCATGCAGATGGGTGCAATAGATGGATCCAGATGGAGTGACACTGGCTTCCGTTTGTATTCTCCCAGTTCTTCAGAAAATTCCCTTGGAAATTAATTAACAATTGCTGCAAGCCGGCCTGTAGTAAGAGCGTCAATTCCTTGAACGCTAATCCTTATTGATGAGAACCAGTTTCTTTCCAAGAGGTTTTTCCTCTTCCCCTGCACAATTATAAGTGGAAGTTCCCTTAGAAGGAGCCATACTGTACGTCTACAGTGCAGCATCCAATGATATCAACCTTCTTTGCATTGTAATCATGCAGAATGCATGATGGACTTGACAACCTTGGAGCAAGAGTCCCAGAAAATATGCGCTTAAAGGTGTCCCTGTTAATTATGGATACCCCTGACCCAGAATCCACTTTCATTTTGCACCTCCAGCCACTGATGAATACTGTTGCATACAACACAGAATCATGAGGTTCCTTGCCACAGACCTTCTGAATGTGATATAACTGCTGAGTTTCATCACCCGGTGGACAATCAACCTCAAATAAATAAACAAATAAAACCTCATGGGATGCTAGGTGGACTGACTCCTTGTTATAGTTCCTTGGCCTTGTGCTGACAGATTTTGAATGGCAAACTCACTAAAGGTGGCCCTTCTTCTTGCAAAACCTGTACTCAGCATCCTTGAATCTGCACAGAGAGTGCTGATGTGGTCCTCCACAGCCTGATCAGGAATAGGTAAGCCAGGGCCTATCTGCAGATTTTATGGAGGGTGCATTTCCTGTGTTCTGTTGACCTTGCTGCCCAGAATTCTCAGCCTGCTTGCTCCAAGTGGCATTTACATCCTCTGCATCTCTCTTGGGTTCTGTGACATACAGTGATGCAGTCTCACTGGCTAATGCCTTTTCTTGAGCCATTGCAGATGTCAAGTTTGGCTCGGACAGAAGGCGTTGTTGTAGTGCTTCATCATAAACCCCACAGACAAGGCGATCCTTCAACATATCCTCTAGAAAATCCCCAAAGTTGCAGTGTTGAGAAAGATGACACAGTTCTGCAATATAAGCAACAATGCCCTCTCCAGGTTGCTGCATTCATTTGTGAAATTTAAATCTTTGCACAATAACGGAAGGATTTGGTGATAAATGTTTCTTCATTAATCCTAAAAGTTCATCAAATGTCTTAGTTTTGGGTGAGGCAGGAGCAGTGAGGGATCTTATTAGGGCAAATGTCTGTGGCCCACAAGCAGTTAAGAGCACAGCTCGCTTTTGTTCAGCATTAGCTATCTTATCTGCTTCCAGATAGAGTGAATGCCATTCTGCATAAGAATCCCAGAAAGCAGGTTGACTCACATCAAACTCTTCAATATGTCCAAGACCAGCCATTTTAATTTTTATTTATTTAATTAATTTATTTATTTTGCACAGGATTTGGTCAAGTTCTTAAGCAGACATGGTTTACTGCTTACCAGTTAGCTGTATAATTGGATTCATAGAATCGAATCATAGAGTCATAGAATAGTAGTGTTGGAAGGGGCCTACAAGACCATTGAGTCCAACCCCCTGTTCAGTGCAGTCCTTGCTGCCTGTATAGCTCTCAAATCCTACCTTCATCACCAAAAAATGTTGAATAGGTAGTAGGAATCACTGCAAGAATCAACAGGCCTCAAACACAACTGTTCTTTATTCAGCACACACAGAAGTGAAGAATTTAGCAGAAGCTCCAACCACTGTTGCTACTCCCAGCTCTACAGGAGCTGCCAAGGTTCAAAAAACAATACCTAACCCACAGTACCCCCCTAGATTACATAACACATATAAAGCTACCCACTCTTAAGAATGTAAGAGCCCTACTGGATCAGAGTCAAGGCCTATCCAGTCCACCATTCTGTTCACACCATGGCCAACCAAATGCCAATGAGAAGCCCACAAGCAGGACTTGAGTGCAACAACACCTTCCCACTTGTGTTCCCAGTAACTGGCATACAGAAGCATACTGCCTCAGATGCTGAACGTAATATATAGCCATCATATGTACATATATATGTATGTATTTGTTGCATTTCTATACTGCCTTTCTGAGGCCAACCACGGCAGTTTACAAAAAATCCAAAACATAAAAGACATTTTCACATAATAGGAACAAAGGAACGTAGGAAACTGCCTTCTACTGAGTCAGATCCTTGGTCCATCGAGCCCAGTATTGTAAACACTGACTGGCAGCAGCTTTCAAGGGTTTCAGGCAGGATTCTTTCCTTGCTGTACCTGGAGAAGTTGGGGATTGAACCTGAGAAGTTCTGCATGCAAAGCATATGCTCTATCACACTGAGCTATGGCCCCTTCCTAATAATATAATATAATATAATATATCTCTTCTGATAATATAATCATATAATATATTATAATCCCTTACATTAGAAGGGATGATAATATAATCCCATATAATATAATGAAATATTTAAAACAACATTACAAAACGTAGCAATATATCTCAACCCCTTGCTTAATGAAGAGAGTGTGGTAGTCAGTCGCAGGTACGTCTGAGAGTTTTTGAGCGACGCAGGAGAAAGCCGTTTCCCACATGGATGAGAAACAGGCCTCTTCAAAAGGGACTCTTCTGCTGATCTTAATAACTGAGCTCAGATAGACAGACCCTAAATCATTTAGGGGGCAATCCTATTGACTGCACCCTTGCTGCTCGGAAGCCTTCCCACCCACACACCGCCTCTCCAAGGTCAGGTTTCCAACCTCAGAGAGGCAGCTGGTGCAGTTCTCTTTGCGCCAGCTGCAAGGGGGCAGGAGTGGGAGGCAGATCTCTGAGTCCCCCTTCCAAGGTCAGAGTGCTGTCTCCAACCTCAGAAGGGGTTTTCCAAGCCATCCTATGGTCTCTGGGATGCCTGCCCAAGGGCCATAAGGTTGCTCTCTTAACACTTTAAAGGTTAAAACCAACACCTTGAGTTTGGCCCTAAAAGCAATTGGCAACCAGTGCAGATCTTTCAGTGTTGAGGTGATATGATCATGATACCACTCACCAGCTAACAGCCTAGCTGCCACATTTTGCAACAAGTGAATCTTCAAGGGTAGCCCCACATAGCGCACATTGCAGTAGTCTAACTATGATTTGCTTATTTATTTATTACGTTTCTCTACCGTCCAATAGCCGAACCTGTCTGGGCAGTTCACAACAATTAAAACCACAAAATACATCATAACCAAAACATGGATAGCTGATGTAACCAAAGCATGGATAACTGTTGCCAGATCAGACTGACTCAAGAACAGTCATAGCTGGTGCACTACGTGTAATTGTGCAAAAGTGTTCCTCACTACCGCCAGCACATGAGAATTCAAGTACAGTGTAAAATCCAGCTGCGTGCCCAACCGACAAGTCTGATCTTTCGGGAAGAATGCAACCCTCTCTGGTAGCCATAGTAGTAGCCATTGATAGCAGGTATCTTCCCACACCTATTGTAGACAATATGCAATCAGACTTCAAAAGTTCCTGTACTGGACTACATACCGATGGCATAGACAGGTTGGAGGAATGCTACTCTGCCCAGTATACTAAAACCTGTAATTGTGGCTCTGGCTGAGTGTTGGTTTTATACTTTCTATGATGTATAAAAGTTCCTGTTCTTTCCATTTTTGCTGAGCAACTTCTTAAGGGTTTGGATTTTTTTAGTTTTAACTAATGAGATGAAACCAAACAGAAAACAAAACAGTGTTCTCCCTTGTTGTAATGTTTACAAGCAGCCACTAGGGAAGTTTCTCCTTTGCATTTTCTAGTTTGTCCCTTCTGGGTTCCTGTAGAGTCCTGCTGGCTCAGTCACAACATGGCACTTAAGCTTGTTGAGGCTATGCTGAATATATTCTTTTACTGAAAGACTTGGCAGCATTCCTGGGTTCATCTATTGCATTTCTCTGACTTGCTCGGGTATGGGTGTGCATTCACTCCAACAGCCTCGCTTCTTGAGCTAGCCAAGGCGGTCTTGCAGGTGGTGCTGAAATCTCCCTGGTTTGTTGTACTGGGGAACTTCAATATATATGTTGAGGCTGCCCTGCCAGGAGCAGCTCAGAAATTCATGGCCTCTTCCTAGATATGCCCAGCTGAAAAAGCACTTATATTTGCCTTATCTGGAATAGGTTCTTAATTGCCACAAGTAAGACATTCATTTTACGAATGAAATGGGCTATTTGTTTTTTTCCAAATGAGGAATGCATAAATACCTATGTAGCAGGCAATTCTGTACATGTCTGTTTAGAAGTAAACTCCACAGACTTATTCCCAGGTAAGAATGTATAGGAAGACCGCCTCGGAAAATGTTCGTTTGCATATTTCTACTTCCTAACTAAACATGTTGCCGCCTCCCTCTCCAAATCCTCCCGCAAAAGCTGCCTTTTCCATGTGCCCTTTGGCTTAATCATCATTCCCAAATGTAATCAAGTTGGAGGGAGCAATCCCATGTCCCTTAGACAGCATCTGGGGGAAACAGGATATTTCGGTTTCCTGGCTCCAAGCTCAGAGCCAGGACACCGAGCTTCCCTCCCTCTCGTAGCCAGCGTGTAGAGAACTGCGCCAACTACCTCTCCGCACTCAGAAAGCAGAGCACGGAGACGGGGAAAACGGGAGTGTTCCCAGGGGCGGGAAGGGGAGGAGA
Source organism: Heloderma suspectum (assembly GCF_057233095.1). NCBI lineage: Eukaryota > Metazoa > Chordata > Lepidosauria > Squamata > Helodermatidae > Heloderma > Heloderma suspectum. The sequence goes on along the minus strand of NC_139458.1, from coordinate 179,303,129 downwards.
CCAGGGTGGCAGCCATAGGACATGCTATGGCCACCCCAGCCTCCTTCCCTCCTCCTCCCTGAAGCCTCTGCTAGACAGGCAAAAAGGATAAACCTCCCACTCTGCATTGGATACTCATAAGTCTCCAAGTTTGGAGACTTACGAGGACCCAGAGCAGATCCAATAGGATTGTGCCCTAAGTATATGTAACTACATCTGCTAACATTCATCCTTGCTACCCTTTTCTCTTTCCTCATCCTCTGCTATCGTCTTCACAGTCTGTTCTAGACTATGTGTTCCTTGGAGCAGGGATCTAGTTTTTGTTTATGAAGTTCTGTAAAGTGTCACATACACTACAGCAAGAAATAATGATAATAATGATGGTGACGTATGGATGCAGCCAAAGTTAAGCACTTTTAAGTCCTTTTGTTGTCAGTGTAACTGAGCACATGCATAACTCAGCACATGCATGAAAACAATGGTGCATTGAATGATGCCCACAGTATCCAAAGATCTTTTGGTTTAGGGTTTGAATGCAGTTGAAATTCTGCTGTTTCAGGCGGCGTTAAATCTATAAATAAACAAGATCTTGCTTGTTAGGAAAGGTACATGTAGCCTAGAGATAAATGCTTTTAAAAGTTATGTCTCAAGGGTATATTTTTGAATGGTTTCATCTTATACCTGATGTGTGCCTTTTCTAATTTGATACCTCTGACAAAGATCTGTACTTTTTGATAGTGTTGATTTCTGGAAGACAGAGTAGTTATACTCTGAAATAAATAAAGTACAAAAATTACCAGCATATTTTAGCTAAAAGCACTTGCTGCCAGTAATGAAGCCTTAAGAGAGGCATTTCACCCTTTGAGAATGGGGAAAAGGCAGGCAAAAGCCAGGAAACCACCAAATGATCCGTGGTTGGGGAAAAGGGGATGAGTCCAGGAGAAGGGGCGTGGCAATCTGGAGAACTCTGGAGGGCTGGATTGGGACTGCAGAGGGCCAGATTTGACTTGTGGACCTGAGGCTCAACAGCCCTGGCTTAGAGCCAGTTTAAAGGCCTATTCTGTGGTGGTGATGCTGGCAAAGAAATCCTGCTTTTCTGCCAATATTACATCTGCCTGCACCACACCATTCAGTGGAGCTGTTCCAGGTAGTTAACAAGACCTTGCGGTCTCTCCATGGAGAGCATGTGGAACCATCTTCAGCCTGCTGTGACCAGATTGTGAAGCCTTCTTTGGGGATATAGACACTAATGTCTGTTCTGAGCTAGACACTAGGGCCGTGTTACCATGACAACGGAAGGAGAAGCTAATGGAGGAGTACCGGATTTTTTTAAAGGAATCGACTTTGCTGTGAGCAGGGTTCCACGAGCAACTTCTCCAGAGCAGTAAAAATCACTTCACGGAACATACGTGGGGGTGGGGGTGGGGGTGGGGGTGAACGTCATCTGACTGGCAAGGGCTGCTCAACCAATAAGAGAGGCTTCCCCCCTCCCGCCCTTTCTCCTTTCCCCTGAAAGTCCAGATGCACCTGCATTTCAGGAGCAAGCCTCATTCTGCACAATGGGAGGAAACACCCCTTGACCGAGGTCACAGTGAAAGGCACACCCCTGGGCAGGGCTAGCATACCCGAGCTAAATGCAGGTGTTGGGGCACACAGCAACTATACCGGGGAGAACACGACTTAAGGAAAAGAATCGGACTTTAAGCAGTCTCAGGAAATCTGATTTTTCCCCGATAAGCTCCAGGGTGGCTGCTGGATAGCCACGACATCATGTATCCCTAACGGCCTCAACGTACAGCCGGCTCAGAGTAAATTGCTGGTGGAGACACCCCACCCCCCAGGTTAATGATAGGATCTGTTCCTGAAGCCTCCTTAGCCTCTGCTGGCCACAACTGCTTGCTTGAGAGTCAGTTGATCTCACCCAAGGAAGCAGAGAAGCTGCTTGCGGGGAGTCTGCACTATGGTGTGCTCAGTCTAGCCATCTTGGCTGGTAACAGTTTCCCAATCAGGACTGGCCATTGTGGTCAACAGGAGAGTCAATGCATTTCTCATTGAGCAGTAGATTCATGCTAGATTAAAAGAAGCTATTTGAGGACCCTGTTTAAGAAACCATCTTTGGGCCTTGCTGACCTCTACAGCAAGTTGTCTGGTCTTGAATTAGCTGGTTTGTGTGCAAGGGACTTAGAGTGCAACTCCATGATCTCTCAAATGAAGTTGACTGTTTGCATCCATGGCTTTATGTCCAATTTGGGATGGAGCCAGCTTTGGTCACCCCAGTAGATGGCTAACTGTCTTTGATCTTCATAAGTTTTTCATGCCATTAGTCCAGTATCCTTCTGGATCACCTGCATAGTTTGGGAGTTGGGGGGGTTCTGCCTTGCAGTAGGTCTGCTCCTAGCTGGCAGATAAATTCCAGGTGGTGGTGGTAGAAAACTGTTGTTCTACCTCAGGGGAATGATCCCGTGGAGTTCCTCAGGATTCAGTACAGTATCCCATCCTTTATGAATGAAACTGCTGAATGAAGTCATCCATAGTTTTGGAGTATGGTGCCATTGGTATTCCTTAACAGGGATTGCCAAACTTTTTGGGTCAGTGGGCACATTTGGAATTTTGAGAGTGTCATGGGCTCTCATAAAATGGCTGCCATGGGGATACTTGCCCATTCACAAAATGGCTGCCACAGTTGGTGTGGCCAGGCCCAAACCACTCATTTCCCAGAAGGCAAACTGGTGAGACTAAAAGAAAAGTAATTTGCCCAGGAACCAAAATACAAGGTAGAAGGTGGGTTCTGAGCTCCAAAACACAAAACAACTATTTTTAACCATAATAAAGATGACACTGGAGGCTAATGCTTCACTCTGCAGCATGCCAGCCTCCCAGTTAAAAAAAAAAAAAAAAGCCAATTAAAAAACCCTTAAGAAATAAAACAAAAATCAGGAGGGGTAGGGAGCCTGGTGGGCGCCAAGAGAGGTGTCCACAGCCACATTGCTGCCCGTGGGCACCAGGTTGGAGACCTCAGCCTTAATGAGTGCTTGAAGTCAGTTATGGAGTGGAATAAATTGAAGCTCAGTCCAGACAAGATAGAGATGATGGTGGTGGAAGGCTAAGTCAACCAGTTGGTGGACTCAGTAAAACCTCCATTCTTAAAAAACATACACACACACAAACAGTTGGTTTGGAAAATACCTGTTCATGATAGGGTCCCCGTCTCCAGGTCTGCAGTACGGAACCCAACACTTCTCCTGGATTCCCACATGGTTAGCTTTTTATCAGAGTGCTTTTTATCAGCTTCACCTCCTACTAAGAGACAAGGATCTGCCTACTGTCATTCATGATCGTATTAGATGCCTGTATGCTGCTTGGGGGTGGGGGCTGACCATGAGGAAAGTCTAGGAAGTTCAACCAGTTCAGAATTTGGCTACTTGCCTGCTGATGGGTCAAACCCATTGTGACATATTCTCTAGGATATACTAATATGAACTCATTCACTGAGTGCTGACCTTTACGTAGCCAAAACAGCACCATCCATGCACAACAAGGAGCTATCAGCAGGTTTGGAAAACCCCAAGATTTGCAGAAGTACAAAGAAAGTAAATAAAATAAAATAAAAATTGAAGATAACTTTTAAATGTCGGGGAGACCCCAAACCAGCCAAATGAAAGACTCGGGAGAGGAGGAACTGAATGAAGCATCATGAATGAACCCTAGCTGGCTGGAACCTTGAACAGAAGCATTCAACAATGCAACATTTTGTTACAGGTCCCACTTGTATGTGGCCTTTAGAATCCAAAATGGTTTGGTTCCTTTTCCCATTAGACCCCATGGGCATTAAGATCTTCTAGTGACTTCCGGCATGGGGGATCATTGTAGGTGCCACACACAGAAGGAGCAGGGCTTTTTCTGTAGTGGCCCTTGTTCTTTTAAACTCCCCCACCATAGAGCAGGGGTGTAGTACCTCAGGCAAAGGAGCCATATTCAGCCCTCTGGAGATTCTCCTGCTGGCCATGCACCTTTCCCCGGCCCCCTTTCCCCCAGCCACCAGTCTTTTTGTGCTTTCCTTGCTTTTGTGCATTTTTTTCTCCCCTTCTAAAAGGTTGACATGCCTCTCCTAAGATTTCATTACAGGCAGTGACAGCTTTCAGCTACCTTATGCTGGTATGTTGGCCCCGCCCCTTTTGCCTTTGGCCCCACCCACCACTGAAATGCGGCTCCCAAGAGCGTCTCTGAAATGGAATTCAGCCCTCGTGCAGAAAGAGTTTCCTCACCCCTGGCTTACAGGTTCAGCAGGCCCAGTCTCTTCTCTCTTTTCAGATCAAAGTGTGAACTTACATTTTCTGTGGTGTCTCCAGCAATTAGGTGAAGACTTCCCCCCCTGTTGTTTTGCTTATTCTGATGCTCTACTTTGGATTGTCTTGATATTTTTGTTGCATTGGGCTAGACCTTTTTCCCTATTGGTTTTTTTTTTTTTAAGCCAGTGTAGGGCAGTAGTTAGAGCAGCCTTTCCCAACCTGGTGCCCTCCAGATGTTTTAGACTTCAAATCCCATCAGCCCCAGCCAGAAAGGCCAGTGGTCAGGAATGCTGGCAGTGGAGGTTGGTGGCTTCGATGTCAGTGGGGCAGTGAATCTGCTCAAGGTTTCAGTCAGAACCAGTCAGAACTCTAAAGGAGCTATCTAAGGTGCGGGGCCTGCCATAAGGAGCAGCAGTCTTGACCTGGAAAGCTTCCTTGTGGAGCACGGTGGATAACTTCTTTAGAGTTCTGATGGGTTCTGACTGAAACCCAGAGCAGATTCACTGCCCCACTGACACTGGAGCCACCAGCCTCTAGTGGGTGGGAGTTGTAGTCCAAAACATCTGGAGGGTACCAGGTTGGGGGAGGCAGATTTAGGCCATTGGACAAGGGCTGGGGAAACCCAGGTTCAAATCCCCACTTAGTCATTACATTTACTAAGGGCCAAAAAAGACATTACTTTAAATCTGTACCTTGCAGCTGTGTCTCTCCCCTTGCTTTTACTCCAGAGTTGGCACAGGGGACCCAATCTGAATTGGGACCTTAATGGGGGCGGGTAGAGGGGCTTTTAAAATCTGGATTGTGACCCCTGTACCTTTTTTAGAGTAAAAATAAAGCAGGGGGGAGACATACCTGCTAGGTACAGATTTACAGTAATGTCTGGTTTGTCCTGGAATTACCTTGGAATTACCATTACACTCCCTCTCAACCTAACCTACCGCACACAGTTGTTGTGAGGATAAAATGGAGATGGGAAAGAACCATGTACACTACCCTGAACTCCTTGGAGGACAGGCAGGATATGCATCTCATATGTAAATAAATTGGGTTGTATCCAATTAGCCCCTCCCACCAACTTTTAAAGCTTCCATAAACATAACGGGGCGGAGGCAATTCTCCCTCCCCCCTGCAGCTCCCCAAGTCTCCTCCAAATCTGCTCTAATTGGTTTGGCAGGTTTGGTTCTCACTCAGTGTCTTTATTTGTTTTTATTTCAAAGTGCTTTGGGAGCCTTTAGAGTGTTTAGATATAGTAAACAATGCATGGATGCTAGTCAAGAATGCGACACCAAGGGCATATGTGGACAGAGGCAGATACATTGGAGTAGAAGGGACTTTCCTTTAGCAATGATCTACTGAATGCCGTATGCCTTGCCATGACTCGTACCCTTGACTCATTCCTACTCACTCTACAAAAGCAGATAACTCCAGGCTCAGATGGTATTGCTCTCCAGGGAGAGCAATACCTTCTGAAGGGCCCCGCATTATCTGACCATTCAGGTATCTCTAGGTGAGTCATGGGGATGGGTAAGAATTTCATTTTAGTTTGGTTTTGATAAGAATTTAGCAAAATCTGCAAAATTTTGAACATGGGAGAAACCAAAATTGACTGATTCCTTTATTTAGGCCTAGGGCTTTACATGCTTAGTTCTTAAAAGTCTGGCTTTGAATTCCTGTTTATTTATTCAACCATATGATTGCATAATGAGGATTGCCACCTCTTTTTTCCTTATCTTAAACTGCTGTGCCCCTTCCCCTACTATTCTATGATTCTATTTAATTTGGCTGGTGAGAATTTAGTTTCAGTTAGTTTGTGATAAGGATTTACCAAAATTTGCAAAGTTCTTCATATTTGGAAGAGAAAGAACTTGAGATTTTACAAATTAAAATGCAGGAGAAAGTGAAACTGACAGATCTGCCCATACCTAGTGAGTCAAGGCCTCTGGTCTGGGAGAACAAATTAAATATGAAAGGGTCAATAAAAGAAAGAACACTGTAATGAAGCAGCTGGTTGGAGCTTAGCATAATATATGGGGTAGAAGCTGAAACAGCAGGGAGTTGGGTAGGGAGGTGGATGGGGACAAAAACATTTTCAGTAGGGTGCGACTCAACACAGGCCCAACCTACATGGAAACGGTATGAGAAGCACTTTCTAGTTATATCCGGATTTTTATGAAACTGCTTTGGTCCATCAGCAGCACACAAAGCAAGAAAAGTGGAGTATACGCTATCTAAAAACCTGCTTTCACAGGTCAAACTGCACTTGAAACTGCCGTACTTTGGGTTTGGGTGGGCAGAGTCTCGCCAGTAGAACTGAACATCATCAACCCCATAGATTCCACCTGGTAAATGGGAAAGACTTGTTCCCCACTCCTGTCCATGCTCCCCTGCTCAGGGAAGTTTAATGGAAGAGATGAATTATGTCCCACACCTTTCCCCTCACATCCACCGTTTGTCTTCATAAGTGCACTCCACTTCTAGAATGGTTACATTGATAGGAAGCTACACGTTGCATAGTGCAAAGTAAAAATAAACAGTGGAGAAATGCCCTATATTTAGGGATGGGCGGACTCCCTACCTGCTGCTCTGGGGGGAATCCGCCAGCAGGGAGGAGGCGATCCATTCCGCCCCCCAGAATCCTGGCCAGCTGGCTCCGCTCCGCGGCAATTCCGCAGAGCTGCCGGCCAGCTGCAAAGCACCAGCAATACGGCCACCATGCCATATCGCTGGCTGAGGGGTATTGACTGCGGACGCAAATGGCGTCCAGTACGCCATTTGCAGCCGTAAAGGTCTTAGTTTAAGCTAAATGCAGCCATTTACAGCCGCAAATGGCGTACTGGATGCAATTTGCGTCCACAGTCAATACCCCTCAGCCAGCAATACGGCATGGTAGCCGTATCGCTGGTGCTTCGGAGCCGGAGGATCTGGCCGAAGAGGATTCCGCAGGGAGGCGGAGGTAAGTGGTCCATTCTGCCATGGACTCTGGGGGGCGGATTCTTTAGAATCCGGCCTCATTGAGGCCCATGGCAGAATTTTCCGCCATCCCTACCTTTATCAAAAGCATAGCACTGCAAAGTAGTGAGAGAGTGAAACAGCGCTATTGCGAAATAAAGCTAATGCAAAGTAGCACACAGTAAAAATAAACAGCTGAGAAGGGAGCTGTAGGAGAAAGCGCCATGCTGCCTATAGCCAAAGCACACCACTGCAGAGTAGTGAGAGAGTGAAACAGCACTATTGTGAAACAGCACAATTGCACAGCCCTACTGTGATATAGTGCAAACTAAAACAGAGGAGAAAGAAAGGGGAGTGCCAGTGGTTAAAGACTGCGAAATAGCGCCACTGTGAATTAGTGCTAACTGGCGGGGAAAGAACCCTAAACTTGTGTCCAAAAAGCACGCTACTGCAATGGTGTAAAAAAAGGAATGAGAGTAGAAAAAAGGGATAGCCCCACCCTACCCCTTGACCAGGTTACAGACACACCCCTAGGCATCCCCAGCATGCAGGATTTAATTTGAGGGAATGGGGCACACTGCAGTGGAACTCTGCGTGAGCCGCATTTAAGGGGAGAAGACACAGTAAAACAATTTTCTGAAAATGTGCCATTTTCAGGGGAAAGCTGCAGGGTTGCTGCAGAGTGGCAACAATGTCATTTGTCATGAATGACCCCGATGTGTTCTTGCTCTGCACTAAATTACCCATGTAGATTGGGACTCAATGTGAAGGCCTTTACATGGATTCATTCATGGATACTTCTACAGCACAGGATGAGAAACAAGTATGACTGAAGCAAAACTAACTTCTAAAGGGGCGGTGGCCTCCTGAAAAGGTGGGTAATTCTTATATGTAAGGCACTCTACAAATAAAACATTTCTAGATATAAGAGTGAAGTATGCCCCCTCCCAATTTCCTATTTCTGCTTAGGAAAATCATTTCCCTCAGCTATCAAAAGTGTGAGAATCACTGTCAATGTAGTGTCCCATGTAGTGAATTATGACCAAAGTCACTCCTATGCGTAGAATCAATGAGTTGGCCAGAGAAATAGGTATACCCGAGGAACTGAAGAACAATCACATATAGAGCCCTCTGTGCTCTCCTGTGAAAACTTCTAAAGATATTGTAGGCATAAACAATATATACAATAAATAAATGTTACATTCATGGCATCACTGAGATGTTGTAACGTCTCCCAGTTGAGGGGAGGTTGTCAACTGAGCAGGCAGGGTACCGCATTCTGGCCTGGTCCTGTGCCTTTAACAGTGGCATGATCTGCAGAAATCAGATGGGGAAGCTTTTTAAGCCGTGGAGATGAGCATTATCACCCACTGATGCCTATAGATTAAGCTACTCGTAAAGGCACAGGGCCAGAGGGTGACAAACTTGAACGCTTTTACCACAGAAGCACAGAGAGAGAACGCATCTCAAGATGCTTGAAAAGATTACTTTATTGACAATAAATAAAGTAATCTTCTTATAAAGTAGTGTTTTCCAGCATCTTGAGACACGGGACATCTCTACACCCGCCTACCCCCTCTGTGGAACATGGCCAGAGGGGCCAAGGTGGTGATCGTACAATTGATATGGAAAATTAAGAGAAGATAATGTGACCACTGTGATTGAATGATCAGAGGATCTGAGTAGTAAACACAGAGTACCCTTCTTTTGCACAGAATGGTTGGCTAAGGCTTTATCCAGCACTAAAGAGAGTGTATGCTCTTGCACAACATAGCAACAGCCCCCTTCCCACACACACGGGGGGGGGGCAGGGAAAGGGAAAGAGAGTGATGACACATGCTGTGGGCTTTATGGAAAGCTTTTTTAAAGTGAGAAAAATCGGAGATGGGAAGACTCTTTTTCTAGGAATTGCCACTCCTCTCTGTGAGCTGGATTACAAGATTGATTGAACCTATTTTGCAAACAGTATGCCACATATTTTCAGCAACTATGCAGATGTTGCCCCCAAGTGATACTTATAATTAGTAATTTCACTGAAATGTCAGGAGGAATAAAGTTTTATCAGCTGCAGAAAATTAATGGGAGATGTCCTGGTAAATGAGAGTTTCATTACCAGAGTGTGAACCCAGACAGATCTTGCTGGTTGTAATAACCAGCTCCTGCCAAATCAGAAGGGCTTTGTGCTAGAGGGCAGCACCCAAGGGTGGAGTACAGAACAACAGGAAGCAAGATGCCCTTATTGCAGAAACAGGAAAGCAATCCTGAACTCAGAACGTTTTTAAAAACTCACTGGGATGAGCACAAAATAGGTTTTTATCTTATTTCAAAAATCCACAATTTTTTTTACAAACCACTTTAAAATGGTGGGATGCGTGGGTCCTTGTTTCGGAGGCCATTAGGGTGAGACATGCAATGGCAGAATGCTTCCTGAACACCCCTTTGAGCTGGCTCAGAAAATGCTTGAAAGGTCTGGTCCACACCTGTGCATGGAGCCAGTGTGCCATCCCAAATTCACCATGCCCAGTTGACCACGCAGCCATGACCCATCCTAATAGGACCCATAAGTGTAAAATTCTATAAGCACCATTTTGTTGTAGAAAATAACATATATTTAAATTAAAAATAATAATAAAATGAACGTTTGTAGTTGCATACATGGCAGGCTGGCTACCCCCTTATATTTTTTTTAGAGAAGAAATAAAGGTTGCTGTGGTCAGCAGCATCAGCCATGGTTGGCCTGGGCATGCTCATGCCACAAGATGCTGACATTGCCCCTGTTTGCTGCTGCTCCCATCACCTGATGCTCTCTGGATGCTTATTTGTGGCTGCCCTGGGCTTTGGGGCCCTGGGCTTTGGCCCTGAAGTCCAGCCCTAGCTGCACCACTGACTTGAAGATTGGTCCATGTTTCCCATCAAGGAGCTGGATTGGCCGATTTAAAGGTACCCTCATGGGTTGGCTGGCTGGGATGGTGACTTGGTAGTCAGGTAAGCATTTCCATGTATCTGGAATTTCATGGTGGTAACTGCCTATAATTTAATCAGTAGGGGACACATGCAGGTAATCAGGTACTACACACACACACACACACACGGGTGTGTGTGTGTGTGTGTATCTCTAATTCCAGGCAGCTTTCAAGCCTGTTTCTGCCTTTCTCAGAATAAAATGGATTGCTTAGCCAAGGTGCCAGAGTGATGCCCGTATGATATAAAACACAAAGTACACATGTGCACAAAGCCACCATGGCTGAGCCTCTCTGTAACACAACACCGTGTGGAACATGAATCCAGACAACACATTGTACAATGCAATAGTTTGTGGTAAGGTTCGCTCCAGCAACCTGAGCCAGTCATTTCCATGCTCATTGCGGCTCCCCATTCAATCACAAGAGCAGCTAGATCAACTCATCAGCTCACCTCTTGTGCAATGGTGATTTAGTGCTTCTGGGGCAACTTGACACGAGAGGAAACACTTCTTTCTGGAAGGAGGCAGGTCCACGGAGCTCACATAAGGGAGCTCTGCTGACTTGCCTCCTTCCAGAAACGAGTGCTTCCACTCATTTCAGGGCTTCCCCTAGGAAGTGCTGAATCTTCCTTGTGTAAGTGGTGGGTCCCACTTGTGCAACTGAACTAGCAAGACCCTCCACTTGTGGAAGAGACTTGGGCAGAAAGGAACTGGAGGCAACGTAGCACCCCATTGGATTCTACTCATAAAATGACTGCATGAAAAATATTGGGTTATTCTCAAATAACTGTCCATATTTACCAAATATGTGAAGACTATATCAACTAATCTTTGTGATTCAGTGGCAAAAGGGGTAGCTAATCTGGATTTATTTTGTGATGTCTGCAAATATAACTTTTAGGTTTAAAATATTTGCCTCAAAACAGAACTGTGAAACTGCACATAACCCACATTGGTGGTATATGAACTGCATTTATGTGCGTGTTATTTTAAGCAATGATGTCATTTGTTGACTATGTGTCCCAGGTTCTGAACGTTCAGCACAGACATTCCCCCATGGCACCACAAATTCTGCTAACGGATAGTCAGCTGTTAATGAGCCTTGACCAATTGAGCTTTGGACACAATATGAAACAATCACCCAGCTATATCACCATGTGTCCCATGTCGTTCAGTCTTTCTTCACACACATCTTAACACATGGCCATGCATGTGAACACATGTGCACGCACACATAGTGGCATAGGAGCTGCTTCCCTGTGGCTTGATTTCCTGTGCTGCTGGTGTATGTGTATATGTGTCTAAATATCATAACCACAGTGGGGAAGGAGTCTTTCTCAACGAGCCTTCCTGGTTGTGTCACATCCTGCAAATGTCTGTCTGGTGACAACCATGAACAGGGCTTTTTCTTTGATGGCACTCACTCTCTGGAATACCCTCCTCCCAGAAATTAAACATGTGCCAGTTCTATTACCGACCTGTCTTATGATTTTTTAAATTCATGGCCGCTGGTTTTATTGGGTTTTTTTTTTCTGGTATATTGATTGTTTTAGCCTAATTTATATTTGGACTGTAACTTTAGTACTGTAAACTGCCTCTATATGTTGTACACGATAGGTGGTATACCAATATTTTTAAATGAATAAATAAAGGGAAAGTACCAGTCAGGTGGGGAAAACCTACACAATCAGTCCCTCCCATATGATTGAGATTTTTACACAGAAACACACACACCAGCAGCATAGGATCACGCTGTGGTAAAGTGGTTCCCATGCTGTGGGATGTATATGTGCAAAGGGCCTCAGCCAGCCAACATTTCAGCAAGCTTCTAAGCTCATGTAAATCTTTTCCATTAATTAGATTTCAAAGTGCATTAAAACAAACTGGCATTTACCGGAAACCCATAATAATTTTTAGTCACCCACACTGGTTATAGCCCGATTATTATTCCTATGAAAAATTCCACATGATCTACGAGTTTAACCAGTTTGGGCTTTGGAGCCACGTTACCTGAAAGATCATCTCCTCCCATATATATCTTTTCCAGACCCTAAGTTTATCTTCAGAGGTCCTCCTCCAGGTTCCCCACCCACCAAATGAGGTGAAGTGGATAAGGAAAGGGCCTTTTCATAGAATCATAGAATAGTAGGGCTGGAAGGGGCCCACAAGGCCATCGAGTCCAACCCCCCGCTCAATGCAACCCCCCGCTCAATGCAGTTTTCAGTGGTGGCACCCCACTTGTGGAATGCCCTGCTCAGAGAGGTTCCCCTGATATTTACATTGTGGTCTTTTTGGTGCCAGAAACCCAGGCTTTTTAGCCCTTCAGTTTTGTTTATAAATGTATTGTGTCTTTACACTGATCTTTACACTGCTTCTGACTTTTACTCTGGTTTTATTCTGTGTTAAATTTTTAAGGGCTTTATATTATGTTTTATCATGTTATATTTTAGGGTTTGAATTTTTGTGAACTGTCCAGAGAGCTTTGGCTATTTGTCAGTATAGAAATGCAGTTAATTAATTAATATCTCTGTGTTTCTGATTAGGATTACACAATAGTATATATCTATTTTTTACCTTTTCAGAATTCATTTTAGAAGGTTCCTACTCAACAAGGAAGTTAGAAAGCATGGGATTTATGCACCATTCCAGGTACTTCACTCAAATAACTATAGCATTCAGCAAATATACTGAGCAATTAAAAAAAAAAAAAGATATCAGGCCTGTATAAGAATTACGAAAGCCTTATGTTCCAGAGTTTATGTGTACCTCTCTGAGATCTGTAAGACTGAGTGTGTGGATTAAAAAAACAAAACAATCCAGCACTGTACCTGTATTAATTCCCCCACCTTCTTCTGACTGTATACCTGTCTTCCTTATAAGGGGAACAAGGAAGTAAAGTAAAGAACATTCCATATCCATGCTGGTTACCTTATGCACAGCTTGCCGTCCACCTACAAGTTACTACTTACTTTGCTTTGTTTATATCAGTGTAATATCCTGGTAACTTTGGAGTTTTTTTCCTAAAACCTGAAGACCTTAAAACATACACAGGAAGAATTAATGACTTCTGAAAGTTTCTGCACGGATCTCGTCACACTGGACATAATTAATGTTTGATATGTTTTGTATGTGCAGCCAGAACTGAAAGCGAATGGGGATTGAATTGCTTTGCGTCTTTTTCCTGTTTCTGCAAAGAAATAAGAATGTACAAGGTAGGTTTCGCAGGTGATGAGTTACATTTTGAAAACATGTTTCATGCTGCTGTCTTCTAAACTTTTTTACTTTAATAAGCTGCTGCTGTCGTGCATGCAGTTGTAGCTCTCTACTCAATGACGGGGTGGGTGTATGTGTTTTACTCCTGTGGCTATATTTAGGATATGTATAGACCACAGACCTACAGACTGTTTAACTTTACAAATCTGTAGTGTAAGAATTTACACCACATCTGTGATTCTGATATAGACTTGATGATCTGGTGCATCAGGAATGGGCTAGATGTCACGTACATGAAACAGGATTAATGATTAGTACAGATATTTCAGTAAATATTTGCTTTATGCCAATGATAATCATGAGGAAAGCCTGATATTCCAGTTAAAATTATGCTTTAACAGGACTTTGTTTAATAATTATTGTAATTTTAATTTTCATAGCACTTTTGGTCACTGTTCTGAATATCCAAAACTTTGGAATAGACAAGTGGAACTGGTTATGCTCCCAGGCTGTCTTCTGAAAAGTTGGAACAGTATCTGGAACATTTTGTACCTGGAATAATTAAACCATGCGCTAATCTATTATATTTTCCTGGTTTGAAATATAGGAAATTGTGATCCAGGGAGTGCAGTGAACTGTGAAGAATGTTTGCTTGCTGGACCACACTGCGGCTGGTGTTTTCAAGAGGTAAAGAGAATTATCTCAAACATTTTAAATGCAAATACCTGAGGCAATTATGACAATACTCTGGACTCTCTGCTCCAATCCAAATCCTGCCCTGAGAAAAGTAATTCAGAGGCTTGATCAAAAGATCTACTTTAGAGCAGAAGCACTTGAGAACACCCTGTGAAAAAGTGACTTTTTTTCTTTTTGAATGGCTGTACCTCAGCCCTTACCCCTGAGCCACCTCACAAAGGTTGTTCAAATGTTTCAAAAACAGTCTGATGTATGGCATGGGGCAGGGGGTGCAGCTGTTTGAGAAGTGCAAATCCAAAGCCCATTTGGGCATGCTTTACAGAATTAACAGCTATAGCTATGATGACGATGACGATTCCTGGCTAGAATAAACCTTGTACATTATGCATGTTTTCATTTGTGTCTCCACATTTAAGAAAGCTAGAAACCTCTGGCACAATCCAGCCACAACTACAAACATTTAAAAACGTTTTCCAGAGGTTTGGTCAATCTGTACGTTTTTGAGCTTTTACAGTATTTGAAACGGTTTGGGAAAAGGAAATATGATGACAGAAATAGAGAGGTGGATAAATGACATGAAGTGGAGACAAATAGGTAGGAGTTGGGAGGACATAACCGGAGTCCTAGCAAAAGGGACATGGAACTTGCCTACAGAACTTGCCCATGGCTGACGAATGGTGGCCTGATTGAGCAAGGCCAAACGATGGACAGACATAGGTTCTGACTCTGATCCCACATTCATATTTATTTGACACTCAATATTTATATTTCTCACAAACTCAGCTTTTACTTCAAAGGAAAAGGAGGAGCAGTATTCAGTTGACATTACACACATTCAGTTCCCTTTGAAATATGCTTCAATCCCCCCGTCAAAGTGAACGGGACTTTAAAATGGTTAGCTGTGGCTGGATCATGCCGGAGGTTTCTAGCTTTCTTACCTGTGGAGATACAACTGAAAACACGAAGATTGTCCATTCGAGAGCTTCCAGGCTCCAATCAAGAGATCCTTACACGAAGCAGCCCTCCCCAACCTGGTGCCCTCCAAATGTGTTGAGATTACAACTCTTATCATCCCCATCTGCCCTGACCATTGGCCATGTTGGCTGGGGATGATGGTGGTTGTAAACCAACTACCAGCATATGGAGGGCACCAGGTTGAGGAAAGCTGCTTCGTGTAAGGATCTCTTGATTGGAGCCTGGAAGCTCTCGAATGGACAGTCTGCGTGTTTTCAGTTGTATCTCCACAGGTAAGAAAGCTAGAAACCTCTCGCACGATCCAGCCACAGCTAACCATTTTAAAGTCCCGTTCACTTTGATGGGGGGATTGAAGCATATGCTTAATTCTCCTGCATTTAAATCAAAGGGAACTGAATGTGCTTAATGTCGACTGAATATTGCTCCTCCTTTTCCTTTGAAGTGAAAGCTGAGTTTGTGAGGAATATAAATATTGTGCCAGATACTGGGTTTCTATGTGGAATTGTGCATGCTCAGAATTGCAGAAAATTAGTACCTTTGGCTTTGACTGACAATTTCTAAGTAACTGCATCAGGCATTGTTTTCACAACAAATATAGTAGTTAGAGAGAGCCGTTTGTGAAACTGTTCCTTGTATCCAAAAATTCCCAGTGAAGAAATTATGGCCTACTGTGCATTACTCAGTGTTACATTGTTTGGAAACTCTTGATAAATCCCAAAGTCCCAGTTAAGGGAACTGCAGTATTCGCTTCCAGGAGACTCCCTTTGTTTTGGGTAGCATTCTAAGAAAGAACCTGGTTGGGAAAGCAAAGGCATGGGAGAAACAGAATCTCAGCTCAGTTTATGCATGAAATGGCTAAAAAAGACGAAATGTATCACCCCTCGCCAAAAAGGGACAGGAATTTGCATCATTTTTGCAAATGTTAATTTAGATACATACATGCAAATTTAGGCATTATTCTTATAACTTCTACATGCCTATTCACTCTGCTGCCCTGGCGGGGCAATTCAAAGGCCCCGGTTCTCCCTTCTGATGGTTCTTTATCTCTCAACGGAACTTGGACTGGAGAGCCCCAATAGAGGACTGTCCTGTGTAAAACAGGACACACAGCCACCCTAGCTCAGTTCCTTAGTCTTTGCCATACAGCCTTTCAAGAAATTTAGATTCCAATTTTTTTTTTAAAAGAGCTACAGTGATTAAAAAATCTGTACAATATTTTTGATAATAAATTCCTATCAACATGTTTAGCAGTTACGCTCTCCTTTTGTGGGGTACCATGCCAATATTAATTTGTGATAATTTGTAATGTAAATAGCTGAAATATTCTTTGTATATGAAAACACCTTGTGTGTATGGCCTCCTAGCATCCATGGCACAGATAAATGTTTGTATAGCTGGACAGCAATATTTTCTTGCTTCACTAGCAGTGAAAGTATGAGAGCAGTTTCCGCAATAATGGCTTCACTTTTTTCAGCCACCGTGATCATAGGAAAGGCTCTGGCTATATCTGTGTACTGCCCAGTTCACACTAATATATAATTCATTATTCATAGAACCATAGAGTTGGAGGGGGCCATCTAATCCAATGAGGTAATAAATGTTAAGAATGGGGGACATTTGCCAGCTTGCTTTGTAAAAGCATAGGGGTCAGTTCAGCCAGGTCCAGATGCAGTGCCTGTGTGTGAAGGAGTCCCACTGGCTTAGTGGATCCCTGTTCACCCCCCCGCCCACAGCAGTGCCTGGGTGCAGGCAGTCTAAGGCGCCACTGCAGGGAACAGGAGGCACACCTCTTAACTGCAGCTCTTATCCCCAAAATGCAATCTCTGCAGTATGCAAGATTCATGCTTTTCTCTCTCCCATCTAAAATATGATTTCCCCTTGTCGACTCATTTATTTATTTATTTATTTATTTTCTTAATCGCCCATCTGGCCGGTCACCCAGCCACTCTGGGCGATGTACAATGGTACAATTTAAAACAGTAAAAGTATACATTAAAACATTATTTAAAAATACCCTAACCCACCCCAAATGCCTGTCTGAATAACCAAATTTCAGTGTGTGGCTTTATTATTTCATTAAAGAGGGGGCATGGCGGAGTTCCCTAGGGAGGGAGTTCCACAGAGTGGGGGCCACTACAGAAAAGGCCCTCTCCCTCGTCCCCACCAGTCTAGCTGTCCTGGCTGATGGGGCAGAGAGAAGGCCATCCGAGGGTGATCTTGTTAAGCGGCCTGTATGGTGTTGCTCCCCTTCATGGATCACTGCCTTGTTGTGGCGAAGGGGCTTGCGTAACTCAGTGAAGCCATAAGCTATGCCGTGCAGGGCCACCCAAGACGGACAGGTCATGGCAGAGAGTTCTGACAAAATGTGGTCCACTGGAGAAGGAAATGGCAACCCACTCCAGTCTTCTTGCCAAGAAAACCCCATGGAACGTATCACAAGGCTAAAAGATATGACGCCGGAAGATTAGCCCCTCAGGTCGGAAGGTGTCCAATATGCTACTGGGGAAGAGCAGAGGGTATTTCCAAGTAGCGCCAGAAAGAGTGAAGCAGCTGGGCCAAACCCGAAAGGACACTCAGCTGTGGATGTGTCTGGCGGTGAAAAGAAAGTCAGATGCTGTAAAGAACAATATTGTTTAGGAACCTGGAATGTCAGATCAATGAATCAAGGTAAGCTGGAGGTGGTCAAACATGAGATGGCAAGATTGAACATCGACATCTTGGGAATCAGTGAACTAAAATGGACAGGCATGGGCGAATTTAATTCAGGTGACCATCATATCTACTATTGTGGGCAAGAATCCCTTAGAAGAAATGGAGTAGCACTCATAGTCAACAAAAGGGTGGGAAAAGCAGTACTGGGGTACAATCTTAAAAATGATAGAATGATCTCAGTACGAATCCAAGGCAAACCATTCAACATCACAGTAATTCAAGTCTATGCCCCAACCACTGAGGCCGAAGAAGCTGAGGTTGATCGGTTCTATGAAGACCTACAACACCTTCTAGAACTAACACCAAAAAAAGATGTCCTCTTCATCATAGGGGATTGGAATGCTAAAGTAGGAAGTCAAGAAATCACCGGGATAACAGGCAGGCATGGCCTTGGTGTACAAAATGAAGCAGGACAAAAGCTAATAGAGTTTTGCCAAGAGAACACACTGATCATAGCAAACACTCTTTTCCAACAGCACAAGAGGCGACTCTACACATGGACGTCACCAGATGGTCAATATCGAAATCAGATTGATTATGTCCTTTGCAGCCAAAGATGGAGAAGCTCCATACAGTCAGTAAAAACAAGACCTGGAGGTGACTGTGGCTCAGATCATGAGCTGCTGCTTGCAAAATTTCGGCTTAAATTGAAGAACGTCGGGAAAACCACTAAACCGTTCAGGTATGACCTAAATCATATCCCTGATGAATATACAGTGGAGGTGAGGAATAGATTTCAGGGATTAGACCTGATAGACAGAGTGCCTGAGGAACTATGGACGGAGGTCCGTAACATTGTTCAGGAGGCAGCAACGAAATCCGTCCCAAAGAAAAAGAAATGCAAGAAAGCCAAGTGGCTGTCTGATGAGGCTTTACAAGTAGCTGAGGAAAGAAGGGAAGCGAAAAGCAAGGGAGAAAGGGGAAGATATACCCAACTGAATGCAGAGTTCCAGAGAATAGCAAGGAGAGACAAGAAGGCCTTCTTAAATGAACAATGCAAAGAAATCGAGGAAAACAACAGAATGGGAAAGACTAGAGACCTCTTCAAGAAAATCGGAGATCTCAAGGGAACGTTTTGTGCAAAGATGGGCATGATAAAGGACAAAGAAGGCAGGGACCTAACAGAAGCAGATGAGATTAAGAAGAGGTGGCAAGAATACACAGAAGAACTATACAGGAAAGATCTGAATGTCCCTGATAGCCATGATAGTGCGGTCACTGAACTTGAGCCGGACATCCTCGAGAGTGAAGTCAAGTGGGCCTTAGGAAGCATTAGTAACAACAAAGCTAGCGGAGATGACAGTATTCCAGCCGAGCTATTTAAAATCCTAAAAGATGATGCTGTTAAAGTGCTGCATTCAATATGCCAACAAATCTGGAACACTCAACAGTGGCCACAAGACTGGAAAAGGTCAGTTTACATTCCAATTCCAAAGAAGGGAAACGCCAAAGAGTGTTCAAACTACCGCACAATTGCGCTCATTTCACACGCCAGCAAGGTGATGCTCAAAATCCTACAAGCTAGGCTTCAGCAGTATGCGAACCGAGAACTATCGGAAGTACAAGCTGGGTTTAGAAGAGGCAGAGGAACTAGAGATCAAATCGTCAACATTCGCTGCATCATGGAGAAAGCAAGAGAATTCCAGAAAAACGTCTATTTCTGCTTCATTGACTACGCTAAAGCCTTTGATTGTGTGGATCACAACAAACTGTGGCAAATTCTTAAAGTAATGGGAGTACCAGACCACCTTACCTGTCTCCTGAGAAACCTGTACGAGGGTCAAGAAGCAACAGTAAGAACCAGAGATGGAACAACCGAGTGGTTCAAAATTGGGAAAGGAGTACGACAAGGCTGCATATTGTCACCCTGCTTATTTAACTTATATGCAGAGTACATCATGAGAAATGCCGGGTTGGATGAATCAGAGGTCGGAATTAAGATTGCTGGGAGAATTATCAACAACCTCCGATATGCAAACGATACCACCCTAATGGCAGAAAGCGAAGAGGATCTCAAGAGCCTCTTGTTGAGGATGAAAGAAGAGAGTGCAAAAGCTGGTTTGAAACTCAACATTAAAAAAACGAAGATCATGGCATCTGGCCCTATCACTTCCTGGCATAGAGAAGGGGAAGAAATGGAAGCAGTGACAGATTTTACTTTCTTGGGCTCCAAGATCACCACAGATGGTGACTGTAGCCATGAAATTAAAAGATGCTTGCTCCTTGGGAGGAAAGCTATGGCAAACCTAGACAGCATAGTAAGAAGCAGAGACATCACCTTGCCGACAAAGGTCCGTCTAATCAAAGCTATGGTTTTCCCAGTAGTAATGTATGGCTGTGAGAGCTGGACTATAAGGAAGGCTGAGCGCCGAAGAATTGATGCTTTCGAACTGTGGTGCTGGAGAAGACTCTTACGAGTCCCCTGGACTGCAAGGAGGTCAAATCAGTCCATCCTAAAGGAAATCAACCCTGAGTGCTCATTGGAAGGACAGATAATGAAGCTGAAGCTCCAGTATTTTGGCCACCTAATGCGAAGAGAAAACTCCCTGGAAAAGACCCTGATGCTGGGAAAGACTGAAGGCAAAAGGAGAAGGAGACGGCAGAGGATGAGATGGCTAGATAGTATCACGGATGCAATGAATATGAACTTGAGCACGCTCCGGGAGAGAGCGCAGGACAGGAAGGCCTGGCGTGCTATGGTCCATGGGGTCACGAAGATTCGGACACGACTGAACGACTGAACAACAACAACAACAACGGTGTTGCTGGAGGCACTCCTTGAGATAGGCTGGGCCGGAACTGTATAGGGTTTAAAAGGTCAAATCTAACACCTTGAATTTGGCCCAGAAAACAAATGGTAACCAGTGCAATTCCTTCAGCACTGGAATGATGTGATCATGCCGGCAGCTGCCTTTAATCAGGCGAGCCGCCGCGTTCTGTACCAGCTGCAGCTTCCGAACCGTCTTCAAAGGTAACTCCACGTAGAGCTCATTACAGTAGTCTAGACGAGAGGAGACCAGGGCATGTACTACTGATGGGAGCAGATGGTCGGAAAGGAAGGAGCGCAGCTGCCATATCAGATGGAGTTGGTACAACGCTGTCCGGCTCACGGCTGACACCTGAGCCTCCATGGACAGCTGGGAGTCTAAAATGACCTCCAGGCTGCGGACCTGGTCTTTCAAGGGTAGCCGTACCCCATTCAACACCAGGTCAACATCCCCCAACCTACTCTTGTCTCCCACCAGAAGTACCTCAGTCTTGTCAGGGTTCAGCTTCAGCTTATTCCTCCCCATCCAGCCACTCACCATCTCCAGACATTTAGACAGGGATTCCACGGCTAATCCTGGTGAAGATTTGAACGAGAGGTAGAGCTGCTTGTCATCCTCATATTGATGACACTGCACCCCAAACCTCCTGATGATAGCCCCCAGCGGCTTCACATAGATGTTAAATACCATCGGGGGGAGAATGGAACCTGTGGCACCCCACATATGAGCAGCCATGGGTCCGACACCTCCTCTCCCAGTGCTACCCTCTGGTAACTGCCAGAGAGGAAGGACTGGAACCACCATAATACGATGTCTCCAATACCCATCCTCTGCAGGTGGTCCAGGAGAATACCGTGGTCAACGGTATCAAAAGCTGCTGAGTGGTTGAGGAGAACAAGGAAGGAGCATTTGCCCCTATCCAAAGCCCTTCTCATATCATCCACCAAAGTGACCAATGCCGTTTCTGTCCCATGCTCACTCCTGAAGCCCAATTGAAATGGATCTAGATAATCAGCTTCTTCCAAGTGTACCTTCAACTGCTTCGCCACCACTCGCTCAATGATCTTGCCCAAGAATGGCAGATTCGAGACTGGGCGAAAGTTGTTCACAACTTGGGGATCCAAGGAGGGCTTCTTTAAGAGCGGTCTTATCACTGCCTCCTTGAGGGCTGATGGCATCACTCCCTCCTCAAGGGAGGCATTCACCACCGCCCTGATCCCTCACCCAATCTCTCTCTGCAGCTCATAATGAGCCAAGATGGGCAAGGATCAATTAAGCAAGTGGTCAGCTTTACAGATGAAAGCACCTTGTCCACTTCATCAGAAGGAAGAAGCTGGAACCGATCCCACAAAACCAGTTTGCCACAGGCCGCCTTTCATTCGCTAACTTTATACACAGCACACGGAATAACACTCCTGATCCGATCAATTTTATCCACAAAGTGCCTTGCCAAGGCCTCACAGGAGGCCTTAGAATGCTCCAACGGTTCCGGAGCAGCTGGACCGACCAGGCTCTGGACCACTTGGAACAGCCTCCTGGGACAGCATTCTGCAGACACGATACAGGCAGCATAGTATTCCTTTTTTGCTGCCTTCATCGCCACGTGATAGGCTGAAGATACAGCTCTAGCGTGTGTCTGATCGTCTTTGGAGCAAGACGTCCGCCACCGGCGCTCTAGCCGTCTCACCTCCTGTTTCAGGGCTCGTAACCACGGATTGAACCATGGTGCAGTTGGAACCCTGTTCAAGGAGAGAGGGCATTTCGGAGCCACCTGATCTAATGCTCCAGGGATTGCAGCATTCCAGCCACCCACCAGGGTCTCGACCGAGTGGCCGTTTGTGTGCTCCAGAGAATCCCCAAGCGCGTTCAGGAATCCATTCAGATCCATAAGACACCACTTTTTAATGGGTCCTCCACCCCTGCAGAGGGGTTGTGGAACCGAGAAGTCCAACATCACCAGATAGCGATCTGACCATGACAAGGGGGTGATGGATATATCCCTGACTTCAGATCACCCCCCGCTTCTTCAGAAACAAACACAAGGTCTAGTGCATGATCGGCTACATGAGTGGGCCCAGTTAGAATAGGGTACAGCTCCCAGGAAGCCATGGTCCCCATGAAGTCCTGAGGTGCCCCCGTGAGGATGGCTTCTGAATGTACATTGAAGTTCCCAACAGCAATAAGTTAGGGGACTACACACGCACACCAGAGACTACCTCAAGCACCTCGGCCAAGGAGTCAGTTGTGCAGCAGGGTGGACAGTACACGAGCAGAATACCCAGACTGTTCTTCAGGCCCAACCTCCAGTACATGCATTCAGCAACCTTGGTCTCCCGGAGAGGGGGTCTGGTGAAGACCAAGGACTCCCAGTAGATAACAGCCACTCTCCCTCCCCAATCCCCAGCCCTTGGCTGCTGTGCATACAAAAATCCAGCTGGGCACATGGCCACCAGAGTTGGAGCAGTGGCCTCAGCCAGCCAGGTCTCCGTAATACATGCCAGGTCTGCACCCTCGTCCAGGATCATGTCATGGATGAGGGATGTTTTCTGGGTAAGAGACCTGGCATTGCACAGCAGCAAATGAAGGCCAGAAGATGGAGTCACACCTCCCCCAGCCATCCTTTGGCTCTGGACAGGCCCAGAACAGGGGACAGATACTACACATCTCTCCCTTGTTCCCCTTACCTGGCATGGCCTGCTCCTAGCGCTCTGCCAGCACCCGCTGCCCAGCCTCTGTATAGTCTGGCCCCCAACACTCCCCCCACTGCCTCTGTCAGGTGGACACAAGCCTCCTCACTCCCACCTATGAGGCAGGCTACCCACCCCTAAGAACACAGCAGAATCCCCAAAAACCCACCCCCCACCAACAGTTAAACAAAAATCAAAACAACCCATCCCCTTTACCAATACTGGCTTTCCCAGAGCACCTCAGCCAGCCAGCCAGCTTATATGGCCCCTCCAGGAGGAACAGGTGGCAACAGTCAGCAGCACCTGCAGGACCAGTACCCGGGGGCCTGGTCCTGCAGGGCATGGTGGTCTGCCAGGCAGAAGCCCACAGGAAGAGCGGTGATGGTGGTGGCGGCCACAGCAGCAGGAGCAAGCACTCCCTCTTCCTGGATGGTGGCTCTCTTACAGGTACTGGCTCTCCTGTATTTCAACTTTATTTCAACTTACCTGTGTGATATATATAGTTAGTTAGTTAGTTAGTACCTTTTATAAATCTCTCTATTCCTGAGTGGTGGACAGTAATAAAAAAAAAGTCAAAATACAAAAGAATAAAACAATTTAAAAACAAATTGTACCAATAAAACTGTGGATGGACTCTCACTCAGGAAAGTTTTGTTTAAATAAGAAGGTCATCAGCAGATGCCAAAAACAGAGCAACGCTGGTGCCTGCCTGACATCACCTGGCAGGGAATTCCACAGAGAGGCAGCCACTTCACTAGAAGCTCTACTCCAAATGGACTCTGAGAGAGCAATCCTATGGTCCCTGAGGGACCATGGGATGGCTCGTAAAACCCCTCCGTGGTTGGAGTTGAAGATCTGACTCCAGGCCCCTCCCCTTCACAGCTGGCACAGAGAGAAACGGGCTGGCTGCCTCTCCGAGGTCAGAAAACCAACCTCGGATCCTCAGGAAAGGGAGCATTTTGGTGGGCGGGATGGGGAGGAGACCGGAGAGGCCAGGATGCAAATTATCGTGAGCCTCCTCTGGCCTCCCTCCCTCCCCCTCCAAAGTGCTCTCACTAAATGGGCTGAAAAGCCCATCTAGCGAAAATACAGGAAACTGGAGGATGGGAAGGCAAAGATCGCCTCCACTGCTCCCCCCACTCTGCCGGCTTCAGCCCAGCACAGCATAGGAAACTCAGAAGCCTCCGAGTTTGGGGTCTTCCCAGCAGTGGGCACAATCGATAGTATTGTGCCCTAAATGGACCACAGGCCCATGTGGAACCACCAAGAGCACCTTATCTGATTACCTCATATGATGATCGTGTCAAACAACCTACACATTCAAATACTTAGACACTGTCAAGACCTGACAGAAGAAGAGCTCCATATTACTTTGATGCAACCTGAGATCTTTTGCATAGGGTACAAACTAATGTGCAGCACACCCTATTCCTGTTTACTCAGAAGTAAATTCCATTTACTTCCATTGGACTTGCTCTCAGGTAAGTCTGCACAGGATTGCAGCTTGACCGTGCAATCCTATGCATGGCTACATGGAAGTCCTACTGAATTCACTGGCACTTACTCCCAGCCTTAATCGTGTCACCATCTTTAGACCGTCATCTATTGTAAATGGGGCTTCCGCCATGCCCCTAACTGGAAATGTCTTTTTTCTTTCCACCCTGCTTTTGCTTTATTAAGATTTAGCGCCTGAGGAAAAGTTCTGTGAACAATTTGTGACCCAGTTAATCCCAATAAAGGCATTATGCACTATTGCTGTTTGAATCTTTTCTTAATTTTATGCTTACATTTTATTATTTTGTGCCCTCACAGCCGGTAGGCCTAAAATACTCAGTCTAAGCCTCCCTAAAATATGGGCTTACGTGGTTATGCATCTTTTTCAAAAAGTCAGCAAACAGAGTGTTTTGCCAGAGATGATCATATGTTTCCATCTCTTAAGCTTTTCATAGTACTGGGTGATTTTTTTATATATACTGTGTCTGATTCTTCTGTGAAAGCTGATTGCTAAATCGAAAATAAGTCGATATTTTGATTTATCCATTACCAAAATTTATTTGGATTTATTTAAATGGATTTATTTGATATATCCATTACCAAAATTTGGTTTTAGTGGAAATATGCATTATAGCAACCTTGTCTGAAAGAAATTATGTTGAGGAAGGAAGCTTTGCAAAGCCTATATTGTTAATAGTGTTTTGTTAATATTATTATGTTGCATTCTCAGTGGAAAAACTCTGGTAATGTTTCTAATTCAACATCAGATCTTATCTTTGTTACTATAAATAACCATGCTGGGTTATTCCCTCAGCTACTCTATATATAAAAGAGCATTTGAAATTACATCAGTGGATTGGGGCAATGTGCATTAGTTTGATTTTTTTTCAAAGCTTGACAAAGATATGGCAGCTACAGAGACCTATCCAAGCGAGACTTTTCAAATTACCATGTTCAAGGGTTCCCAACCTTTTGGGGTTGGTGGGCAGGTTTGGTATGTTGGTATCATGTTTGAGTGCTCTCACAAAATGGCTGCCATGGGAACTTGCCCATTCATAAAATGGCTGCCATAGTTGACATGTCCAGTCACAAAATACTCATTTCCCAGAAGGCAAACCAGTGAGGCAAAAAGAAAAATAACTTCCTATGAACCTAAGTACAAGGCAGAGGGGGTGGTCTGAACACCAAAACACAAAACCGCTCTTTTGAACCCAAATAAAGATGGCACTGGCGGGCAGCATCTTTTTGCAGCATGCCAGCCTCCACATTTTAAGAAAAAGTTTTTAATTTTAAAAACTCTTAAGAAATAAAATAATCAAAAGGGGCAGGAAGACAGGTGGGCACCAACAGAGGTGTCTGTGGCCTCATTGGTGCCCATGGGCACCACATTGGATACCCCAGACCTAGTTGGACAGTGGGCTCATTCTAAGGTGGGTGAAAATATCTGACAGTGTGACAAAATGGTTTGCTCAAAGTTGAAGGTAAATGGAAGTCTAAGGGCATCTCTACACCACCCTAAAATCTTGCATTTAAAACGGGGCTTTCTACTTCCGCTTTAAATGCATGATCACAACTCCCTTTTTCACCCGCTTCCTTCTCCCCTTCCCCTTTCCCCCTCCTCCTCCCTATATTTGAGTCTTCCATTATCTTTCATTGATCTTGTACTTCTTCTTGCCGCTTTTCCTCTTTTCACGGAGGGAACTCAAGCAGAACACAATGGGGTAATTTGATAGCTCATTATCTGCGATCTATTTAAAAATGGAATAATGGGCATTTAGTGCAGGAGACGCCCTGGAGGTTCACAGAGTCATGTAAAGAGCCTGCAAACTTCCATGAAGGAGCAAGCTCAATCATAGGATAAAAGCTTTGTGTGAAGAAAGCCTAAAGCTAGAAACCAGAGCCACCATCATCTCACCTGCCATTGGTACAGGCTTGATTCTATTTGCATTCAGTAATCTCTCTTTTGTTTGTTACTGTTTTGGAATTTCGCAGCACTTATAACACTTTAATATAGGGATGCACGAAAGTCACTTACCTTTTCGAAGGGTGACATTCGCAGTGGGGGGGAGGCGCCCCATCCCTCCCCTCCAAATTCTCTCCAGCTGGCTCCACTCCACGGTGATTCTGCAGAGCCGCCGGCTGGGGCCACCCACAGCTGGACATCCGGCCTCTGGGCAGCCTGCAGGGACGCAAATGGCGGCTGCCTTAGCCGCCGCCATTTGCGTCCCTGTATTTTGCTGTGATAGGCTACGTAAATATTTACGTAGCCTATCACGGCAAAAAAACAAACAGCGAACGCAAATGGCGGCAGCTATGGTGGCCGCCATTTGCGTTCCCTTTTTTTTTTGGCTGTGATAGGGTACGTAAATATTTACGTAGCCTATTACAGCAAAAGAGATGGGCGCAAATGGTGGCCACTACGCCATTTGCGCCCCTCTCTTTTGCCGTAATAGCCTACGTAAATATTTACGTAGGCTATCATGGCCAAAAAAAAAAGGGAACGCAAATGGCAGTTGCTGTAGCCGCCGCCATTTGCATTCCCTTTTTTTTGCCGTGATAGGCTACGTAAATACTTACGCAGCCTATCATGGCTTCCGCAGGGACGCAAATGGCTGGTAAGTATTTACGTAGCCTTATACTTACGATAAGGCTATACTGTGGCCTTATACTTACGTAGCCTTATACTTACCAGTATTTACATAAATACTGGTAAGTATTTACGTAGCCTATCATGGCTATAGTGAAGAAGCGGATGCAGCCACCATTTGCAACGCAGCGCGAATGGCAGCAGGTAGGTGTTCCATTTCGCGTGCCTTTTGCGGGGCGGGGGGGGGCTTCGTTCCGCACTGGCATTCGGCCTCACCGAGATCCATGGCGGAATTCTCTGACATCCCTACTTTAATAGATATATAGATAGATATTGCAGAAAATAAAGTTATTCCTCTACATAGGTTTTAAATCAATGAACAGACATCCTCATTGCTGAAAGGTGCAAGAGAAAGAGACTAATGTATGGAACAGGACAATTATAAGTACACCATTTTACCCACAGAGATAATTTTGAAGTAGTTTACATTTACATTGTTCTCCTACATATCCCCACTTACTTACAACTGTACACCCACTGTGACATAACTCATGCAAAAACAAGTTATAATATATTATCCCTACAGTCACTGCATTCTACTTAGGGTGCAATCCTATGCATGCTTAAATAGAAACAAGTCCCTAAGCATGGGTGGATGGGGAATGCTGGGAGTTTTAGGACTTATTTCTGGGTAAACATGCATAGGAATGTACCCTACATTAACATACTTTGTAGTGTGCCGCAGTTACCTTCTGTTCTTCCACTTTCTTTATCATAGAATTTTACTGATCCATCTAAAATTCATATAAGGTGTGACACTCCTGAAACGCTGATTTCAAAAGGATGCTGGTTGGATTTAATCGAATTTCCCATTTCTAAAGTTGTAATCCACAAAAACGAGCTCTTGAGTGATGGGCCACAGAAAAACAAGTCAGATGTTACACAGATTTCTCCTCAAAAGCTAACTGTTGCACTGCGGCCAGGTAAGCTACATAGTTCATAAATATACATCTTTTCTTTTAAAGCGTTGTTCATAGCTTTTGTTTGTTCATACCTGACGGAGCGTCTATGGGTTGAAATGGATCCTGTTGTTGTAAATTCACTTTTCAGACTTTAGACGGACATTTAATAGGGTCATTTGTGTCTCCCTCCCCAGAACCCACACCCCTGCCACTGTGCTGCCAAATTTGTCAGTGACATTCGGTGGTGTAGCAGCAGTGGCAAAAAAGATGTGATTTTAAAACAAGGCAAGTGGGGAGCATGTGACTCCCTTGGAGGTAGCACTCAGCGGAATGCCTAAGATGATGATGATGATGAATTATTTATTACATTTCTATACCTCCCCGTAGCCAAAGCTCCCTGGGTGGTTTACAAAAGTTAAAACATTAAAATACAATATACGAAGTTTAAAAACCGTTTACATAAAAGCACACAGACAACATACACAAACAACATATAACTAAAAACATTTTTTTTAAAAATCCAGCAATAAAACAACACAGCTTAAAACAACACAGCTTAAAAACAGTATACAAAGGTCAGCAAAAGGAACAAGAGTTCTAAAAAGGGAAGGCCTGCCGGAATAATAGCATCTTTAACTCCTGCTTAAAAACCTTCAACGAGGTCAGCAGGCGCATTGCAACCGGCAGGTCGTTCCACAACTGAGGCTCGGCAAAGGAAGAGGTTCTCTTGTGTGTGGCTGCCAGTCTCACGTTAGGCAGCCGCAGCAGAGGGCCCTCAGAGGACCTTAGGTGGCGGACCGGGACGTACGGGAGAAGGTGCTCCCTAAGGTACCTTGGACCTAGACCATGTAAGGCTTTAAAGGTAAGAACCAGCACTTTATCTTTTGCCCAGAAACAAATTAGCAGCCAGTGTAAAGGTTTTAAAACTGGTGTAATATGGTCTCCACAGGATGTCCCAGAGACCAACCTGGCTGCCATATTTTGTACCAGTTGAAGTTTCAGAACTAAATACGTATAAAGGCAGCCCCAACTACAGTGCATTGCAGAAATCAAGCCTAGAGGTTACCAGGACATGCACCACCATTACCAGTTCCACACGTTCCAGGAATAGGCGTAGCTGACGTATCAGCCGAAGTTGATAATAGGCACTTCTCACCGTTGCCTCCACCTGGGGTGCCAGGAGCAGGGTCGGGTCAAGAAGCACCCCCAAGCTACGGACTTGCTTCAGGGGGAGCGCAACCCCATCCAGAACTGGTTGACATACCTCAATATCTGAATTTGGACCCTTCACAATGAGCACATCTGTCTTGCCTGGATTCACCTTCAGCTTGTTTGATCATAGTGTCTGTGTAGGGTCAGGTTGCAGAGGTGCTCCATCAGGTATTTAAATAAGGTATGCACTACACGTGTGCCTTGTTTTAAAGTAAAATAATTTTTCTCACTGCTGCCACTGTGGTACAGGTTTGGCTGTGGAGGAAGGCTGCAAAATGGCCAGGGAGAGTCACGTGCTATTTGTAGGCCACATGTAACTCACCCCTTCTCTAACCCTTCTAAAGCTAATCTTGTAAATGTCCTTTTACACTGTTAGCATTAACACCTGTTGGTGTTAACAGACAGTATCTTCTGGCTTAGTGTTGTATTCAGCACAACACTTTGGGCACAATATTAGCTGATATGGGTAGAAAAGAATAAGGAACTGAGGGTATGCAGCACACAATAAGCTTTGCCCATCCTCTAAATGCCTGAAAGTGTCTTGCACTCAAAACAAGCATTGGGCCAGATGCAATCCTACACCATCTCCTACAGGACTCTTTCCTGAAAGCGTGGATATATGATTTGGAGTGGCAAAAGCTTATTGTGGGGTGCACAACCCTTGTTCCCCGTTGCTGTTATTGGCATGGGGGCACTGTGCATGATAATATCTTGCACAAAAACAAAGCACTGGGATAGAAGCTATTCTATGCGATCTTGTGGAGGACACCTTCCTGGAGGTGTGGGTGTATGATCTGTGGTGGCTCAAAGCTTACTGTGAAGTGCACACCTTCAGTTCTTTGCTCATTTCTATCTACATTGGCTGTTCTTGGCATGGAGACGCCTTGCTTGACAGTGTTTTGTGCTATCGGTGGGTCACTTCCTGTTTGACTGGAGTAGAGTCCCTGACCTTCCTAGAGCCTGGGAAGAGGCCTCAACAACCACATGGGGCTTTTGAAGACCACACAGGAGGGTGGCCTATGGTGCCCAAAGTGGTTACCCTGTCTGCCCTGTAATAAGACTAGCCTGACAACTGAGGATTAAAACCCCCAATTTGCAATGAGCCAGACATTTCAACACTAAGTATGTTGTTTCTTATGCTAGTCTGTTGTCTCAAGCAAATTATTTTGCAATTATTTTAACTTTTGCATGTATTTTTCATTATCTTCACTGGACTATTAGTCTAGTATATTGAAAGGGCTGGTAATACAGCTGAGGTCTACTTTGATCTCAAAAATAATCTGGTGTAGCATCAGGAATAAACAGATTCAGTCAATAGTGCATTTCCATTGTTCATTCCCTAACCACAGCTGTTTGTTCATTTGTTTTCTATTTTCCCTACGGCTTCACAAGGAAATGAAGAAACAATACAGATCAATGTTCGTCAGACTGAAGATTATCCAGTTGACCTCTACTACCTCATGGATCTTTCCGCTTCCATGATTGACGATCTGAATACTATAAAGGAATTGGGTTCTACCCTGTCAAAAGAAATGTCTAAACTTACAAGTAACTTTCAGCTGGGTTTTGGCTCTTTTGTAGAAAAACCAGTTTCACCATTCGTCCATACTATGACAGAAGCAATAAAGAATCCTTGCCGGTTCGTAGCAAAAGCATCCAGTTGGGGTCAAATTTCTTCTTCCTTCTCTCTCGAAGCGTTTCCACTGAATATAAGTGGAATTTTCTACCTTAACATAGTTAGATAGGTTTGTTTCATTGCTTTAATGCAGGGGTGTGGAGCATTTCTCACCCAAGGGGCCTCACTGACTCTGGGAAAGCATGTGGGTAGGGCCATCTCTCTCTTAACACACATGCACACTGCCAGCGCAGCTCCCTCTTTGCCACTGTTCCAGTGGTGATGCTGCCATTTCAAGGCATTCCTGGCATCCTCAGGCAGTGATTCCTGATTGAGCCAGCTTTGTAGGAATGGTCAGGGGCACGTGGAGTCTTTGGGAACCACCATTTCAGTATGCTCCAGAGGCCTTGAGGTGGTGGCTCTTAACGCAGCTGCCGTCACTTGCTCCTTGCCTTTCCCAGTGGCAGGTCCCAGTGGAGACAGCTTCTCTCACCCTTCTCCAACGGTCAGGGGCTTCAGAGAGGTGCCGTGGCAAGGACCTCAGTGGGCCAGTTGGGGAGGCCTGGAGGGCTGAATGCTACCCATAGCCCGGAGGCTCCCCACCCCTGCTTTACCAGTTTGGGCCCTTTTCTACTGGCTACTTATAATCTCCTCTTGTCTGTATTTGATAGAATCTGGTTGAGGTCTCAAAGAACTATCATGGAAGCGCCAACTATCTCTGCGGGGATGGCATTAATTACCAAGGCATGAGTCATTAAGGGAACAATTCTGTTCTCCCTGGGAGGGTGGCTGGGGGGGCCATTGGATGTTGTGGCCCTGCATCTCTACAGGCAGAGGCCTTTCTGGTGAGGTGGTGGAAAGTTCCACCGCCTTCACAACTCTGATAGCGGCGGTGCCAGCGTTCTCAGCTTGTGTCAGGGGAGGCTATGGGTCCGCAGGGTCGGATATCCCATTGTTCCCATGACACAGCCAAAACCAGGGTCAGGAACTACAGCAGCCATGGAGCTGGGTTAGTTAATTTCCCTCCCATTGGTGTCAAGAGGAGGGAAACAAAGAAAAAACACCCTGTGTATGAACCTCTTCTTTGAGAGCTTTGAACCAATCCCTTGGAAGGGATTGGTTCAAATCCCACTTCAGCTGTGGAAAACTGAGTAGTCCTGAGCGGAGTCTGTAACAGTCTGTTAAAAAGGTAAAGGTGTCCCCAACCAGTCGTGTCCGACTCTAGGGTGTGGTGCTCATCTCCATTTCTAAGCTGAAGAGCCAGCGCTGTCCGAAGACGCTTCCGTGGTCATGTGGCCGGCATGACTGAACACCGAGGTGCACGGAATGCTGTTACCTTTCCCGCCGAAGCGGTACCTATTTATCTACTTGCAATTTCTTGCTTTCGAACTGCTAGGTTGGCAGAAGCTGGGACTGAAGACGGGAGCTCACTCCGTCACGCAGCACTCGGGTCTTGAACTGCTGTCCTGCCGACCTTCCGGTCTGCAGTTCAGCGTATTAACCACTAAGCCACCGCGTCTGTTACACCCTGCTTTATGCTGTCAATATGAATTTTCCTTGTGAGCAAATAGTCACCATAATAACATTTAGAATATTTCAGTCACATAGCTAGATTTTAGCAGCAGAAAACACCTCTAGACTATAAAGCTTCCCAGGGCTATGAATGGGCCTCTGCCAGTCTTTAAGCATTCAGAGGGAAATAAATATGCACTGGAAATAGTTAAGTGCCTGTGGTATGTATCTTTAATTCTGAAGCTTTTTCATGTGATCTGCACCATTATATATATATATATATATATATATATATGCGCAATTTGTTTTACAGAAGTGCCCTATACAATTGCTCACCAACATTTGGATACAAGCACATTCTATCATTGACAAATGATGCTGAAAGATTCAATGAAATCGTGAAAAAACAGAAAATTAGTGGTAATATAGATAATCCAGAAGGAGGATTTGATGCAATTATGCAGGCAGCTGTTTGTAAGGTAAGGAGATAATACGTACTTAATATCCTATCGCCAGCTTACAGAAGCTTATAGCACATTGCTTGTTGAGTTAATGAGATACCCACGAGCAGCAGATATCTGAGAAAATCATGTACTTCATGTTCATGTTCATCAACAGATCTAGGTCATAGTAAGTCTCAGCCTTCCAGAGTCTTCCAGATTTACTCTAAAACTATATTGCACAGCTCAGTGCACAGTTAGGTGGAGGACTCTAGAAATTCAGACCAACTAGCATTAAAACCTAATCAAGGAACATGTAGTATCAGCAATCAGAAAGGGGTGTATCATTAAGTTTAAGAATATAACAGAAAATAAGTTCTTACTTTGCAAATTGTTCTGGCTCTGATAATTACTTTAGCATAGAACATTATTATCATGAACAGTGCCAATTATAGATTTTCAAACAACATAACTAGGCTAATTTGGGACAGAAAGCAAGCTTCACTTCTGCCTCAAGGAGAGAGGCTAACAGTTTCTCATTGCAAGGCGCATCTATTCTGACCACTTCAGATACAAATTAAATCCCATCTCAAAAGAAGCCAATGGATCCAGCACCAACCTCTTTCTATAACAAGCTAATAATCAGAGAATTCTGACATCGTACATCCTGTTTACTCTCCATCACTGTTAATGTCCATGGATCTTAAAGGTGGTTCCATGCATTGCAGGATCCCTTCTGTCCCCAGAAGACTTCTTCTGTAAAGAGAACATTTAGATCCAACCTATACATTTTGATATAGCCAATGCCCAGTTCGCACACAACTGGCCCAATTCACATGCAACAATAACCCAGGATTTTTTATAGATCTGAGTTATCGGGAACAAGGCAGCTAAACAAATTCTGGACCTTCCATCCTTGGTTTGGGTAGTGTTACATGTGAACCAGGTACTCTAGCTTGTCTCTCCCCTGAGAAGACAGAGAAATAAGCTGCAGTTTGTTCTTGGGCTATTTCTTGAGGCACCAGCATGCTGCTTCATTCCCAATAACTCAGATCTATAAAAAAAAAATATGGGTTATTGTTGCATGTCGATCTCGCCAGTATCAACACACTGCTTTTTGGAATCATATGGGCTAAAGTTGATTAGGCATATGAATGCTTCTGGTGGTGCAATCCTATGCATGTTTAGACAGAAAAAGTCCTGTAACTCCCAGCATGCCCCTGCCAACATGGAATGCTGGGAGTTGTAGGACTTTTTCTGTCTAAACATGCATAGGATTGCACCCTAACTTAGTGAAACTACATAATATGTTTACATTTGGAGGCCTAGCAGTGATAGATTTTTCAAGAAGCAAAAAGCTGTTTATAACTTCTAGTCTTGCCCATGAAAAGCCATGTAATGCTTAGTACACAGAATGATGTGAAAGGAAAGAAAACAGTATAAAAGACCTAACAAAAGAATACTATTGATTTCAAATTCACATTCCTTCAGTGAAAAAGCACCTGCTTTGCAGGCAGAAGGTCCCAGGTTCAATCCCCACCATCTCCAGACAGGGCTAGAACAAACTCCTGCCTGAAACCTTGAAAAGCCTCTGCCAGTCAGCAATACTGAGCTAGTTGGACCAACAGAATTATTTTGTATAAGGCCATTACCTATGTTGCTATCTACTAGTAATTGTCTTCCTTTAAACTGAACTTGGGCACAGTAGAAGACGGTGTAGTTTTGCTCACATAAGCAAGACTAATAATATGTCTTAGAAATATTATATACCCAGGTTTGTGCCATACCCTTTATAATCATCCATTTACATTTTTATTTCAGGAAAAAATTGGTTGGAGGAATGATTCATTACATCTGTTGGTGTTTGTGAGTGATGATGAATCCCATTTTGGAATGGATAGTAAACTGGCAGGAATTGTTATTCCAAACGATGGAGAATGCCATTTGGATGATAATAATGAATACTCCATGTCAACTGTTTTGGTAATATGCTTCATATTTTACACAATTATTTCCATTATAGCCTTTTAAAGCGTTCTAACTGTAAGGATACACAATTTCTATGGGGCTGTTATCCACTAAATTAGAATAAAAGTGTTTGATTACTGGAGATATCTATGTCATAGTGGCCAAAAAAAAAATCCCATCTGCAAGCTGAATATCCCACTCTCCTTTTCAAGAGTGTGTGGAAGGCAACTGCCTCTCTTTCCATCACAGGGGCATTACGTTCCTGTTAACTATGTGGAATGCCAGACAACATTTCATTGTTTCCAATAGGGAAGCCCTGTAGCTCCACTCCTCGGATGTTAAGAAGCTCTACCTAAGGTTAGGGTTATCATGTGTTTTATTACCAGCCCTATTTGTGTGGCTTTATCTGTACTTCAACACAGAGACCCTTGCATCCATACCTTGTAAAGATACAAGGCTCATGTTTGCTGCGGTTTTAAAGAGCAATGATTTTATGTAAACTTAAGGGACCTGCAATGAGCAAATAGCCTAACATAAATAACTGCCCCCCTCCAGTGCAGATGCCCTATCAGGCTGTGATAGAGGTGCTTCCCTTCTTCTACCCTGATGTTTTTGGGCAAGCTCCGCAGGCTCAAGGCCAATGGCTTGCCTTCCACCTACTCAAGGCCTCTCACAACCCACCCCTTAAAATGTGGAAGAGGGCCTGCCTGCTCCACTCCAACCCCCCAGGCCTTGTGGCTTTGTGTGGCTGAATCAGGGACACCACAAGTGGCCCGGTGCTTCCCCCTCCTGGCACCTCAGTGTTGAACTGTGCAGATCTGAGGAAACCTCCCTTCATGTTAATAGCTGCCTCATGGTGTTCACTGAATGGTTAATTTAGGTGTTGCTTCCCTTAAAGGTGTTATGGCACCTGCCATAAGAGTGAACTAGCTTCTGTTTTGTCCTGGCGCCACCAACGTTTTCCTCCTGCTAAGCTGAAACGATGAAAGAGGAGGCATAAACTGCACTTTGAACTGTGCCGCACCACTCCCTCTGCGCCCGACACACTGGTCTTCACAGCTGGTCCTCTCCTAGCTCTCCCCAGGGGCTGGTGCAAAATGGAGGGCAAGACCGGATGCAGGGAAATCGGCGGCCTTAGCAGATGAAGCGTCTTAATGCATGGAGATCAGTGGTGGGGAAACTTCATCAGATAAATCAAGGTGGCAGCAGGGCTGGCTCAAGACATTTTGCTGCCTGAGGTAAAAGACAAGATAGTGCCCCCCATTCCATGTACCGATGCTGATCGGACTGGCAGTTGAATCTTAGTTTGTCACTAGTGCAGGCACAATCGTCTTCTGAGGGCAGCAGACTAACTTATGGGATATATAGGGCAGGTCACGTAGGTCATATTGCTTTGTCCTCCAACACCTTGCTGCCCTCTTCTGCTGCCTGAAGTGGCTACCTCATTCTGCCGAATTCAGGGGTTAGGTAACCTTTTGGAGCCCATGGGCACATTTGGCAAGTTGAGAAACTGTCTTGGGCACCACCACAAAATGGTTGCACTGCAGATGAAAGCTTTGGCCTGCAGCCACCCGCCATCTTCATTTCCTAAGAATGACCCTGAGCCACACGTGTGGCCCAGAGGCACTCAAGGGAGAAGAAGATGGGAGCTACTTTGCTTTAAGGCGATCCCAGCTCCAGTAAGAAATTGTGTTACTTCAAATAAATAAAAATAAGAAGTAGGAAGGGTAGGAGACCTCAGTGGGTGCCAAGAAAGATGTCCAAAAGATGTCATGTTGCCGACCTCTGGCCTAATGGTAAGGCCAGCTGTGGTGCTGAGCTGGTGTGAAATGGCCAGGAAAAGGGCCAGGAAAAAAAGCTTACAACTTTTCACCAGACCCAGATATAAAAGATATTCCAAGTAGTTCCAACCAACGCACACAAAGCTTTTATTTCCAGGTTTCTGTGTGTGGTGAGCTTGTCTTGACAAGTCAGAACACAATATGCACTATTTTTTATTGAAAGTTTTAACTGTCCCAATTTGAATTGATCGACTGATTTTTGTCTTCAGGAATATCCAACCTTGGGACAATTAATAGACAAGATTGTACAAAACAATATTTTATTAATTTTTGCAGTAACAGAGAAACAGTTTCATTTATATGAGGTAAGAGACATAAATCTTATTTGCTTTAATGTTCCTTCCTTTGAATGCTTATTAAGATGAGGTATCAGTATGAAAAGCACAGTAAATAGGATGCAGCATCCTCTAATTAAGAATCTTCATCTTTTTAAAGTGGGAGACATTCAGCACACGTAGGTACTCAGTCTAATTCAGCACTGCAAATATGGAACTAAAGAGTTATTTAGCAGAACAACTGCTTGCTGTACGAGACAGGCAAAAGTAGAGGCAGTGTTTTAGGCAAGAGTGGAACAAAAATGCCATAGAAGGTATAACAGAATGGGGGTTTTCTACATTATAAAACTTAGTATTATGTTCCTGGAGAACAAATGAAGTCACCTGAGAACTCTGATGGGAGGATAAAACTGACCAACAGATACTGAAACATAATGCTTTCTATAACAGTAGAATTCCAAAGGAAAGTGTGATTTTGCAGTCCTTGAGAGGTGAGTGTTTCAGGATGAATGATACTTCACAGACTGAACAGAAGCCAGAAACTCTTTATCTGAGAACTTATCCAGCGAAGATGTTGCTTTTTAGATTTTACTTTGTTCTATTTTATTACTATTTTATTGTGATTGATATATCATATTTTAAATTCACCTTACATGTACACCACCCAGAGAACTTTGGTTATTGGGCAGTCTAAAAGTGTAATTAACAAATAATGTCTGAACTGGGTAAATAATGACTTTCTTCTTCTGGTACTCTCAGTAACTTCCATTTGAAATTAACAGGACTTACTAACATGTAAGTCTGTTTAGAATGGGGATGTTTCTTTCTAATTTTAAAGCACATTCACTAGTAATTGTCAGGATGGACCCTGAGCCCATAGAATCCCAGAGTACTTCTGATTCTGAGGAAGAGCAGTCGCTCCTGGGAGAGGAGCGCACTCATCCTTCCCAGGGCCAACAGCTGGCAGAGATTCCTCTCACCGGCATTCCTGGCATAGATAGCAGTCCTGGGAGTGAGAGAGCGCGGGAAGAAGACTTGCTGGATGTGTGATGCCGATGCAGGGAGCGGCGCCAGATGGAGGGTGCGGAAAGGAGGCGTAGTGCCCGGTTGGCGCGCAAACAACAGTTGCGCCCAGAGGATCCAAGGGAAAAGGGGAGGGACTCTCCGTAGCCCATAACTTCAGGGTCTGCCAGTGATTCTCCTTCAAACAAGGACCAACTGTTCCCACTTAGGGCATAGCTAGTTGCTCATAGCTAGTTGCTAACAGAGTTGTTAAGCTGTAAAAGAGGAATAAAGCTTTGAAAAGAATCCCTTTGTCTGTGTCTGGACTTGGCTACTGGATTAGACTGAAAGAGGCCGCCAAGGAGCCCTTGATAGTAATTATGTTTTAATTTTTTTAAGTAAGGTCTGAAATTTAAATAATGATGTTTCTGTTTAGGAGGGTAAGTGTTTGTAAATGTTGAGGCACAAGGGTATTGAAGGGAATATGGAAAAAATGTACCAATAAGTAAAGGAGCATTTCTTCAGCTGTGAAGTTTGGGTGAGGAGGAGAGTTCAGAGTGTGCAGGAATAGAACAGGATGCACACAAGTTAATAAGAGGCTGAGCCAGGAGATGGAGAATAAGTGGTCTAGAGAAAGCCTTCAGAAGTACAAATGTGTTAGAGAGGTAAAACATCCCCTTCTAACATGCTCATAAGCACATTCTCTTTCCATGCATCTGACACAAATTAGTTCAGAGCTATAGGACAAGCTGAAAATAAGCTTCCCCATGATAATCATTTGAACCTAAACAAAAAGAGAGAGTGGCAGCTTGGAAACAGTAGTTTTATACCATCTCTCATTCTCCATTCCAACCACCATGTCTGATAATGTGGAGATTATTGGTTTATAGTCTGAGTTTGTTATAAAGATCTTAGAATCATAGAATAGTAGGGTTGGAAGGGGCCTACAAGACCATCAAATCCAACCCCCTGCTCAATGCAGGAATCCAAGTCAGAAACCAAACTCTGCTGAAGTCATCCCAGCTGTGTGGGAGGAGGAGAAGGAAGGGGGAGCACAGGAACCCAAGACCCATAGCAGTTCTTTCCTGCTCATTCTTGTAGCACTACATCATGGTTTAGTGTTGCATGAGAAAGCAGCCAATACGACTGCAGGAAATCAATATAGTTTCAGTGGTATTGTGTTGTGGGAATTACAGAACAATCTGAGAGAAGTGACTACTTATAGAATCGAATTATTCTATACAGCAATAGAATTATCTTTACTGGAGTTCAAGGAATATATTTATTTTTCTCCATTTTTAGTTCATTACCTGATAATTTTCTTTTATCATAATTGCATTTTCAGAAATATGCTGACCTTATTCCTGGAGCTACTGTTGGGCAAGTCCAGAAGGATTCTGGAAATATCCTCCAGTTGATTATTGATGCATATAAGGTTAATAATAATAATAATAATAATATATTGAGTTTTGTGATTTGGTTTAAAGGAATGAATTTAGTCATACTCTTTTTTGTATATGAAGTGTTTGTTGTGCACAGATGTCAAGTAAAGAAACCATGCAGAGAAAAGTTCAACAATGGAGGAAAAACTAATAGAAAAATTCAACGACTGTTGTTGATGAACAGTTTTCCCTGTTTTAGCTACATCATGACGATGCCCCAAAGAGAATATTATGTAGAGCAATAATCTTTGTTTGTTGAGAAGCCCAACTGAGCTCAATAGGAATTACTCCCAAGTATGAGTATATCGGTTGCAGCCTTAGATTGCAATCCTGTGCACACTTACTGAGAGTAGATGAACAGACTGGTGGTTACTTCTGAATAAACATACAGAGAGCTGCATTGCATATCTCTTTAATAAGCAGCATGTAGGCACACAATGAGGATTTTGACAGTATTTATTTGGATTATTCCAGAAAAAGATCAGAAGGCAACTGGAAATATGAAAATGGTACTACTTTTCAAGAATCTTTGCTTGTACTATACAGTTTATTTCACATGGTCTTTTAGAGCTTTTCTACATGAGGCATTTATTGTGTGATCATGATTCCTCACTCACAGTAGTTTGCTTTACAAGTCATTGTCATCCTCCTGGGCCTCTCCTGTTCTTTGCAACCATTTCTGCACTTTTTTTTTTAATCGACAAAAATCTGGTATTATCCGGAAATGGCGGGATGAAACTCTAGCGT
Organism: Heloderma suspectum; assembly: GCF_057233095.1. NCBI lineage: Eukaryota > Metazoa > Chordata > Lepidosauria > Squamata > Helodermatidae > Heloderma > Heloderma suspectum. The sequence goes on along the minus strand of NC_139458.1, from coordinate 179,262,802 downwards.
AGTTGTGAAATTCTGCTATACCACAGCACCACCTAGTGGTTGTGTAATTGAACATATAGAAAGGCAGAGAAAGAAAAACCCCGGAAAAAAAATCTTAAAGGATAGAGTCCACGCTGGAGCCCCTTCTAGTTCTGAGGCACTGCTGTGGCAGTATTTTTTTTTCCTCACGCAATTGGTGCTCTAAGGTCACACATTCATAAATACAGCACGTATACAGGACAGCACAATAGGGAGGCATTTTTCTCCTTCTCTCATAATAGTAGAACCTGGGGTCATCCCATGACACTGATTGGGGGGAGATTCAGAACAAATAAAAGGAAATACTTGTTCACACAGCACATAGTTAAACTATGGAATTCACTTCCACAAGATGTAGTCATAGAATCATAGAATAGTAGGGTTGGAAGGGGCCTATAAGACCATCGAGTCCAACCCCCTGATCAATGCAGGAATACAAGTCAAAGCATCCCTGACAGATGGCTGTCATATCTCCCCTCAGTCTTCTCTTCTCAAGGCTAAACATGCCCAGTTCTTTCAGTCTGTCCTCACAGGGCTTTGTTTCCAGTCCCCTGATCATCTTCACTGCCCTCCTCTGAACCCTCTCCAGTTTGTCTGCATCCTTCTTATATACTCTTCTCTGGCCAAATTTTTTTAAAGGCTTCCCCTTGCCAGGTTGGTTTAGTCCTCCACAACTCCTGGCAAAATTGTGTGTGACACATCCCAGAGGCCTGGAGGTAAGTAGTGGTGACTTGATAAATGTGAGCACTAGGAATTATCGAGACACACCGACTTTTATATAAGATTATAGTTTGTAATGCTATTTAGGCAATGCTGTTCTGTATTCCAGATTTGTCTTATGACTGCTTCAGGTTAACCTTTTTTTTTTATAAGACATTTTTAGAAAAAAAATGCAACCAGGTTTGGGGTTGACTGTGGTTAGTGAAAATGCTGGTGCTGTAGGGTGGCCATTTATTCATCATCAAAAAAGAGGAAATGTATCACCAAAAAAAGAGAACAAAAGATGACCTGTATATGCAAATTTTTGTGTATGGGTGCAAATTTTGGAATAATAATTTAAAATAGGAATAAAGTGCATCTCACCATAGTGGAGAAGACTGACCAGGTGACCTGTGTGCCTGGTCAATCTGCTATCAAGGTGCCAACTGTGGATGAAGAGCTTCAAGGCCCATGTTCCCCCTCCTTATGGTTCTTTGACTTGCACTGGACACCTCTTCATAGAGGACTGTCTTCTACCACCTCTCCAAAATACAGGACTGTCCTCTAAAGTAGGCCATCCTATGGTGCTGACATAACACGAATCATAGTCAGCTCTGAACCTGAAAGGCGAGACAAAATGCCCACATGGAAAGAAAGACAAGGTGTAGCCTATGAGAAGCTCCTGGTTACCTTACTGTGGTTAGCAGGTTGGGCAGTGGTCCATTCACCACAGGCCAATATATTCCCATTCACTTCACCATGGTCCAAATTTAAATCCTGCTACAAAAATATTGTGGCTCTTCCCCATTCCCTACTACCCCACATTGCTGGCAGCACTGTGCAATTCAGTAATTCAGTCATTTGCCCTCAGAACAATAATCATGCTGAAGTTTCTTAAGTCCTCAGGGCTTTCACTTGAAAATTGTGGCGGAAATCCAAGTTGTTATTATTCACAGATGTGTTGGCTTTTAAATTCTTCAGAGGAAGGAAGCGTATGAGGGAACTCTGAGCTGTCAAAATATTTGTTGTAAGGTGTTCTTATATTCCCTTGCAACGTGAGTCACAGCCTTCAGCAAGCATGTCAGTACGTGCCTTGAGAGGTTAAAAACTGTAAAAACTCTAAACTAATGTTTTCTGTCTTCAAAGACTTCATTTTGGTCAAAGTCTATGCAAAATCAAGAATGGTAGAATGCAAATTTATTCAATAAGGGCAGGAGGAGATCCCTTCACAGGCAGTTAAGACCCTTCAACAGTTAACATGTACTGTATAAGACTGAGGGAGAATAAGTTAAAACACAAGTTTTGCATATTGTTTCATTCAGCAAACCATTCAGCTATAAATATGCCCACAGGAATGTTGTAAGGCTCACAATGCAAATATACAGGAAGCCAGAGGAATTCTGGCACTTGAGGGGAAGTCAATCCCCTAAGATCAATCAGGAACAACAGATTTAAATTCAAACTAAATTCAGTGTGGTGTTCTCTGGCCTTTCTCACAGTAAGGCCAATTAAATTACCTCCAGCGGTTGACTTTGCCCACCTCAAGCATTAGTAATGTGACCAGGGCTAGAAGGAAACTTAGTGGGTTGGATCCAAATTTAGACACATGCAACTGGGCTGGCAGAAATGGGCTTCATGCCCCTTTCCTCCCCATAGGAGCCCCTCCAGCCCCCATGAAACAAATGGTTCGGGGACCCTGTTGAATGAAGAGCTCTGGTTTGTGTGTGGGGAGGTAATGGAGGGATCCCCCAAATTGGTCAGCGATGCCTTCTATGAGCAGAGTGCTTCCACACACAGAAGGCAGATCCTGGGTTCAACCTTTTTATAAAGACAAAGGGAAAACAAAAAAACCCTAATAGATCAGGATGTAGTTAATATCAGCCATATTTCAGATACTGAAAAAAAAATACTGCCGGTGTTTGTTTCTCAAATGAAAGATGTCAGTGCTGATCTCTAGCCTTCCTCAAAGTCACATTACCCTAATTGAAAGAAAGCTCTTTATCCAAAGCTCTTTTCAGGCATTCATCCATACTGAATCACCATGTGGGGTGGCAACAGCATCGCCCCACCTTGCATGTACATTTGAACACCTGTAGGCAATCCCTGTGGGTACAGCTGTCCATGTTGGGGTTCCCTACAAATACTTAAATGAATGTACATATGTCAGGGCTGGAGCCTACCTACCACTGTAACCACACACACATACACACGCGCGTGCACATTCATTCATTCTACATGAATGAGCATCTGAAAAGGATGTTTCTAAGGTTTTGTAGAAATGAAATCAATCAATCAATCAATCAATTCTAATGGTTCTGAGTAGGGATGTTAGATGCAATGGATTCAAATGAGTTCAGATTTCTATGAACCTGACCTGCGGATTCTGTGGTGGACTGGCTTTTCTGAGTAATGCGAATTTCACAGACTTGCAGATCGATTTCTTTTACTTGGGGGGATTTGCGCAAATTCACACTATTTATTTATTCATTCATTCATTTCATTTCTACACTGCCCAATAGCTAAAGCTGTCTGGGCGGTTCACAAAAACTAGTGCCAGTGTGCATTTGCGCAAGTGTGAATTTGCGCTAATGCACATTTTGTGCAAGTGGAACAAAATTCTCGTAGATCCTTAAAAAAACACACCTGATTCTGGCAATGAGTGAACAATGGAACAAAACACGTCTGACAGTCTGTGAAACACAGACAGAATGGATTTAACTAAAAGGCATGATTGTAGTTTTACAGACTCCAGAATATATGAAGTATTAGCAGTGTTCTTCTCCAGTGCTCATATTCCATTGCAGGATAAATGGTGAAGAGGGTAGGTCTGTTTTATCATTTAAAAAAATAATGTTAACAGTATTTATAGGCTGCCCTATAACAAAGTTCTCAGGGCAGCTGTCAACAAGGAATAAAACCAGTTAAAATCCAATAAAAAAACAGTAAAACTATAATATGGTATAAAAACCCAAATTGCAGAATGTAAAAACAGCTTAAAGCTGACAAATCTAAAAGGCCTGGGAAAATCTAAAAGGCCTTTGCCTAGTGCTGAAGTGACACCAAACTTGGTGCCAAGTGAGGCTTTCTTGGGCAGGGATTCCACAGCCAGGCCACCACCACTGAAAAAGCTCTGTGTCTCATGGCCACTCCCCACACCTCACTCGGCAGGGGCACTCAGAGAAAGGCCTCTAAACAACATCTCCCGGTAGGTACATTATCTGTCACACAACTGTTAGTCATTACTTACCCAATGACATTGTGGCCAATAATATTGTTTACCAGTTGCTGGGAAACATGCGCAGGGGTGCTATTGTGCTCATGTCCTACTTGTAGGTTTCTCATGGGCAGCTGGTTGGCCACTGTGTAAACAGAATGCTGGACCAGATGGGCCCTTGTCCTGATCCAGCATGGCTCTTCTTATGTTCTTATGCCAACCATTTTGTATTTAAGGTGCTCCGGTCCGAAATTGAGCTGGAGGTGTTTGGAAACACGGATGGACTGAACCTTGCTTTCACTGCCATCTGTAACAACGGCACTGCCTTTCCACGCCAGAAGAAATGCTCTCACATTAAAGTGGGAGAAATGGTAAGTAGATTATGAATTCACAGTAAGTGAAATTTCTTACTGTGAAACTAATTACAGCCTGATGCTATAAATGTGTATCCTACAAATGCGAATAGTTAGGTGGACCGGTAGGGAAATGAGTCAAATGACTAAGAAAAAGCCAAGGTGTATAGCAGGGTTAGGGAAACTTTTTCCCATCTAGGCTGCAGTCCCTTGGGGTAATCTGTTAGTGGTTGCATTCAGGTGGGGCATGGCCAGTACCCCACTTTGCCCCTTCCACACACATGCAAACACATGCACTGAAAGTCCTTCTCTACACCCACTCAAACACACCCTCACTCCCCTCACTCTGTTACTCACTGACATATACACAACCCCCTCCACATACACTGCTCAGCTGATCAGCATGAAAAGAGGGCAGGATTGCAGATTCCCTACTGCTTAGCTTTTTCATGCCAGCCAGATGAGCAGCACTGGGAAGCCATTTTAATCAAGATCACAGTGAAAGGGGAGCCACAATCCTGATGAAAACCACTTCTCAGCTGATCAGCAGGGAACAGCAAAGCAGTAGAGAGAAGGGGGTGGGGCTGTAGATAAACTTTATCTGAAGCCCTGCCCCCTTTCCCCCTGCTGCTCAGCTGTTCCCCACTGATCACCTGATTGGCGGAACACCAAGGCCACATGGGATGAGGCCATGAGCTGCAGGTTCCCACCACTGGTGCGTAGGGTTGTACTGATCTGCCTCTTTCCATTGGTCTGAAAAGCATTTATGATGGCATATGAGTGCTGAACCAGGCTCTTGCTCCATCTCATCTCTTCTTCACACCCACAGTACTATGCAAGTGCTCTTTCATGGCACACCTGCCACGTATTATTATTCATTAATAATAATGAATAATAATACATCGCACCTCACCTTTTCACCCAGAAATGGCACTAACGAATGGTGGCTAACAATCATAGGAACTAAAACATTCAAATTAAATCTTGGTTAAAGCAATCATAAAACAAATACATTCAAAACACAAAGACACAACAGTAACAAAATAAAAAACAGCACCCCTACCCAACAGACCAGCTTACATGCCAAAGGCCTCCTTGAAGAAAAACGTCTTTGCCTGCTAGCGGAAGGACAACAGAGAAAGCACCAACCTAGCCTCCCTCGTAGGGATGGGTGGAACTCCTACCTTTTGTTCAGGGGGGGTTCAGCGGGGGGGAGGTGATCCGTCCCTCCCCCTGGAATCTTCTTAGGCTGGCACCGCTCCATGACGATTCCACAGAGCTGGCCACCAGCTCCATATCACCAGCGATATGGGCGGCCATCATTGCCGTGCCGTATCAGGCTGACTCCGGACGCAAATGGCGTGCATTTAAATGGCTGCATTTAGCTGAAATGGCTGAATTTAGCTAAAACTAAGGGCTTTACGGCTGCAAATGGCGTAGTGGACGCCATTTGTGTCTGTGGTTTTTCACGCGATAGGCTAGTGGACGCCATTTGCATCCAGAGTCAGCCTCAGCCAGTGATATGGCATGGCAATGGTGGCTGTATCCCTGGTGCTCCGGAGCCGCCAATGGGGAGGATCCAGTCAGGGAGGATTCCACGGGGAGGTGGAGGTAAGGGATCCTTTACACCACGGACTCCGGATTCTTTTGAATGCGGCCTCATTGGGGTCCGTGGCGGAATTCTCCGACATCCCAGTTCCCTCGGCAGGGAGTTCCACAGGTCAAAGCTGAATGAGGTGGTGCCTTGAGGGAGGGATATATGAACAAAGGAATTGGCGTCTGAATTATGCAGCTAGACTTTTTAAAGTGTTGTCCCTAGGCATGAGGAGGCACCTTTTGGGCTCCACTTCAGGCAACAAAATGTCTTGTGTTGGCACTGTTCTGGGACAAGAGAATGAAGCCATTTGTGGTGCAGGACCATCAACTAAGGGTTCTGAGAGAGCGCCTCCTTCCTTACCAATCTTCCCAGTCACTGAGGTCATCAGAAGGCATGTTCCTGGTGGCTCTACATGGACCCATGGCCCAGTTGGAGTCCACCAGGAAAAGGGCCTTCAGTGTGGTGGCCCCCTTCCTGTGGAATTCCCTGCCTTTAGAGGTCAGGCAGGCGCCAACATTGTGTTCCTTCCGGCACCTCCTGAAGATGTTGTTATTTCAAGAGGCCTTCCTTGCACGACCAGCTGTGGTTTGTTAAATTCCAGTTTGTTGGGGTTTGTCTTTTTTTAAAAATGTTTTAACTCTTTTAATCTGTTGTTTTATTCTTTTACCATGTTGTTCACTGCTCAGAAATCCTCTGATGCGGAGCGGGGTGTGTGTGTGTGTGTGTATGTATGTGTGTGTGTGTATATGTGTGTGTGTGTATATATATATATATATATATATATATATATATTTGTTTGCACCACTGCTCAGTCAGGGTGGAGGCTGAGGGCCAAGCTAGATGGGACAATGGAGAACCATGGGTGCTTCCAGGCAGAGGGGGGTCGTACTGCTAACCATTAGAAGGTATTGTGCAGCTTTTCTGTCTTTTCTTTCTTACTGGATTTTTCGTGATAAGAGAGAAGATGGAGGAAGTAGCAGGAAAACATGGGAGAATTACAAGTGGAAGATTATGGGCTTTTCTACATGAGGCATTTATCATGCACTTGTCATTTCCTGGTTGTTTACAGGTACAAAATTGGTGACCCTCCAATTTTGCTTCTGTGCCTAACCAGTACTGTCAGCAAGTTTTTTTAGAGCAAGGAAAATGCGGCATTTAATTGTGAAAGCGAAGGAAAGCGCAATATTCTCTTGTGTATTTGTGCTCTTCTACCACAGCACAGTGTCACCTAGAGTTTATGTAGCAGGAAAGCAGGAAAGGAACCGCTGCTCGTGTAGCGCTCAGATCTCAGTTCTGCAACAAAAACCAAATGTAGATACAGCGGATTGATAGCCTTGTGTAGAAAAGCTCAATATCTTCTGGACACCCCTGCCCCCGCCCCAGTAGAATGGCACCATAATAGCCTTGCCTGGAAGCACCACAGGTTTGTTGCAGGATGTAAGGATTGAGGATAACATTTGTCTCCTCCCTCCCAGCTGTGCTTTAAATCCTCTCCTGCACTGTACAGATTCAACACAATTTGCATAGGGTCTTGCCATGTCAAAACTAGTTTTCAGCCTAATACAGGCACAACAGGAAAAAGGAAAACCTATATAGATTTTCCTATATAGGTGATGATCACCGAATATACAACAAAAGGTATATAAAATATATCAGCCTATTACCAAAAAGTATGTAACACAAAAAGATAGAAATGTAAACCTAAGGGTAGTATCCAATGTTAGTCCTACGTAGAGTAGACCTACTGAAATGAATGAGGCTTAAGTTAGTCACAAGCAAAATTAAGTCTCATTCATTTCAATGGGTCTATTTTATGTAGGACTAACTTTGGATACTACCCTCACACTCCAATGCGCAAGGAGGCTCCCACTGTCACAAATCAAACATCTCAGTTCAATGTATGCTATTACTTTAAACTTATTACATGCAAAATAAATCAGTATTGTTCGTTTTTGTTTTCAAAATTTACTTCGTAATTTTGCATTTTGTAAGGAAAGCAAACTGTTATTCCCACCCACCCCTCCCTAGGTCACTTTCAATGTGACTTTAAGCCTATCTGCTTGTGAGAAGAGTGGAAGGAATATCATCATAAAGCCTTTGGGTTTGAATGAAGCTCTGGAAATTGATATCCAGCCAGAATGTAGCTGCAATTGTCAGAAGGAAGCAGAGGTGAACAGCTCCAAGTGCAACAACGGGAATGGTTCTTTCGAGTGTGGCGTGTGTGCTTGCAACCCTGGCTACATGGGTCCTCATTGTGAATGTGGTGAAAAAGACTCACTGAGTGCAGATTCCTGTAAAAGTTACCCGGAGTTATCTTCTTGCAGTGGAAGAGGTGACTGTTATTGTGGACAGTGTATTTGCCACCTGTCAGCTTATGGAAATATTTATGGGCCAAACTGTGAATGTGACAATTTCTCTTGTGTGAGATTTAGAGGACTGCTGTGTGGAGGTAGGTCCACCTTAAATTGTAATCTGTTGTTGTTGTTTTTAAAAATCACATAATAAAATTATAGAAAACAAACTGGGAATAGCATACCAAAGAATTATATGCTAGGGGTGCCATTTAAAAACTTAATTAAGGGCCAATCCTATGTATGTTTAGACAGAAAAAGCCCCCATGCTGGCTAAGGAATGCTGGGAGTTGTAGGACTTTTTCTATCTAAAGATGCATAGGACTGGCCCTAAGTCCTTTTCCTTTGCTGCCCCTCAGTTGTGGAATGATCTGCTGGTGGAAATATGCCTGCTGACCTCTTCGAAGGTTTTTAAGTGGGTATTAAAGACTCTATTATTCTAGCAGGCATTCCCTTTTTAGAATTCCCTCTTTGTTGACTCACTGTTTCTATGCTGTATTGTTTTCATTCTTGGGTGTTTTGTTAAATTGTTTTTAACTTTGTACACCACCTACAGTATTTTGTATATAGGCAGGTTATAAATTGAATAAATAATAAGAATTAATAATTTTAAAAGTCTGTGTAAAATTGTAATGCAAAAAAGAGGGAAAAAGCAAGTATTTCATTTTAATCTGTTATTCACCATCTTAACACTGATGTACATCCCAGATGGGGCTCCTGTCATGCTCTCTACCAATAATATTTTTTCTTTCTCAAATATTTTTTGTATAATATTGACCTGGGAGTTGTGTGAAACAACAAAAGCTAGTTCACTGCTTTGTGATTTTAGTTGGTCCTAAAAAGTACTGTGATTCTGTACCTGTCAATTTATTTAAATTATATAACCTCTTGAAAAAATAACTTTAAAACTTCATAGCTGATCACTGAGGCGTTACAGAGATTAGGAGAGAAAGGTAACGATAAAGATCTGAGGGTTGAATGAATTATTTTGGGCATTGAAATCTTGGAATGGTATCGGATAGAAATCAAAAGAATAACTAACTCCCATGATTTTTCTCAGGCAATGGAGACTGTGACTGTAGTCAATGCCTCTGCCACAATGGCTGGACAGGTGAATACTGTAACTGTAGCACTGAGACTGATAGTTGCATTTCTGAAGATGGCACAATCTGCAGTGGGAGAGGCAAATGCATTTGTGGGAAATGTGTGTGCGCAAATCCTGGGGTTTCAGGTAGCACCTGTGAAAAATACCTTACCTATAGTGATCCTTGCAGTTCTAAACGGTAAGTTAATATTCTTATGTATGCTTAGAAACGTCTGTTTCTGTCACATGTCTAAAAGTACAGTAATATTTCAGAGGTGAGTTTTGTTTGCCACACTTGCTGGTTTTTACGCACTTCTGATGCAGTTAAATTCTAAGATGTTTTTGTCACTTTCACGTGCTATCTGTATTAACGGTATATATCTTGTACCATTTCTTTTATGTCTCTGATCACTTCCTGGTGTGGGTCAGGCTAACAGAGACCTTTCTGCTCTACCGGGGTGGTGGATCTATGAGGCTGGTCTACCCCTGGGACGCTAATGAGATCTGAGCAAGTCCTGTAAGATTGGTCAGTGTTATTACCCTCATATTGCCGATGGCATGCTGAGGCTGAGAGAAAGTTGATATCCTAAAGGAAGGGCAGGCAGAGCACAGATTGGGATTGACTGGTAGATGTCTAGGTGGTTTGCAGGAGATCTCCAAGACTTTAAGCAGAGCAAGGGAATATTAATACAACAGCAGCAGCAGGAGCAACAAATCTTGGCCTTAGGATGACCTGGTCTCCTACTTTAAAGAGGACAGTCCTCTTTTTGAAGGGCTGTCAGAGGACAGTCCTCTGTTTGGTGAGCTGCCCAGTCCAAGTCTGGTTTAAAGTCAAAGAACCATAAGAAAGGAGAGCAGGTGCCTTAAAGTTGCCCATCAAGAGTTGACACCTGGACAGCAGATCGAGCAAGCACACAGGTCATCTGGTCAGCCTTCCTTACTATGGTAAGATGTATTGTCTTTCTATTTAAATTATAGTTCATTATTTCTAAATTTGCATGTGTTCATATAGATTGGCATATGCATATATTATGCATATTGGTATTCTCTTTTGTCCTCTTTTTGGGTGATATGCATTTCAAAAAAAGTGGAAATGTTAAGTGGCCACCCTACTTGTGCTAATTGCTTATCTCTCAGCCTTAGTGTTCCTCAACTGTAAAACAGGAGTACTAATTGGTTGCTTTTGACAGTTCTGCTGGCCAGTTTTAGAGTGATATGTTAGAATCCCTGTTTTATGGTAATTCACATATAGATAGGGTGGACACTTACTGCCGAAACAGAGGGCATGCATCATCAAAAAAGAGGACAAAGGAGGGCAATGATTTGTATAAAATGTGCATATATTAATTCATGCATATAGATGAAAATTTAAAAATTATTAATTCAATAGAAATAGAAATACAATTCATGTCACCGTGACCAGGTGACCTTTGTGCCTGCTCAGTGTGTTTTCCAAGTGCTATCTGTCAATGGGCAATGTCAAGGCACCCTGCTTTCCATCTTTATGGTTCTTTATCTTTAAACCCAATTTGGACTGGGCAGCCTTTCAAATAAAGCATGCCTTCAAATAGAGGACTGCCCTCTGTAAAGTAGGTCACAAGTCTGACATCTAGAGCATCTAGAGCCACGGCAGGGCTAAGGTTTAAATTGGGGGACTTCCTGATTCATAGTTCAGTCTCCTAACCAATTGCTACATCAGCTCTTAGAAAAAATCATATTTATTTATTTATTTACATCTGTATACCACTCCCCATCTAAACAGATTCTGGAGCAGTGAACAACAAGAGACAAAATGAACAAAAGATAAGAAGAGTGAAACATGATATTAAAATTATTCTTTAAAAAAACAGAATGCCAATAAAACCGAGGCTGATCAACCAAGGAAGGCTTCCTGGAAAAGAGCTGTTTTCAGGAGGCACCAAAAACAACCCAGTGTTGGCACCTGCCTGACTTCCAGAGACAGGGAGTTCCCTAGGAAGGGAGCCACCACACTGAAGGCTCTTCTCCGGGTGGACTCCAGTCGGGCCATAGGTTCATGCGGAACCACCAGGAGCAAGTCCACTTGCCAACAACAAAATAATCAAAAAAGGGCAGCTCACCATCTTAAAAGCATTTGCATTTCAAATTCTGAGTTAAAAATAACAAGATGCAAATGTTGCCTCAAATGTCTAATTTAAAAATCTGGACTGCGGAATTGGAAAATTTGCCAAATATATTTGCAGCTATTTGTTTCAGCTCTAGCTGCAAGGAAGGAGCTGATAACTGTCTGTGACAGAATGCAATTGTACATTCTTGTACATCAACTGTACATCTTGTACAACAATTGTACATCAGCAAATGTACATCAAGCAGACAAATGTAAATGAATGATTTTGGATATTTACAAAGGGCACAGTCTTATGAGTTGTGCTCTCGTGAGGTAGAAGCCTTGCAACTTGCGGGGTTGGTGAGCAACAGAGGTGATGTTTTGCATTATTCTTTAGACGGGCCTCTGAGCTGAGCCCATCTGGAGAGGGCATGTCGGTGGGGGCAGAACTGGGGATGGAAAGACCATAGGATTCCTCATATCCTGGCCTCACCTCCCCCTTCCTCACCCACTAGCATGCCCCCTTTCTGAGCTCTCCAAGGATGCTTTTACGACCTCAGAAAGTAGCGGCCATGTTTCTTTCTGTGGCAGCTCTGAGAGGGAGGGGGCTGGGGGGAGGGATTGGATGCCGGAGTCTCCTTTTCCAGGTCATGACAGCGTCTACAGCTTTGGAGAGGAGACTCCAAAGAATCCTGTGGTCCCTGGGACTCTCTCCCAGGTCCATAGGATTGCTCTCCCCATTGCTAAAAATTAGCCAATACTGCTGCAATGCCATGGTCTGGCTTGTCATGTCACAGATCGTGATGTTTTTCAGGCGAAGTAGTTCCTTGGGCCACAAATGAAATACACGTTTGCTGCACAATTGCTCATAGGACCAAGCTGCACTCCTTGTTAGTTAAAATTATTGTTAGATTAGTCATTTTTTTCTGGTAGGTTGCATGAAATTAACTTTTACATTAATGTCATTAATTATTTTCTTCAACCAGGAAGCTCAAACCTGGCTCCAATCTCAGTTGAATCATTAGTAACCTTTCTACAAACTTCTGTGGGTGTTAGATTGATTCAGAGATTCTTTTTTCTATTATTTGTGCTTAAAGGTTTTAGCCATTGTACAGTGAATTAATTTAAGCTATTTCTAAATCACTTAATCAACAAACCCAGTTTATTTTAACTAATATATACATGAGTGCCTCCTAAGATATGTGAGTAATATCCTAGCGACTTCTGTTAAGAGAACCAAACAAGACTTATTTTTCTTTCTTTTTAATTGAAATGTTATACTTGGGGAAAACACCTGTTAGGTATTCAGAAGGGTATCCAGTAGCAAAAGAGGACAAGGCTCCTGCACTTTTAATAGTTGTGTAGAGCCAGGGTGGACAGAAGGTAGATTGGAATCTACTAGTACAGTCTTCCCCAACTTGGTGCCCCGCAGATGTTTTGGACTACAACTGCCATCATTCCTGACCATTGGCCATGTAAGCTAGGCCTGATGGGAGTTGAAGTCCAAAACATCTGGAGGGTGCCAGATTGGGGAAGTCTGTCCTAGTAGATCTCTGGGTGATTTGCAGATGACTTTTCAATCTAACAATAGCAACAACCAAAAAGCTTTTTTCCTCCTAATTTAGATTGCTGAAAAAGAATGATTGGGGGGGAAACCAGGAGTGGATTTTTCTGTGAAGGGACTTGTGAACTTGGTTCTGGTATTAATCACAAATTTCTGGGCTGGGCATGTGCTCAAAGACATCCTGTCCCTTAATTCTTAGTGCATGTCCACCCACCTGAGCCACTATTTTGCATTTATTAACTTACTTACTTACAGCATTTCTATACCACTCCACATCTAAACAGATTCCAGAGCAATAAAAGATAAAAAGGATAACAGAAATAAAACACTGTATTAAAATTTTTTATTTTTAAAAACAGAGTACCGATAAAAAGCGTGGCTGGTCAGTCAAGGAAGGCTTCCTGGAATAAAGCTGTTTTCTGGAGGCCCTGGAAGCAGCACAGTGTTGGCGCCTGCCTAACTTCCAAGGGCAGGGAGTTCCAAAGAAAGGGGGCCACCACACTGAAGGTTCTTCCAGGTGAACTCCAATGAGGCCATAGGTCCATGCGGAACCACCAGGAGCATGCCTTCTGATGACCTCAGTGACTGGGCAGGTGGATAGGGGAGAAGGCGCTCTCTCAGGTATCCTGGTCCCAAGTTGTTTAGGGCTTTGTACACTAGTACCAAAACCTTAAACTTGGCCTAGTAGTGAATAGTCAGCCAGTGCAGTTCCCTCAGCAAAGGAGTTGCATGCTGAAAAGGGGCAGCTCCTAACAACAGCTGAGCTGCTGCATTCTGTACTAGCTCCAGCTTCCAAAGCAACCTTAAGGGCAGCCCCACATAGAGCGCATTGCAGTAATCCTGTCTTGAGGTTACTAGCGCCTCTACCACTGTGGCCAAGCTATCCCTCTCCAGGAGAGGCCGTAGCTGCCGAAACAGCCAAAGCTAGTAGAAGGCATATGGCTAGTTTTGTATGTGGTTCCGGTTGGTGGATCCAAGGGTTCCTTTTTTAAAAAAACAAGGCATATTCTACAAGCGTGAAGTCTGCACACCACTGGGGTAGAAGAGGGAATTTCAGCAGGTGTCACTTGTCACGCAAGCCGCACCTGCTGAAATTTCCTCTTCTACACAACTATTAAAGGTTCTGGAGCCCTGTCTTCTTTTGCATCTGGCCACCCTGGTACCCTGGTTTGATGCTGAATATAGTCTAAAGTCATAGGCCATGACCCCACGCAAAGTCAGGTGCACTTAAGTCCCTTTGATTTAATGGGGTTAAAGTGGGCGTAATTGTGAACTAGATTGTATCTACAGCCTTTATCTATATATAAAGTATATTGTGTTTGTTTTCTTATGGCCACTGGTTATATTTTAGTTATGTTGTATATTTATATTTTATATTATGGTTTTAATCTTGTACACTGCCTGGATGTTTTACATGACAGGTGGTATAAAATATTTTAAAATCAATAAAGTAAAATGAATCTATATACAAAGTAGATTTGGGGAGACGGATACCCTGCTTCCTCTATAATAACCTTCTGTTCTGTAACAGTCTGTATAAATATGGTAATAATGTAAAAACATAATGGCAATTAGTGTGTGTGTGTGTGTGTGTGTTAACTGAAGCTAGATATGCAGAACCACATGCATGAATAATGTTGTCCTGTTCTGTTTTATATCTTATTTATTTATTTATTTATTTATTGAGATTTATTAGCCGCTCATCTGGCCGGCTGCCAGCCACTCTAGGCAGCATACAATACAAGTAACAACAAATGTGCATAATCAACGGAACAAAACAACATTGCTAAAAAAAAACAAAACCCTAACCCACCCTAAACGCCCACCTGAACAGCCAGGTTTTCAAAGCCCGGTGGAAGCTCATCAAAGAGGGGGCATGGCAAGGTCACTAGGGAGGGAATTCCACAGAGTGGGGGCCACCACAGAAAGGACCCTCTCCCTAGTTCTCACCAGCCTAGCTGTCCTGAATGCTTGAAGGGAAAGAAAGTTGAGGGAGTACTTTAACCATGCAACATTTATTCTGTTTTTAAATGCAGTACATATAAAATTACTGAGAACTACTTATTGAGCCCCACAGACCTTTTGTAAGATACTTTTTCAGATGACTGCATATATATTTCCTTTTGTTCCTGATGCCTTGCAAGTGATAGAGACTGAGGAGTTGTTGAATCATTTTTCTCAGGAGCTGCGTGGAATGTTACTTAGCTTCTCATGATCAGTCACAGGAAGATTGCATTGAAAACTGTAAACTGGTTGGTGCAACTGTCAGTAGCGAAGAAGGTCTGTTCCTTTATTTAATTTCTTTCTTTGGCATTATTAGTTGTGGCATTAGGGCTAATTACGTGCTGTTGCTTGTATTATTCAAGTCATGTTATTGTTTGATAGCAGCCCTCACAACCTGGTGCCTTCCAGATGTGTTGACCACAACTCGTATTATCCCCAGCAAGCATGCTGTGGATGATAGGTATTGTAGTCACCACATCTGGAAATAACCTGGTTGAGGAAGGCTGTTTTATTGGGTTTTATGTTTTTAATTGTTAATCTGGATTTGACTGTTTTAGGCTGCAATCCTATACATACTTAACTGGGTGTAAATCACGGTGGCACTTACTTCTGAGTAGACATGAATAGCATTGCACTGCTGTTTTATTGTGCCTTGCTCTGAGCATTAGTTTTGGTCTAGATTAAATGACTCATACATCTTATAAACAAATAATAGAAATGTAATCTTTTGAACATTGGATAATTTGTTGTTCAGTCATTCAGTCGCGTCCGACTCTTCGTGACCCCATGGACCATAGCACGCCAGGCCTTCCTGTCCTGCGCTCTCTCCCAGAGTGTGCTCAAGTTCATATTCATTGCATCGGAGATGCTATCTAGCCATCTCATCCTCTGTCGTCCCCTTCTCCTTTTGCCTTCAGTCTTTCCCAGCATCAGGGTCGTTTCCAGAGAGTTTTCTCTTCGCATTAGGTGGCCAAAATATTTGAGCTTCAGCTTCAGTATCTGTCCTTCCAATAAGCAGTCAGGGTTGATTTCCATTAGGATGGACAGATTTGACCTCCTTGCAGTCCAGGGGACTCGTAAGAGTCTTCTCCAGCACCACAGTTCGAAAGCATCAATTCTTCGGCGCTCAGCCTTCCTTATAGTCCAGCTCTCACAGCCATACGTTGCTACTGGGAAAACCATAGCTTTGATTAGACGGACCTTTGTCAGCAAGGTGATGTCTCTGCTTCTTACTATGCTGTCTAGGTTGGCCATAGCTTTCCTCCCAAGGAGCAAGCGTCTTTTAATTTCATGACTACAGTCACTGTCTGCGGTGATCTTGGAGCCCAAGAAAGTAAAATCTGTTACTGCTTCCATTTCTTCCCCTTCTATATGCCAGGAAGTGATGGGGCCAGATGCCATGATCTTAGTTTTTTTAATGTTGAGTTTCAAACCAGCTTTTGCACTCTCCTCTTTCACCCTCAACAAGAGGCTCTTTAGATCCTCTTCGCTTTCTGCCATTAGGGTGGTATCATCTGCATATCGGAGGTTGTTGATAATTCTCCCAGCAATCTTAATTCCGACCTGTGATTCATCCAACCCGGCATTTCTCATGATGTACTCTGCATATAAATTAAATAAGTAGGGCGACAATACGCAGCCTTGTCGTACTCCTTTCCCAATTTTGAACCACTCGGTTGTTCCATGTCTGGTTCTTACTGTTGCTTCTTGACCCTCGTACAGGTTTCTCAGGAGACAGGTAAGATGGTCTGGTACTCCCATCACTTTCAGAATTTGCCACAGTTTGTTGTGATCCACACAATCAAAGGCTTTAGCGTAGTCAATGAAGCAGAAATAGACGTTTTTCTGGAATTCTCTTGCTTTCTCCATGATCCAGCGAATGTTGGCGATTTGATCTCTAGTTTCTCTGCCTCTTCTAAACCCAGCTTGTACTTCCGGTAGTTCTCGGTTCGCATACTGCTGAAGCCTAGCTTGTAGGATTTTGAGCATCACCTTGCTGGCATGTGAAATGAGCGCAATTGTGCGGTAGTTTGAACACTCTTTGGCGTTGCCCTTCTTTGGAATTGGAATGTAAACTGACCTTTTCCAGTCTTGCGGCCATTGTTGAGTGTTCCAAATTTGTTGGCATATTGAATGCAGCACTTTAACAGCATCATCTTTTAGGATTTTAAATAGCTCAGCTGGAATACTGTCATTTCTGCTAGCTTTGTTGTTACTAATGCTTCCTAAGGCCCACTTGACTTCACTCTCGAGGATGTCCGGCTCAAGTTCAGTGACTGCACTATCATGGCTATCAGGGACATTATGATCTTTCCTGTATAGTTCTTCAGTGTATTCTTTCCATCTCTTCTTAATCTCATCTGCTTCTGTTAGGTCCCTGCCTTCTTTGTCCTTTATCATGCCCATCTTTGCACAAAACGTTCCCTTGAGATCTCCAATTTTCTTGAAGAGATCTCTAGTCTTTCCCATTCTGTTGTTTTCCTCGATTTCTTTGCATTGTTCATTTAAGAAGGCCTTCTTGTCTCTCCTTGCTATTCTCTGGAACTCTGCATTCAGTTGGATATATCTTCCCATTTCTCCCTTGCTTTTCGCTTCCCTTCTTTCCTCAGCTATTTGTAAAGCCTCATCAGACAGCCACTTGGCTTTCTTGCATTTCTTTTTCTTTGGGATGGATTGAGTTGCTGCCTCCTGAACAATGTTACGGACCTTCGTCCATAGTTCCTCAGGCACTCTGTCTATCAGGTCTAATCCCTGAAATCTATTCCTCACCTCCACTGTATATTCATAAGGGATATGATTTAGGTCATACCTGAATGGTTTGGTGGTTTTCCCTACATTCTTCAATTTAAGCCGAAATTTTGCAAGAAGCAGCTCATGATCTGAGCCACAGTCAGCTCCAGGTCTTGTTTTTACTGACTGTATAGAGCTTCTCCATCTTTGACTGCAAAGGACATAATCAATCTGATTTCGATATTGACCATCTGGTGATGTCCATGTGTAGAGTTGTCTCTTGTGCTGTTGGAAAAGAGTGTTTGCTATGATCAGCATGTTCTCTTGGCAAAACTCTATTAGCTTTTGTCCTGCTTCATTTTGTACACCAAGGCCATGCCTGTCTGTTATCCCGGTGATTTCTTGACTTCTTACTTTAGCATTCCAATCCCCTATGATGAAGAGGACATCTTTTTTTGGTGTTAGTTCTAGAAGGTGTTGTAGGTCTTCATAGAACCGATCAACCTCAGCTTCTTCGGCCTCAGTGGTTGGGGCATAGACTTGAATTACTGTGAAGTTGAATGGTTTGCCTTGGGTTCGTACTGAGATCATTCTATCATTTTTAAGATTGTACCCCAGTACTGCTTTTCCCACCCTTTTGTTGACTATGAGTGCTACTCCATTTCTTCTAAGGGATTCTTGCCCACAATAGTAGATATGATGGTCACCTGAATTAAATTCGCCCATGCCTGTCCATTTTAGTTTGCTGATTCCCAAGATGTCAATGTTCAATCTTGCCATCTCATGTTTGACCACCACCAGCTTACCTTGATTCATTGATCTTACATTCCAGGTTCCTAAACAATACTGTTCTTTACAGCATCGGATTTTCTTTTCACCACCAGACACATCCACAGCTGAGTGTCCTTTCGGCTTTGGCCCAGCCGCTTCACTCTTTCTGGCGCTACTTGGAAATACCCTCTGCTCTTCCCCAGTAGTATGTTGGACCCCTTCCGTCCTGAGCGGCTAATCTTCCGGCGTCATCTCTTTTAGCCTTGTGATACATTCCATGGGGTTTTCTTGGCAAGAATACTGGAGTGGGTTGCCATTTCCTTCTCCAGTGGATAATACATTGGTCATATACGCGGTGTTCTAGCTAACTAGTTTACATGGCAATCCCTTACATGTCTACTATGATAGAGATCCCATTGACTTCAGTGGGGCTTACTCCCAGGAAAGTGGGTAAAGAGTTGTAGCCTTACTGAGCAATGTGTAATTCCCCGACTACCTTTATGCTATAAAATCCGTTATGCTGAAAACAGAACCAATTATCTCATTCTACAGCAATTTGAATGAATGTGAATGGTGAGGAAAAGAATAAATGTTTCAGGGCTTTGTTTAAAAATAAATAAATCTTAGAATACATGAGCATCCTAGGCTGATACTAGGTGCCACAGGCCTCACATCAACCCACAAGGCTTTATTTTCACATTTTAAACACTAAATGGTTTCCACAGGAGCATATGATTAGCCAGAGCCCCTCTGGATACAAAGTCACATAAATAAGAAATAAAAGAAAAAAAGAGCAATTTTTCATTCCTCTGGTTATCTTATTTTATTTTATGGTTTTATTTTATTTATTAACCACATTTCTATACTGCCCAATACCTCAAGCCCTCTGGATGGTTCACAAAATAGTTATTTCTTAGGGTGCAATCCTATGCATGTTTAGACAGAAAAAAGCCTACAACTTCCCATGCTGGCTGAGGAATGCTGAGAGTTTAGGACTGTTTCCTGTGTAAACATGCATAGTATTTGCACCCTTACTTATTTACTTACTTACTTGTACTTTGAAACTACCCAATAAGCAAAATATTCTGGGCAATGCACAATGCATTAAAAAAAAGATAAAATACAAACATTAAAACAAGTAATAAAAACAGTACAGAATAAAACCAAGAATAGAGGTTAGAACCATAAAATGCTAGAGTATAACAATAAAAGCTAAAACAAATTAAAATAGCCACAGAATACAATCAAAGTAAACCAACAGCAAAGGACAACAGCACTGCAACGATCTAAAAAGCACTAACACAGGGTTGCTGTTGTTTTTTAATGAAGGACTAAAAAGTCTGGGAGAATAAAAGGGTCTTCACCTGGTGCTGAACAGAATACACGTTCTGTATCACAATGATGGTGCGAGAAGAGTCACCCCGGCCCCGTCTACACAGAGATGCTTTCCAACGTGATTCAGTTTAAAACTGTGGTTTCATCAAAACGGATTTGCTCCTCCCATGGCACATGCAGCCAACTAAAGTGTTGTATACAAAAAAAAAAGAACCACTTTTGCGTGGCAGGCTGCATGAGAAAAGGCATTAGTTCAGGCATACGTGGGTGGAGTCTCACGGCATCAACAAGCTTCCTTTAAAAAAAAAAAGTCATTAAACATATGTGAAGGTCTGTTCTTCTGGAAAAGAGAGTAGACATGTTTAGTGGACTGTTTTCAGAACGGAAGTAGAGATTTCAAAAGAACAAAAGTCATCTCACAGCCACATGCTGACTTTAAGGCTCTTTGGGGGAAAAACAAAGCATGATCATGCACAGGTCTGTTCCTCCAGAGTTTCCCTTCCTCTTATCAGCTTTGCACTGCCCCGCTCCCCCCCCCCGCCCCAGTGCCGAGGCCAGTTCCGCTAGCTGAGGTCACACAGACTCCGAATCCTCACTGAAGCCGGCACAACAGGAAAATCCATCACAAAACGACTTTGCAAAATTACAAGTTCTACGGCATGAAAACCCACAGTTGCTGCGGAGAGGGGAGAATGACATGTGCCCTGACAGTGTGTGAGGTGCAGTAGCACCGGAGTAAATCCCCTATATAGATGGCGCCTAGGACACCACTACTGAAAAGGCCTTCTTCCTAGTGGCTACCCAACTGAACTCCCTAGCGGGTCAGCCAGGCAAGGGCCTCTGAAGATCTTAGGGTGTGGGAAAGTATATACAAGAGGAAGAGGCTGTCCCACTTCCATGCCCACAGCCTTCCTTAATTTCTCATGGACTCAAGGCTCTTCCAGATATCCCATGGTTCCAGTCTGGCGCTGTAGTGCCCAAGTGACAAGTGCCTTTTCCTTTTATGTCATGAAGCCACTGCATTTACCGGGAGGGTGCACGGAGATCCAAGTACTACTTCTGCTAAAGAGTAGCTTTGCTAAGGTGGCCCTATGGTATCTTCTTAGAAACTGCTCCCTCCATTGTACTTGCAATAGGTGGGTATACTGAGAAATGTTTAGTGGGTGCCTTCTAAATTAGACATTTTTCCCGCTATTGAGAATCTGTAACAACTCCCAAAGCATTTCATGTTCTACAGACTAAATTCTTCCCCCAAAAGCTAATGTAATAATATCACTGAAGTCAATAAGCACTCCCACTGGGAGAACTGGCTGACCAAGAAATGCACCTTCTCTAAATGGAGTAGGGAAAAGAAGGGTTTTTCTTTTCATCTACTATACAAAGTTATCTGTTAACAACTCTACTCCCAATGGCAACAGAGATGAAGACCAGACATAACTGTAGTTCTTGAAATCAAATAAGACCATCAAGGTTGCTATCAACACTCCACAGACATGACCTCACTTTTAGATCAGACAGATATAATAATTAAGTCAAAAACCCAAATTAGGTGTTTTTAGTTGATCCTCATCTTGAAGTCGGTTGCCCCAAATTGATGAGAGCATATCAAAGGCTTCACAAATGAAAACAATCCTGGGATGCTTATATTCTCTTCCAACAACAGAAAAGTATAAATAAAAAGTGAAGCAATGTATTTCTTGGGAGCCTGAGAATACTCAGGTGAAGGAGAGGAAAGCAACTCTCCCAAGTGTAAAATGATCCCTATGTATGTGGACGTTCATGCACAGGGGATTTCTTTTGTATACTTCTTTTTAAAAGCAGTATTTTGATAGGCTGATTCAAGTACATTAGTTTCTAATTCATAAATAGAAAAAACAAGTGGGAATCTGAATGCAGAGGGAGAAGAGAGCAGGTGGGCCAAAGAACTTAGTCTCTTCCCCCAGAGACTGCTGCAAGAAGGAAGGGAAGGCTTAGTGCAGGGGTATCAAACTTTTTTCAGATCAGGGTCCAAATTCAGTTTCAAAGAAGCTCTCAGGAGCCACATTCCACTTGTGGGTGGGGCTGAAGGCAAACTGTGTGGAGTTACCAACATATTTCGACTTAAAGTAACTTGTACTGCCAGTAACTAAGCCTTAGGAGAGGCATTTCAGTCTTTCAGGATGGAAGAAAACTGAGCAAAACCCTGGAAACCTCCAAACAATCAGTGGTAAAGGAGGCATGGCCATCTCAGGAATTCCAGAAGGCCATATTGAGACCCCAAGTGGGGCCAGATTTGGCCTGCACGTCTGAGGTTCAACACCCTGGCTTAGCGGATCACTGGGTGGGCAGGAGCCAGCAGGTACAATGGCTTGGGATCTGGCACTATGGCCCAAGTGCTTTCAGATAAGATGACAACCTCCCCAGAATCAACCTGCTTGTTCAGTGACCATTTTGGATCCACTAAAAAGGCTGATCTGGTTCAGCCCTTTTCCCAGAGAAATGTCATTTTCAAGAACCCATCTGGCAAAGTCCTCCAAAAATACACTGGGGCATTTAAGCTTTGAGAAATTATAATGTGAATAGCTTTGGTGAAATCTTGTCTAGTCAAAATATATAATACAAGGAATAAGAGCACTAACATACCTGAAAGACGATATTTTCTGAGGGCAAAGTGTTTGTATAATATTACAGTTCACAAACGCTTTACTTGGAATTACCCCAATGTGGTACTTTTTCCTAGGGTGGCTATAGATTTCAGAGGAACTTCAATAAGGGTTACTATTACTATTTTTAAAAAGCAGTTTGTCAATTGTAGACAAGACATTGTGCTTCTGGTATTGTTGGCATTAGAGCCTGCAGTTTGAGATTCCATTCTTCTTTCTTTTTGTAGTCTTGTCACATTTCCCAAACACATACTGCATTCCTTCTAGGGCCTCTTGAATGAGCATCAAAGGTTTCCCTATTTGAGAAAATTAAGGTGAAAACATTACTTGCAGAACTGGGAAGATCTTAGGTTCATCTTAGGGTTCTTTTTCATCCACATTTCACTGAATAGCATTAGACTTATCCAGCAGCTTCAAGTATTTTTCTTATGATTCCCATTTAATCGTTCTGACAATGCATGTCACGTTAATTTTTATAACAGCATTCTGGAAGCAATAAATGGCATCCCCTTTGAAAAGGATCAGTATCCTTTTGGTACGAGAATATGCTGCACATTGAAACACAGTCTAGACATAATAGCAGGAGCAAAAAGACAAAGAGAACATATTGTTTACTTTGTACTGTAAGCAGGGCTATTATATTCCCTTAGATAGCTATGGCAACTCCCTTGGAAGTATTTCCAATTCACTGAATTTCAAATTACAGCAGACTTGATGGGTGCTCTTGATGGTCAACACAGATTGACAACACCTGGACCTTCTCATCTGAAACCTAAGTGCAAAATGTAACAAAACCTACGAGGGTAAAAACCTTTTAGTGGTAGAAGTATTGTGTTAAATTCTTCTAGAAATTTTAGCTTTCTTCCTTCCTTTCGTGCATGTTGAACATGGCCTGATGTTATAAATCTTTCAGCCCTCATAGAAACCGCTTGATGAATTGGTCTTGACTTGAAAAATGGGTTTTCCCTCCTTCACAGATATCATGGAAGATAAATTTGTTCCTTGTTTGTTACGAGGAGAAAATGAATGCGTTATCACATTTCTCATGGCAACTGATGAACAGGGAAAAACAACCCTTCACAGCATAAAGCAAAAAGGTAAGGTGCTTGGGCTTGGTAAATCACTTATATACACTGCGAATATGTCCGCATTTTTAAAGAAGGCATTGGCTTGAATCCTGAGAAGAGGAAGGACCAGGGCTGGAGTCAAGGCTGGTTGGTTACCCGCCATGGGCCCACACCCCAGCAAGGACCCTCTGACAAGAGCCCCCTGGAGTCGCTCCTCTCTTCGTCATTACAACTTGCTTGTTCACCTGCCTCTCACTCTGGCCCAGACAACAGTGGTGAGGAGAAAAGAGGAGCAGTAGATGCCACTGCCTGCTTGCTCACTGGGTCTCTGCTTGTCAAGCAAGGAAATTATCGCAATGATGAGGAGCAATAGCAGCTGGTGACAATGGTGGTGAGAAGGTAGACTCACTGAGGGAGGGGGCCCATGGAGGTGTCCTTGCTCAAGGGCCCTCTAAACTCTGGAGTGGGCAGTGGAAAGGACACCCACAGAAGGAAACATCCCCATTCCCTCCTCTTCCCTGCAGTCCCCTACACCCTGTGAAAACCCTCTCCAGAGGGTGAGGAGACTCTCCTGAACAGCAGGGTGGGTGGGGGCTATAAAGGATGGAATTAGCCAAAATTGGATGGAGACACCTTGTGCGAACAGCACCACCCTTGATTTTGGATGGTTTCTCCATCCCACTGCAGCCCCGAATGCCCCATCCCACACAGCTTTTCAAAGGCACAGCAGGCTGCAGGGGGGAGAATGGCATAGGAAAGTGCCCTTCTGCAGACTGCCTTCCGCTTTTGATTCTAAGGGCATTTATACATGAGGCTTTTATTGCGCACTCGTGATTGGTCACTCATGGAAGTTTTCAGGTCTTTTACATGACGTCATCAACTGCCACGGCATCTCGTCTGCTTTCTGACTTTTATCATGGTTTTTAAAAGATCAGGGATAATGCGGTAATAAACATTTATCTGCTTTAATGGCCGTGTGTGATTGCTCAGTTTTGCTATACCATACCGCCATCTAGTGGCTGTATAATGAAACATGTAGAACTTGCAGACAAAGAAAGTCCCCAGAAAAAAAGCCTGTGTCAGTCCATGTAAGAAGCCAATCTTAATCTCACAAAGAATTCAGAAGCAGAAGCCCAGGTAAGTTGTGGGATAAAAAGCCTGGTGTGGAGAAGTCCTCAGCTCCAAGCCAATACGTTTTAGACACTATCCTGCAATGAGCTAGGCATGTGCTCCTAAAATATTTGTTCCTTGTGGTCATTCATAAAAAGCAGTATGGAAAAGAAATGCTGGAGATTATGACCCAGTAGACAATTTTGAGTTTATTTTCAGTTATTGCCATCGGATTCTAGTGATTTACTATAGGTGCTCCAAAAACCTGGCCCATTTATGGTATGGAAGGTGTATAGAACTAAACATTCTATAGCTTCTTTCAAAGTTGGAACTGCACCTGTAACCATTTTCACAGATTTTCCTTCCTTTCTACAGAATGTCCACAACCTGCAAAAATTACAATGATTGTGATGGGTGTTTCGATTGCAGTCGTCCTCACTGGGGTTGTCTTGCTTTGTATGTGGAAATTGTTCATTTCATTTCACGACCGGAAAGAAGTTGCGAAATTTGAAGCAGAGCGATCAAAGGCCAAATGGCAAACAGTATGTAAAAGTTCATAATGGAGGGTTTTTTAAATTATTCTATTGCAAGATGGCAACTGTTGCCATCTATATAGTGGAGATTTTATATTTCAGACAATATCTAAATTGCACAGTAATCCACACCCATGATAGTAGCATTATGGTGGCAATGTATGAGAAGGATCAGTCAGTTCTGGATTTCCAGCATTCAGTGTCAAAAAATAATAATATTAAAAACAGGCTAGGGAATGTTGAGTTCTTTCCTGAAAATGCCTAATGTATATATGAAAAAATATTAATAACTCTATCAATGTGCCCCAGACTGAGCATACAAATATATGTCAATATGGCAAACAGCTGATCCCTTGAAAAATATTTGGAATTTCCTTAAGCGACCACAGCTTGCAGTAATGTTGATGCTCACAGTAGTAAACGTATCTTAGGGCACAATCCTACGGGGATAGGTGGCGTCCTTCAAACTCGGAGGCGACTGCCTATCCAATGCAGGGCAGGAAAAGCATGGAGGGTATCGTCCCCTTTGCATTTCAACCACCCTGCATTCGCGGCTAGACAGCCCATTTTGGCTGTCTAGCCATGGGACCTCAGAGCATGGGAAGCGGCACCTGGGTGACACATACGATGTGTCGTACCGGCATTTCTGACTTCCCCACCCTGACACACCCCAAGGAACACCCCGTTTTTGCCGCTCCGCAATCCTCTTCGGCAGCGTGGGAGGGTGCAGAGGTCAGTTCTCAGGGAACCGGCCTCGGAGAGTGGGCTCTGAGGTTGGCTCCCAGGAACCAACCTATCCAATGGCAGGCTTAATTATTATTTTTTTCCTTTTAAAAAAAATTCTTGGCTGCCTTTCAGAGCAGAAGCCCTCCCAAGGCAGCTCACAGCAATAAAATAATAAAACCTTAAAGCAAGCATTTAATTACAGTCAGGTGTAAATCCTTGTAATATGTTCTTAAAATTTTGTTACAATAAATTGGGAAGTGAGATTAGATGGAGAAGAGTTCTTTGTTTTAAAAAACTTAAGCAGGCAAAGTATATTGCAACATTGTCGTCATTTTCAAAAGAATCTGCAAACATTGAGGCTTCTTTCAGACATCGTTTTCAAATTTTCAGATCGCCATCTTCCTCCAATGGCAGCTTGCTGCATTTTTGTGCTGAGCACTGAGACTGGGAAGCACCTTCCTCAGCACTTAGGACAGAAGCCAAGTGAGCTGCTGATGCAGAAAAGATCATGTGTTTTTTTCCTCCATCCGCAGCTCACTGGGCATTCTCCCACCAAAGTTTACCTTTCAGGTTTACCTTCTTAACTGCAGTTCAGCTTTCTAGCAAAGTTAAAAAAACAAAAAACAAACCCTGGGATGGAGAATAAACAATGGAAAACACAGAAATTAGGGTGGACAATATACTGCAACAGAAACGCAATGGAAACGTGGCCCAATCTCTTTTGTAAGGGGAATAAGAAAGGTATCTTTTGCTCCTTGCCCCCATCTAAGCATTGGCTGGGCTCAGGGTCCCAGGTCAAGGTAGTCAGAATGTGCAGTTGCTGTCATTGGTTGCCAAAGGACGTCTATTTACATTTCTGAATACATTCTTTTAATGTATGTCTATTTAATGTTTAAAACAACCAATCACACTATGGAGAGGACATTCAGCCCCCACAAGCAGCTTGGCCCAGGGCAATCTGATTCCCCAGGCTTACAAGTATGGGGTCTGCCTTACAGCGTCCTTCTCATGCAGGGTGTCCCAGGCTGCTTGTCGTGCTAACTTGCTTCTGGGTAGAAATCAAGGTTTAAAGCCAGCATTTATCAGCAGCACAACCAGGCTAGAGGGTTCAGTAGCCAGGCCACCAGGAACCAGCGGTATGGAAGAGGAATCTGAGATAGAGGTGGCACTTGGTCATCTAGGTCTTCCACCACCCCAAATCCCTGCTCCATCATACCATCCCATCTCTTACCTCTGAGCACCATTTTAGGGACATCCTCCCCTCTCTTTCACTCTCCCTCCCACCCAGAAACATCCTTGCTCATAAACATTCAACACTAAGCAGCACAATGCAACCCTCTTCTGCTATGAAACAGACAACATTAATTCAAAACAATGGCAGATGTAAATCAGGTCAGCCAAGATCCACTAATGAAGGCCAAGGTTGCAGGTTAGGGCAATAAAATAAAATGGGGTCAATAAAGATAAACACACCCTACCCCCTGCTAGTTACTGGTTTAACTATCCACTGAACTTCAGCCCCTGACTCTCACTCAGGGGGACGCCACTCACCACAGCTTCCCCCACCCAGGCTCTCACCCCAGGCCAGGATCACAGGCCTGTCTCTCACATAAGCCTGGCCACCCTTCCCAGATAACAGGAGGTGTGCTCCCATAACTCCTGCCTGCATCCCGGCCAATTCTTATCCGCCTCCTTCTGGTGATGTTCCAACCACAGACGAGGCTCCAGTCTGTTCCCAGCCACAACAATTAGTTCCCGGCTACAGGCAGTCATCAGGCTGTCCACAAAGTCAAAACAAAAAGAGACAACGAAGTGAAAATAAAAGTGGACTTGCTGGCAGACACTAATGAACCAAGTCGGGGCTAGATGTGTGCCTTCAGCCTGTCTCTGCCCTGTTGTTTCTTCTGCATTGCTCCCTCTAGAATCTAGAATGCCTGGGAGAAGAGGAATGCCTTTGGCTGGCTGGTGCCAAAATGATCTATGTCGTATGGTCTATGAGAGAGGTTATCTCTAGTGATGCTAAGCATGGCTTTTTTTAGTTCAAAGAAATAATGCACATATAGAACATATTGATGGGCATGTCAAAACGTGTTCCACCAGAAAGAAACATATTTGTATTCATCTCACATTAAATTGTCATTAATAGGCAGAGCATGTAATTAGTTTATTCTTTGAAGTTCTGGGAAACAGCAATTAGGTGCAGGAGAAATGAGCTACTGGACACCATGGTCCCTGTCAATGGAGTTATGTTGGTTTATAGAGGAGCAAATTTAGTTGCAGGTTATTCTTAACACAAACCAACTAATGCAGTGTACTACTAATGCTACATGAAATGGATCAATGTTTCAATTATGCTTCTGCAGAATAGAACATCTCCTATGCTATAAGAAATACCTGCCCAAACATAACATTTATTTTTACACACCTTTATTAAAGCAGCTTAAACTAAAGGGTCCAGTTTGCAGCTCAATATAAGAACCACTGTGAGTTAAACAACGTAACACACACGCGTACACACACCCCACCACCACCACCACCACCAGTAGAGTAAGTCATTGCTACAAATTGCCACAGGCAACCCAGGATGTGCTATGGCATTAGGATACAGGAACATCAAGGTCAAAAGAACTAATTTTTACATGCTTCCCTCATCAGCGTAGTTCAGCTGAAGATTGGCCTCAAGGTTCAAAATGTGACCCAGGTTCCTGTGTGGGTGGTAAAACTGTGGACAGTATCTAATGGGGATGCTCCACCTCTGGTGGTTCTGTTGCGCTTGCAGGACCCACCACTTGCACAACAGGGCCTTGGCGTCACTAAAAGAAACCCTGGAAACAAACAGAAACACTTGTTTACAGATTGGGACAGGTCAGTGGCACTCCCTTCTGCAAGCTTTGCTGACCTGCCCCATTCCAGAAACAAGCATTTGCACTCATTTCAGTTTATTTTTAGGAATGCAAAAGCCCTGTTGCGCAAGCAGTGGGTCCCACAAGCATATGGGCACGATAGGATATTATCCTACATGGTTTAAACAAAAATGCTACCTTATAGTCATTCATGAACTAGTTATCACTGAAGTAGTATACCTGTGTTTGGGCTGTAACCCCTTAGACTGCAGGTCGAGTTCACAGTACTCAATATTCTTCCATAAAAACAAACAAACAAACAAATAAATAACTTTTGTCATAGAGAACACCTGTTTGACAGAAGGGAAGCCTATCCTTCTAACATTTCTGGAGAGTAATTAATACCTGTAAGATACATTTTTCATTGGTCTTCTTTTACATACTTCTTCCCCAAATACATGAACACAATGCATACTTTACTTCAAATTTGAAGACACAAACTGGAAAAGAGTCAGTCAGTAGATGTGTCTGATCCAATGTTGGTTCCAGATCCCTGGAGATGAAATCAGATCAGTCACCTTTACCAGTTACATCTTCAGTTCCATGGATCAGCCTTGTGGCTTACCAAAGAAGACCAAGAAGTTGACAACCAAACCCAGATATATATTTTTCATATCTGGCAAAATGTGTAGCCAGGTCTGGACTGGGGCTTCAGATATTACCTGGAACAAGTGTGTGTGTGTGTGTGTATATACACACACACACATGCTGATCTTGTTTGCTCAAAACGAATTACTGGCCCCTCACCCTGAACACAAACAAGGCCAGCTCCAGATGTTTTGCTACATGAGGCAAAGGTCAAAATGATTCCTCCACCCCTTCACAATTCCAACTACAGAAGCAAACTGGACTGGCAGTTGAACTTTATGTCAACACTGGCAATGTACAGTTTCCTCCACCATATCTGAGGGCAACAGGCTAGTGTAGGGGTGCGAGGCAGGCCGTGAAGCACATACAGCTCCGTCCTTCACCAGAGGGGCATGGCCGGGGTGTTGCCACTGCTGCCTCCAACATCTGCCGTCTGAGGCAGTTAACTCATTCTCTGCCTGCTCGAACCTCCTAATGTGTTTTTCAACATGTGATTGGTCAAGGAGTCATGCTGACTTGGCACAGTGTGGAAGAACTCTACGCAAATACATAAGTATGCATGTACAGCTCCTGAACTCAGAGCTGGCGGGAGGCATGGCCAGTGTGTGTCTCTATGGCAGGCAGCCAGGATAGCCAATATGACTCCTTCACACTTTAAAATACCATGTGAGGGGGGTTTAAGTGAAGCCCCTAGTGTCCCTGACTGTCAGGCTGTAAGTGTTGAGGCATATGTTCCCCTGAAGACAGATGGTACAATGTCTCCAGCTGTGTCCAGGTAAACAGATGTAAGAATACACCGTGGCCATGTCCGAGGGACCTGCTAGCTGTTCACAGCTTTCCAGAGATTGTCGACAGTGACATTTTATATCAAGGGTGCAGAACCTCTTTCAGTTCGAGGGCCGCATTCCATTTCAGTGACGTTCTCAGGGGCTGCATTCCAGTGCTGTGTGGTGCCAAAGACAAAAGGGGTGGGGCCAAAAATCCCAGGATACTTAGCTTAAAGCTCTTACTGCCAATAGCTAATCCTTAGGAGAGGCATTCAACTTTTTAGAGTGGGGAGAGGGGAAAAATTCACAAAAGCCAGGAAACTACCAAATGATCGGTGATCAGAGGAAAGGGGGCGAGGCATGAGGGAGGGAGTGTGGGCATCTGAGGCACCCCAGAGGGAAGGATTGGGACCCCAGGACGGCTGGATTTGGCCCCTGGGTCTGAGATTCTACACCCCATCTTTATATCATATCTGCCATTTGCTTCAAAAAAACTTCAGTGTAGCTTATCATATTCATAATGGTAAAACTTATACACATGGCAAGAGTGAATAGGACCACAGTGATCCATCTATAGGACAAGTTATTTCTAGAGAAAATAACAATCCTTTGTTTTAGATGTTTAGGTTTTGTAAATTTGCAGACAGCTTCAATTTTTGCCTGTTTGTGTACTTGATCATCAAATAAAATAAGTTATTAATCATACATTGTATCAACTGAATAGTTAGGTTGCATCTGTGTCCATATTATAGTCCTGTTTTAATAAGTATTTTGGGGATTAATAGTATGTGTTTGTGATTATTGTGAAAGACTTCATTTTTAGTGGTTCTTGTTTTGCTGTTTTTCAAGGTCTTCGAATGTTTCTATGATCTTTCTCATTTGGAGACATTTATTCAACATTTATTCAACATATTATGAGTGGGTTTTGTTACAAAATAGTTACCAAAGGTAGAACAGTATTATGAAAACTACCGTGTTAAATACATCAACTTACACGACGGAATCAGATATGACATATTTATTTAATATTCCCCCCCCCCTCCTTTCTAGGGAACAAACCCTCTGTACAGAGGCTCAACAACAACATTCAAAAATGTGACGTACAAGCAAAAAGAAAGGCAACCAGGATCTGCTGCAGATATTTATTAGTCCTCCAAATATTATGGAACAGACGTTCGTTTTGGAAATACTAAAAAGCAACATTTACTACATTTGTTCTAAATTTATTCTTTAAATCGAAGCTTGTTAACATACTATAGTGCAGAGGTGGGGGATGTCTTTTAATCAGGCACCAGATTCAATATTGGAGAAGCTCCTGGGGGCTGCTTTCCAGAGGTGGGTGGGGTGAAAGGCCAAAGGGGTGGACCCAAAAATACAAAAGCACTAGCATATTGTACTTTAAAACTCTCACTGCCAGTAACTAATTTTTAGAAAAGGCATTTCAACCTTTAGAATTGGGAAAATTCCTGGGTAAAAGCCACTAAACCACCAAATGACTGGTGGCTGGGAGGAAAGGACATGGGGCAGGAGAAAGGGGTGTGCCCATCTGAGGAACCCAGGAGGACTGGATTGGGATCCTGGCCCTGAGGTTCCCCACCCCCGCTGTAGTGGTACAATAGTTTGGGTTGAGGGAATACATGTTTTTCATGATGGGAGGCTTTGGGGTTAATGAATTAATTTGCCAGGCTCTGGAGCATTAGAGGATGTCAAGTAATAACAGTGGAAAAGAGCATCTGAACATTTTACCCCTATGTTGCAGGCCAGCAGCAGCAGCACCTGGAAAGCTCAGGCAACTGTCAAGACCCCATAGGGAGGGGGAGCAGCACACAGGGACTCCTCCCCATGCCTTCTCCCCAAGGACGTAGTAGCCTCCAGGCAGGGGATGGGGCATAGGGAAAGGAAGGGGCCTGGGGAGTACAAGGCGGGGCCTGTGGAGGGAGCCCAAGTGTTTGCCCATAAACTGCAGGTTCTTCACTCCTACTCAAAACACTACTGTTTAGCTAGATTTCTGTGTGTGTCTGTGTGTGTGATTTACCATAAAGGTGTATTTTGGTGAGGGGGGTTCTGTCCAAACTGTCACTATAAATTACTCATACTATGAATGTACTGTGTATTTGACAGACACTGGAAATGTCTTAGCTACTTTTATTGAAATAGTTTTGACCCAAGGCTGGACCTTAAATAAGGCCAAAACATTATCAGTAAACATTATTACTCCTTGGAGGCTCTTGGGCATTTTGGGGTGTGTGGTTTTTTTCCTATGTGTAAATGTATGTGTGAACGCATGCATTAAATTTTTTAAAACCCTGAAATTTTAAGTAGTTTTCTTTTTGTTCAAAAAACGTTTATTTCTTTATGTATTTGATTTGTACCCCTGCTTTTCCACCAAGAAAATGGTGCCTAAGGCAGCTAACAATCACAGGAACTTTAAAAAACAAATAGATAAAACTTGGCTAAAAACAATAATAATACATTAAAAACATAGACAAAACACAACAGTTACAGAATAAAAATAGCCCCAACCCAACAGACCAGCTTACATGCCCAAAGCCTGGTTCAACAGAAACATCTTTGCCTGTCGGTACGAGGATAGCGGAGAGGGAGCCAACCTCAGCAGGGCGTTCCATAACCTGGGAGCACCCAGTAAGAAAGCCCTCTCTTGCGTCTCCACCAAACGCACCCCTGAAGGCCACTGTTCCAAGAGAAGCCCTCCCCCACACACCACCTGAAGAATTTAAAACCTGGGTAGGCTCATATGGGAAAAGGTGGTTTTTCAGGTAGCGTGGTCCCAAGCCATAAAGGTCTTTGAACAGCATAACCAGCACTTTAAATTGTGCCTGGAAATGGTCACATGTTCCCTGTAACCAATCAATAGTCTGGCCGCAGCATTCTGGACCAGCTGAGATTTCCAAACAGTTTTCAATGGCAGCCCCACATAAACTGTATTACAATAGTCCAAACGGGATGTACCTTAGGCATGCACGACTATGCCCTGATCAGAACAGGCACAGTTGGCACACTAGCCTCAGCTGCGAGAACTCCCACCGAGCCACTGCCAAAACCTAGGCATCCAGGTTCAGGGCCGAGTCCAGCAATACACCCAGACTGCAAGCCTGAGACACTAGGGGGAGTGTAAGCCCAAGCACAAGTTGAGTCCCTCCCTCCCTATTCCCTGATCTGCCTTTCAGCTAACTAGGAGGAGCACTTCTGTCTCCTGGACTAAGCTTCAATTTGTTCACCCTCATCCAGTCCCATTACTGACATTTAGAATTAGAACAGCTTCCTTGGATTTAGATGGAAAGGAAAGATAGAGTAGGGTGTCATCAGCGTACTGGTGGCACAGAACCCCAAAACTCTGGACAATCTCTCCCATTGGTTTCATGTATATTTTATTTGTTTGTTTGTTTATATGTTCAATTGCATGGGGGATAAGTTGGAACTCTGAGGGACACCACAAGCCAACGTCCATGGCATCAAACAGGAATCCCCCAGCACCCCCTTCTGAAATTGCTCCTTCAAGAAGGACCGGAGCCACTGTATAGCAGTGCTTCCCAGTCCCATCTCAGACAGTTGCCCCGGAAGAATACCATGGAACTAATTCCAACTCCCCTGCAAGGTTGTTGTTGTTCAGTCGTTCAGTCGTGTCCGACTCTTCGTGACCCCATGGACCATAGCACGCCAGGCCTTCCTGTCCTGCGCTCTCTCCCGGAGCATGCTCAAGTTCATATTCATTGCATCCGTGATGCTATCTAGCCATCTCATCCTCTGCCGTCCCCTTCTCCTTTTGCCTTCAGTCTTTCCCAGCATCAAGGTCTTTTCCAGGGAGTTTTCTCTTCGCATTAGGTGGCCAAAATACTGGAGCTTCAGCTTCATTATCTGTCCTTCCAATGAGCACTCAGGGTTGATTTCCTTTAGGATGGACTGATTTGACCTCCTTGCAGTCCAGGGGACTCGTAAGAGTCTTCTCCAGCACCACAGTTCGAAAGCATCAATTCTTCGGCGCTCAGCCTTCCTTATAGTCCAGCTCTCACAGCCATACATTACTACTGGGAAAACCATAGCTTTGATTAGACGGACCTTTGTCAGCAAGGTGATGTCTCTGCTTCTGACTATGCTGTCTAGGTTTGCCATAGCTTTCCTCCCAAGGAGCAAGCGTCTTTTAATTTCATGGCTACAGTCACCATCTGCGGTGATCTTGGAGCCCAAGAAAGTAAAATCTGTTACTGCTTCCATTTCTTCCCCTTCTCTATGCCAGGAAGTGATGGGGCCAGATGCCATGATCTTAGTTTTTTTAATGTTGAGTTTCAAACCAGCTTTTGCACTCTCCTCTTTCACCCTCAACAAGAGGCTCTTTAGATCCTCTTCGCTTTCTGCCATTAGGGTGGTATCATCTGCATATCTGAGGTCGTTGATAATTCTCCCAGCAATCTTAATTCCGATTTGTGATTCATCCAACCCGGACAGGCCAAACCTGGCCTCAGGTCCCCAAGAAATACCCAATATCCACCCTCACTGGCCAAGAGGCACTGAAATTAGCACTGAGGTTACACAGAAAAATCCACACCAACCTTACGTTGGGTAAATGTTTATTAAGGTAAAAGGGGGTAGAGGAAAAGGGAAGGATGGAGGGAGTAAATTGTACCAAGGGGTACAAAGCTGAAATACTAAAACAAAAGAATCAGGTTACATGGAGAGCCTTTTAACCACACACTCAAGCAAAAACAACAAAACTGGCTAGCCTGTCTTTGTACATATCAAAGGGAGGGCCTCCCGGGATAGGGTCCAGCCATCAAGCTAGGTCCAGGAACCACCATAACAAAGAGAGACAACCACACCTCGGCTTCAGCATCTTTTAAGGCCAGCCCTGGCAACCCAGGGCAGATTTTCCTTCAGCAGATCACCAGCTCTCCCCGGGGTGGACCACCCCCACCCCAAAAGAGGCACGATCTCCCCAGCTGGCCCAGCTGTTATCGCTTTTCAATTAACGAAAACAAAGCCTGGCCTTGAGCAGTAGTGCCAAGGAGCTTCCCTGATAACACACTCCCCAGTGGTTGCATCAGCTGTAAAAGCAGGGCCCCGCTTCCTGGTGGAAAAGCAGGCCACTATTCTTACCAGCCCCTTCATGGATCACTGCCTTGTTGTGGCGAAGGGGCTTGCGTAACTCAGTGAAGCCATAAGCTATGCCATGCAGGGCCACCCAAGACGGACAGGTCATGGCGGAGAGTTCTGACAAAATGTGGTCCACTGGAGAAGGAAAGGGCAACCCACTCCAGTCTTCTTGCCAAGAAAACCCCATGGAACGTATCACAAGGCTAAAAGATATGACGCCGGAAGATGAGCCCCTCAGGTCGGAAGGTGTCCAATATATTACTGGGGAAGAGCAGAGGGTATTTCCAATTAGCGCCAGAAAGAGTGAAGCGGCTGGGCCAAAGCCAAAAGGACACTCAGCTGTGGATGTGTCTGGTGGTGAAAAGAAAATCTGATGCTGTAAAGAACAATATTGTTTAGGAACCTGGAATGTAAGGTCAATGAATCAAGGTAAGCTGGAGGTGGTCAAACATGAGATGGCAAGATTGAACATCGACATCTTGGGAATCAGCGAACTAAAATGGACAGGCGTGGGCGAATTTAATTCAGGTGACCATCATATCTACTATTGTGGGCAAGAATCCCTTAGAAGAAATGGAGTAGCACTCATAGTCAACAAAAGGGTGGGAAAAGCAGTACTGGGGTACAATCTCTAAAACAATAGAATGATCTCAGTACAAATCCAAGGCAAACCATTCAACATCACAGTAATCCAACCACTGAGGGCAAAGAAGCTGAGGTTGATCAGTTCTATGAAGACCTACAACACCTTCTAGAACTAACACCAAAAAAAGATGTCCTTTTCATCATAGGGGATTGGAATGCCAAAGTAGGAAGTCAAGAAATCACCGGGATAACAGGCAGGCATGGCCTTGGTGTACAAAATGAAGCAGGACAAAGGCTAATAGAGTTTTGCCAAGAGAACACGCTGATCATAGCAAACACTCTTTTCCAACAGCACAAGAGGCAACTCTACACATGGACATCACCAGATGGTCAATATCGAAATCAGATTGATTATGTCCTTTGCAGCCAAAGATGGAGAAGCTCTATACAGTCAGTAAAAACAAGACCTGGAGCTGACTGTGGCTCAGATCATGAGCTGCTTCTTGCAAAATTTCGGCTTAAATTGAAGAACGTAAGGAAAACCACCAAACCATTCAGGTATGACCTAAATCATATCCCTTATGAATATACAGTGGAGGTGAGGAATAGATTTCAGGGATTAGACCTGATAGACAGAGTGCCTGAGGAACTACGGACGGAGGTCCGTAACATTGTTCAGGAGGCAGCAACTAAATTCATCCCAAAGAAAAAGAAATGCAAGAAAGCCAAGTGGCTGTCTGATGAGGCTTTACAAGTAGCTGAGGAAAGAAGGGAAGCAAAAAGCAAGGGAGAAAGGGGAAGATATATCCAACTGAATGCAGATTTCCAGAGAATAGCAAAGAGAGACACAAGGCCTTCTTAAATGAACAATGCAAAGAAATAGAGGAAAACAATACAATGGGAATGACTAGAGATCTCTTCAAGAAAACCAGAGATCTCAAGGGAACATTTTGTGCAAAGATGGGCATGATAAAGGACAAAGAAGGCAGGGACCTAACAGAAGCAGATGAGATTAAGAAGAGGTGGAAAGAATACACAGAAGAACTATACAGGAAAGATCTGACTATCCCTGATAGCCATGATAGTGCAGTCACTGAACTTGAGCCGGACATCCTAGTAGGGGTGCACGAAAGTCACTTACCTGGTCTCGCAGCTTGCTTCGCGGTGGAGGGGAGGCGCTTCGCTGCTCCCCCCGAAGTTCAGGCCGGGGTGGGAGGCTTCCCTCCTCGCCCGGCTGAAATTCAGGCCGGGGGGGAGGCTTTCCGCCTCGCCCGGCCGAAATTCAGGCTGGGGAGGAGGCGACTCGCCTCGCCCGGCCGCGAAATAAAAAGTTAAAAACAAAACAAAACACACCCCCGTGATAGGCTACGTGATGATTAACGTAGCCTATCACGGCTAGATTTGCAAAGTCAGCCGTGATAGGCTACGTTAATCGTCACGTAGCCTATCACGGGTGACTTAAAAAAAAAAAAAAGCGCGTACTCAAATGGCGGCCCCCATAGGGAGCCGCCATTCGCGTTCCTTATTTGGTCGCTGTAGGCTACGTAAATCTTTACGTAGACTACAGCGACCAAATAAGGAACGCGAATGGCGGCTCCCTATGGGGGCCGCCATTAGCCATACGCGTTGTTGTTGTTTTTTTTAAGTCACCCGTGATAGGCTATGTGACGATTTACGTAGCCTATCACGGCTGACTTTGCAAATCTAGCCGTGATAGGCTATGTTAATCATCACGTAGCCTATCACAGGGGCGTGGGGTTTTTTTTACTTTTCTTGGAATGGTGGCGGCGGCAGCCGGTCGAAAGACCGGCTGCCGCCCCTGCCCCTGTCGAAGCCCTGCCAAACCGCCGCTGCGACCTGTCACCGGGAGCGACATTCGGGAAAGGTAAGTCCCATCCCGGGGGGGGGCGGGGGGCAGGGGGTCGGAGAATTTCTCCCCGAAACTACTTCGGGGGGCCGAATACGTTGGCACTCAGCCCCCCGAAGTTTGGGGGAGAAATTATCCCCCATCCCTACATCCTAGAGAGTGAAGTCAAGTGGGCCTTAGGAAGCATTACTAACAACAAAGCTAGCAGAGATGACAGTATTCCAGCTGAGCTATTTAAAATCCTAAAAGATGATGCTGTTAAAGTGCTGCACTCAATATGTCAACAAATTTGGAACACTCAACAGTGGCCACAAGACTGGAAAAGGTCAGTTTACATTCCAATTCCAAAGAAGGGCAATGCCAAAGAGTGTTCAAACTACCGTACAATTGCTCTCATTTCACATGCCAGCAAGGTTATGCTCAAAATCCTACAAGCTAGGCTTCAGCAGTATGTGAACCGAGAACTACCGGAAGTACAAGCTGGGTTCCGAAGAGGGAGAGGAACTAGAGATCAAATCGCCAACATTCGCTGGATCATGGAGAAAGCAAGAGAATTCCAGAAAAACGTCTATTTCTGCTTCATTGACTATGCTAAAGCCTTTGATTGTGTGGATCACAACAAACTCTGGCAAATTCTTAAAGAGATGGGACTACCAGACCACCTTACCTGTCTCCTGAGAAACCTGTACGAGGGTCAGGAAGCAACAGTAAGAACCAGACATGGAACAACCGAGTGGTTCAAAATTGGGAAAGGAGTACGACAAGGCTGCATATTGTCGCCCTGCTTATTTAAGTTATATGCAAAGTACATCATGAGAAATGCCAGGTTGGATGAATCAGAGGTCGGAATTAAGATTGCTGGGAGAATTATCAACAACCTCAGATACGCAGATGATACCACCCTAATTGCAGAAAGTAAAGAGGATCTAAAGAGCTTCTTGTTGAGGGTGAAAGAGGAGAGTGCAAAAGCTGGTTTGAAACTCAACATTAAAAAATCTAAGATCATGGCATCTGGCCCCATCACTTTCTGGCATAGAGAAGGGGAAGAAATGGAAGCAGTGACAGATTATACTTTCTTGGGCTCCAAGATCACCGCAGACGGTGACTGTAGCCATGAAATTAAAAGACACTTGCTCCTTGGGAGGAAAGCTATGGCAAACCTAGACAGCATAGTCAGAAGCAGAGACATCACCTTGCTGACAAAGGTCCGTCTAATCAAAGCTATGGTTTTCCCAGTAGTAATGTATGGCTGTGAGAGCTGGACTATAAGGAAGGCTGAGTGCCAAAGAATTGATGCTTTCGAACTGTGGTGCTGGAGAAGACTTACGAGTCCCCTGGACTGCAAGGAGGTCAAATCAGTCAATCCTAAAGGAAATCAACCCTGAGTGCTCATCGGAAGGACAGATACTGAAGCTGAAGCTCAAATATTTTGGCTACCTAATGCGAAGAGAAAACTCTCTGGAAAAGACCCTGATGCTGGGAAAGATTGAAGGCAAAAGGAGAAGAGGGCAGCAGAGGATGAGATGGCTAGATAGCATCAGTGATGCCATGAATATGAACTTGAGCACGCTCCAGGAGAGAGCGGAGGACAGGAAGGCCTGGCGTGCTATGGTCCATGGGGTCATGAAGAGTCGGACACGACTCAACGACTGAACAACAACAAAAATTCTTACCAGCCTCTCTCTGTGAAACAGGGTGCTGGATTGGACAGCAGGAGATCCAGCAGGGCTCTTTTAACATTCTTATGCTTTATACCATGGGAAGTCTGTAACATGTACCCTGTCTTCCACTCCTTTGAATCTAAAGATTTGACATAGATCTGGTTCACGTGTGCAAACCAGCACACTTATTTTCTCTACATAATCCCTTCCATGTTGGAAACCACACAGAGAAAACTCTCAAGTAAAGAGGGCTGTACAGCTAACAGAGCCTGCAGCAATAATTTCCACAAATTGCAACTGTGGGAGAAGTGATGTTGCAATATCATGTACGTCACTGTTAACTACTGCAGGCTATGCAGTTCACACTAAAGGTTTCCCCATGCAAGCATACAGACAGGAAGATTCACATAAATAAGTAGCTGAAACGCTCCAAATGATTTCGGATACTTCCTGCGTGCCAACAGTCTGGGTGGAACAAAATGCCACGCCTACCATTAGGAAGAGTGAAGTAGCTTGCCTCAGATGACAAGATTTAAGGTTCCATGAAAGGGCCACAAGTTGTCAATTTATTTAATTCATGCTTTTATACTTGTGAGTTATGCTATTTGTTTTTTCCTCCCTTGGGAACATGGATCAAGATCTACGCTGGATAAATTGCACTGATGGACATGGCCATCCCTGCCCCCTCCTTCCCATGGCAGACCCTACAGCCCTCTGAAAATGCTACACAGAGTCCAGAGACCCTGGTGAATGGGGTGAGCTGTAGTGTGTGGGGAAAGGGCCCCTAAAAAGTCGGGCGGAGGGACCTTCCGTGAGTGGCACCTCTTGTCTCAGGGAAGATCCCTTCCTCTTGCAGAAGGCAGCTCCTGGATCCAACCCCTGGGTCATCTTTATGGAAGAGTGAGCATGTACCCCTTCACTCTGCAATGCATAGGATGAAGCTGTTCTGCCCAGAGCCCGGTACATGGAGCCAAGAGATTTGCATTATACTCACAATGGAGCAGGGGTGGAGGAAGATGACGCAAATCAGGCGTTCAGGCATATAGGTCCAGCAAGGAACGCCCATATCATGTGTTACATTGATGGGGTTTGCATGATCACAGAGGGAAAATAGGCCACTGTGGTTTATTTTCCCTCCCCATGCATGCTTGTTGAGAGCTGCCTAATTAGCATAATTATCTTTGTTGGGCGCAGGTTGTCATGATATCTGAACTTGGCAAGGGTCGGGGACTGGGGTGGTTTACAAACCACCCTGAAACCCACGGCTTGTTCTAGGGTTGATGGGTGGTTTGTAAACCACCCCAGCCCTCCACATGTGCGTGGCAAAGGTAATTATGCCAATTAGACGGCTCGCAACTGGCACACATGGGGACGGCAAATAAGCCACCATGGCTTATTTTCCCTCCATAATCGTGCCTTTGTGATGGTCGCATACCTGTTCCTCCATCACACAAAGAAGGTCACAGCCCAGTTTGTCTAGTCCAGAGCAGAATTTCTGCAACACAAGCATAACATCAAAAGTTTGCATTGGATTCCAGTTAGATCTCAACTCCCTTTCAGGATATAAGCCACTCCCTCTGGGTTGTAACCGATAGTGGCTTTGCACTAGTGGAAAGCACTTCCGTTTGCACAAGGCAAGGCAGTCAATTTTCACTGATCCCCCACCACTTGCTACTGCAGCTTGTTGCTCTATTGTCCCATACTGGTATAGAGGGGTAAAGATGGTTGCACTGTGCAGTTAGGTGGAGTTGGGTGCATCCCACCTTGTGCAAAGAAAGTGCTTTCCCTTAGCGCAAAGCCACCATTAGATACAACCCTCTGTATTTTCTTACCAGCAGGGAGTTATGTACCATTTTATGAAGACTGAAGCTTGTATTGTCTTACAATGCCTAGCCTTTCTACAGCAATATGCAGTGCTGGCCCAGCATTCGCACTAGTGACATTGTGCTAGCCTAAAGCAACTAGAGTGCTATGACATTAGCGCTTGCTAGGCAAAGGGAAAAAACAGTGATTTGCCAATGGATTGCGGCAATGCAGTATGCCACTGAATTTCAGGGGCAAGCTGCCTCTTTTTCCCTTTGCCTAGCAAGCGCTAATGATGTTGAATTAGCTCTGCTTTATGCTACCGCAATGTCATTAGCACTAGCAATGTGACAGTACTGGAAACTACCCATTGTCAATTTTGGCAGTCCTCAAATTGCTTCAAAGAGTTTCATTATTTCTAGCAATCCCTTCACGCTTCCACTGGTTGCTTTCCTACAATGTATTGCTTTCCTTTTCTCACTCCATCCCATCCATTTTGTACAACAGCTATTGATTACTTCGGGCAATATCAAAAGTAATATCTGTGTAAATCTAAACTCAACATTTGGGGCTGAGTCCCCAAATTCTCCAGAAGTGACAGAAGATCTAAACCAAAGGCCACTCAGAGAGACAAAGGGAAAAGTGCCAAGGTAAGATAATGAAGAAGGGTATGGTGGATTAATTTGTGGTTCAACTAGCCAAAACCCATGAAGTACATTGTCATAAGGGAGACAGGGGTGTCCCCTGTTTAATAACTCTACTATTGCTGCTCATTTTTATTGCTTTATGAAGGAATTTCAAATAAAGTGGGCTTTTGTAATCAACTTGCTTTTCCAAGTTATTAGACAATTATGTGTAATTGCTGGTTGGAGAAGACGATGGATTATAATTACCTTTTCTACACTGTTGTAAAATATTGGAGAAATTATGGAGTTTTTCCCCTCTCTATGTTGGTTCTCATTTTTCTTCTTTAATATAAATTCATATATATTGTTATCTTTCTTGCTAATATCTTGCTGTGATGAGGAGCACGTTCCTTCTCTGTCTTTGACAGGGGCTATATTGCCACTCGATCATACTTCTCAAGCACACCATGAGAATGTCTGCTTATATTTCACAGTGGGATACGAAAGCTGAAATTGATTTGGCTCTATAGTGGGTATCTGTAGTGTGTAATTTATAGCAGATCCTGCCTACAATCAACCTCTCTGTAAATCTTCATTTTCTGCGTTGCCAGAAAATGGTCCATACTTCGGAAACTCTTCACTGTCTTTACATTTTGTCACCAATGGGTAAAGATAGATAGATATCTACAAAAGAGCCATGATTATACACGTCAAGCATGATGAA
This sequence comes from Heloderma suspectum, assembly GCF_057233095.1. Classification (NCBI taxonomy): domain Eukaryota; kingdom Metazoa; phylum Chordata; class Lepidosauria; order Squamata; family Helodermatidae; genus Heloderma; species Heloderma suspectum. The sequence goes on along the minus strand of NC_139458.1, from coordinate 179,220,285 downwards.
AAAGCATAAGCTTGCCAAATACTTTCACAAATTTGGAACTTCTCAGCTGTAAAGTATACTCTGATACAAATTTTTGTCTGTAAAGATGAAACATAACCCACATAGATCAAGGATTCTTCCCTTCCTGCACAGTGTAGTCAGAGTTAGAAAAAGATTGCCTATAATCTTCCTTTCCCTCTCTCTTCTAATAGTCCCAGTGCCAACAGAATCTCACATCACCACTGATAGTAGTAGATCTTAAGAACAAGGTACACATAACACACAAACATGCAACTTTAAAAAAAAAATGAAAAGCAGCATTGGGAAGCTATGGTTTTGAGTGAAGAAGTGGTAGGAGAGTAGAGGTGCTCAGTCCTGTCTTGGTTAGTGTTTTTTCTGGTTTTCAAAATCACACACCCCCAGCTGTTTTCTCCCTTAAAGGGTTCCAGATGCAGGAAACATGTACAGGGAGTTTTTAATCAGGGAAATATTAAATCATTTGACTCATGCCATGCCCCACCTGTAGTCTAATGTGGTGCAATTCAGGAATTGTTTTATTATGTGATACGCCCTTTGTCTAGACAGCCTGTCAGATATTAGGCAGAGATTCCATTGTGGGAAATGACTTTCAACTTTTTTTTCCACAGGCAGCCTATAACACATGAACACTTACGGCCTGATCCAGCCTTCCCTAACCTGGTGTCCTCCAGATGTGTTGGATGGCATTAGGTTGGTGAAAGCTGGCTTCATCCTATAGAGTGGCAACCACGTGATTATCACGTGGGAAGGAAGCATGTCATTGGGTTGTAGCCAATGTTATTCCTACTTAGTGTAGAACCACTGAAATGAATGAGACTTAAGTTAGTCATGACTAACATAATTCCCATTTATTTCAATGGGTCTATTGTAAGTAGGAATAATATTGGATACAACCCAGTGCATGAACCTGTATAGATTATTCCTAAGAATTTCTAGAGGGGGACTCTTACACCACTGTATGCAAGTGTGAATCATCCCTAACTATTAACTGATACCACAATTTTGGCTCAATTGATCACCACATCACAGAGGACCGTAATAAATTCTGTAAATTATGTTTATTAATATTTTTAAAGAAATCAGGATCCACTAGTCCAGGAGTGCAGAACCTCTTGAAGCCCAAGGGCTGAATCCCATTTTGAAGAAGCTTTCAGGGGGCGCATTCCAGTGGCAGGTGGGGTTGAAGCCAAAAGGGAACAGAGCCAAAGGGAAAGGATGCAAAGCCCCAAATACCAGTATATTTTAGCCTAAAGTTCTTACTGCAAATAACTACGCCTTAGGGAAGGCACTTAAACCTTTTAGAGTGGACAGAAAACAGCACAAAATCCAGGAAACTACCAAATGATCAGTGCTTGGGAGAAGACTGGGGTGGGGTGGGGCTGGGACTGGGGGGGGGCATCTGGGGAACCCCAGAGGGCCGCATTTGGCTCCTGGACATGAGGTTCTACACCCCTGCACTAGTCAAATGACATTGGTAGTAATAAACTACTATTATTTATATTAAAGGCCCTTGCTACACTAAGTCATATTTAGAGCATCTATTCAATTTTTTAAAATAAACAATACTTTTTATGGTATTGCCACTATGTTTTTAAATGATATATGTGGACTGGTGCTAGTTCCTCACACTGCTCACAGTGACTTGTGGTCAGCAAATTCTACTAGCAGGAATATATCCAGTTTCCTTTCCAACAATGTGGTCCAATTTGCTAAGGAATACTCTTCTTCTCTTAAGTGTAAGGATCAATGTAAGCAGATGGGTCTGGTATATGAATCAAATGAAATCCATCCCAGTACAACCTGCCCAGTAAGGAATGCTGCTTTAACTGATGTGGCACAAACTACAGTATAGGTTGCCTGGCTGTGATTGATACCATACCAACAAGGAAAACTTAATACACACTTTATCATTTTTACTTTCCACTACCTAGCTCTCAAATATCATCTGGAGTGAAGACAGCAATAGATTTTTCTGTAATTTCTCTGGCTTCTTTGAATGTCCTGCTTATTTCTTGCTGCCCAGTCCTATGCGGGTTTCCTTAGAAGCTCTGTTAAAGTCAATGAACTAGCCCGTGTTACCGAAACCTGGCTGGATGAACAGGGAGGAGTCGATCTCTCCCCAGTGTATCCACCAGGGTTTCACATGCAGCACCAAGCTCGACTAGAGGGGCAGGGAGGGGGCGTAGCCTCGGTCAGATTCCCTAACAGTCAGCCAGTTTTGAGTGTCTGTATCTGGTGTTGGGCACCCGAGACAGGATAGGGATTCTGTTGGTGTACCGCCCACCCCACTACCCAACAGTCTCCCTGCCTGAGCTGGTCTAGAACGTGACGTTGAGGATCCCAAGGCTTCTATCCTTGGGGGACTTCAGTATTCATGCTGAGGGTAATTTGTCAGGAATGGCTCAAGATTTCATGGCTACCATGTCAAACGTGGGCCTGTCTCAAATAATATCTTGCCCAACACATGTGGCAGGACACACTTTGGCAGGACACAGCCATAGGATTGTTTGGTTTCCGGGAACTGGCTTCCGAACCCGTGCTCCGAGGTCAGTTCCCGGAAAACCGTCTCCCCCACCACCTCATAGATGGCGCAGATCATCCCTGAACTCTGTGCTTGGATGAGCAGCAGGGCAAAAGGGGGCATTTCCGGGGGCGTGGTGTGGAGATGCCAGTACAATGCTTCCTTTGCATCACCCGGCCTCCCCCAGACCCCACTTCAAAGTCCTGCACCTAGACAGCCAAAACTGGCCATCTAGCTGTGAATGTAGGGCAGCTGGAGTGCAGAGGAGAAGATCCCCTCCGCACTCCACCTGCCCTGCATTGGATAGGCGGTTGCCTCCAAGTTTGGAGGTGGCCACCTATCCCGATAGGATTGCTCCCTTTGGACCTGGTTTCTGTGCTGGATTGGGAGAAAATTATCTGAGGGTGGGGGAGCCAGTAGTGACTCCTTTGTCATGGAGAGCTCATTATCTGGTCAGTTTTGACCTTCAGGCCACCTGTAACTTCTGCAGGGGTGGGGAACCAAATTTGATGGTCCATCCCGGAGGTGGGTGAATCCGGATGGATTTTTTCAGTCTCTTGGGGATTTTCCTGCAGAAGTCCTGCCAGAAGTCCTGCCAAGGTCGTGGTCATTGCTTGGAATTAGATGATATGGGCTATGATTGCTCCCAAACGTTCTCAACCCAGTTGTAGAACCATGTCAGTGCCTTGGTATTCCAAGGAGGGCAATGAAATAACTGTGTCAACAATTAGAGCGCAAACGGCAGAAGACTCGAAACGAATATGATCAAACACGGGTAAGAATCCATTTGCGACCTTATTCTGTGGTAGTGATGGCAGCATATAAATCCTACTTCACCACCACCACTGCATCTGGTCAGTGTCGTCCAGCGGCACTCTTTCATGTGGTTACGAGAGTCTTGGGTGTAGGCCCTGGAACACAACAATTCAAACCCTCAAAGGCCCGCTGTGAACAATTTGCCAGATACTTTGCAGACAAAATCCCTCGTATTTATGCTGACTTGGATGCCATTGTTTTGACAGAGTCTGATATGGATGAGGCTGGGGCACCATCTAGTCATGTTATAGATACCTTTCAGCTTGTGCAACCTGAGGATGTGGACAAATTGCTTGGAGGACTGAAGCCTACTACTTGCCCTTCAGACCCTTGTCCATCCTGGCTTGTGAAATCTGCCAGAGCTGGGATGGATATCTGGACCTCCGAGAAAATGCCTCCTTGAGGGACAGCGAGGTCCCTGCAGCTTCAAAACAAGCTGTGGTGAGGCTCTTGTTGAAGAAACCAAATTTAGATCCTATGGTTTCAGATAACTACTGCCCTGCGTCAAATGTGCCATTCTTGGACAATGTGCTGGTGCGTGTGGTGGCCTCACAACTCCAAGTTGTTTTGGATGCAACTGATCACCTAGATCCATTCCAATCAGGTTTCAGGCCTGGTTATGGGACAGAAACAGCCTTGGTCACCCTGGTTGATAAGTTACGCCAGGGAATGGATGGGGGGAGTGCAACCGTTGGTTCTTCCAGACCTCTCAGTAGCTTTCGATACCATCGACCATGGTATCCTTCTGGATCGTTTATCTGGATTGGGCTTGGGAGGCACAGTTTTAAAGTGGTTCCAGTCATTTCTGGAGGAGCACTCTCAGAAGGTGGTGCTGGGGGACTTCTGTTCCACCCCACGTCTGTTAGTCTGTGGGGTGCCGCAAGGTTCTATCTTGTCGCCCATGCTTTTTAACATCTACATGAAACTGCTGGGGGAGTCAACTGCTGGGGTTTGGGCTGAAATGTAATCAGTACGCTCTACCTCTCATTTCCATCTGCACATCCCAGGGAGGCTGTGGAACTCTTGAACCAGTGTCTGGAGGCTGTTTTGGGATGGATGAGGGTGAACAAGCTGAAACGTAATCCAGACAAGACAGAGGTACTGTGGGTTGGGAAACCAAGTACTTCGGATGGAGGTTTACAACTGGTCTTAGATGGGGTTGCATTTCTCCTAAAAGACCAAGTGCCCAGTCTGGGAGTCCTCCTGGACTCTAAGCTAACTGGGGAAGCCCAGGTGGCTGCAGTGTCCAGGAGTACATTTTACCAGTTTAGGCTGGTACACCAGCTCCAGCCCTATCTGGAGAGGACGGACCTGCCTGTTGTCCACGCACTAGTCATGTCCAGGCTGCACTACTGTAATGCACTGTATGTGGGGCTGCCTTTGAAGATGGCTCAGAAACTTCAGCTGGTGCAGAATGCAGCTGCCCAGGTATTGGTGGGGGTGAAGCGATTTGATCACATAATGCCTATACTGCACCAGCTGCACTGATTACCAATATGTTTCCAAGCCCAATCTAAAGAGCTGGTTTTGACTTTTAAATCCTTAAATGGTTTGGAACCAAGTTACTTGAAGGACTGCCTTCACCCGTATCAGCCCACCCACACTTTAAGATCAGAAAAGAGGCTCTTCTCATTTGCCCACCCATGACAGTAGTTAGGTGGGTGACCACACATGAGAGGGCCTTCTCTGCAGTGGCCCCATACCTTTGGAACAAGTTGCCATCAGAGGTCTGCCCTGCTCTGTCATTGCAAGCTTTTAAGGTCTTGAAAACATATTATTTTACAGTGGCCTTCTCTTGATAGGACTGCTGTTGTTGCTGTGGTTGTTGGTTTTATTGTCGGCTTTTATTGTTGCTTTTATTGCTATTTTATTGTGTATGTTTTAATCGCTTTTACCACTAACTGTGTTTATGTATTTTATTGTTGTGAGCCACCTTGGGAGGGCTGCTACCCTGAAAGGCGGCCAGTATTTTTTAAAAATAAAAATTAAAAACTGAGACTTACAGTCAGGGCCAGAAATATTGGAACAAGGATAACTGTTTTGGCAGTTGGCCTCTGTACACCACCACATTGAAGTTGAAAGGAAACATCTAGATGGGAGCAAAGTCAGGTGTAATTCAAGGGGTTTGACAAAAGTGGGGCACTAACCATTCAGGAAGGACAGCCAGTGGCAGACACACACACCCATCGTTGGTGGCTCATAAGTAATTGAACAAATGGCTGACAAGCAGCTGCATGGCCAGGTGGGGCCTGTTTCCTGAGTACCCCATTCCAATCAAGCAGATAAAAGGCCTGGAGACAGTTCTGAGTGTTACATTTGCATTTGGTAGCTGTTCACTGGAACCCCCAAGATGAGGCCCAAAAATATGTCCATGTGAGTGAAGGAGGCCATCATTAGGCTGAGGAAACAAAATAAACCCATCAGAGAGATAGCAAAAACAGTGGGAGTGGCCAACACAACAGTTTGGAACATCCTGAAAAAGAAGGAATTAACTGGCAAGCTCAGCAACAGCAAAAGGCCTGGAAGACCATGGAAGACAACTCAAGCGGATGACCGCAGAATTCTGCTCATGGTGAAGAGCAACCCTTTCACAACATCTTGCCAGGTCAAGAATGCTCTTGAGGAGGTAGGCATGTCATTGTCAACATCTACAGTCAAGAGACGGCTTTATGAATGTAAATACAGAGGCTTCACAACAAAGTGCAAACCACTGGTAATGCTCAAGAACTGAAAGGCCAGATTAGCCTTTGCCAGCAAACACCTAAAAAAGCCTGCCCAGTTCTGGCATAAGATTCTTTGGACTGAGGAAACCAAGATTAACTTGTACCAGAATGATGGGAAGAGAAAAGTATGGAGAAGGAAAGGAACAGCTCATGATCCAAAGCATACCACATCATCTGTCAAACATGGTGGAGGCAGTGTTATGGCATGGGCATGTATGGCTGCCAATGGAGCCGGGTCACCGGTGTTTATTGATGACCTGACTGCTGATAAAAGCAGCAGGATGAATTCTGAAGTGTATAGGGCTATACTTTCTGCTCAGATTCCGCCGAATGCTGCCAAACTGATAGGACGCTGCTTCATATTGCAGATGGATAATGACCCAAAACATACAGCAAAAGCTTCCCAAGAGTTTCTCAAGGCAAAGAAGTGGGATGTTCTTCCATGGCCAAGTCAGTCACCTGATCTCAACCCAATAGAGCATGCTTGTCACTTACCGAAGACCAGACTGAAGGCAGAAAGACCCACAAACAAGCAGCAGCTGAAGGCAGCTGCAGTAAAGGCCTGGCAAAGCATCTCGAGGGAGGAAACTCAGCATTTGGTCATGTCCCTGGGTTCCAGACTTCAGGCATTTATTGACTGCAAAGGATTTTCATCCAGGTATTAAAGGCGATCCTCAAGACTGAAATGATGTTGGTTTGTTCCATTACTTATGAGCCACCAACGATGGGTGTGTGTGTATGCCACTGGCTGTCCTTCCTGAATGGTTAGTGCCCCACTTTTGTCAAACCCCTTGAATTACAGCTGGAAGTCCTGACTTCGCTCCCATCTGGGTGTGTTTCTTTTCAACTTCAATGTGGTGGTGTACAGAGGCCAACTGCCAAAACAGTTATCCTCGTTCCAATATTTCTGGCCTTGACTGTATTTCTCAAGTAACTGTGCATACAGCCCCATTGTCAGAGGTTTATTACGAATTGTTATTATAATAATATAATATGATAAACAACAATAGAATATGCTAGAATAATTAAAATCCTGCAGGAAAGGTCTCAATGAGATGCTGAACAATTGTCCATAATTTTCTGGGAGCCCCCTGGTAAAAAATAAATGGAACTACTGCCTCTAATACCTTGCATATCTATGTCTTGCCACTGTGTCTCTCCCACTTATGGTCAATGAAACAGCAAAGAGAAAACTGGCCATTTTTAGACATGAGATCAAAAATATAAAAAATATGTCCCTATGTAAATCAGTAGTGCATCATCCGTTTCTTGCATGATGCTCTGTTCACATAATCTATTCAAAAGGTACAGAATACAATTCATGGAGAAAACAGAGGTAAAAAATATGTAATATGTTCCCTATCTTGAGAGACACCCCCTGCCCCAGCTAAAACAGCATGTGGCTGATGCACATATATAATCATGACTACATTTGGAATTGCAGAAACGTGTTTACAGTTGCTTATCTGAAATTAATAAAACAGGATGGACTTGACCACTAGAAGTCTACCATTAAATAGTATAAAACTGCTCTAAAATCACAGTCAATTTGGCTTGGTAGTAAGAACATGGGTTGAACAATTTCGTGCAGAACTTGGATCTCTTCTCAGAACCACCTCTTCTTTCATAGCCACTGCAGGCATTTACTTCTAGGTGCTATGTATGTTACATGACAGCCAGAGCCACGCACAAACCTGTGCTTGTAACATGCTTAATGATTTTTAACCTTAAAAAATCTCTTGCAGAAACACTTGCAAAAAACAAATGTGAACAGCGGTTTGATATATTGACAATTCTATTCCCCTGGACACTCACCAAAACCAAAGCCATCATCTTCCAGAAGTGGTGCAAGATGTTTTTATTCAAATTAGGGTTTGATAGTCAGAAGGAGGGAGGGAAAGGATAAGAAATAAATAATTACCCACTCAGGCCCTTGAGATGGGGCAGGTAGTAAAATCTGCCAGATAAGTAAACAAATTCTGCTTCTCCATTTGGCACCAAAGGATAGAATTTAGCAGGAGCTGCAGCAATTACCAACCCAGAGAGAAGGTGCGGAGACAGAATACACCTTCAGGCCTGCAGCTGTCAAATACTAATTTCTCTCACTCAACCTGCATTCATTTAATCAGCCCGGAACTGCAGCAAGTGGGTCGAATAGCAATGCAATAGGTGGTCTTGAATTGTTAACACTGCCACTTTTGCTCCATACCAAACTGCAGATTCATGCGACCGGCATTCTCTCAGCATACCAGCAGTCAGTTGAGTTGCCGTTTGGTTTACTTCCTTGCCGAAGTAGCAAAGAATCCTGACGCGCAATTCATTGCTTTCAGGCAGCTTTGTGCGTGTATTTGATGCGAAACAATTAACTCAAGCCCCATTAATTTCAATGGGCCTACTCTATGTATCCAGTCCTTAGAGTCAAACTACACATTACGTCAATCGTGGCTGAGGCTTATCCTTTACTCTTGCGTAAGCATGCAGAGACCAAATTCGGTTCAGGAGCACCTCTCCCACACACATACCGTTTGCTTCCTGGACCCCCCCCCCCATTTAACAAAGGGGGGGCCATTGATAACAATGTTAACTCTCCCGCGCGCGCGCACCCCGCACACAGCGGGGGGGCGGGTTCGGGAAGCAAACGGTGTGGGGGCGGAATCCCGATCCGAACTGGGACGTATGTGCTTACACTACAGTAAATAAGATAAGCCTCAGCTTCTGCCTCGGCTCCTAAGGCTGCAATTCAATGCACTCTTGCCTAGGAGTAATTCCCATTGAGCTCAATAGGGCTTACTCCTGTACAGACATGTCTAGGATTGCACTGTTACTAGGTGAGTAAGCGCCTCTGAACTGGTTTTCTTCAGAGTAAGCATGCCTAGTTAGGATCGCACTGTATATTGCAATTGTGTTTTTTTATATATAACGGGAACTATAGGGCCCAAACAAACATTACTTGAAATGTGGCTAGCCGCTACGTCCCCCACGCTATCTTTAGAATGGGCGCAGGGCCCCTGATCCAGATCAGGACCCTAGCCTGGGAGGGTAAGGGGGTACTTTTAAGATCCGGATAAGCCCCCTTGCGCCTGCGCTGGAGTCACTATTTGAAGATGTAGTTGTTAGAAAAAGACTGTCCTCTTATTCTTTGGCTGTCAGCTCTTTGCTAGACCTTTGAGCTATTAGTCATAAGTATGAGCCCACCGGACACATGTCCAGTGGCAGTGTACATCTGTTAAAAAGGGGAAGTCTGGTGAGACAGTCACATAAGCATAATCAGAAATAAACATGTTGACACAGTCGTGCTCTAAGGAGTCAGCTAACGGCTCAGTCAGTTGACATGTCTTGTGGCTAACAGAAAATTGTAAAGGGGAGGGGGTATAAAAAGACTTATGCTTGCTTAGCTCGGGGTCCAGACTGCTGACTGCTCTGCACCCGTTTTGCAAAACGTTCAATAAAATAGTGTTGGATCCACTGCTGCCTGTCTGGCATCCTTTCTTTCAACCAGAAGCAAGAACTTTTTACCTAACATAGTTGCACAATTAGACACACATTTAGAGCCGTGGCTGTTTTGGCGATTGCCCTCTTCCCTAAATGGCACCCCTGATGCAGTCACACGGCGAGGGCGACCTGCCCCGCGTTTCTTTTCCACGTTCCAGCTGCCTGCGCAATGTTTGGCGTCAGGGGAGCTCTTCCCCCCCCCCCCCGCACCCGCTGGCTTCCCATCCTCCTCTCCTCCCAGCACCACGGTGGGATTGCTCCATTTCTCCCCCGCCGCCGCCGCCTTTTTCAGGCGAGGGATGGCGGGAAACGCCTCTCTCCTTCCGCAGATAGCAACAGAGGAGGGTTGCCTGTCTCCTCAAGCCTCTTTCCTTCCCTACCCGCCCAGCAGTCCCAGAGAAACAGCTGCTGCTTTTGCCCCCCCCCGTCACTTCGGATCAGTCATCCTCTCCCTGATGGGTGCTGTTATTCTTCTGCTGCCAGCTCTCCGGGAAGGTTTTCGGCTCAAGAGCGCTGCGGAAATGTTTCGTGTGAAGTTCCTCCAAGTCCTCGCTTGCTCCGTGCTGATAGTTTGTTCCAGCTTGGCTAAAGGGGAGCTCTCAGGTTTGACGAGGGACCAAGTGCCCTACTTTTTGAGTAAGTCCGTCAGCTGGACTGAGCAACCGTTTGGGTTTCCGAAAAGCGCAGCTGCTTTGGACCAGCTGAGTGGAATGTCGCGTCTTTCTTTCTTTCTTTCTTTCTTTCTTTCTTTCTTTCTTTCTTCCATCCTCTCTCTCTCCTCTCCTCCCCGTTCTTCTTGTGCTCTGATTTGGTTTCCTTTTCATTTCATGCCATTCCTGCTATTATGAGGTTATATAATATAATATAATCAGTCTCAGAGCCACCCATTGGGGTGGATGTTATACACACCAGCATGGCTTCTGCTCCAAAAATGACCTGGGCCGCACTCCTGAACACACTTAGGGTGCAGTCCTATGCATGTTTAGACAGAAAAAAAGTCCTACACCTCCCAGCATCCTCCAGCCAGCCATGTTGGCTGAGGAATGCTGAAAGTTGTAGGACTTTTTTCTGTCTAAACATGCATAGGACTGCACCTTTACAGTGCAAATCTGTGCATGTCTCCTGAAAAGTATTACTCCCAGGTAAGCATGTTTTGCAGCACTAAGTAAGCCCCATTGAGTGCAATGGGACTTCCTTCTGAGTAAACGTAGTTAGGACTGCAGTTAGGTACTCCTTGGAGGACCTTTCCAGTCAATCATTTTATTATGCAATAGATGCACAATTACCTCAACATCTTTGCCTTAGGATCTAAGGCTTAGGTAGTGTGCATGTTACAGCAAAATAGCATTTTCCTTGTATTACGCCACAGCGTTTGGAGACTAGGAGGGACAACCCAACCAACAACCCCTTGAAGTTTGAAGCTATGTGTGCTGTGGTTGTATGAGCGTCATGGGCACCTATTGGCTAGCACTTACGGCATTTGTGGTGATGCATGATGTTAATTCCCTAATACGTTGACAATTTGAAAACTCTTAAATTTTAAAATGTATTTATCTAATTCTTTCAGAGGCTGAGCGCTCTACCAGGAGTGTTTGTTTTGTAGCATTTAAAACAGGCAAACCTCAACATGCCTAAACTCCTCCCATATTGCGCATCTTTACAATCTTTTAAAATTATTTGCTGGTATTGAGCTACAAAACCCTTAAAGGTACCTCATGACCATACTTCTGTGCTGTAAGGGTTGTCTTCATTCTCTGTACTGCACTGCCATCAGTTCATAGGTGTTGAATTTAAAAAAAAAAAAAGCAAATAATAAACCACCAGCACATCTAGCTGCCCTCACACTGCATGGGCACTGGATATCGGGCTGGCTAGATTTTCACTCTAAGAAATAAAAGTTCAGGTTTTCCTGTTGCTTGGAAAAGCCACAACAAAATAAATCCCAACCATTGCATCCTGCTTTTTAGATTACAAAGACTATTTTTACTCATACAAAATCCTTACAGTACGTTGTCTGCTTTACTGATTAGAAATGGTGCAGCAGTAACCAGAGCCTCTTCGGTCATGGCACCCTGGTTGTAGAATGCCCTCCTCATAGAGGCTTGCCTAGCTCCTGCATTATGGTCTTTTCAGTACCAAGTGAAGACCTTTTTATTCTTCCAGATATTTTATTCCTTCTGTCTTTGTTGTTTTAAAATGTGAGATTATATTTTTAGCTCTTTACACTGCTGCTGACTTTGATTTTGGTTTTATATTGTAGTTTTAAACTTTTATGTTTTGCCATTTTTAATTTTTTTAATGATTTTAACTTTTGTGACCTTCCCAGACAGCTTTGGCTATTGGGCAATATAGAACTGATATAACAGATAAATTATTATTCTGCCCCTTGGCAGTTATGCTATGAGGTTCCTCAGGGCTCTGTTTATCCCTCTTGCTGTTTAACATCTATATGAAACCACTAGTAGAAGTCATCGGGAGATATGGATTGTGGTGTTATCAGAATGCAGATGATACCCAGCTCTCGCTCTCTCTTTTTCATTAATCCAGGTGAGGCAGTGGTAATAAACTGGGCATGGTAATAAACTGGATTAGAGCCAATAAACAGAGGGTTAAGCCATTCATGCAGTAAGGGAGCAATTCTATGGCCCCTAGACATTGTCTGAGGGCCGTAGGATACTGGGAATCCCCACCTCTGAGATTGGAGACTGCACTCCAGCCTCAGAAGGGGAAGTCGGTGATCTATCCCCTACCACCTAGCAGCCACTGTGGAAAGTACTGTGCTGGCTGCCCTCCGAGGTCAGAAAATTGGCCTCAGAGGGGGGAAAGGGGGGGTGTTCCAGTGGGTGGGAAGGAGAAGAGACCGGAGAGGCCAGGATATGAGTTATCCTGAGTCTCTCCCGGCCTCCTTCCCTCCTCCTCTGAAGCACCCTTGCTAGACAGGCTGAAAAGTCCATCTAGCAAAATATGAAGGGTGAGAGGACAGGGAAGCGATTATTGCCACCACCGTTCTCCTGCCCTGCATTGAATAATCGGAAGCCCCCAAGTTCGGGGGCTTCCAATTACTGAGAGTGCACTGGATAGGATTGTGCCCTAAGGGCGCAATACTATCCAGATAGGCGGCTGCCTCCGAACTCTGAGGCGGCCGCCTATCCAAAGCAGGGCAGGAGCTCCCTGCGCGCTTCTCCTGCCCGGCATTTTTGACTAGACAGCCGATTGTGGCTGTCTGGCCATGGGAACAAGGAACAGGGAAGGAGGCTGCTGTACGTCACATAGGATGTGTTGTACAGGCATTTCCACCCACCCCAGAACGCCCCCAGCCATGCCCCTTTTTGGCTGCTCCACACTCTTCTTGCAAATGCGGAGGATGGGACTGTTCCGTGCTGCCTCCGAGGCAGCACAGAAGTGTGGGAGGTCAGTTTTCCGGGAACCGACTTTGGAGCACGGCTGCCGAGGTCAGTACCCAGATAACACCATATCCTATGGCTGTCTAGCGTCCATAGGATTGCTCCCTCCGGGTAATATCCAACTTTAGGCCTATGTAGAGTAGACCTATTGAAATGAATGGGAGTTAAGTTAAGCATGACTAACTTAAGTTTCATTCATTTCATTGGGTCTACTCTACGTAGAACTAACATTAGATAGTACCCTATATGTCCTACGTATATTGGCTGGTAAACTACATGCTATATTAAATGGATAGCGTGTAGCTGATTATAACTTTTTTTTACCTTAGTGTAAGTGTTCAGGGGCCCAATCTGGACTGAGACCACCATACGTGGGTAGGAGGTTAAATTCCCCCCCCCCCAGCTGCTTTTCCTCCCTAAACTTGTCTCTCCACATGGGGACTGAAGAAAGAACAAACTGCATTGGTTTTTCCCCTTTCTTTAGCCCCCACATGAGTGGAGAGAGAATTTGGGGAGGGTGGGCTTGGGTAGGAAGGTTTAACCCCCCGCCCCCGACCCATGCACAGTGGTCCTGATCTGGATCAGGGCACTGTGAGCTTACACTAAAAGAAAAATATTAGGATCAGCTACACGCTACGCAGTTAATGTAGCATGTTGTTTAGCCTTATGATTGACAATAATCCAGTAATACGAATGAACTGATATGGAAGTTTTTTTTGTTCTAGAAAAGGGGATCTTTATTATCCAAAGTGACTACCTCAGCACATGCATTAAAGCTGACACATCCAAGCTCATCCTTGAAGACTGCACTCAGTTTTCCAAATACATGTTATGGAAATGGGGTTCTAAGCAGCAGCTTTTCAACATAGGCAGAAGTGCTTGCCTAGGACTGAACATCAGCAACAAAGAGCAGCCATTAATCTTGTCTCAATGCGATTCAATTCAACATTCACTATGGTGGAACTGCCACGGAAAGGGATTGATTGGAGAATCACAATATAAATTAGCAGTTGAAAGTGGAAAATTTATTGTGGCAAATAGAACTACCAACTATGGATGGAAACCATTCATGTCACATGATGAAGATCTTTGCGAACATGCATTTGAAGGTAAAATAAATACGTTTTCTGTCCATTGTTCCATTAATATTACCTCCGTGTGTGTTAGTTAATTCAGTATTGTATGGCAAACATTTAAACAGATGTCTTTTGCTACTGTAGCTGACTGCTCATTTTGATAAGGGCACATATTTTGACCATCACAGATTAGAAAGTGTTACAGCGAAGAAGTAATGTTAGCTTTCTTTAGAAGTAATCCCAATTTTCAGATAGGTTCCTGTATTTATAGCCATCTGCCAGTTAGCAAAAAAATTACTAACCAAAAAGTCACAATTTTGTAATGATATTTGCAAGATGAATGTTTCAAACATGGTTAAAGAATGGTGACTATTTTGTTGGGATTGTTTTTGTTTTTCTAACTGGTGGATAGCTAGAAATATAGGAACCTATCTATTATCTTAATACCTTGGTAGTTAAGAACACAAGAAGAGCCATGCTGGATCAGACAAAGGTTCCATCTAGTCCAGCATTCTGTTCACACAGTGGCCAACCAGCTCTCGACCAGGAACCCACAAGTAGGGCATGAGTGTGACAGTGCCCTCCCACCCATGTTCCCCAGCAACTGGTGTACATAGGCTCATTGCCTCTGGTACTGGAGGTAGCATCAAGACAAGTAGCCATTGATAGCCTTTTCCTCCAGGAATTTGTCCAACTCCCTTTTAAAGCCATCCAAATTGGTGGCCATTGCTACATCCTGTGTTAGAGATTCCATAGTTTAACTATGCGCTGTGTGAAGAAGTCCTTCCTTTTATCTGACCTGAATCCCCCACCGATCAGCTTCCTAGGATGACCCCGGGTTCTAGTATTTTGAGAGAGGGAGAAAAATGTCTCCCTATCCACATTCTCCACACTATGTGTAATTTTGTAGACCTCTGTGATGTCTCTGCTTACCTGCTTTTTTCCAAGCTAAACAATCCTAGCTGTTGTAACCTTCTCTCATAGGGGAGATGCTCCAGCCCCTTGATCATTTTAGTTGCCCATAGTATAAACATGTAAAGTCAAATCCACAAATGTTCTGCACTTCACTGTTACATGGATGGAGACATCAGCACAGGTATCCAGGGCCTAGAGAACCTAGTGCAAACCCATAGAGCCATGTACCACAGACAGACTATACCTGCCTGAGAGACATTGGCCACATTCACATGTAACACTAAACCCTGCTTAGCACTATGTGCATGAGCAGAAAGGAGCCCACGCAAAGTCTTGGGCTTCTACAGTCCTCCCTCCTCTCCCTTCCCCTCTTCTCCTGCATGACTTGGGAGGAGCAATAAACCAGAATTCAGTTTCATTTTAACAGGTTCCAGGCCTGTCATTAAGTGCACTGTAAACTAGGAATTGTGGCTGAAAATAAATTCTACTCAATTGCTAAACAAGCCAGCAACAAAGCCTGGATTGTTTTGCTGGCTTGTTTAACAAGCTAGGGTTTATTTTAAACCACAATTCCTGGTTTGCGTGTAATGACAAATAAGGAATCTGCTAAAGCAAAACTGAATGTTGGCATATTCCTCCTCCTGGGCATGTGGAAGGATGTGAGGGGAAGATGTGAGCCCTGGCCCTTTACCCAGACTACTTTCTGCTTGTGTTGTAGTGCTAAATTAGCACTACACCTGAATGCTACTATTGTGTCTGGTCAGAGCAGTTTCGTAATTTCCTGACTGGTAATATGAAAGGGACAGCCGTTGTTCCCTGGTGGCGGCATCTGGCATCTCAGTTTTTCTGGGTTTGTGTGCATTGACGTTTGGGGAGGGGAAGAGAGACATACCAGTGAAGGACTTCTGTGGATGAGGCCCTCTGTCCTTGCATTTTCAGTCTCTTTGTGGATTAAGCCTGTAATCAAGGGTGGTGAACCTCAGGCCCAGGGTTAAATCCAGCGCTCCAAGGATCCACAGATGGTCATGCCCCCCTTTCTCCCAACTGCTGTTTATCTGGTAGTTTTCTCACTTTTGTGCAGTTTTTTCCCTATTCTAAAAGGCTGAAATGCCCCTCCTGAGGCTTAGCTACTGGCAGTAAGAGCTTTAAGTTAAAATAGGGGGGTATTTTTGCCCCACCCTTTTTGCCATTGACTCCCTCTACCACTCCAATGTGGCCCCCAAGAGCTTCTCTGAAATGGAATTTGGCCTGCAGGCTGAAAGAGGTTCAGCACCCCTGATATAAAGAGTGGAAATGAATATATGTCGACACATGGGGATGCACTGTAGACAACTGCTGGGAAGCTGTGAATGGCTAGCGGGTCCCTGGGCCTGATACATGACTGCAGCGTATTCTTAAATCTGTTCACCTGGAGCCAACTATAGGCATTCCACCACCTGTCTCCAGGCTGATATTGTTGGTATTTTGGCCATGACCTCTTTGCCGTTGGCCCCACCTACTTTTGCCTTCAGCCCCACCTAACAGTGGAGTGCAGCCCCATGAGAGCATGTGCGTCTGGCTGTAAGTCAAAATTCCAGAAATGGCTCAGCATACCACTTTCTAGCTTGCAAGAAAACATGTATATACATTTTCTATATGTTCTTCTCAAGAGTTAGGTTCAGGAAGGCTCAAGTTGTTACTATCATATTAAAAGGTTAGGCAGGGTGGGTGAGTGGGAAGAAGGACAAAGCTGATACGGAAACAATGTGAAAGTGCAGTCCTGTGCATGTTTAGATAGAAAGAAGTCCTACAATTCCCTGGGGAATGCTGGGAGTTGTACGACTTCTTTCTGTCTAAACATGCATAGGATTGCACCCTTAAAGAGTTAAAATAAATTGGTTGAATTATAAGGTTGTAGTAATTTACATAAGACATCCTGGCACAAGAGCAAAGGTTGAGGAGTTGTTTCTAACCTTTAACATTTCTATGATAATTAGTGGTGTATCGGAAACGTATAGATAGAACTGCTCTGCAGATATTTGGTTGTGTTGTTATTAAGAATAGATACAGCACAGATGTTTGGAAAACCTTGGAACTGGAATGATAACAACATTTAAAACAATAAATGGGTACCCTTTTTAAACAATAATGTTCTTGTAAGGTCACTATTTATGTTATGTCATTTGATGGGATTGAGTAGTGTAAAATTAACTATTATAACTGAATATATAGTTGTATTTATCTCACTATGCGAGCTATCGTGTGGCCCCTAGACAGTGTCTGGGGGACATAGGTTTCTTTGGTTTTCTGGCTCCGAGTTCGTAGGAGGGGAAGGGGGGTGTTCCCAGGGGCAGGGAGGGCAGGAGACTGGGGACATGGGAATACAGCCCTCTCCAGCCTCCTGCCCTCCCCAAAGCCTCCACTAGACGGACGAAATTGCCCTGCCCGTCTACCTAAAATGCAGAGTGGGATGCCCTAGGAGCCTCCTGCTCCGCATAGGATACTTGTAAGCCTCCAAGTTCAGGGGCTTACGAGTAGCGAGCAGCATCTTGCAGGACTGTGCTCTGCAATATAAGAAAAAAGAACTGAAACCCGAAAGTAGTTACATTAACTAACAGCCCAGATACTGAAAATTCTGCATTGTTGACATTACACCATACTCCTTAACACATTTATTTTGATGTAACTACCACTGGTTTCAGAGGAATGTCCTTCCATGTAAGTGTGCTAACTGCGTACTATTGGAAATCATAGGACTGTTGTGATATCAGATTCTGAGAGGGAGGAATACATATTAGAGGGTTTTATGTTGTTTTCTGTTTTCTTTCCAAGGGATTTATCTTCAGTGTTTTATTTCCTTCAGAAACGTATACCCTGTTGGGAAATTCCCTTGGTTTGCCTTGTGTTTTTCCATTTAAATTCAACAACAAATGGCACTATGAATGTATCAGAGATTCCAGAGAAGATGGTTATCCCTGGTGTGCCACAACGAATCAGTATGAGCGAGATCAAAAATGGGGACTTTGTCCAAATTCTGGTATGTGGTGGTGTTCAATAGAGTTATCAAATGACAAGGTATTATTCCAGATAGCCAAGTCTTAAATCCTATCTTCAGCATGGCCCTTTCCTCAAACTGTCATTAGCTCATACTGAGCAATTGTACAAGAAGATTTTCATGGATTACAGAAATGGGAAGAACATGATTATATATTATAGTATTGTATTTTTGAATGAATTTGTAAAATTACGTTAGAAGCCCATCTCTCTTGTTATGATGATAATATAAATTACTGTAATCAGTAGAAGTGAAAGAGCATAGTCCAACCGATGCAAATCCTAATAATTTCAGTGGAGGACAGTGTGCACTTAGCTTTCTTCTACTGAAGTCAATGGGGTGAGCAAGTCCTTCGCTTCGGCTGGATCACATGCAAATGTTATTCATATAAGAAGAGTGTAATCTTCTTATGATACGCTCACTTCGAAAGTGGCCTACCAGAGAGAGAGAGAGAGAGAGAGAGAGAAATAGAGGAACACTGGCAAAATGTGTTATTTTCCAAATTGCTTCCATCAATCCACAATTATAATGAACATTATTCACATCTTAGTTTCAAATATTTAGTACCATAACAATCTGATAAGGACTGCCTGTACCCATATGAACCTGTTTGAGCTTTGCAATCAGTATCTGAGGCCCTGCTTTTCGGTCCTCCAGTGGATGCTGTAAGGTTGGTGAGTACCAGGGAAAGAGCCTTTTCTGTGCTGGCTCCACATCTCTGTAGTACCCTCTCCAGGGAAATACATTTGACCCCTTCTTTAGGAGAGCCGTAATACTTTCTTGCTCCAATCCGTATTTGAGTATTTTTTAATTATTACCTGCTGCTTCTAATTTTAATGTTGTTCAATTGTTACTGTTGTTTTTCAGGTTTAATAGTATATTCTTATTTATTGCGAAGCATGCAGTGAGGGTAGATGCCCTGAAAGCTAGGATTTAAAAAATATATTAAATAAATAAATATAATAGAGATGAGACTTTTGAGGGGGAATTCCCAGTTCTCCTTTAAAATAAGACAACTTACGGCAATGTTTTGTTTGTAACGTGTAAAACATCAGAAATCCTACCTCTTTCCAGGCCAGATGTAGAAGATAGAAGGTTGAAGAAATTTCTGGTGATTGGGAAAGCCTTGAAATGCACCTTGGATAAAGATACCCTAGGAAAACCACCATGATTTTTCAGTAGTCTTCCTGGCTGCTTGCAGTTTTGACAACTTCCTCAAATTGTCATAGTTACTTGGTAATCTCAGGGTTTGAAATTATCGTTGCTGTAGTTGCCACAGCACATAGTAACTCACTTATCAAGAAAAAAGCAATCTCTTGTTTGATATGCAACTTCATCTGTTTGCTCTGCTTACATTTCTGTTGATCTGTGGACATCAGACTAATAACTGGACAAATAGAGAAGAAGAGATGAGGAGTAAGTGTTTAGGTTTAGCTGCATCCTGTTCACTGATTCTAATCACTGCTTGTTTTGTTGTTAAACTTGTATTACTCATTGACATTATCAAGACATGAGTAGTTCAATCCTACGTGAAGTTGGTTTTTCTTTTTGTTTTGAATTTCAGAGTGCACTCTACTTCCTCATATAGTTTTGACAGCAGAACTCTGAAAGTTAATTCATAATAATATCATTGTAGCATTTCCATTTCTTCATTTGGTGTTAATTAAGATAGATTGTTATGTTACTGTGTTATCTTCCTTAATTGCTTTGTAACATCATGCTGCTTTTAACTGATTTTTTTTTTTCACACAGAGACTGGCTGTGACATTTTTTGGAAGATGAATGCAGACACTCAGATTTGCTACCAATTCAATCTTCTTTCTGCTCTCTCTTGGAATGAGGCACGTGTTGCATGTCAGGGACAAGGAGCAGATTTGCTAAGCATCACAGATATGACAGAACAGAAGTATATTGGTGGTCTAAGTGGTATGTTTAAAGCCACAGTGTTAAGTGGAACCTTCCATTTGATTTTGCCATAGGCTGGAATTGGAAAACTATGAATTGCAGCAAAATCCCAGTTATTCTCCCAGTTATGCAAAACTCATTGGCCTGATTCACACGTAACGGTAAACCTTAACACTATGTGAATGAGCGGCAGAGAGCCTAGGACTCCTATGTTCCCACCTACCCCCTCTTTCAGAATGACTATGAACAGGAGCCTCCACTTCCTCTTTTCAACTTATTGGAGTTTGTCAGTATGTATGAACTCAGAACTCTGGTTAGTTTAGTTTGATGAAACAAGCCAAAACCATAAACCATGGCTTGATTCTGGCTTGTTTCAACAAACTTGTGAATTAAACTAATGATAGTTTGTCCTTCTTGGACAATGACAAACCACAGTTAGTTTAAAACAGAAAGCAGATGCTTCCAGTCTCCTCCTCTTAGCCCCACTGGAGGAGAAGGGAGTGGGGAGCCCACAAGCCCAAGGATTGCTGCTGCCCACTCACATAGTGCTAAACTGTGGTTTGGCGTTATATGTGAATGGGATGGCTGAAATCCTAATTGATGATAGATGCACAAGAAGGCAGTGTATCTGCTTTTCCTCAGTTTTTTTTCAACCAGCCTGCCTCCCACCCTGCTTCTAAACTTACTCTGCCTTCCAGACTTCCCCTCCAACCTTGGGTGAAATTCAGCATCACACTAGCAAATCTCTGCTAGTGCAACAGGACTTTTTCCCTCTCTCCTCCCTACTGCATCTGTCCCTGCCACCCTAAAATCTGCTCCGAAGGGTTTCCCAGTTCTCCAGAGCAGATTTTGAGGGCATGCAGTGCAGGAGGCAGGGAAATGCATCCTGTCCTGGTTCCGCTGACTGAACTGCTTCCGTCCGCGGAATGACAGCATTAGATCCAAACTCTTGTTTGGAAGGTAAATTCATAAAAGCTTTGTGCACAGCCAGTCCATTAGTATGCAGGAGAATCTGTAGTTTGTGATGAAAGAAGATTAATGATTTTGTTGTATGTCACCTTGAGTCTCTTTTGAGAAAGACATCTAAAAAATCCAATTAATAATAATTTTAGTAGCAGTGCCCCCATTTTCCCTTACACTATCACCCTACCTTTTGGCCTCGGTTCTGTTCATTCATACACTCATCCATGGAATCCAGCTTGGGATGAATTAGGGGAAAAGGCTGGCTACAGTGACACTGGTACCAAGGAGAATCTAGCAGTGCATAGTCAGCTGGAGAGGAGGAACTACCCAGGCCAGGTAGACAAGGAAACACTGTCTAAGTGGTTGCCCTTTAGTCCTGAAGGGCACGAACTGAATAGTTTTTCTGCCCAATGTTTGGTGAGTTCCCGTGGGTTCATTGCCATTACCCCACTCCACATCTAGGAGGACTGGGGTACTTCCGGCATGGTAGAAAGAGAGAAATTATACCTCTCTCTTCTGGCAGTAATAGATCACTTGTGCTTGCACCCCCTGGAGATGTATCATGGTAGCAGTTACAGATTGCTTGCACTAGTGTCCCTTGTAGATGTCTCGTGCTCCCTGCAGAGGTGGGGGGAATGCAGTTTGAGAACTGAAAATTTTAATGATTTGAACTGGTACCTGGATGTCGGACTGTTCATCTAACTTTTTATATTGCAGAACAGCTGAACACAAACAAAGTCCTGCTGTGGACAGGCTTAAATCAACTGGATGCTGCTGCTGGCTGGCAGTGGTCAGATGGAGCACCTTTGGCACTGGTGAACTGGAGATCCGGTACCAGATCCTCCACTTGGACATATTACAGCACTGTAATCCAATGGCCTTTACAAATGAAGTTATAACATAAACAGAGCTGACAATAGAGCTGGCCAGTTTAGACAGCAGAAAGACCTTGATCCTGAGTCTTCTGTTCTCAGATCGGAGTTACTGTAGATGCAGCAAGTTAATTAGTGCTAGACTGAATATTCCCTCTACTTTGATGAGACCACTTGTCCCCAGCTAAAGTGTGTGGTAGGGGGCAGCGGGGAGACTCAGTTGCTTTCGGGGTGGATAGGCAAATTTCTCAGAAATTTTCATGGTGGTTGACTTACCTTACTTTAGCTGACTAAGGCTGTCCCCCTCCCACACTTTTTTTTAGAATTTTTTTTAAAAAAGTGTTGCCTCAGTTCACAGCAGTGGTGAGGCTGTCAACAGCCCAAACTGGTGACCTCTAGATGTGTTGTACTACAGTCCCATCATCAATGGATGGGGATGATGGGAGTTGTTGCCCAACTTATTTGGAGGGCACTAGGCTGGGAAGGCTGTTCCTGGCCACGTTTCCTGTGTCAGAATGCCCATGAGAAGTGTGCTACTAGCTTTTTGGACTCGATGGGGGTTGGACTCGATGGTCTTATAGGCCCCTTTCAACCCTACTATTCTGTGATTCTTTATGATTATAGGACTAAACAGGGCTCAGGTCTGAAAGCTTCTTTCCATGAATGGAAATTCCTAGAACATTTGAAATGGTATATTAGTGTATTTGCATATCTTATCTCATGCTAAAGAGGAGCCGTCTTGCTGGCCCTGAAAGCATCCTAACCAGACATTGCTATATATATTCTTCATAGAGACATGTTATGAATTATTCAGTGTTACTCAATAGTTAAGACCATATGCAGTGTTTGTTGAATTCTAAGAAATAAACATGAGCTGTGAGAGAGTTGGGAATGCAAAGCTTGGTGTTGCTAGATTTCCTTGCAGTGCCCAGTACCAATTTTATGCTGAAATGTTTGTCATTGTATGGGTGACATCAAACTGTTTGTCTGCCAACCCCCTCCTCTCTGCAGCCCCCTGCACACCCACAAAACCTGCTGCGGCAGATTGGGGGACTCTCCAGAACAGATCTGTAAGGGAGGAGAGGAAGGGGAAGCCCTGTTGCATGAGTGGAAGCCTGGATGCATGACCCACTGTACCCTTATAACAATAGTATTTTTTCCTGTATGGGTGAATGGAAACAATTTTCTTACAAACAGATGCACTTATGGACACTATTGTTAAGGAGGAAAGGGTAGTTCAGAGGTGGAGCATCTGCTTTGCATGCAGAAGGTCCCAAATTTGATCACCAGATAGGGCATTAAATCTCCTGCCTGAAACCCTGGAGAGCCATTGCTGCCAGTCAGTTTCGACAATACTGGGCTAGATGGACCAATGGCCTGACTCAGTATAAGGCATCTTCCTATGTTCCTATTGGGATGGAGACTAAACTTGCATCCTGTCTCTGTAAATCCCCTGCATTGAGAATGAAGCCTGGTCCTATGTGCTGTTTCTTGACCATGCTAGACTAAGGTGGGGTAGGGCAGAATGTCAGGAGCTGCCTTTTAGATATAGAGATGAAAGATGCATTGCTTAGAAATTCTTTTGGTGCTCATGTGTTACTGTAATAACATATTTACAGATCCCACCAACCGTTCTCGTGGGCGACATCATTGTAAAGCATTTAACTCAAAAGTACAGCAAGACTGGCAAAGTTACTCATGTGAATCTGGACTACCATATGTATGCAAAAAATATTTAAATGCTACTAAACACGAAGCATTTGGTGAGTCTCTACCCAGCAATATATCTGTGGGGCTTTTATTATATCTTTTCATTTTCAATAAGGAGACCATATGTATTTTGCATCTTCGGTTTTAGGCGTTTAAGTACTTGGGATTTACAGGATATGCTGAAGATGCCAATTGAATGTTGGAGAAGGGTAGTTATAAGTATAAACCATAGTTCAGGCTCCATTTGCTTTTCTGGGTGCTTCCAGATAAGGCTTTTACGCACCATCGCCCTGCCTCATGCATGGCGTCTTAGTGGGTTGGATCAAAATTTAGCCATACTTGGAGTAGACCATTGAAACCAATGGGAGCTAGCTTAGTTATGACTAACTTAAGTTCCATTGATTGCAATTGATCTACTCTAAGTATGACTAAATCTGGATCTAACCCAGTGTCTTTTACTTGTAACCCTCCCATGACTTCTACTACTACTTCCGTCTTTTTCCTTACTGCAGAAAATGCATTAGGAAAGAAAAGATGGAATGCCAGCACAATGCCTTCTCTTTGGTAATGCTAGAAACCTCTGTCTGGAAGCACCCTAAATTAATAGGTAAGCTTTGAAGGCAATGGAACACCCAAGCATCCCTATTTTGAGGGCAAGAAGCATGCTCATTTTTAAAGATGAGAAAGTAGCTCTGCTTTTCCCATCATAGTACTATAGATTCTAGTCTATAGCCAGAATCTTAAGCAGACTTCTAAAGATTTTCAAGCTCATATGAAATCTACAGGCTTACTCCCACATAAGGGAAACATCCCAACGTTCTGCTGTGCTTCATGGAGATCACGAGGCTTGTCTGATGCCCTGTTCTTTTATGTCTGACTCAACAAAGTGGAAGTAACAATCACAACATGCCTGGAGCTCAGCCCTAGTTAAGGCAGTTTTACTTTCTTTCTCTGCGTGTGGGTGTGTTTATGCATGTGCATGAATACATATGTTTATGTAACACATTTTTGCACTTCAGTAAGTTTTTTGTTGACGAATATATTTTTCCTTTGTAAAAAGAAAAAACGAAAAGAACTAATATTCAGTGTGTGTGCATTTCTGTATGTGTGACATGAATAAATACACTGGAGGAATAGGAAACTATTCATTTTATTAATGTAGCCTTGTTTTTATTTGTTTTAATTGGAAAGATTCATGGAAATTTTATCCTACTGACTGTGACCATAATTGGCATCCATATAATCGCTACTGCTATAAACTTCATAAAGAAGAAAAGAACTGGAATGATGCTTTACTCTCCTGCCAGGATGATAATAGCACACTCATTAGCATAACCTCTTTGGCTGATACAGAGATGCTCATTAACCTCCTTGAATATGGTAAGTTCTCATAATTAGTTCATAGTGAACAGTGTCTTAAGGTAGAGGCAGCTTGCATTTCAAAGCAGCCACTATGGATTACTTTATATCAAGTGAAAGAATCTAGGTCAAGGTCTAAACTTTGACTGTCTCCCCCCTGCCCCCCCAGCCAGTGTCAAGGACAATGTGTAGGACAAGGAAGTGCTGCCAGAGGGATGGGGAGCCACCTGAGGACAGGATACGAAGGACCACAAGGCACTGATCTCTATGGCTAAGTTGTTGAGGGGTGACATCCATATGCCACCCAGAGCTCATGTAAGCTCCGACAGTTAAAAAGAGAATTCTAAATTGTCGAGAAGGCCAGAAAAAGAATAGCACACCTATATTTTGGACAGGGGCCCCAATTATGTGTCTGCCTAGGGTGCAAAAGAATGGCCAAGGCTGGCTGATATTCGGGGACTTTTTTAAAAATCAAAAGTTCTGCTAGTCAAAATGTCCTGGTTTGTCCAAATCACCTTAAAATGCATTTAATTTTATACTACAGAAAATGTGACAGAAACTTGGATTGGATTAAGCGGTAGTAAGACCCCAGTTGAATTTTCATGGTCTGATGGATCTTCAGTAACCTTCACTTACTGGCACAAACAAGAGCCAAATGTCCATCAGAGAAAAAGCCAGCTTTGTGTTTCAGCTCAGCAATGTGTATGTCTTCTTTCTTTTTCTTGTAAAAAAAAATGTGATATTTTGTCATTTTTTCTGCCTTAGATTTTGTCTGTGGGTTTTGGTGTGTGTGTTGCTGCATTATATGCGGTGCCTCAAAAGTAAAATATTCCGAGTTGACTTGATGCTACTTAGCTAACAAAATTATTGCTCTTGTGCATACAGCAAGTAATAATGGAACAATATTCCCCCACAACTACCTTGCCTGTCGAGTCCAGGCCTGTCAATAACACATAGCTGTCCAGTCCTTAGGCTGTTTTTTTTTTTTTTTTTTGCCCTGCAGGGCCATCAATTTCCTTGTTCCTTCCTTCCCAAATTATCTTAGGTCTTCGCTTGCTCCACCTATCCTTTCTTCAGGATCATCATTTCTACTTTTGACTGAGTTTCCTGACGTTTAGGTGGAAAGTGGGTCTAGAAGGGAGGAAACCTAGTCTGACAATCTTCCACTTGCCCAGGGAATTCTTTCCTGTCCTTTGCCATAGGTCAGATTTCCCACCCACCCTCCAAACTGTTAGCACAAATGCAGTTTGCCCAGTTAGAATGTTGGTGAAAGTTCTGTGATGTCACAGCAACTCAAATAATTGAGAAGCTACAGAGGCAGATGGGCAGCAAAAAGCAGCGTAAGGTCAAATATATGATGATGGTAGATTCATGTCCCAGTATTTAGTTCTATTATTACACACCTTTCTTGTAATAAATATAAAAATGCAGCCTAAGGTCATATCTAATGAACATTTACTTAATGAAGCAGAGACTTACACATGCACTAAACAGTATGAGACTCTGTGGGGGTTCTAAAAATGCTAGCATCACCCACAGTAGTCTAAAAAGCAAGACTTTTCCTTTTCATATTAATATGAGTAAGCCCATTAAAGCTAATAGGCTTTTCTGAAATAATGAGCTATTTAGGCTAATTGTTGTTTTTTGCTTGTTTTTAACTAGGAGGGACGCTGGAAAGTTAAAAATTGTACAGACAGATATTTTTATATTTGTAAAAGAGCAGGAACTATTGGAAATCTAATTTCTGAAAAAGAATCAGGCTGTCCAGAGGTAAATCTTAAACTACTGTGCTTCATTTAAAATCATAAATATTAGAATGCTTAAATATATCTGGATCGAGTTCAAGCATATTTAGAAATTCACACCTGGTCTATTTTCACAGCCTAATCCTATAGGTGTTTACTCAGATGTAAATCCCACTAAAATAATGGGATTAACTCTCAGATAAGGGTTGTATCTAATTGGTGGCCCTCAACTAATGGAATGGTCTTTGATCCAGTGAAGGATTCCATCAGTGGATTGGGGAGGGGGGTGATTTTTGGTGATTTCTCCTTCTTCCTGCTGTCCCTGTGCCATCTCCCACACTGTCCCAAAAGGGATCTCCAGCCCTCTGAGACAGATCTGGGTGGTGGGGAGGATGCACTGGAGAGGGGAAATAACTGAAAATAGTCTCCTTCCCCTTTCTATTGTCAGAAGCTTCCCCTGGATTAACAAACCTTCTACCAACAAATGCCAATTGCATGCAACTGTAAGTGTGCATAGGATTGCTGCCATAAATTAAAATGTCAGTTTCCTAAGCAGGTTTTGCTGCTATAGCTATGCACATTCCACGACCAAGATTTGTTACACAATTTATTTTATGTATTATTTATTATTACATATATATCCCACCTTTTTTCCTCTTGCAAGGAACCCAAGGTGGCAAACATGGTCCTCCTCCTTTCCATTTTATCCTCACAACAACCCTGTGAGGTATGTTAGACTGACAGTCAGTGACTGGCCCAAAGTCACCCAGTGAGATTCATGGCCGAGTGGGGACTAGAACCTGGATCTCCTGAATCCCTACAGGCTCCCCATTCACTATAATAGAAAGTGTAACTTTATTTTTCTGTTGAATAGAAAACCCCCTGTGTGGAAATTCTGTGGATCCACTGGATCACTTGAGGAGCTATGGATTGAGGCTGTAAAGTGGTTTCCTAGAACTCCTTCTGTGGGTCACTTGCTTTGCCAGCAGTTTCTATTGAAGTTCCTGTATCTTTCTACATCAAAAGACACAGAGCACTTTTGTAGACCATCTGTACAAATAACAACTGTTATGCAGTGCTTGGTTTCGCCCATGGCTTTTATAGTTTTTTTCTATAAAATGTCAGGGTAGAACAAATGCTGAATTTACATTTTTTTACACCCTTGCATTAACATTCCATCCATGAATGAAGAAGACTCAAACAATAATTGGCTATTAACTTTCATCTTTAGAATATTATTACTTTTGTTCACTTGCTTTCCCTCTTTGTCTGAAAAAAGAAATATAGCAGTGTTGTTCAAAGACAAAGCCTGCTTGTTAGTGGGATTTAATAATGTGAAGCCTGTTAAAATTCATGAGAATTGATGCCTTAAGTGCCTGGTGAGACATAGGTAGCAGCTCAAAGAGCCATTTTTGAATGAAATAGTAGACTGAAACCTGATGGCTAAGCTTCAGGTCTCAATATTACAATGTCACAAATGTTTCTCACCTGTCAAAGCATGTTCATATATGTTGGTATTCCCCCTCCTAGCCCACCCAGACTTTAGATTCAAATTTAATACAAATGGTTACATGTATTTTCCTGTGGGACAACAGTATTCAACATCCTGGAATTTAAATACATATTTTATCCTATGGTGCTTAACTCCATGAGATTGTTTGGCGCAACAGACCATTCCAGTACACATGGGGCTAAACTACACGATACGTTAAATAAATAGTGTGCAGTTTACCCTCCATCTTCTTTACTGACAAATATTCACTTGATCTCCTGATCCAGATTGAGACCACCACATGTGGGTACAGGAAGTTTAAACCTTCCCCTCCCAGCTGCTTGTTTTCCTAAAATGGCCCCCACCCCACCCCTTGCAGGGTCTAAAGAAAGAAAAAAGGCCTCCATTGGTGCCAATAGAGGCTTTTTTCCTTTTTTTTTTAGCCCCTGCATGAGGAAGACAAATGTAAGTAAAGAAGCAGCTAGGAAGGGAAGGTTTAAATGCCCCCTACCTGAGCACAGTGGTCCTGATCTGGATCAGGGCCCCATACACTTGTACGTAAAAGAGAAAGCAAGGCTAAGCTGCACAGTACACATTACATGTATCATGTTGTTGTTGTCGTTCAGTCGTGTCCGACTCTTCGTGACCCCATGGACCATAGCATGCCAGGCCTTCCTGTCCTGCGCTCTCTCCCAGAGCGTGCTCAAGTTCATATTCATTGCATCAGTGATGCTATCTAGCCATCTCATCCTCTGCCGTCCCCTTCTCCTTTTGCCTTCAGTCTTTCCCAGCATCAGGGTCTTTTCCAGGGAGGTTTCTCTTCGCATTAGGTGGCCAAAATATTGGAGCTTCAGCTTCAGGATCTGTCCTTCCAATGAGCACTCAGGGTTGATTTCCTTTAGGATGGACTGATTTGACCTCCTTGCAGTCCAGGGGACTCGTAAGAGTCTTCTCCAGCACCACAGTTCGAAAGCATCCATTCTTCGGCGCTCAGCCTTCCTGATAGTCCAGCTCTCACAGCCATACATTACTACTGGGAAAACCATAGCTTTGATTAGACGGACCTTTGTCGGCAAGGTGATGTCTCTGCTTCTGACTATGCTGTCTAGGTTTGCCATAGCTTTCCTCCCAAGGAGCAAGCGTCTTTTAATTTCATGGCTACAGTCACCGTCTGCGGTGATCTTGGAGCCCAAGAAAGTAAAATCTGTCACTGCTTCCATTTCTTCCCCTTCTATATGCCAGGAAGTGATGGGGCCAGATGCCATGATCTTAGTTTTTTTAATGTTGAGTTTCAAACCAGCTTTTGCACTCTCCTCTTTCACCCTCAACAAGAGGCTCTTTAGATCCTCTTCGCTTTCTGCCATTAGGGTGGTATCGTCTGCATATCTGAGGTTGTTGATAATTCTCCTAGCAATCTTAAATCCGACCTCTGATTCATCCAACCCGGCATTTCTCATGATGTACTCTGCATATAAGTTAAATAAGCAGGGTGACAATATGCAGCCTTGTCGTACTCCTTTCCCAATTTTGAACCACTCGGTTGTTCCATGTCCGGTTCTTACTGTTGCTTCTTGACCCTCGTACAGGTTTCTCAGGAGACAGGTAAGGTGGTCTGGTACTCCTATCACTTTAAGAATTTGCCACAGTTTGTTGTGATCCACACAATCAAAGGCTTTAGCGTAGTCAATGAAGCAGAAATAGACGTTTTTCTGGAATTCTCTTGCTTTCTCCATGATGCAGCGAATGTTGGCGATTTGATCTCTAGTTCCTCTGCCTCTTCGAAACCCAGCTTGTACTTCCGGTAGTTCTCGGTTCGCATACTGCTGAAGCCTAGCTTGTAGGATTTTGAGCATCACCTTGCTGGCATGTGAAATGAGCGCAATTGTGCGGTAGTTTGAACACTCTTTGGCGTTGCCCTTCTTTGGAATTGAAATGTAAACTGACCTTTTCCAGTCTTGCGGCCAT
Organism: Heloderma suspectum; assembly: GCF_057233095.1. Classification (NCBI taxonomy): domain Eukaryota; kingdom Metazoa; phylum Chordata; class Lepidosauria; order Squamata; family Helodermatidae; genus Heloderma; species Heloderma suspectum. The sequence goes on along the minus strand of NC_139458.1, from coordinate 179,190,275 downwards.
TGTTGAGTGTTCCAAATTTGTTGGCATATTGAATGCAGCACTTTAACAGCATCATCTTTTAGGATTTTAAATAGCTCAGCTGGAATACTGTCATCTCCGCTAGCTTTGTTGTTACTAATGCTTCCTAAGGCCCACTTGACTTCACTCTCGAGGATGTCCGGCTCAAGTTCAGTGACCGCACTATCATGGCTATCAAGGACATTACTATCATGGCTATCAAGGACATTAAGATCTTTCCTGTATAGTTCTTCTGTGTATTCTTTCCACCTCTTCTTAATCTCATCTGCTTCTGTGAGGTCCCTGCCTTCTTTGACCTTTATCATGCCTGTCTTTGCACAAAATGTTCCCTTGAGATCTCCAATTTTCTTGAAGAGCTCTCTAGTCTTTCCCATTCTGTTGTTTTCCTCGATTTCCTTGCATTGTTCATTTAAGAAGGTCTTCTTGTCTCTCCTTGCTATTCTCTGGAACTCTGCATTCAGTTGGATATATCTTCCCCTTTCTCCCTTGCTTTTTGCTTCCCTTCTTTCCTCAGCTACTTGTAAAGCCTCATCAGACAGCCACTTTGCTTTCTTGCATTTCTTTTTCTTTGGGATGGATTTCGTTGCTGCCTCCTGAACAATGTTACGGACCTCCGTCCATAGTTCCTCAGGCATTCTGTCTATCAGGTCTAATCCCTGAAATCTATTCCTCACCTCCACTGTATATTCATAAGGGATATGATTTAGGTCATACCTGAATGGTTTGGTGGTTTTCCCTACATTCTTCAATTTAAGCCGAAATTTTGCAAGAAGCAGCTCATGATCTGAGCCACAGTCAGCTCCAGGTCTTGTTTTGACTGACTGTATGGAGCTTCTCCATCTTTGGCTGCAAAGGACATAATCAATCTGATTTCGATATTGACCATCTGGTGATGTCCATGTGTAGAGTCGTCTCTTGTGCTGTTGGAAAAGAGTGTTTGCTATGATCAGCGTGTTCTCTTGGCAAAACTCTATTAGTTTTTGTCCTGCTTCATTTTGTACACCAAGGCCATGCCTGCCTGTTATCCCGGTGATTTCTTGACTTCCTACTTTAGCATTCCAGTCCCCTATGATGAAGAGGACATCTTTTTTTGGTGTTAGTTCTAGAAGGTGTTGGAGGTCTTCATAGAACCGATCAACCTCAGCTTCTTCGGCCTCAGTGGTTGGGGCATAGACTTGAATTACTGTGATGTTGAATGGTTTGCCTTGGATTCGTACTGAGATCATTCTGTCATTTTTGAGATTGTACCCCAGTACTGCTTTTCCCACCCTTTTGTTGACTATGAGTGCTACTCCATTTCTTCTAAGGGATTCTTGCCCACAATAGTAGATATGATGGTCACCTGAATTAAATTCGCCCACGCCTGTCCATTTTAGTTCGCTGATTCCCAAGATGTCGATGTTCAATCTTGCCATCTCATGTTTGACCACCTCCAGCTTACCTTGATTCATTGATCTGACATTCCAGGTTCCTAAACAATATTGTTCTTTACAGCATCGGATTTTCTTTTCACCATCAGACACATCCGCAGCTGAGTGTCCTTTCGACTTTGGCCCAGCCGCTTCACTTTTTCTGGCGCTACTTGGAAATACCCTCTGCTCTTCCCCAGTAGTATATTGGACACCTTCCGACATGAGGGGCTCATCTTCCGGCATCATATCTTTTAGCCTTGTGATACGTTCCATGGGGTTTTCTTGGCAAGAAGACTGGAGTGGGTTGCCACTTCCTTCTCCAGTGGACCACATTTTGTCAGAACTCTCTGCCATGACCTGTCCGTCTTGGGTGGCCCTGCACAGCATAGCTTATGGCTTCACTGAGTTACGCAAGCCCCTTCGCCACAACAAGGCAGTGATCCATGAAGGGCTACATGTATCATGTAGTTTAGCTCATATCCAGCCAGTGGGCCTTCTAACTTCCCTCAATATTGGAACAGGTCCATCTATACAGTGGTGATGCAGACCTTACCTTGATGTTGCACTGAATGTGGAAGCCATTTATATGAGGGAACTTCAGGTGAGCATGAGAGTCCCTGGACTTATTGCCTTATTGAAAATGCCCCTCTGTACTTCATAATGTTAAGTGGATGCTGCCACACCAAACTGCAAGTGATTCTTATATGGAATGCACAGCTTTAATTTTTGGTTTCAAAGTCTGAGATTCAAATTTAGATCCTTTTTGTTTTCATTGGTGGCAATGAGAGGCACTCAAGACCTCTTCATTTGTAGCATGTGGAAGTTTTCATGTGTTCTTGGCTTCAGGGATATATGATTAGAAAACTCTCTTGCCTAATTTGTCTGTATTTTTTAATCATTCTGAAGTTTCTGACAAATTGATGATTCCATATCTTTCTTAGACATTGCAGTAAAGTGCTTATTGCTCTGTTGGCCATATGCCATGTGATTTTATTACTAATTCAACAACTGTGGGGTTTTTTTGCCTTCCTAATCTATAAACTGCTAACAGAGGGCAAATGTTTTGTTACTAAGGTCAAATTCCTTAAGCTAGCTGTCTAAACACTAAAGCAGTGATTATCTAAGCACTTTCCCTAAGCCAGCTTTTGGAATGGTATTATGGAGCTGTCAGATGCTTGATGAGGAAGAAGGAAAGAAATGTTGCTTATGAAGCTGACAACATTTAGGTTATACTAGGGTCACAGTGCTTATATAGCATCATTAGAAATATCAGCATTTTATACCAGTAGCCCAGTCTGTAGCCAATTAAGCCAGTTTAGTCTGACACCCAGGCAAAGAAATTATTCTATTGAATTGAGCTGATAAATGTCAAACTTGGTGGTGATTCACACGATCACTTGTTTTTCTGCAACTGGGGGTGCTTCCAGATGAGGCTTTTATAGTGCCATCACCCTTCCTTAGTCATGAAATTCTATGGGGGGTGGGTGTCCAGATGGTGATGTCTTCTAGTCACAGCCCTCTGCTGTTTTCTTACTGCTTCTTCTGTCTTCTTCCTTAATGCAGAAAATTTGCTAAGAAAAAGATGGAATAGCTGCACAATGCCTTCTAAGTGGTAGTAGTAGGACTCCTCTGTCTGGAAACACTCGTATTTGTCGCTACTCTGCACCCTGGAATATCCAGAAATATTGCTAGCTTTTAATCAGCTTGCAAATGTATGGTAGACCAGTGTTTCTTAAAAGAAACACTGGAGTCAGAACAATAGTCCCTCTAATCCAGTATTCTTTATCCTTTCTGGGCCTGGGCGTTTATCTTCTATCGCAGTTTGCCAGACCCTTTATTCAGTGCCTTCTCCAAGTTTGGGGAGGCCATCAAGCAAGAAGCCCTCAATGCTCGGCCTTGCTGCTAGGCTGGGCACAATTTTCTCTACCATACAGAGGAAGTGGGCAGGCAAATAAGCAGGTAATAGGGAATGCTCCTTCTTCTTGGCTTTCTTTGCTGGTCTTCTCTCCATTCCCTATCAACAGCATCTTCCTATTTCCGCTAGGATTCCTTCATGTCTCTTTGTTTTGGGTGAACTATCTTTCACTCTCAACCTTCACTTGTCTTCTGCTGACCTCCAACTACTGGCCTGGTCTTCTAGGCAACAGAAGGTTCGTCTTTGATCATCCACACCAGCTAAGAGGCTGGTCAGTTTCAAGTGTTTAAACCTCTCCTAACCTACTATCTATTTGAACATCTCAAACCTTAAATCAGGGGTGGAGGATATTTTTCACCCTCCAGGGCCAAACTGCAAAATGAGAAAGGTGTCGGGGCTGGGGGGACATTCCATATGTGGGTGAGGCCAAAGGCAGAGTGAATGGAGCCAAAAGTGATTATTACCATTTTCTTCCAACTCAGACGTAAGCAATACAAGTCTTCTGGATGTCTACTCGCAAGTAAGCAGAACTGAATCATTCTGCAGCACTTTCAAATAGCATTCCAAATACCAAGGATCTGCATGTCTGTTCACAAGTAAACAGGTCTCCTGCTTGCAAAATACACACAGCAAATTTATTTATTTTTTTAAAATTTATTAAATTTCTTAATCGTCCATCTGGCCAGTCACCTGGCCACTCTGGGTGATGTACAACAGTACAAACAGTTTAAAACAGTAAAATTACACATTAAAACATAATATTTCTAAAAATACCCTAACCCACCCCAAATGCCTGCCTAAACCACATTTTCAATGCATTGCGGAAGCTCATTAAAGAGGGAGCATGGCGGAGTTCCCTAGGGAGAGAGTTCCACAGGGTGGGGGCCACCACAGAGAATGCACCCTGAAAATACACAGCTGAATTTTATGCAACGGTTCTCCTCCCTGCAAATGCACACCTAAAAATCTTAGTAACAGTTTGATTCTTTGTAGGGTATTTAAAGGTTAATTGCCTTTAAATACCCTCATATCTCCAATCAGTAATCACAGATGAGAGCCAAAGAAAGTTAGGGATGTCAGAGAATTCCGCCACAGATCTCGGTGAGGCCGAATGCAAGTGCATTCGGCCCCCTGAAATCCATGGCGGAACGAAGCCCCCCGCCTCACCGCCCCCCGCCTCACCACCCCACAAAAGGCATGCGAAACAGGACACTTACCTGGTGCCGTTCACGCTGCTTTGCGAATGGTGGCTGCGTCTGCGGATGCCATTCGCTTCCCTTTTTTCGCCCTGATAGGCTACGTAAATACTTTACGTAGTCCCTGCGGAGGCCGTGATAGGCTACGTAAATATTTACGTAGCCTATCATGGCAAAAAAGGGGAACGCAAATGGTGGCAGCTACGGCGGCCGCCATTTGCGTTCCCTTTTTTTGTCATGATAGGCTACGTAAATACTTACGTAGCCTATCACGGCAATAAAACAGGAACGCAAATGGCAGCCGCCGTAGCCGCCGCCATTTGCGTCCGCAGGCTCCACTCGGTGCCTGCGAATGCACCCAGCCGGTGGCTCCGTGGAGTTGCCGCGGAGCAGAGCCGGCTGGGTTAGGATTTCGGGGGGGGGGGTGGAGCGCCTCCCCCCCACCGCAAATCACCCCGTTGAAAAGGTACATCCCTAGGCCAGATAGGGAACTTTTGTACATCCCTAGGCCAGATTGGGAACCTGTGGGGGGCCAGGCATCTGGCTTGCCAGTCAGAGGTTCCCCATCCCTGCTTTGAATGGTAGTCCCCAGTCGCAAAAGGTTCTAATCTACTCAGGAACTCTTAGCAAAAACACAGTTACAGACCTAGAGCATTTCTACACAAGCCTTTTATTGCACACTTGTGATTGGTCAGTAACAGACGTTTGCGGGTCCTTTACGCGATGTCATCAACTTCCAGGTTGTCTCCCATGCTTTCTGACCTTTATCCCTCTTTTTAAAAGATCATAAATAACCCAATAAGGAATATTAATCTGATATATTGGCTGTATGTAATTGTGCAGTTCCACTATAACCACAGCGTCATCTAGTGGCTGTAAAATGAAACATAAAGAATTTGCTGAGAAGGAATTCCCCAATTCAAAGCATGTGTCCGCCCATGTAAAGGAGCTCATCTTAATCCCACGAAGAGTCCGGAAGCAGAAGCCCTGGTAAGGATGCAGGATTTTGGTGTCATGCGGTGCAGCACCTAGCTAAAGTGTCTATGAGAAATAACAGTAGAAAGCAGCTCATACCTATAGCACAGAAAAATGCACACAAAACCAATGTCACAAATTAAGGTATATCATAAACAGCAAATATTACATCAAAGCCACAAACAATGCAAACTCTCCTGTTCCCAAACAATATGTAAAAACTGACATATGGGACATTTGAATGGGCCATTGCATGCAATTTAATATTCAGGTGTTACTGCACCTGAATAACATACAATTGTATTCTTTCTCCAACTCATGCCAGCTTTTAGCAACAAAATATTGCCCTTGGGAATGAAATGTGGGAAAAGAACAAACAAGCTTCATGGTTTAAAATGGCTTGCCAAGAACTAGCCCTACTAATTTCATTTACAAAGGAAGGGAGTATAATTTTTTAAAACCCCACTAGAAGTATCTAAGTAAGCCTCAGTGATTACACAAGTTCAGTGTCTGTGATCATGTGGAGCAGCACCCATATACTGGTTTATCTTTCTCTTTTATAAGGGGGAAACATTCAGTGCAATCAATGGAAATCAACCCCCTGTGCATTTAGTATTTCCCACTTACAGAAGAGACTGGGATATTTCTGCTCCTGTGGGAATCTAATCATGGCAGTACTCCTAGTACTGGGTAGCCAGCTAGACTCTAGTTATACTAATAATAGCCTGCCATAGGAGAAATGGGGTGCCTATTTGAACTTCAGTAAGAAAAGGAAAAGAATAATATAGAGAGCAAAGTATACTAAGTCCTTATCTGTACAAACTGCTGGAGAGAGGTAGGTTTTCAAAAACATTTAATGTAGTGTTTGGAGAAGGTTTTGACCTTTAAAACCCTATATGGTTCTGGCCCAGCCTATCGTAAGGAGCGCCTCCAGCAACACCAGACAGGCCGCTTAACAAGATCAGCCTCGGATGGCCTTCTCTCTGTCCCATCAGCCAGGACAGCTAGACTGGTGGGGACGAGGGAGAGGGCCTTTTCTGTGGTGGCCCCCACTCTGTGGAACTCCCTCCCTAGGGAACTCCCACCACGCCCCCTCTTTGATGAGCTTCTGCTGTACATTAAAAACATGGTTGTTCAGGCAAGCATTTGGGGTGGGTTAGGGTATTTTAGAAAATGTTTTTATTGTAGAATGTTATTGTTTTAAACTGTTTTATTATATGTCCAGAGTGGCTGGGTGACCAGCCAGATGGGCGATTAATAAAATAAATAAATAAATAAATAAATAAATAAATAAGTTTGGTTATATTAAACTGATATGGGACTACTCCATGAGGACCTATGATAAATGTGGACAATGAATAATAAGTTCAACTATATTACAAACTGAAATTAAAAATGACCTTTATCTGTAGAATTGACTCTGTTTAGAGAAAGGTACCAGCATTATTAGAAAAGTACTGTATTACTCTGACAATTCTCGTTCACTTTTGGCGTTCCATTCTGGACTTGCAACATTACAGTTCTCTATGGGCCCAAGATCTGATCAAAATTCAGCCAGATGTAAATTCCACCTTCATTAATTTAAATGGCATCTCTCTCAAAATATTCAAAGACTAGTTTTTAATTCTGTAACAGGCTTCTTATTATTACAATGTGAGTTTGACATTGTACCTACACAAAATCTAGCTTAATTCACTGGGCTCCAGTAAAATTTCAGTATGTATTTGATACAGTTAATTATGTTTAACTGTTTTGGTTGTGGACTGTTTCAGATTATAGGACTTCTTAGTAAATGAGGAGGTTAAGACATACCCCACAAAGGTATGCTGGGATAGCTGTCTTAAATTAAATTAACATCCAAGGATGTTAATTTAAACTTCTTTAAGTAGTTGCAGTTCTGTAAATATTTAACAAATTAACTCTTACGAGTGAATATCGGCGTGTATTATGTGCTTTTAAAAGAAATACAGCTCATCCTTACAATGTATCCAATCTTGACAGTCTCTCTCAATACTCCATCCACTCCTTAAGAGGTCTCTAGAGCCAGGTGTTCCAAACGTTCCAGGGGGGTGGGGTTCTGCTCATCCAGGCCTAGATGGTGAAATTCAGGCCGCTCGTTCCAGCTCTTTCTTTGCTGGACTGTGGCAGTCGTGGGAGAGTTGGGCAGGTAGAAGGAAAGTCTCTCCCAGCTCTCTTGATGATCCAGCCATGCCTCTGGTTTAATCTGCTGCTGCCACTGCTGTGCAAAGTATGTGCTCTACAGCTGAGCTATGTTCCCTCCCCCAACATCCTCTCTGGCACCTGTTTGGGTGACATCCAAGTATTATGTACAGATATGTGCATGTATACATAACAATAACTAATATTTATTTTTGAAGGGTTGGGAAAGGCACGGTGGATATTGTTACAATGTCGACATAACCCCTCGAAGCTTTGGACACTCATCTGGTGGTTATTACTGTCCTTCACTTGCAACAGTAATGAGCAGGTACCTAATTGCTAGACAATGTAAAATGAGTTTTTTCATTAAAAAAAACAAAAATAGTTTAACTTTCCTGTGGTACTGAAGAAGATGGAATAGCCAGTTACCTTATTAGATCAATGGCGAAGACTAACTGAAGTCAAATATTGAGTTTGTTATTAGTTGAGTAGAATCTGGATAGAATTAATCAGTTACCTACTAGCTGGATTGGAATGTTCAGTGACATGCAATTTATTCTTACGTCTAAGAATACTGACATTTTAATTCCTTCAGTGTTGATTTACAGAATCTTAATTACAAGAAGGAGTTAAATGCTTGCTAATAATCTTGACAAATATATCCACATTTTATCCACATGCAGTTACTTAATATAAACTGTTAAAATGTTTGGTTTACTTATTTTATTTATTTGTTACATTTCTATACTGCTCAGTAGCCAAAGTTATCTGGGCAGTTCACAAAAATTAAAACCATAAAATAGAACATGATAGAACATGATATAAAACATTAAAAGTTTAGAAAAAGAATAAACCCAGAGTAAAAAAAAAAAGAATAAAAGCCAGCAACAACTAAAAACACAACAACAAAATTTAAAAAATAACACTGAAGTTTTTGCTTTAACATCCACTTTTCAGCATATGGAAACAATAAGAACAAATAAAATGTACAACTTTGCTCTGGTGTGTTTGAATTACATCTGCAGTAAGAGGTGTTCTTAAGTTAGATTATTGGATTTTGTCTTGGTTCATTGCACTTTATTCTCCATTTGAATTCGTTACCTAAGGCTGCATTCCTAAACATATTTATCTGGGAGTAAGTTCCACTGAACTCAATGGGGCTTTTTTCTGAGTAGACTCGTGTAGGATTGCACTGTTGTCCAGGTTGTTGAAGTCCTGGTTATATCTGTGGTTTACAGTTTTATGGATGACAGGTCTATCAATTAATATTAGCCATGGTTTGTAGAATGCACTTCCCCCATAATTATGATTGGTCCCCACTCTCTTGGCTGGCCTTCCACAACTTGATGCCATCCAGATATTTTGGGCTTCAACTCCCATCAGCCCCAGCCAGCACGGCCATTGCTCAGGAATGCTGGGAGTTGTATGCCAAAATATCTGAAGGGCACCCGTTGGGAAAGTGTCAGGAGCGCCCTAGCGGCCTCTTTCAGTAGACTCCAATAGCCAACTCAAGACACAGACAAAAGGATTCTTTTCAAGGCTTTAATCCTTTTACAACTTAATGAGTCAGATGCTAATCACCAGCGACTAAGCAAGGATCAGCAGAGTGGCCTATGCGCCGAGTAGGCAGTTGATCCCCGTTTGAAGGAGAGTCACTTGAAGACCCTGAACTTATGGGCTAGGGAGAGATCCTCCCTCTTTCCCTTGGGTCCACGGGAGGCGGCCATTGCTTGCGCGCCAGACGGGCGCTACGCCTCCTTTCCGCGCCCTCCATCACTCGTCGCTCCCTGCGTCTGCACTGAGCGTCTAGAAAGCCCTGTTCCCCCACTTTCTCACTGCCCGGGTCACTATCTATCTCAGGAATGCCAGCAGGAGGAATCTCTGCCAGCTGCTGTGCCCGTGAGGGATGAGCTGGCTCCTCTCCCACGGATTGCTGATTCTCCTCAGAATCAGAACTGCTCTGGGGTTCTATCAGCTCAGTTTCCACCCTGACAGGAAGGCTGCTTTTTGCTTTCAGAAAAGGTGTTAAGACACACATTTTTTACTTAGCCTTTAAAAATTATTTTTCCATTTCTATTTTTAATGGTTTTATTAATTTTTTTGTTTTTATTGTTTTATTTTAGATTTCTTGTGCCTCGCCTTTGGTGGCTTTTTTGCAGAAAGGGCAGTATAGAAATATTAATAAGAAATAAAATAGCTAAATGGAACCGCCAAGATCAGTGCTGGGGGAACATCAGGGGAGGACTACTGACTTCAAGCTCTCCCTGAGGGCTTCTCAGGATCATCTGGATTTTCCTTGTTGGAAACAGGATGGCAGACTACATGGGTCTTTCCTTAGTCACATCCACCACTGTTATTCTTTATGTTGTAAGGTCTCTAAGAGAGAAGCTATTTTTGCACATATGAATCTACATTATGTTGATTATGGTAACTCATATTTATTCATTAGGAAGTGTGGGTGGCATATGTAATATCTATGTCCAAGACAAATAATTATCACAAAGGATCTGTTATTGTACACTTATAAGCAGAGTGCACTGGGCAACCCAAATCTAATGTATGACATTTTGTTTGGTCAGTGTTAAATTTCTACTTATTTATCTATTTTAAAATATATAAATATTCCATACTTACTTCAAGGGTTTTGGAGCTTATAACATCCTCATGAAAGTAATAATATTAGAATGTAAAATCAGTCAATTGTAATGCAGTAAATAAAATATAATAAGATTGATGCTTGAAGACTTAATTTTTTTTGTAGTGAATGTTTGCCACTAAAAAAATTAAGTATAAGCTGATTTATAGCATCTTTAGTCCTAAAAGGAGCCTTAAGAGTAGCTAATAAAACAGATATAAAAACAATTCATATAAAAACATTATAAAATAAAACTAATAGAGCATCAACAATACTAGATAGAAATCTTTAAACTGAGAGCACCCTTTTAAGTACTGTAGGCTGCAATCCAGTGGTCTCTGGGAGGGTATCCCATAGGATCATTTGGATCTCCCCTCTGAGGACAGACAGATATGTCCATTCTTGGAAGGGGGGATCTTGGACACCCCCTCCCACCTCCCATGGGAACTTCCACAACCCTTATCTCCCTGATGCTGGACCTTCCATGTCAGAAAAGGTAAAAGGGAAAATGGTGGAGGATTTGATTCATAGGATGCAAAGCCCTCCCAGCCCCCAACGTGCTGAGTCTTGGTGTAAATAATAGTTCAAACAAGGAAAAAAAGGGACAAAACAAAAACAAATGAAACACCTCTCTTTCTTCTGCCCTGATGGCATGAGCCTGGTAGGGATTTGGATGTAGTGGTTCATCCACCTTTGTAGCTGATGTCCATGCTTCCTTCGATTGTTCTACAAGATATTATACCTGGATGTTCACAAAGAGGTAGTCTGTTGATGTGTAACACCCAGTAGTGTAGTGGCAAATTCAGAAGTGCAGGGTCCCTTCGTGACAGCCACAGCCATGCCCCCTCAGAGCCATACCCCCTTCTAAGATTATACAACCCTGTAAAATATACAACCTTCAGCTGGGATCCAAAAATAGTGCAACTGAGAGTAAGGCAGTGGTATTTCAATTGGACGCCTGAGAAAAAATGCAGGGGTGTTGAAACCTTTTTCAACCAGCCAGCCACTCACTCACTCACTCAAACACAAACTTTAGGTTTTCAAAATATGATACTCTATGGAAGCTTCACCCTCTCAACTCAGCCCTCATGGACAGATCCCTTCTCATTTAAACAGCCCCCTTGCATACTCCCTTAGTGCCCCAACATTACCCATTAGCCTTCCCTAAGCTATTTCATTATATCTCCCCCTCCAACAGAAACATCCACACACCCAGCTGGATTGAACTAAACACGCACGCACGCACAGTGATGCCGTGGTAAATTTGGAAATGCAGGAGCTTGTTGTGACAGTCTCCAAGGGCAGTCCAAAAATTTCAGGCAGCTGTGTCGATCCATAACAACAAACCAGTTCTAGGAGTTTTCATCCCCACTAGGAGCACGTCTTTGGTAAAGTGAATAGGTCTTCACTGCCTACTCCAGACCAAGTCATTCCAAATACTTTGCATTCCAACATGGAACAATATATTGTTGCTTGGAAAATTCATTCCCCCCACAGCTACAGGATTGCAGCTAAACTCAGGGGGAACAGGGAATTCTGAGGGGGGTGGCAGATGACATCAGAGTCCCGGCTAATGAAAAAGTGCTGGGGCTGCGTCCCTGCGAGCCCAGCCTCCGCTACACCACTGGTAACACCCAAGTCATTTAGCGCCTTATTGCTCAAAAGCAACGTGTCATGTTCCATGGTATGAGTATGAGAGATGCCCTTGTACCAATTAGGATGAGAGAGGCAGTGCCTGGGCAAGCCACAGTATGTGCCATGTAAACAGCAGGGTTGACGTTATATTCCATGAGACATAAAGTCTGTGACATCAGGCACACAATTTTTAGTGTAGTAATAGATCAGATGGGTGATTTCCTCTAGAAGGCTTGCTTGGTGTACCTAGAAGCCTGCTTTAGCTTCAGCGACACAGACCTCCATTTGTACCACTGTGGTATTTAATCCAGGCTAAGATCAGACTGTTACATGCTTTATTGGTTTGCCTGTAGATTTCATTCAGTTTCAACAAGCTGGTTTTTTCATGTGCTTGTTTCCTGTATTGCTTTAGAAGAATAAGAAATGCCTCTTAAACTGTGATATAATGAATCTAATGACTTGATTTTGATTTTTTCAATCCTTTTAAAGGTTTGAACAAGGTTTTCTTAACAATATGATTCACCACACTGTGAAAACGGATAACCCTTATTTTTGGATAGCACTACAAGATCTGAACAATACAGGAGAATACACTTGGCTAACTGAAGATGGAAACCCACATCTTAAGGCCTATACCAACTGGGGAAAGTATCAGCCCAGTGAGTTGTATCCTACTGATGGCTCTTGTTAATTCTGTTGGTATTACCTGTTGGTGGCTCTTGGCAATATTTGATTTTTAAATAAAACATGCCACTTTTCTGCACTTTGTATGTATCGATGTTTTACCAGGCTGTCTTAGGGCATCTGTACACCAGCCTAAAATCCTGCATTTAAAACGGGGCTTTCTGCCTCCGTTTTAAAAGCAGGATCACAACAACTCCCTTTTTCATGGGCTTCCTTTCCCCCTCCCCTTTCCCCCTCCTTCCCCCAGGATCTGAGTCTTCCATTATCTTTCATTGATCTCACTCCTCTTCTTGCCACTTTTCCTCTTTTCACGGAGGGGACTCAAGCAGAACACAAGGGAGTAATTTGATAGCTCATTATCTGCGATCTATTTAAAAACGGAACAAAGGGCATTTAGTGCAGGAGACGCCTTGAATGATCACAGCATTATGTAAAGAGCTCGCAAACTTCCGTGGAGGAGCAATCTCAATCGCAGGATAAAAGCTCCGTGTGAAGGAGCCCTTAATTTGAGCAAGACTAATACATTAACATTTACAGACTGAAACACCTAAAGAACCCAGCCTTTCCTAATAACAGCCTGTTGAAATAGAATGTCTTCCATAAGTACAACAAATTAAATGTGTTTCACAGTATTATACCGTAAGGTAAGAAAGCATTGGGTGCGGGAAAGATCAGCTTTCTCCCAACAAATGCAGTCAGCCAAAAATAGCCAACTTCAGTAAAGAACAGCCCTTCCTCCCACCATCACTTCATTCCAGTTTTTGAGGGATTACTAACTACAATAGCTGTTAGATATAATAACATGTTCTGAGTAGATATATCTATATTTCACCATACCCCACACTTACAGTGCAATCTATATACGTTTACTCAGAAGAATTAAATCCCATTAACTTCAATGGTGCTTATTCCCTAGTGAGTGTGTTTAGGATCACGCCTCCAGTCACCTAATTACATGTTTACAGTTAGCAACTCATATACCTGCCTGAATAGCAATCCCTTCTGGACAAAGAGTTTACTAGTCTCACTATTAAAATTGCCTTGTAGGTATTTGCGCAGCTTCAAGCTTCATAACTGCCTTTTCATTGGTAAACTTTTGCACTTACCTGCAAAGTTACTGTTTATCTACTTGAGGCAGCAATGTGGCCATCTTTCTCTTTGTATTCAGCCTCCATTAGGTATTGCATGATCTTTTTAATGTTGTATCATTTTGTGGAATGATTTACTTATTCATTTTAAGGATAAGCATCCTTAGTTTATAAGGGAAAACTGTTTCTCTTGTCCTTCAACAGTGACCTCTACTGGTTGAGTGAGTACAAGGTATAGTTATTTGGTGTTTGATATTCTTTTCCTGCATAACTAGGGCTACTACATATATTATAATTTCTCAGCACAGGAATGCTTTGGATAAGTTATGTGACAATAGGGTTATATTGAGTTCCAGGTGCATGTTGGCAGCACCTTCAAACGATATTTCTATAGTACATTTTCAGACATCCTAGTTGAATCCAGTGGAAATGGTCATCAGGTCGATAGCAGGCAAGATGGCAGAGGTAAAGGCACTGGTGGACACAAGGGCATACCAGTTTGGTAATGGCCAATAAGAGAGTTATTTTGATTTCTTGGTGTATGCGTTTTTGTAGCATAATAACCTCAGCCAGATAAATGTATATTGGTTCTGTTTTTCAATGTAGACACTGAAGGTGAACTACTGACTAAGTTAGCTTGAACTCAGTACTATCCTATATGTGTTCACTCAAAAGTAAGTCCCATTGTATTTAGTGGGACTTGCTCCCAGATAAGTGTGCACAGGATTGCAGCCTTAGAATATAACTGTAATTCATACAAACCCTCAGATTCCAACTGGGCTAAGAAAAAGACTATTCCAACCAAATGAAAAAAGTAATGATACTTATCCCCTATGAATAAAATTCTTCTGTAAAACCATGGCCTTTGGATACTCTCTTGGAAATCATGAGGTAGCAGCTATAACGTTTTGCGTTAGCAGTTTTCTTTCCCTGCCAAACACATATTTTGGCTTTAGTTAATAGGCATTAGTGCTCATAATTCCTGAATATGTCATTATAAACCATTTTCTGTAGCAACATCAAAGGATCCTGTTCAGTTTTTTAACTTATTTTTGTTTTGGTAAAGGACAGTTCTATATTGTTTAGACAGCACTAAATGTCAGATGCAAAAGAAGAGGCCTTAAGTATCTTTCAGAATTGGGCTTACCAAAATGAAATACAACCTTTTAAAATGTATTTTAAAAGTGGTACTGCTGTGCAAACATCACAGTTGGAGTTAAGTGGTAAGACAAACCACAGGGCAGGCATGACATCTGCAGACTGTTTCCTTCTATTTCTATCCTCTAGAGGGGAAAAGCCTACCATCCAGCAGCTAACCAATTCCACACTTGAGAATAATTGTGCTTAATACTAAATGCCTTTCCCCACCTCTATCATAGGACATCCTGGAGGGTGTATTGTTATGCGACAGGAGAAGCCCATTGGTGTTTGGGAGGTGAAAAACTGTACAAGCTTCAAGGCTATGTCATTGTGTAAGCAAGAAGCTAAATTCCATGGAGAAAATGAGCCTAATGAAGAACCACATTTTGAAAAGCCTTTTCGTTCTTGCATGTTTGGATGGGAATCGGACCGTAATCTGCCCAACTGCTACAAGGTGAAAAGGAAGCAAAGATTTCATTGAAAACTCAACTGAAATCCATTGCCATTATACTGAAATACTGGAATCCATTGCTATTATACATGGCACAACTAATGATATAAGCCAGAGAGTGGCATATATTTCAACGGATCCTCTTTACCAGGGACAGTTCTGATTTTCTTACTAAATCAATATTCCTATTTTCTTCCTATTCTTGACTTTGGGAGATGCCTTGTTAACATTTTATTAGCGTGGGTTGCTCATGTTCCTATTCTTCCAGGTTAAGCTGCCTTCCCAGGGTCTCTAGAATTTCTGAGGGTGGTGGTAGTGGTGGATGTATCTTGTTTCTTATTGCACGTGCATGTAAATGCATGCGCATAAATAACTAAGGCACCATGCAGTGCGCAGCCTGCCGTTTCACACACTGCAGATGCTTAGATTTATATTTTGAACTATGAAAGAATATTGTCAATTATGTTCTCCCCCCTTCCCCATATATCTTTAATTAGAAGAACAAACAACATCTAGGCTTTTAAATAAAACTAGTGCCGACAGAGTAAATGAATACAGCATTCAGCAAGCCAAGTAGAGCTTTTAGCAATGTGTAATAGTTGGGGCCGGGGCCAGGCAGTGACCCTGATGTGGGGTTTTTATTTTATTATTTATTTGTTTGTTACATTTATATCCTGCCTTTCTTCCAAGGTGACGTCCATGATACTCCTCCATTTCATCCTCACCACAACCCTGTGAGGTAGGTTAGGCTGAGAACCAGTGACTGGCTCAAAGTCACCTAGTGAGTTTCATGGCCGAGTGGGGACTAGAACCCGGGTCTCCCGAGTTGCAGTCCAGCACTCTAATCACTACACTACATGGGCTCTCTACACATATCTCTATTTTCAGCTGTGATCTGTTGGAAGGTATGTAGTGATGTGGGTACAGAAAAAAAAGCAGCAAAATTCAGTTTTTCAGGATGGAACTTGCATTTATTTTAGCATATATTGTGTATTTCCCCCCCGGTTCACCTAATGCTCTGACAATGTGCAATTCAATTTTTTTCTCTCTTTTGCTGCTTACACAGGTATTTCACAGTGAAAAAATACTAGTGAAACGATCTTGGGATGAAGCAGAAGCACTGTGTCAAGATTTTGGAGCACATCTTGCCAGTTTTACACATGCCTCTGAGGAGGATTTCTTGAACAAACTTTTGAATACCATGTTTCATATGTAAGTCTAAATATAATATCAGAGAGGGTTTTTTCAGAAGAAGAAGAAATCTTTCTATTTGCTCCAGACAGCAGTTACTTCAGATTTCAGTCAGAAAGGCAGAAAGCACTGATATAATTGTTTTTTCTTTCTTTTAAATATGGAATTTAAGAAGAATAGGATATTTCTGTTGAAATGATATGGTGTGTAAATCAGGAAAATTAACATCGTTTGCATATAAATATCACATAAATATCTTTTGCATTCATAGTCTTTGGCCTCACTGTTTACAAGCTTATGCCACAATAAATCTTACAGCATAATCCTATGCATGCTTACTTAGAAGTAAAATCCACTAAGTGCAGTGAGCTTTACTCTCTAGTAATTGGATTTAGAATGGCAGCCTTAGGCTTTTAAGGTGATTCAAGATTCCAGTTGTTTTAGGATTCCTTTGGAATCCATAAATCTATGGAATATTGCAGATGGAAGCAATATAGGCTATGACCATCTGCCCAGTTATGCATGCGTGCTGTTGTAAACACACATCTGGAACTTTGCAGAGGGAAAAACAACACAGGGTGAGATTTTCAGTATAAAAATATCTGGAAGGGAAAGTGTTAAGTACTACCTTCCTTCTCTCACAACTCCTCTGATCAAAACTGCAACCTCTTGAGGCCGCTTTTCCCTAGAACTAATGGAAGTTCCATTACACACACTTGCATGTCACCTGTAGTTTGCGCCTTATTTTTAAGTATTGCCATTTTTTCAAAAGATCAGAAATTTGGTCACCCTTTCAGAAAAGCTCAGGAACAAATCAGACATATCAGTCATTTCTGCACAGCTCCAAGCATACATCCCATTCCGATGTATGCAAAGATTAAAGTGGCAGGGTGATCTTTTCGTCTATGTATTGGCATTTGTCTGTTTTTCAATCACAGTGATGAAGAAAGACAATTCTGGATTGGACTTAACAAAAGGAACCCATTATCTGGAGGATCCTGGGAATGGTCTGATGGCACCTCTGTAAATATTTATTTCTTTACCTTAGCAAAATAGGCTTAGCAAAATAGAAAACCATGGTGTTGTTGTATGGAAAACAGTGGTGTTGTATCCAATGGAGGCTTCACTTTAGCGGAAAGCACTTCTGCTCAGGCAAGGCAGGGCATCCAATTTTTTCTCATCCCTCCTATCTGCCCCCCAAAACTACTCATGAGGGTAGTGGGACCCTCTGGAACAGAATAGGATATGGCACGGAGCGCTGAGGTAGGTAGGTAGGAAGGATTGGTGAAAATTGGGTGCCCTGATGCAATGGTGGAAGTGGCAAAGCCACCATTGGGTAGAACCCATTGTTCCTGCAAACCCGCCTACTTCACAGATGATGAGCCTCCTGCCCATTCAAATCAAGATTCAGTCTGTATTTTTTAACACATCTTGAATGTTGACACACCTGTGCCATGGTGTATCAGATGTGTTAAGCAATGAGATTTTAAATAATGGCACTCAAAGGAAATTTAAAATGTCCAATTCAGAATGAGGCTTATGGGGGGGGGGGAGTAATTAAAATAACTAATAAATAACTAATCTCCAACCTGCAAAACACACGCAACAGCCCTGAATGTTGACTGCAATTATCAAACCATGTATTTCAGAATTCTTGCACTAATTACCACTAACACGAGAAGCACTTTTTCCAGGGCTGCTCTAAGGATGGTGGCCTGTTATAAATGCTTCAGACATCAGTCTGTGTACTAGCAACAAATTACAAACCATCCAATGTTTTGTTGTTGTTATTTAGCAAGTACCTATATATACACAGAATCAGGAGATCGATCTTTTCCCACTTACTGTTTTCGTGCCGTTTAAAAGGGAGAGTGGTGATTTACAGATATATACCTATCATACCTGCCATAGTACATGGGTATTTTGTAATTGGGTGTCTGTATCTGAGGATCTTCAGCATGCCTTTTAGAATAGCCATAAATAATCAAGCCCCAAAAAGAAGAGCATGTGCTATTTCGGAAGTCCTTTCCTTTCTGAGATATTAAAGTTTGTCTCTGAATTGTACTTCAGAATAACGCACTGCTCTGTGACAGGTTGCATCTGACTTTTTAGAGAACTCTTATATTGAAGATAATGTGAGGAACTGTGCTGCATATAAAATGAATGGAACAGTCTTGCCACTACGTTGCAGTTCAGAGCGTGAATGGATATGCAAAATCCCGAAAGGTAAAAACGTGTGTTCATTGCATTGTGCATATAGTTTCTGGCATGACCGTTATGATTTTATAAAGAAGGGGGCCGGTAGCTTAGTGGTAGAGCGTATCCCTTGTATGCAGCAGGTCCCAGGTTGAATCCCCAGCATCGCCTGGAAAAGACTGTCTGCATGACATCCTGGAGAGATGCCGGTCAGAGTAGATAATGGGCTGGTTTGCACAGTCAAGCCACCGTAGCTTGTTTAAACCAGCGGTGCATATTGGCGTGTGCCGGGTGCCATTAGCCTAATTACTCACCTGGGCACAGCTTGTCCTGTCATTCAAACCCAGGCAGCATGGCTTGTTTGAGGAAACAACCTTCAAATAACCCAACAACAGGCGTTGGGTTATTTGAGGGTTGTTTAATTCTCAAGCAGCCCCTGCTGCCCGAGTTCAGGCGATGCAGGAAGCTGTGGTTGGGTGGTTTATTAATTAATTATTTGATTTGATTTATTAGCCAGCCATCTGGCCGGCTGCCTGGCCACTCTAGGTGGCGTACAGTATTAATAACAAATTTACATAATAACTAAACAAAAAACCCAACACTGCTCTAAAAAACCCTAACCCACCCCAAATGCCTGCCTGAACAGCCAGGTTTTTAAGGCCTGGCAGAAGATCATCAAAGAGGGGGAATGGCGGAGGTCACTAGGGAGGGAATTCCACAGAGTTGGGGCCACCAGAGAAAAGGCCCTCTCCTGATGGGACAGACAGAAGGCCTACTGAGGCCGATCTCGTTCAGCGGCATCCCTAGTGTTGTTGGAGACGCTCCTTAAGATAGACTGGGCCGGAACCATATAGGGTTTTACAGGTCAAGGCCAATACCTTGAATTGGACCAGAAAAACAACTGGTAACCAGTGCAACTCCTTCAGCACTGGAGTGATGTGGTCTCTCTGACAGCTGCCTTTAATCAGGCAGGCCACTGCATTCTGCACCAGCTGCAACTTCCGAACCGTCTTCAAGGGTAATCCCACACAGAGCGCATTACAGTAGCCTAGGTGAGAGGAGACCCGGGCATGAACTACTGATAGGAGCAGATGGTTAGGGAGATAGGGGTGCAGCTGCCGTATCAGATGGAGTTGGTACAGTGCTGCCTGGCTCACAGCTGACACCTGAGCCCTCCATGGACAGCTCCAAGTCTAAAATGAGCCCCAGGCTGCAGACCTGGTCCTCTGGGGTAGCCACACCCCATTAAACACCAAGTCAGCATCACCCAACTTCCCCTTGTCTCCCACAAAAAGTACTTCGGTTTTGTCGGGGTTCAGTTTAAGCTTAGTCCTTTCCATCCAGCCACTCACCAACTCCAGACACTTGGACAGGGTTTCTACAGCCACCGTTGGCGAGGATTTAAATGAGAGGTAGAGTTGCATGTCATCCGCACGTTGGTGACACTGCACCCCAAACCTCCTGATGATAGCCCCCAGTGGGTTCATATAGATGTTATATAACACTGGGGAGAGAATAGAACCCTGTGGCACCCCGCAAGTGAGCAGCCAAGGGCCTGAAGTCTCCCCCAGAGCTACCTTCTGGTACCTGAAGGAATGGAACCACCGTAATACGGTGTCCCCTATGCCCAACCCCTCCAGGCGGTCCAGGAGGATACTGTGGTCAACGGTATCAAAAGCCACTGAGAGATCAAGGAGAACAAGGAAGGAGCATTCACCCCTATCCAGAGCTCTCCCCATATCATTGACCAAGGCCGTTTCTGTCCCATGTGCAGGCTGAAGCCCGATTGAAATGGATCCAGATAATTGGGTTCTTCCAAGTGTGCCTGCAACTGCAAAGCCACCACCCACTCAATCACCTTGCCCCAAAATGGCAGATTTGAGATGGGGTGAAAGTTTTTCAAGTCTTGTGGATCCAAGGAGGACTTCTTTAACAGTGATCTTATCACCACCTCCTTGAGGACTGATGGCATCACTCCCTCCACAAGGGAGGCATTTACCACCGCCTTGATCCCCTCCCTAAGTCTCTCCCTGCAGCTCATAATGAGCCAAATTGGGCAAGGATCGAGTAAGCAGGTGGTTGGCCTTAAAGATGGAAGCACCTAATTAGGCTTATTGTGCCTGGCATGCAACGCCGATTTAAACAAGCCACCGTGGCTTAAATAATCCACTGTGGCTTGCTTTGATCATTGGGCAAGCTGGGTCAATACTAGGCTACATGAGCCATTGGGCTAGTTTGCACAATCACTGCAGCCCACTGTGTCTTATTTAAGCCGTGGTGGGTTGTGGCATGGGCGGGCAACCATTTTAAATATTCAGCCTCCAGTGGGGGGCTGCCATGGTTTGTTGTGTCATCCAAACCTGGGCGGCAGGAGTTGTCTGAGGGTTAAACAGCCCTCAAATAACCCTACAACAGGCCATGGGTTATTTGAGGGTTGTTTAACCCTCAGACAACCACTGCTTCCCGAGTTTGGACTGCACAACAAGCTGCGGGCGGGGCTTGAATAGGAAACCTTGTGCCATGGCTTGTTGTGGCTTAAATAAACTACAGTGGGCTGAGGTGATCGTGCGAACCAGGTCACTGTTTTGATTGAGTTCATAAGCATGCAGGTTGAATAACGACTTCAGAGTGATCTTGTCTTAAGGCAGGATGCTTCTTTACTCCTAATTTCAGCAGAACATGTGTTTAGCTACCAAGATTTGAATGTTATGAGGCAGAATATGTATTCTGAACTTAGTCTCCATATAT
Source organism: Heloderma suspectum (assembly GCF_057233095.1). Lineage (NCBI taxonomy): Eukaryota > Metazoa > Chordata > Lepidosauria > Squamata > Helodermatidae > Heloderma > Heloderma suspectum. The sequence goes on along the minus strand of NC_139458.1, from coordinate 179,168,831 downwards.
TTCATTCATTCATTTTGAATGTTCTGTGTTGATGAAAATTTAATAACAAATGTCTAGCAAATGACACACTAAAGGAAGGAATATAGTTAAATGATTTATGTTAAAGCCTATTGCATGGTTGGCATAGCATCTGCAGAATATTCTTCAAATTGTATGTTATTTCTATTGCAGGTGTGAAACCGAAGATTCCACAATGGTTCATCAATGGTATGGGGGGGAAACCAGGAGTTTTTGTTTTGTTTTAGGTATCCTAGAACGGTATCCTTAAATATACATATTAATGAAAGTAATCAAAACAGGGTTTTTTGTGTTTTCTTGAAGACGTGAATATAAACAGTCAGTTAAGGTAACTGGATCTTGGATTACCAAGATAATTTTTAGCTTCCCTTTGAAAATAAAATGTTTCTCATATTACAGAATAAATCCTGCAAATGTAATTGGAGCAGTATTTCCCAAACGGTATAGCATTAGCAACATATTACCACTAGGGGTGCATCTTTATCCACACATGCTGCTTCAAATCCAAATTGAAGTGCTAATTAACTGCTGTAGAAGTACACCTATAGGCATTCTTAAAACAAAAATACATGGTATGACTGTTCGGCAAGCAGTGATGGAATGACAAGAGCTCGGAAGGGGACGAGGTTATGGCAAGGTTCCCCAACCTTTTTGGGCCCGTGAGTACATTAGGAATTTTGAAAAAGTGCCCTGGACCCCACCACAAATTAGCTGGTTTAAGGGGGTGGAGGGCCAATCACAAAAATGTTGGGAGCGAGCCCCTTATCTGATTTCATGTGTGTGCATGAATCTGCTACCCTGTATGTGTGCTGCTCACTCTGGCTTCTCTCTCTCTCTCTCTCTCTCCCTCCCTCCCTCCTTCCGTCTCTCTGGCTCCTCTTTCTTTCTCTCTTTCTCTACCCTCTTCTCCCCCTTTCTCTGGCTCCTCTTTCTGTCCTGTCCTGTCCTTTCCTTTCCTTTCCCTTTCCAGCCCCAGGTACAATGATGTACTTCCTTCAATAATCAAAGTCAAAGGAAGTACATCCTAAGTGGTTTGAGGATTCTAGCCTTGACACTGTTCATATTATTATTTTTAAAATGTAGCATAGTCACTAACACAACAGAGCAACATAAGCAAAATAAAATAAGAGCAATACACCAAGCAGATCAACCATGGAGGAAGACAACAAATGGAGGGGAAGACTGGGAGACAAGGTTATCACAAGACAAATTGTGAGAAATTGCAGTTACACATATTTATGTTTCATTGGTTGGAAATGTAGATTACTAGAGATACCAGAATGCAACACCTGGGAAAATGTTCTAGAAGTGGTTGAACCAGAACTTTGTTAGGGTCATAATCTGAACATGTATCAAAGCATCTACAAGAATGGGCTCAGCATGTCAAAATCCACTGAAAGAAGTTGCATTGTCTTCAGCACATAATATATTTAGGGCATGATACAGCTAAGGTAAGCATTTTTAAGCTAAGCACATTACAACTAAACTAAGGACATTTAAGTCCTCTAATTTTAGTGGGAGAAAATTAAGCATATAAATAACTTCCCCATTGAAATTGGTAGGATGTAAGTGCATTTGACATTGTCTGGATCATGCCTTTATTGTGGTTCTCATTGCTCTTTACAATGAAAAACAAATACATTGGAGTCAATATGGGTAGTTATAAGGCATGGATGGGAAACCTGTGGTTCTCCATGGGTTGGACTGCAACTCCCATCAACCACAGCCAGCATAGCCAATGATTGGGGTGATGGGAGTTGTAGTCCAAACACATCTGGAGGGCCACAGGTTCCCCACCTCTGCTATAAGGAAACATATACTGTATGAAGCATTTATACAGTAGGGCCTTTTCAGTAAACATGTCCAGTACTGTAAACCCAAGAATTTCAAGGAGAAGCAGAACGTTGTTAAGTATCTACATAACATAAGTTTCATAACAGTTGTATCATTGTACAGCATCAATTCTGTGATACAGTTCAATAGCAGTAAAACTGTATTAACCATAGACATTATATTTAACTCTATTTTTAGAGCCATCATGGTTTTATTATAAGGGAGCAGAATACCTTTTTTATGACAGTGCCTCAGACTGGTCTGCTTTCCTCTTTGTTTGCGGTTGGCTCCGTGGTGATATAGCAACAATACATTCCTCTGAAGAACAAGAATTTATTCAGAACAGAATAAAAAAGGTAACACTTACACAGAGTCTTTTTCTACATTTTCAGGGAACAACAATTCTTTTTTTACCCTTTTATTTAAACCTTGGGAATCGTGCAACAACAACAAAAACCCTTTATGGGGGGGGGGGAATAAATTCACATCATCTCTGTCCCACTTCTTTAGCATGAAATTAGTGAAATACAGCTTCTTTGCTCCCCAAACACTGAGCCAAGTTAATTACTTGGCTCTGTCTTTACTACATGGCCAGTTTACTACTATGTTGGTTTTTGTATTGTGTGTTTTTAATTTGATATTAGTGTTTTTATTGTTTGAGATTAGTATTGCTTTTAATTTATTTTAACTTAATATTAGTATTTTTATTGTTGTTTTTATCATGCCCTAAGCCGGGGGGGGGGGATTTCCCCTCCCTGTGTAGCCTCCTTCTGGGCCATACTCCTCCTACGGCTGCACTGCTAAAATTCGACACTGCGACAATACCCCCCCACCCCCCAAGAAAACAGTGTTTGCTGCAGGATTCTGGTGGCACACTGCTACAGGGGCTTAGAAGTGACAAATTTAGCTTGAAAACAATCTACATTTGTTACTTCCAGCTCTCCATAGCAGTTTGCTTGACATTTGCTGGCAAACTGCCTATTTGCAGGGGTGCATAAGGATCTTACCAGAAGCCAGGGGGGCCGCATGCAGCACATGGACTGCGTGTTGGCCACCACTGCCTTAAGCCATCCTGAGAGACTAGCAGAGCATGTTTGGCAGAATATAACCTGCAAAATAAATAAATGATATCTTTTTAAAAGAACGCTGTTTGTTGCCATTGACCCAGCTCCCTCCCCAGTGACAGTTCTTCTGCAACTATTTTTCCCCATTATATTTTTAGAAATGCTTTCAAAGAAGATTCAACTCCTTGTCTGGCTTTCAGGTCACCTAGTAGTTTTTGCCATTCCAGTGTACCATATATCATCTTCACATTTTCAAAGGGCTAATCTTCTCGTGCAATTACTGTACTATAGAACAAATGTCATACCAAAATGAAATAGATTAGTATGGGGTTTGCATGAAATAAATTGCAAAGGCAGAATACTCATTGTCTTCTCAGTTGCAATAAACTTAAGTCTTATTTATTATATGGTGAATAAAATTTCTGCTTTGCAGACCTCATACTTTTAGGGAGCAATCCTAGGGCCCCTAGATAGCGTCTGCGGGGCCATGGGATACTTTGGATTCCTGGATCCGAGGACGGAGACAGCGCTCTGATCTCAGATCCATGAGTCCGTGCTCCACCCCGCCCTCCCTCAAAACTGGTGTGGAAAGAACTGTGCCAGCTGCCTCTCCAAGGTGAGGGATTCAGCCTTGGAGAGGAGGTAAAGGGGGCATTCCACTGGGTGGGGAGGGGAGGAGACTGGAGAGGCCAGGATACAAGTTATCCTGAGCTGCTGCCAGTCTCCTTCCCTCCCTGTCTGACGCACCCCAGCTAGATGGGCAAAAAAGCCCAACTAGTGAAAATGCAGAGCAGGAGGAGCAGGGAGGCGACAAGCCCCCTGCCGCTCCTCCTGCTCTGCACTGGATGCTTGTAAGCCTCCGAGTTCGGAGGCTTATGAGCATCGAGGGCATCAGTCATAGGATTGCCCCCTTAATGGCATAAGCAGTCACATGCAGGCTGCAATCCTATTCATACTTCCCTGAGCGTAAGTCCCATTGAATTCAGTGGAACTTGTATCAGAGTAGACATGCATATGATTGTGCTGTCAGTAATATATAATTTCTGCTGTTCTTTTTACTGTTTTGCTTATTCTTGCCTTAATGAGTCAGTCCATATAAACAACACAGGAACCATTTAAAGACAAATGCCAACGTGCAAGAAATCCACGTAATAGTTTTAAAAATTATTTTACAGGTATCAAAATCTTATAACAATTGGTGGATTGGATTGCATTCAAAAGTACCTAGTGAAGGATTTCGGTAAGACTATATTGCCATGAACTTTTGATTTTCCCAGGCCAGTCTTACAAATTACCTTTCAATTTGGCACAAATGGAGTGAGAACTAGAAATTATTCCAAGACATATCCCATACAGTAATACTTATAATTCAAATACTTATAATTATTACCGTAATATGTTTCTCTTACAAATTCTTTCTGGCAAAAAAGGGAATTCATCTGAACACCTAAATAGGTTCTTTGTTTCTTGTAATAGTGGCCTTTTAGTGAAAGATTTGTTCTGTCCTTTGTATTATTTATATACTTCTGAATTTACAGAAGAATTATAGTATGGTAGAAATATATTGGTAGTTCATTACAGCTTCATTAAATGTTAAGGTTGGCTCCTCTGGTCCTGTCCCTTATTTTTGCACTTTTATAGTGCAATCGTATCCAAGTTTATTCAGACATAAGTCCCACTGTATTCAATGGAGCTTACTCCCAGGAAGTGTGCATAGGACTGGAGACTTGATGGATGACCTTTCATTAATATTACTGTAATTTTTGAAAAGGGAATCATGATCTTAACAGTCCCAATGAAACCAAAGCAGTTGTGCTAGAATACTCATATTTATCATTTCCCATTTAATTATATTTACATTTTTCCATTTTCATTTTCCATCCCATTCATGGGGTTCTACAGGTGGTCTCCCATCCAGGCACTGACCTGATCCAGGTCTACATAGCTTCAGCAAGGTGGCTGCATTATGTGCCCTCAGATCTCTGCCATGGCCCTAGAATATAGAGTTTGGGGTGTCATTTCCAATAACTAAATACTTAGCTTCTTTGCAGATGGACAGATGGCTCACCATTATTATACCAGAACTGGGAAGGAGGTGAAGAAAGACCTATACACGCTGAAGGAGAAAAATGTGGTTTTATTTCTTCTAAAACAGGTGTATTTTATATTTTGTGTTACTTACGTTCTTCATTATTGTATGAACCTTTGGGTAAAAACAGCTTGCATTCTAGCCCCAAAACATCTCTGCCTATTTGGATCATTCTAACACCAATCATGGGTTGCAGTTACAGGTCATCAGGATAACTGTTGATATGCATATAGTCACCAGTATCAAAATAAGGAAACCTGTACATGGAAACAAGCTTCTGCGTGCATATCAGTGGCTGTTCAAGAACTGTAGGCATAAGTTGGGTGCACATCCCAATGTTGAAGTCATGTATCCTTGTTGCATTACCTTTATATTAGATGTGAATTTCCATCCATATTCTGGTGCGGTGACATGTAACTACACTCAAGCGTAATTGTCTGTGGGAGTTCAAGGCCACTGTCTAACATACAAAACTAAACTGAGTTGTATGTGGTTAGAGGAAGAAGATCTTGTACTTTTTCCCATTTTGTACAACACTCATTTTAATGTGACTTGCATTGAAAATGATTGGGGGGTTGGGGGAGTGTCTTCCAGCCACTTCAGTATTAAAACACATTATTTAGAAGAAAATCTGAAATCAGCAGGGCTTGCCTCCAGTCTCCAGTAAAATAAATGTTTAGGAAACTATTTCTACTATGTAATAAGCTATATGTGAACAAAGCAGTCACTGTCCAGAGAAATGATATTCACTGTAAAAATAATGGCTGGGATCCAGCCTAAGTTAGGTTGTAACCCTATACACACTTACTTGAACGTAAGCCCCAATGATTTCAGCAGGGTTTACTTCTGAGTAAACCTGTATAGGATTGCACTGTTAGTCTCACTTGTCCCATTGAAATCAGTGTGAAAAATTAGTCAGTTTTTTCAGATAGTGCAGTAGTAGTGCATTTCTGCCAGGTTCTTTTCTAAGAGACAAAGTGGCAAAGAAAGGACATTTAGGGTTCTCTCCTCCCCCTTACGCACCTTGCACTTCTAAATCTGCTCAGGAGGGTCCCCAGTCCTCGGAAGCAGATTTGGGGGGCTGTGTGGGGAACCTCAGGAGGGAAAGGTAATCCATTCTGCCAGTGGCATCCATTCCACTGGCCGAGAGACACAGTTGGATTTGGCGGCAGGGACAGGATTCGGCATGCACTATATGGAGCTGATATGATCCCCATACTGGTTACTGCTAGTCCACGCAGCACACTGAAGGAACCACAGAATTAATACAAGTTGCACTATCCATGCAGGCTAACATTGCAAAATATTTTGCGCAATATGAAATGTCCTTTTCCAGGTCTTTGCTTTTACTTCTCTACTTTGTTGAATCGAGTTCCCCCATAGTCATGGTGGAAATCCAGTCCTCACACTTGGAGAAGTTACACTTGTGTTTTTGTAATTACCAGCTGCAAGAAACAGAATTCTGGAACAAAGTCAAACTTGCTGTGCTTCTCACACTGAGTTTACAACAAATTCTTGGGTTATTAGCGTTGTATTGTATAACAGTTAAGTTGATTAAATAGGCTAGGACTCCACAGGTTGCTGCTCTTCTGACATGAACATATGCCTCAAAAATTATTACCCAGAAATTATAACATATTTAATAATATGTGAAATGTAAATTAATGGCCATTGTTGTTAGATCTATATTTACATAGCAACTTAAGTTTTATTAACAATTATGTAATTGTATTTCTTAGGGCTTTGGGGCTTTACAAATTGTACCGTTTCCCTGCCTTGTATCTGCAAACGTAAAAAGATATGGATTGTTGAAAGAAAAATACCAAAAGAGCAGAATCATCATGGAATATGTCCCAAAGGATGGCTGTACTTTGCATTCAAGGTACTTTCTTGCTTGTTTTGTTTTTAAATGATCTAGGGTATGTGAAAACACATATTAAAAAAACAAATATGCATTCAGATGTGCCAGCGTTAAAGAGGAAAGTTTCCCGTGTGCAATTTGTTCTGATGGATTTATAGGAAAATCTGACTTCGGTCAGAAGGAAGACCAATGTTGGGAATGTGTGAGGCAGTTGGAAACATAGGTGATGTTTGTGCATAACAGTAATCCAGGATTCTAGGCTTACTGTGAATAAGGAGCATGCTGGGGCAGCCCTTCAATAAAACCTTGAGTGACAGGAATTGCTCGCTTTGCACCCAATGGCTGTGTTCAGACAATCCTATTTCTTCTTAATAAACTGAGTTATTAACGAGTCTCATGCACCTGAATGCAGCCACTTTGCTCCTCTCTTTGTGCGAGCAGGGAAAGAAGCCATGAAGCTGCAATTAACTATAGTTTCCTAATTTATTTATTTCATTTCTATACTGCCCAATAGTCGAAGCTCTCTGGGTGGTTCACAAAAATTAAAACCACAAAGTACAGTATAAAACAATATAAAATATGAAAGCTTAAAACTACAATATAAAGTACAACCGGAATAAAACCTAGCAGCAATGCAGAGATTTAAAATACAGATTTAAAACAGCAGAGTTAAAAGACTAGAGTTCTAAAATGCTGGGAAAATTAAAAGGTCTTCACCTGGCACTGAAAGGACTACAACTTGGGTGCCAGGTGAACCTCTCTAGGGAGCTCATTTCACACCCAGGGTGCTACAGCAGAAAGGCCTTCTTCCTGGTAGCCACCTACCTCATTTCTTTTGGCAGGGGCTACAATAACACAACCTTCAAATATTTAAATATTACACTGCTAAAAATAAAGAAGTAAAACTAATAGCATAATAAAACCAACAACTGGAAAGGCCTTTTTTTAAAGGTAGGTCTTCATTAATCAGTGGAAGGCAAACAAAAATGTATTTTGGCAGATCTCCCTTTGCAAGGCATTTCATAAAGTGGTGCCACCACAGAAAAAGCCCTACAGTGATTCCTCATTAATCTAGTTAATGGCTTTCAAACAAGCCAGGGTACTAAGCCAACTTTAAACTATGGCATAATATCTGGTTTTGTTGGAAAACATTAACCATAGTTTCCAAATTTGGACATAATGAAAGACCAGTTAACTACAGTTTCATGCGCCGACTCCCTACTCATGTTAAGGCAGAAGTGAAGCAGCGGCATCTAGGTGCAAGAGACATATTAATCCAAGATATGATTGTTTGAGCTAATGAAATAATGGACTAGAAAAAGGGGGGAAAATAGAAACCTCTCAAGTTTTGATTAAATTTCTTTGTATTTGTGACTAAGAGTTCCCGGAGCTCTCTTTTCCCCCTGTCTCTTCTACTAGAAGTGTAACTATAATTGTATTTCTTCATCTCTGCCTCTTGGAGTAGATGGGATAGGTCTTTACCTTGTGACTCTTACAAAATATGTAAAAACAATAATGTAATTATAAAATACAGTCATGGCGATAAACATTGGAGGGCTGATTTCTTATTTGGAGTAAGGTCCTTACTGTCTGGAACAAGCCAGGATATAGGTAGCATAATTTGATATAGGGGAGCGCAAACAGCAAACATAGTGATGGGATACCAAAGAGGTATGAGTTCAGGGAAGGTCATAGCAAAGCAGGGCAGTGAGTAGCAGCAACTACAACAGGCTTTGAGAAGCACAAAGCATAACTTGTTAGGACTTGAGAATGTCTAACGAGGCCATTTAACTAGCCTGCCAGCAACCTCTTCCTGCTTCTTTTGAGAGTGGCTGTTGGGAAGCTGAAGCCAAGAAAGCTCAAATAATCTCAGGTGAACCTTTGCTCCAAGGTAAGTCAGGGCAAGGCTGAAGAATTATTCCTGGCTTTTACTCACTAACCCTGTTAAGACACACATTATTGTCAAGACACAATAATTCTATGCTAAACTGCTGCTGCTGCTGTTGTTGTTGTTATTATTATTACATTAAATTAGATCACATATTGCTGCATCAATTATGTTCAAAAGAGCAATACAGGCTTTAGAGCAGCCTTCCCCAACCTGGTGCCCTCCAGATGTTGTTGACATGACTCCCATCATGTCAACCAGCAGGGCCAGTGGTCAGGAATTCTTGGAGTCATAGTCCATAATATCTGTAAGGCACCAGGTTGGGGAAGGCTGCTTTAGAGTTCGTTGGTCCTTTTCACTTTATCCTATTGATAAATACATGTTATTCAGCATAACGAATGACTTTGAGGACAAATGTTTATACATGTTGATTTACATCTCTTTTGATAGTTCGAAATGTATCTTTACAGTAATACATTTTTCTGTTTAATGTAAACTGCCTGGAATCGGTTATATATGACCCCATTCTCCTTTGCCTCATGATCAACAGCAGACAGTGACCTGGTTTGCAAGACCCATCATGGCTGATCAGCCGTGGTGGGTTGCCATGTTCTGTGAATCCAGTGTGGTTTCCACAGGGTGGCGTATTTTTCATGAACAAGCCACCCTGAGAACCCATGCCACTCCTCGCGATCTCACTAGTGCTGCTGCATGCTCCCTCACCCCTTCTCAATGCCCTCTGCCCTGTGCTCCTAAAAACAGAGAAGAAAGGACATCGGAGAGTGTCCTGAATGGATTCTCAGTTTTTTCGATCCTGTGCAAGTGTGCAGGAGTGAATATCCACGAACAGGAAATTTGCCTTAATTTCCCCTCCGTTTTACTGACCTGCCTAGAAATTTGCACAATTTTCCTTTTTACTGCTCTGCCATGAGATTTGTGCAATTCCCCCGTTTTACTGCTCCCATGAGATGTGTGCAATTTCCCCCTCCATTTTACTGCTCTGCCTTGAAATCTGCATAATTTTTCCTTCCGTTTTACTGCTCTGCCTTGAAATTTGCACAATTTCCCCCTCTGTATTACTGCTTTGCCATGACATTTGGTGATTTTGCTCACCGTTCTGTAACCCATATGTATATGAGACAGTTAGCAATGGAGACCAGCGGAGGGAAGCAACAAGCACAAAGTGTGGGGGAGCTGAAAGCAGCTGGCAGCTGCCGGAGAGAAGGAGCTTTAGACATGGGTGTTCATACTTCACTGTAATGTGAAACAGCCTTTAAACAGAAAAGGTATTTACTAGCAAGGGAAGTGCTGAAGTGGAGGACATTGACAAGAGGGGGATACAGATGTGCTTGGCTAAAAATAAGACAGGCAGTCTTGCATTCTTGTGAAAGACCCACCCCACACCATTTTTTTGTTAAAGCTTGCGGACGTGTTCCTGCATTCATAAGGTCTCTGAACATTATTTCGTTTTTGCGATCTCATGTGGTAGAGAGGGGATCCAAAAGCATCTGGTAGCTGCAGGAGAGAAGGAGCTTTAGGGGCAGATGTTATTACTTCAGTGTAACTTGAATCAGTGTTTTTTTTTAAAGGTGCCTAAGTTGAGGGATGAAATTGACAAGGACATTGGCAAGAGGGGGATATTGGTATGCTGGGCTAAATAGTGGACAAGTGTTCTTGTGCATTTGTGCAAGATCCCGCCCCCCCAAAAGTTTGTGAATGTACTACCACGTTCCTAAAGGCTCAGAAAATTAATTCCATTTGGTGATCTGATACAGGGGTGGGCGGAATTTTCCTTGGGAGCCGGCAACCCCAGCAGACCAATAACACAAAGGGTGCCGATGCAGGGAGCGAAGAAACAAGGAGTTCTGTCTCAGAGGTGCCTGGGATACATGCCAGAGCCGGTGGGAGGACTGAGGGGGGAAACAAGCCAGAACAAGCCACAGAGCGCTCGATAGTCTGTTGGGTTAGTGAATGAACAACCAACCATGGTGGTTTATTCTCAGGATGTCTTAACATTATGTGCAGAGCTACCCAGTGAAGCATTCAGTAAGGGGATTAGAATCTTTCCCCCTTCCCTCATCCCCACCCTAATTCTGCTCCCCAGTTGATCTTGGCATAGCAGCTGCTGATAGTTTCTCCTGGCGAACCTTTCCTGGCCATTGCTATCATCACTTTACTTTCTTCCACTTTGTTACGGTTTTCTATTTCCATGCACAATCCTCACTTACATTTACAAAACTGTGGTTTCTCTTAATACCATCCTAGTCACCTCCCTGGGTCTTTTTCCAAGTAACATGCTTAAGTGAGTGACTTCTTGTCATGTCCTCCTTTAACTCACTTCTTAGTTCTTTCTAAACTTACTCTAGTCCAGTCATGCAACTAAAATCCTACAGACAAGTGAAGTTAAATGCATCTTCACATTTAATGTGCAGGGTTTTTTAATGCAAATTTCATCTGCCGAGGTGAGAGTGGGGGATTGCAGCAGGGGTGGAGCAATCCACTTCTGCTGCTGTGGTCCTGAGGAAAATCCCTCCTCTGAAGCAGGTATTTCTTATAGCAGAAAATCCCCATTAGCACCTGTACAGCATATTATTCTATGCTCATGAAAGATAAACTTGTAGCTCTCTCTTAACTTAGATTGTCAGTTCCTTTTAGATTTCAGGTCCATGGACAAACAATTTTCATTTGTCTACCTGTTATATAGGCAATGAAAATATTATACTGTGTCTTCAGTCGGTTTCTTTTTGTGATCACAAGTATCATCCTAAGATTTCCAGTTAAGTAACTAATTCCTTCTGTGAATAGTGCTTTCTAGTGCAGATTCCTAAGGATCCAAGACACCTGAAAAGCTGGCATTCTGCCCAAACATTCTGCAATAGCTACAATGGATCACTTGCTTCAATCGAAAATGAAATTGAACAAGGTGCAGTAGTTATACCATTATACAAGTTTGTAAATGTGCTGTAAGATGTTCTCTTTTGAATGCTTTATTTATGAATAGGATCACAGACATAATCAACAGCTGTCAGGCACTTTGAATATAACCAATGGTGAGGTTTAATAGTTTTGAAGGCTCAATAGCTATTTCAGAACATTGGGTCACAGCAAAAGTGCGAGGATCCTAAATAAGATTCCCTAAACTCTTAATATAACTCCAGAGAGTTTTCTATTATGCATCTCTGCACTGCAAAAGGGACCCACCGGCCTTGATCTGATCATATAGGACTGGAATTACATAGATGTAATTCTCAATCAGACAAAAAAATTATAGGTTCAAATGTTTGCTGCTTTCTACTATGGCTGTAAAATAATATTGTTCAGCATTTAGTAGAGCCAAAGACCTTACCTTCTAGCTGTACTTTGACTTCTACTGACAGAAGATAATGTATTTTCAATAAGGAAGCAAGTGTTGTTAAAAGAATTGTGTATTCTCATCTCACATACAGGAGGTCATTCAACACTACATAAGGTCCTATCCCTTGGAACCAGAAGGCAGGGCTAAAACCATTTCCTAGGTGGTGGGACCTTCCTTACTCACTTGGCTTCCTGCCTTGGACAATGGGGTTTCTGTTGATTTTATCTGTAAATCTTCAAGAGCATTGCAGATAAGTTTCAAACAACATCAAAGCAGAAAGACAAGCAGGAGGCACTTAACTCCTTCAACTCTCACTGAGCCAGATAGGAATAAAAGATCTGGGGGTATGTGTCTTACGTGATCACCTTTTCAGATTCTTCCACTAATATTACACAGAGTGGCAGACCTCTCACCCTTAGGTTCAGTCAGGAGCCAAGGAAATAAGCAGGCCACAAAGAAATAGGCCATGGCTCACAGCCTAGCATTTTGGAGGACAGCATGCTGAATACACTAGCCTCTTGCAGTTCCCACATGAGCTCCCCTATATGTCCCTGGGAGACCCACGCTATATCACATGTGGGCTCTGGGGCTTCAGACAGACTAGAAAGGAAATAGAGGAACAGATGAAGCACAGCCCTAAGCAACTATAGGTCATTTTTCTTTTCCACCAGAACATGTCCAAAAGTTGCTAGATAGGCTGCAGACATGCCCCAACTGAGCATATCTTCCCCACGGTCATGTCCCAGCACTGTTCTCCAAACCTTCCAAGCCCACAGGAGTAGACTTTACCTTCCCACCTCCTCACTCCATTGGCACTTTTGTTCCTTTCCCTGCATTTTTGAGGCCATGGTCAGAAAAGAGTTGGGGGAGCAGTTCATATCTAAATCTTGCCCCATTTACCTTCAAAAGGTTTTATTCTTTACCCAAAGACATAATGACTGACCTGAAATTGCCTAAGGTTGACCATCCCATAGCTCAGCCTTCACCAACGTGATGCCCTCTAGATGTTTTGGACTACAACTCTCATCATGCTCAAATATCAATACCAGTGGCCAGGGATTGTGGGAGTTGTAGTCTAATTCTCTTACATCAAAAGCTGTCCTGCCATGAGTTCTGACAAGATGCTGTCAGCCCAGAATGACTGCAGAGCTGAAATAGACCCCTGCAAAGATTCTAAGTACGCATCATCCATATTTGCGAGAGCCAGCTTCATCTGAGCAAATAAATTGTCCTGCACATCAGACTTCTTCAGATGGCTAAAACATGGCCATGTGACCTACTGTGGCCTTTGTCAATTTAGGGACCAAGGGCAGTTCCCACCTCCCACAGGAAAGGGCTTTAGCCTTGCTTTCCATTCTCAGCACGGAGGTCCTAACCTGATGTTGAATGACCTTAGAGTGGAAAATACACCAGGTAAGAATTAACGCATTTTCAAAATTCTGTGACAACCAATCCACTGCTTGCTAGGTACTGTGCCAGATCTGAATCCCATGGTTTTCAACCAAGGTGAAGTGTCCACACAAACAGAGCATTCTTGAGCCTGAAAGAAGGATCCCAGAGTGCACGAGAGAGAGATACAGAGTCTATGCGGTGTTACATCAGGGTGGGCAACTTGTGGTCTTCCAGATGCTTTGGCCTACAACTCCCATCATCTCTCAGCATTGGCCATACTGGCTAGGGCTGATGAGAGTTGTAGGCCAAAACATCTGGAGGGCCACAAGTTGCCCACTCCAGGGAAGCAAACCCCAGTGAGTTACTCCCATGTAACTATGTATAGAATCACAATCTTCACCCTGCTCACACTCTGTCTGGGAGGGAAAAGGAGGAGAAGCCACTGCTGTGCCCTTCTCCCATCAGTCCAGCGGGTCCTCAGCAGTTGCAGTTAGGCTTCACAAGGAAGCCATTTGTCATTTGGGTTGTTGCCAGAGCAAATGAGTTTGCAAAGATAGTTGTCAAGCAGAGGACCAAAGTGGAGTGGAAGACACAAAAGCAGCTTTTCTTTTTCTTTCCAAAGAAAGCAGGAGGTGAGTGGTCACAATTCTAGGAAAAGTTATATATGAGTCATGTCCAGTTAATTCAGTAGATCTTAGCATATGAACAAACATGCATAGATGAGGATGTGAGCCTCTGTTGTAGCATGGAGAAGAGGTGGATGACCCCAGAGAGTGAGTGCGGGAAGAGAAGACAGAATTTCCCAGCCAAAACACTGGCAGACAGGCCATAGTGGGATTTCTAAATGACTGCATCAAGCAGCCTTTCAGTTTTCACTTCTGTATCACTTTTTTGTTTTGTTTTTGTGTTTTTCATGAGTTAACAAACGCTATTGAATTCTTGAATTGTTTATACACACACACACACACACACACACACACATGATTTATTTCTGAATTGTGGTTTACTTTTCTAGCTTTCATCACAATGAACTTGTTTGGTCACAAGTCTAATGTGTGGATTGGTCTGCAGAGTAATGATGATGAGAAATGGGTTAATGGACAGGGAGTGGAATATTCCAACTGGTTTCCAGGAGAAGTGATGCAGGCAAGTCTTTAAGTAGTTTTATGACGAGTCTTGTTTGTCTGGTTTTTGTTTTGTTTTAGACATTGGCTCTTTTTGCTGTGGGGAGCATTGTTTGTCTTATAATTGGGGGAGTCAGGGGTGCGGCTTCTGAATTTCATGAACAGCCCTCTGTCTTTCCCCGATAATTTGCGCAGTGTGGAGTGTGAGCCCTCCAGCCTTCGAGTCATTTTGAAAACATCTTTTCATTAAACTTTTTAATTCTATATTTAAATACTGGAATATCTGCTGCTCTGCCCAAAAGGCCAGCATCTTCTCTTTCCTCTGTATTTGATGTTCAAGGCTGTTCCTTATGTAGCCAAAACAGTACCACCAATGCACAAAAGGGAGAAGGGATGTGGGTTTTCTTGAAAATTTTGAATTGAATTTTGAATTATGGTGATTTGCATAGGATCATTTGCATTGGAAAATTTTCAGTGTGCATTGGAAAATCATTAGAGGGTGTTCTAAATTGGCATGTTTATTTTACTTGTCTTTAGCAAACACAAAGCTAAAAAAGTATCTCATGTTAATGTTTTTGTCCTAATAATTTTATGTCCAAGTATTTGACTTGAAATACTTGAAGAAAAAAATTAAAGCACACTTAATGTGATTTAAATGTTACATTGTGTAGATTTTTTAGTGGAATATTTGTAAACATTTAAATACAATAGCATGTACTTCCTTACATTTTTTAAATGTAACAAAGACAAAAAAGTTACTGAAAACTGCTGACACACTAATTCAGAAACAAAGAAGGGGGAGGCAGGCTCCGGTGGTTGAAAAAGGAAAATTTATTGTGCTCTACACATTTCAGAAATGTATTTTATGTCCATGCTTCTTCCCTCTTCACTTCTCCCCAACCTGATGGCATCCAGATACATTGGACTGCAACTCCCAGCAGTTTCCAGTCAGCATGGCTCGCTGGGGATGCTGGGAGTTGTAGTCAAACACATCTGGAGGACACCAGAGTGGGGAAGAAGGCTATGCTAATTAATTTTAGCAACTCAAAGCACTGTGCATGATATGTTGACAGCTACTCATCTGTTTCAACAGAGTTCAGCTCTCTTCCACTGAGACTGTTGGGGCACCCCTAGTTTCACTGTCATGACTTTCACACTGAGTGACATATATGTATTTCAGTGACATCTATATATTCTTTCATATACTAGGGATAACCACCTGAAAAGCATTAACTACAACTTTGTATTAGCAATTGGCATCCATTCATTGTTTCTAATGAACTTACGAAATGGAAAAATAAAGCCTTGGAAAATTTTCCACCCCACCTCACTGAGGGCGGTATCAGGCCACTCAGAGAAATCCTGAGGTTTGCAGACATACAAAAGATTACAAAAAGGAAACCCTAAGGAGGAAAAAAAACCCAACTGCCCAATGAGGACTGAGCATGCTTAGTGACCACAGAATACTGACTGTTGTGGGGTGAAACAGAAAACCTGGAGGGAGTAGGAATGGAATGGAGCACTCCACACTGCAACATTTTGTTGCAAGTCCTATTTATTTTTTTATATATTTTATCTGATGACTATTGTTATTAATAATGGCTTTAAAAGAATCTGTATATTGCTTCTCATAGTGATTTCCACTATAATATATTAATTTCAGAATCACCATAATTACAGTGCTGACATAAAAGAAAAAGCTCCACTGTGTACTTTGATATTAAATAATCCTAGTTTCAGTTTAATGGGAAGATGGTACCTAGAAAACTGTGGAAAAAGTTATGGGTTTATCTGCCAGAAGGCTCAAGGTAAAGAACGTTTTGCTTTCCTCCACATATATAAACATATACACATGCCTTATCTTTCTGATGTATCAGTGCTGTATGAACCCATGTATGTAAATGACCCATTCAGCAAACTTTCCTAGACCCAAAACTGCAGGGTTCCAGTGCACAAAAGGAGCTCCACTTGACCAGGCTCTTCATTTTCATCTTGGAAGGCTTCACATGCACTACATATTGAATGCACAGAATCCTTCCTTACATATGGAGCAAATTAAATAGGTCCTGTTCATGGGGAAATCCCACATGCACACCGAAGCCTTCCTAGAGCGCCTGGCAAACTGTAACCCCACACCCCCTCAGGAGAAACATAATGGGCACATTTGAATCTAAAGTTCTAATCCCCGCTCCTGGTGCAATATATGTCAGCAAAATCACATGGAGATTATTTTTGTAAACTATATAAATACAAGCTTCTGTTGAAGAGTACTGCAGAGATAAGAGGGAATGGATGAACTATTGTCAGAGGTACTTTCCTAAACATTCCAAGCAGCATTTGAAGAAATATTCCATAAGGCGTGAAACATGTTTTTGTAAACAGTTATATTCCATTCCTTTTCCATGAAAGAATGGAATGAAGAAAGCATTTCAAAGTCATGTGTAGGCATGTTCATTGGTTTATTTGCACCAATGGTGTGCCCAGCGTTGCACAGAACACATAATTAACATGTTCTCCACCTATAGTGCTTATAGCCCCAGTTAGTTAGTAATTGAGGAAGGAGGAGGATGGAAGAGGATGGACTGGGGCTCCACCCATCCTACAAAGTAAACTGCTAGCCAGTCTCTTTGCCATAGCCTCTTTCCACTACTCCGCTCTGCTCTATATTGTCTACTGGGGTAGAGCTACTTTTCAAGGGAACATATTTAGCCCTGGGGCCTCCAGGTGCTGATCTGTAGCTTACAGCCAAGGTTGGATGCACAGGGCTTGATTTAAACAAATGGGGGTTAATAGGTCTACCAAAACTAGATCCTCTTCTTTTTCCTCATATGCCTTTTTTACCTTAGTTTTTTCTGCTGTGTTCGCAATGTTTTATTGTAAAGAAAAGACAAGCAAATTCTGTTTCGAGATACCATCTGAGTCATAAGTTGCTGTGAGTTAATCTTAGTAAAGCAATTTAGGTCATTTAACAAATAACAATTGCAACTAGTATTGCAAGGCAAACATGGCCTACATTCATGTATCTCTCAGGTCTCTTCCTTTGAAATGAAACGTGACTTACCTCACTTCTACTAGGAGCTCTACCAGCTAAGGCTGGTGATTAAGCTTCTCGTGCTTTCCATCTCCTGAGACTGCCTCAAGCTTTGTCATACGAGCTTTTTCTTTCTCATTGTTCTTTGTACAGTAGCTGGCAACCTAGACTAAAGCTAACTCTAAAAATAAAGCATAAGATTATCTTTTGGACCCAGGTTCTCAAGAGTATATACAGCCTGGTCTGTGATGTGCTATTCTGGAGCTGGAGTGTATAGAGTGCTTAAGAATGCTACTGTCAGTGCAAGAGCATAAGTCAGGGGTGGGGAACATGTGGCCCTCCAGATGTTGGACTACAGCTCCCATCACCCCGACTTGGCCATGCTAGCTGGGGAAGATGGGAGCTGGAATCAAAAAAGATCTAGAGGGCCACAGGTTCTCCACCCCTGCAATAACTGACTTCTTTGTGCTACAGTCCGGTTCTGGTCGAAATCTATGTATGCAGCCATTGATCAGCAATGCCACATAAGGGCACTTAAAGGGAGGGGCAAAAATGGAGCCTCTTGCAGCCTGATGGCATTTGTGCCATTAGAATAAAAGGAAAGCCTGTGTACTTCTGGATGGGTTTTTTTAGCACTAAATGCACAGGAATAGCGTTGCCACTTTCCAAGAACAGAATTAGAAGTTTAATGTTTGAACAGATGCTATCTGTACTGTTTTCAAGGTTTTCCAGATCCTAATGCTGAATCAATGCAAAGTATAGTAGTAATAACAATAATAATAACAATAGGCCTTTACCATTCCCATTTAGTTCTTTATTTGGCTGAACTTCAAACCAGTAGTGGTAATAGCTTTACTTTACAGCAATATCCCTCAACCTGTGTTTTTTCCTGCTTTTAATAGACTAATGTAGCAGTTCCCACTTATATTGCTTTCAGAAATGGCTGTACTCTGTTTGAGAAGTTCTAATTTCTGAACAGTATATGCTAAACTGGACATATTTTTAAATGATTTTTCAAGTGACTTTCGATTTTTTCTAAAATTTTCTTCTTGCCACAGATACATCCAGACGTGTAATAGACCCTTCGGTGATGTTCCCGGTACCAGATATTTTAGAATATGCAAACAGGACATATACATTAATCAGTGGCAATATGACTTGGTACATGGCTTTAAAAACCTGTAAGAAAAAAGGGGCCGAATTGGTCAGCATTGCAGACCACTATCACCAAGCCTTCCTCACTGTAATTATAAATCGACTGGGCTATGCTCACTGGATTGGATTGTTCACTTCAGATGTAGGTATTTAAAATATTTGTCTATTTGGTATGATTTAGTAAGTGCGCTTCAATACAACCTACCAAGAACTCAAGTGGAGATGTACAGTCGGTCTGAGTTGAACCCTTTCTGAATTCAAGCCATTAAAATGAATGTCAAGACAGAGGAGGGCAGAATGTAGAAGTAAATCCAAGCAATATAGCAATGTCACACAGCTAGTAGGAATACAAAATTATGGGTTGGATCCAAAGTTTTTATTCCAGCCGTGGGAACATCTCCAAGCTGAGTTCTGCTCAGAACACTCCCGCTGTCAGAAAGGGTGGAAGAAGGCAATGTTTGCCAATATTCCTCTCCCTCTGCAGTCCCCAATGCCACCCCCCACCCCATTCCTCTCTCTCTGCTCTCCAGAGAAGGTTTTCAGGGGACATCGGGAACTGCAGGGGGATGGAGGAACTGACAGAGATCACCTCCTCCCCCATTCAGGCAGTGGAAATGCTCTGCAGGTTAAAAAGCCTGCTGCTCATGGAAGTAGCTCTTCCGTCCGTGGGAGGCCTTTACTGGATCCAACCCTATATCTATATCCTCAGGCCTCACTTACTTACAAGGCTACTGAAGTTAGAGCATTTCTCATGAGCTAGAACAATGAAATGTGGTACATGTTTAAGCCAAGACATACCCAGATCACCAGAAAAATCTGAAATGGGACATTTCTATGCCTCACCCTCAGATTTGGGGACTCAAAAGTATTCTCCCAAATGGCAAAGGCACTTCTTGGACACCTAGGAAGTTGTATTAGGCATGCATCAGAAAAGGCTTCTCCCTAGCGATGGGTGGGCACAAGGTGCATTCCCCAAATGCTTAAAGTATTCCAGGCCACCTGGAAAGCTGACATTTGGTACCCATGTATCCCAAGGCACACTGATTACTAGACAAGCCTGAAAACAGGAAGTTTTTGCACCTAGCAGTCAAAACCTGGGACACAAAGTTTACCTCAGCAGAGGATGGTATTCTAGCACAGAGCAAGCGAAACTGGACATCGGATGGAATGTTTGGCTGTGAGAATTCTATATGCTGACATTGCAGGAGAGGGGGAAAGGATGTCCAATAACATCCAGAAATGTAGATCAAACAGTTCCAAGTGTTCTTAAACCAAGCTGTATTGGAGCTTTACACTGTGATGCTTGGATCTCTGCTATGTGCAGAAAACGTATGAGGGAAGAGCTGCCTTTTCAGTTACCTTGAAGATGGGCACAGACAAGGAGGTACAGTTGAACCAAATCAGGGAGCCCAGATTTCAGAAGGGCTGTCACAGGGTCAGGGTTTCGATACGCAAAAAGGTGGGAGCTGACTACCAGGCTGAAAAGATCTTGTTGGCGGCCCTGCTTAACTCTTCAGTCATGATCTCTTGCTCTTGATTCAGCACTTCCTGCATTCTTGGGTGACATTATTTTGTGAGTTTGTCCACCACTACCAGCCTGTGTCATGGAGCAGGGCCAGGGAGACCCAACATACGGTGCTCTGTTACAGGGTGACTGCTCTGAGATATTACAGCAAGGACGAGGACAATGTTTCACAGGGATATCATTTTGGGCAGCATCCCTGTGGTGGATGTAACATGTAGCCCAGCTCTAAATAAGTGTAGGAAGTGTTCTTGGAAAATGTGGGTACCTTCCATAACATAAGGATGCTGCTCTGATTTTGTGCCCCTGAGTCATACAGATTTTACAGCTTCCATTTTTTTTTTTACTTAGAAGAGTTTGTATCCTGCCCTTCCACTGCAATTGCAGCACTTAGGGCAGCTTACAGTATTTTAACACTAAAAATAGCATTAAAAAATCAACAGTATAGTTAAACAGCAACAAAAACATAAATAAAACAGAAACACATACAGCAGATAAAAACCATTTGAAAAAACAGGGAGCAAAACCACTAAAAGTCCTCAACTTGGCAGGTTAACTGTCAGCCAGAATGGAAATGTCTTGGCTGGATGGTGGAAGGCAAGAAAAGACAGGTCCGTGCAGACTCCCTGAGGCAGTGAATTCCATAATCTAGATGCAGCCATAGAGAAGGCTTCTTCCATGTCCCAGCTGTGCCTTGGCCACTGCTGGAACACCAAGAAGACCCTTATCAGCCTATCTGAGGAAGTGGACAGACAAATGACCAATATAAGCTGAAGGCACATACGGATTGAAAAAGTGTGAATACTTGCCTGACGTCCTTCAGAATTCCATGCAGATGAGCCCTTAAAATTGATTGTTACCTCTAAAAGCATTTCATAGGGCTGTAGCTCACTGGTAGGCCACATGCTTTGCATGCAAAAGGTCTCAGGTTCTATCCCTGGCATTTCTAGTGAGGGCTGGATAAGACTCCTGTCTGAAACCTAGCTGAGTAGCTGCTACTCAGCTAGATGGACCAATGGTTGATTTGATGTAAGGCATCTTCCTATGTTCCTAATAGTGATGTGACTTATTTTCTGTAAGTATTAAAGGGTTAAGGACAATAACTTAAGGGGGATTTCATCACTATTGATTTAGGATCCAGCCATGGAAGAGAGAGGATGTATGTGGATCTCTGTAAGAAAGGTTAACAATCGCAAATAAAACATTACTTAATGAACTGCAATTGCTAATCAAACACTTCTTTTGATAGAATGGTCTTAACTTTGAGTGGTCTGATGGTACCAAGCCTTTTCTTACATTCTGGAGAGATGAGGAATCGCAAACTTCAGGAAATTGTGTTTACGTTGATATTAATGGACGCTGGAGAAGTACTGGCTGTGAGACACTTTTGAATGGAGCAGTTTGCTACATCTCACCCGGTAAATCAGGTGTTAGTGTAAACACTGACACCCTCCTAGCAAATAGTCCATTCTGACCTTTGAGTGTCTTTTTAAAAGCAGTTGAAAAGATGAAAATGCCTTGTCTAAACACTCCATGTTATGATATATTTCACCTATGTTGCAAATACTCCAAATTTGTAATAACATGTTTGCCTAAGGAAAGAAGACAACTATCCCCAAAGACAAATGTGAAGCAGTATTCTCCAAATGCAAATGATGTAGTGTTGGCCACCAAATAAGATAACTTTAAAAGGGCATTAGACAAATTAATAGAGGATAATGCTACTAGTCATGATGACTATACATTACCTCCAGTATCAGAGGCACCATCCCTCTGTATACCAGTTGATGGGGAACATGAGCGGGAGGGTGCTATTGCACTCATGTCCTACTTGTAGATTTCCCACAGGCAGCTGATTGGCCACGGTGTGAACAGTATGCTAGACTAGATGGACCCTTGGTCTGATCCAGTGTGGCTCTTGTTATGTTCTTATGTTACGTGCAAGTAGTTTGCTTAGTAGCACTGACTGTTTTTTGGCCTGGAGATGAACAAGTAAAAAGAAAGTGGTGCAGTGAAGAATAGCAAGTGTTCTGATGTGGAACCCCAGCATGCTATAAGGTTCTTGGGGGAGGTTACATAAGAAAGTAAAGCATTAGTTTAATGAGAATTGCCCCATCTCCTCCCAGATTTTGTTAATCTGTCCATGAAATAGGACACACAAAGTTCTTTTCTACGAACATGGGATTGACATGCATATGATGAACTTGTCTCAATAAACTAATGTAACATTTGTGGAACTGCTAGAGTATAAATTCTGGGTTTGGGTTTTTGTTGTTTTTTGTTGTTGTTGTTGTTGTTTATTCAGTCAGTCACTTTCGACTCTTCGTGACTTCATGGACCAGCCCACGCCAGAGCTTCCTGTCGGCTGTCGCCACCCCCAGCTCCCCCAAGGTCGAGTCCATCACCTCCAGAATATCATCCATCCATCTTGCCCTTGGTCGGCCCCTCTTCCTTTTGCCTTCCACTTTCCCTAGCATCAGCATCTTCTCCAGGGTATCCTGTCTTCTCATTATGTGGCCAAAGGACTTCAGTTTTGCCTTTAATATCATTCCCTCAAGTGAGCAGTCTGGCTTGATTTCCTGGAGTATGTACTGGTTTGATCTTCTTGCAGTCCAAGGCACTCTCAGAATTTTCCTCCAGCACCACAGTTCAAAAGCATCTATCTTCCTTCGCTCAGCCTTCTTTATGGTCCAGCTCTCACAGCCATAGGTTACTATGGGGAATACCATTGCTTGAACTATGCGGACCTTTGTTGTCAGTGTGATGTCTCTGCTCTTCACTATTTTATCAAGATTTGTCATTGCTGTCCTCCCAAGAAGTAAACGTCTTTTGATTTCCTGGCTGCAGTCAGCGTCTGCAGTAATCTTTGCACCTAGAAAGACAAAGTCTGTCACTGCCTCCACGTTTTCTCCCTCTATTTGCCAGTTATCAATCAAGCTGGTTGCCATAATCTTGGGGTTTTTGAGGTTTAACTGCAACCCAGCTTTTGCACTTTCTTCTTTCACCTTTGTGATAGGGTTCCTCAGCTCCTCCTCGCTTTCAGCCATCAAAGTGGTATCATCTGCATATCGGAGATTGTTAATGTTTCTTCCAGCGATTTTAACTCCAGCCTTGGATTCATCAAGCCCAGCACGCTGCATGATGTGTTCTGCATACAGGTTGAATAGGTAGGGTGAGAGTATACAACCCTGCCGTACTCCTTTCCCAATCTTAAACCAGTCTGTTGTTCCGTGGTCTGTTCTTACCGTTGCTACTTGGCCGTTATACAGATTCCTCAGGAGGCAGATAAGATGACTTGGTATCCCCATCCCACCAAGAACTTGCCACAATTTGTGATGATCCACACAGTCAAAGGCTTTAGAATAGTCCATAAAACAGAAATAGATGTTTTTCTGAAACTCCCTGGCTTTCTCCATTATCCAGCGGATATTAGCAATTTGGTCTCTAGTTCCTCTGCGTTTTCTAAACCCAGCTTGTACATCTGGCAGTTCTCGTTCCATGAATTGCTGGAGTCTACCTTGCAAGATCTTGAGCATTACTTTACTGGCATGTGAAATAAGTGCCACTGTTTGATAGTTTGAACATTCTTTGGTGCTTCCCTTTTTTGGTATGGGGATATAAGTTGATTTTTTCCAATCTGTTGGCCATTCTTATGTTTTCCAAATTTGCTAGCATATGGCATGCATCACCTTGACAGCATCATCTTGCAAGATTTTAAACAGTTCAGCTGGGATACCGTCACCTCCTGCTGCCTTGTTATTAGCAATGCTTCTTAAGGCCTATTCAACCTCACTCTTCAGGATGTCTGGCTCTAGCTCACTGACCACACCGTCAAATCTATCCCCGATATTATTATACAGATCTTCCTATACAGATCTTCCGTATATTCTTGCCAGCTTTCTTGATCTCTTCTGCTTCTGTTAGGTCCTTGCCATCTTTGTTTTTGATCATACCCATTTTTGCCTGGAATTTACCTCCAATGTTTCTAATTTTCTGGAAGAGGTCTCTTGTCCTTCCTATTCTATTATCTTCTTCCGTGCATTGCTTGTTTAAAAATAATTCCTGATCTCTTCTGGCTAACCTCTAGAATTTTGCATTTAATTGGACATATCTCCCCCTATCACTGTTGCCTTTGGCTTTCCTTCTTTCTTGGGCTGCTTCCAGTGTCTCAGCAGACAGCCACCTTGCTTTCTTGGTTTTTTCTTTGGGACGTTTTTTGTTGCCGCCTCCTGAACAATGTTGCGATCTTCTGTCCGTAGTTCTTCCGGGACCCTATCTACTAAATCTAGTCCCTTAAATCTATTCTTCACCTCCACTGCATATTCATGAGGAATATTAGTGAGCTCATATCTAACTGCTCTGTGGGTCTTCCCTATTCTCTTTAGTCTGATTCTAAATTGTGCAATAAGAAGTTCGTGATCTGAACTACAATCAGCTCCAGGTCTTGTTTTTACTGACTGCATAGATGTCTGCCACCTTTGGCTACAAAGGATGTAGTCAGTCTGATTTCGGTGTCGACCGTCTGGTGAAGTCCATGTATAAAGTCGTCTCTTAGGTTGTTGGAAGAGAGTGTTTGTTATGCACAGGGAGTTGTCTTGGCAAAATTCTATCAGCCTATGTCCTGCTTCATTTTGTTCTCCCAGACGATGCTTGCCTGTAATTCCAGGTGTCGTTTGACTACCCACCTTAGCATTCCAGTCTCCTGTAATGAAAACAACATCTTTGTTTGGCGTACTATCCAGTAGGTGCTGCAGATCCTCATACAACTGATCTACTTCTGCGTCTTCAGCATCTGTGGTTGGGGTATATATTTGGATCACTGTGATGTTAAATGGCTTACCCTGAATTCGAATTGAGATCATTCTGTCATTTTTTGGATTGTATCCAAGCGCTGCTTTAGCCACTTTATTATTAATTATGAAGGCTACTCCATTTCTTCTGTGGTCCTCTTGTCCACAGTAGTAGATCTGGTGGTCATTTGATGTGAAGTGGCCCATTCCAGTCCATTTCAGTTCACTGACACCCCAAATGTCTCTATTTAATCTTGACATCTCCCCAATAACCACATCCAATTTGCCCTGGCTCATAGATCTTACGTTCCAGGCTCCTCTGGTGGGTTGATCTTTAGAACATCGGATTCGTCGTTCACCACCAGCACCATCGGCTGCTAGCTGTCCTTTCGGCTTTGAGCTAGCTGCATCATCACATCTGGGGCTAGTTGAACTTATCCTCTGTTCCTCCCCAGTAGCATTTCGACCATCTTCTGACCTGGGAGTCCCATCTTCCGATGGTATACTGACATATCTCTGGTTGCACTGATCCATTTAGTTTCCATGGCAAGAATACTGGGGTGGGTTGCTGTTTCCTTCCCCAGGGATCGTATTTAGTCTGACCTCTCTGCCATGACCTTCCCGTCTTGGGTGTCCCTTCACGGTTTAGCTCATGACGTCATTGAGGTGCTCAAGCTCCAGCACCACGACAAGGTAACGATCTCCTTTGCTGGAGATCTCCTTTGCTGGAGATCTTTGTTTTTTGTTACTGCTAAACTATTCCTTCTGTTACAGAGAGGAAACCAATGGAATATAAAGGATCGTGCGATGAAAAAACAGTCCCTTGGATAAAATTTGAAAGCAACTGCTACAGCTTTTCCACAGTTTTAGAGAACTTGAACTTTGATGAAGCATTTGAATTTTGCAAAAAGGAAGGTAAACGGTTGAGAATTGCACAGTGGGAAAATTGGCTAAGGCCGTACTTTGCCAATTAAACAATGTTCTTTTCAAAATTTAAGACTAGTTATTAGAAAAAAATGGATCTATTTTTGATGTTGAATGTAATGGATGCAATACAGACAAAACTATATATATCAGGTACTGTGGGCATGTCACACATTAATATACGTAGTTAATTTACAGTACCCTGAAGATTTTTTTAAAAATCAAAATGCACTGGCAAATTTGCATGTAACAGTAAATTATCGTTTCTGGGTACCAGTTTGAGGCTTTTCCCCTCCTCTTACCTTTTTGCTCTCTGATGCTGCCCTTCCTTCCACTTCCATCTTTTCTTCTGTACATAAATAGTCTTCCTAAAGGAAAATGTGTGCACTATCACTTTGATCAGTGCAGCACAGGTGTTTATTTTGCTTCAAGAGCATTAGCTGGGAAACTGCTGTGCTCCTTCCCAACAAACCAAAGTTAGAACAGATGGGGCAGCACTCTGCAGTTTCCCCTGATATGTTGCTCCAGGAATTATGTTCCAGGAATAATTTTAGAGTTATTTGGATAGGCTCTGAGCTCTAGGGATGGAAATTGATAACAGCTCCTGTTTGGGTTACTACTGGCTCTTTCCCTGTGGCAGGTCAAAATTGGTAGTCTGAGACCGGGATTTCCAATACTTGAGCAAGACATAGCAGTAGGCAACCTGGTGCCCTCCAGATATTTTGGACTACAAGTCCTGTTGGTCTCAGCCAGAATGGCCAGTGGTCAGGGATTAAGGGAGGTCCAGTCCAAAACGTATGGAGGGCACCAGGTTCCCTACCCCATTTGTTTTATTCCATCTTTATTCCAAGGATCTCAGGGTAGCATAGTTCTCCGCCCACCCCAACTCACAACATTTTATCCTCGCAACAACCCTGTGTGGAAAATTAGACTGAGAGTTATTGACCAGCCCAGGGTCACATAGTACATTTCATGACCAATGTGGAAATCTGGTATCTGTTATCTTACTCCAACATGCTATCTGCTACATCACGTTGACTCTCTTGAACAGATATAAACGCATGCTTTCTCTTCAGATTTCCTTATAGCCTTGCTCATCTAAACCCTATAAATATGTAGCTAGGGTTTATATGACATTGTTCATTGATCCAAGGATGTGCCTGTGATGCTGAGTAATGATACTCAACATCATGGGGTCTGACTCAGGATTTATTTCTTTGGATATTTATAGACTGCCCTTCAATGAATTATCAGGGCGGCTTGCATAGCCAAGAAATACAAAAGTAGTTAAAATATGTAAAATAGAGGAATTTATTTATCTGTTATATATTCAATATATGGCCAGGGCAGTTCACAGAAAACAATAAAAAGGTAAATACAAAAAAGGTAATCTAAAAGCCACAATGTTATGAAAACATCACAAATCAGTCAGCAGGATGAAAAATGCGTCTAAAAAGTGTTTTGCCTGGTGCCAAAAGGACAATGAAGTAGGCACAAGGCAAACTTTGATGTGGGGTGCATTCCACAACAGAGATGCCATGACTGAAGCATCTTTCTCATAGCCACCTGCTTTGCTTCAGATGGGGGAAGCACCCTCAGGAAGCCCTCCACTGAAGATGTTAACGTGTGGGTAGGTACACATGGAGACAGGATGTTCTCCAAATACTTTGGTCTTAAGCCATGGAGGACATTAAAGGTCAAAAACAACACTTTGAATTGGGCCTGAAAACTGGATGGAGGCAAGCGCAGTTGTCAAACTACAGAAAAGATATGATCATAACGCCCAGTCCCAGTTAATAATCTAGCAGCTATCTATTAACAACACGGTGTAGAAAAGCAGGGTAAAATCAATCACACAGCAGAATTAAAATCAGTTTTGAAGCTAAAACAAGTTAAAGGGCCTGGGGAAATGAAGAGGGCTTTGCCTGGTGTTGGAATGACATTAAAGTCGGCTCTGGACAAGCCTTTCTGGGGAGAGCATTCCAGAGCTGAGGCTCCACCACTGAAGGGCATTTTCCCAGTAACAACCCACTGCAACTCACCTGTCAGAGGAACTTGGGAGAGGGGATGTGGACGATCTAGGGTCCAGCTAGGTACATGTGAAGACAGGCAATCCTTTAGATTTCCTGTGGCTAAGCTGTGAAGAGTTTTAGAAGTAAAAACTAGCACTTTGAATTGAACCGGGAACCCTTGTAATTGACAAAGCACTGGCATAATATTCTCGTTGACTACTAGAGGGAGGGCCTTTTCAGTGATTATGGAATGCCATTCCCAGGCAGGCTCGCTGGTGTCTACATTGTGGTCTTTTCAGCACCAGGTGAACAACCTTTTATCCTCTTTGGCTTTTTAGTCTTTCCATCTTAAAAATATGTTTTTAGATCCCTGCACAGTTGTCCTCTACTGTTGGTTTTATTATGTGTCTGTTTTTACATTATGTTTTGTTATGTTATGGTCTTAACTTTACTTTGTGACCTACTGAGAGAGCTTTGGCTATTGGCTGGTGTGGGTGGGTGGGTGCGTGGGACAGATAGAATACGAGAGCAATGTGTAGGGCTCAGGTGGAGTTGAGACAGATAGACTTTCCCCCCTTAAAGCAAATCAGTAAACCTAACTATAAAACCGTGAATAAAATGTACCTTATAATCTGAATCACAGAATCACAGGGTTGGAAGGGGCCTACAAGACCACCAAGTCCAACCCCTGCTTAATGCAGGAAGCCTGATTCCCAGGCGGTCTCCCATCCAAGAACTAACCAGGGCTGACCCTGCTTAGCTTCCGAGATCAGACGAGATCACGCACATCCAGCCATAACCAGCCTATACATAATCAAACAATGACAGATCTGGTGTGTATTCATCTTCAGGTTCTAATCTTTTGACTATTAAAGATGAAGATGAAAATGCCTTTCTTCTGGAAGAGCTAACTTCTTTTGGGTCCTTGGTTGAAATGATTTGGCTGAATATCCAGCTTCTTGCTGATAGTAAGTGAATTGATCTATCACATCTGTCCATCCAGCCTAAAGGGAATATGCATGTACCTTGTGGTTCTCCAGATGTTTTGGCCGACAACTCTTATTGGTCCTCACCATTGGCTGTGCTGGCTAGGGCTGATGGCAGTTGTCCACCCCAGTATACTTCATTTTAAGGACAAGTTGGCTGGCCCACTGGTTAACATATATGTTGCAATCAATAATATATCTCACTTAGGGATGGTGCAGAAGTCTGAAAAGGGGGTGGAGTCCGATGGACCCCCCCCCCAGCCTCCCAGACCCTGGGGTGCTGACGGACCCAGCTGCTGAGTGCCCTGGAGGAGGCCAGGGCGAGAGCGCTGGGGGCTGTCCATGACGGGACCTGTCCTACCTCCGCCAGCTGTCAAGGAAACCCTTGACAACCAGCGTGGGGAGGAAGGGTCTTGGTAGTACCCCAGCACTCTCGCCCTGGCCTCCTCGAGAGGAGGCAGGTTGAGACCACTGAGGGCTGGCCATGTTGGGACCCGTCTCCCTCCGCCGGGTGCCAAGGGCTTCCTTAACAGCTGGAGTGGGGAGAAAGGGCCTCAGCACACCCCAGCACTCTTGCCCTGGCCTCCTCCTGAGGAGGTCAGGGCGAGAGCGCTGTGGGCTGGCCACACTGAGGACTCAGCACAAGGGCTTGACTGCTGAAGTCCTTGGCGCAAAGGAGAGGGGCGGGGCGAGCAGGGAAGCTTGCCAAGCAGGTCTGGGCTGCGTGAGCTGGGGGGGGAGCGTATCATCGAGCTCCCCCCTGCCCCAGATGGAGATGGGTCCATCAATCCCTAATCTCACTCTACCACAGCGTTGGGAAACTTGTATGGCCCTGAGGGCCACATGAGGGGTGGGGTGGGCAGCTGGGGGCTGCTCATACATGTGCACACATGCGCACACCCTGCTAGGGTGAGGACAAGATTCAAGCCCCTCACACGAATGTACACACAGACAAACAGCCTTCCCCAGCCCCAACTCACTGTCTCCCCCTTGCACACAGACGCATACTCCCCGCACAGTCACATACTCCCTACGCAGTTACACACTCTCTCACACACATACACACAGTCACACTCTCTTTCACATACACACACCCACTCCCCACACAGTCTCTTTCTCATGTACACACACATGCGCGTGCACACCAACACACTCTCCCTTTACCTCCCCTCGATGGGGGGGATCAGGTTCTTAAAAACATTGTTATTCAGTTTATATCCCACTGTATCCCAAAGGCTCTGGGTGGCTTACACAGGATATACAATTTTACATTGAAAAAAAGAAAAGTGCGGAGAAATTCTCCCCCAAATGTAATTTTCATAAATATTCCATGAACCGCTCTAAAATACCCACAGACAACTGCCCTGCCCCCTGTGGCAGGGACACAGCTTGCAGTTATCATGCATGGTCATGCTTGGAGGTGACTGGAGCTAGATGAATGGTCCTCTCACCACTGTTGCCCCAGGACCACTCCATTGATGAACATGTGCCATTCGAAATCTAGCATTCTGCTCATAGATGTTTCCTGAAAATCCAACATGGATTTTCAGTGCTGACACATAAGCAAATGCCGGGGAGACAAATGGCAACTAGAATTGTGTGATCCTATTGATACGTTCTAGATTGAACAGGCTCTATAGTGATTTCCGTACTTTTGCCCACAGATAATACAGTAGTATGGTTTGATGGCTCTCCCATTCATTATTCGAACTGGGACGTTAAGGAAACCGAACCGGGTCAGATGAAAGGAAATGTCTGCATTGCTTTGAGGACCATAGATGGAGTCTGGCAATTATCACCCTGCCAAGAAAGAAAAGGATTTGTATGTAAAAACAAAATAGGTATGAATCCTCCTTATCCTTCTGTAATCATATCCAGTTAATTACTTTTAAACTTTTCCTTGTTATTGGTCTCAGTGATGTTGATCACTGCTTTCTCTTTAAATATTTAACCCATAGCAGGGAGGTTCCCTTGGAGCACCAGTAGTAGTATTGCAGATTTTGCAGTCCAGAATCAGACTTTTGTTTGTAGAAAACTCATAGCAAAAAACCTACTACTTTGTTATTGTTCTTTTAGAAAATGAAAGCAAATTTTCAGTTTAAGGGTAACTCTCTATCTCTTTCTATAACATATTCTCCTCAAAAGGAATAAACTTTAATATACTTTCTAGGGCAGGGGTAGGCAACCTGGTACCCACCAGATGTTTTGGACTGCCATTCCCATAAACCCCAGCCAGCATGGCCAGTGGTTGGACATTATATGGATAGGGGCGCCCTTGGATAGGGGCGAATGCGCCTTCCTTGTTCTCCTCGATCTCTCAGCAGCTTTTGATACCGTTGACCACAGTGTCCTCCTGGACCGCCTGGAGGGGTTGGGCATTGGAGACACTGTATTACAGTGCTTCCGGTCCTTCCTCTCCAGCAGGTACCAGAGGGTAGCACTGGGAGAGGAGGTTTCGGACCCATGGCCACTCACTTGTGGGGTGCCACAGGGTTCTATCCTCCCCCCCAATCCTATTTAACATCTATGTGAAGCCACTGGCAGCTATCATCAGGAGGTTTGGGGTGCGGTGTCAGCAATATGCGGATGACACGCAGCTCTACCTCTCATTCAAATCTTCACCAGGATTAGCCGTGGAATCCCTGTCTTAATATCTGGAGATGGTGAGTGGCTGGATGGGAAGGAATAAGCTGAACCCTGACAAGACCGAGGTACTTCTGGTGGGAGACAAGAGGAGGTTGGGGGATGTTGACCTGGTGTTGAATGGGGTACGGCTACCCTTGAAAGACCAGGTCTGCAGCCTAGGGGTCATTTTAGACTCCGAGCTGTCCATGGAGGCTCAGGTGTCAGCTGTGAGCCGGACAGCGCTGTACCAACTCCATCTGATACCGTGGCTGCACCCCTACCTTCCCGACCACCTGCTCCCATAGGTAGTGCATGCCCTGGTCTCCTCCTGACTAGACTACTGTAATGTGCTCTACATGGGGTTACCCTTGAAGATGGTTCGGAAGCCGCAGCTGGTGCAGAACGCGGCGGCTCACCTGATTAAAGGCAGCCACTGGTGTGATCACATCACTCCAGTGCTGAAGGAGTTGCACTGGTTACCAGCTGTTTTCTGGGCCAAATTCAAGGTGTTGGTTTTGACCTTTAAAACCCTATATGGTTCCGGCCCAGCCTATCTTAAGGAGCACCTCCTTAAGATGGGCGATTAAGAAATTCAGTAAATAAAAAAAAAAAAATATGCAAATGGTAGTCCAAAACATTGGGAGGGCATTAGGTTGTCAGCCTCTGTTCTAGGGGGATGGTATTTATGAGTTTGTGCTTTCTTGTCATGTGTCATTTTCCCGATCCATTGCCTTAGGATGTAACTCCTTCACAGCTTCCTTATAGAGATCCTTTGCATTAAAACAGGGGCTGGTTTTGGTCTCTTTCCCACACAAAAAAACCATTAGTGTCTCCTCAGAAGTACTCCCATTGCAGTCAGTGAGGCTTGACTTTGAATCCCCACATTAGAACTTACAGAGATTCCCTCTCAATTGAAATGGCACACTTAAAGCCCAATTCCGTAAGTACGATTAAGCAATCAAGGGCGATCTCGAGGCTCTAATCCATTTCCTTAGGACGTAACTCCTTCACAACTTCCTTAGAGAGATCCTGAAAATGTGTGGTGATGCAGTCTTTTCATTGCTCTGTCATTCACCTGGCTGAATGGATGAAATGGCGGGGGAAGGTGGGTCATCTGTTCCCTTACTGAATACTGAAAAGTTATTGAATACTGTAAAGTGATCTGATGATGTGACCAAGGAGGAAAACTACTATTTCTAGTGAGATTCCCATTCAAATACTTCCTTGAATATGAGTTCTACTGAAATCAGAAGGAATTACTTCTCTTCCAAGTAATGTGTTTAGGACTGGAGTGCCAATTGTTACATTTTATATACACAGAACCCTGCACAATAAGGTGAATACAAATCAAAAGCATTTTTATTGATAGTAGAGGAGACATTAACTGCAAAACCTCCTTAAACTGGACCATTTTTTAGTTAAGGCATTGATATTCCTGCCTAGCCAAATCTGTCTGGTTCTTCTGAAAAGATACATTTAGTAAATGTAGAACATGTCTTGTTGGTTACCATCTTCTCTGTATTTAAGCAATTATTTACAATAGGTAGACAAATTCTTGCAAACTGTTCTCGATCATTTTAGAGTTGTTCATTCTGGATTCTTTTTTCAGATTATAATGAGATTACAATACAGCCAGTGAAAGGTATGTTTCATAATAGGTTTGCTATATTTTAATTAAATAAATTGAAGCTAAAATGTGTGGTGTTATTTAAGGTACTATCAAGGGTTGTTGTTTTTTCCCCTTTTCTAGTATCATCCCGAAGAATTGTATTACTGGTGGTATTATCAACATTGGTGATAGCTGCCAGTGCTATATCTGCTTGTTTGTGGTGCTTGCACAGACCCAGTCATCTCTTTAGAAGACCACTGTGGTTCAGAAATGACTGTTTTGAATCGAACTCTGAAGTTTCTGCCATTGAAGAAAGCATCCTTATTTCTAATCTGGAGAGGGATAATGACCTTTAACAGTGCAGTAGTAAGGCTCAAGAACAAATTCATTTCATACACCTGTTCTCATTTTTAAAATAAAAACTCTTCAGCCATTTATTTAATTGCATGAACTGATTACATCTTAGGATCAGCTCATCATGTGCTTCGTTCATCCAATTTTACAGCAAAAACAAATGTTGATTTAGAATGGAATAATCCTGTAATAATGCATGGCAACAAACATAATTTGTTTTATAATCCTGTAGCCTCACCATGTTATGTTTGTTGCCATGCATGAACTGAAAGGTTTGGGAGCAATTATATGTTTAGAAGCAGATTGGATACTATCAGTATTTACTGTCCAGTGAATCTACTGGAAGAAGCAAAATCAAGCACAAGATTTCATTAGGAAGCTACATTTTAAGAATGGTGTCTCAGGGAAGATGGCTGACTATACAAAAGCAGTTTTCTAACCCTCCCCCTTTTTTTAAACAAGTGAAGAAGTTTCTGCCAAGAAAGAAAGAAAAATTTCTTAGAGGACAAACTCAGCTCATTGTTCTTAGTATCCTGTGATGCAACAGAAATGGTAAAACTGATTAATTCTGAAACTTCAAAGCCATTACTGTAAGAATAGAATTGGGTTAAGAGTCTTGTAGTATAATACTCTCCTTTCTCCACCCCACGCAATACCACCACTGAGGTTAAAAGAGATCCTTTCTCACTTGGTTCCTGTGTTAAGGAAGATATGTGGCAGACATATCTTTGCAACTCAGAAGAATAATTGGTCTAGCCAAATGGTAAATAAAAACACTTCAGCAGACTGTCACATGAAAATAAAGTTTTGTGCTTTCAGTTTCAGTCCTAGTGGTAAAGCCTTCTAGGCAAGAAAGTTTGCATCAGAGAGACAGGATGGGGAAAAAAGAAGTAGGGAATCCTCGCAGACCAAGCTGTTCTTCTTATCCAACTTATTTTATTAGATCAGTGCTGTAACCACAATTGAATAAGCTACTAAGTCTACAAGCTCATTCACACTTGCCTAGGAATAAGCTCCACCGAACACAGCAGAACTTACTTCTGAGTAAACATGTTTAGGATTGTGCTGTAAGCCTGCAATCTAATACCCATGTACCGCAATGGGATTTACTTCTGACTAGACACATACAGGATTGCACTGCCAGGCATGTTGTTTGGCTACTTCTGCCTTGCTGTTAGACAACTATATCTGGCAGGGGGAGAGGAATGTCAGAATTACACTGATTACATATGGAATCAATTTGGCCGGTGCTAAAACATCAGGACCCAACAATAAGAAACAAAATATCAATTAAGATCCACTGAAAAGTATAATGTAGGGTTTTAAGAGAAGCAGATGTTATTTTTATGAACTGTGTGTTAGTGTAAAATGAGGTTGTGTATGCTTCTGTGTTTATAGTCAAAATCATTTAGCGTCAGAACTATTATTAAAAAGTCACAGTGGCCCAGTTGGGACTCAACGAGCACCCATGGGTGGTTGGGGCCGTGTGGGAATGAGCATGCACACTGCCTCCCGCCTGCTCACTGGTTTCACTTTGTTTTCGGATTACAAAACAATCCAAGCATTCCTAGGTTGTGCTCTATAACATGCAAACCCAGAATTCTGGGTTGTTGAGGGGGAAAGAGCCCAGAATTTTAAGCCATAGTTTATTGGTAGGTTAAAATCCTGGGGGTTTTCTCCCTCGAGAGTTCTGTGCTCTCGTGTTATGGAGCACAATCCAGGAACGTTCCTGGGTAAACTGGAAACAAAGCGCAGGCGGAAAGCAGTCAGGAGTCAGCATTCTCACTCACTCCCACATGGCCCCAACTAACCATGGGCAGGATCCAGTCGTGCCCTTGCGAGGGTGGCCAGGCCCACCAGGCCTGGTATGTGTGTGTCCAGCCCTGGCGTGTATATGGCCCCTACTGCTGTTGGCCACGATGTAGCTCTTGTAGGGGCAAGCTCCCAAACGAGCAGAAACGCTTGTTTCTGGAAGGAGCAGGTCATGCCCCTTCCAGGAACAAGTGTTTTCACTTGTTTCGGGGCTTGGCCCCGGAAGCGCTACATGGCGGCCATCTGTGGTAGGGACCCCACACGCACCAGGGCCGGTGGGGCAGGCCACATATGCACCAGGATCAGTGGGCCTAGCCATCCACACAAGGGCATGGCCTTAGAGTTAAACAATTCATGGTTGATCGCTAACTGTGAACCATGTCAATGGCATTTCATGCATGCACAAATCTTTTAACATCTGCTGCTGGTTCTCTGCATGCAGAATTTAAAATTCATTGTAAAGCTAGGTATTTACTCTTGCACATTATCATTAATCTTCCCTTCACCTTGCTTTCATCTGGTTTACACAGTAGCACCTTTACTTCTATTTGTAGATTTTAAAATCATTCTTGTACCACTAACGATATTGTATGCAAGTTGTTTGACTCTATTGTTTTAAGTTTAAAAATAAATAATATGCAGAGTCTTATCAAGAAAGACTGCTTTCTTATTCTACACTTCTATAAGCTTTCAGTTCCAATCTTGTTTGTTCATTTTATATTTATTGTGTATTTTATTGAGGTGAAGCTCCACCAGTTTGGGGCATTCTACAAGGAGTTGTGCATTATGCCTTTTCAGACTGCACTGTCTCTTTTGGCATTGACCTTTCATAGAAAGGTTTCAGGGCTCCCCCCACCACGCCCCTCCGAATGGCAGTGCAGATACCTTGAATTATGTCCAGTCCTTTCAGTCCACTGAACCAGAAGAATCTACTGATTTTCGGGGGTAGAGGAGGGTCTCAGCCTGTGGGGAGGGGAGGGTTAACCCTCCCCTCCCCAACTGTAATCTCCACAAAGATCTCTCTCTCTTTCTCTTACACACACACACACACACACACACACACACAGAGCAATTAGGCTTGGGGGCTGTGGGGGGAGGCTATTTTCAAAACTAATAGCTGTATGTTAGATGATTTTCAGACGATCACAACTTGCAGGGAGGGAGAAGGTTAATCTTTCCCTCCCCAACTGAGACCCCCCCCTCCAAAAAAATACCCCCTCCAGCATGGTAGGTAGGCTTTTAAAATAGTGCTTGAATGGAAGCCTTTTTAGAACAAGTCTAATTGTTGCACAGGGGCCGGGGCATGGAAAGGAGGCCTCATGGACCACATCCGGCGTGTTGGCCAGCCCTTTGCAGTAGATACTTTAGCCACATACCATATTACAGATAATTAGTCATCGACATACTGGGGTGTGTGGGCGGAGAACAGAGGAAGACTACATAGCAAGGAGTGACAATTGTGCTTGTCTTTAGAACTTCATGTACTTTGTTAAAAATGCTTCTTCAGAAGGTTTATTTTTCTTAAAGCTTTTTTTTTCTTAGAACAAAGATTAAATAAGGCTGTAAAATTTTACTGAGTGATTCACCCAGATAGTCTACATCAGAAGCTACTTTTGGATGTTCCAAATGTATGTTTCATTCACCAGCCATAAATAAAGCTTATGTTAGTCACTTCCAACTCCTAGCAATCTAATGCTTGCAACATCCTCTCAATAAGGATACTTGGTATATTGATGGCATATCGATCTTGGTTAATAGGAACCAATAGGAATCAATATTTACCTAGTCTGCTTTTGAATCCAGTAATCGTTTGGTGACAGCAACTATTGAATATTTAAGGCCAGAAAAACTGTGTCGATTTCCAAAAATAAATACACAATGCTTTTTAGACTAACCTAGAACTAAAACTATAGATGATAAAGGGCTAGAAATTTTACTGTTGCTGTAAGAACGTTTTATGAAACCAATTTTAAATAATAGTTTATTAATTGTTGATTTTGTAGGTAGGTTGATTGTTTTATTATTGTGTTTATATCAAGTTTTGGAAGCCACCTTGAAAGTGTTTTTGACCTTAAAGGCAACATACAAATATCTTAAATAAATAAATAAAATAAGTAGAAACTGGTTGTTTTCTCTAGGGGCATCTAGAGAAAAGATGCTCCCTGCCCCCTCCCCACTCTTGCGTTCAATTTAAAACAGGCATTCTCCTGACCCCTCTGCTCCTGTACTCAGCAAAGCGCAATTGAAGGAAATGAGTTACTTCTGGGTAGAGACGTTTAGCCCTCCGCCCTCCCCACACAACTTTCCCTTTCACCAATCAGCACTGCCACCCCCCCCCCCCCAGGCCGCACCGAAGCCAGCTGAGGTCACACGGACTCCAAAACTGCACTGAAGCCGCTGTGACTGGAAAATCCTTCACAAAATGAGTTTGCAAAACCCCCGACGGCATGAAAAGCCATGCTAGCAATGGAGAAGGGCGTGCGTCGTGTGCCCTGATCATCCAGGAGATGTAGTAAAACCTGAGTAAATGCCCTGTGCAGATGGGCCATCTGTGACAATGTCATTTGAAATGTAACTCTCTGCCTGAGCTTCCTGTTTTTGAAAGTGGTTCAAACAATTTCTAAACTGTGGCTAACTTCACTTTAGCTGACATGAGCAGCAGCAAAATCAGCTCCCTGTGCAATGGATAAAATGGGTGCTTGTTAAGTTCATAAAGCAAAGTGAATTAAGAGAAGCTCTTTAGGTGCAGTCATTTGAAAAAATGCCACCTAAAACCTCCAATACAAGGCCTGAAAATGTAGGGATGTACGAAAATCACTTACCTGTTCGCAGATTATGCTGATGGTGGTGGGGGGAGGCTTTCCGTCCCTCCCCCCAGAATCCTGGACGGGGGGGGAGGCGCTCCATTCCTCCCCCCCCGGAATCCTTTTTGGCCGGCTGTGCTCCTCAGCGGCTCTGCAGAGCAGCCGGCCAGGCCCAGCCAGGCCAGAGCCGTCCGCAGCCAGATTTCCGGCCGTGGAGGGCTCTGGGGAAGGAAAAAAAAAACCGCGTACGCAAATGGCGGTGGCTACGGCTACCACCATTTGCATTCCTTATTTTTGATGTCTTAATCTACGGAAATATTTACGTAGACTAAGATGGCCCAAAATAAGGAACGCAAATGGCGGCGGCCATAGCCGCCACCATTTGCATACGCCTTTTTTTTTTTAACCCAATCGTTTTAGGCTACGTAAAAACTTACATAGCCTATCACGTGGGTGTAAAAAAAAACACCTGCAAATGGCGGCGGCGGCAGCCAGTCGGAAGACCAGCCGCTGCCGCCAGAGCCGCCACCGCCCAGAAGATCCGCCCCAGGTAAGTCTCATCCCGGGGGGACCGGGGGGCAGGCTGTTCCGCCACAGATTTCGGGGGGCCGAATGCACTGGCATTCAGCCTCCCCGAGATCCGTGGCGGAATTCTCTGCCATCCCTATGAAAATGTCGTATGTCAAAAGGTGAGAATAACGTGGCCGTATCTGCCTGTTCCCTCCATAGGACTGTAATCAGACGGAGAGGAAGAGTGAGGCCGTGTGTGCTGGCACCATCTTCACCATCCTTCCCATTCAAGGGAACGTCTCTAAAAGGGAATCTGTTCTGTACGCATAGGCTTTCCCCAGTGACTGAGATCTTCGAATGTGCAAGTTTCTCATTCATGGAGGGAGAGCTATGCACATCTCACAAGCTCCACATTACGTACATTCCCGCCTGGTGTGTGGCCGGTGGGGGGAGAAGTATGTGCGCTTCCCCTCTATGTTATTTCAATCTCATGAAGGGAACACTCAAATATGCTCTATATATGCCTTTGAAATGTTGTTTCCAGAACAGGTCATTTGCTTAGATATTAATTACTTGCGCTTTTAAGGGAGCAATCCTATAGCCACTAGACACTGTCTAGAGGGCTGTAGGATATGCTCATTTCTGGGAACCGACCTCGGAGCCCGTGCTCTGAGGTCGGTTCCCGGAAAACCAATCGCCCCCTTTGTCTGCGCTGACTTGGAGGCAGCGTGGAGAAGCCCCGTCCTCCATGCTCGGAAGAGGAGTGCGGAGCGACTGCAAAGGGGCATTCCAGGGCAGGAAGAGCGGCGCTGCACATACAACACATCCAATGTGTCGTATGGCAGCTTCCTCTCCTGGTCGGCCCCCCCGCCACTAGATAGCCAAAAACGGCTGTCTAGCGGAAAATAGCAAGGCAGGAGAGGCGCGGAGGGAATGATCCCCCCCATGCCTCTCCTGCCTTGATTTGGATAGGCGGTCGCCTCCAAGGTCGGAGGCAGCCGCCTATCTAGTTAGGATTGCACCCTAAATGTGCTTTTTCTAATACAGGCATTTGGTGAGATCCGAGGGACTGCAACCCCTGTAATAGCCAAGACCTTGTTACACCATGTCTCTAAAGGCCAAAATAGACCCGACCTGGGGGATCCATAATCAAATCTCTCCATGATTTAATTATAAAGTCACCTGTGCTGGAAAAGTGAATTATGTCCTCCATTTTTCCGTGCTGAGCTAATATATAAGCATGATACAGGCACCTGTACTTTTCTCCCACTGTAAGTAAAAGATCCAGAAAATGGGTGGAGGTGGGAGAGAGGACAGGACACATGTAAACTAATGCAAACTATTCTCTACAGTTAAAATTCCCAAGGAGAAATGAAGAATGCCACTCATTCAGATGCCCCATCCCTTTAATGTACAGTAGCAATTACTCTTCTGACCATATTTCTATTTAGTAGTCACTGTGCCCACATACTATAGAAATTTATAAAGGTAAGAACATAAGAGCCCTCCTGGATCAAATCAAAGGCCTATTCAGTCCAGCAACTATATTTCCCAGGGCCCATTTCCTGATTTTGCCCATCTAGCAGTGGTGCTTCAGAGGGGGAGGGAAAGAGGCTAGGGTGGCTAGCAGAAACATCATATGGCCGATGCCCGTCTCCTCCCCGCCCCCAGGAACACCTTTTCCAGTCTCTGCACTCCATTTCTGAGTGTGGAGATGTAGCCAGAATCACACTGGATACGAGGGGGAGGGGAGTGCAGTTTCTGAGCTCCAAGGCTGGAGCCCTGTTTTCAACCACGGAGCCAGAGCCCAGAAACCGAACAATTCTATGTCCCCGCAGATGCTGTCCAGGGAACATAGGATTGCTCCCTTAAGGGGAGCAACCCTAACCCTACGCATGTTTAGACAGAAAAAAGTCCTACAACACCCAACATTCCCCATGTTTGCCAGACTTTTTTCTGTCTAAACATGCATTGTATTGCACCCTAAACTGGTGACCATCACATCTTGTGGTAACAAATGCCATTGACTCTGCATCCTGAACAGTATCAACTGTGCTTTTTGCATGTTATTGGTTATTTGGCCTCACTGACTCAATGTGGGGATGGATTTATAGTGCTGAGGATAACAATACATGTATCTGATGAAGTGGGTTCTAGTCCATGACAGTTTATGTCACAATTAATCTGTAATTGTGGCACCTTAAACACTCTAATTTCATGGTGAAATTGGTACTTCGTTGCTTTTATCAGTCATTGTCTTTAACAATGGGATCTGGCTGCAATTTGCAAGCTGCCTTCTAAAATCAAGTACTAGACATGCTATGAATTTTTTTTGTTATTTGTTATTTTATTCAAACACATTTAGAGAAATGAATTCAAGCACTTTTGCGAGAGAGTTAGTGCTGTGGCATGTATTACTAGAAATCCTCAAATATCCTTCAGAAATGACTAGGAAGTAAATGTAAAAAAATAACCTGAATTTTAGCTCTGGGGTAAACCTGGACAGTTTGCAGCTCTTAAAAAACTGCATGGCTAAGGCCAGTTCAGATAATACTATAAATACACATATCATGCGGACAATGAAGAACATGGAGAGTAGAAAACGTCTCTGCCAGTGCCATACACTTCTAGACTGTCCATGCAAACAAACTAAATTTGTGAACGTGAATTTCAAACAGTATGTGCCACATGGAAGAGTTTTGAACAGGAGACATGCAGGTGAGTTGGGGGGGTGGGAGTAACATACGAATTTACCCTAAGGCTGTGGTTCCCAAATTGACCCTCTTGAAGGGGATGCAAAATAATTGGAGAGAGTAATTTCATTGAAGTTCGATGGAGTGGATCCTGGAGCCACAGACCTTTTGCTGTTGCAGCCACCAAAACTGTTATTTATGCTAACCACAGAAGTTGCAGAAAGTCACATGGGAGCTCCTGGCAACATCTTTTCTTGCTTCTTTGCTGGGCTGCAAGACAGATTAAGGAGGCTGTTGATGCCCTCTTCTCATGCCAGGGTAGGATTAATGCCCCAATCTACAGATCCTTACACATATAGCAGTGGCCACGCACCAATTCTGTACGTTTGCCTTGCAAATAGATGGCTGCCAGTGCTTTGGGGAATTTAGGAAATAGAAGAACTTTAGAAAGGGTAGGGGCAGGGGATGGGACAAGTTGAAAAAAAGTAAGACACATTGTACTATTCCTTTCATTTTGCTAGCTGGGAGTCTGAGAGCTCCATCTAAAAGGAAGTGTTTGCCCATATGGACTCAAAAACTACATCTGATTGTAGTGAAACTTTCAGGATTTGTTGTACCTCTGTCTGGGATGGTTATAGGCATAGTGAAAATGTTGTCTGCTATCAGGTGACAAATTTGCAAGGACAAAACTATACTCCTTCAAAATCTGCAGGTATACCACAGCAGGCTATTCTGTTTAGGATGCAAATGGATGCAAAGGTGCATCCCATTAAGGAGCTGAAATGATCAGATAGATACAGCGGGTGGGAGGGAGCAAGTTGTTCCGGTAAGAAGAATGTTGGCAGCTGATGTGGTGGGAGGCGGAGAGAAGGAAGACCGGAGAAGAAGGGAGTCATGGCTGACAGGGAAACTCAAGACAGTCTTCAGGAGATTAAGAACAAAGCGTGTTAATTATAATTACTTTAAATGTGTCTGTGATGTTGAAGCCTGCAGTACCACATTCAGTCATTACATGGCAGACTTAACCAGGAGATAGTTTTGCAGTTAGTTGGTTCATACAGTTTGAACCCAGGAGGAAATAGTTTGAGGGAAAGAGTTATATGCCTGCCCCCTCTCCTCTTCTGCTGGGCAGCGCCCCCCCTCCAGGAATGGACAGACCCCCTCCCTCAAAGGGCTATGGGGGTCACCATGGCAGAGGCTGGGCCTAGGGGCCAGGGCAGGCACAATGTGTCCAACTGGCAACTGCGTAGGTTTGCTAGAAGACTTCAGTGTATCAACATAATGGCTACTCCCACCTGTGCGAAGCTGGGTCCATTTGCTAGTCATAGAATAAAATTGGCTGATTCTGGCAGAATTTTGAGACAAGGCTGGAACATTATGGCATTTTGTTGAGCTTCAGATGAGATGAGAATCCATTACAATGAAGAATGCTGGCTTTGCGAACCTAAGAAATGGTGCATTCTTTGTAGTCAGCATCCCTCAGCATACAGGTTTCACTTTTGTTTGTTCCATTCATTTCAAATAGCTTGATGCTCTCATGCTTGACTGAGCATCAAATACCACCAAGCTGAAACCTTCACAGCTGATGCTGACATCTGGATGGGGCATGAACCTATGAAACATCACATAATGTAATCATAGAAATGTTTTCCTGTTTCATGTGAGCATCTGTAGTTTATTCAATAGTATAATAATTAGTAATAATAATTTCCTTGGCACTTTTAATGCACAAAATGCATTACATCCCTTATGACTCTTTGTGTAAGGATGATGATGAAAATGTTTCAATAGAATTAAACTTGGCAATGAGCATATAAAAACAAATGATCATGGGAAAAACTGCACATAAAAAGGGGAATTGGAGACAGATGTAATACTGATGCAAGGAACTTTAAAGCAAAAATGGGGAGAATTGGAGTGTTTGGTACTGAAAT
Organism: Heloderma suspectum; assembly: GCF_057233095.1. NCBI lineage: Eukaryota > Metazoa > Chordata > Lepidosauria > Squamata > Helodermatidae > Heloderma > Heloderma suspectum. The sequence continues at coordinate 179,125,446 of NC_139458.1, read as the reverse complement.
AAAAATATTTATAGTGGGCAAATCAGAAACATGGTGAACAGTGGGAATCCATTGGTAATGGTTATCTTTGGATCTATAGATAACTATAACATCCATAGAAAGTACATGGATAGAACGAGGGAGGATATTGTATAGGCCAATAGGGATACAGAAAGAAAATACTTGACACACAGCATAAATAATTTGCGATATTACGTCACCCTGAGATTCTAATGATAAAGGGTGGGATACAAATGTTTTCTTGATTCCCCTTCATGGATCACTGCCTTGTTGTGGCGAAGGGGCTTGCGTAACTCAGTGAAGCCATAAGCTATGCTGTGCAGGGCCACCCAAGACGGACAGGTCATGGCAGAGAGTTCTGACAAAATGTGGTCCACTGGAGAAGGAAGTGGCAACCCACTCCAGTATTCTTGCCAAGAAAACCCCATGGAACGTATCACAAGGATAAAAGATATGATGCCGGAAGATGAGCCCCTCAGGTCGGAAGGTGTCCAATATGCTACTGGGGAAGAGCAGAGGGTATTTCCAAGTAGCGCCAGAAAAAGTGAAGCGGCTGGGCCAAAGTCGAAAGGACACTCAGCTGCGGATGTGTCGGATGGTGAAAAGAAAATCCGATGCTGTGAAGAACAATATTGTTTAGGAACCTGGAATGTCAGATCAATGAATCAAGGTAAGCTGGATGTGGTCACACATGAGATGGCAAGATTGAACATCGACATCTTGGGAATCAGAGAACTAAAATGGACAGGCATGGGTGAATTTAATTCAGGTGACCATCATATCTACTATTGTGGGCAAGAATCCCTTAGAAGAAATGGAGTAGCACTCATAGTCAACAAAAGGGTGGGAAAAGCAGTACTGGGGTACAATCTTAAAAATGATAGAATTATCTCAGTACGAATCCAAGGCAAACCATTCAACATCACAGTAATTCAAGTCTATGCCCCAACCACTGATGCCGAAGAAGCTGAGGTTGATCGGTTCTATGAAGACCTACAACACCTTCTAGAACTAACACCAAAAAAAAGATGTCCTCTTCATCATAGGGGATTGGAATGCTAAAGTAGGAAGTCAAGAAATCACCGGGATAACAGGCAGGCATGGCCTTGGTGTACAAAATGAAGCAGGACAAAAGCTAATAGAGTTTTGCCAAGAGAACACGCTGATCATAGCAAACACTCTTTTCCAACAGCACAAGAGACGACTCTACACATGGACATCACCAGATGGTCAATATCGAAATCAGATTGATTATGTCCTTTGCAGCCAAAGATGGAGAAGCTCCATACAGTCAGTCAAAACAAGACCTGGAGCTGACTGTGGCTCAGATCATGAGCTGCTTCTTGCAAAATATCGGCTTAAATTGAAGAACGTAAGGAAAACCACTAAACCATTCAGGTATGACCTAAATCATATCCCTTATGAATATACAGTGGAGGTGAGGAATAGATTTAAGGGATTAGACCTGATAGACAGAGTGCCTGAGGAACTATGGACGGAGGTCCGTAACATTGTTCAGGAGGCAGCAATGAAATCCATCCCAAACAAAAAGAAATGCAAGAAAGCCAAGTGGCTGTCTGATGAGGCTTTACAAGTAGCTGACGAAAGAAGGGAAGCGAAAAGCAAGGGAGAAAGGGGAAGATATATCCAACTGAATACAGAGTTCCAGAGAATAGCAAGGAGAGACAAGAAGGCCTTCTTAAATGAACAATGCAAAGAAATCAAGGAAAACAACAGAATGGGAAAGACTAGAGAGCTCTTCAAGAAAATTGGAGATCTCAAGGGAACGTTTTGTGCAAAGACGGGCATGATAAAGGACAAAGAAGGCAGGGACCTAACAGAAGCAGATGAGATTAAGAAGAGGTGGAAAGAATACACAGAAGAACTATACAGGAAAGATCTGAATGTCCCTGATAGCCATGATAGTGCGGTCACTGAACTCAAGCTGGACATCCTAGAGAGTGAAGTCAAGTGGGCCTTAGGAAGCATTAGTAACAACAAAGCTAGCGGAGATGACAGTATTCCAGCTGAGCTATTTAAAATCCTAAAAGATGATGCTGTTAAAGTGCTGCATTCAATATGCCAACAAATTTGGAACACTCAACAATGGCCGCAAGACTGGAAAAGGTCAGTTTACATTCCAATTCCAAAGAAGGGCAACGCCAAAGAGTGTTCAAACTACCGCACAATTGTGCTCATTTCACATGCCAGCAAGGTGATGCTCAAAATCCTACAAGCTAGGCTTCAGCAGTATGCGAACCGAGAACTACCGGAAGTACAAGCTGGGTTTCGAAGAGGCAGAGGAACTAGAGATGAAATCGCCAACATTCGCTGCATCATGGAGAAAGCAAGAGAATTCCAGAAAAACGTCTATTTCTGCTTCATTGACTACGCTAAAGCCTTTGATTGCGTGGATCACAACAAACTGTGGCAAATTCTTAAAGAAATGGGAGTACCAGACCACCTTACCTGTCTCCTGAGAAACCTGTACGAGGGTCAAGAAGCAACAGTAAGAACCAGACATGGAACAACCGAGTGGTTCCAAATTGGGAAAGGAGTATGACAAGGCTGCATATTGTCACCCTGCTTATTTAACTTATATGCAGAGTACATCATGAGAAATTCTGGGTTGGATGAATCAGAGGTCGGAATTAAGATTGCTGGGAGAATTATCAACAACCTCCGATAGGCAGACGATACCACCCTAATGGCAGAAAGCGAAGAGGATCTAAAGAGCCTCTTGTTGAGGGTGAAAGAGGAGAGTGCAAAAGCTGGTTTGAAACTCAACATTAAAAAAACGAAGATCATGGCATCTGGCCCTATCACTTCCTGGCATATAGAAGGGGAAGAAATGGAAGCAGTGACAGATTTTACTTTCTTGGGCTCCAAGATCACCGCAGACGGTGCCTGTAGCCATGAAATTAAAAGACGCTTGCTCCTTGGGAGGAAAGCTATGGCAAACCTAGACAGCAAAGTAAGAAGCAGAGACATCACCTTGCCGACAAAGGTCCGTCTAATCAAAGCTATGGTTTTCCCAGTAGTAATGTATGGCTGTGAGAGCTGGACTATCAGGAAGGCTGAGCGCCGAAGAATGGATGCTTTCGAACTGTGGTGCTGGAGAAGACTCTTACGAGTCCCCTGGACTGCAAGGAGGTCAAATCAGTCCATCCTAAAGGAAATCAACCCTGAGTGCTCATTGGAAGGACAATTACTGAAGCTGAAGCTCCAATATTTTGGCTACCTAATGCGAAGAGAAAACTCTCTGGAAAAGACCCCGATGCTGGGAAAGACTGAAGGCAAAAGGAGAAGGGGACGGCAGAGGATGAGATGGCTAGATAGCATCACCAATGCAATGAATATGAACTTGAGCACGCTCCGGGAGAGAGCACAGGACAGGAAGGCCTGGCGTGCTATGGTCCATGGGGTCACGAAGAGTCGGACACGACTGAACGACTGAACAACAACAACAACACCACAAATGTTTTAAATAAATAAATGAAATGTGGCGATGGCCTCCTACATGGCTTTAAAGGGAGATTATGCAAATTCAGAGATAATAGTTCTATTGATAGTTATTAGCTGTGTCATGGATCCTCCATGTTCAGATGCAGTGTACTTCTGGATACTTGTTACCACAGGAGTGGCTGCTGCCTTCATGCCCTGCTCATGGGCGTCCTTGAGGCATATGGCTGGCTGGCCACTGTTGGAAACAGTACCATAGATCCTCAACCTGATCCAGTATTGCAGCCCTGTTCTCATTCATCCTTACAACAAAGTTATTCATGTTCACTGAAGTAAGGTTAAAGATTCTTATTTTTAAAGAGAGGAAGTAATGGAGTCTGAGAGAGAGTGGCTTTTCACTCATTTTCTAGTTTTCTTGTGAATAAATGATACACTATCTACTACCTTATTGTCAATGCAATTAGGAACCTCTGTTTTCTTTTTCCAGAGGGGTAGCTGTGTTGCATCAAAAACAAAAAAAGAGTCTTGTGGCACCTTAAAGACTGAGAAATATATTCTGGCATAAGCTTTCATGGACACTTGCATTTTGCATTTCAATTCCATCTAACAACATAGTTTATATCTCTGTTCTCCCCACCCCTCCCAAGCCAGCATGTGTATATAAATCTGCCAATTTGCATCTGATGAAGTGGACTGTGTCCATGAAAGCTTATGCTAGAATACATTTGTTAGTCTTTAAGGTGCCACAATGCCCCATTGTTTCTATTTTCTTGTCCTTTAATCCAGGGCCCTGAAATTATCTAATTCTAACAGATGTTATTAAAGTGTGAAAGTCAGTTCAGTTTAGTTACTGTGCAGAACCAGGATAAAAGTTAAAGATAAAAGTTAAAAGAAACAGCCAGTACAAAGTCCACACACAGCTCCTGCAGCTGTGTAGGCTTGACTGGATCAATTTTGTTTTCCTGAAGAGATCAGGGGCTGGAGGTTTACAATGGGAATAGAAAATTCCATGTCCTTTTAAGAACGTTGGTGTCACATAAATAGCAAAGGAACGCAAGTGTCTCCTTCTGTGTACAGCAGAGTTGGGGAACATGTGGTCCTTCAGATGTTGCTGGACTGCAACTGTCATCAGCCCTAGCCAACATAAGATGGCCACCAATGGTGAAGGGTGATGGGAGTTACAGTCCAACATCTGGAAGGCCACGCAGTCTTCATTCCTGGTGTGCAGGAAACAAATCCATTAATTACCACCAACATGCAAGTTAACAGTAAAAATATTGTACAGTGTCAAGAAGAAGGAGTGAGGGAGACAGGAGCAGGCAAAGGGAGCATCAGGGCCTGCTCCAGCAGGACTCTCTCCCCCAGGACTAACTGGCATCCATGGCCCTGTGGGGTAAGAAGAAGGAGTGAGGGAGCCAGGAGCCAGCAAAGAGAGTATCAGGGCCTGCTCCAGTTGGACTGCCCCTCCTTTGAGAGATGAGAGGGGGAAGCAGGGCCATCCTACCAGCCCTGCTGAAAGTCTACTTAATTCCACCCCCCTTCCCTTCTTATCCCCTTTTCCATGTCTGTCATGTCTTTTTTAGATTGTAAGCCTGAGGACAGGACTGTCTTCTTTGCTCATTGATTTTAAGCTGCTCAGGGAGCATTTTTGGCTGAGGAGCCAGATAAAAATGTTAATTGATTGATTGATTGATCTGATTGGCCTCTGAGAACTTAGCAAAGGGACACACACAAAGCCCTGAAAAATTAGGCCCAGGGAAAGAGTAGATCCACATACTTTGCTGTATGTCAAAGCAAACATTGAAAACCCTTAATTGCAGCAATAAGAAAATGCTTGGTTGAGTGTTGCATACACAAGGGTGTTTCACAAGAACCTCCCTGCAGATGAAATGGTTTGTTTAGAGCCTTTGTCTTGATGCAATTCAAGAGGATGACGACATTTCATCTCTAAAAATGAGTGCTCTGGTTTGTTTAACTCTGTGTGTGAGAGAGATCGATTCTGAAATGGGAATCAGCAGCAGCTAGGACACCATTAATGAATGGTTCAGATCTTTTCAGAAATGTCTACTTCATTTACAATAAAGGGAGGAGGAAAAACAGGCAGTTCTATTATTCAATTGTGGGTTTTTGGTTTACTTTGGGGGGAAAGAAGTTTTGAATTGCCCATTCAAAACTTCATATAACACCTTTAAAACTGCATACTAATTATATATATATAATCTGAAAAGCCTAATTTTCATGCTACGTTTTCCAAATTAAAATAACCTCAAAAGGCAAGACTGTAAAAAAAAGAGAGAAAGGATTGTATATTAGATTATTTGTGGCATTTGGTTAACTTTAAAAAATTCTGCCAGTTAAATCATCAGCTGCAAAACAAAGACATCTGTTGTTAAGATCAACATATCAGCAGCAATTTAAATAAGCACAGTGTTTTAAACAAATGGATTAATTCCGAATGGAGTTTTGTGCTCTGTAATTTAGTGGGCTGGAGGAAATCACATCCTTTATTTTTTGCACAATATCTGAATTTGAGCTGATTGCTTGTAAAAATGCATAATGGTATTTTGCCCAGTTTGTTTTTATGCATTTAGTAGATGCAAGTTTAAATGCCATCATTTTTATAATGTTATGGCCAATGACTGAGACAAATACACTGAACTGAAGTAAATGCCATAACAAAAAGGGAAGATAACAATTGTACTGTATTTCATGTCCATTCCAGCAGGCAGACAGCCTAGGCAAAACTTGCTAAAAAAATGGGGAGGGGGAAGGCCCACCCAATAATTTCCAAGAGAGAACCTCCTTTATTCCTCAGGGGTTTGCAAGACCAAGCTTGGCATTTTGAACTTCATGTCATTTGCATCTCCTCCTTTCTTCAGATGCAATTCTCCCTTGTCCCCTCTGTTGTGCTCCTGTGCAGTGTCTGACAACAGCTATTAGGGATGATAGGATGGAGCAATTACATCCAAGTTATCTCAAGAATAAGCTGATGAGACATCCTGTAAGCCATACTCATACCATGAGTAAGCATTAATAATATTGCTGACACTGATGAACTGAAGTTAAATGAGGCCACACAAAACAAAGATGCAAGGCAAGGCTAAACGCAAACCAAGACCCTGATGCTGGGAAAGATTGAAGGCAAAAGGAGAAGAGGATGGCAGAGGGTGAGATGGCTAGATAGCATCACCGATGCAATGAATATGAACTTGAGTACACTCCGGGAGAGAGTGGAGGACAGGAAGGCCTGGCGTGCTATGGTCCATGGGGTCACGAAGAGTCGGGCACGACTTAACGACTGAACAACAAACACAAACCAGGGCACACTCCAGGAAACCTGATTTTCCGTGCCAGATCTCAGAGCTTGAAAATAAAATAAAAAGAGTGCTATTGAGCATGTGCAGAGTGCTCACTTTTTCCCTCCACCTGAGTAACCATAACCAGCATTTGCATATCTTGGGTAAGGCAGCAGAACTTCCATATTAAAGAAAACAACAAGCCTGGGCAGCAGTACTTCTATTTTCACTCATTGAGGCCTAACGATGTAGAAGTATGCATTTCTGGAAAACTGAAATTATTTAAGGTTGTTTGTGTTCCTCACACAAAATCATCCCTCTCTTAACTGGAAGATCCACTGTAGCATAACTTGCTGTGAGCTCCACCATCTGAAGAGAGTTCCTAAACTGTTTCTGAAAAGAATGAAACCTTTTATTTTTTAAGCGTCCCACAGCTCAGAAACAAGATCAGGGCCAGTACAAGCATCTACCATACCAGGGCATCTGCCAGGACCTCAGCACTCTTGTAGGGACCACCACTGTTGCCTGCCTGAGGCCTTCCCCTTTTCTTTTCTTTTTCAGCCCAGTGGTCTGCTCAACATCAGCCAGCTCTCACAGCATTCCAGTAATGTGGAATTGGCTGCAACTTGACTAAGAATCATTCTGTACAATATGATGAACATTTAGTTAGAATAATTTCTATCACTTTATAAATATAATCTAATTTTCATTGTAACTTCCTTCCAGGTAAGTTTTCTTAATTCCTCAGCCCTAGTCTTACACACCAGGATGCATTACATAATGTGTGCCGGTTTAACTAATTTGTGGATCTGGGCTTCAGTTTTCTTCAACACAGGTTCTCAAACGCTGTAGTAAGCCTCTGTTGTCTGAGGCTCTGATTACCAATGGTGGTGTGTATCAAAACCTGCTTCCTGTGTGTCACATGGAATTACAGCTTTCCTGATTTCCATCTAGGACAGTGTGTGCAGGATTAATGATGAAAAATGACATTGGATCTTTTAAAGCCTTACAAGAAAAGGAAAATTATCCCTTCTACTCAAGAAGTCAAGTCTGCAGGCATGCCTAATTAGCCTTGTGAGTTTGGAATCAAGGATATGCTTAACAGAACACAGACATCTCTCTTTACAGCAGTAATTTTATGGGAGTATAACTCAAAGTCTCCTTTCTACTTTACTGGGCCCTTAGGTCCTTTTTGTGAAAAGCTTTGGTCAGATTAAGGGAAAGATGCCAGAATTTCTGACAAAAGTTTGGCAACACTCCCCACACACATGCTACAGCTGTCCTTGTTTGCCAGGTACAGCCCCTATTTTCTGCTCTTTCCTTCAGGATGTCTATTAGTGAAACCTCTGATTGGAGACTGGGTGCATGTTTTCTTTAGCATACATGCATTATGCAAATACATGTGCATGAAAATTGAAGTGCCCTGCAGTTCACAGCTTGCCTTTTCACACAGCAGCTGCTATGGCGTGTGCGTTTGTGTAACTATAATTTTTATATATTTCAGTAGAACAAAATAAATATTGTAAAAATATAAATTGTGTTTCCTTGGGCCAATCTACATGGGGTGTTTATTCTGGTTCTACTGCGTCCCCAAGATGATAGTGTCAGATGACACAGAGCCTTCTCAGTTGCAGACATGCTTTTTCAAGCTTTAAAAACCGTGTTATTACAAACTCATTTTGTGATGGACTTTCCCGTCACGGCACCTTGAGTGCTGTTTGAGTGTTTGTGTGACCTGAACTTCCTTCAGTGCAGGCTGGGGGAGAGCAGCTCTGATTAATGGGATGGAAAGTGGTGTGCATCATTAAAGGGTGGGCCTGAACGAGCGTAAGATGCAAGAGCAGATGTTTGCAGAACATGTCTACTTGGAAGTAGCTCCTCCATTGTGAGTGGAGGGGGAGCCTGTTGATTCAAAGCTGTGCACCTACAAACAAGTGTAGCTAAGAAAGGGTGGAAGCACTTAATTGAGCCTGTGCAGGTGAGGGGGGGAACCTCTTGGCTGGGCAGTTAATATACACAAAAGACAACATGCTAGTCGCTCTGTGCTCTCTGCGCTCAGCACCTCTTGTGTTCCTGCTCATTCTGCTCAGTTTCTGGGCAGTGGTGGCTGCCTGCCTCATAAATGTGTGTATGTGCGGTTTTTCACACATACGTTTTTTTACTCTTAAGTCCTCCACTTCACTTCATTGAAGACCTGAGGGAGGAGGGGAGGGGGAGCAAGCTCATTAGCTCACTGGACTCATTGGCTGTCCCACACCTATGCAATTGATGACATTCATTTCTACTTGCGGGACTCCACCCACCCAACCCTGAACTAATGCAGCTTCAGTTTCTGTTTGCCCTGCAAAAGCAGGTCTTCTCTGGAGGAATACAGTGCTTTACTGGGTTGCATGTGCTGCAAAAAGAGCTAATTTGTTTCAGTGGAAATCCTGATTTTGCCCAAATCGCCTCAGAAAGATCTCCATTTAGATTGGCCCCTTGTCTTGTCTAATTTTTCCATGAAGTCATTTAGTTAGTGGTATCAGTTCATTACGTACAAGATTTCACTGGCTACACCAGAAAGATTTTTCAGTTCCTAGTGGAGCATATGGGGAGGAGCTGTAGCTCAGTGGCAGAGCACCTGCTTTGCAGAAAGGTCCCAGGTTCCTGAAACGCTGGAGATAGCGGGAGTCGGTGTCAATGATACTGGGATTAGATGGACCAATTGTCAGACACAGTATAAGGCAGCTTCCTATGTTTTTATTAATTAAAGCAATAAAAGCGTACCAGGTTTCAGTAAAATGGTAATGTATTGATATACCTTGTATTACTCTGCTGTGGTGCGTTAGCTATTCTGACAATGCTATCAACCATATTTTGCAAGCCAAACTTGAATTGTGAAGCTCAAATGAAACTTCCAATGCTGTACAATTTCAAAGCAGCCTTCCATTAGCATGAAGATGATGACTTCGTTATGACTTAGTGGCTATTAGAGATGTGCACTGCCTGCCCACTTAATCGAACCCCAATTCAGTGCTTTGGAAAATGGCCCACTTTTGCTCAGGCTGATTCGGATTCCCCTCCCCCCCCCCCCACACACACACACACTCTGCCCTGGTGATTGCCATTCCTGTGCACTACTGGGTTATGTGTGTTCCAATCTAGCGGTATCACAACTCTTACTGGTGGGAGCGGCTTCAAAGCTTTAGTGTTTTGCAAACATTTTTCCCCACCTTGTCCTGACCTCAAGTGGAAGGCAGGATAAGCAGGATGGAAATCCGTGGGTTTCCAGCATGCATTCCCTCTCTGCCTATGACTAGGGTGGCTGGTTAGCCCATGTTATCAAGCTATTTTTTTAATGTTCATCTACAGCTGCTCAGCTGTGAATAACCACACCATCTTTATTGCATACGCATTTACCAGACATGTTTTTTTTTTAAAAAAGCAACCTGAAACGGCAGTATGACCTCCTACATCTCCCACAATTGCAGCACTATACTGTGGCTTGTGGCATGAGCTTGCACTATAAACACACGTGACTTTTCAGACTCCTCCCACAATCACAACACTATACATCGGTATGTCGCACTTCACCATGTTATAAACACAGCGGATACCGCGCAGCATTTGTTAACGTGTGACCACATGGCCACAATTGCATTTGAAAAAAACAGCAGCACAGTGGTGCTTCAGAAATGAACTGTAGGCATGCACGACAGATCCTAACAGACACCTTTGCGTCAAAGGCTATGCCCAGCTCAAAAACAATATTCAGTAGATGCGATCTTCCGTCTTGTTATGGAAGCAGGAATGTATGCCACATTCTTTGCATGTACCTTGTTCCTTAGTGCTGTTTTCCTTGTGATCCCAAATTTAAGCAAAATTAACTGCTTTGCTAAAATATTCTCAGCTAAATTAAATAAAATCTGGAATTTTATTTGTATATAAGACCTATATAAGAAATGCATGCACATCCAGTTGAGGGATAAGATTCCTTGGATTTGAATTGTGTGTTTTTTCTGCATACTGTGAACAAGTCTTCTGCTCTACAATCCCTCTTAATTTAATTTTACATCACTGCAAATTGCTGTTTCCAGGTTTATATCATATTATGAGCTCCACAAAAAATGTAATATTTGTCCTATTATGTACACAAATCTCATTACTGGGCTTTTTCTTCCATCTCACAAACATCAGAGATCATTTTATTCTGAATATTATATTACCAGGCTGCTTATGGCACATTTAAAAATGCTTAGAAGTTGAGTCACACTGGGTTGGGTCAGACTACATTAATTGAACTCAGGTCTCATTAAAATCAATGGTTCAAGTTGGTCACTGCTTAACTTATATCCCATTGAATTCAATGAGAACTAAGTATAACGGTCTGGATCTAACCTGTTGCGTTTTAAAATGAGTAACTTCTCATTAGTGCTTTATCCAATTAAAGAAATCTTTGTTCACAGTGCAATCCTATATCTACTCAGAAGCAGGTCCCATTGAGTTCAATGGGGCTTACTCCCAGGTAAGTGGGTATAGGATTGCAGCCTTAATAACTTTCACTGATTACTCAATTAATTGAGTAAGCATGGCCTCAGTTGTCCATGCTCTGGTAACCGCCAGGTTAGACTACTGTAATATGCTACACATGGAGCTGCCTTTGAAAACAGTGCCTTCTAAATTACTAAGGAGGGCTGTGTGCTATGATCATACTAAGCCTGTGGTTTGCCAGCTGCACTGACCCCCAGTTTGTTTTCATGTGTCCTGCTTATGGTGGCACAGGGACAAAGTTCTAGGGATTTAGTCAGGGTGAATTCCAAAGGCAAGGTCAATAGGTAGTTCAAGGTTCAAACATACAGAAGTCCAGAAAAGGGCAAAGGCAAAAGGCAATCCAAAGTCCAAATGCAGGAAGTTCCACAACAGAACTAGGTTATCAGAGGGAAAACACAGTATGTATATAGGAGCTGGTGTACAGATTATTATTCCAGCACTCTGTGCCTAAATGGAAGGATTTAGAGGCATTAGAGCTCCACCCAGAGTTCAGCCATAGGCCATTAGTGCCACCGGAGGACTGGTCTACTCATGAGCACACCTCTACTCATGAGGAGTCCCTATCCTATGGAGGGCAGTTTTGCATCTGGTAGCCAACGGAGCCTGCCCTGTTAGGCATCTGTGCTCCCTGGGGCTTGGTGGCTGCTCAGCATTTGCCTCTGGGTCCCAGAGGGGGCTAAGCATGTCTTGGAATGGAATGCGGATGTGGGGTGGGAGAGAAATCTTCTTGCCAATTATGTTGTTGTTGTTGTTGTTGTTCAGTCGTGTCCGACGCTTCGTGACCCCATGGACCATAGCACGCCAGGCCTTCCTGTCCTGCGCTCTCTCCCGGAGCGTGCTCAAGTTCATATTCATTGCATCCGTGATGCTATCTAGCCATCTCATCCTCTGCCGTCCCCTTCTCCTTTTGCCTTCAGTCTTTCCCAGCATCAGGGTCTTTTCCAGGGAGTTTTCTCTTCGTATTAGGTGGCCAAAATATTGGAGCTTCAGCTTCATTATCTGTCCTTCCAATGAGCACTCAGGGTTGATTTCCTTTAGGATGGACTGATTTGACCTCCTTGCAGTCCAGGGGACTCCTAAGAGTCTTCTCCAGCACCACAGTTCGAAAGCATCAATTCTTCGGCGCTCAGCCTTCCTGATAGTCCAGCTCTCACAGCCATACATTACTACTGGGAAAACCATAGCTTTGATTAGACGGACCTTTGTCGGCAAGGTGATGTCTCTGCTTCTTACTTTGCTGTCTAAGTTTGCCATAGCTTTCCTCCCAAGGAGCAAGCGTCTTTTAATTTCATGGCTACAGTCACCGTCTGCGGTGATCTTGGAGCCCAAGAAAGTAAAATCTGTCACTGCTTCCATTTCTTCCCCTTCTATATGCCAGGAAGTGATGGGGCCAGATGCCATGATCTTCGTTTTTTTAATGTTGAGTTTCAAACCAGCTTTTGCACTCTCCTCTTTCACCCTCAACAAGAGGCTCTTTAGATCCTCTTCGCTTTCTGCCATTAGGGTGGTATCGTCTGCATATCGGAGGTTGTTGATAATTCTCCCAGCAATCTTAATTCCGACCTCTGATTCATCCAACCCGGCATTTCTCATGATGTATTCTGCATATAAGTTAAATAAGCAGGGTGACAATATGTGTACACAAGCACAAACCAGCTTGTAGCAGTTACCATTATGTTATCTGTTGGAAAGCATCGGGCAGTAAGGCAGCCTGAAGGCTCTGCCATTAGTAGAGAATCCACTAGGCTTGCCAAAAAATACCAGGCTTAGCAAATATCTCCTCTCCCACGCACACCAAATATTCTTCCAATCCTACTGTTTTGCATTGTTAACTGCTATATTTAACTGAGTTATGTATAGCAGCATTTATGAACCCATACTGAGAAGATATAACCTCTCCATCCACATTAGTAAGATGTGGCTTAGAGCAGCCTTCCCCAACCTGTTGCGATCCAGATGTGTTGAGCTACATGGTCCTGCTGGCTGGGATGATGGGATTTGTAGTACAGTGCATCTGGAGGGTGTTGGATTGGGGAAGGTTGGTTTAGAGTGAAAATAAGTGGCAACTGCCACAAGATGCCACAACGTGGAATGCTCCTATTCAGGGTTCCAGTCAGCCATGCCATCTTCCAGAACACTCAGGGTTCACCTAATCCTGTGATAGCTCCCTTTTGTGCCTGGGTGGTGCCATTTTGGCTACATAAGGATCAGCACTCTGAGAATGAGTTTGATCTTAGTATGTATGTATCTATATATTCCAAGTGGGACCTGCAAGACAACGTACCAGCATGGAATGCTACTGTTCAGGACTCCATTCCAATCCTTCCCATGCCTTTTCCTTGTCCCCCAATTCCCCACTAAGCATGCTTAGGCCTCATTGGACTGGTTTTTTTGGGGGGGGGGGGTCCTAAAGCTTTTTCTTCTTTTTCACTTCAGCAAACGTTGGAGTTTGCTGAGCTGTCCCGTTTGTGCGTGGGTGGTGCTGTTCCGGCATCCTAAGCAACAGCCGTCACAGAGTTGGGTATCAGACAGAGCAGAAATTATATGTGCTGGACCACAACAGCCCACACCAACTTCCCCCAACTTGGTGCCCTTCAGATGTGTTGGACTACACATCCCAGAGATGCTAGGCACTGGAGGGCACCGGGTTGGGGAAGGCTTCCCGCAAACTATTCTGCAAAAATCACATCCAGGTCTTTCTGTGAAGGGCTTGGGGGTTTGTAGTAGTTAGACAAACTACTATATCCCAGCCTCGAAGCCTGATGGCTATGTGCTACCTCCAGCATGAGAGGCAGTATGCCTCTTATCTATCTATCTATCTATACCAGTTGCTGCGGAACATGGGCGAAAGGGCACTCACGTTCTACTTGCGAGCTCCACACGGCAGCTGCTTGGCCACTATGGCACAGAACGCTACACTAGATGGGCCCTTGGTCTGATCCAGTACGGCTTTTCTTTCACCCCGCTGCATCGAGCACAGCCGGGAACGAGCAGAGCAGCGCCTCGCCCGCACATTTCCTTTAAGAACAGGGCGGCTTTCGCTTTCGATCTCTTCTGTTTCCCACCACGGGGCGGGGCCCCGTCTAGAATAAACGGTGCTAGGACGGCAAGGGCGTGATAAACGCTTATATATTACAGCAACGTCGCCCGCATTGCCTTACGCCTGCAATGCATAATTTGCGGCCTGCCTTCTGCCTGGCGACAACTTGCTCTCCAAGGACCGAGCGAGGCGGAAAAAGACGTGATTGGTCCCGAAGCCCGCACCACTCGGTCGCACTCAAGTGGTCGTCGGCGCCGGAGCTCTCGCGGCGGGGAACGCAACTCGGAGCCTGGGAAGCGCCCGAGGCGGGGATCTCTCTGGGAAGGCAAAGCCTCGGTCGTGGCTCCTGTCGCCGCTGCAGCTTTTCCCTCGGCTGCTGGAGGATGACGAGGGCGCCGCGGCGCTCCTTTCCCACCTGCTGGGTGGCTCTGCTGCTCGGCGCCGTCCTGTGCTGCTGCGCGCACCCGGCGGCCTCTTCAGGTAAGAGAGCTGGCACGCGGCCACGCGCTTGCCCCGGGACCGAGCCCACCCGATGGGAGCGGGGCTGGGCCGCCCTGAGCCCCCGGTGAGGCGCGCCCAGTGGGGAAGGAGCAGTCCGGTGTTGGCAAGTGCCTGTCAGCGACTGCGCACCCCTGTGGGTTAGGAAAGCGCAGGCTTGGAAGCTTGCGCCGTGGTGGTGTACATTGGGAAGCGGAAGGAGGGGGATCCGCGTGTAAAGTTGGGGGGGTGTTACGGGTGGTTGCTGGGGAGGTGGAGGGAAGCTGCTTCGCGGGAAGGCTTGTGGCGGGTGAGGTGCAGGTTTCAGAGGGCGGGAGTTTTGATGGAGAAACCAACTCCTTTCGCAGAAGAACCGAAAAGCCCCTAAGAAGTATTTCCATGGTGGGTGGAATTTCCTTGAAGGAATCTCTGGTGAGCAGAAAGCTGAATTATGTATTTATTACGTTTCTATACCGCCCAATAGCCAAAGTTCTCAGGGCGGTCCGCCCTCCCCCCAATGCCCTTTCCCACAGAGCGCAGGACAGGGCTCAGACTTTTTCCCCTCTCACTTTCATGTTCCGTATGAGAAGAGAAGTTTGGAGCTGTGACTTGACAGAATGTTTAGCTCCGGAACTTGTTTCCGTACCAGGGCTCGACCCAGAAGCCCGCGAAGTAGTGATAAACGCGAGGACATGTGCAAAGTACCTTTCCCCTGAGAACTGCGTAAAGACTGCCAGTCTTGAGCACTTGGACCGAGCTCTCCTTTCCACCACCAGGGCAGTCTGGAGTTAGATCCAGCGGCGCTTCCTATCCCTTAGCAGCCGCAGAGTAGGCAGGGCAGCCAAGGGCTACCTTTCGGTTTTTATTCTGGGCTGTTGCATAATGCATTGCAAAATACATTTTCACACCCCTTTCTCCAAGAGTCGGTTGGTTATACGCTTTGCAAAGCCACTGTAATGGAAAACCTTGCACAGCATGATTCGGGGGCCAAAAGGTTGGCTAGTCTCCAGTTCCCACTCAGTTTAATGTAAAGAAAGGAGTGCAGTCCGTGGGCGGGAAGCAAGGGAATTCCACAAACGACTGAGCTATAATAGAAAAGCTGGGTGGGAAGAGGCCAGAGCCAGGTTGATTGCTTTGTTTCCCTCCAGGTAACAAGGAATTGGCTTGAGGTAGGCTTGAGGCTTCCCCCAGTTCCGCCTATGTGCTTTTTGAAACACTTCAACAGGCACGACTTCCCTCTCATCGCTATATTTCCATGTTACAAATGGCTGGTGCAGCTGTTAATTTCTACCTGTAGAGCAGTGATTAAAGCCAGTAGCAAGGAAGAGTCTTGTGACACCCACAAAAGCTTATGCCAGAATACATTTGTTAGTGTTTTAGTGGTATTATACCCACATTATACTGATCAGGACAGTACAATCCATGAAAGTGAATGTTGTGCAAAAAACTTAGTAAATTGTTAACTCTTTCTTGCCTTATCTCACACCTGCCCCCATCTCCAGTGTAGTGGTGCAGCACAGCACAAGCTTCGGAGGAAGCTGCTGTCTGGGCATACTGTGGGGGAATGGGGAGGCATTTGTTTAATTTTTCAAGTAAGAACAAGTGGCCAACTCAGCATTAGGAAAGGAGCAAATGTGGTGGTAAAAACAGATTATAGCCAGCCTTGGCAGTGTTAGGACATGTCCCCATGAAGTTTTTACCAGTGCTGAGATGTGTTGATTAATCAGATCTCAGTATAAGCCATAAGGTAGCCCTACCATCTGATGCATTTAAAGAATGATGTTGCAGTGGAGTCTAGGCTCCCAGGATCAAAGTACCAAGACTTTTTGATTAGCAGGGGTGATGATACCCTCTGCTAAACCCACCCCCACCCTTTCCCTGTTCATTCTGAATTTAGCAGTAATCCTCATGATAGCAGGGGAGTGCAGGCTGAATGGATTTTCCCAGCAGCAGTGTTTTGTTCCTTGTTGTAATGCAAAGTATTTTGGGATGGCTTAGTCTTGAATGGGCAGTTAAGACCCATTACCTTCACAAAAGACCTGCTCCTGGTGGAGATGAAAACTGCTAGAACTGGTTTGTTGATATAGATCAAGACAGCTGCCTGCATTTTGGGGCTCTCCATGGGGGCTGTCACGATGAGCACCTGCTGTTCAAAACTTACCACTACACCACTGGTAAAGGACAATGCATAGCCTGGCACCTGGAGGCTGTTTTCTACTTTGGGACTAGCAATAAAGCCCTGGATCTGTAGTGAGTGAAACTTGTTTGTAGACATGCCCCAAGAGCTTATTTTATTTTTTAAGAATTAGTTTTGCAAGAGTTATGGTTCTTGGATATAATATGTTGCCACTAGTGATTATAGAACTAAGTAGTTTAATGATGAGGTTAATAAGTTTAATAATGCTAAATAAAGTACCTGAAAAATTCAGGTGCGAAAATACTTGGTAGAAACTTGCCAAGCCAGTCATTAAACTGGCTCACTCCCAATTCCAGAGCCAACAATACAGCCTGGTAGCAAAAGAAGTTGCTTGAAGTTATCATGAGTTTCCCCTACGTTAAAATTTAGGGACCTTTGAAAATCTCCAGGAACGCTTCCTCTGAGAGGGTGAAAAATACTTTGCAGGGTTGCAGCTAGGCTGTACTTCAGGGCCAGCTCCCAGTACATGGAGCTCATTGCCACAATTTGTTCAGGTTTCCTTCTGTCTGTAACTGTCATTTCCAGATGCTTTGCAGCCAGAGCCCCCAGCCACATCCTGATAAGAAAGAGGACGACTAGTTGCTTATTTCTTTCTGGCAGGAAGTGACTGGTGCAATCTGGTAGAACAGGTGCAGCCTGGTGGGAAAGGAAGAATGATTAGAGAAAGAAACAAACAAAGGAGGGCAGCTATGTTGGTAGTTCTTGCACACATATACCCAAATAAACCCCGCAAAGAGATGTTGTGATGCCACAACTCTGTCTATCGAGGAACAACCCAAGGCTTGAAATTATAACTCATAAATCTTACCCACAGACAGATCTGTGTTTGCCAGAATCAATTCCCACATTTGCAGAAAACATGCTTCTCCTAACATACATACCTAACAATTCTCATATTGAAAAAAGATTTGTATCTATTACAGGCTTTTTCCAGTGAACTTAAGTGAAGTGGTACTCAGTTACAGATAAGAAAGACAGTCTGGTTAATAACAGGGTTGCTTTGCTCTGCTTCTCTTCTGCATTGAAGCTGTTAAGACTGGCAAAAGCTTTGATCCCCCTGCTGCTGGAGATATGCCCCAGGTGTCTCTCCTGGCTCAAGGCTGGCAACACGGGTATGACAGCTGCCATAGCAGCAAGCTGTGTCATACTGCACGGTGTTAGGCAGCTATGTGTAAAACCCTTGCAGCATCTCCTCTAGCCTTAAAAGTGACTGGCTCTTAAAAGATGAGAAGCAAGAATGAGGGACTAGCACATGCATGTAACATCTGTAGGACCACATAGCTCTACCTCCATTGCAGGCAAAAATTTGGGGTGCTTCCAAATGGAAAGCTTCTGGTGCTGCTAGTCAAAAGAAATTGTGCAACTACCACAAAAGAAGTGGTGGGAAGACATGAGAGAGTTACAAATGGGAGGCAACAATATCTGGGCACCCTGTAAAATTCCAAGTTTGAAGCACAATAAAAGCCTAGTCTAGAAGCACTCAATCTCAGGCAGAGGCCAACCAGATGATGATGATACTTTGGATTTATATAGCAATTCTCCTGACAGTTCAATGCACTTCTGATAAATTATCTTGCTAATCCTTGCAACAGCCCTGTTGGATAGATCTGTATTATATTATCTCCATGTTGCAGAAGAGTGAGTGAGAATGAGTTCACCTAATGTTCATGGTTCAGGTAAGAGGTTCAGGTTTAGCTGGGAACTTATTGGCTCACACCTCACGGTTTTAACTACTACTCCAGCTCGCAAATGCCCAGAAAAGCTTGCCAACCGGCCATCACCTGATTTTTTTTCCCCCAGCATTCAGTAATTAGTATACTGTGTATATGTGAAGTTAGGATTTTGTTTTATTGTCCTTATATGTATCCCTTGCCATTCTTTACATTGAATCTAATCTTCTGCTGTTCAGTCATCCATTTTGAAGTAATCCTTCTGGAGTTCTTTAGCTTGCTAAGAATTTCAACATTCTCAACAATCTGTTATCATTCCTAACTCCAGATCCGTTATGACTAAGTTAAACAACAAAGATTGTAATAGAGATCCTTGTGAGCTCCGCTATTTATATCCATCCAGTAATTGTGAAAGGGGTTGCTTTATCCTTGTCCTTTGCTTCTGGTAATGAGGTATCAAATCCATAAGAGGACATAAACAACGAAGAGTCTTGTGGCACCTTAAAGACTAACAAATTTATTCTGGCATGAGCTTGAAGTGCACAGTGTTCACTTTAAGTTGCCACATACTGTTGTTTTTACTGCAACAGACTAACATGGCTATCCCTCTGGAAATAAGAGGAGCTGTTCATCTACCCCATGACTTCTAAGTTTCTTTAGGTTTGTGGTGAGGAACTTCTCAAAAGCTTTTTAAAAATACACAGTAAAGACCTTTCTTGCCACTGTTGGCTTAGTTTACTATTTAAATGCTTGCCTAGGGGCAGGTGCTGAGCCCCTCCTCCAAGTGTAAATTGCATGGTGGAATAAAGGTGTTTCCTTTCTTTACTAGACCAGAACTTGTTGGCATATTAGTATGCAAGCTTTCATGCCATACAGAACTCTTCACCTGACAAACTGAGTGAAGTGATACTCTCCAGTTTGCAGTTATCATTTCATGAGTTCATGGCTGAGATGAGATGGTAGCAGGGGACTTCCTGGCTCATACAACTCACAATTTATACTTTGTCTTTAGACTTACTACTGAGGTGAAGCTGGCAAAGTCTACCATGTTTCCATATTTAGTGTAACCCTGAAAAATCCAGTGTATTCCTGATATTTACCGGCATTTTGATCACTACATAACAGCCATGAGCAACTAAGTTGGGTTGGTTTTTCCAGCTCTGATGTAAACTGCTCAAATGACAACCAAGAACTGGACTGTCTCTGTTTACCCTGAGCGGTTCTTTTTCCAGAAAATCATGAGGTTCCAATGCATTTGAAGGCAGAGGCAGTTTCTAGGTTCCTCTGCTGACATCAGCAGTAATAAAAAGAAGCCCATTGTGACTGAAATTGGATCAGGTCCTTACTGTCTGCCAGAAGTAGTCTACCAGCAGAATAAAGAGTTGTCATGTCAAATAGGGTTAACACAGCCCTTGCTTGTTTAACATTTTACATCTGGGAGCGCTGAGTGGTTCAAATGGTGCTGAACTACAGTTAGTTAATCAATTCTTGGCTTGCTAATTCTGTGTAGGCCATAAATGGTAAATGCTTCTATAACAGGATTAAACCTCATGGGATGGAATCAAAAGGACTCAGGATGTGCTTGGTGCTACCCCTAGGCTAGGGTTAGTTATAGCTACAAGTGAATTTCTATTGGACTTCAGTTTCAGGGAACAACAGGGGTGAAGAGATTCTTATGTTCCAGAGGAAACTGCACTCCTTAAAATAAATCAGTATTTGTCTTTGTTTACATGAATGTCTTTTTCAGAATGCATTGCCAGCTGCTTTATTGCAGGTCTTAAATCTTTTTACAGTTTTTATCTTTTTGTATTTCCTTTATTTAATATTAATGGAGTATGGCATTATATTATACACAATGTCACGGATAATATTTTAATCAATTTCTGGCTGTTTCAAAAGGGCATTTAGTTTGCAGAAGGTTTTTAAACTAATGCCCTCATCCATTGCAAAATAGAAGCTGTTATATGAAGGCTTTATTGCTGCAATGCTCCAGTACAAAGAAAAAATGCAGATATTTGAAGGGCCACCATATATAAACCAAACATAAAGCTAAGAGAATAATTGCATTTCTAATGAAACAGCTGAACTCTAGGCCAGGGAACTCTTTCAAATCCCATGCCTTTCTGGCAAGTTAGACGAATGCTGACCATTATTATACCCACGCTCAGAATTATCTATGAAAGGTTGTATGGGGGTATAGTTTATTTATTTATTCGAGTGTTCAACAACCTGCTCCAGCACTGGGTGACAATCAAATGGAACTTGAATAGGATGTTTCTGCTAAATGCATTAAACATAGCACAATTGTTTTCTTCCAGCAAATTGCTAGAGGCATGACTCCAGGGAATATGCCATGAATGGGCTGCAACTGCACAAACATGCTTTTCTCTAGCAAGAACCTTTATATACAAAACACAAGCATTCAGGCTCATAAAAGTCTGAATAAATATTTCAAGTCCCAGTTAACGTGCTATTTTTGATGGTTTCAAATAAGGTCCTGTTTGTGTTCCATAGATTTCTTTAACAGGACAATTAACATTATTAATACAACACTGTGGGGGGTTTTTTACAAAAATTTTTTTTACCAATCAAAGCATGTAACAGACTCCCATTTTCACACACCACAAAAGAGAGTTCATTTCAATATAGGGGACCATTTCCATGGAATTTGATAGATGAAGATGTCATCTGGGGCAGTTTTTTCCTGTGCAAGTTTGACAAAAACCGAAATCTTAGCATAGGGTTCTTAGATTTGTGCATCATAATAGTAACTTCCATTCCAAAGAGGATTCCTGGTGCAATCTGGGATACATTCATGAGGATCTGAAGTTACCTTAGAGTCTACAGCATATACTCAGAGATGCTTCTGTAGACTATTATAAACAGTGTCTTTTATGTAGCATCAAAAGTGGGTTAATTGATGGAGGGAGCAATCCTATGGCTACTAGACAGCCATAAGATATCTTGTTTTCCCGGAACTGAGCTTCCCCCGCTTCTGTGCTGCCTCAGAGGCAGCGCGGAACAGCCCCATCCTCCACACTCACAAGAGGAGTGTGGAGTGGCCGAAAGGGGGCATGTCTGGGGGCATTCCGAGGCAGGTGGGCAGAAATGCCTGTACGACACATCCAATGTGTCATATAGCAGCCTCCTCCCCCGCTCAGCCCGCACGCGGCTAGACAGCTGCAATCGGCTGTCTAGCTGAAAATGCAGGACAGGAGAAACGCAGAGGGAACTATCCCCTCCATGCTTCTCCTGCCCTGTTTTGGATAGGCTGTCTCCTCCGAGTTCGGAGGCGGACACCTATCTGGATAGGATTGTGCCCTTAAGCTCTAGAAAGGCTAGTTTATGGAACTGTGTAACTTACCAGTTTGTGCTAAATTAAAACGTTTCCCACTTAATGTTAAGTTGGAGTGGGGGTGGTGGATCGGGCTTTAAAAAAATAATTAAAAGTTCTGATAATTATATAACATGTACAGATACAGTCTTTCTAACCCATATATTTTATTCCGATAAACAATGAAAGGATACCATTTCACAGGAAAAATAGATTCCATATGCTTCGTCCATTTCTTTGCTGGGTCACATTTATCGTTTTATCCTGGGTCAGGCTTAAATAACAAATTTACCTTACACTGCAATCTAGCAGTAAAATCTACTGGCTTTGGTGGAACTTGCTTCGAAGTTATTTGTTCAGGATTACATCCTAATGAACTCGATGAGATTTAATAAATTGAGGCTCAATCCAGGCAAGACAGAAGTCTGCCCAGGTGACTGGTGTTCAACCTCTCCCTAAAGGATCAGGTTGCACTCCCCTTAAAGGATCAGGTTCACAGTTTGGGGGTGCCATTTGATTCAACATTGTCATTAAAAGCATTGGATACTACTTCATGTCCTGGTAATCTCTTTGGATTACTGCAGTGTTGTTATACATGGAGCTGCCATTGGAAACAATCCTGAAACTTCAGCTATTTCAGAATAGGACTGCAAGATTATTCAAGGGGACTGGGCAATTTCAACATAGTACACCAGTGCATTATGATCTGCACTAGCTCTCAGTCAGTTTTGGGGCCCAATTCAAAGTGCTGCTTTTTATTTTCAGAGCCCTTAATGGCTTGAGACCAGGTTTTCTGAATGATCATCTTCTCTGAATGCCCCTGCCAAGTAATGTGCAACTGGTGGCTACTGGGGAAAGTGTATTTTTGGTGGTGACATCCCAGTTATGGAACAGGTTCCCCAGAGAGGCTCACCTGGTATCTTTCTTACACTCTTTTTGGTGTCAGGTTTTTAAAAAAATTATGAACTTCTAATCACTATATTTTAGATCTGTTGTGTTGTTGATTTACTGATATCTTGTTGCATCTTAATGTTTTATTACTGTAAGCTGTACAGAGAACACTGTTTTGGGTGGCATACAAATGCTGTAAATAAATAGAAATCCTTACAGTCGTTTAGGAAGGTGTTCTGTCGCAGAAGACCTTTGACCACGATACCCTACTGATAGTATTTTCCAGTAAGCATTCTGTAATATGTTTCTGCTATAATTGTGTCTCACTGCAAATCACAGAAGAAAAATACCAAAGCATATGCCTCTTTCTATGCAGATAATAATGCCTTCGCCATCCGTCATGAAGAAGCCAACAAGTGCATCCAAGTTAAAAACCACCAGGTAATAGCAGGAGACTGCCAAGAGACGAAAGAGACCTTATGGACATGGGTCTCCCAACATCGACTGTTTAATTTGGGATCCCAAAAGTGCCTTGGACTAGATAGCACCAAATCCCAGAATTCCTTGAAAATGGTGAATTGTGACGCAGACCTTCTTACACTGTGGTGGCGATGTGGTGATGCCGCAATACTTACCGAATCTGAGAAGAAGCTGACTTTAAAGAATGGGGTTGTAACTACAAGCATTAACGCTTCCGATATCTGGCGGAGAAGCAATTCCAGTGATTTTATTTGTAAACTTCCATACCATGGTATGTATTTTATTTCTGTCATTTATTTTATTGGGAGAAAGAAGGGATTTGAACATGGGTTTTATTTAGTAAATATATAGGTAAATACTGACTTGCCAGGAGTTCAGAATTAAGGGTGGCTTCACAAATTACACAATTCAAACTGAGTTTGCCATCAAGTGGTCATTAAACAGTGAGCTGCAGCCATTCACAGCTCATTGATAAGTATATGCACATTTGGAAATGTGTTTTTTGCATTCATGTTTCATTTTTAAGTGTACACTTAAATGAATGCTCCTAGGCATTCATCTAACAAATGCAATGTGTGAAGTGACATGGAATCTAAAGAACAAAGTGATATAGATGATGATAATGATGATGTTGTGCTGGGATCCAGATGGTCCTGTGGATGTACACCTAATGGAATGTTGTTTCAGAGCAAGAATACAGAACGTTGTTGGGCTGGGGAGCCAGAGTGCCTCCCCAAGGCTCTCTGTGAGCCAGATGATGTCAGTGTGGCCCTGCCCACTGATATCATCACTTGCCCATTTTCACTGACTTCGTGTCTCCCTCTTAGCATGAAGAAAGGCACTCAGTCAGTGCTGAGCATCCTAGGAAGCTGACAGGAACTTGCAAGTTCTGCTTCCTAGGATGCTCCAGAGACATTCTATGTACAAGGCATCTCTGGCAGGAAGTATAGACCTGTTCCTAGGACATTTTTTCCTTTTTTTCGGCAGCTGTGGATGCTGGGGATCTGGGGGCTGCCAGACAAGGTTTGGAGGACCATACTTTTTGCGCCCCGGATTAGTTTAATGGCTGCATGTGGCCTGCAAGTAGTTCCTTGTCACTGACTTATAAGAATGTTGATTTGACAAGTGGTTAACTAGTGGCCTGGTTCAGACATTATAAAAGAACAAGCTGCTCAAGCATTTCACTCTTCTCCTTCATGTGTGATGGGAAGACATTTAAAGGTTTTTCTTTGGGTTTTGAATAAATTATAGCTACCTGTACTGTCCAAACTCAGTACCGACCACTGTACTGTGAATATTCTAACTGTGGCTAGTTCCAACGGAAGAGGATCAAACCATAGTTTCAGATGATTATTTTATTAAACCATTGTTTCAGATCCTGGTTTATAATAAACCACGTTCCTAAGTTGGGCCCTAATGGGAAACTGCAGGTTATTCAAAACTAAAAGGGAACGTGTTCAGTCTCTTATCCTGATGTACAGAGGAGACGTAAAAAGGCGGGGGAGAGCCTAAGGTTCAGTGTGACCTGTTCTCATAACTCTAAACTATAGCTTGTTCTAAGTTTTATATTTTAAGATACAGTCCTATGCCTATCCAGACAGAAAAAAATGCTGGGACTTGTAAGGTCTAAACTTGCATAGGATTGCATCCTTAGAATAAAAGATCCAGCATGATGGAATGGGAAGTTTGCTGTCAGGCTTGGATATAGAAAAAAAAATACCTGGGTTTTAACCTACAACCATGAAGCTTAGGTGGCAGTCTGTGTCTCGCCTAAACCTATTTCATAGGATTGTTGTGAGGCTAAACACTCCTAAAATGCAGGATACAAATATAATTATTTCCTGCTGATACAGATGTCCATCTTGCAACAGATGTGCCCAGCATATTGGAAAGGATCAAGTCAATAGGTCTCTTTTTTTCCCTACCTCTATGATTTTACATGCCCTCTCCCCCTGGCCCCAGTTATCTCAAGAAGGCCAACAATTGTGTAGCAACTTGTAGTTCCTCATTTGTCAGGCCAAGTGTTTGGGTAACATGTATTTTACCCATCCACCCTTAAATGGCCCCTAGGGCCAAGTGATTCAGATGTCCCTGGCGGGCAGGGCTCATCCAAACCTAGATGGAGGAATGCAGGAAGCTCCCTTTTTTCAGCTTCTTCCTCTGCTGGCTGTGGCAGTCACAGAAGTGTCCTCTAGGTGCCTTGAGCGCCATTTTGGGTGGTACTGTGGGCTGTACGTTTAACTAATAAATAAAATAAATAGTATGTTTAGAAGTGAGTGTAGTTTCATGAAATCTGAGAAACAATTACTAGATTTGGCATGCTGATCAATTTATTGGTCAAATATTGACCACCTATTTTTTGACTTGAGGTAAAATATTTCAAGAATGCTTATGAGTTGGATACAAAATTTGCCTCCTGTGGATGGAAGGGCTCCTTCCGTCCACTGCTGTCTTCTGATCCAGTGGAACATTGCTACTGGCGGAATGGGGAGGAGGCAATTTTTGCTGATTCACCCTCCCTCTGAAGTCCCCATGCCCCTCAAAAATCTGCTCTGTGGGGTTTGGACCCTCTGGAACAGTAAGAGAAATGGCACTGGGGTCCATGGGGGGCGGGGGGGGTCTGCAAAAATTACCTTTCCCCTTCCTCAGAGAGAGTTCTGAGCCGAACTCCGCTCCGGTGATGTTACCACCAATTGATGGAACCAACCCACTGGGAGCTTACTATTTTAATGTCATGATGGTTCCATTTGTTACCAAAGACTGCTTACCAGCACTCTTGCAAACTCTCCCGCCACCTGAGGCAAGAAAGCACACTTATGTCTGCTGGCTGCCATTGCCGCCACTGCTCCCTTTCACCCTCTGTGTCTGTTTCCCTCCTCCTCCCCACCGCCTTCTGGCCTGTCCAGTCAGTCTCCCTCTCCCCCCCATGTATCCACCTCCCTACCTACTATATTACTGCCACCACTACCCGCTCTGCAGAGCAGCTGAGCTCTCTGAAGAGCCACAACGGCTGGAAAAGCAGCCAGCTTTCCAGTGCAGCTTTTCAGACAGGTGGCCACATCCAGCTGTCTGGCTTGAGGGGTTCTTCCACAGACCCATGCATTGTAGGAGGGGGTGTCATTGGAGATTGCCTGTAATTGTTGTGAACTGCCCAGAGAGCTTCAGCTATTGGGCAATATAGAAATGTAATAAATAAATACAATAATAATTACTGTGGTAGTGGCGCTAGCAGCAGCAGCAAAGGGAGAGAGCCTGGTGGTGGCAGGTCCTCCTGGTGAGGTGGGGGGATAAGCCTGTAATTTGCCCCTCCACCGCCTGAGGCAAGGTTTCACCACACTTCATGGGAGGGCCAGCCCTGCAGTTTACCATCTAATCCTGCAGCAGTTGAGTACAAACCTGCGTACTTTGTATAACCACAGGCATCACCGAGCCGGAACACAACCAGTCATCAATGGTGCAGTGTAGGGTGTTGGACTCGGAAAACCCAAGTTCAAATACTGTCTGAGCTTTGGAATTTAGTAGGTGACATTGGGTCAGTATACCACCCTGGGCATCTTGGGGTAGGGCTGAATAAAAATGTAATAAAATAAATACTGTGTTACAATTCTTTCTAAAGTTACTGGGTTAGATCCAGACTAAATGATGATTTAGTCATGACTAAAACAAGTCCTTCTGATTTATTAAATGGAACTAAAGCATGACTAACTTAGTTTGGATCCAACCCAGTGTTATGGTTTCATAATAACAGCTGTCCACTATTGGTTTTAAGTAGCATATGTATTAAACCTGTTGATAATGATCATGTTTGTGTCCTCATAACATTAATGCTTTAAGAATAGTTAATTCAGACGGCTGACATAATCTTTTTTGACAAGTCACATACCCAACTCTCATGTTAGCTCATATCAGTTTTATAGATGAGGAGCTGGTAATCTGAGAAAAGGTGGCTTGCACAAGGTCACAGATGGCTGATCTAGGATTTCAAGTGAAGCTTCCCAGACCCAATTGCAACACTCTGGGCTCTGCACCACATTTGTGAGGCTTGCTCCTGGTATTAGATCCTAGTAATGGTTATTTTAATAAGAAATTAATTATCGCTTCAGTCCTGTACCGATTTACCTGAGAGTAAGCCCACTGAACTCAATGGGACTTGCTTCTGAATTGCAAGGTGCAGATTGCAAAGCAGGCCAGTAGATTCTCAGGAATGACAGAAGCTTCATGGGAGAAAGAAAAATAAAACAGCATGCTTGTTCCATCGTTCAACTGCTACTGTGGTTTTTTAATTACACGCCGTGTTTTATTTCTAACGCTGTGCTTCCTAAAAGAAAAGAAACAGGCAAAACCTGTCCTGTAAAACCAGAAGGACCAGAAATGAAAGTACCATAATTACTAGGTTTTATGCTCTTATCAGACCCCAACCCACCTCATGAATTAGTACCCATGAAATAGGTGTTAGGGAGTCTTGTCAGTTCCTTTTTATCTGGGCTTTCTATATGACTGGTTGCACGGAAAGCACTCGTAGTTACATTACATGTTACAAGACAGAGTCTTCATGAATTTGTGGTTCTCACTGAGGAAAACATTGGACATGTCTGAACAAATAAATCAAGGCAGCTTTTGTCTTTTTCTCTGGTTGCTGTGGTGAAACTTGGTTGATGTGGTTCACGTCACGCAGCTCTTTCTAAGCATATTTATCTTTGTGTGTTTATGTAACTAGGAAGAATTAATGCCTAAATGTGCTTGTTTTGCTGTTCCTTTCCTGTTCTTTTTTTTCCCTTTTGTATCATGTCTATTAGATAGTTCCTGCTCATGGGCGTTCAGTGTTGTTTTTAATCTCTGTACATCTAAATTTAGGCAATTTATAAATTAATAATTCCTAGTGAATCCAAAAGGGCTGCTGTTTTATAGAGTTGTGCTGGCTGACATTAACCAGACCACTTCAGGGTATTTATTTATTTATTTATTTCTATACTGCTGAATAGCTGAAGCTCTGGGCAGTTAGCAAAAATGTGTATCTATAATGGCTTGATCCCCACTGACTACAGTGAAACTGTTAGACTGATCCTATAGTTCCACTTTAATGGCAGCCCTTCCGTGAGCAAATACTTTTTAAAAAATAAGTACCCTCAAACCTAAAATAGTAGTGATGAATTGCCATACAGTTATACATATATTTCTGCAAAAATCGTCTGAAGGTTCTCATTGAGGGGGTTGGACTCAATGGTCTTATAGGCCCCTTCCAACCCTACTATTCTATGACTACTGTTCTATGAAGGAGAGAGAGCCTTTCTTTGCCTCCTAGAAAGAAATCAAAACCAGTCAAAGGGGCTGAAACAGGTAGTTGCTAGTTTTGCAAGCCAGAGGTTACATAGCACAGAATTCTTGATGGGTCCGCAAACCGAAATAAGTAGTGCTGAGCTGTTATACAATTCCACGTATATTTTCTGCAAAAATCCCCTCAAGGAAAGCCTTTCTTTGCTTCATAGAACAAGTAAAACTGGCACACTGGCCACGTTTGCATTCCTGTTGAGCTAGATTGAAACAACTGGAAAAGTTTATGTGGTTGAAAAAGAGGCAATCTCTTTTCATCAGCTTGGCTGTTCTCCCTTATCAGTTACATTCACTTTGAGGTTACTCCTTTCCTCTTCATGGCAAGGCATATTTTCAGTTTCAATTTTAAACAAATATGCTGTCTGATTTTGTTTTACTGCATTGTTTTGATTTTTTTAAACAGAGGAAATATAGGCAAATAAACAAATATATACAAAAATACATTTCCACCAACCAAAGAACTTGTCTGGTTTGCCTAGGATGGAAACAGTTTTGAGCTAACAGCTGGATTTTATATTTCAAATCAACAATTGATTTGTTCAACAGTTGTTTGAGGCTTTCTTCTCCCCAGTGGTCTGAGGGGGTACTGAAACCATCACATCACCTGGCAAAGCCCAGTTTGAATGTCTGCAGACCCTACTCCATATCATCTTACTTATTTATTTACAATATTTATATATCGCTTCACATCCAAAGATTTTGGAGTGGTGAACAACAAAGATAAAAGAATAAAACACTATGTTAAAACAATTGCAACATTTTAAAAGAAACATCAAACCTTAAGACTCTGACTGTGCAGATATGCTGACAACATTCTCTTTCTCCTCCACTGTACCTACTAACCTACTTTTTGTAATATCTTGCCTGATGATCTGAAGATCTCCAAAACTTGAACATTTTTTGTGATCTGTGAGTTGGCCTAATAAAAGTATTGCGCTATATGGATTTTGAAATAAATGAGATTCGTCTGTGAATGGCATACAAGCAGCCCCCTTGTGCTAGAACTGTTGCCAGCTATTCTTGTTGTTTCCACCACAGAAACCCACATTGCGGTAAACAACAATAGGGTAGCACTTTCCAGTAGTTGCACAGCTATGCATTACTTAGCACTACAGCTGTGTTGAAAGCTTGATACGTCAGAAAGTCATGAAACTGCTCCAGGAAGGAAGGTCATATGAACAGTGGAGTCCTGGAATTACTGGCAGATAAGCTTTAAGAGGATAACCTTTAAGAGTGGTTTTCACTATCATAGCTAAAGCCTGTTCCTTTTTCTTTCAAGCAGGGCAGAGTCCCCTTACCAAGGAGATCCCGTAGCCCAGAGATAGGCATCAGGGAGCCTGTGGGCACCAGTGTGCCCTCAGACACCTTTCTTGGCACCTACCAAAGGGCCCTAGCTGCCCTACTTTTTATTGTTTATTTTTTAATAACAAAAATCCTTACTGGCAGCTGGGATCGCTTCAAAGCAAAGTGAGAGCCCCTAGTTGCTCCCATCTTCTTTTCCATGAATGCCTCTCAGCCTCACATGGGGCTCAAAGACTTTCTTAGGAAATGAAGATTGAGGATGGCTGCAGGTCAGTGCTTTCCTCTGCAGTGCTCTGATTTTGTGGTGGTGCCCAGGACGGTTTCTCAAATTACCAAATGTGCCCCCAGGCCCTCAAAAGGTTGCCTAACCTCTGCCCTAGCCTGAATGCTTGGTCTCAGGAAAGCCCTCTTCTGGGCTTGTGGCAATTTCTCCTTAATGCTTCCAATCCAAATATCTGCAAGGAGTAATTGTTGTGAACTGCCCAGAGGGCTTCAGCTATTGGATAGTATAGAAATGTAATAAATAAATAAACTCTAGCACTGCAGCACCACATGAATACCAAAGTACATCAGCTGCAGTTCTAGCACTGCCTGCTGCTATTACTACCAGCTATGCTTTCGCACAAGTCCAAGGGCAACTCTGTGCTGGATTATATCCATTTTAAAAACTGAAAATATGCCTTGCCAGGAAGAGGAGGGGAATGACCTCAAAGCCACTGGGGTTGATAAGGGAGATCAGCCAAGCTGATGAAAAGAGATTGCCTCTTTTTTTTCAAGCCCTTAAACTTCTCCAGTTGTTCCAATCCAGCTCAAAAGGAATGCAAATGTGGCTAGCGTGCCAGTTTTACTTATTCTCTGAAGCAAAGAAAGGCTGACCTTGAGGGGATTTTTGCAGAAAATATATGTGGAATTGTATGACAGCTCAGCACTACTTATTTCGGTTTGAGGACCATTCAAGAGTTCTGTGTTGTGTAATCCTTGGCTTGAGCAAATCTTACTGTATTATATGTTTGTTCATTTTAAATGTTTACAGGCCACCCTTAAGGGTAAATGCCCTTTCAAGGTGGTTTCCAAAATTAAACACCAGTGACAAATGAAATTTCTCATAATACAAACAATAATAAGAAAAAAACAAAAAACATCAAGCCTGCAGAATACTAAAATCCAATAAAACCATCAGCAGTCCAATAAAACCCATCTCATGAAAAGCCACAGAAAATAAATGGGTCTTTAATGCTTTTCTAAAAGCCTGTAATGACGGGGCCTGATGAACCCCACCTGGTAATGCATTCAGCATATTGCCCAAAAGGTTCTATTAGTTTCTACATTTCGCTGTAACACAGAGAACCATTCTGTCCAATGCATAGTTTGATAAAGCAACATAAATTAGTTTGTGTTGTAGTTCAACCATCCGTGCATACAGAGAGAACTCAGTAAAGCTAAATCTTTTCCCAAAATATTATGTCATGCTACTGTATGGTTAAAGTTATACATATTGCATAGATGATGGCTTGCAGTTGTTAAGTTTTTACTTCCAAATGACCCAAAGGATATTTTTAGTATTGCTTGATTTTACCATGCTTATATATTCCGATATAATTTTCCAAATATTAAATACATTTCTGACTGTTTTTCTCCAGAGATTTATACCAGGGATGGGAATTCCAATGGAAAGCCATGTGAGCTCCCTTTCCTGATGAATAAGACATGGCATCATGACTGCATACGCAATGAAATATTCAAGGATGGTGAAGGGTGTTCAACAACATCTAATTTCAATCGAGACGGAAAATGGGGTATCTGCTTAAAACCAGGCAAGTAGCATCCTAAAACAGCATCTTGATAAATTTATTTGAATATACTATTTATTTTTTGCATTGCATAGGCAGAAATTGGATGAGCAGGATTTCACATCTACTAATAGATTTAAGATTATGAATATAATGCTCTTGTAGTTCTTCATTGTACAGAGGTAATCTTGGTCAGTAGAGCTGACCTGGGATTTGGGGTTCAGCCTGTATTGGGTGGGGTAGCACTCCCCTTGAAAACATAGGCTTGTAGTTTGGAGGTTCTTCTGGACCTGGCTTTGACTTTGGATGCCCAGTTCTCAGCGGTGGCGAGGAGTGCCTGTGCCCAGCTGAGCTTCGTGCACCAACTACACCCAGTCCTGAAGAATGCAGATCAGGCTAGAGTGACTCATGCCTTAGTTACATCATGTCTGAATTGTTGTAATGTGCTCTGCATAGGACTATTTGAAGAATATTTGGAAACTACAATTGGTCCAGAATGCATCAGCCCAGTTATTAATAGGGAGCACGATGAAACAGTAGCACTGGCTTCCAATCCCTTTACGGGTACAATTCAAAGTTCTGGTGATGTTTTTAAAAGCTCTGAATGATTTAGGACCAGAGTATTTGAAGGGTCGCCTTCTCCCATACAAACCTGCCCACCTACTGAGACCATCTTCGGAGGCCCTCTTGTGTGTCCCAACAACCTCTAGTATAGCTGGGACTAGGGAGAGAGCCTTGTTGGTGGCTGCACCTAGGCTTTGGAATTTCCTTCCAAGAGAGGCTTGTCTCGCTTCCTCACAAATGGGTAGTGGTGGGCTCTCCATTGCTGGAGCTATTCAAGCGGACTATACAGCCTTCTGTCAGATGTTTTAAACTGGATTCCTGAACTGAGCAGAGGGTTGGACTCAATGGCCTAAATGGCCCCTTCCAACTCTATGGATGACCTTCCAAACATTGGTGAAGACCTTTTTTAGGAAGGCCTTGTGTATGTAATTTTAACTGGTTGTTTTAATATTGTTAATATTTTAAATATTTTTGATTGCTGTTGCATTGTGCATATTTTTGATGGCTGTTGCGTCTGCGTCTGCTTCTGGTTTTGTGTTTTAGGTTATGTTACTGGGATAGATGGTTTTAATTGATAAATTATTTGTTGAGCCACCTAAATAAGGCAGGATATAAATGTTTTGAAAGAAAGAACCTAAGAAGACTTCTAGTTTATGGTATAAAAGATATTAGGAAAAAATGCCATGATGTAGGGCCTGGTTCACTTGTACTGCATGTGGAGATGTGAAGGCTGAGGAGAAAGAACAGAAAAATTCAGGGAAAAACTCCCCCCCTGGACCATTTTTGGGTTTTTTTCTGTAAAATGAGACAAATTGAACAGAAATATTTTCTTTAAGAATTTAAGACCAAGTATTTATATATTGTTACCCAGCCTTTCCTGCCTCCAAAATGTTTTCTAAAAACTATTTAATAAGAACATTTCTTTAAGACCAGAGATGTAAATTTTCTGGAAATAATGAAACCATGGGAAAAATACATTTTTTAATCCTCTCTGTAAGATTCCCAACATAGCAGGTTCTTTCATTCCTTATTAAAAGTATTGATCTGAAGTATATTTTACCGATAGACCTTTATACTCAGTTTCCCAACATCTGAGTACAGTCACCATTGTGCATTCTTGACAGTAAATGTGCATTCTTGACAGCTTGGTTTTTGTTCTATAGAGTCCTGTGCTTCTGATGCTATAGCAGTCATTTAATGTAGTTCTAATCTATTCAGACAATAATTACAAATTTACTGAGTTTCCTTTTAAAATTTTAAAATATAATGATAATTTTATGAGCAAACTAAATTATACCTAAAATAACTAGGAGCAGAAAGACTGTTTTATATTCCAAAAGCAGCCCTCCCCAACCTGGGGCCCTCCGGATGTTTCGGACCACAGTGTCCAGCATTCCAATTTTTCTGGAAAAAAAACAAGGGCAGCGGTTCCTTGGCCTCAAAATTTTACATCTCTGCATGCATGCACACATGTGTGTTCACTAGTGGGACTGGGGGGGCAGAAAAAATCAGGCTTAGTAGATCCCAGTTTTTGCCCTCACCCCTGGAAACACAAGCACATTTGAAGACAACACTAGGAATGACTGTTGACGCGTCCCATATCCCCCTCCACTTGTCTTGTATTTGCATGGCACAGGGGGAGGATGCTGGGTGGAGATATAGGAGGTGAACATGGGCATCCTATTCACTGCAGTGCCTTGTGCTACCAGTTCATGAACCCATTCTCTCATGTTGAGGGATGGGGTGTTAGGAAAAACATAGATGTATTGAGCCCTGTGGGACTTCTCAACTGTGCCTGCATGAAACCCAGGTTTTTAAATGATATATTTGCCTTCACCAGAGGAAGGTTGTCAAAATACATGGGAGCATGATGCAGATTCTGGAAGCTGCTACCAGGTAAATACACAGGCTCCACGTTCTTGGAAAGAAGCATATGTCTCCTGTCAGAGGCAAGGTGGAGATTTGCTGAGCATCACCAGTGCATCTGAGTTACGCTACTTTCAAGGTAGGTTTGACTGTGTATAGTGAATTCCTGAAGAAAGCTGGCATTGACCTATAAGCAATAAGAAACCTTGACAATAGGAGTAGTTTCAAGGTAATTTCTAGTGCCTATCTCCCATGGAAAAAGAGAATGTCTTGCATATAGTAGAAGCTCTCTGTTCTATAGACCTGAGTTATTCAAAATGCCCGCTACCCAAATTTACTTCATTACCACTGAAGACAAAGATGCCCACAGGATCCTCTGGACCCCGATCGTGTTCTTAGTTTTTCCTCCTTTCGCTTTTCACCACCTTACCACTGTATGCCCTCTAATATGTACTTGTCATGGTTCTTCAACTGTGCTGAATTTCACATTATGAATAATCAACCATTTCCTCTCCCTCAGTAGCTGGAAAATGTAGACTCCTTTTGAAGAACCCCATAACAAGCTCTCAAGGCCAACCTAGATCTAAGGGTGTGAGGGTTCTGCATAATCCTGTCTGACAAACAGGGGCAGGCAGAATTCTGTGCAGAGAATGTTAAGCTTTGCTGATTACAGGAGTCAGTATTGCATAGTAAATAAAGTGTTAGACTTTGGTTTAGGGGAATTGGGTTTGGTCTAGGAGATTTGGGTTCTCAGGTTCCTATTCAGCTATATTTAGTGAGCTTGAACAAATGACTATCCCTCAAGCACAGTTCACTATTAGTAAAATGAAAAGTATGAAAGTTAAAATCGTATATACATTGTCAATAATCTGCAGATTTTTATCTCTCTTTCTGGATGGCTAGTTCAGAACCTTATTGAATGTTCAGATTCGTTCATAGGTGAACAACCCTACTTATCCAAACTGTCCCCTCCCCAATTCATTCAGGTAGATCAAGGTATATAGTAGTCAACCTTCTACAGAACTGTGTTGAAGCCTGAATTAAAAATAATGCTTTGTAGATACAAACATTCTGCATAATCCATGTTAGGCAGGGATTAAGGGAGGATTTTTATGTGTGGTTTTGGTTTTATTTTCATCTGGGTGGTGCTTCTCTCGGGTGCATGTCCAAGCAGGTTAAATGTGCTTATTTTCAGTAAACCATCTACATATACCACATTACCTGCTTTTCAAAGAGCACTTCACAGACTCAAATAAGACCAAAATTGTACAAGGATTTACCCTTGGTGTGTATTTGCCAAAAAATGGATCTTTGATTATTGTGACAGTGTCAAATTCCTCTTTTGTAATTAGAATTCTGCAACTTGTAAGGTTCCATTTTCTTACAGTGCAATCCTGTGCATGTCTACTCAGAAGTAAGCCCCATGCAATTCAATGGGACTTGCTCCCAGGGTCTGTGTGTGTGATAGGATTGCAGCCTTAATCTCTTGTCTTTATGTATTTTGTCTCTGGGGAAGAGGCAGGCTTTTTCCAACAGCTAGTATGTCGCAAATGTCTAATGACATTTTTGGGAGTCTCACTAGCAACTATTATATAGTACCTGTGACATCAATACTGACAATCAGTGCAGCTCTCCTCCATACTTAAGTTCTTTTGTGAACTTTTTCAAAAGTTTTTTTTTTTTTTTTTCATTGTTCTTAATTTAGATGCTACGTGCTCATATGCTGTGCTATATGACTGCTGGAGTACTTTGAAAGGGGCAAACACCAGCAGGGCTATAAACCATCCCCATATTATTTCCTGCCATTTTCTTGACTAGTTTTTGTTAGGCTATGTGCTCCCCTGCTTCCAATTTACAAAAAATGTAGCAAACACACGTTAGCACCTTTCCCCCCCAAACAAGAGTACATCCTATTATGTGGTAATGGGATTGCTAGTGCTGGATTGGGGATAACACAAATATATTGAATTCCTTATCTAAAGACCCTATGGGCAAGTTCTGAAGTGTGAAGGACAGCAAGGTTTTATCAAGGATATATATTTTTTTACTTCATAATATACAAATTAAACATAAAATATCTATATTACTGTTGATTTGCAATAATGAACTAGAAACCACAGGCACATTAGTCCGGAGCGATAGACCATTGATCCAAGCATGGCAAACAAGACTAAAGATAATGAGTAGTATCCAAGTGTGCCTTAGCCCTATTGACATTGCACTAGTGTAAACCAATGCTTGTGCAACATAACTAGCACTTGCTAGGGCAAAGGAAAACAGCTATTTGCCGCTGAATTTCATCAGCAAATTGCCACTTTTCCCCATTGCCCTAGCAAGTGCTAGTTACATTGTGTAAGCATTGGTATGCAGTAGCGCAGTGTCATTAGCATTAGTGCTGGGGCACAGTTGGATGCTGCCCACTTAAAGGATATTAGTTCAGCATTAATCTCAACAATTCTTAGCATGTGGACTTGCCCTTCATGCAAATGTAATGTGGGTATTACTAAATTCAAGATGAGAATGAGCTTTTAAAAAAGAACCATTTTAATATGAAAAAACCAAGAGAAGTAAGCTTCCAAAGTAAACATATGAACTATCACCTCTCCTA
Source organism: Heloderma suspectum (assembly GCF_057233095.1). Lineage (NCBI taxonomy): Eukaryota > Metazoa > Chordata > Lepidosauria > Squamata > Helodermatidae > Heloderma > Heloderma suspectum. The sequence continues at coordinate 179,088,608 of NC_139458.1, read as the reverse complement.
CCACCATATCTCAGTCCCCACACAGCTCTCACAAACAACTGGTATCGGTCACCATAATTCAGCTGTTGTCTTCAACCAGACAGGAGGTTTTATGGGAAGCAGCAGTAGCTTAGGTAAGCCTTGTGCTTCCTACAGAGGCATTCCTATCTGTATTAATATAAAGATATGGAAATTCAAAATGCAGTATACATTTCTAGTGGTAACAAAAGGTAAAAAACAGGATTCTTCAACAACTTGAACAGATATATGTACAAACTCCAATTTGTACATATTTACAAATTACGTGTTTAAAATCGTCCTTTCCAGAGCAATGTTAAAACATTGATTTATCTCTCATTAATATTTGCATTAGCCCGGATCTGTGGCAATGAGCATGATATTCTATCCCCATTTAATGGATGTGAAGGGCAGTAACCTTCCTGCTGGTGTGGATAGCCTCTCTGTGTCATGCTGCTGTTTGCAATATTCATTTTAAATGGCATTGAGTTGGCACTCCAGCATCATTGTAGCATGACAGGCACTGTTAACATTTTTAAAAGATTTAACTTCATGAAATTATGTCAGAACGGAGAAATTGCATCACTTATCACTTGAGATTTCACAGGCACTGTCTAATAAATTCACGTGACATTCTTGTACAACCACATTCCACACAGCACTCATAACACCTATGGAAATACTGGGTGTATTTTCCCAGTGCCAAAATATTGGCGTTTGGATTCTAAAAACATAATATCTCAAGCAAGGGAAAGCAACCTTGAAATAAGATATTTGGATTGAGTATAGCAGATAATTCACAACTTGTGATTTTGTTTGAAAACATATGATTATATTGACATCTGATATTTTAACCCTCTAGCTAAAGATGACATTGCAGACATGTTTTGGATTGGATTAAACCAAATGGATAATTTTGGAGGCTGGCAGTGGTCAGATCATACACCACTGAACTTCCTTAGCTGGAGTCCAGGTAACTGTATTTGTCAGTCATGTAGTGCGATCCTATGCATGTGTACTCAGAAGTCCCGCTGGGTTCACTGGGGCTTTCTCCCAGGAAAGTGTGCATAGGATTGCAGTCTTATTAAATAATTTTTCATAACACATGATCTAGAACACTATATTAAATCTTCTATGGAGCGTACAGTTTTGGAGCCATTTTATAAAAGAGGGAAGAAACAACCATGATATGCACTTCAGCTCTTCCTTCTGAGTCCTGTAATTAGGTGAACCTATGATTTTATACTTTATTATTTTAAATGTCTTTATTCTTCTACAGAGATGGAAGATTCATCCCCACTAGATGGAACTGGCTGTGTAGCTATGAATGCTGACAATGGTTACTGGAAGAGTTATGCTTGTGAAACTGTACTTCCTTATGTCTGCGAGAAACAATTCAACAGTACTGAGTTGGAGTTTCCAGGTAAATTGGGATTGGGTTGGGTTTCTGGCAGGTAGTTACATAGGAAAATAGCATAATATTTACAGCCGTTGTTGCTGTTGTCTGTCACTATTAAGTAACGGCTGCCTTCTTCAAGCAAAGTTAGCTATGAGAGCTTGTTTGCAAGAACAATAGCATTCCAAAATGTCCTCAGCAAAACCAACGAAGACCCAAACCCTTACAAATGTTCTTCACAGTAGAAGATAATGAGATGCAAAGAGTAGGAGGAGAGTGCAAAAATAGTTAATTTTGTCCAGCCATAAAATCAGAGGAAAGGTTTTACGGGATTTTCAAAATTGCCAAAGAGTGGGATCCTATTCACAATTACTTGAAAATAAGTTCAAGAGAGTTTGCTCCCTAGCAAGTATGCCTGGGATTGCAGTTTGCACATTTACCTGGCAGTAAGTCTGATTGTATTCAGTGGGATCTTTTCTTTCTTTTTCTTTATTACATTTCTGTATTGCCCAATAGCTGAAGCTCTCTGGGCGGGTCACAACAATTAAAGCCATAAAGTACAAGACAATGAAATACAATATAAAAGTTTAAAACTACAGTATAAAAATAATAACCAAATAGAAGCTAGCAGCAATCCAAAGATTTAAAACACAATACCAGATATAAAGCAGAAACTGAAAAACTGAAATTATTTATTAAATATGTGTAGGATCAGGCTGCATGAATACCTCTTGGGTTGGGATTCATTGTTTGTGTTAATGCAAGATAGAAAGCTGATCTTGGGCAGTGCGAGGGGTAGCATTTTTAAAGAGAATATACATTCTTGCCAGCATTGGTGTAAGTGGAGGGAGGAAGGAAGACAGACAGACAGACAGAAAACCAGATTTAAGCTTCACTTGTGAAAACAGGATGACAGTGCTTCTGTGCCAACCGGGGGGGGGGGGGCACAATCTTCCATTCACCCATTCAGTGCACCTAAACCCTCCAGTCCATACACTTCAGCCTGCACGGCCCTCTTTCCAGTCTTGGTTAAGAGCAAAAGTGGAGACTGCAGTGTATGTACTGCCCCTAAAATCCAAGGTCTGATGTTAAACATGATTCATCCTGCACTACTTTATGCCTTATTTTTAAAATGCATTCCAATGTGGGTGCAAAAGCAGATTCTGACCTGCCTTCTACCCGGGCAGACTATTTCTCCATCTAGCCCAGTATTGTCTAATCTGACTGGTGGCAGCTCTCCAAAGTCTCCGGCACAGGTCTTTTATGGCCCTTTTAACTAGAGATACCAGGGTTCAAACCTGGGACTTTCTGAGTGCTCTGCCGCTGAGCTGTGGCCCTCCCCTACTGTACGGTCAGGTTTGTGCCATGCTCTAGTTTACCTTTGTTTAGAAATTGTGATTTTTATGCCACCGCCGCCACCACCCAGTGTAGATTGCCCAGCAAATAATTCACGTATTCTCTTTATTCTCAGGAGTTCAGAACTATGCAGAGACCCAGTGTGAATCTGACTGGTATCCTAACAATGGATTTTGCTATATGCCAATGAGCACCTCTGCTTCCTGGAAAGATGCAGATCACTCATGCAGTACAAGTGACAGTAACCTAATCAGCATACATTCCTTAGCAGATGTTGAGTTAGTTGTTACAAAATTCCACAATGGTAAGTTTGGCTAAACATGGGCATGAGTAGTCCTCTACATTTTTTGGCCTAAGCGTCTCTCTAAATTTATGGCTGAGTAACGTAGTGGAAATTTGGTTTAGATTAGTGACTGTTACTGTTTTGTCCATGGCCAGGTTTTTTACCATTCAGGATGACGGACTTGACAATAAAAAAAATTAATACATGATTCAGCCAGGGTAAAATGCACTGTGCTGGCTACATCCCTTTAAATCTCACTGTAACTATGAGAAGTCTTAGAATTTTTCAGTACATTCTAGGGGGAAAGTGTTCTTATTTGATTACATGACTGATGGTTCTAGTGTCTTGTTCAATTTTCTGTATTGCTTTTTGAATTGCTTGAAATTCTGCTGTTAAATATAGAAACAAAAGACAAAGTGTGGACAGGGTTCATCAGTGAGGATGTTCCTGCCTTGTTTAAGTGGTCAGATGGTTCCAAAGTGGTGTTTACTTACTGGGATCAGAATGAGCCAAAAATTCCTTCCAACAGCACTTCCAACTGTGTAGCCTATTCAGGAAAGGTAAGGAGCTTCCGTGTTCGTTTGTTGACTTTTATAATTAACTGCTTTTGGAAAGTGCCTTTAAGAATAGGAAATAAAGCATGTGAATTGCTTTATCATATATAAGTAACTTGTTCTTACTTATGGAGGAGGACATAGTCACAGTGCAATCTTAAACATGTTTACTAAGAAATAAGGCCCTCTGATTTCAGTGGAACTTACTCCCATGTAAATGTGCATAGGATTGCAGAATTAAATGCTAGCAGTTTTCCAATCCAGAAAAGATAGACGACAGTTTCCACAACTGCATTTTATTGTAGTAGCAGAGAATAATAATAAACTTCAGAATAAACACACAGGGCCTATCATGTGTGCTCGCTCTCGCGCTCTCTCGCTCTCTCTCTCTCTCTCTCTCACACACACACACACACACACACACACCTGTCTCACACAGCTATCTGTCAGTTTTGGTGAGGCAGCAGTTTTCCCATCTAGCATGTGGTTTTTGTAACGCATGGTAGATGAAAAGGAGGTGCCAAGGTGCATGAGCAACAGTGGTTCATTGGGACTTTCATACCCACATTGAGCAGGGTAGAAATCCTCCTTAGAGGAGCAGGAAATGGTAAAAGCTGAGCATTGCCAAAATTGGTCATCATTATATTATAGACCGAGTGATTTAATGAAAGGTCAACTTAAAAAAATAGTCTTGAGGATTTCTAAAAAAATACCCTGCTTTCTTCTCTTAATAGTTGGGTCGATGGACAATCCTACCTTGTGATGATAAACTTAAATATGTGTGCATGAAAAGGGGAAAGGTTGTGGATGAACCAAAATCTGTTAAAGATTGTCCTTCAAATGGGGTAAGGATATAGCAATAATTCTATTTTAAACGAATCTTGGCGGTTTTATTTAAAATGCTTTGCTACTGTCTGCCCAACATTTTTGCCATTTGGAATTTCAGATTCAGTAATAATAAATACAAAACATAGCCTAGAATTATTTGGAATTCTGATATTTTAAATAAAAGATTAAACACCTGTCTTTTTTCTAGTGTCTGAAAGGATGCTTCTGCATTTTAATATCCAAATTGACTAATTTCTGAATGTAACCATGTTTAATTTCACCATTCTTTCTCTGTAAAAATGTAATGGGGGTAGCTGTGTTAGCACATAACAGTAAACAGGGATCCCTGGCTTATCCTGACTTACTGTGACTGAGCAGTGTGTTAGTTCACACAGCCTGTCCACTCTTGCTTTGCTCCTCTCTTTGCGCAAGTGGGTAAAACTAACCAGGAAAGGAAAGCTTATTGTCACATCCGAACCCAAGATTCTAGTTCCCTGATCCCAAGCAAGCCAGGAGCAAGCACACTCCTTATTCGAAGTAAGCCAGAAATCCTGGTTTATCATTATATGTGAATGTGGTAATTGAACAGGACATGATGCATTTACCTATGAGTAAAAGAGTATCATTGTCTAAACTAGGAATGGAAGAAGCATGGAGACTTTTGTTACAAGATTGAAAAGAATGAAGTATCATTTGGAAAAATATGCAATCTCACTATAACAAACAGGTATTGCGTAGTGTTGTACTTTGTATGAATTAAACATATGATTGGTGTGCAAGCGATAAGACTGATTTGCAAAGCATGAAGTATTTCCTACATGTATGAATGTAAAAAAAAAAAACCTATATCTTTGTGAAGTAAAGTGTTCATTCCCTTTAAGTTAGGTGTATTCATGCATTTGATGAGGATAGTTACTCATTAACATTGAAGTCTTGACTCTTACAGATTTGAACAAGAATTCATAAACAGTTTGATTAGCAAGCATAGCAAAGTTGAAGAAAAGTACTTCTGGACTGGTTTGCAAGATATCAACTCTTCAGGAGAGTATAGCTGGGGAAGTGTCACTGGAAATAATGAAATGCTAACATATGCAAACTGGGGTAATTTTCAACCAGGTAAAATCTTGAAATTAGTGAGGTTTCGCAATATAACCTTGAACAATTTTGAGTTTCTGAAAACATATAGTTAATGTGGATATATTTTAAAATCAACATTCCAGACCTGCGTGGAGGATGTGTGGCTATGTCAAGTGGAAAGAATCTTGGAAAGTGGGAAGTCAAGAACTGCAAAACATTTAAAGCTTACTCTATTTGCAAGAAATATATTGGACCAAAAAGGCAACCAGACATACCACCTAAAGTCACTGACCCTTGTCCTGAAGGGTGGCACAGTGGATCAGGTCTTGCCTGTTATAAGGTAGTATATCATTCCTATTAAACGTCCTAATTGATCTAGCTTAATTTATTGAGCACACACACATGCAATAACAGTATTCATGTTCTTGTACTATGTATTTAAAAACTGAAGAACATCCTAATATCTCTCTTTTTCTTAATTTTTTTCCTGGTCGAAGTTTTCGTTACATCACATTATTTGATAATGTAATCAGTTTTTTTTCTAAAATTGTATTTATTTAGTTATTCAGTGACTGATCAACCTCTGAGCAAAGACACTGGCTTGGATCCTGAGTTGCCCTTCTGTGCATGGAAAGCATCCTTCCATTTCCATAATGGTCTTTGACCCAGCTCCTGCTGGTGTGTGGAGGGAAAGGAGATTTTTACTGATTGTCGATTACCCTTGCAGCCCACCACGCAGCCTCCCACATATTTCCAGAGGACCCCTAACCCTCTGGAGCAGATTTTCAGGGGGCTGCAAGGGGTAGGGGAAATCGGCAAAAATTTTGCCTCCCCCCCCCTTGCATCAGTGGGAGCATTCTGTGAGTGGAATAATGCTCATGGGATCTTGGAATCCAAGCCAAAGAAATGCAAGATGCTTTCTTAGCTAACTGTTTTTGTGAATAAGACAGAACGGAATGAAATGTTTGCATATAACCAGACTGAGTGGGCTTATTGGCCCATCAAATAGCTTTAAAAGAGAAGGCACAAAAACTGAAAATCGATAATGGGTTGAATCAGATTTTTTGTTTTCTTTTATGAAGTTCTTTCATCAGGAAAGAGTGTTGAGAACCAGAACATGGGAAGAAGCAGAGAGATTTTGTGAGGCTCTTGGAGGACATCTTCCTAGTTTTAGCCACTTGGATGAAATGAAGGAACTCCATAAGATACTGAGAGAAATCATCAGGTAATATTCTTGGGATGCTGATATTCTGGTGGAAATCAGTTGATGTCCAAATCTACCTTCATATTTTTATGTCAGTAATGCAACGTTTGTGATAAGGAATCTGAAATAGTGCCAAATTTCTTAAAATACCTGGTGGCCAAATAAGTGGCCTTAAATCATATTCTGCAAGGGAGGAAAATGTCAAAATGCCTGTCAACGCCCCCTTGTACTTTGGCTATGGGAAGAGGGAGGAAAGGGATCCATTATGTCCAGATCTATGCCTGGGTTCTAAGGGACTGCATTGTTAGTTCACCATGTCCATGGGGCATTTGAATTGTGCTTCTTAAAGAGCAACTTTTTCTACCATATGTCAGACCACTTTTAAAACGAGGGGGATTTTCAAAAGTCCTACTGAGTAATAGGGATGTTAGAGAATTCCGCCACGGATCCCAGGGAGGCCAAATTCCAGTGAATTCAGCCCCCTGGAATCCGTGGCAGAACGGAGCAACCCGCCCCACCACCCCACAAAAGCCCTGCGAAATAGAGCCTACCTGGCTGCGGCGGTGGCTCTGGCGGTGGCTCCGGCTGCTGCCGGGCTGTTGCGGCCGCAAGTGGTGGCCGTCGTAGCGGCCGCCATTTGCGTCCCTACGCTGGCCTGTGATAGGCTACGTATATATTTACGTAACCTATCACGGCTAAAGCAGGGGCACAAATGGCCCCTACACAACAGCCCGGCAGTGGTTGGAGGCCCCGCTGCGGGTTGGCCCGGCCGGCGGCTCTGCGGACTGGCCGCAGAGTGGAGCCGGCCATGCAGGATTCCCGGGGGGAGGGAGGAACGGATCGCCTCCCCCCCATCGAGGATTCTGGGGGGAGGAACGGATCTCCTCCCCCCATCTGCGGAGCCAGGTAAGCGGGGGTTTGTACACCCCCACTGAGTAACAACTAAACAATAGGATAACTAAACAAACAGGGATAAACACATCCAGCTAACCTAACTGGATCTCTTTTATCCAGATCTCTTACATGAGCAATATTTTACTATCATTAGTCCTGCTCTCTCACCCAGTTCTCCAATTCCAGCAGCTCTGACTCTTTCCTCTAGGACTCTGGGTGGGCTGGTTTGCTTGCATTGTGCAATTTCAATTACTTTTTGAAACAATGGATATTTGTTTGTTTAATCAGTGTGTGGGGGGGGGGGCGTGGAGAGAGAGATGGGGTGGAGAGAGAGTGCGCTACAAGGTGCTCCCTTCAAATTTTTTGGAAGGCTCTATGGCAGTGTCAGCTAATATCCACAGACTGTACACCTTTCAAAATCTTTATGGCAATAGGTAGTCTTGTCAAATTCATCTGTTCTGTCTTTCAGAACAGATACGTTCTTGCCTAGAATGGGTATAATACACAAATAAGCAAAAATATATTCCTATTTCGGTGTTCATAATTCTTGAGATTATGACCATGTAGGTTATGTTAGTAAAATTTCAGAGGAAATGTGCTTTTACTGTATTTTAATATAACTACCTTCATTAGAATTTTGAATTTGCATTGCTGCTATCGATAGAAAATAGAGTAACAAAAGAGTTTTTTACAAAACTAAACAAATATTAACATAAACATAATAACATAATATTAACAAAAGTTTTAATATGTCGTAAAAGTAAACGGTTTTGAATTAATATCTATTTCAAAGCTGAGCCCTGTGCAGATGTTCAAATCGTGTGTGAGGTAAGGAACTGAGACTGCAATGCCCTCCACCATGGCATGTGCACCATCTCATTTTGCAGTTATGTAGATTTGACTTTTGAAGAGAGACCTACATGCCTAGACCCCAGTGTATGTAGGCCAAATCCACACAACCATTATGCCTCCATTTTGTAATATTCTAAGGAATATGCATTGTAGTCTGGAAATGTCAATTCGAATACAGCTCAATGGGAAGCTCAGTAGACCAATACAATAACTATTAACCACCATACTAACGATTTGGAAGTCTGACGGGGTTATTGTCTTCTATGATGATAGCGATCAAATACTCAAGGATTAAAATTTTAGAGTAATTGTGCTGAAAAATGCCCTTGCATTGAAGTGCTCTCTTATTTACAGTGATGACAGATGGATCTGGGTTGGACTAAATAAGAGGAATCCAGAATCTCTAGGATCATGGCAGTGGAGCGACAGTAAACCTGTAAGTTAAATTGTTGACAACACCAGTAACAGAACCTCAAATCCTAGTTGGGAGAATTTGGGTGGGGTGTGAAAGAAATTGGACAAATTTTTAAAAGCCTATTTCACACATGCAAAATATTCTTACAAGCATGGCAGTCCATGGGTTAATTAACCCAGGATTGCCTTTTATGTGTGAACCGGGTCTTAGCTGTTTTTGCTGCTACAGACTAATGCGGCTACCTTTCTGGATATTCTTAACATGCTTTGTCAGTGGAAATATTTTTTAAAATCTAACCCCCTTGCCATTTACTGTTGCTTTGTACAAAAAGTAATGGAGGCCCAGAAGGAATTATTTTGTTTAGAAATAATCTAGTATTTCTTACACGTGCAGGTGCTCCAAGGAACATGTGGAAGTTCCTATCCACAGGAACTGCTTCAGTCATTTCATGGGAGGAAACAGATCTACAGGCACATACAGTTTTGCTCTGTAAAATAAATGGGGCTCCCATATTTATGGGAGCCTTACACGTTCATAGGAGTTCATATGGCGCTCCGGATGATAATCAGCGTCTAATTTTAACTATATAGCAGAATGTGATCTTTCACTTCTTCAGCAAAGGACTATGTTAATATGCATTTTTGGAATATAGACTTTTGGTGCAATCCACCAAAGCACAATTCTACTAATGGTGATTGGGGGATATGATCTCCCCTGCTCAAAATTCTGACATTATATAGCGAGGCCACTAGGGTACTGCAGCTGTTGTTGCTACAACTTGGTAATTCATATGAATAAAATACAAGTATGTAATAATCTGTACATCTCTTTTATCTCTTTTCTTTGTGTAGGTGTCTACTGTTGTTATGCCCCCTGATTTTAGAGAAGATGACTATGACACTAGAGACTGTGCAGCTGTCAAGGTGCATTGTAACACTTTTGATAATTAAGGCTTCAGTGCCATTTTTCTGGTATAAAGGTGGGGTACAAATTAAATAAATAAGGCTACAATCCTATAGACACTTATCTAAGAATAAGTCACGTTGAAGTCAATGGGGCTAATTCCTGAGTAGACATGCATAGGATTATACTGTAACTTCTAAATAGAATTATGTGGAAGTACTTTGCTTTAATGAATTCAACTCCATTGATATATTACATTTAGAATAATTGCTGCAACTTTGTCAATGTGAAGTGCCATTTTTGGATTACCAGTAAGTAAAACTTAAGACGTTTTTGGTTTACTAGTAAGTTGTCAGTGAATTCTCCCAATTCTTACTACCATGGACATGCTACAGTACACTCAGTGAAAAGCAGCATCCTCTTTTTTCCAACTAGTATTTTATTTCTAAAAATATAAAATAAAAAATTAGTATTAACAGTGCAAAGGAATTATACAAAAAAATAGAATTTGATAACCATATACACAGCCCTGTTCGGGCATTACTGTACCCACTTAACCTTACCATTACGCACAGCACGTCACTCCCACCACAGGCATCCACACATATAGCGCATATATGTAAACCGCCCAGAGAGCTTCGGCAATGGGGCAGCATATAAATGTAATAAATAATATAATATGTCTGAAAAGGGGAGGCCCATGCACATACAGTTACAAGTGTACAGGCCTCCACATAAGCCCAAGCCCCAATAGTTCATATATAATTATTATACACATATGTACACATATATATTATGTATATATGCATGGATATATGTATGTATGTATTGTTAAAACATAAATAATGTTGACATCCTGTAAAATTTACTTCGGAGTAAAAATACTTAGGATTGCACTTAACAGTGTATTTCTATACATTTCTGCTCAGAGGTAAACCCTGTTGAGTTTAAGGGAGTTAATCCAAGTTAAGTGTGTATAGGATTGTAGCCTACGTATGTTTTACTTGTAAAGATTTGTGCTTTATCTTGCCAAAACTCAATAAATGGTTATTATCCTAACAAAAAAAGATATTCTGGTGAAAAACAACTTCTGGAGAAGCTAATTGTCAGGAGAAAAGAGGAGGTAAAAGGGTGCTTAATGCTTGTCAATTTTCTGCTTCAACACCATCTCTCCCTCCCCCCCCCCACCCCCCAAACACCCTTTTCCCCAGTAGGGTTTAAAAGGTATATTTCTAAGGGTAAAAATGCATCTGAAACACTAAATCCCACTGTCCCTGTAGCTTACCTGCTGAAAACTGATCCCTTTCAAAGCTCCTTCTCTACAGCTGACTGGGTTTAAGCAGAAGTGTTTGCTCTTAAGCACAGACACAGACAGGCCACCAAGAAGCTGTACCTTTTAACCATTGAAAAGTCCAGTAGAAAGAAAAAGAGAAATGACTAACAGTTGACTTAGGCAGCAATCCTGTGCCCACTTATCTGGGAGTACGTGCCATTGAGCATAGTGGAACTTGCTTGATAGTAAACATGCATGATATTCCACTGCATGTGCGGGAACTGGTACTTAATATACCTACATATTTTCATTGTTTTTATCTTGCTGTTGTGCAGACTCTTAAAGCAATACGGCGATCAGTGTGGTCTTTTTACCATTTTGGAGACAGAGAAGATTTCTACTTAAAACCTTTCCATTGTGATGCAAAACTTGAATGGGTGTGCCAGATTACGAAAGGTAAACTTCAGTCATGAACATTTACAACCACTGCTGTGCAGTGGTTCCACTCCTTTCTCTCAGGACAGCTCCAGATGGTATAACTCGGGGTTAGTCATTCCTTGAAAAAGGAACTATTATGTGGAGTCCCTCAGGGTTCCATTCTGTCCTTGATACTGTTCAATATCTACATGAAACCGCTGGGAGAGATCATCAGGAGGTTTGGGGCTGAGTGTTATCAGTATGCAGTATGCTATCAGTATGCCAAATCTATTTCTCCTTAACATCCTTATCCAAGGAAGGTATGACTCCTCTGAATGACTGCCTGAAGTCCGTAAGGGGCTGGATGAGGGAGAACAAGCTGAAGTTGAATCCAGGCAAGACAGAGGTGCTCATTGTGAAGGGTACTAACTCAGGTATTGAGGTATGTCAACCAGTTCTGGATGGGGTTGCACTCCCACTGAAGGAGCAAGTTCGTAGCTTGGGGGTGCTTCTTGACCCAGCCCTGCTCCTGGCACCCCAGGTGGAGGCAACGGTGAGAAGTGCCTGTTATCAACTTTGGCTGATATGCCAGCTATGCCCATTCCTGGAACATGTGGACCTGGTAATGGTGGCGCACGCGCTGGTAACCTCTAGGCTTAATTTCTGTAATGCACTGTACTTGGGGCTGCCTGTGTATTTAGTTTGGAAACTTCAACTGGTACAAAATATGACAGCCAGGTTGGTCACTGGGACATCCTACGGAGACCATATTACTACGGTTTTAAAATCTTTACACCGGCTGCCAGTTTGTTTCCGAGCAAATATAAAGTGCTGGTTCTTACCTTTAGAGCTTTACATGGTCTAGGTCCAAGGCTAGGGAGCGTTTTCTCTCCTACATCCCAGCCTGCCACCTAAGGTCCTCTGAAGGCTATCTGCTGTGGCTGCCTAATGTGAGATTGTTAGCCACACACAAGAGAACCTCTTCCTTTGCCGCCCCTCAGCTGTGGAACGACCTGCTGGTTGAAATGCACCTGCTGACCTCTGAAGGTTTTTAAGCAGGGATTAAAGACGCTATTATTCCAGCAGGCCTTCCCTTTTTAGAACTCTTGTTCCTTTTTCTGTCTTTTGTGTACTGTTTTTAAGCTGTGTTGTTTTATTGTTGGATTTTTAAAAAATGGTTTTAGTTCAAAGTTGGTTTTAGATATGTTTGCATATATTGTCCGTATGCTTTTATGTAAATGGTTTTTAAACTTTGTATATTGCATTTTAATGTTTTAACTTTTGTAAACCGCCCAGACTGCTTTGGCTATGGGGCAGTATATAAATGTTGTTTTGTTGTTGTTGTTACTATTAATAAGATGCATGTTTACCTAGATGTGAGTCCCACTGTATTCAGTAATGCTTACCCCAAGGTAAATGTGCATAGGATTGTAGCATTAGGCTTAGAAATGTCTTTATTTTCATTTCGTTAAATATATCAGCATGAACTGTGGCCCAGATTTCTGCGATCCTGATGCACAGGGTTCTGAATTTTTAATATAATTTTCTTTCAGACTGGAGTTCTTTCCATCGAAGATTGAGGGCTTTTTTTGCTTTTTTTGTTGTTGTTTTTTTGAACAAGTGATGCTGAAATCAATTTTTGAATTTTCCATGTCTAATTTACATTGACTAGAGAATGTGCATTCAATATAAAAACTGCTCTTACACTTCCTATCCCACATAACCAGCATACATCAGGAGAACCAGCCCTGCCACAAGGAAAAGTGGGGCCACTGTAACATGAAGCAGAATTTGGGCAGCCTTGATTATTTGTTGTTGTTGTTGTTATTTCATTTCGATACCACCCCATGGCCAATGCTGTCTGGGCAGTTTACAATGATTCATTAAAAAAAATACAACACCAAATTACAAAATATAACATTATGATAAAAACAGTCCAAAAATGTTTAATGTACAAAATTTAAAGCAATTTAAACAGCTAAAAAAAATTGAGCAAACATTTTTTTCATAATAGACCTGTTCAAGACAGCTGACATAAATGCCCCATTATATGCCATTAAATGCCTGGGAGTAGAGGGCAGTCTTTACCTGATGCCAAAAAGATGACAGTGTTGGTGCCAGGCAGGCCTCAGTGGTGAGCCCTCCTAGCTGAGGGGACACCACTGAGAAGGCACTCTCCCTTGTTGTCACTTTCTGAGCCTCCCTTGGAGGCAGCAGTCATAAGAAATGATATATTTTTAGTGTGAAGAAAGTGTGCTGATTGGGCTCTCTGCCTTAGGTGATGAAAAGTTTGAGGTCAGCATTATCAAATGGTAAATTCCATAGTGAAAGACTTTCTAGTGTGTTGGAAACAAGACTTTAGTGAAGTTGCACAATGGCTGCTCAAAACAGCAGCCTGACATTGAAAGCTGCCTTATACTGAGTCCGACCATTGGTCCATCTAGCCCAGTATTGTCAACACTGACTGGCAGCAGCGGCTCTCCAGGGTTTCAGGCAGGATTCTTTCCTAGCCCTACCTGGAGATGCTGGGGATTGAACCTGGGGCCTTCTGCATGCCAAGCAGGTGCTCTGCCATACTGAGCTACAGCCTGCTGATTTTCTCTTCTCTGGCCAGTAATGTGTGGTAAAATAGAATACATAGCATAATGTCATTGTGCTCTTTTCTGAGAGGCCCTGACTTCTCTACTCCTTTGGCTGCTCCTTGCAGGGCCAGGGAAACTTGGGACTGTGATTACATCACATCACACATTTATCCAAGTCTTTGCAAGAGCTTTATTGTGTATTCTTGACCAAATAAAGATTTGGGGAGTATAACTTTGGCAGCAAAGAGACGTCTCTTTTAAGTAAAAGAAAGAGAAAGTTGTCCTTAGGCTACGGTTGCTTTTCAGAACACAGACATTCCTACCTCAGCATCTTACCGTTGTTTAAAAGCTGTTCAAAATTCCTATATATCTTAGTTTTTACTCTCTTTTCTTTGAAATTGTAGTTCTACTCATGTTTATAAATTGTAATACTACTGTACTGCTTGCACATTTCTGGTAATGAGACAAAGCAATTCCACACTCTTTGTTTAATGATCCTCTTGAAAATTTCTCCCCCACCCCTTCTGACTAAGAGAAAATCAGCATGGCCAGTTACAGTGTCATCTTCTCTTCTCAACAGGTAGTACTCCAAAGATACCAGAGTGGTATAAACCAGGTAAGCTTTCCTACACATACATTCATTAAGGCAGTACCCATGCATGGAGCTGTAAAGTGCCAATGGTTTCAAAATGAAGGCTTTGGCAGCTGGGCCTAGGCACCTTACTTCCTGTACCCTCAGGGCAGCTTGCAACCAGAGGGAACTGTTGGCTTGATCATTGCTACACTGCAGCACCACTGCTTCAGATGGCCAGAGGGTGTACTGTAGCTTTCTGCCCAGCTGGGATCAGGTGCCGTGAGGACCAATAAGGTTCCGTGAGGCCTTATGTAACTGCTGACTCTGGCCTGGTTTGACAGTTTGAGCAACTGCTCATTCAACTGAAAACTGATTTGCTGATTCCCTGCTTTGTCTCCAACTGAACATCTGCCTAACTCCAGACCAGCAGTCTTGACAGAGACTGTGTTTAAGGGGGTGCACAGACAGCAACGTATATTGCACATTATGTAATATAATGTGTGATATATTATGTAATATAGTGCATACTATATCAACCACCTCTTTCATAGCCCTAGCAGGAATTCTGTACAGAATATAAAATGTAATATATATCCCTGGCCACCAATAGCCAACTGAAATGTGAAATAATCTTATACTACTTTGTGAAGACACTTGGATTTGGGCTTGGCACATTTTCAGGGAAAGTAGCAGAACAGTCATTGAGCAAGTCTCTCTGTAGTCTAATTGGTTCATGGAGATTAGGTTTAAGGGCACTTTCACTTGCTGTAATAGAACATGAGAAGTCTAGGTGATGTCTCAGGTATGTTGAACCCAGGTTGTTTTATAGGTCGAAACCATCATGTTAACCACTTGCGACATACAACCTCCTAACTGCATTGCTCATAGAATTACTGTCATTGGCCTTGATTCACCCAAGGGTATCTGCATGGGCCTTTTTATGTGATCTGAATGGACTCCTTCATCCCGTTCTTTATCCATAGGGCTCATGGGCCCTGACTGTAGCCCATGCTGCTCTTCTGATTGACTGCATAGCGGAAGGTGGTTGTTGGGGCCAGCACAGCTGTCCTCATATCCTACCTGTGTTTGGGGATACCAGGTCAGGAATTGGAGAAATTACTGTGTGGAGCAGCTGCATGTGTTGTGTCAGCAATGACTCAGTGCTGCTGCAATGAAAGCCTTGGAATACTGCTCTTGGGGAAGCAGACTCATATTGTTCTGCTGTCAAGTTGTAATGTTTGCTACATTTATGTCAGCCTTTTTAGACACCATTAATTCACTCGGTCTCATTGTTGCAGGACATTGGCCACAGTTAGTTGCATGTTCCAAAGCTGTGAAGTTCAGGGGAGGAGAGGGTTGTTTGCGCATGTAATGTTTTATTCAGTATAAATGTCTGTATATGGCTTTCTTTCTTTGCAGATGAAGTTGGAATTCATGGACCAGCACTGAATATTGATGGATCTGAATTCTGGTTTGTGCCAAATAAGCACTTGAGCTATCAAGAAGCAGCTGCGTACTGTGCTAAGAATGGAAGTGACTTGGCTTCTGTGACCTCTTTCACACAACTAATGGGAATTCAGAACAGAATAGCTAATGTAATTCATTACTTTTTACTTTGGATAGCTTTCATTGTAGAAACACTGCCTGTGCCAAAATAGTAAAACCTTTCCCATTGCTATTAATAGTAGTAGTAATAATAATAACAACAACAATAATAACATCAGCATCAAAGGCTGCTTAGGAAAACCTGTGAGAAGTTTGATGCCCATGTCTGGGAGCAGATAATATCCAGTGTGTTTTCCTGTATTCCATCTTGTCCAATTTCCCCAGTTTTTCCTCTAATATAACAAGGGTGCCAAATAAGCTTAGAGGTTAACCAGTGAATGCTGAGTTCTCATTGATTAGAACTGTGTTTCTTGGAGCTCATTATTTAAGACCAATCTAATAACACCCATGTCTCCAAAGTGTAGGGAAAGGATTGGGAGCAATTAACAGAGCTAATCTTGAAAACCTTACTGCCTGGAGTGCAGGAGAAAGCTCATTTCAAGAAAGCTAGGGCTCATTAAACATTACACCAGGCAGTTTGCCTAATATTGATTTGGGTAAGCAATGATCAAAGAGTCCCAATTGTCCTAGTGAATGAGTTGCCACCACACAGAGTCGTCTGTGTAGCAGATAGTTGTTTTATAACAAGGAAATATTGCATTGCATTTGAAAGGATGACAATTAAAATAGTTGGTTGCATGCTTTGAGCCTCTTGCATATTATTGCGAAAATTATTTATTTAAAATATTTCTTGGCCACCTTTCAGGGCAGAACCCCTCCTAAGGCGGCTTACAACAATAAAATACATAAAAACTGTTAAAATATTAAAAGTGATAAAAACATAAGAACAGCAATAAAAGCCAACAATAAAACCAGCAACAATGTTAACAGCAGCAGCAGCAACAACAGTAGCAGTCATATCAAGAGAAAGTCAAGGCCTTCTTAAAAGTCTGCAATGATGGAGCATGGCGGACCTCCGATGGCAGCTTGTTCCAAAGATGTGGGGCCACTGCAGAGAAGGCCCACTCATGTGTGATCACCCACCTGACTACTCTCATGGGTGGGCAAATTAGAAGGGCCTCTCTTTCTCGAAAGAGAAATCAAGAAGCCTGGATTGCATGTAGGATGTGTTCTTAATTATCTAATCATACAGAAGGCACTCAGTTGCATTGTTTTGCACTATACTTTTCTGCATTATAACCATAATGAAGGATATATGGTAGTCTGCCCTTGAGGTTAGAGAGACATGTGTGTAACGATCATAATTTATAAATCTATAAAAAGGAGTTCCTGTTCTTACCAGGTGGAGTTGCTGAGAAGCATTCTTGGCCACCACTACTGTTTGACAATCTGTCAGCAATGATGTTGTCCAGAAGTTTGATCAAGCCTCACTGATAAATCGTGATTCAATCTTAAAGCATGCTAGCTGTTTTTTTTTTAGTGAAAATGGTCCATGATCTAAAATGCCTCATAAGCTTGTATATTTTAATCATAAGCTCATAATTATGATTATGAGCTTACGATCTCATAAATAGTTTCAGAATGGTTGATTTCCAGATAATACACTGCTGTAAACCTCACACTTGCTGTTACTGCTATGGTAATGGACATTCTGTTAGGACTGTGTTGACGACTAGGATCTGTTGAACATCAGAGCTAGAAAAAAACTTGAAATATTACCTCACCTTACTTCCCACACTAAGCTTTGTTCATGTATATAAACATCTCACTCCAGCATAGGGGTGAACTTACCTTAGTCTGGGTTGCATGCCATTTTCACATTTTTACACAGAATGGTGGCTCAGCAAGGGATCAGGGATCCCCATGTTTGCATGGCTAGGAGCATGGATCAGCTTCTGGGGGACTGAGCTGGAGAGAAATCACCAGGCCTCAAGCCCCAGCCGGACACCCACAACATCCCTACTCCAACATTACATTAGACCTGAGCCTTCCTATTTATTCAGATTGTTTGTTTTAAACTCAAGTACACAAGATTCTACACTTTCACCTGGAAAATTGCTCCACTACCTGTTACATCTGAAAAATATTTTCCAATATTTAGTCTATGAGACGTAATGTTGTGTTGGATGTTAACTTCTGTAAACTGCCCAAAAAGCTTTGGCTATGGGGCGGTATAGAAATGCAATAAATAATAACATGTCTTTTTGCTTTTGCAGTTATCAGATGAGAGGCAGAATTGGTGGCTGAAATACATACCTCCTGTGCGTCGCCATCATCCATTGTATGTAGAACCATCAAAGTCTATGTTATTCTAAAGTTCTTTTGACACTCACCTTAATGATCTAGTAATGTGAACCTGTTATAGTTATAGGTTAGATACTGAAGCTATGAGTCTCAGGATGTATTTATTTTAGTTACGTTTTAAAATTGTATACCACCTTTCAGGCTGGTTTCCACAGTGGTTCACATACAAATAAAAAACAGTGGATTGGATACAACCTTTTTGGGTCATGGGTGTGTTTGGCAATTTGTGAAACTGTCCTTAGCATCACCACAAAATGGCTGCCATGAAAGGCATGGCAAAGGACAAGTGCCTCAACAGACAATCTTAGCAGTCCTGATTTGCAATTCTAATTTGGACTGCATCCCAGCATCTCTTATTTGCATTGTCCCAATGCAGATTTGTAATTGCGTGAACAGATTTTTTCGAATAAACAGTGAGTGCAGGGCGCCCTGATTTGGATTGGCACTGCAGCAGGTACAAAGTGTTAAAGCCCTCGTGCTAGGGTCCCAATCCAGATCAGGGGCCCTGCACCCACTGTTTATTCTAAAAGAAATCTGTTCACACAATTGCTATTTGCATGAATGGTGTCATGTGTAGTTTGGCCTTTAGTATAGCTGGAGATACATTTAGAAAGCACCCTAGGTGAGAAGATCAGAAAGCAATGGTGGGTGGACTTTTTTGCAGGACACTTACAGATGATGTAACACTATTAGGAATTGAAAACACAATAAAGCAGAGAAATAAAAATCTTGATAACTTTTATCCAGTCTGTAAGCAGAAAAACAGACAAATGTAAATAAAAATAATACGTATAATGCAAATAAGGAGAAAATATCTAGCCCTTCAACTATTTTTGGTTTATGTTGTTATGCATGGAAAAGTGGGGAGTAAATTTAAAAGTGAAAACAACGGGTTGGGTCTAGACATATTCGTATTTAGAGTTAGATGCACTGAAATTAATGCAATTTAAGTTAGTTAGGACAGCTTCAGTCCTGTTGATTTTAATAGGTCTACTGTAAGTATGACTACATCTGGATCCAGTCTAAAGATTATAGAGGATCACGAGCTTGCAGCACAGACCTGTGTATGTCTACTCAGAAGTAAGCCTCAATGACTTCAGTGTGGCTTCCTAGTAAGAATCTGTTGGATTCCATCCGTAATCTTGAATGCCATAGTGTGGCATTCAAGACTGTTTTCAAGACATGGAACGTAACAGAAACCTCATTATTGAGTAATTGAATTACTCTGCTCAGTAGCTACAGAAAAAAGATGCCATCTCCATATTTTTACGGTGCCAACAAACCTCTTGTACATTATGACAGATGCAAGCTAAGGAAGCCCACAGAACTCAGTTGTTACCTAGCTTTCTTGTATACCAATAACAACTGAAAATGCTAGTTATATGCACCAATTTTTTAAAATATTTGATTTCTTTGTTGTGCCTGGTTACTCGGTATTTTCATACTATCATGAACGACACTTCAGGGATTGTTGGCATGTTTCTTATCAAAGCTCGTACAGAGGTAAGGTGGCTAATGGTCTTTTTAATACCTTTTTTCCTTTTTGCTTACTTACAAACTTAAGAGTTTTGCTACATGAGAACAATTTGTTTTCTGTTAGACTTTTTTGTTTTTAAAAGCCATACTCTCTTCCCTGCTTTGTTTTTAATTTTATGGAGACAGAGCTGCTTCAGATATTAAAGACAATAAATACAGAGCTGGCAGTGCTTGTTTGTAATGTCTGAGGATGGTCTTGCATTCAGAATTCATGCAAACTGTAGATGTGAATGTAACTCATGCAGCCTTCATCTATAAGGTCATTTTCTAACATTACAAATAGACGACAAGAGACAACTGGAGAAATGGCTGTGGAGGTGGCTGGCACAACTCGGCCATGGAAGCTCACTGGGTGACTTTGGGCCAGTCACAGACTCTCAGCCCAGCCTACCTCACAGGGTTGTTGTTGTGAGGATAAAATGGAGGAAGGAGGAGGATCATGTACGCTGCCTTGAGTTCCTTGGAGGAAAAAAGGCAGGATATAAATGCAATAAATAAATAAATAAAATATAGCCACTCTGTGATTGCCAGTTTTCAGAATGCAATCCTGTCTCCTGAAAGCCTCAGCCTAGTTGGCCTCCTCTTTCCTATACCACTCGCATCACAATGGGGGCACGAGCAGTGTGGGAAGGGACTTGGCTGGGGCTTGCAGAACCTGGTCCAGCAAGTCCCAGCCAAGTACAGGAGAACACCTTGTTATCGCCGATCTCTGATCGGAGATAATAAAGTTATTCCCCTCTGTGCTGCTCACCCTTGTTACCTTGTTTGTGCTGCTTGACTTGCGCCGCTTGCCCTCCAATCATATATCGGAGATAACATTGGAATTCCTCTCACAGGTCAGGGGGTGGGGCTTGGGGAGGAGGACGGGCCTATGGAAGGGGTGCAAACCTTAGCAGCCCAATTGGGCAACCCCGCAGGCTGGAGGTTACCTTCCCCTGATCTATTCTGGCAGCATATTTCCAATATTCTTCTTCATGGTCTCTGGGCATCACATATGGGTTTCCCACCTACACAGAACCTCTGTCTGAACTTTCTAGAGCTGGGATGTTTAGGCAGGAAGCCCACCCTACCCCCTCCAGCACATGCCTAGGGCGGCGCTGTTGCCTTTCTCCTCAGTTTTTAACTGTAGTTCTGTGAATGGTCATCTGTGCAGTCACACATCCTACCCGGCTACAGGTGTTTGGGTATAATTTTCACTATTTTTCTCAGTTTGGGGTTGTTGCTGTGGCACTCTCAGAATAATTGGGGGGAACGTTTGGAGCACCACCCCCTAGGCATGTGCAGGAAGGGGTAAGGCAAGCTTCCTGCCTAAATGTCTCGGCTCTAGAGAATTCTGACAGAGGCTGTGCACAGGCACAAAACTCATACGTGTGACTGTACAGATCACCACTCAAAGAACTACAGTTACAGGTAAGCAACCTGTCCTTTCAAGCAGAAAGAGGTATTTCCCAGCCCTGCTACCTGAGTTTTTTTTTTTTTTTAACTTAATGTGGGTTAAATTTGGGACCTTCTGCATGCAAAGTATGTGCTCTAATTTTGAGCGAAGGGCTGTCTCCTGTTAAGTGTGGACAGGCCCTAGAATAAGTTTGTTCTAATACAAATATAGTAACAATGTGGTCTAATTGGTCTATTTATGATTCCTGCAGACAGCACAATAGGCTGCAGTTCAAAACTCCCTTTCATCTGTGAGAAATACAATACATCGCTGCTGGAGACACATGATCCAAGTTATAAACCACCTCATAGAAAGTGCTCTGAACCCTGGCTTGTTTTTCTGGATAAGGTATGTATGTGTGTATGTAAGTATAGATAGGGAGGGAGGGAGGGAGGGAATCCTTATAGCTTTGTATTTCAAACCATAATATCTATTAGAAGATTTCTAATAGATCTTCTAATATCTGCTAGAAGTCCCCAAACCAATTTGATGGGTATTTGCAAGAGTGTAGAGTGATTTTGAATTGAACAAAAATAGATTTTTGTAAGGATTTTTTCCACTTGATTTTGTACTATGCAAACTACACCTTAAACTAAGCATCAAAGCTATTGTGAAATAAAGTCAACATAATACTGACATGGTGCTTTAAGAAAAAAAAATCCTCTTTCAGTGTTTTCGAACGGTGCCTCCTCGGGATTTAAACTTCAGAAAAGCAAGTGAACATTGTGAGTCGTTCCATGGCTTCCTTCCTTCAATCAAAACCCAAGCTGAACAAGGTAAGGTGATACATACCATGCTTCTGGTTGTCTTCTAGAAAACTAAGTAGTACATTGATACTTTGAATGTTTCTGGAGGTATGGTAGGCACCAAAGTTCTACAGATTTGCTAAAGGCTGCAATGGAAATAAGAATAAATACTGTCCCCACCCCTTTTGAATCAACCAGATTTGTTCTTGATATATAGATACAGGTGTTTATCTCAGACGTTTTTCGTATGTGCATGTATATCACTTGGCTTCTCAACACTTGATAACTTGAAGCTGAATGTTTGAACTTATGCCATTGAAAAGCACTGTGTATGAGATGATATGAAAGCTCCGTTTCTGCTTCTAAATCTGGGATGGCTGATCCGCACATGCAAGTTTCCACTTGGTGCAGCAAAGGAGAATGCTGCCTGTCCCAGGCAAAAGCGAGGGGCATATGTATGTATACATGCCAACTGAAGGTGTATCTGACGGAGTTGATTCTAGGCCATTAAAGTTGTGCCATAATAAATTAATTAGTCTTTAGGATGCTACGTGACTCTCTGTTGTGCTCGCTGAGAGAAATGACTTGTCTGCTGATTCTTTAACCTAGTTCAGACATAAGCTAAACTATATTTTATTGGTACATGGGTGAGACTGCGTGCCAGGGGAGGAGATTGGAAATATCCACTTTAAACTAACCCTAGTTTCTCACTGACCCAGGTAAGACAACATGCTGGGCCCACCATGGGTTGTTTAACCCCCTGATGAGCCGCAGCACATACAAGCACAATTTTGAATATGCAACCCCTGAACAGGATGATTGGGGGGTTGCCATGTCATGTGAACCAGCCACCATTGCTTAGTTGTGGGCTAAACAGTTTGTAGCAGGATTATGTGAGGGTTGTTTAATCCTCAAATAACCCACAGTCCCTAGGTTTGCATGACATGGCATGCAGTTGAGGGGCAGGGGCATATTCAAAATGGCATGTGGCTCATCAGGGGTTAAACAATCCACGGTGAGCCCAATGTGTCATGCAAGCCAGGCCACTACGTCTGAACCGAGAACTGCCTCAACACAGTTCTTGTTCTTCTTAGTGGTCATCTGTGAACTCACATATATGGGTTATGCGCCTGTGCGGAACAGTCATTTGGAACATTCTAGAGCTAAACACAGTTTTAGGCAGGATCCCCACCCACCTCCTCTGTGCCCACTCCAGGACTGGCTCTTGCTTGCCTTTCAGTTCCGTTTCACCTGCCGCAGCAGTTAGCAGCATTTGGAATGTTCTCTCATCTCATGGCAAAAATTCTCAAAAAACTCCACTGAGCCCTCCTGGGATGCTGAACAGAGTTCTCCTCCTCCTTTTTCTTCTCTTCCTTTCCTGTTTCCTCTGAGTTTTTTCTCCTCCTTTACTTTCATTGCCCTTTCATTGCCTTTACAAGGCCTTCTTCAAAAATTGCACCCACTTTGGCAGGAAGATACCATTAACTGAAGGACATTCCGACTGACTTCTCTGCCTTGAAAAGGCACAAAGGGTGGACTCCTGTACCTACTGCCAGGCCTTTACGAAGCAGGCCAGGAGAAACAGAACACCACACTTCCAGGCTCTGTTGTGGGAACAAGCCCTCAAAGCAGCAAATTCAGCCACGCTGAACCAGCGTTTGCATGCTGCCTCCATGTCCAATTGCAAGAAACCAGCTCCTGCTCTCTCTCAGTGTCTTCCAGCACACACTGTGAAGAGTGCTTCAGGGCAGCCATCCCTGGTATCACGAGAAGAAGCCCCTGCTGTACCAACAGCTTTGGCTGCCCCCTTGGACCGACAAATGGAAACCGTCCCGTAATAAGCACCCAGCTAACCCTTGGGCACTGGGACCAAGAATCAAAAGGACAGGTTCTGGATAGAGGCCAACATCAAACCCAAACCCACACCAGTTCCGAGCCAGCTGACATCGGCACAGAAAGTGTCTCAAACTCTTGCGCGATTGCTGAGGCTGATCCTAGAGGAATTACAACTCCTATAAGACTATAACTCCCCAGACGATATCCAGTGTCTGGGTTCAAAGGGAACTTTTTTTTGCCAGAACTGTACTACCACCCATTTCGAAACCATTCTCCAAGGAAATATAGATTCCCTTGGACCTGACAGATCTCACCAGCTTCCTCAGCTTCTTCGGGAGGTTTTCTTCATCACCATCATGATATGCCATGGGAGAGCCATAGACGCCCTTGCTTCTACAGGTCTCCTTGTTAATATAAGGACTGTTCACCAGCGGAACAGTATCATTACGAGAACAAGGAGAGAGACTACCCATATTGTTATACCTATCTCCAGCATTAGCGTTCCCCTCACTTTCAAGAATGAGCTAAAGCAACTTCTAACTGTGCAACACCTTTTCGCACAGTATCTAAACCACCTGACGCTCAGCTACCGGAACTTACTGTGGTACTGGACTTTGCAAGCCTGCCACTTGCTCTCCACCCTCCTCTTCCAGCCAGTTTCTTTCAGGACATAATCTTGAAAAAGCTTCCAGAGCTTCTGGTCGCTACACAGTCATCACTAGCGCTGCATCTTACCCAGCCATCGCTCACCGCTAACACGCAAACACCAACTAACAACCCATCTTCAGTGCAGGATGACTTTTCCTCCGACTCATCTTCCATTCTTCTGTCTGGGTGTCAGCCTTCTCACCAACCAGTGCTGTAAGGAATCAAAATCCTCTCTCCCCGTCAGATGCATCAGGCCATATGCAATACAGATCCTCAAAATGGCAAAACCTCTTGGACTAAAGATTAAAGTCACCTCGGTCTCAGTCATGGATCCAGTCTTTAAAAGAGTACAACCAGACTTAGCTCCACCAGTTACCATCCCGTTGCTTCCAGCATGGCTACACATAATCAAACAATCCTGAGCAAAACCCTCTGCTATTCCACCCACGTCTAGAAAAATCTATATAAGGTCAAGAAGAGGACTGTTCCTTCATATTCAAATATCCCACACCAAACTCCATAATTGTGGAAGCATCCTGCTCACAGAGATTCAGAGGGACAAAAGTTAGACTTGGTGAGGTGGAGAATTTACTCCACTGCAGCCCTGTCACTCATGGTGCACTATGAGGCATGTGTGGCAGCCTACTAGCAGTACTTCTGGGGAAAAGCAGCAGCCTTCTTCAACTGTCTCCCGGAAGATGTCAAGAGTCTGAGGATGGTATTCCAAGCCTAAGCTCACAGGCTAGCAGGCCAACAAATCAACGCAGCCCGCCACGTGTCTGATTGCTGCTCAAAGGCCGTGGCAACTGCCATTTCATTGAGTGCCTGACTCCATGCTGCAAGACTCCAGCAGGAAGCTACATCGAGAGTGGAGGACCTTCAATGGCAAAGGCCTTTTCAGCACATCCACAGATGATGCCCTCAACCACATATACAAAATGAAAACATCTGCCCAGAAGATGGGTATGGGATCCCAATCTTCAGCGACCTCCACCAGCTGATCACATTCGTACTGGAAATGCAAATGGCCACTTTGGCACCAATCCGACTCAGGCCTGAAATGAACTTCCAAACAAAGCTTGTACTCCTTTCATTCAAAGAACAAATACCACCACTCCACTCGCATTAAACACCCTGACCAAGCCAAACGGCATCTTTGACTCCTACAGAGGAGCCCAGCCACCGGTTTCCTTCCACCAGAACAGACTCAAACTTTTTCTCCATGTCTGGATATCCATCACCACCGACAAATGGGTGCTTTCTATCATCACCTTAGGCTATTCTGTTGAATTTGAAAATACTCCCCTCCCCCAGGAATCTTCTGCTGTATTCACCCTCCTCAGGTTTTAAGAGAGGAAGTCACTACCTTCTTGAGCAGGGGTGTGATAGAACCCCCCCCCCCGCCGCTCAAAGGACCACTGGTTTCTTCTCCAGGTGTTTTAGTCCTCCAAAAAGAGGACAGTCTTTGACTTATACTTGGCCTTCGAGATGTAAACTGCTACATCCACCCCCCCAAAATTCACAATGACTACAGTCTCTTCTATCCTTCCCCTCCTGCATTGGGAAGGCTGGTTCACAACAGTAGATCTTTGCAACGCTTACTTTCACATCGTTATATACTCTGCTTCTTGCCCTTTTCTCAGATTTACCTTGGACAGCAAACTCCTCCAGTTCAAAGTTCTCCCTTTCGGCTTAGCCATGGCTCTGAGAGTCTTTACAAAGTCCATGGTATTAGTGGCAGCAAGGGATCATCGTCTTTCCATACATAGACAAGTGGCTGATCATAGACACCTTTTACCACTGGCTCAGCGCCAACATCAGCATAGCCTTGTCACTTCTGGAATTGCTCGGCCTACAGGTCAACAAAGAAAATCCTGTTTATCCCATCTCAAATTCAACAATTCATAGCAGCACTTCTCGACTCCACTTGAGCCCATGCCTACCTACACAGGACAGAGCAGACATCCTGCACCATTTCGCACGAGAACTAGTAGCTACCTGCCAATGACAAGCAACCAGCATCCAACACCTGCTCAGGCTCATGGCCTCCACCACCTCAGTAACTCCATTAGCATACCTCTCTATGAGACCACTCCAATCTTAGTTCCTATGACTCTTCAACCTGGACACGGACCCCCAGACTCATCTCTTAACTCTTCCCAACTCAGTCAGGCGTTCTCTACACTGGTGGATGGTTCCAATACACCTGAAGGGGGTTCAACTTCAAGCCCCCCCCCCTTCATCCCTAAGAATTACCAAAGAAGCATCCCTTCACAGCTGGGGAGCCTCCTGTGGTTCACTCACTATCAGAGGACTTTGGTCCTGATGAGAGAGAACCCTACACATCAATCAGCCCAAGCTTCTTGATGTTGCCAAAGCCCTATGGGCACTCGAGTCCTGTGTCAAAGGGTGATCTGTCCAAATTGGAATACCACAATTGTTTTATATATAAATAAGCAGGGCAGGATGAGATCCCTTCTCCTCCTTTGACTTACTCTCAACTTCTAGGACTGGTGCATTTGTTGCCACATCACTCCCATTACTATACACCTCGCAGGAATGTGCAACACTCTTGTCAACTTGCTCAGCAGGTCATGAACCAGCCCTCTCTGACAATCACATGAGAACACTTCAACATGTGAGGCATTGCAGCCATCAATGCCTTTGCTACAGTACCAAATGTGACATGCCAATCTTTCTGCAGCAGAATGAGTCACGAACCCAGTCTCTCTGAGATGCTTTCCTTCTTCACTGGAGAGGCACTCTGACCTGCACATTCCCCCATTTCCCTCTAGTCATGTGAGTGTTGAACAAGGTACGGAATGATGGAGCTCGCTGCATCTTGATAATCCCATGGTGGTCGCAGCAAACGTGGTTGTGCATCTGTTCCTCAGAGAAGATGATAGCCAAGAAACTGCATCCATGCTTCCAGAATCATGTCTGTAACTTTCAGCTTCTGAATCAGTGCTAGGATTTCTAGTACTGACCCTTCTTTCCACTTTGATGCCTCGCTTTCTTTATTCCTCTGCTGAGGCGGACTCAGAACTGAGAGGCAGGCAGGAGCCATGCCTGGAATATGCGCAGAGGAGGTGGGCAGGCCTCCTGCCTAAAACTCTGTTTAGCTCTGGAATGTTCCAAATGACTATTCTATGCAGGCACATAACCCATATGTGTGAGTTCACAGATGATCACTCGAAGAACCACAGTTACAGCAAAGCAACCTGACCTTACAACTCATTAGTGCAGTGGTTCCCAAACTTGGGTCCACTTGTTGGACTATTACACCCAGAAGCCCCAACCATAGGTCATGCTGGCTTTTCTGGCAGTTATAGTCCAGCAACAGTCCAAGATTAAGAACCATTGCATTAGTGTGTGCATCACCTTGTGGATTTAATCCCCCCTCAGCTAGGTCCTCAGCATGTGGGTTTGGGCAAGTAACTGTCTCTCAGCCTCCATTTCCCATAAAATGGGCAAAATACAAGACCTAATACGCAGGATTGTAGGAAAAGGTTATAAAGCAGTTTGCCCATTTCTGTGTTGTAATAATAATTCCACCATCATTGCCAGTGAGTGAACAACGGCACAGTGGTATGTAGCGCAGCTCTCAATGTCAGAGAAGCAAAGTACAGGCATGGTGGTGTATATGTTGAAGAGAAGGAAGGTGAAATTGAGATAATGTGGTCTGCCCCATCTGTTCTTGCAAGTTAGCAAATTCAGACACTGATGGGCCGGGGATCTTTTTTGGGTGTATCTGTTGGGCACCAGTAGAAACTGGCTTTTCATAGAAAATCCATGTCAGGTATAGTGTAAAAGAATCTAAAATGGGTAGAGAACCTCAGGCTGTGGGCCAAATCTGGCTATCCTGGGGTTCCAGTCCAGCCCTCCAGGGTTTGCCAGATGGCTGTGCCCCCTTTTCCCTGACTGCTTATCATTTGGTGGTTTTCCAGCCTTTGCACATGTTTCCACATTCTTAAAAGGTGGAAATGCTTCTTCCAAACATAAGGCTTAGTTACTGGCAGTAAGAAGGTAAAATACGCTGGTATATTTGGCATCTTGGCCCCATACCTTTGACCCTGCCCTCTACTGGAACGCAACCCCCCAAGAGTTTCTCCTAAATTGAATTCAGCCATCAGACTGAAAGAGGTTCCTCACCCCTGATCTAAGGGATGAAGTAAAAGATGAGAAAGCCTTGAAAGCAAATTCAAAATTTGCTTCCATTGATGGCTACAGACTAATCTACCAATATTGTGCTAGTAACCTTTAGTGCATGTTCTGTACAAGATGATTTATAGCCTAAAGAAATGATTTAGCATAGGTACAGGAGGCATTTTTTTTTATATATGCAAGCAGATTTAGAGAAATTTATTCTGGCTGCCTAATCCTATCTTCTGCCCAACAGATTTTATAACATCCTTGCTTCCTGGTAAGCCCCCAAATATTTGGATTGGTTTGCAGTTTCGGATTCAGACACGTGAAAACAAGTGGGAAGACGGCAGTGCATTAGAATATAGCAATTTCCACCCATTGCTTCAAGGAAGGCTAAGGAAGGTTCAATTTGATGTAAGTTGTTGAGAATGTTCTTCTGTTGTAGACTTTATTATAATTTTGGTTAAGGGAGAAAAGGACTGTATTTATTATCAACTTAGGATAGAGAAAGAATGGGATGTACAAAAAAAGTAAAATCTATCAAGCCTTCTTAAGTATTCAGTCTGTAACTGAGTGCCTTCCTTTACAGCAGGAGTGGGCAACATATGGCCCATGGGCAGCTTGCACCCCCCTAGCCTTATTGTGCCCCACCACCCCCCAAATTAAAATAGCCCCTTTTGCTACTGGCCCACTGTGAAATTTTGGCAGGCTATTTGGTATGTGGTGCAGGACTGCAGCCCCTGGCAGAGTCCCAGGTGGAATGCTTCCTCTTGAGCCCTGGGAGTTGCCCACCCCTGCTGTACAGAAACAGAAATATAGAATAATACAAATGTGTGATATTTTCTTGGGTTAAGTGTAGTTTCGAGTTTAATTCTGTCATATTATGAAATAATCTTAAAGCCCTATAAGGAGAGACTGAAAGAACTGGGTTCAGAGGAGGGCAACAAGGATGATCAGGGGACTGGAAACAAAGCCCAATGAAGAGAGACTGAAAGAACTGGGTATGTTTAGCCTTGAGAAGAGAAGACTGAGGGGAGAGATGAAAGCACTCTTCAAGTACTTGAAAGGTTGTCACAGAGAGGAAGGCCAGGATCTCTTTTTAATCATCCCAAAGTGCAGGACACGGAATAATGGCCTCAAGTTACAGGAAGCCAGATTCCGGATGAACATCAGGAAAAACTTCCTGACTGTTAGAGCAATATGACAATGGAACCAATTACCTAGGGAAGTAGTGGGCTCTCCCACACTGGAGGTGTTCAAGATGAAGCTGGACTTGTCAGGGATGCTTTGACTTGGATTCCTGCGCTGAGCAGGGGGTTGGACTCAGTGGTCTAATAGGCCCCTTCCAACCCTACGATTCTATGTATAAAGAAATATTACAACAGTAATTTTTAAAGTGCAAAATAATGACAGAGAGAAAGAAGATTATTTAGAGACAAATCTTTTATCTACTTTAGAAAGAAAGTAACTATCCTTTCTTCAGTATCGTTTCACATCACAATGGATATAATGCTAAACTATGTTTTAGCATTAAGTGCATGAGCCTCAGACTCTGTCCCTTCCCCACTTCTTTTCCAGCACAGTAATTCTAAACTGTGGCTATTTTTAACTGGTTTATTCTAACAAGCCTACTTCATAAATCATAGTTTGAAGTGGCTCATTTCAGTAAACCATAGTTAAAACTTAATAAGTTTGTCTGGGTCTGGACAGAATGCCGAACTGTGGTTAAAAATGGAAGCAAACTTTTAATGACCTCCTCTGTGCGGTCATGCCTGTAACAGAGGAGCTTCAGATGTGCTGTCTCTCTGACACTATGAATTTTAATGGCGTTTCCCTGACACCTTGGCTTATGAATCCATTTTGTTCTGCAAGGCAAAGCCTGAGAGCTGCCAAAAATGTTGTTACGGCTTTGGAATCACTGCAGAGGCAAGGGAGCCATAGAATATGTGTACTTTCCCCTTATTTAAATTAAAGAAGGTTGTTCCTTGCATCTGGGGAAAGCATGCAAATGCCTGCTGACTAACCTACTGGAGTGTCTTTCAATTGGCCAATCAAAAGCCCTGGTGGGGAAGAGTGGTCCAATTCTGATGGAGCCTCTCTGACAGGTCAAGCACTACCTGAGCACTCTTAACTCCTTTTGTTTTGAATATTGTGCTGCACTACTCTATATAACCAGCTACAGGAAAAATTAATGAAGAGGCAAGAAATCTCCCTCTTTCAGTGACAGAACCAAACTATTTCCTTTGTTTCAAGCCATCCTCTGAGCCATCAAGATCTTTGTTCCCTTTATTGCAAACCGTATAAATGCCTCGGGGTTTAGGCAGTGGGTGAGAATCCTTTCTGCTTGGGCATCCCTCATGTTGGTGTGTCTCAGCTTTGAGAGGAAACCCAGGGCTCAACTTAAATTTTAATATCATTGCTCAACTCCTTCCTAGCACAATTCCATTCCCTACTCTGGTGCCTCTCCCATGTTTTCAGGGCCAGAATTCCCCACTCTCCTGCTCCCTTTGCCCAGATAGATCCATTTGATCCATATACCCTGAGAGAAAGCTTTGCCCCCTGGTAAAGCACCCCATTGAGTCAAGGGCCAGGTTCCATGCAAAACACAGCCTGCCAGCCTATGCCCGTGTTGTCAGTTCTGAGCTTCAAAGGGTGGAACTGGTCTCACAGGAAGTCCTAGAGTACTGGGCAATTATTACTAAAAAGTAAATTTTTGAATCTAATTAGAAACCCCAAGGAGAAGCACCATTGGCAAGGTTCTCCATCTAAATCTGTTTTTAACTAAAATTGTGGTGGCTCCAGCATACCTAATAACAGCTTAGCTTCTATTCGGTCTCCCCATCATTACTGCAAGTGCCAAGTTATCAAAAGCAATTTTGGGGGCTGTTTCTTGATCATTTGATACTTAATAGTGCCAGAGCTATTGCCTCATTTTTGGAATTTGGAACTAAGCTGAGAAGCCGGCAGGTAGTCTGTCCCCACAGCATTTTCTTAATTTTTGGCAACCAACACAGAAGTGAAGTCCTTTGGGATCAGTTTCCTCTGAAGTTAGGTAATTATAGATAATCCTGCTCTATTTTTTCCCTTTTCTCCTAAATCTATTCATTTCTGCCACTGGAGCCCACTGTATTCACTGGCACCCAAGCTTCATTGATCATATATCAAGGCACATGAGGCAGCCACCATGCTGAAGCTAAGGAGGTATGGGTCTGGTCAGTGCTTGGAGGGGAGACCACTTGGGAACCACATGTAGCCACCTTGAGTTCCACAATGGAAGAAAGGTGGGATATAAATGTAATAAATAAATAGCCTTCCAATCCTCGGGTCTGTCATTTCCATAGTGCAACCTCCCTCCTCTTATCTGGTAATCTTTTCTGTCTTTTAGGTTAGGCCTATTAGAACTGGTATACTGACCCACATGCTAGGGGATGGATATACTAATCAAGCCAATTTTCTCCTTTGTAATGAATGTGTGTTTTTGAGAATAAAAATCTGTAAAAATAATGTTTGTGTTTTGGGACTTTGGGCAGTCCAGGGGCCAATTTTTAGCCGCTGGGAGCCACACTCCTGCTGCCATCACCGGCAAAAAAAATGGGAAGTTTGCCTTCGAAATTTGGCAGCAAACTGCTACAGAGACTCAAAAGGACCATATTTAGCTTGAAAACAAGCTAAATTTGGCACTTTGGAGTCCCTGTAGTGGTTTGCCACTAAATTTAAATGGCAGACTGCTGATTTTGGATTGCACCCTTAGTCACATAGTTTATCATTACATACAAACAGAGCCAATGTATACTTTATTTGGATAATTCTTAAAGTGCAATATGATTACGTATCAGTGATCAAAATAGTGCTTCATTATTTTTTATAGAATATGCTGGGATTGTTGATTAAATGTCTGTCACTTCATCTTCTGGGTGTTGTTTTTTTTTCAGTTCTTGAATGAGGAAGCAAACAACCAGTGTGGTGTTTTGCTGAACAATCCCAAGTCATTATATGTCGGATCTTGGAATTTCACTTCATGTGCTGATATCAAGTCTGTGGCCATATGCCAAAAGAATCCAGGTAAGGGTCAGAATCCCGAATGAATATCCATGTGTTCATGAGTTGAGAAATCTGTGATCCTGGCAAACACATGACCTCTGTCTGCATACAGCCTCTCTCCTGAGAAACTGCTGCTATATCATACTTTACATGGCAACCCCATGTACCACAAATGTCCCAAGAAATGTTTGCCATAGTAAGCACGTAACATGTGATGGAAGAACACATGTCCCCAGACCCCAAAGAGAGAGAGGAAACATTGTTGCTGCTAAAGATAATATTGTTTGATGAATGATACCATTTGTCCTGCTTAATAATTTGGTTTCTTCATTAGAGGGTGTAGAAAACCAGACACAGCAAGAGCTTAATGTCACCATGAACTATCTAAATGTCACATACACCATAATTCTGAAGAACCTGACGTGGTTTGCTGCACAGCAGGAGTGCATGCAGAATAATATGCAGCTGGTTAGCATCACAGAACAATATCAGCAGGCTTTCCTTGCTTCTCAGGCTGCCCATCATGGTTACCCACTGTGGATTGGACTCTCCAGCAAAGACGTAAGGCTCATTTCACTCTCATTCAAAACATACTGTTGGAATACTAAACGGGGGTGCGAGGAAATGTACTGAGATAATTTAAATGCTATGAGTAAAATGTCAGCCCTTTTTTTGCTCGTTCTGTCTCTGGGGCAGCAGCATGTTCATGAATACTTGTTTAAAATGCCTGATGATACACAACGGGCACTACACGTTGTCAGCCCTTTTTTTGCTCGTTCTGTCTCTGGGGCAGCAGCATGTTCATGAATACTTGTTTAAAATGCCTGATGATACACAACGGGCACTACACGTTGGACAGAAAGTTAAGTCCATTCAGACCAGCTGAAGGACCAAATTATGCCCAACTTGTTCCAGAACCGCTAGGATTAACCTGCAAAAGTAATTGTGTACCCCATTAACTACAGATTGACATAAACAACCACTGGGTTTTTCCCTTAAATACACAAGTTCACTTATACCCACAGATCTTGGATATAATTTTATACGAAATACAGTGAAGGCACATTTTACATTTGTATCCCACTCTTTCTCCAAAGGGCTTATAGTGTCCTCCAGATGTTTTGGACTACGTGTCCCAGCATTCCCAATCATTGGCCATCCTGGCGGGGGCTGATGAGAGTTGAAGCCCAAAACATCTGGAAGGCACCAGATTGGGGAAGGCGTTCATAGTATATTTTAAGGATAAACTAGGGGTGATGCTAGTGATGTAGTACAAAACACCCTCCAGGTGTTTTGTACTACAGTTGCCGTAAATCCCATTCAGCATGGCCAATGATCAGGGATTCTGGGAATTGCCATCCCAGCCATCTGCAGTCACAAGGTTGCCTACCCCTGAACTAGCCAATATGTGAAATATGTTAATATAAGTGGGTTTTTTTACATTTTACATAGCAACCATTGTACTCGCATGGGTCAGTACTATGCTGTGCACAAAGGGAGGTATTAACTCTTTTTTTCTACACTGCAGTCCTGGTAAAAAATCACACACGCACCCAAGCTGCCACTCACTACAGGCACCAAGCTGGCATTAGTGCCACTTGTGACTTCCCTTCTGTGACAAATAGCTTTGGAGGAGTTCATGAGAACCATGATGCAAGGGGGATGGATTAACACCTGTTCCCTGCATGGCATGATTCCCCACGCACACAGTTGCTACTTAGATTTTTAAAAACAGATACATGCAATACATTCAGGATTTGAACCTGAGTCTCCTGTATTTGTGACCAGCACAATCCATTGAATCACGTTGGCTCGTTCATGAACAACTGCAGTGTACCTGTAACACACATTCATTAAGAACTATGGCCCCTTCAGGAATTCAAAATGAATGGCTGAAGGGGACAGCAATGCCATGCATATTCGCCTCACTTCCCATGTCCCCACCCTTGTGAAGGGGGCTTCAGACTTTTGTGTGTTCAGCACAAAGCTCCAAAGGATGCTTCTAAGCCTGTTTAGCTGAACACACGTGGAAACTTTGTTCATAGAATCATAGAATAGTAGGGTTGGAAGGGGCCTATAAGATCATTGAGGCCAACCCCCTGCTCAGTGCAGGAATCCAAGTCAGAGCATCCCCAACAGATGGCTGTCCAGCCTCATCTTGAATGCTTCTAGTGTGGGAGAGCCCACTACCTCCCTAGGTAATTGGTTCCATTGTCGTATTGCTCTAACAGTCAGGAAGTTTTTCCTGATGTTCAGGCGGAGTCTGGCTTCCTGTAACTTGAGCGCATGATTCCGTGTCCTGCATTCTGGGATGATCAAGAAGAGATCCTGGCCTTCCTCTCTGTGACAACCTTTCAAGTACTTGAAGAGCACTATCATATCTCCCCTCAATCTTCTCAAGGCTAAACATGCCCAGTTCTTTCAGTCTCTCTTCATTGGGCTTTGTTTCCAGTCCCCTGATCATCCTTGTTGCCCTCCTCTGAACCCTCTCCAGCTTGTCTGCATCCTTCTTAAAGTGCAGTGCCCAGAACTGGACACAGTACTCCAGGTGAGGCCTACCCAGTGCTGAATAGCTGAATGCACAAGGTTGGATGCTTCCTCCCATGGGGGAACTGGGGCGGGGCTTGCATGCATGGTCCTACTGCCCTTTTTCAGCATTCATTTTGAATGCCTGAAGAGGGCTTATGTCAAGTGAGGACTATTTCCAAATATTTAGCTCTGTACAGACAGTAGTCTATTGGTATAACGTAGTCAAGTTGAGAGTTGCCTTTCTGTTTTGTTTTTTCAAGTTTTATCATGCTAACCTTTCGTTATGGTTATACCACTAGGATGGAATACATTATCACTGGTCCGATAAAAAACATATTAGTTTCAGTCGCTGGTCCGAAGAAGATGGAGATTTAATTGACAGTTGTGTGTATTTGGATAGTGATGGATTCTGGAAAACAGCGGATTGTTACACAGAAAAACCAGGAACAATTTGCTACTTGCCAGGAAGTAGGAATCCTCCAATTACTACTGCTTTGAGAATGCTTTTGTTGAAATATTTTAAAAAGCAAAAATGAAAACATTTAATCATATTCTAGAAAACACAGTATTTGGCTTCTGTGTTTTATTTAAAATATCCTATCCATAGCAACAGGGCACCATTCATACCCAGTACTGAAATAACTCTGGCTTCCTTCAAACTATTGGTTTGTGAATTGGGAGTAATCCTGGGGGATGTCTCTCTTTCCTCACCTCTCTGAAAGAAACTGCACCTTCCACTCCCATGTGTGGTTTTCAGCATTAATCCATGGTTCCCTTATAAACCAGAATTTGAAATCATAGTTTGAAGTGGTCTTGTATACTGTGGTTGTGGGTAAATCTGGCTAGTGTTAATTATGGGCAGAGTCAAGTAATGCAGAGCCATAGCTAAAGCAAGTAAGAGAAGGGATGTGGGATTTGCTATGGAAAAGAGAGGGAGGAAGCATGCATCCCAAAATGTGGCTCCTAATTTGAAAACCATGCTTTGCAGGGAACCAATATAATATCTGCACCAGTACAGAAACATTTTGCAAACTGAGATGGGTAAAGAGGTATGAATGTGGGTAGGGAATTGCACAAATAATTTTACAGTTATAAACAGTAAAGACTGAAAACTTTCCGAAGTGGGAGTGTCATTTCCAAAAGGATCACCATAATGGAGGTCATGCATTAATGACTGCTATGCGCTTATTAGGCTGGAGTTGAAATGACATGGGAGGAGCTGGGCATTTGGGGGAGAAGCCAGGGAGACATTTCTAGGAGGACTGGGGAGTCCAGAGAGATCTAGTTCGTATATAAGGTGGTGCACTTCCATACATTTTGAGATCCAATTTGGATGATACCATATGCAGAAAGGGAATCACAAGTCACTTATGCTTCCCTTTCCCATGTTGGTAAATCTGTAATATTCCAAACAGAACTCATACATCCCTCCTTCCCTATTATGGAGTGATGCATGACGTCTGTTGACACCTGAAGCTGACACATTTTGCTGTAAGGGAAGATGTGTGAGTTTTGTTCAGATGATAAAAACATATACAGGTAGAGAACAGGAAGCACAAGTGACTCAAAATCCATGTCCCCCTCCCCCAAACCTTCAGAGGCTCTGAAAAATACTGAGCTTGCTCTAGTGTTTGGCACAATAGAGCCTAGATGTTGCTCCATCTACCTGAGAAACACTAACAATGCTGATCAGTCCAAATTGGACTCACAAGAGAGGTCTGAAAATTCTGTCCTATGCATTCAATTTTGCATTCCCATTCCTAGCAGCCAGACATACTGAATTTCCATTGACCAACAAAAATCAGATAGCATTGATGACCATACTGGTCAGTGACAAAAAATCCCATAATTTTCAGTTGATGAGAGTTGCATCCTAGGTCAACTGATTATATTCTATATATATTGTAGGAATTAAGTAGTGCCTTAAAGAAATGTGATTTATTTTTTCAGATGAAACTGAAAAATCAGAAGTATATTATGAATCTATTAAATGTCCACACAAGATCAAGAATACACCATGGATGGCTTTTCGAAACAGTTGTTACACGTTCATGATAACAAAAGATAGATGGAAAGGATTGAAATCGGATGAAGCCCACCATTTCTGTAGGATGATGAGTAAGCAGTTCCTGTTTAAAGCTTCTTCTGAATACTGAAAGCTTTCTTCTGAAAGCTTCTGAATTGTCTACGTACAATTTTGAATAACATTGTTATGCCTGAGAGCACCTCTTAGTCTCTCCATCTGATCATGTATAGCCATGTGCAGAATAGTGTAGACCGGGCAATCCATGGAGACTGCTGGCAGTCAGTTCCATTATCACAGACTTGTTTTTTTCTAGACCTGAAGTCATGGGAATCATGCAGCTGTCTCCGAGTAACCAGCCGGGTCATGCTAACATTTGTCCATGCAGTTGTACATTATAATTTGGAGAAAACAAGCAGTGATCCTGTGTGTGAACAGGAACAGAGTTATCTGTACAGCAGTGGAGGTTAAATTAAGTTTTGTATGTCTCTGGAGAAATAAATTATATGTATGGTTCTCTCTGGCCATGTTTTCAGTCTGTTCACTGCAAATGTAGAAGACATTCCAATAAAGACATCTGTTGCTGTCTAGATTTACAATTTGCTAGCATGAACCTGGGTGGACCTCTTCTTTTGTTAGGTTATGTTTAAGAGAACTGATGAAGTGGGCTATAGTCCATGAAAGGGGAAGGGGTGCAACACAGTGGCGGGAATGGAAAAGAATCGTGACGTGGGAAGGGGCATGATGTGGCAGCAGCGCATATGCTCTCCTGCCACAGGCGACAGGAGAGCTTGTGCCGGGGCTGTTGAAAAGCCTCTGCTAAAGCTTAGTTACTGGCAGTAAGGGTTTTAAGCTAAAATACGCTGTTATTTTGGCATGCCTCCTTTTACATTGCCCCCACGCACAATGAGACCCTCAAAAGCTTCTCCAAAATGGAATTTGGCCCTTACGTTGAAAGACCCTGCCATACACGAATCTGTCCTCTTAATTTTACTCAGAAGAGTTTGGTGAGAGACTTTGTTGAAAGCTTTTGGGGGGAGTATCCGATGGAGCCTTTCCACCTCCTTTGCTTCTGTTTGCGCAATAGGTCTTTCACGCTTCTAAAAATCCCAGAAATGAGCTTTGCTCACCTGCCACGTTCCGGAAGGAGCATTTCCGCTCATTTCAGATTATTTGTAGAAGCATGGAATCCCCATTACGGAAATGGTTGTTCCCACAAGTGCATGGGCACAATAGGATTGTATGCAAGTCCAAGTACGTAGGGCCTAAGTCCAAGTACGTAGGGCATACCATATCACCCCTATATACATGCTTGCTGATGCTCTAAGAGACCTCCAGAAGGTTGGTGAGGCAAGACATCCGTTTGCAGAAGCCATTCCGATAAAGAGCAATGAGTACAAAACATGCCTGTATCATATATGGTACTGCCAATGTGTGCACGATGCCAGCAAAACCACCACCTTTCTCAATTATGACATAGTGTCTCGTTCCAGTAAGGATATGAGGCTCCTTGCCTTCAACCATTTAGCAGCAACACTCTTTTAACTACCTCCTGTTTCACATCTCATTGGCCAGAGTAGCAGCTTAAAAAAGAATGTTTTGCTGGTGTGCCAGTCTGGCAAGCCTTTTCATACAGACCTAAGAACCCGACCTCTTTCACTTAATATTGTCATTTCAGATTCTTTTTTTTATTTAAGAACTAAATGGCTAAATCTTGGTCAGTCCTTCCTCAAAATGAATGTTATGAACTGTGCATGGAATCCTGCCAAATTAATTCAGTGATTTTACTTTTTGAATTGTTTTAACAGATTCAAATGCCTCTCTCTTGAATATCAGGGATGAAGATGAAAATGATTTTGTTGTTGAGCAGCTTAGTACTTTCAGCGGCCTTGTTCAGTGGCTGTGGTTGGGTCTGATTTATGAGGCTGATGGTAGGTTTTCAGTTATTTGTATCTGTAAAGCCCTGTTATTACATGTGTGCCTTTTTAAACGTACAAAGAGACCAAAGCTACAGTGACATTATTTGCAGCCAAATTCTATTTGTAGAGGGAAATGAGACTGAATTGGTATCAAGGTTATATTTAATTGAATTGAATTGTCAAATAAAAGTTAATGGGAGAGATTCTCCAAACTCACTTGCTTTGGAAAATTCTGCCGTTATTCAAGGTTATTTTGACTGTAGCAGTTAATGACAACTTACAGAAAACACAGGCTGGGTAAACGTTTGAGCCTCCATAGTAGTTAAATGAATTTGTCATGATTAATCTGAGTCCATAAGAAACGGCAAATGTCTAATGTTCCTGGTGTTCGAAGTGCTATTTGATTATTGTTCAAGTACAGCAATTTTTCATTCCCGAGTCCTTCAGTACACACAATACACGGTGTGATTTAAGATCACTTAACTACTTTAAACATCTTGTACGAATGCTTATCTGAGTGTGTGCACGTTATTATGTATGTGCGCTTATTAATCTAATTTCTTCTGGAGTTAATTTTGAAATGGGGAAACTCCAAGAAAAATGTGTCGCAAAAATAATGGGTTGTATCCAGTGGTGTCATTCTCCCAGTGGAATGGACACAGCTGGCAGATTGAATTCCCACTCCCTACACACGCACCCCTTCATGCTCCCCAAATCTACTCTGGAGGGGGAGGAGGGGAAGGGAAACTCCCACTGCATGAGCAGAAGGCAGCTTGTGTAACATTGGGTTTAACCCAATGAAACCTTCAACAAGCCATACTACATCCAAATAGGATGCAATAGATACATCCCTTCTAGACCAGGTGTCTGTGGATATTGATACTCAGGTAATACTAATATTGACCAGGTGTGGGTTATTTTCAGCACTGTTATATTTTTTAATAGAATCAATGGTACTCGGTATGAAAACTTTGTGTATGTTCCCCACAGATAATGTTCTAAAGTGGTCTGATGATACACGCCTGTCGTACAATAACTGGAGAACTGGGAGACCTTATATAAAGAATAATAATTTTGTTGCTGGTGTTAGCCTGGATGGTTTTTGGGATATTTACAATTACACTCATACCTCGGTACCCTTTCAGTTCAGTCTACACAGTGTCTTCGTCTGTAAAATAGAAATGGGTAAGGAGTGTTTCTAATTTGGATTGAACTTCCAAACACCTACTGACATTATCTTACATATATCTAGATTCAAGAAAATGAAAACATTTAATGATTGTTTTAATATTAAAATAGGGCCCAAAGAAGACAAACCACCACTGCCTACGGTAGTACCCTATAAAAACATCACATACTGGATTCTTCAAAAACAGCTCAGTTGGTATGACGCATGGAGAGAATGCAAACAAAAAGGAAGAGATTTAGCCAGCATACACAGTGAATCCAATCAAATATTTCTGGAAGATGTTGTAAAGAGGGATGGGTTTCCGCTGTGGATTGGTTTATCCAGTCATAATGTAAGTCTGATCCGTGCTGTCATGGTTGTTATTTGTGTATCCATACCCCTGTGCAGTTGTCTTCAGAGGTTTTTAGTCCGTTTTCCACTTTTTTCTTTTGTCAATAATATATTAGTTTTGCCTCCACATTGAATATTTTGCTTGCATATGAATACATTTTTAAATTTCTTTTATTTATTACATTTTTATACCACCCAGTAGCCAAAGCTCTCTAACACAGAGCTGCTAGTGGGGATGCGAAGGACATGAAGGAATAATAGATCGTAGTAAAACTATTTTGGCAACATGTTCGAGTCAGATCAGATTGCTGTCGTATTCTCCTCCCCCCCCCCCCCCCGAGAATGGCCTATCACTCAGAATGGTGTGAAAATGACAGGCAGCTTGTCCTATACATATTTACTTAAGAGTAAATCCCACTGAGTTTGATGGGTCTTACCCCAAACATGCACAGGATTTCAGACTGTGTGTCCCAATCTCTAATGTACAGAGAAGGCCTGAGAGATCACCAGAGCTGTGAATAACCTATAAAATTCAAAAGACAGAAAGGGTTTAGCAGGCGCAGCCAAATTAGGGCGCGGTGAAAGCCTGTGTATATGTGTGTGACTGCACGTGCGCTTGTAGATCTAGATAGTTGGCTGAGGCTGCCTACAACTACCTACATGTAAAAATAGAAATTGTCAATCCATTGAATGGATTTTCTGCACAATCACAAGTGCTACAAACTACAATAGAAAAAGGAAAATGAAATTCTTAGGTCAAATCTTCATATGCGGCATGAGGTGCCATATTCTACATTGTCCTAGCTTTTTTGCTCCTGTCATTCCTCAGAAGTCAAAACAAATCTTAATATCCCATATAATTCCCTAAAGGTCATTTTTATTTTCTTATTTCAAGCTTCAGGCCATCTCTAAATACGCTTGTCTCTTTGCAGTTTTAATTCTGCAAATTTCCCTTCATAAACTTTCCAATCTTTTTCATACCCATTGTTCCCTGCAAGGAGGGGTATTGTTGTGTCTCAGCCCATGGGGCTTGAACCCTAAATTTATTTCCCAGAGTCCTTAATGTCCCTCCACATGGCAATTAAAACTCAGAAAAAAACCTTCCATTGTCATCAATGGAAAGTTTTTGTCAAAGCTTAATTACCACGTGATGGCGCAATTTTCAGGGGGGGCTCACAGCTGGGGAGGGAAAAATTAACCTTCCACTTCCTGTATACTGCGGTGCCCCCCGAAATTCTCTCTCACACACACACACACACACACACACACACGGGTGGAGGTGATTTTCCTTTAGGAGAGAGGGAGAGAGATGTGGAGGAGAAAGAGGACAGAACTGGTGGAGATGGAGAGGGAGAATTGGGGGAGAAAGAGAAAATATGCTTATTGTCCTCCTCAAAGGTTAAATAATCTGGCCAGGACAGTCTTCTTCCCATAACTTAGGTGTGTGCTGGATCCTGGTCGTGTGTGTGTGTTGTTGTTGGCTGCTCTTGATGTCCATTGTGGCACATGGAGGGGTAGTGTGGGGCTTCCCAGCTTGTTTTGCTCTT
Source organism: Heloderma suspectum (assembly GCF_057233095.1). NCBI lineage: Eukaryota > Metazoa > Chordata > Lepidosauria > Squamata > Helodermatidae > Heloderma > Heloderma suspectum. The sequence continues at coordinate 179,046,268 of NC_139458.1, read as the reverse complement.
GTCTTCGTATGTTTGTGTGTGAGTTGGAGGGAGAGGGGAAGGTACAATTCCCCACCCTGTAGATAGAAAACCCCAGAAATTGCAGAACAGAGAAAGGGAGAGAGCCATTTTTCCACCACCCCTTGCCTCCACTCCACTCCTCTTCCTCTTTCTAGACTTCTTCTACACTGCCCAGACCTTACTTTATCCTTCCCCTGCCTCTTCCTTTCACCCTCCACCTCTGCTTTCCTTCCTGACCTTCTTCCTTGCCCCCTCTCCTCTATCTTCTATGTCCCGCTCCTTCAGCCATCACTCCTGCTCCCACCACGCACCCAGCATTTTGAACAGAATCACATGCCACTTAATTTTATTTGGAGTTTAATTTATAGGGGCCGCGGTGGCTTAGGGGGCCGCGGTGGCTTAGTGGTTAAGACTCTGAACTGCAGACCAGAAGGTCAGCAGGACAGCAGTTTGAGACCCGAGTGCTGCGTGACGGAGTGAGCTCCCGTCTTCAGTCCCAGCTTCTGCCAACCTAGCAATTCGAAAGCAAGAAATTGCAAGTAGATAAATAGGTACCGCTTCAGTGGGAAAGGTAACAGCGTACCATGTACCTCTGTGTTCAGTCATGCCGGCCACATGACCACGGAAGCGTCTTCGGATAGCGCTGGCTCTTCGGCTTAGAAATGGAGATGAGCACCACACCCTAGAGTCAGACACCTGGTTGGGGACACCTTTACCTTTAATGATGATTGACGAATGAGGATAGTTAACTGAAGAAGAATTGATTAAATTTTGAGCAGACTCTGGGTGGGAATTAAGAAATTAATTGGGGGTGACCCCTTAATTCGTCCTTGGTTTTTGCTTTTGGCTTAAAAAGGTAAAGGTGCCCCCATCCAGTCGTGTCCGACTCTAGGGTGTGGTGCCCTCCCCGTTTCTAAGCCGAAGAGCCAGCGCTGTCCGAAGACGCTTCCGTGGTCATGTGGCCGGCATGACTGAACACCGAGGTGCACGGAACGCTGTTACCTTTCCCGCCGAGGTGGTACCTATTTATCTACTTGCAATTCCTTGCTTTCGAACTGCTAGGTTGGCAGGAGCTGGGACTGAAGACGGGAGCTCACTCCGTCACGCGGTGCTCGGGTCTCGAACTGCTGTCCTGCCGACCTTCCGGTCTGCAGTTCAGCGTCTTAACCACTAAGCCACCGTGGCCCTTTGCTTTTGGCTTATGTTCTGTCAAATATTTGAAATGCCATTTTGGTGTAAAAGTTGCCATTTTTAAGGGATGTGCATAAAAAGGGCTCATTAAAAAAAAAACCACCACCCACACTTTCTGTGCATTTTTTCAGCCTATTCACAGCTATTGTGAATCACTTATAATTTAAATTGCTTGATCTGAAATAATCTAGGAGTAGAGTGGAAATTAATTTCAAGAATTTCTTTTATTTGGGGTGGTTGATGGGGGAAACTATTTGGCTTGTCCTGCATTCTGTGAAATGTAAATAAACCCTAATAATCATTTCTATGTTTACATATATAGAGATACAAATTGGCATATTCAGATTTTATACAAATTTGTGTCCTATGGGCCTGTACCCTGAACTTTTCAATGCCAAACATTGTCTCTGTTCGCAAGAGACATCCCTGCCACCATTGTATTTGATTATTTGCAGCATGACATCAACACTGGTGCAGTCTGAATCTTATTGCTCCTTTTCCAGGGAAATGATTCTGATTTTGAGTGGTCTGATGGAAGCACATTTGACTACCAGCACTGGGAATATGAACATTCACATGCCCCTGGAAATTGTTTTGTCTTGGACACTAAAGGATTCTGGAATCGTATGGAATGCACACATCCTGCTGATGGTGCTATTTGCTCTCCCTCAATGAGTGAGTCTGCCGTCATGTGCCATTTGACATTTTTCCATGTACCATATGACTTTCAGGGCTATAAACCCAAAAAAAGAATTATGAGAGTGATGTTCTCCCACCCACCCCTTGCTAAACACATTTCCCTAGAAGGAAATCCTACTGGTTTCAAACCCTCCAAGTAACACGGTAAGGATCACAGACTTAGATTTTATATATAGCTTAAACGGTTATTTGGAGGAGAATCCACCAAAATTAGTGTGACTGGGGGCACAATCCTATGGGGATAAGTAGCCACCTCTGAACTCAGAGGCGACCACCTGCCCAAAGCAGAGCAGGAGAAGCATTGGGGGGATCATTCCCTCCATCCTTCTCCTGCTCTGCATTTGCGACTAGACAGCCTATTTCAGCTGTCTAACTGCAGGAAGGCGGAGTGGGGGAGGAGGCTGCTGGATGACACATAGGATGTGTCATACAGGCATTTCTACCCTCCCCACCCCAGAACTCCCTGCTTGGCCACTCAGTGCTCCTCTTCCGAGCGCGGAGCTCGGGTCTGTTCTGCACTGCCTGTGAGGCAGCACAGAAGCAGGGGCAGGTCAGTTCTTTGAGAAACAGCCTCGGTGCGCGGGCTCCGAGGTTGATTCCTGGAAAACCAGATATCCTATGGCCATCTAGCTGCTGACTAACAGCCATAGGATTGCTCCCCCCATTTATTGTAAAGTGCCCCAGTCTAACACAGGAGATATGTGTGTAGGCAGCCAGTTTATGTTTACATGGCAGTGCTCATCAAGGCCCTATTGAACCACCTGGATTAGTTTTTTAAGCAGATGGAAACGTACATCCCCATCTATCAGGTACTACATGTTGCATGTGCCTAAATTTATATCAGTGGTCGATGTGTTTAGATTGTTTGTTCTGGAAGTAATCATAATAGCTTTCTCTAAAGACTAGCTACTAAGAGTAGAATTTTAATAAATCATTTTAATAAATAATTTACTTTAAATCAAATATTTCTATAAAACCATTGGACAGGCACCTGAAACATACAGTGCAAAGAGAAAATGATAGTTCAGCCTCATAATTCCAGACCACTCCTTTATGGTAAAATGGTAGCTCTCCATTGTCCTCTGTTTAGGATTTTTGTTTAGATTTTTTATTTTTCTGATTGTTTTTGTTTCCATGGCAATACTTGCAATGCTGTTACTGAAACTCTTACCGTTTTCAAAGTTTTTCAGGACATGCATCTTCCCATACATATTTCTGAGAGGAGACCTCAGAGTGAGCATACACAAAATGTATACTGATTAATGGGGTGTTCCTGTCCTGTTGTTGTTCAGTCGTGTCCGACTCTTCGTGACCCCATGGACCATAGCACGCCAGGCCTTCCTGTCCTGCGCTCTCTCCCGGAGCGTGCTCAAGTTCATATTCATTGCATCGGTGATGCTATCTAGCCATCTCATCCTCTGCCGTCCCCTTCTCCTTTTGCCTTCAGTCTTTCCCAGCATCAGGGTCTTTTCCAGCATCAGGGTCTTTTCCAGAGAGTTTTCTCTTCGCATTAGGTGGCCAAAATATTTGAGCTTCAGCTTCAGGATCTGTTCTTCCAATGAGCACTCAGGATTGATTTCCTTTAGGATTGACTGATTTGACCTCCTTGCAGTCCAGGGGACTCGTAAGAGTCTTCTCCAGCACCACAGTTCGAAAGCATCCATTCTTCGGCGCTCAGCCTTCCTTATAGTCCAGCTCTCACAGCCATACATTACTACTGGGAAAACCATAGCTTTAATTAGACGGACCTTTGTCGGCAAGGTGATGTCTCTGCTTCTTACTATGCTGTCTAGGTTTGCCATAGCTTTCCTCCCAAGGAGCAAGCGTCTTTTAATTTCATGACTACAGTCACTGTCTGCGGTGATCTTGGAGCCCAAGAAAGTAAAATCTGTCACTGCTTCCATTTCTTCCCCTTCTATATGCCAGGAAGTGATGGGGCCAGATGCCATGATTTTAGTTTTTTTAATGTTGAGTTTCAAACCAGCTTTTGCACTCTCCACTTGCACCCTCAACAAGAGGCTCTTGAGATCCTCTTCGCTTTCTGTCATGAGGGTGGTATCGTCTGCATATCGGAGGTTGTTGATAATTCTCCCAGCAAGCTTAATTCCGACCTCTGAGTCATCCAACCCAGCATTTCTCATGATGTACTCTGCATATAAGGTAAATAAGCAGGGTGACAATATGCAGCCTTGTCGTACTCCTTTCCCAAGTTTGAACCACTCGGTTGTTCCATGTCCGGTTCTTACTGTTGCTTCTTGACCCTCGTACAGGTTTCTCAGGAGACAGGTAAGGTGGTCTGGTACTCCCATCACTTTAAGAATTTGCCACAGTTTGTTGTGATCCACAACAAATGTTGTGTTCCTGTCCTAGACTTACCCATTGGTTGTGGATAACATCACTCAAAAGTCTCCTTCCACCAGATATTCTGGCATTGTGCCAGTTTTGCCAGTGTACCCATTATGCCAGCAAAAGTGGGTGGAGTTGGAGGTTTTGTGCATGAGTATTCCGTATGTGGAATCCTGTTCTCATTCACAAGTTGGTGCTTCTACCTGCGATACATGTGGCTTAAATAAAACAGTCCAGTTGAAGTCAGTGGAGAACCCCACACACAGCATGCCTCAACCCCTTCTCCTGAGGACCCTCTACCCACTAGGCTATGGGTTTTGTCTGCCTGTTGTGAGTGGAATGACACTCCTCCCTTCTCTGTTTGCCCCTTGCTGTTTGCCTGGCAAAAGGATGAACATTAGCAGGCTGGTACTGTTTGGGGCACCAGGAGATTCAGTTCCACCTGAGAGGAAACATGGAGCTTGTGGCTTCTCCCAAACCCCACTGCACTCCCTTTTCGTAAGGGAGGCATTATGGCATCTCCCCTGCCTGCGGGGTCACGTGTCTGGGAGGCAGCATGTACTAGGTTCCATTACATGTGTTAATTTGTACGTTCCCTGCATTAGTAACACAGAGACATTATAAATGGTGCATAGTCTTGTGGTTGAAGCTATGGGAGTGCATAGCTGCTTTATATCTTGTTCTGCTGTTTTGATTTTTGCTTTACTGCTGGGAATGCCTAGGATTGTGACTATCATTACACGGGTGTTGTACTGGCATAACTGTAGCATAGTGGCCACTGGCCTATCAAGACCATCAAATTGCTCGGTTTGGCTGCAAAACTCAGTGTAATTTTTAAACTGTATGCAGCTTTCCTTCCAAGTAAATGTAATTAAACTACCGAGTTTTACAAGAAAATGCCCACACTCCAGAGATGCCTGAGTGCAGCAAAAGACTGGATACCCACCAAAGCGCTTGAACACCCCCACTACTGTTTCTTCCTGCCAGACAAATAATCAGCACTGTCAGCTCTGACACAACTCTCTTTGCCTTTGAGAGGGTGAACGAGTGTCTGAGCAGAGACTGGCACCTGCTTCCTCTTCCCTTCCACCAGATAATCAGTACTGTGGCAGCTGATCTGTTCACTGTTGCCTTCACAATGCTAGAGAAATGAATATGTACATACAGCTGCAAGATGGAAATGTGTTGTGACTCCCGCTTCCCTTGTAGTAGTGCTTTTGTGCACACCCATTTCATGAGATCAGGACGAACAGGTTTATGATTAAGATGAAAGGTTATGACCCTTCACAGTTGTTTATTAAATCAAAAGGACTTGCGCACTCCTAACTGCATATTGCATTGTTTCCCAAATTGCTATTTCAAGCATTTAAGAAATGCAGGGAGGCCCTTTCAGGTCTTGGGTATGCGCCCTGCATTTTCCATCCTTTTGGCCTCAATGGAAAATGCAAGGAATTGCAAGCCATGCCAGGCCATACAGTTTGCAGGCTGTACAGCGCCATGCACTTTGTAGGATGGGAATGGGGAGAAAAACCAATGTTAATGCAGAAATCTCCATACAACAGGGGACCTTGTATGCTTCCAAATGAGTCATGAAAGAGTCCCTGGGAGTTTAAAAAAAAAAAAAACCCTTTCTTACAAAGATATGCAATTACACATCAGAGAAGATAATTGAGTCTAAGAATCAACCGTCATAGCTGTGCTGTGTTTTAAACTTCAAACAACATGCCTGTTAAATGAGTAGGAGAGCCTCATTATGTGTGAATAACGTTGATGACAGTAGTTGCATTTTCACAGAAATGTGGTCAAAGCAAACTGAAATTGCGACAAAATGTCCACGACCTACTGGTGGATCATCACAGTGGATACAATATAAAGATCATTGCTATGCATTTGATATGGAATTTTACAATTTCTCAGCATATACTGCGGATGCTGCTAAAGACATCTGCAAGAAGCTTGGTATGTCCAAATTATGTATCGTCTCATTGTTTAGAAAGAGACCATAATATCCCTTGAAATGTTTTCAATGAGGAGTTATGTTTTCAGTATTATTGTGTTCTAAATATATTTTTATTAAATTTTATTCAAGAAAAGCATAATACATAATTAAGAGTAAAAACGATTTTCCAGTTTTATTTTAAATGCTGTCTTTTAACTATTACCATAAATATTTTAGGAAGTTTGAATAAATGAGTACCTCAAGATGTTTTTTCTCTTTTGACCACTAACATTTTCCCATTAGACCCTTCTGCAACACTTTTGACTATTAAGGATGCAGAGGAAAACATGTTTGTGAGTACGCACTTAAGAGAACATTATTTCATCACTGGAAGAGTATGGCTTGGAATGCAGCTTAAGGGTAAGGAGTGAGTAACTAAGAAATATATGTAACATATAACAACAAAAACTGTACAAAGCGTGATAAGCAGACTCTAGGTGAACATATTTGAGTCCACTGAAATCAAGGAGACTTACGGCGCAATCCAGTGGGAATAGGCAGCAGCCTCCGAACTCAGAGGTGACCGCCTATCCAATACAGGGCAGGACAAGCACGGAGGGCATTATCCCCTCCGTGCTTCAGCCGCCCTGCATTTGTGGCTAGACAGCCGATTTCAGCTGTCTAGCCACAGGAAGACGGAGCGGGGGAAGTGGCTGCCGGACAACACATAGGATGTGTCGTACTGGCATTTCTGCCTTCCCCGCCCCAGAACGCCCCCGTTTTTGCCGCTCTGCGCTCCTCTTCTGAACGCAGGGCCGTTCTGAGCTGCCTGTGAGGCAGCGCAGCAGGGGGGAAGGTCGGTTCTCCGGGAACTGACCTCAGAGCATGGGCTCTGAGGTCGGTTCTCGGGAACCAACGTATCCTATGGCTGTCTAGCCGCTGACTAGTGGCCGTAGGATTGCTCCCATAAGGATGTTATAATGGTGTTAGTAGTGAAAAGAGATATTTTGCTATAACAGCTGAAGTCCAAAATGCTGGAAGAATATTGAACTATTTACATAGAATACTTTCTTGATCTTAGATGGAAGCCTGCTCTTAACCTGTTAAAAACTGAGTGTCATTTACAACGAATGTGATTGAACTGAACACAAACAGTTTTAGTTAGACTGAAAATTGTCTGGCTTTGCTGCGTGGATGCATTTGTTCATCCCCTAGAAAACAAGCAGGAAAAAAATCCAACAATACAAAGAAACTAGATTGTAATACACCTTTTCAAGGGTACCACTTAGGTAACCAACCCCTTCCAAGGCTGTCACTGACTAGCGGCCATAGGATTGCTCCCTTAACTGCATTAATTAGTTCCATTGATTTCAATGAGACTGAGCTTTTGTTTGGATTACGTTCATGGAATTACCTGCATTACAACTGCTCAATAAAATGTTCAGTAATAGAATACAAATACATAATGCGTATTGTAACTTAGTACATTTTCAGTGATCTCAATTTAAGTAAAGAGAAGAGAAATTTGAGTCAAAACTAGAGGCCAGGGGCCATTATTTCAAACCAATATTTTAATTTCATCCTTATCAGCTCTGCATCTGCTTACCATATGCAGGTCTAGAGAGACTATCCTTTCTCCCACTTTTTCTCCTCCTCTCACCTGTTTCTCTACCCTCATGCCCCTGCACCAGTTTCAGACCTTCCTTCCTTCCTTCCTAGGGTTCCCTGTTCTCTGCGTTCACAGCACGTGCACACACACACACACACACACACACACACACAACCCTGCCAGCACTGCAGCCTTTTAGGTCTTGAACTGTCCAGCCTGTTGCAGCTGGAACCCTGTAGGATCAGCGCAGCTCAGCCAGTGGCCTCCAGAAGGTCTCTCCTGCCTGCCATCCCTCTCTGATCCTAGAGCAGCTCAGGCAAATCCCTGTAAGAGTTTTCAGCACCACAATATCCTTTTGTACATTACAATATAGATAACGAGAGAATACGCATAACAGAACTATTATGAAGTCCTGTAGAGTATAAATATTCAGAGCAAAAACATATATCAAATAGCAGTTAGAACCAGGAAAGCAGAGTAGTCTTGTGTAGCTGCACAGCTGTGTAGCTAATAGTAGCAAAGATATAAACCCATCGTTTTCTTTGGTATACCTAAAGTGACTTCCTGTGCTGGCAAGCTGGGCAGCCAGCTGTGCCCTGTGGCAATGCACCACCAAACAAGTCTATAAAACTCAGGTGTACAGTTGAAACTATATAGAAACTACAGCTGTCAACCCCGTCTTACCACAGTTGTCCTCGCATTGCCCATCCGTGAATCATGGCATGTGCCAGCATCAGAGTCCTTGGCTGGCTGTGGCAGGTCTCCAGGAGAGCTTTCCTCCTGCTGCATTCCTCCTGTTATTCATCATTGGCTACTAGTCATGGACCCTTTTCCTCTAAACTTTGGTGCCAGTAGGAGTACAATAAGTTGTGATTTCCTCTCTGCAAACATTCAGTTGGGTCAGGCATAGGCTGATGTTTTGATACGTTCTGAAATAATCCGAGTATCAGTGAGTGTCTTTGTGTTTTCACAGGTATGGTTCCTTCCTGCCTGCTTGACCTCATGTTGACCTTTGTCACTCTGACCTGGTTCACTCAACCGTGGGTTGTTTGGGAGAGTTCAAGAGTGAGTGAGTGTGCAAGCTCCCCACCACTCGACCACTTCCACTGTGTTAAACATCCTAGGGACACCCTGGGTTGTCTTTGGGTTAAAACCCATGATTTGTTATTTCTCCCCCAACAATCCAGAGTTGTAGGTTCAAACATCACAGAGAACAACCTAGGCATTTGCTCCTGTGTGCTTCCAAACAACCCATAGTTTGTTAACCTTGGGTTGTTTGTTGTGTGCAAACCAGGTCACAGTGTCAATTAAAGTTCTGTAGTTATACACAAGCAACTCAAATATTTTTTTACCTGCCCTTGTTCTCTGAATATGGCACACAGATAGTAAACTTAGGGCGCAATCCTATTCATGTTTAGACAGAGGAAAGGCCTGCAACTCCCAGCATTCCCCAGCCAGCCATCCTGGGGAATGCTGGGAGTTGTAGGCCTTTTCTCTGTCTAAACATGCATAGGATTGTGCCCTTAAGAAGCTGTATTAAGACAGTCTTCAAAATATCAGAATACACTCTCTGACTATTAGGCAGACATCAAGATCCTGAGTTGACTTTTCAGGATGTGAATAAATAATAAATTGCTGTTTATATAACCTGTAATAATTATAACACTTTTTTTTTTTGCTGAGAAACTAAGGAAGAAATTCTTGTGGCTTTTATTTATAGCTCAATCCTTGAACTGGCTTGATGGCTCAGAGGTTAAATACACTAACTGGGCAAAGGGAAATGAAAATGCCAATGGTGAATGTAGTGTTATCTTTACAACAAATGGAACCTGGTCCAAGATGGACTGCAAGAATGGCCAAAGCAGAGTTGTGTGCAAAGCTCCTCAAGGTGTGTAGGGTTTGGTTTTAATGGACTATACTTTTTTAAAGAATATACTGGTACATGATGGTGTTAGTAGCATGGTCCATCTCTCTCCAGGAGCAGCTGCATACCTGGAAAAGAGTCACCATAGAATTTAATAGCACCTTCTTCCTTGTCTTTCTTCTTTCCTGTGCATGCCCAGCTGTGCATTGCATGTAACACACTAGCTGTTATGGGTGGTTCCAGACAAGGCTTTTGTCATGCAATTGCCCTGGCTCATTCATGGAATTTTATGGGAGGTCCAGACCACTACATCTTCAGTTTGTAACCTTCCTGTGTTTTTCCACCACGTCTTCCATCTTTTTTCTTTACATAAAAAAATCTGTCAAGGAGGGAAAGGTGCAATGTTTTATTTATTTAGGGCATTTTTACCCCCATTCCTCAGCCTAAAAAGGCTCCCCGAGTGGCTTACAAAGGCTAATATTAAGACAGTCCCTGCTCTCAGGCTTACAATCTAAAAGACATCACACAAAAGGAAAAGGGATTGGGAGGGAGGAGAGGAGAGGAGAGGAAGGAAAGCAAAAACATCGCTGACCAATATATTGGGCTAGGTTGGTCTCACCCCTGTGATGATGTTCTTGGGAGGCCGGAGGTGCAGCCTCCCAGCAGCCCTAGATGAGGCCAGAGTGTGCAGGCCCAGGAAACTGTCAGTTGGAGCTGCGTGTTCTTTCTAGCAGGGACGGGTGGAGCAACCTCTCTGCAGCTCCTCCCCCTCTGGACGATGTATAGGACCAGGCTGGTCTCCCCACTGTGATGATGTTCTTCCTAGGAGGCAGGAGATGCAGCACCCCAGTGGCCCTCAGTTCTCCAGCTGATGGATGAGGCCAGAGCTATATAAAGTTCTTTGATTCTTAGCGCTAGGAGCCCTCCTTCGGGAAGCACCACCTATGCAACAGGGTGAGGCTCTGGGGAGAAGAGAGATGGCTGGATGCCCATAAGTAAGACATGCATAGGCCTCACCCTATGATCAGCGCACATGCAGCTAAGAGCCAGCTGCAAGGGAGAAGGACAGGAGGGGTTCCATTGGGTTATATGCCAGTTCTCTACTCCATGTGCAGCTACACCTGTGCGGAAGACCGGTCACCCTTTTAGCTCTTTATGTAATGGTTTCACACACTGATCTGGTTCACATGTCACCAACAAGCCACAGTTAACAAACTGAGAGTTGTTGGAAATGCAGTAGGAGTGAGCAGTTCTGAGTTCAAACTCCAGGTTTTTCATCCCTCAACCCAGAATTCCAGGTTCTGACGTCATGTAAATAACCCAGAGACAGGGCATCCCTGGGTTGTTTATCGTAGTGGAAGTGGGTGCAACTGGGAACCAGTATGCACACTAGCTCCCACTGCATTTCCCACAAACCGTGATTTGTTAACCATGTGTTGTTGGCGTCATGAGAACCAGGTAATTGACCGTAATAGTTGAGGTATTTACAAATGAATGAATTCTAATAAAGTGATTAAAATATTAGCTGCTAGCAATTTGACGCTTTGATGGTGCTAGTCAATGGACAGTATGATGAAGTTTAGACTGGTTCTTCAGTTGACTGCCATAACTTCCATTAAATGGCCTCTTACAAAAAATATTTTATAAATCTGTTGACCACTTCCCACATTACAATTTAGGTCTGATTTAAAAGTGATTCTGGGCATGTAAAAGACAGCTATCCATGAGGGGTTTAAATGCCTCTGGGATCTCTTTCATCTGCAGCATTAGTACACTAGCAAAGCACGCACCCAGCCTGTGGATATCTAATATGCTGGTTTTACACGTAATGGGACTCAGAACTCTATTTAAATGTGATGCTGGCCACATGCAACCCACCCAGGTAGGTTTGTTTGTTTTTACATGCCCAGGGATCACTTTTAAATCTGGTCTTATGAATACATTTCTGTCAGGCATTCAGTCCTGAAAGTGGGCATGTAAGAGGGAGCGTAGCTCAGCAGTAGAATACCTGTTCTGCATGGGGAAGGTCCCAGGTTCAACTCCAGCATCAGGGGAAAGACCTCTGCCTGAGACCTGGAGAGCTGCTGTTGTCAATCAGAGTAGACAGTACTGAGCTAGATAGACAAATAGTCTGACCTGGTGGAAAGCAGCTTCCTGTGTTCCTTTCTTGGGTGACAGGCATAGCAAAGGCAGCCTAATCGCCTAGTCATAGAAAGTGAGCTGTGGTTAGCACAGTCTTCCTCAACCAGGTGCCCTCCAGATAGGTTGAACTACAGCTTCCATCATCCTATAAGCCAGGGATGTTGGGAGTTGTAGTCCAACACATCTAGGGAACATCAGGTTGGGGAAGGCTACATTAGCAGATGCAGGAGTCTGTTTACCACTCAGCGGCACCAGATTAGCCTTCTAAAATCAGGAGGATTATGTCCTGTTGTGTGAATCTCTAGCTGAAATTGCCAGCAATCCCTTCCTCTGACCAGCAATTCCAGTGATGCCGTGAGCCAGCATCTGATCTGCGGGGCAGCTGGCTTGAGCCCCACAACACCTTACAATTTCAGAGTGCAATTGCATGCAGAGTATAATGTCAGAGACCCTTTCCAGCACGTTAAGGGCCATGTACATAAAATTGTTCCCATAAATGAGAACAGTGTGTCATCCACATAGTTATTGGGAACAATGTGTCATCCGCATATCTCCATGCATGCATGAAAACCCTGAAGTGGATGACCTGATGCAAGGTGCCCTTACCACTTAGGATAGAGAGTAGAGGTTTAAGCACAGGTTCAGCCAAAACCGGGCTTGCTCATGCACATCCCTGCCTTCTACAGAGCTTTTGGCTTGCAAGCTGGGCAGAGACCTGGTTCTTTTACTCTGTAAATCTCCATGCACATTGATAGAGCTATTTTAATAACAATAATACAGAAGTCGGACAAAAGGAGGAGCCCATCTACTGACAGAGCCCATCCCCCCCCCCCAATGAGTAGGGGCTCCCTGTGCTTCTTGACAGGTGAAAAAGAAGAAACACCTTTCCTAGATGCAAAGAATACTTCACGTTCACAAAGAGCTTTTCCTGTTGAAACTAGGAGGAGGTGATCAGGGAACTAACACTTCATGTGGCAATTAGTATGAAATAGACTCGTGTAACTCCTCTCGAAGTAATATATGATTTTCAGTTAAGTTGCTCTGGAACAATAGTTACCCGTGTTTGTTGTTCTTTTTCTTACAGTCACTAATCAAATGGGAGGCGCAATAGCTGTTGCTGTTTTAATTATTGTGGTCCTCCTTGCCGGATTGATGTGGTTCCTGTATAAAAAGAAACGACTGCAGTGGGGTGGATTCTCTTCAGTACGCTATGAACGGGGGATGTATGAAGACGAAACTGATACCATGTTTACTAGAGATGGTGACTGAAGAACAATTCCTGCTGGTTTTATTTAAACTTTTTCTGGAATGGGCTATTTTGGGATCTTTTTATAGGTTTCGCTGTGGCAAACTTATACCAAGCGTCTTAAGTAGCAGGGACATTCTGACCTGGGTACTGTATTTTTGTTCACTGTTCAAGGTTTCTCAACAGCAAAACCTTTCCCCAAATTTAGGAGAAAAATGTGCTAATCTGTGTCCTCAGTTATTTAAACTCCAGTCAAATATTGCACTTTTCTTGGTCTTTGCACTTGCATTTGCAAGTATGGTGCATGGTATGATCCTGATGTTGAGATTGGGACATGTTCCATCTACCCATATGAAGTGCAATAGTAGATGCCCAGAGAATTGTTTTAAATGTAACTTACTGAACACAAAATATATAATGTGACAGCTTGTAATATAAAACACTCTCCATTTTACTTAACTTCTATTGGGTACAGAGTTGTTGTTTTTTAGAGCCTTCGGTTGAAATTATGGCCTTTTTCAATTAAAACTCCAAAGATTCCTTCCGTCTTGGTCAAAGACAGAATTTTCACTTTGATTCAGATTCTTTAATTATCCGTAAAGCATGACTCCTCATTTTTAGTTATTTTTAATTATATCAACACAAGTATAACAATTTATTTAACAGGCTGCATTCTTCACAGGTTTTTAACCTGAATAAGCCATATACACTAGATATAAAAGGAACAAGAAAAATTGAAATCAAGAGCTAACTGAAAGGTTCAAACCCCTAGTGTAAATAGTTCTATTCACTCTCCCTGGTTTAGTGAGTGGAAGCTAGATAAACATAAATTGTGCTGCATGTTGAGAATGTTTGACATTTGTGCTTATTTTTATTACTTTTGCCATACTTGGATATTCCAAAAAAGGTACTAGCCTTTTCTTTATTAATACATTAAATACATTGACTGGAAACTAAATAGGCACAAGTCAAAACATTTCTATTATGCTCATACTAGGGTTAACATATTTTGTCCTTCTGATTATACCTCCTTGCGCTGCATTGGATTAAGTGATTTCCCTTCCTCTCCATGCTGTCACAGATCCTTTGTATTGATTCTTTGCTACCTATGAAGGAAATCACCTGATTTCATGTGGCGAGGCTATGCACACTAACCATTCCACATGTGGTGACATGGAGCAGTTTAAACCAGCCTCCACATTGTGGCGATTACATGATGTCTCTCAGCCCTTAGTGAGCTTTAGAGCAAGAGTAATTATATGATACTTACAACTTGAAATGTAGCACTACGATATGTCTGTCATTTTAAGTCAACATAAAGGACAGCATTTATTCTTATTGTAATTCCATTCATCTAACAAAAATACACCAAGGAAATACTTAATTGTTTTGATAATACTACTGATTTTTTTTTAAAGGAATGCCGTCAAAGATAATAGTTTAAAAAATTATTGGTTTACTGCTAAGTTAGCTCTTTTAAAAGGTGGTTGGATGCACATATTTTGAACTGTCGTGATACGCAGGCTGTTAAAATATGTTTTTTAAATGCTGTGTCCATGATCCAGAGTCCCACATGGCAGGAGTTTCCCATTTCATATATGAGGGGAAATATGCTTCACATGCAATTAGAAAAGAAATGCAGTCTGTGTGCATATCAAATTTCTTCTCCTATATAAGAACAGGAAACCCTTGTATGCATGACATTCTGTATTACAGATCATGGTCCAGTAATGTGCATACTATGCATAGAGATGAGAGCATGAAATTACACAACCTTGCCCTAACTAGCAAAAAAAAAATCTGTTTAGCAATGCAGCCTTCTCTGCGGAAATGTTTCTGAGAGTTCCTTTTTAAAGACTAGAACATTTTACATGATAATGTATACATAAGTAGGCCTTTGTGTGTACTGCAGTTCTTCTGGACTGGCATCAATCTCTCTGCTTTTAATCTCTCTTCTTTTCTTGGGGTCTTTCTGCATAATCATTTAAAATATGCCACATTTGCATTTTAGCCATTGAGGGATATTTCCACAAGTAACTTTTCAGTGACAATAGTACAACAACAATCTGTTTGTACATAATACGGGAACACAGCTTGCTGTGAGAGGAGCCATAGTTGTGCGACTCTTTGCATCTTTTTAGAAAAGGGAATATATGAATACATATGTGTGCTGGGTCAGAAATCATAAGAGACTAGTAAAAATCCCAAACTAAAATGGAAGCTTCACAAAATGGAAGAGGTATGGAGAGGGGAGGTTGCTCTTCCTGCTTTTCCTCTCTTTTCTATTCTTGGGGTCTTTCTGCATGAGAGATGTACCTGAACTCTGCCTATGTCAAAAGCAGAATCCAATAGGTGCCCCCGTGATACTTGCGCAACAGCATTTCATGTAGCAGTCACAATGAGTTGTATCCAATGCTAGTCTTAAGTCTCATTCATTTCAGTGGGTCCTCTAAGTAGGACTAACATTAGATATAACCCAATAACTCCGTGCTAGCTGGGGAGAGCCCTGCAGTTTCCAAGGTACTAAATATTGTTCTTTGAGTACTTGGAAATTATGATAACCTTGCAACAAAAGTGCTACTCGAAGGGACTATGTGCAAGAAATGGGCAAAAAAAAGATGTGTATTATGCAAAACCTGATTGTGCAGAAAGGCCTGTAATATAGTGCCTATATAAATAGTCCAGGTGAGACTGCTGAATAAAAGTGATGCACATGTATATATCCACAGTCAAAGAAAAAATGCACTTTGCCTTTGTTGAAAGCATGATTTAGATAAATTGCCATTAGCCTGCAGGAGGATGTAGGGTTTTGCCCCATGCACTGTTCTTTTGTGGGTGCAGTAGTAACCAATGTTTGGGGTAATTTTCAATTCTCTAAGTAAGTGTGCTCAACATTGCTGAATTTATGACTATTTGCACTCATGGGCTTCTTTTGATGTGAATCTACAGAGTTTATTTTAAATATATTATCAGGGTTGTTTTATTATGCAAGGTATAGATAAATATGAACAAAAAAATCCAGTGTTTCTATAAAATGTTTATTTGTATAATATTCTGAAAGATATAAATTTTGTAAGTTATGTTTTTAATTGTGTGGGGTTTGTGTGGGTCTGTCCCTCCCCCAAGTTCTTGGACATGTTGTGAAATGTCATGTGAATTAATACAAATGCCTTACTCTATCTAATTATCCTTACCATTGAGAGTTCACAACGAAACCTACCTGTGGTCTTAGAAATAGCAATAGATCTATAGAAAGCTACAAGGGTTGCTAAGTTAGATTTGTACTTGAAAGAAAATTATGTTGACTTGATTCTTTTCATCTTATTAAAATGTTTTTGTACTCTTCAGTATTTAAAGAAATAAAAAAATGTCAATGTTAAGAAAGCTAAAAAAAAAGAGTCTTATATTATTCTTATGGGTTCCTTTTAGAGGGGAAGAAAAACATGAAGTCGGTCATAAGGGGAGCATAAAATCAAAACAAAGACTTGAATAACAAGGCAGGAGAGAGTCTGTGCCTGCTCCAAGTGGCATACTGTTCCCTATGCTTGATAGATGATCAGCACTATTACCCTGAGATCACTGATCATCCATCAGGTGGGAAGGAGCCCAGCACATGCTCCGCTTCCCCTATTTAAGAAGTAACTGATGCAGTCAGAACTGACAGTGCTATGGGAAATGCTGTAGCTCAGTGGTAAAATGCCTGCTTTGCATGATGAAAGCCCCAGGTTCAATGCCAGGTATTTCCTGGAAGGGCTGGGAAAGACTTGTCTGAAAATCTGGAGAGCCACTGGCAGTCGTCATAAACAGTGCTGAGCTAGATGGACCAATGGTTTGACTTGATATAAGGCAGGTCCCTGTGTTCATCTGGAGCTTTATCCAGTTCTATCCCTCCACTCAAAGAAAGCTATTTTCTCCAGTGGAGGCTTTTTGTAAACCGAAGGGCAGGGGGGAAGCGATTTTTGCAAAAATTCACCCTTTCTCCTGCAGCCCCCTAATGTTATATCCCATGCTGTTTCATCCCTCAAGCCTCTGGAGCAGATTTGCGGGGTGGGGGGACGAATGTAGGGGGTTGCAGAGGAAAGGGGGAATGAGCAAAAATCACCTGGATTGAAGAGTAATTAAAATGTATTGTAGCCCACTGCATTTTGGAGCAGTAGCTCCTTCAAGGCCAGTCCTATGCATCCAGATTCTGAAAACAGACTTAAACAGCTAACATAAATAGCGAGTGCCTTTCTTGCAGTATGCAGCTGCTGTGAAAAAGGCAAATACCATGTTAGTCATAATTACGAAAGGAATTGAAAATAAGCGGCGGTATCTAACAGTTGTCATCCCATTAGTGCAAATGACGTTGAGCTAGTGGAAACTAGGTTCTAAACTATGCGCAAGAGAAGAATCCAACTGAAGTTGCATGTGCACAAGCAGTTTTGCATAACTTGTGTAATGCATTGTACAATGCCTTGTGCAACCGGGTTGCACAACTGCTTTGCACCCATTGTGAAACTGGTTGCGCATTCCACTTGTGTAACTGGTTACGCAACTTCTTTGCATGCGTTGTGCGACCAGTTGCACAAGCATAATGGGCAACTGCTTGTGCAATGGAAAGATTTAGCTAAGCTTTAGGTTTGCGGAATGTCACTGTTACTGCCCCAAACTGCCAAGATCATACTCCCCTTACAAAAATCTATGGTGTGACCACATTTAGAATACTGTGTACAGTTCTGGTCACCGCACCTCAAGAAAGATATTGTAGATCTGGAAAAAGTGCAGAAAGGGGCAACTGAAATGATCAAGGGGCTGGAGCATCCCCCCTATGAGAGAAGGTTGCAACAGATGGGATTGTTTAGTTGGGAAAAAGCCAAGTAAGGGGAGACATGATAGAAGTGTACAAAATTATGCCTGGTGTGGAGAATGTGGATAGGAGACATTTTTTCCCTCTCTCATAATACTAGAACCTGGGCTCATCCCATGCAGCTGATTGCTGGGAGATTCCGGACAGATAAAAGGAAGGGCTTCTTCACACAGCGCATAGTCAAACTACGGAATTCGGGACCACAAGAGGTAGCGATGGCCACCAGTTGGGGTGGCTTTAAAGGGGGTTGGGCAATTCCTGGAGGAGGCTATCAGTGGCTCCCAACCCTGATGCTTCTCTGCTACCTCCAGCAGTCAGAGGCAGCACAGTTACGTGCACTAGTCGCTGGGGAACATGGGCGGAGGGGTGCTGTTGCACTCATGTCCTGCTTGTGGGTTTCCCGTCAGCTGGTCTGCCACTTGTGAACAGAATGCTGGACTTGATGCACCTTTGGTCTGATCCAGCGGGGCTCTTCTTATGTTGCACCATTAGGGAATTTTTAACAGAATTTAGACAAATAAGGTTGCCCCTGAGGGAGCATGCTGTTCCGAAGTGCTTTGGGCTGCAATAAATTTTAATTGTTGGCACTTCTGAGAAGTAGTTTGTCTTTTTGCATTCTTTCTGTTTTTGGTGCCTCCTTTTTGTTTTTTGAAAGCATGGAATTTCTTTAAGACGAAAGGTGCTTTCAGAAAGTCAATTAGTGCTACCAGTCAAAAGTTGTTGTGCAGCTTTTCTATAACCTGGTGCTTTCCAGACATTTCAACACCCATAGCATGGTCAATGGTCAGGCTTACTGGGAGTTAAAGTCCAAAACATCTAGAGGGCACCAGGTTGGGGAAGGCTGAGCTCTATTCCATCTTTCCCTTCTTAACAGATTGTTTCTGGCAAGAAAAAAGATGGAAGTGGTGGGAAAACACGGGTTGCAAATAGATGATGCCATCTGGAGCCATTGTAAAATTCCATGTTTGAGGCAGGGTGATTGCTCAATAAAAGCCCCATCTGGAAGCACCCTTAGAATACAGCAGCCAGAGGATATCTGTCTGTGAATGGATGTAAATTAGAAGTGTATCTGTGTTTTTAAAATAAATGTTATTTTAATTTGACAAACCTGTGCAAAATATTTTTACTAAAAAAACTTGTTCAGTTGTTTTGTATTTTAAGAACAGTTTATGTGGGGGGGGGGGATGTTCAGATTAGTGTGTTATTTCTTCAGGGCCCAGATTGGTCCTGCACTCCCTCCCTTTCCTTTCCGAATCAGCAGGCCAGCTCTGTAAACTGAAAGGTTTAGAAACCTCATTCTCTTCCTTGGAATAATAAAAAGGAGAATGGTTTTTAATGGTGGTTGGGACCTCATTGCAGATAAGAATACAGACGTTCGTAAAAGCAACCTGCATCTTGGGTGCTTTTATCATGCAGGAGTTGCCTAATACTTATAGTGAAGTAATCAAATGCAAGTCTCTTTCTTTAGCATCAGACTCCAAGAAATGGAACCTACAGCATGACCATGATAATGAAGGAGTGAGACTATGCAGATAATTGCTTTGTTCTCTTCACGCGCGCACACACATACACACACACCCCTGCATGGAATTCTGTGGGATAAAATGAATTGGCTGCAATTTAACTGGGCACAGCTGAGTGGTGGCTCACACTGGCATCATTTCATTCCCATCCCAGTGTTGTCACTCAGTGTAGCCCATTGCTTACTTCCATGCATTGCAACTCAAAAAGCACTGGAAGACATTATCCGGTGTTCATACATTGTTTAACCCACCATGAGCTGTGGGGTGCAACCCCCCAATTGGGGGTTGCCATGTCATAAGAAGCCTGCCACCATGGGTTATTTGAGGGTTAAACAACGCTTGCATAACCCTACAAACCAAGGGTTATGCAATGGTTGTTTAATCCTCAAATAACCCACCATGGCCAGGTTTGCACAACACAGCAACCCCCCCAATCAGGGGTTGCATATTCAAAATGTCACCCAGCACACAACGTAGCTCGGTGTGGGTTAAACAACCCCCAAGAAGCCCACCATGCCATGCAAACTGGGTCACATGCAGTAAAACATGCCCCACTTAAGCTAGGTCATTCACTCTCTTATCAACAGGGACCACATGAGTATACAGTCACACTGGTTCCTGCCCCCTGCAATCTACAGGTTCTTTGTCCACACATAGGAAGGTTTTCATTGCATGGTTAATGTCAAACACAAAAATATGTGCCATGTCTTTTTGCATGTACATTATTTCCTCTTCTGGACGACAATTAATGTACATACCTTCATTAACTCCTATTGTTTGAGTTTTCCCACAAACCCTTATCACTGGACACTCAGTATAACAGGAGTAAACCTGACTGATTTCCTTTGAGCATTTTCATATTTGAAGCAGATATTATAAACATGTTATTTTAAACATTCTAGGTATGAGTTATTGCTTCTTGCAAAATAGACACAATTTAATTCAAAATTTAATGCACTTGTTAAGTCCATCTGGTGGGATACAGATTGAGGTGCATGCAACTAGAATGCTGGAAGCCTAACTTCCTGCACCCTCCTCCCCATCCATCTAAAAATACAACACAGGGTTGTGGGACATGGCTGCATGGAGTAGAGGAAAGGCGGGGGGATCACCCAACTTTGGTATGAACAAGTATTTCCTTTTCTCTGTCCTGAACCTACCACTATCCAGCTTCTTTGGTTAACCGTTCTAGTAGGGGGGGGGGGTGTCTTTTTCTCTATGCTATCCTGTTAAATCATAGTTTTCTTAAGGCTGCAGTTGTCAACACACTAGGGGCTAAGTGAACACAATAGGATTTATTTCCAAATCTTCCCCAAATTTAAATCCATTAAGGATGACAGATGCTGACAAGATGGCTGAATAATAGGCTGCCTTTGAATGATCTATAACATCATCAGATCAAGAAACACCCAGTCATTTCAGAAATAAAACTCATTTAAATTGTTTTACAACTGGTTGCTTTATTTAACTAGAAATGGAAGCTTCTAAAATTTAATTCATTTTGAGCAAATTTTATAATTATTCATTATACTTCCTATAGTTGACAGTGTAAGCTGTCTTTTTCAATCCAATTGTACAAACAACATCTCCATGATAGCAGCTGGAAGGAACAGCTTCATACTTTTTGTCTTAAACAAAAGGCTCTCCATTTAACACATTAAGCATTCATTAGAAAAACCATTAAATTCTTAAAATACAGGCAGATAACAAAGCTGGAATTTCTAAGGCTGAAAGGGCAACATGACAATGCACAGTAGCAATTGATTAAATTGTTCAGTTCCATAAAAAAAGATATCCATAACCTCTTCATTCTTTTCTTACAAAGAACATTCAGGGTAAATTCATATAACCAACAGGCATGTAGTGATCATTGGAATGCAGGTGTAAAATCATTGAGCTATTTGGCTGTGATAAGACAGTCTGCTATCAACTTAACCACGCATGGGATTGTGGGTTTGAACACCACTACAGGCCAAACTAAGACTTCAATCCTGTGAACATCTGGTGGAAGTAAGTCCAGGTAAGGATCCACAGCAAGACTTCTAAGCAATCGTGCATCGGCTCAGGCTGTAGCAGCAATGGGTAAATGATGGTATTTAAAAAGTCTGATCCTGTTCATGCAACATAACCACAGCTCATCACTGGATGCAACACTTTCTATTACTATGTACACACTGGGCATGTGAAACCAGCTATTAAGAACCTGAGCTAGTATGTCTGTGTTTTACTATCCTAAGAAAAACAACTTCGACGTAATTTAAGACAAAACATTTCATATTTTTAAACCACCTGACCAATAAATTATTATTGTTAATATTAATATTTATATCCTGCCTTTCTGCTATCATAAAACTAGGCACCGGCCAGATCCAGCCCTAAAAGATTGCTGCCTAGTGTCCTCCAGATGTTTTGGACCACAACTCCCATAAGCCCCAGCCAATACAGTTCGGATGATGGGAGTTGTAGTTCAAAACATCTGAAAGGCACGAGGTTGCCTACCAATATGTGCAGTGCATCACAGTTAGCTCAATTTTAGTTGCATATTCAAAATGTAATTGCATAACAAAGCAGACCAAACATGTTTCCTATCTTATGCAGGGTTAGGCAGTAATCATATGGACACTTAAGAGCTAGTGAAAACACTGAGACAACCAAATACAAATGGTTAGGAGCAGGCTGTAGAATTGATTACTTCAAACAGAAATACAATCCAGCCAAAATTAGGCACTGTGCAGCCTAATCTTCCTATTCATGTTCATTGTAAATAAGCTCCAGTGTTCACTGATGCCTACTCCAAAGCAAGGGTGGAACAACACAACAGTTGCAGAGTCTATGTCTTCAAACAAAACTTGCCACCAAACACCTGGATACATCTGGGAGCGGATGTGGCAATTTCAAGTGGGAAATCAGTGGGCAAGTGGGGGGTGCTAAACTATTTCTCTCATCACCACTCTTCCTTGTGCTTCCCTTTTTGGTGATTTTTCACCCAGCTGACCTTATTTCTTATCAGACATCAGCTGGGAGAAAAGTGGCTGGGGGAGAGAGAAGCAGGGAATGGATGAAGGATTCAGTATTCCACACGCACCACTTTTTCCACTTGAAATCACCCTCTAGCCTCTTACTTTATAGGGGGTTGACAGGAACCCATGTTTGAAGCATGGGCCTTCCGCCATCTTGCACAGTTCTGTTCTAGGATGTATAGGGTTGCAGCTTCTAAAGTGCCATTGTCATATCAACAGGAGGTGATGGTGAGGTCTTTGCAGCTTTACAAATCTTGCTATACTCAAAGCGAAATTAGACGTAGTTCATAATTATTTTAAAATATGGGTTAGATGCAGAACTGGTTAAGAGAAAGATTTTGTTGTTATGTAATCAGAACTGGATCAGGGCCAATAGGAAGTAATCCTGCCCAAAATAAACACTTTCAATCTCCATTGATTTAAATGGGACAATTCCTACTACTGAAATGAATAGTAATAAAACGTTAATTTTGGTTGGATTGTACACATTGTTATAGAAAATGGATCCCGTCCATATATCGCTGGTGCATTAATGAAACAACACTGATACCCTCTTCTGGTCAATGTGTGCATAACTGTTAACTAAAGGAGCAGCATTTTGTAGGTATCACTTTAAAGACTGGTATATTCCTCCAAAAATGTACTTGCCTATCAGAGGAAAACACTTCCAGGTAAAAGGGATACTTAATAATGAGCACATTAGCCCCTGACTTGCATATGTCTTGGACGGAGGAGTAAAGGGACACTGCCCAAAGTTTGATCCTTCCCACCAATGTCACAATAACTGTGTTATAATTATACTGTAATGCTTTGTAGTTGTTATGTTTTGTATCAGTATACTAAATTTACTGGATTTATTGGACCACTGGCCAATTTCTAGTGAACCAACAAGTAACTGCTAATTGCTGAGATTCTTTGCAAAGAACTTTGATCCAGCATAATGCTTTTGATATTTTACGTTCATGAGTGTGTACTCAGGATCTCTTACCACAGTTTTGTGCCTTAACTGTTAAGCAATTTTGAGTATGCACTAAGAACATAAGAGCCATGCTGGATCAGACCAAGGGTCCAGCTAGTCCAGCATTCTGTTCACACAGTGGCCAACCAGCTGCCCATGAGAAACTTACAAACAGGACTTGAGTGCAACAGCACCCTTCTGTCCGTGTTCCCCCGCAAGTGGTGTACATAGGCATACTGCCTCTGATACTGGAGGTAGCATA
Source organism: Heloderma suspectum (assembly GCF_057233095.1). Taxonomy (NCBI): domain Eukaryota; kingdom Metazoa; phylum Chordata; class Lepidosauria; order Squamata; family Helodermatidae; genus Heloderma; species Heloderma suspectum. Next base: position 179,022,620 of record NC_139458.1, on the reverse strand, counting down.
TAGCCATCAGGAATAGTAGCCATTGACAGCCCTACAACTGTTTAAAATACTTCAGTGGAGCACAGAGATTCTAAGTAGAAAAAGGAGACCACATCAAAAGTGAAGTTGGCCCAGCCCTGGAATATGAAATGTTGAATGTATTTTATTTATTTATTTATTTATTTATTTATTAAATTTATTAATCACCCATCTGGCTGGTCACCCAGCCACTCTGGGCGATGTACAGGGCATATAATAAAACAGTTTAAAACAATAAAATTCTACAATAAAAACATTTTCTAAAATACCCTAATTTGTTCTGATCCTCTAATTTGTGTGATTCATGAGCATCCAGATGATTAATTTACTTCAGGGTTGAGAAATAAGTGGCCCTCTAGATGTTGTTGGACTGCAACTCCCATCATCCCTCACCATTGGCTATGCTGGCTAGGGCTGATGGGAGTTGCAGTTCAACAACCATCCCCAACCTGGATTTAGTTAGACGCACATCTTGCAATTAACGTACTACTATTCCCACAGTGGACTGGAAATAGAAATGTTAAGACAGGCCAGCTAATTATGCTCAATTGCTCAAGGCCCAGTTTTGCAATAATGAAAAAAAAATATTTAAAAGGCCTATATGAGAGTTATATCTAATAACTAATACAACGTACATCACATAGGCTTCTTCAGCCCATTCATATTACTGATTTTTGCAGTAGAATAGTAAACTATCCTGCATTTTAAACAATCAGGGCTTGGATTCAGGATCACATGACTACTTCATTATGCATCCAAGTTCATTATCCATTAATTCAATTAATCTAATTGTACTGGCTTATAGCACAGTTGCAGCCAGGACCAGGCTCAAGATATACTTTTGGAATGTATTAAATCACTCAAAAATCTCTATTTGTGGTAGCACCCCCGAAGACTGACGGCAGTGCCTGGCAGTGACTGCCATGGGATACAAGCCAACAGGGGCAGCCTTTTTATAAAGCTCATTGAGTGACTTTGGGGCAGTCATCGACTCTCAGCCTAACCTACCTCACAGGGTTGTTGTGAGGATAAAATGGAGAGGAAAAGGATAATGTATGCTGCCTTGGGTTCCATGCAAGAGGAAAAAAGGTGGGATATAAATGTAATAGTGATAACTTTAAACATCCTCCCAGCACCCATGGCAGGTGGTTACACTGAAATACCACCCAGGAGGACGCACGTTTCTGATGGAGAAGCATCACAGTTAAAGGAGTCCTTGAGTGAATGAGTGAGGAACAGCTGAATAATCCCCCTGAAAAGTACTTAACTGTTGTCATTATCGGCTGTTTCAACTCTAAACAGGAGAACCAAGCAGGGAATTCCAGCATCTTCTAGCAAAGCGCTGTGTGCCTTCAAACAGCTGTCGCAGGCAGAAACTGAGAGAGGGCCAAAACGGACATAACATTAAATCTGTGTCTAGCAGCCAAGTTTTTTTCCCCTTCAGTTTTATTCCAGAGTATGCGCTGGGTCCAATCCGGATCTTAAAACACACGCACACGCCCCTACCCCCGCCGCACGCTAGGATCCGGATCCAAATCGGCGCCCCTGCACCTACTCTAAAGTAAAAAAGGAAGACGTCGCTGCTAGACGCACCGCTTCGGCCGTGTATGTTCTGGCCCAGAGCAGAGCCCCGGCACCGAGGCGTGTGCTGGGCCCGGCGCTCTTCCCCTTCCCTTCCGCGCCAGCCGGAGCAATGGCCGGGGCTCGCCCACCAGGCAGCGGGTGACGCCTGCTCAGCCTCGGGCGACGCGAACCGGGCCGGCCGGAGCTCGCTGGTGGGGCCATGGGCGCCCCCTCGCCGTCGGCCCGCGCCTGCCTGCTGAGCGGCCTTCTCCTGCTCGCCGCGTCGCCCTGCCGAGGCGCGGACGGTAAGGCAGCGGCTCCTCCCTCGCGCCCGCCCGCCGGCCGCGTCTCTCGGGAAGCAAAGGCGCCGCGCCCGGAAAGGAGGTGGCGGTGGCCGGGGAAGGGGGCGCGCGGGGCCCTCTGGCCTGGCCCCGCGTGCCCCTTCGCGCGGGCGGGAAGCGCGACCCCGCCCGCGCGCAGCGGAGAGGCGCCCCCTCTTCGAGCCGTGCGGGGCCTGCGCGCACAGGGCTGACAGTGCGGTCTCCCGCGGGAAGCGTGGTGGGGCGAGCAGCGCGGTGGCTCGAGCTTGGGAGGCCTGGGGTCGGAGTCTGCGCCCAGCCCTCTCCTTCAGCCTAACCTGCCTCACAGGGTTGCCGTGAAGGTAACGTGGGGTCTGGGTGCTGCCCTGGCCTCCTCGCGGAAAGGGGGGGATAAAAATAATCTCCTTAATCTCGAAATAAATAAATGCCTAGTCCCGAGTAAGCATGCTAACTAATTGCAACAAGGCCTACTCCAAAGTCAGCATGAATAGGATTGTTGTCTTAATCTGAGCCAGAGCTCTGCCCCAGGGTCTGTTACAAGCCAAGTTTGTAGTGCAAGACTATTCATGTCTACTCAGAAGTACGTCCCATTGACTTTAGTGGTTCTTACTCGCAGGTAGTTGCGTAGAGGATTACAGGCTTCCAGTGTAAACCGATGTGTCTGCACAGAAGTAAGTGCCATTGTTTTCAAAGATTGCAGCCTTAGAATCTCAGTTGGACTTCCACATTTTTTTCTGGCAGAACTCCTGTGTCTCTTAGCTGTTCCCATCTCCGCTGGAGGGGAGCTTTGCTTGTATATTGAATTCCTGATTCTCCTGCAGCTGTGAAAGGCACAGTTGCCCTGCTAGGAAAGGTAGCAAGCAGGGAAAGGGAGGGAATGATAAGTGAGTGCCTTTCAGAATATACAGAGTGTTTTATTTTCAGCAATAACAACCACGACTTCTATTTCATTTAGGAGTAAGGGCGTTCCCAACAGAGGACCATAACTTTCATGCAGGATTGAGTGCTGATATCTTTCTCATTAAAAAAGAATAAAGTAAAGCATATAAAATATTAGTTGTAAAGCAAGAGATAGTGGTAGGATCAAAGTCTAAAAAAGAAAGAAAGAAAAAGTCAAATCTCTGTCCTTAGTTTGTTTTCTCCTACCAAGTTTTGGCAGTGGGATTTCCACTAGCATGAGCTAGTGGTTTCAGCCTTTGTGGGATAAGGGCCACTATAAAAGGAGGGGAAGGATGTGTGTTCAATCATCAGATAAATTAAAATATATTTGTAAAATTGCCTATTCATAAGCCTTGCTTTAAATTTTGTAATAGAGCATAAACTGGGAAACCTGTAATTTGAAAGATTATCTTTTATTTTACAAACATGTTCCTAAGCCTTTTAGAAACCTATTTAGGACAGATTCCCATTAACTCCATTATTGACTCTTGGGCAGGATGGAGAGTGGGGGCAGAAATGTATCTGGTTCATCTGTCCAGAGCAGAACGAAGCCAGGAGTTTTGCAAAGATGAGCTAATATAGCACACGGCCACATGTTTTTTGGGTTTCATCATCACAGGAATCAAAGCAAATAAGATAATGGGCAAATTAATTTCCTGTTTTCTCTGTAGGAAGATGAGAAAGTTGCATTATGCTGGGAAGTTGTTTTGTTTGAACTCCATTTGGATGGTTTGCAGCTGTTGAGACATAGGTTGCAAAGCAAACACAGCCTCCAGACACAGGGCCTGAAAAGAAACCCTTCATTGAGTTGAGATCTATTTTTGTAAAACTTGTTCACATTAATTCCTGAATCTGGCACTAAATTAGGAGCATGTATAAGAAGCACTATGTGTGTCGTCCTATTTACATGGTGGGAACATCTATATGCGGTAGCTATAATGTGCCTGTTTTCAGGATCAGGGCGTAATTGTGAAATGGTTAGTAACAATGCAGAATTTAATTAGGGCGGGGGCGGGGGTGGGCAGAAGGTAGATTATTTGATTTGCAGTAGATGTGCAAGGGTTTCTGACTGCCAGTCATTTTCAGAAGTAAGCTGTTAGAATCCCTGAGGTAGGATCCAGATTTAGGCATGTGCAATTGAGCTGGTGGAGGCAGAATTCCCTGCATCCTCCTTTCCAGCCCCCTAAAAATGCTACACCAGGGATGGGTGACCACTTTCAGCTGGAGAGCCAAATTAAATTTCAGAGAAGCTCTTGGGGGCCACATTCCAGTGGTGGGAGGGGCTAAAGGCAAAAGGGGTAAGGTCAATATCCCAGCATGTTCTAGCTTGAAGCCTTTACTGCTGGTAACTAATATTTAGGAGGGGCATCTCAGCCTTATAGAATGGGGAAAAAACTGCACAAAGGCTGGGAAGCCACCAAATGATTGGTGATTGGGGGGAAAGGGGGCATGCCTATCGGGGGCTTAGGACCCCGGGAAGGCCAGATTTGGTCCCCAGACCTGAGGTTCTCCACCCTTGTACTTCAGATGGTATGGGGACCCTGCTGAATGGGGTCAGCTGTGGTGTGGGGAGAACAGGGGATCCCTGGAAACCAGGCAGAGGCAGCTTCCATGAAGGGAGCCCTTCTACCCACTGAAGGCAGATCCTAGATGCAACCTATGATCTGTAGTAACTAGGACAGTCATGTGTCCTACTTTAGAGAGGATGGTCCACTATTTGAAAGGCCGGATGTCCAGTCCAAGTCCACTTTAAAGATAAAGAACCATACATGGAGTGGGGACCTTGACATTTCCCATCCACAGGACCTGGACAGCAGACTGAGCAGGCACCTACCTGGTCACAGTCTTCCCTGCTATGGTGAGATGGATTTTATTCACATATACAAATTTTATGCAAATCTCTGTCCCCCTTTGTTGTTGATACATAAGTAGTTGTAGTAACTCAGCTGTAGATTTGTCATCACAGTCTGTGGCACCTAGAATGTGGTAGGAAATTGGCTTCACCCTCTGATACAACAGTTTGTACAAATTTCCCTTCCATTTACCTCTCAGCCTCTAAATTTATGCAAATTTAGAGGATGGGAAGTGAATGGGGGGAAATGTGTGCAAATTTAGAGGCTTGGAAGTAAATGGAGAGGAAAGTTCTGCAACAGCAGCTTTGAGAAAGAGCTGCAAAAACAGGGGCAGGGGGAGCCAATAACTCCTCTTTCTGGACTTGATGGAGACTCAGGAAAATGCTGAAAGGGAGGAGGATACTGACAAATGTCAGTCCAATAATCAGAGGATTTCATTACCAAGTAGGAGATAGTGTTCCCCCGCCCCCTTTGGTACACTTAATTCGCTTTTTTTCTTTTTCAGTGCTTCTGAACTGTGTAAATGGGTTCCTCCTCTGTCTTACTATTATTTTTTCCCCAGTCCTTTGCAACCATGTGCAAATTTGCCTATTTGCTTTAATTTCCTTTTATGTTACCTACTCCATTTCAGCACTCCCTTTGACAGCTGAAACATACAAGGAAATTGACAATGCAAGACTATACATATCAGACAGCTGAATCTGCTCTCTTGCACCCTTGCAAAAGACCAGGGGAAATTTAAAAGAAAAATATGACCCCAATTGTGCAAATTTGAAGATCCACCCAAAACAAAAAATCCAATTTGTGTAAATTGCTGTCATTAAAAACAGCAACAATGGAATCTGCATATTGGATTGACTTAGAATCATAGAATAGTAGGGATTGGAAGGGGCCTACAAGACCATTGAGTCCAACCCCCTGCTCAAGGCAGGAATCCAAGTCAGAGCATCCCTGACAGGTGGCTGTCCAGCTTCATCTTGAATGCTTCCAGTGTGGGAGAGCCCACTACCTCCCTACGTAATTGGTTCCATTGTCATATTGCTCTGACAGTCAGGAGGTTTTTCCTGTTGTTCAGCCAGAATCTGGCTTCCTGTAACTTGAGCCCGTTATTCCTTGTCCTGCACTGTGGGATGATCGAGAAGAGATCCTGGCCTTCCTCTCTGTGATAGCCTTTCAAGTACTTGAAGAGCGGCTCAGTCTTCTCTTCTCAAGGCTAAACATGCCCAGTTCTTTCAGTCTCTCTTCATAGGGCTTCGTTTCCAGTCCCCTGATCATCTTCGTTGTTCTCCTCTGAACCTTTTCCAGCTTGTCTGCATCCTTCTTAAAGTATAGCGCCCAGAACTGGACACTGTACCCAAGATGAGGCCTAACCAGTGCTGAGTAGAGGAGAACTAGTATTTCCCAGGATTTGGAAGCTATATTTTTGTTAATGCAGCCCAAAATAGCATTTGCCTTTTTTGCAGCCACATCACATTGTTGGCTCATATTCAGCTTGTGATCAACAACAGTTCCAAGATCCTTCTCGCTTGTAGCGTTGTTGAGCCAAGTATTCCCCAACTTGTAACTGTGCATTTGGTTTCTTTTTCCTAGGTGCAGAACTTGGCATCTATCCCTATTAAATTTCATTCTGTTTTCTGCCCAGCGCTCCAGTCTATCAAGAACACTTTGAATTTTGTTTCTGTCTTCCAAAGTATTCGCTATCCTGCCCAATTTTGTGTCATCTGCAAATTTGATCAGCATTCCCTGCACCTCCTCCTCCAAATCATTAATAAAAATGTTGAAGAGCATTGGGCCCAGGACAGAGCCCTGCGGTACCCCACTCGTTCCCTCTCCCCAGTTGGAGAAGATCCCATTGATGAGCACTCTTTGAGTCTGATTCTGTAGCCAACTGTGGATCCACCTGATCGTTGTTTAATCTAGCTCACTTTTAGCTAGTTTATTCATCAGGATATCTTTGTCAAAAGCTTTACTGAAGTTGAGGTATATGATGTCCACAGCACTCCCACAGTCCACAGGGGAGGTTACCTGATCAAAAAATGAGATCAGATTGGTCTGACAGGATTTGTTCTTGACAAATCCATGATGGCTTCGAGTAATCACGGCATTGTTTTCAAGGTGCTTCCAGATGGATTCCTTTATCATCTGCTCCAGAATTTTCCCAGGGATTGATGTCAGACTGACTGGTCTGTAGTTCCCAGGTTCCTCCTTTTTACCCTTTTTGAAGATTGGGACCACTCCAGTCATCTGGCACTTCCCCCATCCTCCATGATTTCTCAAAGAGAATAGACAGTGGTTCTGAGAGTTCTTCTGCCACTTCCTTTATTACTCTAGGATGCAGTTCATCTGGCCCTGGAGATTTGAACTCATTCAAAGTAATTAGGTGTTCCTTGACCATATGCCTATCGATCTCAAGCTGCAATCCTGCCCCTTCAGCCTGTACTTCGCCTTTGCCAAGGGGGTCATAGACCCCCTTTTGGGAGAAGACTGAGCCAAAGTAGGAATTGAGCACCTCTACCTTTTCTTTGTCATCTGTTATCATTTTACCATCCTCACTGAATAGTTGAACCACCATTTCTTTCCTCTGTCTTTTACTATGCACATATCTGAAGAAAGCCTTTTTGTTGCTTTTAGCATTACTAACCTCGGCTCGTTCTCAACTTTAGCCTTCCTGACACCATCCCTGCAATTCTGTGCTACCTGCCTGTACTCTTCCTTTGTTACTTGGCCTTCTTTCCACTTCCTATATGTGTGCTTTTTTGTTTTCAGGTCATCTCTAAGATTTTTGTGAAGCCACATTGGCTTCTACTGTTGCCTTGCACCTTTTTTTCTTGTTGGAATTGTTTGTAATTGTGCCTTTAGAATTTCCTTTTTTTTTAAACTCCCACCCATCTTGGACTCCTTTTCTCATTAGAGTCACTTGCCACAGGACCTTCCTTATCATTGTTCTGAGTTTATTCAGATGGGCTTTCCTAAAATCCAGGGTATGCATTTGGCTACCCTTGGCTTTTGCTTCCTTTAGAATCAAGAACTCAAGTATAACATAGTCACTTTCCCCCAGAGTTCCCATAACTGCTGCTTCATCTCTGTTGGTTAGGATCAAGTCAAGGTTAGCCGATCCTCTAGTTCCTTCCTCCACTTTCTGTAGGAGGAAGTTATCGACAGCACAAGTCAGGAATTTCTTGGAGGGGTCATGTTTTGCAGAATATGTCTCCCAACAAATATTGAGGAAATTGGAGTTCCCCATTACTACTACATCATGCTTCCTTGAAAGATTGGCAAATTGCTTTTCAAAAGTTTCATCCTTGTCTTCTCCTTGATTGGGTGGCTGGTAGTAGACTCCGACCACCATGTTCCTTTTATTCTTTGCTCCATTTATTTTAACCCAGATGCTCTTGATGAGGCTACCAAGCTCATCCTCCTGTATTTCTGTGCAGAGATATGTATTTTTAACATATGGTGCAACTCCACCTCCCTTTCTGTTCCTTCTGTTATTTTTGAACAAGTTATATCCTTCAGTTGCTTTATTCCAGTCATGGGAGTCGTCCCACCAAGTTTCAGTTACACCTATCAAGTCACAGTTTTCCTCCCATATTAAGAGTTCAAGTTTGTTCTGTTTGTTTCCCATATTCTGGGCATTAGTATATAGACATCGAAGACCATGTGCTTCATAGTCTGGCTTTCTTCCTACATGTTTTTGAAGACTATTATTGGGCGCTATTAGAGCTGTTCTCTCCATTGTGGTGCATGAGCCTTTGTCCATTGTTGCCCCCAGCTTTACATCTCCCTCCTCTGTAGGATCAGTTTAAAGCCCTCCAGATGAAGTTCTTTATGCTGTGGCCAAGCATATTCTTCCCAGCCCTTGTGAGGTGCAACCCGTCCCTTGCCAACAGTCCATCTTCCAGGAAGAATAGCCCGTGGTCCCAGAATCCAGATCTCTCGCATCAGCACCACCTTCGTAGCCAGTCATTCACCCAGAGTATTTTTCTTTCCCTTGCTATCCCTACTACTGGAAGGATGGATGAGAAAACTATCTGGGCTCCAAAGTTCTTGAGTTTCCTTCCCAAAGCTTCAAAGTCTGACGTGATGTCTTTGTAGTTCCACTTGGAGGTATCATTTGTTCCCACATGGATGAGAAGAAAGAGATACCTGTCAGTGGGCTTTATGAGTGTAGGCAACACTTCAGTCATGTCTCTAATCCGTCCTCCTGGGAGACAGCATACCTGGCGAGTCCATGGGTCTTCGCAACATACTTGGGTTTCAATCGCATGCAGCAAGAAGTCTCCCACAACTACTACTCTTCTCTTCTTGTTGTTGTAGGCCTTGGTTTCATTGGTTGGCCTTGGTTTGATTGCCTCTGCATGACTGACCTTCAGCCTCTTGCTCACTCCTATGCGGGGTCCCCTGTAATTCTTTCTCTGCAGGCTGTCCTCCAGTCTCATCCTCATGTACCTGGAAATGGTTCCATATCTCCTCTGCTTCCACTGGTGCAGAGTGGGTTCTAGTTCTTCTGCTCCTGTCACCCTTTTCCAAGGAGTATCATCTACTTGATTTTTCCTCGCCTCAGCATTTTCCTTTTCTGCTTAAGCTTGCTGTTGCTCTTCTAGCTTCTGTATTTCACTTTGCTGCTGCAGTTCCACCGTTCTGTCCAAGAGCTCTTCGTCTTCCCTTATTCCCTGGAGGATCAACACTCGCCGCTCCAGTCCTCTTACTTTTTCTTCCAGCAGCGTGATCAGCTTGCACTTGTTGCACATTAAGGCCATGTTGATCTCAGGCAAGAAACAAACACTGCATAGATCTTGCAGGTTACCACCACTGGAGAGTCTTTTCCTTCCATAGTGTCTATTCCCTTTATGTTTCTAGCTTTTTGATTGGACTGGGATAGCCCATGCTTTGTCCTCTGTTCACTGGAGGTTAACAACAGAGTCCCACCGATATGGAAGCATGTGTTCAAATATTTTTTGTTGTTGTTAGGGGCCTCCCTCTTGACCTCTCTTGGCAAACTCCCCTGTTTCACTCTGATCACTTGCTCTCTGGGAGCTTGCTTGCTTGTATAGCCCCTAGACCAGTTGGAGCAGCTTCCTCTGCTCTGCTCAGAGATAGGAAACAGACTGAAACTCCCCACCCATACAGCTGCTGGGAGTACTCAGGTCATGCCCCCTCAATTCCATTGGAGCTTTCAGGAGCACATGGTGAGCATACGGCGACTCAGAACGGAAAGTCTCCTGGGCTTACTCCAGCCCACTCACTGAACCAGAAAAATCCATTGAGTTTTCACCCCCTAAACAGAATTTTCATACATCCTTAATCTCTCCAAACTGGGAGAATGGCCATCAAGATGGCAAATGCAGTTCAATGTAAGCAAGTGTAAAGTGATGCACGTTGGGCAAAAAAAAATCCCAACTGCAAATATAAGCTGATGGGATCTGAGCTAGCGATGCCTGACCAAAAAGATCTTGAGGTTGTGTTGGACAGCTCAATGAAAATGTGAGCTGTGTGAAAACTGTGTGCCCAGTGTGAAAAGAGGAAATTTCATATTAGGCATAGTTAGGAAAGGAACTGAAAAGAAAACTGCCAAGGTCATACTCCCTTATACAAATCTATGGTGCAACAATATTTAGAATACTGTGTACAGTTCTGGTCACCACACTTAAGAAAAGACATTGTAGAGTTGGGAAAAGTGCAGAAAAGGGCAACCAAAATGATCAAGGGGCTGGAGGAACTTTCCTATGAGGAAAGGATACAACATCTGGGATCATTTAGCTTAGAAAAAAGGCAAGTAATGTAGGAGTATGACACTAGTTCATAGCCCCTGTAACTAGAGAGTCAAAAGTATGGCATCCTTTGGGCTTCTCTGCATGAAGCTAAAATCCCACAACTTTACCAGAGCTTCTACTTCTGGATTCTTTGCAGGATTGGCTCCTTTCCACATTTTTTCCCCTTTTTTTTCTTTCTGGACAATTGTTTCATTATAAAACCACTAGATGGTGCTGTGATATTGCTGCAGTGAAGCACCATGTCATCAGTACACCCTAGATTTACCATGGTTCATAGCAGGAGGAGGGAAAATGCTAGACTTTCATTATCATAAAAAAAAGCAATAAAGGTTGCAAAGAGTGGGATGTGCTCTAGAAGATGACAACATTGTGTATAGGACCTGCAAATTTCTGTGACTGACCAATTACAAGCACACTATAAAAGTCTTGTGTAGAAATGGCCTTTCTCAAAAGCAGAATTATGTACACAGCTTTAAGGTTGGAAAATGTTATTTTCAGCGCACTTTCATCCTGAACCAGAGATCTATGTGTGCGTCTGAGAGAACATAGATCCAGTAGTGTAGGTAGGTACTTAGTCTTATCGGGGGTGGGGGATGTTCTTTAAATGGTAATGTGTATTACTGGAAATGGTTTTATGGAGGCCCTCTCTTTAGATGGTAATGTGTATTCTTGTATTTCAAAATGTGGCAAGCTAGCCCTGCTACATTTGGGAATGTTCCTGCTCATTCTGCTGACTTTCCCAAAGTCCTTCCTAACAGCATCACTGCTTAAATCTTTTGCTTCTGCTGACTCCCTCATGTTTTGCAGAGGAACATGCAGATTCACATGTTCCATGCACACACTGGATTTTCTCTGAATTGGGGTGTGTATGTGTCAAGGATCCACTTATGACCTGGACTCCCTGAGCAATCCCTTAAGGATCTCTCGCCTCCTTAAGGGTGTAATCCTATGCATGTTTAGACAGAAGAAGATCCTACAGGTCCCATCTGCACCCATCTCAGCCTACAGGAACCACAGGATGTGCTGATCCAGCAACCTCTGCTTGTAGCCACGAAGTTGTGAAGGACTGTTGGCACACATGGAATTTACAATCTGGCAAGTCAGTAGTGACCCTTCTATATGAAGACTTGCAGTGGCAAGCCAAAGCTACATCTTACGAATCATAATCAAGGACTGATTTGTCTGGAGTTGGTATAGACTATGCCCCACTCCCAGGACTGCCAGTAGCTAAGATGATTGTTAGGAATTACCCTCAATAGGTGGTGTTGGGCCTGCCACATTCAGGCTCTATAAAACAGATGTGATTTGTCTGTTATGAGGCAAACAGTATAATTCGATGAAGTTGAATACTTTGACTTATCTGGCTTATCTGCACTATGGACAAGTAATTCAAATCGAGACTAATTGACACAGATGAGTGTCTTCCAGTGGTTCTTGTTTCCACCCACAAAACTCAGCTGAGGTTATTATTTCTGTACAATGTTCCTAAAACATATTATATTTGTCTTGGAGAAGAAAAACACAAACATTTTCAGCTTACCTCTCTTTACACAATTCATTGTGGCTTGGAAGAGGAACAAACAGTTCTCTTAAAGTGAGCTGAGATTGTCTTTAGAGTGTAAAACTGATGCTGGTTCTCCAAAGCACTGTTAGTTCCTATAAATAATATGGAATCAGGACTGTTTCATTCTGTTTCTAGCTTGCATGTCTGACTTCATACCAAGTGAGTAGTTCTAATAACAAGAGAGAATAGCAAAGAAGGAAGACCTAAGCTGGTAATTTGATATGAATCTTTTAAGGAAACTGTGTATATTGAGTCATTTAAACATTTTATTTTTAAAGGAATTGTAAGACATATGAGCTGCAGCTAAGATAAGAATTCTTGGCAAAGCTGGTAGGTATTAGGAAGCCGTGGACACAGAGCTTTACCCAGCATCCTTTCTGCTTGAAGGCTAGTCGCAGGTTGGCTGGTGTGCAGCATGATCCTGATTTGATTGGCACTATCACCAAATCCAAACATTAACATGCTGGAGGAGCTCAGGCTGAAGAGCTTATGAGTATAAAATGGGACCCTTGGCTAAAGTCCAGCAGAAACAGCCCAATATATTTTTATGCCTGAAGTAGAAAATCCAGGTGGAACCCCCTGTCCCGCCCTGTAGTAAAAACATAAATGAAATAATTGGACAATTGCTCCCCTCTAATGGTACGCCAAAAACTCTTGCCCAAGGCAGGATTCCTCACCCGGCCTAATGAGAAGGCTTTACTTTTGAGGAAGTGGAGAAAAAGACTTCGCCTCTAGCCATGTCTTTAACATGCAGTTTGATCCCTAGATATAAGAAGGAAGAGCTTAAAGTTGGCATGTAGCCAAGAAGAAGCCAATACAGAGATTTAGGGTGCAATCCTATCAGGATAAGCAGCCATCTCCAAACTCGGAGGCAGCCACCTATCCAATACAGGGCAGGAGATGTGCGGAGGGGATTGTCCCCTCCACACTTCAGCTGCCCTGCATTTGTGGCTAGACAGCCAATTTCAGCTGTCTAGCTGCGGGAAGGTGGAGTGGATGAAGCGGCTGCCAGACAACACATAGGATGTGTCATACCGCATTTCTGCTTTCCCCACCCCGGAATGCCCCCAGGAGCTTTTGCCACTCTGCACTCCTCTTCCGAGCACAGGGCTGTTCTGAGCTGCCTGCGAGGCAGTGCAGGAGGCAGGGAAGGTTGGTTCTCCAGGAACTAACCTCAGACAGCAGGTTCCAAGGTTGGTTCCCAGAAACCGACGTAACCTATGGCTTTGGTGGGGGGATGAGTTGTTTGTAGTATGTCCCCTAGAAAGCAAGCAGGAAAAAAAAATCCAGCAATACAAAGAAACTAGATAGTAATGCACCTTTTCAAGGGTACCGCTTAGGTAACCAACCCCTTGTAAGGCAGTCAGTGGATAATGCAAAACAGACTATTCCTTACATTAGCAGCACCGGTGGAAAGTCTGGGAAGCACTCAAGGTAAGGGAATCCATTTAGACCACATCTGTATCATTAAACCAGCCTTCCCCAACCTGAGTCCCTCCAGATGTTTTGAACTACAGCTCCCATCAGCAGCAGCCCAGTGGTCAAAGTTGATGGGAGTTATAGTCCAAAACATTTAGGAAGACCCAGGTTGGGGGAGGATGCATTAAACAATGAGTTAGCTAGCATTTGGACCCCTGTGGCTCCAATCCTACATATACTTATGAGAGAGGAAATCCCATTGGCACCCAGATAGAGGTGGGTGTGGGGAAGTAAAAATATATACTAGAGTATAATGTGAAGAGAAAACTCCCTGGAAAAGACCCTGATGCTGGGAAGGATTGAAGGCAAAAGGAGAAGGGGACGGCGGAGGATGAGATGGCTAGATAACATCACCGATGCAATGAATATGAACTTGAGCACACTCCGGGAGAGAGCGGAGGACAGGAAGGCCTGGTGTGCTGTGGTCCATGGGGTCATGAAGAGTCGGGCACGACTTAACGACTGAACAACGACGACAACTGCAGTGTTACACATTTCGGGCATAATCTAGAGCCCAACTTCGCTAAAGTGAAAAGCCTAATTAAATATGGCGATCTGTGATTAAATTGCTAATTTTAAGAAATAAAAGCTGCAGGAGAGCTAGTGTGGACTGTGTTGCGGGGGGAACTTAATCCTCTCCCCAATACCATTTTTTTTCCCATGAAGATGTCCCCCTGCCCCAGCTGCTATTTGCCACATTACAGAAGAAAGTGATTGAAGAGCTAGTTTGGCCCAGCTTAAACTTTAATCACTACTCCCGTTCATTTCAAATTGGATTTAGGCATGGCCAACTTTTCCTGGGTTATACACATTGAAAGCTCCTATTTTTAAATAAACATCTGGAGCGCTAATTGCATTTTGTTTTGTTTTACTTCGCAAAGCGCCTGGAACATCAGCATGTTGGGGCTGGCTGTATAAACAGTACTGTTAGTAGAAATGAGCATGGAAGTATAGTAGCAGTGATTGTGATTGTTCTCTTCCCCTTGTAGTATGTCCTTCTGCTTGGATTTCATTTGGAAGGAGCTGCTATGCTTTACTTCCAGGACCATTGGAGACCCACAGTATTGATGATGCCAGGGAGTACTGCAGAGGCAATGGTAATACAATTGATCTCTCTTTAGCCCCAACCCACTCCATTTTGATTGATTTATGATTAGAGGTGTAACATTTCTGGAAATTTTGAGGCCATGGAAAAAAATCAATTTTTTCTAGGTTTTTTTTTTCAGAAAAATTGAAAAATAAGCAATATTTGTTTTTAGTGCAAACCCGAAAGGACACTCAGCTGTGGATGTGTCTGGTGGTGAAAAGAAAATCCGATGCTGTAAAGAACAATATTGTTTAGGAACCTGGAATGTCAGATCAAAGGCAAAAGGAGAAGGGGATGGCAGAGGATGAGATGGCTAGATAGCATCACGGATGCAATGAATATGAACTTGAGCACGCTCCGGGAGAGAGCGCAGGACAGGAAGGCCTGGCGTGCTATGGTCCATGGGGTCACGAAGAGTCGGACACGACTGAACAACAACAGATCTAAAGTCACTTTGCTGCTTTAAGACATCCTTCCCCAGCCTGGTGCCCTCCAGATATTTTGGACTTCAGCTCCCAGCAGCCTCAGGCAGCATGGCCAATGGTCAAGAATGCTGGGCACTGTACTCCAAAACATCCGGAGGGCACCAGGATGGGGAGGGCTGCTTTAGGAACATAAAGCAGCCTTTCTGTTCCTAAAGGTGTTTTATGTATGACTTAGTTTGCTCATAAAATTATCATATTTTAATTCTTTAAAAAGAAAACTCAGCAAATTTGTAATTATTGTCTGAATAGATTAGAACTACATTAAATGACTGCTACAACATAAGAAACACAGGACTCGACAGAAGAAAACCCAAGCTGAAGAATGCACAATGGTGACTCTACTCACATGTTGAGAAACTGAGCATAAATGTCAGTAATATCAATAAAACATACTTTAGATCATTAATTTTAGTGAGGAATGAAAGAACCACAGAGGTTCTTACAGAAAGGATTAAAAAAATATTTTTCCCCATGGCTTCATGATTTCCGGACATTTTACATCTCTAGTCTTTCTATAAAAGTGTTCTTATTACATAGTTTTTAGAAATCATGGCTGGGTAATAGTATATAAATACTTTGTCTTAAATACTAAAAGAAAATAGTTCATAATCCAAAGCTGTTCAATTTTTCCAGTTTTTTTTTCTGGGCCTTCACATCAATACTTATGATACAGGTAGGCTGTGGCTACATGTGGAAGAGGCTACTGTCATTTTAACATCATAATTATTATATGTAATTCTGATAACTATGATAATACTAGGGGTATGCACCAGCCTCAAGATTTAGTTCAGACCCTGATTCAGAAAACAGCCCAATGACTACAACTTCTTTCTGTTTGGCAGAATGAGATGAGATTTGTAGGTGCAGTAGCTCCTTGTGAAAGGATGCCACATGCTACATTTCAGTCTAAGAGGTCCAGGTGTTTTTGTGCTAGTTTCCTTTAAAGTACAGGTCTTTAAAAATTGAATTGCAAAGAACTTCTTTAATTTCTTGGCAGAATTGGATGACGTTTGCAGCCATAGTTGCCTCTTCTGTGAGGATCAGGTCTTCCAGGTTTCAGATAAATAGGTGCAGGGGGTTGCTAAGAGCACCCGTTACTATTTTGGGGTTCCCCCAAAAAGATGAGCTTATTCCCTTAATTTTTGGTGGGCAATTGTTATGAAATTGACATATAGCATAAAGTTAAGAAACCTGATAGTTTCAGAAAAAGAGGTGTAGTGATCTTTGTGAAAAGGGTGGGGGGATCCTAAGATTTGGGGGGCGAGTTATCACTTCCCCTCCTGTTTTGTGTGTGTGTGTGTGTTCATTTTTTAATAATTTGTATGAAAATAGCATGCACCATAGAAGTACCTTAGGCAAAAAAATTTTCAGAAGGATAGTTGCAGGGGCTAGGGATTATGATGGCTGAACAACAGTGTAAGGGCTCAGTCCTATGCATATTTAGGCAGAAATAAGTCCTACAACTCCCAGCATTTCCCAGCCAGCCAGTGGGGCCATGGGATTTTTTTTCTCTCTACATATGCATAGGATTGTGCCCTAAAGCTTTTTTGTTTTCTGGTCAATTGGCACCAGAGTCACAGAACATGCAATAGGAGACGGGTGGGTGATGGATGAGGAGAGGCAGAAGGTCCTAAACATCCAGCATTTTCCAAGCAAGCACCCAATGCTACACCCTCCCAGGTCCCACAGAGTCCACCAAAACTCTTTTAATGTTCCTGCTCCTGGGAAAGAGAACTAGCAAAGAGATATATGACTTCAACATCCCTCCCCTAAAATACTGTGAGTGGAGAGCTCTGGTAGAACCAGTCATTATGATTAGAAGCTAGACCTGTCAGTTCCTACACCCCCTCTCCCTATCCAGGTGTTTTCTGTATATGAAGAGCTTGGAAATCTACTAATTTTTGCAGGCATGTTGTCTGTCCCAATGTCTTTCCAAATCACTGACAAATCTTCAGGAGAGTTCAGATTTGGCCTACATCAGGGGAACCCCGCTTCAATTTGAATATCTTCTGAATT
Source organism: Heloderma suspectum (assembly GCF_057233095.1). Taxonomy (NCBI): domain Eukaryota; kingdom Metazoa; phylum Chordata; class Lepidosauria; order Squamata; family Helodermatidae; genus Heloderma; species Heloderma suspectum. The sequence continues at coordinate 179,005,522 of NC_139458.1, read as the reverse complement.
TTTCCAAATCAGCCCAGATTGGTTCAGGATTTGTCACTGTCAGGTCTCCCTTTTGTCCTTGCTGAACTTCAGTAGCCAAATCAAAACACGGACAAGAGGTTTCTATCCATGACTCTTTAATCCCTTTACTTCAATGGGTCATACAGATGCTAATTGTCAGTAACTCACAGTCTACAAAGGAAAAGCCTTCAGGGAGTTCAAAGGGAAATGAGGAAGGTTGAAAGTTGCCTACTGTTTGAGAAAAGGCGAGCATGCTTTCCTAACTTAAGGGGTGGGGGGGATCTCCCTCTGTCTTGTGAGGTGTCTACACGTAGCTGTTCCCCCCTGGGCCAGTCGGGCAGATCGCCTAAGCTCTGCCCTTGCCATCTCTCTCTTGGCCCTGCGTCTGCGCCTGGCGTCGTCCAAGCCCCACCTCTCCCTGTTCACTATCTCTCATAGGGTGTGTGAAGAGGAGTCTGTCCCTCCCTGTCTGGAAGAGTCTGGGAAAGTTCCTCCCCCACGTTTTGCGGTTCCTCTTTGGAATCTGAGCTACTCTGCCACTGCCTATGCTCAGAGTCACCCCTGACAGTCTGAATCTGATGAAGACCTCTAGATAATAAGGGTAATTATAGATCCTAGAGCATGCTCCACCAACCTGGTGCTCTGCAGATGATTTGGATGACAACTTCCAGAATTCTATTGGCCATCCTGGCAGGGGCTAATGGGAATTAGTCCAAAACATCTGAAGGACACACAGTTGAGGAAGAATGTTACAGAGTACTATGTTGATCAACAGGGCTGGTCGAAGACATTTTCCTGCCTGAGGCGGACAAGATGGCGCCTTTCTCTGTCTCTCTCCCCCCCCCCCCCATTCCATTCCATGTACAAAAGCTGGTGAAACTTACTTCAACAATGGCTTCTGGGGACAGCAGGTTAGCTTAGTGGGTGTAGGGCAGGGCATGTGGCGCACACAGCTTTTTCTGCTCCCTGTACCTCAGCATTTGCTGCCTGAGGTGGCTGCCTCACTTTGCCTAATGGCAAGCCCACTCATCAGGAACCACTAAGAAGCTTGTAATGGTCCTTAAGATTCCCTGGAACATGGATTGAAAGCCATCTAGCCCCGTGGTTATCCAAACATTCTGTGACAATCTTTATTGCTCTTCTTCTGCTTCAATTGTTCAACTCTCAAAATCCCCCAAATATCTGCTGATTCCAGTGGAATACACTTCCAAGAAAATTAGTTAAGGATTAGGTGTAAAGAATGAGTGTCTTCACGCTTGAATTGTGCATGCAGCTCACAGGACAGAATGGTGCAAAACTGTCTGCCGTATTATGCTCTCATAAATGACAAATGTGCAACAAATATGCAGAAACAAAATTTCATGAGGCAGTAGTTAAACACATAGGTCAGTATCCAATGCTGTCCGTCTGCCAGGGCAACCTACCTCTAGCACAACGAGGAGCTAGTAGTTGTCAAAGCAACCCAAAATGAGCCAAAACACTTGTTTCTGGAACAGGACAGATCAGTGGAACTCATAGAAGGGAGTTCCACTGACCTGTTCCAATCCGGAAGTGAGCATTTCCACTTGTTTCCAGGGTTCCTTTACAAGCTGCTAACTCCCCATTGTGTGAGTGGTGGGTCCCACTGGCACAACATGATCAGCGGGATTGCGGTGGCCCCATTAGATACTGCTCATACTAAGTAAAGGGCATATTCAGAGTTCTGTTTGCATTAGGTCTGTTTTAAATTAAGATTTGACATTGTTTTTTGTTTCTGTTTTTCAAATGCAGCCTCTGGAGCGGATATTATTAGCATAAATAACAAAGAGGAGAATACCTTTATCCAAAACAGTTTCTGCTCTCTTTGGCATGGACCTGAATATATATCGTTGGGCATGTTTTTTGACACAGATGGTAAGTGACTCAAATCCTGATGGAGCTCTGGTCTGGCTTAGCCTTAATTTTTGTTGGGGAACGTATCTCCATTTAGGACCTCTCCAACTTCTTCACAGAAAAACGTCTCCAATCAAAAAAATTATTTTGAAGCTCCCCAAATGTAAGTAAAGACAAAAGCAAACTCTTTTTCTATAAGTGCTCGTTCTTGGCTTGGGAGCAGTTGCCCGTGTGGTCCACAAATAATTTTCGAGAAGCCTACCAAAAAATATTAGAGAGCTACACTAAGCGCACAAATGAAATACAAGGAGTGAGATACAGCCCCCATGTATTGTATTGACTCGGAGGGAAACTGAAGTGGGATGCCAGCTTGATGGCAGGGAGCATCTAGATCAAGGATAGGCAGTGTGGTGCCTGTGGGCAAGAATCTCCCCCCAGACGCCTTTCCTGGTGCCGCCAAGGTGTCCTATCCCTCCCACTTAAAAAAAAAAAAAAATTAACATATTTTCTTACTGGCAGCTGGGATTGCTGTGACATAGGTTTCTGATGGTGCTGAAAACTGCAGGTTCAAAGGAGTTGTTTAGTCTGTTGGAGATCAGACCCCACCTTGCTTTATGTTATTATTATTATTATTATTAAATTTATTAATCGCCCATCTGGCTGGTCACCCAGCCACTCTGGGCGATGTACAACATACAATAAAACAGTTTAAAACAATTCTACAATAAAAACATTTTCTAAAATACCCTAACCCACCCCAAATGCCTGCCTGAACAACCACGTTTTTAATGCACGACGGAAACTCATTAAAGAGGGGGCATGACGGAGTTCCCTAAGGAGGTAGTTCCACAGAGTGGGGGCCACCACAGAAAAGGCTCAGTCTTTGGGACACGTGACTTGTCCTTTTCTATGCTTCCCGTGGCAGCCATTTTGTGGTGGTGCCCAGGACAAATTGCCAGTTGTGCTCACAGTCCAATAAATTTGGCTACCCCTGATCAAGATCTTATGAACTATTGGCCAATGTGCAGATCAACCTCTGTGAAGTGTTATCCTCATTTGTAATCCGACTAATACTTTGTAATACTTTTGATGAAGTCTTGAGTCCACAAAAACATATGGCACAATAAATCCATTATAGTACAATCCTAAGTATGTTCACTCAGAAGTAAGCCCCACTGAGCTCAATGGGGCTTATTTTCTAGAACAAGGTTGGGCAACTGTGGGAGGTCTGCAGGATATTTCTACCACCACCACTACCCCCGAAAAGTTTTCAGAATCGATGAGAAATCACTCCATAATGTTACAAGGGTTAAATTTTGCTTGTTTGTAAACTAAATTTAACGCTTGCAGTGTTCCGTAGCTGATACGGAACACTAAAACAGCCAAATTTAGCTTGCAAACAAAGCTAAATTTGACCCTTCTAGCTCTCTGTAGCACTATGGATACCATTGTTTCCTTAAAAAAAAATTTCACTACTGCCGGGGCAGTGGGGGCCGCATGTGGACTATGCAATGACTATCGCCCACCCCTGGACTAGGATTGAACTATTTCTCTTTAAGGTGCCAAAAGACTCTTGGTGATTGAAGGGGGTGGGGGGGAGGTTGTGTGGAAGTTGTCACTATCAATATTATGGCATCTAAAGTGGTTTGTTATATTGGCCTGTCTTTTTGAACAACAAAAACCTCTATAGTTTTTCCATTTTATTTTATTGCAGATGATGATTTCCAATGGTATGATAAATCGAAAGTTAATTTTACAAACTGGATAGAGGAGGAAAGTAACAAAGAGCTCCTAGACACCTGTGCTACTATGCATACTACCTCAGGTGGATGGAAAAAAACAGGCTGTGAGCAACTCCCACTGACTGAGATTCTGTGTGAAGCTCCCAGTAAGATCCATATTAAGACTTCGCCATTATTGATATACTGTAAAATGTTTCTACTTGGTGCTAGAAATGGCTAGATTTCCTAGAGAGTTTAAAGGTTTGCAGGTAGATGTCCTGGAAGGAATTAGTACTACAGTAGATACAATGGGTTGGATCCAGCAAAAACGTCCACGAACAAAAAGGCTCCTTCAGTCAGTGGAAGGCTTTTGATCCAGTGGAGTTTTTCCACTGGCTGAACAGGGGAGGAGCACCAATTCCCCTCCTCCTGCAGTCTTCTGAAAATCTGCTCTGGTGGGTTTGGGGACCCTTCAGAAAAGTGGGGAAGGTGGTGCTGGGATCTGCAAGTGGAGTGGGGATCACCACAGACTGCCTCCCCCCCCCCCTTCCTGCCAGCAGGAGTATCCTGAGAACTTCACTTGGGGACACCCCCACTGGCAGAGTGAAAACTCTGGATCCAACCCAAATTCTAAGCACATAGGAGGCACATATTTCCTAATTTTTATTTATTTAGAGAGCAGTCCTGTTGCCCCTGGAAGAGTATCCCAGGGACCATAGGATTTTCTGGATTCCCCCTCCTGAGGCCATAGACCCTCCTATGACTTCTGGAGGGGGATTCCGAGTCCTGTTCCCTCCCTTGCCTTCTCACAGCCGCCATGGAAAGAACTGTGGTGGCTGCTTCCTGAGGTTACTTCAGGGAGGCAAAAAAGGGGAGTTCAAGTGAGGAAAGGCCAGGATCTACAGTATCCTGTGTCCTCTTCAACCCTGGTGCTGCCCCCAGCAGCACGACTTCCCTAGACAAGCTCAGATGCCCATCTAGATGAAATAACAAGGACAGAGAGGCAAAAATTGCCTCTATCACTCCTTCTGCTGGGCTGCCAGCAGAGCATTGGGTGCACTCTGACACTGGAGCGTTCCTTCAAAGGGCATTAAGGTTCTGCCCTTATTTAACAAAGTTAATTAGAAAGAGATAAATAATGACAGACATTCAAGGGAAATATAGAACAGTTGTTTGCCCAGTAATACTTCACATATAGTTAGGGAGGGGAAGTAGGCAGATCTGAGAAAAGTTAGCTATATATAGGTTGATTCTTTTCATGCCAAAGAGCATGAACACTAGTAGGATCAGGCAATTTACAAAAACATCTACATATTACAAGCTTTGGGGGAAATCTTAGAGAGCATGGCAATACTAGCACTGCTCACAAAAAAGATTATGAAATACTCTTTTGGAAAGGCGGTGGCTTTGGTATGTTTCCTGGCATAGAACCAAAGGATGATGTTTCATTTCTTAAGATCCCAAATGTTTTAATTGGGCCAATTACTACATAATAAAGGGTCCTGCTCACATTCTAACACTTCTGTATGAATGTAAGTTTGATTGGTTGTCAGACAGGGGCTCTAATATTTACACATATCACAAGGGTATAGTTCAATACAGAGGCAGTCCCATATGTTTATTTGTGTGTGTGTGTGTGTGTGTATTACAGCCTGAACTGAATGGGAGAGGTTTCTTGTTTGGGAGTTGTGTATTCTTCAGAGCCTGCAGAGAGCACTGTATTCAGGTTTAGGATCACTACCGTTTGGACTCCATCAGTTTAGAATTGGTATAATTGCTACTGTTTGGACTGTATTAATTTATAATCTTCTATATATATATAAGTCAAAAATTTGTGTGGGTTTGTGTGTTTGTGGCTGGCTGCAGGGCCGTCTGTAAGACAGGGAATAAGGGGGAGCTGCCCTGGGTGTAATCACACTGTAGGGGCCCACTGAGCCTGCCCTTTTGGCCCTAGAGTGGCTGCCCCTTTTACTTCACATTATCACTTGTCAGACTGTATGACAGGAGTCACTGGGTTACATTATTACTTTGTTTATACTTCCCCTTACTAACAAGTACACCCTCTCAATCATAGTACAGGCCAGGTTTCTGATTTCAGCTGTGAGTCATCCTATTGGCCATCTTTCATTCTATTGGTCTCTCCCCCATTCACTCTGACTTCCTTCACCTTGCATTGGCTGGCCGCCATTTGTTCCCTCCCCTTCACTCACCCTTTCTTTTCTGACTGTGCAGAGCATTTAGTTTCTCTCCCCTCTTCCTGCAATATCCAGCGAGCAAGCAAGTTAGTGTTAAATATCTTTACCCCTTTCAATGCCAGATGTATCTGTTAGTAGTGTGTGATTAACACTAATGTGAAATGTGGTGCGGTGTGTGCTCGCCTGTCTGAGGGGCTGGGATGACACAGTGGCATGGAGACTTAGGGCTTTATTCATAAAAGAGTGAACTGGGGGGAATTGAGAAGGCAATTGCAAAATGAAGGGCAAAATAGTGGCGTTTTACGTGTACTGAATTGAAGATTTTTGGGTTTGTGTGTTTGTGGCTGGCTGCAGGGCCATCTGTAAGACAGGGCATAAGGGGGAGCTGCCCTTGGCCTAATTGCACTGCAGGGGCCACTGAGCCTGCCATTTTGGCCCTAGAGTGGCTGCCCCTTTTAGTTCACATTCTCACTTGCCAGAGTGTATGACAGGAGTCACTGGATTACATTATTACTTTGTTTATACTTTCCCTTACTAACAAGTACACCCTCTCAATCATGGTACAGGCCAGGTTTCTGATTGCAGCTATTAGTCATCCTATTGGCCATCTTTCATTCTATTGGTCTCTCCCCCATTCACTCTGACTTCCTTCACCTTGCTGCCGTTTGTTCCCTCCCCTTTAGTTATGGTTTCTTTTCTGACTGTGGAGAGAGTTTAGTTTCTCTCCCCTGTTCCTGCAATATCCAGCAAGGAAGCCTCTGCTGAACATTTTAATAGTGGTATGAGATTCAGTGTGGATTATATTGTAGTAGTGCTTACAGATTCAGTCTCTTGCATTTTTAGTTGTATTTTTTATTCAATCTGCTCATTATAATTGTTGTGCTTTTTTAATCAAGTCTGGTGGATTCAACTTTTCACCTTTCTTATGGGGCCTTTCCGAGAAGCGTAAACCTACCTTAATGTGTTTCTAACAAATAGTGCCTATGACAAAATTACATCCCGGGCAACGCCGCGTATATCAGCTAGTAAATTTATAAAAGCTCATATGGTGTATATCTGTATCTATAGAAACTAATCAGAAAATCAAATTATAGTTTAATTCATTGTCAGTTCATAAACATGCTCAACTCAGTCCAAATTGCATGTTATAATGGGTAACTATTTGTACTAGAATGTGAATAAAAGCCTGAATCAAGGTCCATGTTCAGCTAAAACAATGTACTATTTCTTTTAAAATAAGTACACATCAGTGCCTTTTTATTTTCTTTTGCTTGTAGGTCTTTATGAAAAGAAGTATTTACTGGGTGAGTAACCTGTTTTCTTCATGTTCACAAGTAGTCAAGCTCGGATCAGAGGGTACTTTCTTCTCATTGAGAACTTCTGTTCTAACTGTATAGGAAAACTGAAGTATTCACTTACAATGGGTTGGATCTAGATGCAGTCAGATCTAGATGCAGTCATATCTAGAGTAGACTCACTGAAATCAAGAGGACTTAAGTTAGTCAGGACTAATTCAGACACCATTGATTTCAGTGAGTCTACTCTAGGTTTGACTAAATATGGCTTCAACCCCATGTGTTCTGTTTAGATATGCAAGTGGTATAGTTAACAGTCTCCATTCATTGTTATTTATGTGTACCACAGATTTTCTGCTTTCAGATTCAATTAATGTTCTTACAAGCTAGTAGTAAATCACACCCAGCATTTTGTATTGTCAGCCTTTTTGCTGACCTGAGTATCACCCTGATTTGGTGCCAGGTAAGTTGTTTACACAGGAATAAACAGCAAGAGTAGTTAAAAAGGAAATCCTGTATAAATATACTGGTCCTCAGTGGATGCTGCTTTATAGAAAACCAGCACCTTTGGCTAGGATGCACAAGACAAGGTAATGTGGAAGCCAAAAGGTGATGAAATAGAAGTATCGTGTTTGTCTCATGAACATGGCATAACATTTGTAGACCTTAATGTTTACCATCCCTCACAACTTCCCACATTGTAGGGGATTGGTTAAAAGTTAAGAACCTTCAGCTGTTTAGGAACATTGTCTACTGTACTGTACCTTGCTCTCCTGTAGTAGGTTGTAGAATTGAAAGACTATGTAGAAGTCATAAAGTAAGTTAACCTAAGGAAAGATCCAGTAACTGCTATTAGGAGTTCTAAACTAGTCTGACAGCTGATAAACATCTACAACTGTACTGTTGCTGCAGTATACATAATTTGACTATGCATCTCTGATGGAATCACTGTATTTTTACAGGTGAAACAGCTTGGCCAACTACCTTAGTTATAACTTCAACAGTTATTGTGGCAGTGTCTGCAGCAATTCTCTGGTTCCTTTACCAAAGAAGAGTTTATTCTGGAGCAAGGTATACCATACACAATTCCACCACTCAAATTCCATATAGTGACGAAGCTGTGCTTATAGATGAGGAAAATGAATATACTACCTAAATTGCTTTTATGCATGAATACATAATTACAGAAAGGAGCAACAACATAACTTGAGAGCAATCATGAACTAAACCTTGACGCTGCTATTCCATGTGAAGATCTTAATTTGAAAGCTTCAGTTGTTAATGAAATTGCTCTTAATCATATGAAGTAATTTTCTGTCTCTGCAACTATTGTACTTTTTCACAAATTGCACTTCTATAATGTTTTTGACTATGCAAAGGTTCTCACATACTTTTTGGAGTTTCTTTAAAGTCTGACTGCAAGATGAAAAATTAGCGGGCTTCAGCCAAAATTAAGCACTTTAAAGAAATGTTGGGACTTTAAGGTACTTCAGTTCAGATAGATCAAGCCCATTGTTTACAAATCACCCAAATCCAGAGGGCAACTGTGTACGGAAACCCTTTGGGATCTGCCCAGGGAGGAGACAGTCTTCCGCATCTAAAAGCCACTGCGCTAAGCCTATTTTGAAGAGTCAGTCAATACATCACCTAAAACAGGCTCAGAGTTTGATGCTCAAACCTGCAGCTACTACTAAAGCCAACAAGCCATGGTTATACAATACCGAGTTGTTTCTGAACTTTAAGAACTCCAGCTATAGGCTGAAACCATCTGCAAGAACCTTTGCCTTTCCCATAAGTTCCATCACAATCCTGTTAAGTTCAAGGCCTGCTCACCAAAGTGGTATTTGGACAAAGAAGCCACAAGTGCTTCTAGGAGCATGTAGCAACTCACTCCAGATCATGAATGGTGGGGACAATGCAAAACAGTAAAACCTGTGGATTATACCTTCATATTCTCCATAACTGAAGGTCAACTAGGTCTGTATACAGAGAAATGGAAAAAAGCCATGAACATATACACTACAGTTGCAATCTGTATATTTTCATAAGTGTTTAGTATTCTGGTATTGTTAAAGTCTACTATATAAGCATTGGTTCTTTTGAGAACAGATAGAAAGCAGAGCATGATGTTTTGTAAGATAAAACAGGAAAGAGGCCTTCCTAGAATTGTGTACATAAAGCAATCCAATGTTTACAATAAAATACTGTAGCAAAGTGTTCAGAGGTATGTGTTTGTTTTATCTCTCAAGGGTAATTCCTAAAATGGCTGAGCAAATCAAGGAATCACTCAAGGGACAATACTGGGCAGTTTACCATATGTTAAATTGCAGCTAATTTAACTGAACTAGTGGTTGCAGGCCTGACACAAGCTCTTGCCACCTGAAGCAGAAATTGTGCTGCCACCCATCCTGCCATGATGGCATGCCTATCCCCGTCCCCCACTTCCCTTTCCTGCCATGTGGGGGCTCTTGCGAGAACTTGGCGGAGCCTTGTGTTGTGAGACCCAACCAAAGATCTCATGAGATCTTGATCTGGAGGCCTGCTGCAACAGAGGGCTAACAGCTGCTCCAGACTGGTCGTGCTCTCACTGTGGGAAATGTCATGGTGGGAAAGTGGCTGGCAGCACTCTCTAGAGCACCCGCTGGAGCTAGCAGTGGGCTCTCCCTGGCTGGGGAGTGGCGCAAGTCACACCTCATGCAGGCACCTCACCCTGCTTCATGAGTGGGCCAGCCCTGAGCAGTTGCTCAGAGTTGGGCAACAATCCTATGCAGACTTCCATGTAAATACACAGGATTGCACTTCAATAAGTTATCATTTGAATGCTTGAGAACGGATATCACATCCTCACTATGCTAGTTGAGCTAATGTTAGCAAGTAAGGAGTTCAAGTAATTACATGCCAGTCAATCACCACCAGGAAAAGGAATATAGCATTGGTTAAACTGGTCTTGTTCTTTCCCAAGATTCAATATTTCACATTGAGTTTAACTGTAAAGACTTCTTACATAGAAAAAGGAGCAGTTTTATACAGTCTAACCTGTTAGTATTAAGTCCTGTGGTAAGTTTTATCTTGGCCATTTGCATTTTTCAAATGGAGTTGCTTCTCTATACACAGCAGAGCTCTCCAGATTTTCCCCTGCTGCCTGCAGCTCTTTATGATACTACAGAGATTTGCCCCAGGCTCAGTAGATAGTTACTGAAAAGACAAACTCCGGGCTGCAATTTTTAGAACTCTAAGCAGCTTTCAATATATTATCCTTATGGAATACCTGCATAGACTGTGAACACTAGGTGTTGTTTGGCAGAGACTCCGTTCCTCCTCCTCCCCTGCAGAAAAGTTTTAAAAGGTGGTGCTAGGGGACAAATGCTGTTCCCCCATAGGAACTATGATACTGACTTCAATCCCATCTTTTATGCTTTCACATCTATATGAATGCACTAGGCAAAACTGCCTGACAATTTGGAGGATGGTCCTATCAGTATAACACCACGCTCTATTCTGCTTCCTTCTGTGAACAGCTACCTGAGACACAAAGGCAATGCTGCAGTGGGAACAAGGCAGCAGAATGGACTTCAGATGAGGGATTTCATAACTTGTTTGAGCTGGAGCAGAACACTGAGAGGCATGGGGAATTGTACTGCTGCTTTTTGGATCCCAAGCTTCTATGCACAGCAGTGTTTACATTCATTTTGAAGCATTCAGTCAAAAAACATTTTAATACAGCGTAGTTGTGCTTCATATGACTAAAGCTCACAAGACCATCTACCAAAGTTTGAAACAGAATGCCATTTTTAGAGTAAGAACACCATGTTCCTTTCATATAACCTGAAAGGTACGGTGCTGTCGGTAAGGAATGGTTTTCAAGGATTATATGTGCCTTAAGATTAGCATCAGCACAGGAAACACCACCCCATACTACTGCTCTACCCCAAGAGATTTTCCGATTAGCACTGACGTACTGAACTGAGAGAAACTCCCATAAAGACATGACCACCAAAGCGGAATTCTAAAAGCTTAAACATGCTGCATTCCACCATCACTTGAGTCTACTGTATTTTAAAGAGGCAGACAAATAGTACACATTGTAATTTTTATTTAACAAACAAGTGACAACACTAGAAAACACATTGATAACCAGTGCTTCAGCAGTGAATGTGGGTTCTAAAAAAGGTTCATTAAGATAAATAGCTTGGTTAAGATTCTAAACCGTAAGTTTTATTCCTTCCAGGAATGCTGAAATGCCAGTTTTTACAGCTGTAATTCCTTACTGGAACTTCTACATAATATTATCAAATATAATCCGCAATTATGAAATCAATACTTATAAAAGCCGTCATTGACACTTATTAGTAGCCCCTTGCAAGTTTATTGCTTTGAGTTAAACATTCCTCAAGAAAAACTTAGAAACTTAACACTAACTGGACAGAACCCATTCATTCCCTCATTCAGTCTAGGTTGTTAACACTGGAAGCAAAGTGATGAGTCTTCCCGGAGGTGTTTTTAAATGGAAAGCTAACACAGAATTATCCCTTCCCCATGACTTGGACTTGCAAACACACTTAATATTACCACATAGTGCCAATAGAAGATCAAAACTTGAGAAACTTTTCCCAGAACTTTAACTGATTATGGTAGTAACTTTATACAAAAGGAAATCTTCCTTACACATAAAAATCTTTTAGAAGGCATACATGTCATAATCTCAAAGGAGAAACACACTCTTGCAGACTGAATGTTCAGGTCTCTGGATACCAGTGTGCAACAGCAAGGTTTGAACTCGGCAATACTTCAGAAATCTTAAGAGTATTCAGCGTGTTTTACGAAATAAAAGTAGGTAGATGGTACTTGTGTCAGCCGAGCATCCAGTCCTTCTATTTGCATTTACGCAGCATCAAGCGTTCTACTGAGATCTCCATCTTCAGAATCATCATCATCTGAAGCTGCTGGAAGTACAGGATACAATCAAAAACCTTTTTAAAAATCTAAGATGTAGGAAATTATGTTTAATTTGAATACGAATATGTTTAACATAGTATGTGATTTTCAAACTGGGATGCTCCCTAAATTGAAAGCCATAGTTTTGTCTCGCACCACTCACCTCAAAACTTATCACTAGAATAAGTGATTAAAAATCTGATGGCACCTATACATGTTTATGCTAAAATGAAAACAGCTTTTAACGTGCACCTAGATGTAGAAGTGAAAGGAAACATGTTTTTTTTTAAGCTGCATGGAGAGGGCTATAACTTATTTTATTGACTGTATAGAGGTACATATTCAGTGACCAGACCTGAATTCTACTTTGTGTTTTACAGCTGCTCAGCTTAATAATGATAAGAGCCAGACTGTTATCAATGCAGTAAAAGGAACTTTGCATTGTGTGTGGTTTTGCTTTGGTTTTACGTTCAAGTGCATGCACATGGATGGCACTATAGAAGTAATAAGAATATTGCTAACAACATTAAAAGGCATCTTCAGCACTAGCACAGCGTAACTAGGGGTTGTCTCTAGAAAGGGAAATTTGTTAAATACATAATCATGGTTGTTTAAATGACATGGGATGTAAAAACTTAAAGAAAACAACTATCATCCATATTCTCCTAATACATGTCAATGGTCTAGGTATTCCCAAAGCTTCTCGAACAGGAAGCTAAAATTCATAAGTGGAATACCCTGTATCAATCAAATGCATTTAATAATCAGGGCTTGAATTATTAAAGTAGTTATATCTGTAGAAACAGAGGTCAAGGAAAGAGCAAATAACAAAGGAGAGCAGAAAGAAGATTGGCACCTACTAGAGATAGATTTAGACAGGACAGAGAGTGTTCTTCCATGGGAGAAGGAGAGAAAGCAATGAAAACCATTCTCTTCCTTTAGAAAACAGAAGTAAAGACAGCTGGATCCTGGCAATAGTCTTTTTCACACCCTGCGAAGACAAGTGCTTCCCCCACAATTACTGGAGGGAAAGTACTGCTCTACGAGCCAGCTCACATATTCCTGGCTCCTGCTGTGTCCAGCTCCAACAGAACAAAAAGAACCAGGCACCTTGGACTAGCTCAACATCAGTTGGTATCAAGAAGTGTTGGGATGCTACTCACTGGGAAGAAAAAAGGGGCAAGGAAAGATATAGCTGCAGACAGGTCTTTGGAAACAAGGAGGTACGAATGACTGTAGCTTAACAACTGTATGCGTTCACCGTTTCTCATTTCCCTCTTACCATCCAACTAACAAGGGACACAACAGACAGTCCTGTCAAGCAACTGTAGATGTATATCTCTATCTTGAAGGGTCCCAAGAGAGAGAAGTACTAGAGAATGATTGGTGTAATGTATCATCCTAGAAGCAAAAAATATAGCTTTGCCCTAACTGACTAATGCATATACTGTCCAAAACTGCAAAGGGAAAGCCAGATGGCTAATAGCAAACACAGCTGAATTAGTCATCACCAATAAAGCAGCAGGCCTTCCTTAAATGGATTTACTGCTAAAGGACACCTCTCTTACTAAAAGTACACACTCCTGGAAAGATAATTATGGTCCTCCTAGGCAGTCAACTAGGCAACTTTCTAATGTCCACTTGAAAGCCAGATGCAAGCGGCAGTACACCAAAAAGTTCACTTGCTTGAATCAGCTACAATGATCTTGGCAAAATCCAGCAAAATTAATCACTTTTAAGTTCCAGTGATTTCATTTGACATGTGCTTAATATAGGGTTTCTAAGCGCTCTACTTTAGCTCAATTATGTCATCTATTCTTTTGCCCTTTAGATCCCTCTGACCTGAAGCAAGAGGGGGCAAAGTGCAGTCTGAATGCCTGAAGACACTTTGCTAGGGGTTTTGTGTTTGAAAGTTATTTCCTCAGTACAAGGGCTGGACTGAGGTCCCCTTTTCACCCTTACAAGTTAGTACAAGACTACATAAAACAGTTTTATTAGGTATGCCAGTCATAGATACATGAAAATTGCAGGTCAGCTCAAACACTTGAACACTTAGCGCTATGCATTTCAAGACAGATTTGAGTTTATCCCTTTGTTCTTTTAACTTTGACGTAAAACTAAACAAGGGAAAACCACCTACTTTCAATATCATCCATGTGTGCCTGAAGAGTTCTTGCAAGATTAATAAACTAGAAGCAATACAGAAAGAAGGCAGTTTTAAATGTTGCAAATCACCAAAGGACTTTAAACCATATTCTTGTCCTTCAGGAATTTCAAGCATTCATTTTTCACCTACGTGTGAACAGTCCCAATTATCTCCAGGAATGTACTTGTATAGAAAAACATGTGAGCTAGAAGGATCACAGCTATAATTAGCATCTCTTAGTAATTGCAGAAGGTAGAAAAAAGCTCGCTTGGAAATGACTTCCGTCTTAACTGTGATCCATCAGTTTACATGTTACATTTCTCTATATAAGTCAGCATATGTGCACAAGTGAGGTTTGGTCAGTATTACTTGCACGTAGGAGAAAAGTACAATATAAACTGGGCATATGCAGAATGTAAATTCATTTGGAAGTTTCAGCCTGGGTTAATATATAGGGTGTTTCAAAAAGATGGACCCGATATGAAATCGCTGTATCTCTGCAACCACCAGCTCTGCAACGAACCGCCCATGAATGAAACCCTTACCACTTGAAAGGGCGGGGCACAGAGTTTCAAATGATTACCGCTAGATGCCTCTCTCAGCGCACAAACAGCCCCTACCCTCAGTCATTCGCAAGATGGCGAACCCGCAACACAAGGCGTTTCACATTCTGCAGTTCAGCAAGACTGAATCCGCAATTGCGGTGCAGCGTGTGTTTCAACTTCATTTTGGCATTGATCCGCCCATGCCAAAGAGCATTCATCATTGGTACCGACAGTTTGAGGAAACAGGCTGTTCATGTAAGGGGAAGAGCACAGGGTGACCACGCACTTCAGAGGAAAACATGAGAAGAATTCTGAGTTTTCAGCGTAGCCCGCACAAGTCCACTCGTCGTGCCAGCCAAGAACTTGCGATCTCTCATACGACTGTCTGGCGTGTGCTAAGGCGACGTTTAATCATGAGGCCATACCGGATGCAACTGGTACAGGCTCTTCGTGCAGGTGATATACTGCTTTGAAATTGGGTCCATCATTTTGAAACACCCTGTATAAGTAAGATGAGCACTATCACCCACAGTTCACTAAAAATACATATTTTTCAGACCTCAAACTACTTAGATTTTTTGGATTTGGGTTGTTTGAATACCAAGGACACCCTTTGAACTAGCAAGACTTCAAGAATATCTGCTTATGTGCTGCTGTTCTAACAAAATGAAATCTATCATTAGGAAGAGGAAATTCCTTTAAGTAAAAGGAGGAAAAAAGTGACTAGGTAGTTCGAATTAATTTATGTATATTTTGTCATTCCTCACAGAACTATGCAGCCTGAGATCTTTGTTGTAGTATATAAATGCCTGGAATAACTAAATAAATAACTAAAAGAAAATCCTTTCCCAAACAAGCACAATTCTAGGAATTCTTACTGGTCAGGCAAGGAAATGTGTAGTGTTCAGGTTTGTTCAGAGCGTATCAAAAACTATAAAATGTACAGAAAAGCAACAAAAATAATTAAGAGTTGGAGCAATTTCCCTACAAACGGAGGCTGCTTATGGATGTTTAGTTCAGAAAAATAGATAACTACATGCCACAACAATGGCCACTAGCCTAGTTTTTCAGAAAGTAAAAATTAAAATAAATTCATGGAGGATAAAGCTTATCCTTGGGTTTAGTTTGCCAGTAATGTAGCTCTCAATATAATCTTAAGAGACTTCAGGTTACAGTCAGAGAACACCCAATGCTTATTTTGCGTTGTAGTCTGTCTCAGTGCTCTTTAAAATAACATTAGGTGTTACATAGTACTTTGGGAAGTTACCAGCCAAACCCAATGAACCAAAGAGCCCCATATGCAAGCAGGAGGACATCTGTGTGTGTGTGTCCCTGTCAGGCCAGTTTCCCTCCCTGGCTGCATTCCCTACACTACACTGCAAGTGGGTCCAGAGGGTCCCCTGACCTTGATGCGCAGCTTTTGGGGAGGCATGAGGGGCTGCAGCAGGAATGGGTAGAAAGCCCAAGTTGGGAGCATGGCCTGTCTGATTCCAGCCAGTGTACATCTTGAGGGAATATAAAAAACATGCTTTAACAGGCATCACAATCTGCCTCTCCCACAGAAGCAGCTCACACCACTTACCCGGACTCGTGTGTTGGCCTCACTTGTAGTTCCCAGCATATCTGAAAAGCGCTGTTCACACAAGTGTAACAACACTACAAGGTAAAGCCCAGAACTGATAAATTCATAGTCTGCCTGGAGAGAGAGGGTATCATCAAGTCAAACATTTAAGTTGTCTGATATGCACAACCAGTGCTATGTTACACTGATTATTTTGTCCCAGTACACATATACAGGAGTGTTGTTACTTCAGCAATTTCCATTGAAGACTCAGACCGTAACATGGCTGTGCTTTGACAAGACAGATCATACTCCCAAGTAAACCTACACCTCAATAAACTGGCTACCTGTAGGCTTAAGTAGCCATCTTGAGAAAAGTGAAGCTTGAGATCCATATAATTAGCAGCAAGTAGTTTGGGCTCCTTTTTGCTAAAGAAAGGGTGCCCTTGATAAACATTCAAACCTCAAACTCCAATAATTTACATTTAGATGGTTACACTAACTAAGCAGCACATATAAAAAAAACAGAAGCAAAATATGTTACAATTATACAAACCGATATGGAAAGCTTAATGCTACCTAGTATTTATATAGCACTGGATACACAAGGTAAGTGTTTTACTTATGTCTTGTTAATTAAGATGCACAAGTCTCACAGCTGAGCCATTAGTAATAAGAATCCCACTGAAGACACTACTATTATGACCAGCTAACTGGCCTTCAACTCTTTCCCCCCGCACTTTTCCCCACAAAGGCTCTCAGGTCTACAACACTTCCCTTCTACCATCTCGCTATGCATTTTTTCTTTTGCAAGTTTGTGCCAGTGTTAAGTGCTACAGTGTAGCAGGGTCACACTGTAGGAGAAAGGGAAACCTCTGTAGTGCCAGCAAAAAACACTGCTGATGGCTACTGATGCCCCAGTACAAAGGGCAGAGGCTTCTCCCAGTGACTAGGCATCTCCTTACCAAACAGCGGAAACACAGCACCAGATCATACGTCCTGCTGTGACAGCAATGCATAGTTCTGACTCAAGTTCAATAAAGCTTCAACCCATGAGCATAAGACTGCAGCCCACAGTTCTCTTTAGAGACAAAAAATCCATTGTCATTGTCAAAATACAGTTTGCTTCTGCTTAAAAGACTTGTGCCTGCTCCATAACCCCCAGGAGTCTTTACTTAAACAAGTCAACAAGTGGGGTCAGTTTACCAATGTTCATTCTGGCTTCCTATTTATATTACTTTCTATTCCACCTCTTTCCAAGCCTCAAGACAAATAATTTAACACTACAAAACACATATAACCCAGTTTTTACGCACATACTTGAGGCAGAGGACAGAACATGTCCTACATGGGCATTATACAATTCAAATATGACCTGAACAAGTACTTTCTTCTAGAAAAAAAAGTTGTCCTGAGTCACAGCACTAAACTGACACTTACCAAATTAGCGAAAATATACTAACTTGTTCATTTGCATGTGCTCTATGAAGCTCATGGATATCAAAATTATCAAGATTGAGATGCAACTTCTCTTTGCACAGCTCACAAGTAGTTACTGCTTCCAATGAAGAACCTGAGGGAACAAGATATGTATACTTTTTGTTTCATATAGAAAATATTCTTGAAAAACTAAGTCCAAGTCAATTAGGTATATGAAAGCACAGCATTGAACAGAGGCTCGGCTAGGTTTACCCTTTCATATACAAATGCAAACCTAAGTGCAAAGAGTACAGGAGCCAGTGAGCAAATACTCAGAACTTCAATTTTCCATTTTAATCTGGAATTTGAATTTACATACACATTCCTAAACTTATTTTCTCAAAATGCACATTTCTAAATGCTTTTGGATACTTTTTGAGCACAGAGCTGTGCTGCCATATTTCGAGAAGTGCAAAACTGGATGGCTATGTTCCAATCCGAGAGTTGCAAATCAAGCCAGTTCATACTAAAATTTGCAAAGATAAAATTCCTCAAGCATGCCCGGTGTTATGAGGTACATGCATCTTTCCAAACATGTGCAGTTAATGAAGACTGAGATGGATATGACATGATCTTTTGACTGAAGTCACACACTGGCATGGGTAATCATTCATACTACCTGTGGCCACATGGGTATCTTGTGGCCACAGAAGGGTCAAAATAGGTAAATTGTGGGTTATTATAATGTGGCCATATTGTGAAGATATTTTTAAATATAATATATCAGTTACTGTTGTAACTGAAAAGTAAAATAAGGACTACAAGAAAAAACAGAGTGAGTAGTGCCACTAGAAATGGTGGGAAAGCAGCCTATATTTTGCTCCAACATCCCCAACTTTCACAAGAGAAGGGATTGTGGAGCTAGGTTCAGAAAGGACATTCTGAGGCCAATTTCCACTCCATTTGTGATCCTTTAAGCCAGGGGTGCAGAACCAAAAAGGGGCAGGGGGGGTGATCCCCAAGCCTCCGTGGGCCATATGAAGCCAAGTGGGCATGGTCATTTGCGCTGGCTGAAGTTCTGGGTGGATCTTCCACCCGGCGCTTGGGCCAGGGACCAGACTTTGCCACATACAAGCTTTCCCTATTGCCCCACTGTTACTTCCAATCTGAGAGGGAATTCCTCTCCCCTCATCCTTCACAACCCTGGTAGGTGGTGCAAGCCTCTGCAGGCCAGATGCAAAGCCCAAGGCTGGAAGTTCTGCACCCCTTCTTTAGGCCATTAGGGGGCATTCTAATCCCCCCAAATATTTTTCTGCAAGACTAGGGACTTTCAACCTATGTTCCTCTGCCTCTCCTAACTGCTTTTACCAGATGATGATCCTGGACTAGATAAGTCTGAAGACTGAGGTACTTGTTATCTTATACACAAGTAACTAAAGCCCAATGGTAGGTTTTCCCAGAGAGATGTATGTTCCCGGAGGGAACATATTAGAGAAGGAGGCAGCAGATGTTTTAGTCACCCTATTCCCATCTCTACTTGAAAGTCCCCCCACCCGACACACACAAGAGCTGCTTCTCCCTAAGAAAAGAAGCCATCAAGCTTTTGTTACCCGTATCGTTTGTATACTGCCTTGTGAGGGCGTCTGAATCTTAACCATCCTAATAAATAAAAAAAATCTGTATGTTAGGCTCTGAAAGTCCACAGTACATTGCCTCCAGAGCAGCATGGGACATAACACTGGGGATTGTAAGGGGAAAGGGGAATCAGCAAAAATTGCCTCCGCTCCCCCTTCCATCAGCAGGCACCTCTGTGAGACTGTATTTTATTTATTAAATTTATTAATCACCCATCTGGCTGGTCACCCAGCCACTCTGGGCGATGCACAGCATATAATAAAACAGTTTAAAACAATAAAATTCTACAATAAAAACGTTTTCTAAAATACCCTAACCAACCCCAAATGCCTGCCTGAACAACCACGTTTTTAATGCACAGTGGAAGCTCATTAAAGAGGGGGCATGGCAGAGTTCCCTAGGGAGGGAGTTCCACAGAGTGGGGGCCACCACAGAAAAGGCCCTGGAATCCTTTCCATTCATGGAAAGGCAACTCAGGATCCGAGCCATTATCTTTTCCCCTAAACATGACCTGCCTTACCTGAATTAATCTTGGACTGTAGCCATTTCTTCATACACTCCTGGTGAACATACTGTAGACTTCCAGTGCATTTACATGGCTCTATTAAGAGGTTAGTAGCAGATGTAGTTGACATCTGACAAATTCTACATAAGTCTCCTTCCTCCTCTTCTGAGTCCTCTGAAAGGAGACTAAAGGGGGGGTATTAATATTATCAGTCACATGTCTAAGACAATAACCTACATTGCAAGTTGCAACAGATGAATAGTCTTCCCAATCCAAATAGTGAGATTGAAGAAATACCATTTATAGAAGATCCTACACTATCCCCAGGAACATAGGCTTAGATCATAAATTTTATTACAAGAACAAAATATCCCCCTCTTCCCTCTACAATCCCATGTTCCCTCCTGAAAGTTTGATCCTAGGATTTGATGGACCACTGGGAATGGTGTGGGGGGCTGCAGATAAAAGGGAACTGGCAGCAGTCAATCCCCCCTCACCACCCTTATGTGAATGGAGGAATGACCCAGGATCCAAGCCAATGCTTCTAAAGAGAAGTTGAAGATCGCCTTGGACATAGTGACCAGGTTCACAGTACAAACCAAGAGATATGTGAAGGTTGTTTAAAGTTCAGATGACACACCACAACCCCACCAAGGGTTGCATGTTCACAATAGCAGCCACACGCGCCCAACAAGCACCATGGCTCATCATGGGTTAAATAACCCACAGTGAGCCCAGCATGTCATATGTTAGTATCTTCTTTTAGGTTTATTAAAAAAATCCTACTGTGCAAAGTTACACTTTACCTCTCTTTAATTTTCTGAAGCCTTTCAGGATCTCTTGAAGGTGGCATTTTAGATTTGTCATTATCTTGTCCATCGGGTTGATTCCAGCCTGAGGGAATAATATCTACTGTTATCATAACGTTGTCAGACAAGTTGTTCCCCAGTGTCGGGGGCACTGCAAACCGGAAAAGAGAACCAGGAAACATTCCTGATATTCCTGAATTTCTTCTGCCATGGACAGAATCTGGGCCTGAGGCAACAGATGTAGCACCAGTAGGTACTGCAGGTGTCGGTGGCCTAGCAGCAGGCCTAGGAGATTCATTCTGTGCTTCAAAAGATGGCTCCTCAACAGATTCTCTTCTCCTAAAAAGATGCAGTGATCTAGCAGGTGTTTCAGAGGTAGAGGTTCTTGCAGTTTCATCTCTTCCTTCTCTTCTCCTTCTGGAAAACAAAGGTGTACACCTGTTCCTCAGAGAAGATGATAGCCAAGAACCTGCATTCCTACTTTCAGAATCCTGTCTGTAACTTTCAGCTTCTGAATCAGTACTAGGATTTGGTGAAACACCTGACAGGCCCCATCGTCTTCTAAGAAAGCTAAATCCCTGAGAAACATCAGGAGTCTGAGGTTCTGTACCTTCAGAAGTTGTAGCAGTATTAGTAGCACTAGCCTGGGTAGACGCCTGAGCTCTTGGAACAATTGAATCTTCAGAACCTAATGGTCTTGAAGTCAAAGAGTCTTGGCTAGACCTTCTTGAGAAAAATGTGGAGGACATACTAGAAGCTAAACGGGACAGTAGTTGTCTTGTTGTACGCCTTCCTTCAGTATCTGCAGGAGGCTCACTTAATGACCTTTGGGATGGCATAAGCCTTTCAGAACTGCTTGAGGAACTGGTTCCACTTCTCCTGGCACCATGGGTAAACTCTGGCTGTATATTCCTTTCAGAAGACTCTACTTCTCTTGGGACATAGTTAGATCTTGAATTCCAACTGTGGTCTCTAGAGAGCAATGATGATTGATGTTCAGAAGGCAACTGGCGGTTCATGGATGTGTTCAGCCTCAAAGAGCTCAATGAGTTTTCTTTTGGTCTTGCTCCCTGTGCATATGAAGAAGCAGATCTTTCCTGGAGATCTATCATAAGAATCATAAAAGCCAAAAAACATTAGCTATTAAGATAGTAATCAACTGTAGGGTATCACTATTAAATTAAATTAGACTAGACTAGACTAACGAAACCTGGATTATTAACTAGGTCCAAGGAAAGCCTTTCTTAAGCCCAATTCTATGCATGTTTACTTAGAAATAAATTCCACTTAATTCAATGGGACTCTCTCAAGTAAGTGTGCGCAGAACCTTTGTTTTGCTGAAAACAAGGTTGGTTATATTTATTTCATTTTTATCCTGCCCTTCCTCCAAGGTGGTCATGTCAACATGCATGGTTCATCCTTCCCCCTTCCCATTTTAGCATCACAAACCTGTGAGTTAAGTTAGGTTGAGACATAGCAGCTGGCCCAAGGCCCACTGGGTGTTATGGCAGAGAGGGGATTCCTAGTACTAGTTGGTCACTATCCACTACAACACACCACTTTGAAAATATTTTACCATTTTAGGCAGTGTGAACATAAAGTTATCCAAAGTTACACTTCACCACTCCTTGTAAGCCACAACGAAAACATCAAAATTATAGTAGTAGTGGTCCACTTAGCTTCCATAAAAGCAAAGTACATCCAATAATATTAGTATGACACAAAGGCATTTTTATTAGAGTTATCCTTACAACAACCATCCAGTAACAGCTTTTGAAGGCAGATGACACAATAGCATATACTACCCATTAATTTTCAATGTACACCAGTTACGAGTTGGCCTAATGTATAAATAAAGGAGAACTGTTGGGTTTTTTCCCTGCATCCACTTTTATAGTGTTTTTTTCACTTTTCTAAATACAAATGGGTTGGTTCCAGGAGACAGACAAGCAGAACTCCACTTGCACAATGGGGTTTCCTGGCTCCTATCCCACAAAGCTGCTCCTGAAGGTCAACATAGGGGCGCTGCAACAGGACAGGAAAATCGAAGGAATTCAGAGGAGTTGCCTTGCACAAGTGCTTTTCTGCTCACACAAGACACCTCTGGATTGATACCAATGTTTAGAGCAAACCAGAAATGCAACTCTAGTCAAAGGTGAAGTTAAATGGCACAGTTATATAACTCAAGGTGCAGATACAAAACTAGTGTTCCTTCATTTGTAAATACAATGGTTACCTGATAGATATTTCAAAATTCCAGCAGCAGCGCTGTTCTGGTTTCATTCTAGCTAGACTTTAATTTTTAAAAGAGAATTCCTATTAATGCTACAGTCGCCAGAAATTTTAATATTTGTGTTTCAACTTTACTAAAAAAAACAGCTAAGAACAGAGTAAGAACTTTGAAGAGCAATACAAATTAAAATATCAGGGCTTTAAATGATCACTTGTAGTCATCCTACTATGTTACATAAGCCATCTACTTGCTTTCAATTACAACTTTCACTGATGTGACTGTGTTTAAGATATTCTTAAGGCTAGTTTAGGTATTCAGCGAACTTCTCCATGCAGCAAGTCTCAACTGTCTCCAGTGTCACTTTACCGCGGGGAGCGTAGTGCATGACACAGGCAATCCATAGCCTTCTTGTGGAGATTTCTGCAACTGCAGCAATAATATTTTTCAACTTCTACAAGAATCATGTCTGGGTAATAGCTACTGCAACCTTCCCCAACCTGGCACCTTCCAGGCGTGCTGGACTACAACTCCCATAATACCAAGCCAGTACGGCCAATGGCAATGTTGGCTGAGCACTGTGGGAGTTGCAGTCCAACACATCTGGAGGACACCAGGTTGGGTTGAGCTACTGTATCCATGAGTAGTCTGGGTCACACACTATCCTCGTCACACAAAAGACGACAGTCAATGCATATTGGGTGGAGAAGATTTGAGCTTGTCTGAACTGGCTCTAAGTCTGTGTTTTTTCTGGAAACCAGTAAGGCTATTTTATTAGTTGAAACTAGTTACAGGACTAGTGGATACTATTCAAAAAGACAATGGCCCAGTATACTGCCTTTCTTCAAAACAGTTTTTCTTACAAAAAAGCATATATGCAGACCTGCTGCTTTAAAAAAACAAAAATAAAATCAAAGTAGAATCCTTCTCTCAGGACTCAACCAACACAACTAATTACTTATCATACTAGTTACTTGTAAGTACAAACCAAGAACAGTAGCTTCAACTAAGCAAGAGTCAGACTGGCTGTGAACACTACAAATGGAACCAGCCATAAAATGTGCCTAAACATTCTCGTTTCCAATACATACATGATGAAGATGGGAAATCACCATTCCTGTGACTACAATCCACAAGACTAACAGATGGATCTGTTCTTTCTAGCTCTCTCCTCTCTCTCACAAGTTCAGTTCCTAACGATCCAAGTACCATAGGTGAAGATCTGGACACATCACTGTACCTCCATGAGGAATCTAAAACATAAGTTAAAGCTGTTATGTCTTCCTGCTTCTTTGCTACAAGTTTTAAACCCTAGCACTTACTGCCATGTTCTTGAACGTTCATAGTCTTGTTTGGATGACAGTTCTCTGTTCTGAATATTGTTGTGTCTTATGTGCAGTGAGGGGAGCAAATGATTGCACTGAGCATGGAGAGGGTGGAGGAGGAACATTATCCAAACACGTCCTGAGCACTTTTTCAAGAATGAACCATTTTTCCAAAAAAACAAAACAAAACCAAAAGCAACTTTTGAATGTGTTTCTCTCAGAATACAGTAAGTCTTCCACAGCCAACCAAACATGTTTAAACTTGGGCTGTACTAGTTTACTATTACAATTTTATATTTGTTGGTCAGAATAATTGTATGCCAGAAACTCCGATCTGGGAATAAAAGCTTTCCATTTATTTCATTGTCACAAGTAGCTCTTTTGGAAACCATTATGTATAATCACATCTAATACTATATGCACGATGCATTTGATGAAGTTGACTCCAGTCTATGAAAGCTTATGCAATAATAAATTTAGTAGTTTTGTATCCAATGGTATCCCTCCACTGACAGAAGGTGTTTTGATCCAGTGGAGGCTTCTCTCAGAGGAATGTGGAGGGAAACGTTATTTTCCCATTTCTCCTCCCTCAAATCTGCTCTAGAGGCTTGGGGAATCCTTTGGAACAGTGTGGGAGGTGGCACAAGGTGGAAGGGGAATCAATGAAAATCACCTCCCTCTCTGTTCTGTTGATGGAAGAGCCTTCTATCAGTAGAAGGACACAACTGGATACAACCCTTGGTTTTTAAGGTGCCACAAGGATCCTTATTATTTTTATATAATAGCATGACTTCTTAGTTAACAAGCTTTGGTATACAAGATAAACTTAATACACTTACCTGAAACTGTGTTTAAGCCATTACTTCTCACACTAGAGGTAGATGTATAAGAAAGTTTAGGTCTCTTAGAATCAGTATCCTGTTGCTGGTTATGCAGTCTTGAAGAATATGCTCCCTGAGTTCTTTCAGAGTCACCAAACCAGGAAGGTGTAAGAGCTGAAGATGATGGTGTAGACTACAAACAATATTTTGAAACAGTTAATGTTTTTCTGCAAAACAGAACACAGTCTACAACAATAAACTAGAGAAGATTAAATCAAAAATATTAAGTGAAAACGTCTGGGTAAGATAATAAAGAGGACTTGTACGTAAGTGGTATGTTAAGAATAGACTTACCTTTAGGAATTAGGCACTATCATTAAAAATTTATTCCCTTTCTCTTTTTTTAAAGTCTCAATATGAGTAGGCTACATTACAGAATCAGAGGGGAAGTTCAAAAGGTCTCCTTGATCTACAACCAGAACCTAGACAGAAAGTGTTATTTCTATACCATCTCTGGTAACTTAACCCAGTTTAATTGCAAAACCAACTTAAAAACTCCTAGTAATGGGGTTTTCTTACTATTCAGGCAATCTCTCTGAAATTTAAATCATTACAAGTTTAATCTATTTCCTGCTTAAACAATTTTTAAAGGATATAAATAACCACTTTATTACCACAGAAAGAAGTTCAAAAGGCCTTAAAGCAAAACCCAGTTCAACTAGTATAGTTTTTCCTCCAATTATTCTCAACTTTGCACTATCCATTTCCATGTTCATACAGCTATTGTCTTACATACTCTGGTAGCTTCTCAACTTCAATGAGCTGTACATTAGGCTGCCCTTGAAGACAGTTCAGAAATTTCAACTACTAAAGAATACAGCAGGGCAGCTCTTGGCTGGAACCAAACATGCTGACACCTGTTCTTTTTTAATCTGCATTAGCTGCCAGTTTGTTTCCAGGCCAACTTTGTGTTGAGTTTCAATGCCCTATGCATGTCTTCTCAGAAGTAAGTCGCAGACAGACTTATTCTCAGATGGGTATAGGATTGCAGCCTAAATTACCTAGACCCTGGATATGGTAGGATTGCTTTTCCCCATATGTTGCCTTCCCCATTAACGTAATCTGTGGAATTATATGCAGGTGCCATCAGTGACAGTATGATTTTCGCCTACTATAAACAGTGTGCTTTCAGTTGTAGCATTTATTTTACCAAGCTTTTGCTAGGCTTGAAAACTGTTGCTTTTCAGATGCTTTGCTGCTGATGTTTAGCATGATGTTTTCCATTTACAAGTATTTGATTTTTTTTGGTAAGGTTTATGCTGTTTTACATTATTTTATCTTTTGTAAGCCACTTTGAGAGTTGTAACTGTTAAAGTAGGATATACATTTAAGTATACATAAAATTAATTTGCCATCTCAGGATGAGGAATATGCCAACTCCTTAAAATAATTTTAATAATATTTAAAACTTCAAACTTTCTTTTGAAAAAGTTGCCAAATTTCTCCCAAAGATTAGTATACCATAAGGCTTTTCATGATTTTCCTTCTTATGTACTTATCACACTTTGTTTTTGTTATATTTTGCTACTTTGGAAAACATTTTAGAAGAACTCTCTCTATAGGCACATGCCTCCATCCTTAGTTTCCCTTCATTTCCCACCCACCCCTTCCTGCCTTTAAGAAAAAGCATAAACAAAGCAATATTTAGAAGCTTCTAAAAATCAGACCTGAACCCCCAATTAATATCAGTGACTATTAATCAGATCAGCCTGCCCCAAATGCTTGGCAGAAAAAGTTTTGACTAACCTCCTAAAAAGCTAAATGGATTAGGCCTGTTGTGTCTCCTTTGTAAGGTGGTTTCACAGGGTTGGCACCACTCCAAAAGAGGTCCTTCACTTGGCAATTAGTTTGCTTCCAATAATATGAAGAAGAGTTTCTCTAGGTGATCAGTGTGGAGTGAGATTCATACGGACAGTGCCTATGTTCTTTTAAGTATCCTGGGCCCAGACCACTTAAAGCTTTCTATGCAACAACCAACACCTTAAACTAGTTCATGAATTTTATACACACACACACTAAAAAATATGATACTTGTGGCTCCTTCCAGTCCCCAGCAAGGCAGCCACAATTTTTGAACTATGCATATGGATAGCCCAACATAATGTCCATCAGTCAAGCCAAGAAGATACCAAGATATGTATGACTGTGGACAGATCAGTTATGCAGAGGAGGGACAGCTGGCACAAAGCAACTCATACAAAAGAGATTATTCACATATTCCCAGTTATACACCATCCCACATAATCAATAGCCCTATTCAGTTATTCTCCCTCACAATAATCACATGAGGGGGAGAGCAGGGCCATACTTGATGGCCCCACTCCTCCCCTGCCACCCACAGACTAGGGAACTTGTTTGCAGAGGGTTGCCTGCTCTATGTGCGTAGGCTCCCACCACAATGTGGAACCTTGATCATGGAGGCTTCCATATCACAGGGAGGTCTTTGCACACAGAGCAGGCTCCCTCTCAATATATAGATGGCATGGCCAGCAGGTATGAGCTCTCCCATTCATGCAATTGTTAATTGTATTATAGGGAACACCTGAATAGGACTAATCTATTTTATGCACATTAAATTTCACTCAATCTTCTTCCTCCTGTTTTCTTCTTTTAGATTTTAAGATTTAGGTAAGCGCCTCTCCCATTCTTTGTACATTGCTTAGCCAACTATAGGCACTTGTAAATATTACATGCTGCTAAGAACTTAGAAATGTAACTGTGATCATAGTTAAAGGCAAGCCTCACCACAAGCTGAGGAATTTACCTAAAAATCCCAACGTATTTTTAACAGAATGGCTATGGAATGTGGCTTTTTCCACAAAAAGGCTGACTACTTAATTTAGCTGAGGCAAGGGGACTTAACCCATCAATTATAGCCTCTATTTCTCTGTTCCTACCTATTGCCAGCCAATTAAAACACGATGATCTCATGTAGCATGGGTGAAATGGCTAAAATGTAACCACAAGCGGATTTTATGTCCAGTATGAAAAAAACCCAAGTACATTTGATTTGACTTAAAGAGCAAACAAATTAGATTTGTCTGCCCATGGTGAACTTGAAAAATTATTTGCGGAGATAATGTTGTGGAGGCATGTTTTGTAGTGGTTAAAAATTACAGCGAACTTGCCTCCCTGTATGTAGGGCAACTAATAACATACTGCCTGTAAAAATTACGAGATAACAGTAGCAAGACAAAAACTAAAACATTTAAGAGAAAGTTGATGAAACAGTATTTCAGAAAGTCCACAATGGCCAAACATGGATATGCTCACAGATGGCTAGATTTTTCTAGTGCAATTTTTCTAGACACATCTCAACCTTCTAAGATTCAACTACATTTCTGCAATCCCACTGTAGCGTCTAACACAATACTAGACTACTGATACTGCTTACATGTTTCTTTGAAACATGCTTATGAGAAATTAGTTTAACATCGAAGTTGAGTATTAAGCAGTTATTCATAACTTGGAAAGCATTTAAAGTAAACCTTTAAGAGACAAATTAACAACTCTTACCAATCTGTTTCTGCTTCCCAAAAATCTTCCAGACCATGGACGATCACGTGTTCCTGTGTAGCGAGTTGGAGATGAAGCTGGAAGCTTCCATGGGCTTTCATATGCTTCACTTTCTCCAATTGCCCAGTCTCTACTGGAACTATGCAACCGGCTAGTTTCCTACAAAGCAATATAGTTAACTCAACCTTCTGTTTGAGCCATTATACCTCACAGTTACCCCTTCATGGATCACTGCCTTGTTGTGGCGAAGGGGCTTATGTAACTCAGTGAAGCCATAAACTATGCTGTGCAGGGCCACCCAAGACGGACAGGTCATGGCGGAGAGTTCTGACAAAAGGAAATGGCAACCCACTCCAGTATTCTTGGCAAGAAAACCCCATGGAATGTATCACAAGGCTAAAAGAGATGACGCCGAAAGACGAGCCTCTCAGGTCGGAAGGTGTCCAATACTGGAGAAAAGCAGAGGGAATTTCCAAGTAGTGCCAGAAAGAGTGAAGCGGCTGGGCCAAAGCCAAAAGGACACTCAGCTGTGGATGTGTCTGGTGGTGAAAAGAAAGTCCGATGCTATAAAGAACAATACTGTTTCGGAACCTGGAATGTCAGATCAATGAATCAAGGTAAGCTGGAGGTGGCCAAACATGAGATGGCAAGATTGAACATTGACATCTTGGGAATCAGTGAACTAAAGTGGACAAGCATGGGTGAATTTAATTCAGGTGACCATCATATGGGCAAGAATATGGATGAATATGAATATGGCATCATATGGACCCATCATATGGGTCATCATGTGGGCAAGAATCCCTTAGAAGAAATGGAGTAGGACTCAGTCAACAAAAGGGTGGGAAAAGGAGTACTGGGGTACAAACTCAAAAACGACAGAATGATCTCAGTACGAATCCAAGGCAAACCATTCAACATCACAGTAATTCAAGTCTATGCCCCAACCATTGAGGCCGAAGAAGCTGAGGTTGATCGGTTCTATGAAGACCTACAACACCTTCTAGAACTAACACCAAAAAAAGATGTCCTCTTCATCATAAGGGATTGGAATGCAAAAGTAGGAAGTCAAGAAATCACCAGGATAACAGGCAAGCATGGCCTTGGTGTACAAAATGAAGCAGGACAAAGGCTAACAGAGTTTTGCCAAGAGAACACGCTGATCATAGCAAACACTCTTTTCCAACAGCACAAGAGGCGACTCTACACATGGACATCACCAGAGGGTCAATATCGAAATCAGATTGATTATGTCCTTTGCAGCCAAAGATGGAGAAGCTCTATACAGTCAGTCAAAACAAGACCTGGAGCTGACTGTGGCTCAGATCATGAGCTTCTTATTGCAAAATTTTGGCTTAAATTGAAGAACGTAGGGGAAACCACTAAACCATTCAGGTATGACCTAAATCATATCCCTGAAGAATATACAGTGGAGGTGAGGAATAGATTTCAGGGATTAGACCTGATAGACAGAGTGCCCGAGGAACTCTGGACGGAGGTCCGTAACATTGTTCAGGAGGCAGCAACGAAATCCATCCCAAAGAAAAAGAAATGCAAGAAAGCAAAGTGGCTGTCTGAGGAGGCTTTACAAGTAGCTGAGGAAAGAAGGGAAGCAAAAAGCAAGGGAGAAAGGGGAAGATATATCCAACTGAATGCAGAGTTCCAGAGAACAGCAAGGAGAGACAAGAAGGTCTTCTTAAATGAACAATGCAAAGAAATCGAGGAAAACAATAGAATGGGAAAGACTAGAGATCTTTTCAAGAAAATCGGAGATCTCAAAGGAAACTTTTGTGCAAAGATGGGCTTGATAAAGGACAAAGAACGCAGGGACCTAACAGAAGCAGATGAGATTAAGAAGAGGTGGGAAGAATACACAGAAGAACTATACAGGAAAGATCTGAATGTCCCTGATAGCCATGATAGTACGCTCACTGAACTTGAGCCGGACATCCTCGAGAGTGAAGTCAAGTGGGCCTTAGGAAGCATTACTAACCACAAAGCTAGCGGAGATGACAGTATTCTAGCTGAGCTATTTAAAATCCTAAAAGACGATGCTGTTAAAGTGCTGCACTCAATATGCCAACCAATTTGGAACACTCAACAGTGGCCACAAGACTGGAAAAGGTCCATTTACATTCCAGTTCCAAAGAAGGGCAATGCCAAAGAGTGTTCAAACTACCATACAATTGCGCTCATTTCACATGCCAGCAAGGTGATGCTCAAAATCCTACAAGCTAGGCTTCAGCAGCATGTGAACCAAGAACTACCGGAAGTACAATCGAGGTTTCAAAGAGGCAGAAGAACTAGAGATCAAATCGCCAACATTCGCTGGATCATGGAGAAAGCAAGAGAAT
This sequence comes from Heloderma suspectum, assembly GCF_057233095.1. Classification (NCBI taxonomy): domain Eukaryota; kingdom Metazoa; phylum Chordata; class Lepidosauria; order Squamata; family Helodermatidae; genus Heloderma; species Heloderma suspectum. The sequence continues at coordinate 178,974,578 of NC_139458.1, read as the reverse complement.
TCTAGAAAAACTTCTATTTCTGCTTCATTGACTATGCTAAAGCCTTTGACTGTGTGGATCACAACAAATTCTGGCAAATTCTTAAAGAGATGGGAGTACCAGCCCACCTTACCTGTCTCCTGAGAAACCGGTATGAGGGTCAAGAAGCAACAGTAAGAACCAGACATGGAACAACTGATTGGTTCCAAATTGGGAAAGGAGTACGACAAGACTGTATATTGTCACCCTGCTTATTTAATTTATATGCAGAGTACATCATGAGAAATGCCGGGTTGGATGAATCACTGGTCGGAATTAAGATTGCCAGGAGAATTATCAACAACCTCAGATACGCAGACAATACCACCCTAATGGCAGAAAGCGAAGAGGATCTAAAGACACTCTTGTTGAGGGTGAAAGAGGAGAGTGCAAAAGCTGGTTTGAAACTCAACATTAACAGAACTCTGATCATGGCATCTGGCCCCATCACTTCCTGGCATATAGAAGGGGAAGAAATGGAAGCAGTGACAGATTTTACTTCCTTGGGCTCCAAGATCACCGCAAACGGTGACTGTAGCCATGAAATTAAAAGATGCTTGCTCCTTGGGAGGAAAGCTATGGCAAACCTAGACAGCATAGTAAGAAGCAGAGACATCACCTTGCCGGCAAAGGTTCGTATAATCAAACTATGGTTTTCCCAGTAGTAATGTATGGCTGTGAGAGCTGGACTATAAGGAAGGCTGAGCGCCGAAGAATTGATGCTTTCGAACTGTGGTGCTGGAGAAGACTCTTATGAGTCCCCTGGACTGCAAGGAGGTCAAATCAGTCAGTCCTAAAGGAAATCAACCCTGACTGCTCATTGGAAGGACAGATACTGAAGCTGAAGCTCAAATATTTTGGCCACCTAATGCAAAGAGAAAAGTCACTGGAAAAAACCCTGATGCTGGGATAGATTGAAGGCAAAAGGAGAAGGGGACGGCAGAGTATGAGATGGCTAGATAGCATCACTGATGCAATGAATATGAACTTGAGCACACTCCGGGAGAGAGTGGGGGACAGGAAGGCCTGGCGTGCTATGGTCCATGGGGTCACGAAGAGTCGGACACGACTTAACGACTGAACAACAACCTCACAGTTAAGACTAACTTTTGCAACTTTTGCAGTTTTTAATCAACAACATTAGATGGCTTAAGAAATTTATATTCTAGGACTGGTACCAAAATCCTACTGGGCTTATTGTCTTAGTTGTGACCTATTACAAATCAAGAAATGTGTCATTTTTCCACCTGCTTGTGCAGGTGTTCACATGCTCTGAACTGTATTATTCTGGGCATAGACATAGGATTTATTTTGTGAAGTTGACAGGAGATGGCCACCACAGAAGGAACTCTGCTTGCATTCAGCTATGTTCCAAGTAGGATCAGAGTTATGCAGAAGAGTGGGGAGTAATGCAGAAATTTTGCCCAGGAAGCAAGGACTTCCTCCCCACTGCAGCAGCAGTACTGCCCTAAGTCAGCAAGACTAGCACTGATATATGGGGAGTAGGGCAAAAAGAGTTAGACTCACTCTAGGACCATTACTTCCTCAACGGCTTAATTTATACTCTGTTAAGGAAACATTCACCCTCCTTAGTCCAAGAATTTATCACCATGGTGAACTACTGCCTGAGGCCTGGTTTAAACATGATGCTGGGCAGGTTAAAAAACACACAAAACACACCCAGCATCACATATAAACTGCATTACTGGCACCTGCAATGTTCACCTACCAGGGATCTGTGACTGGGAATGCAGAGATGCTGGCATGCCAATTTTGCACAGAGATGCATCCAAGACCTAGGGCAGTATCCAATGGTGTCATTCCACAGTCAAATGGCACTAGCAGAGCTCCACCAAATCTTTTGGTTGCGTAAGTGTTTGCACATTGCACTAGCAGAACACACTGATATCTGATGGCCCAAACACCTGAAAGTGATTGCTCAAGCGACTGCGCAAATGTAACTTTAGTTGGATACTCCCCTTGCGCATAATTTGGGACCTAATTTCTCCTAGCGCGATGTCATTTGCACTAGTGGAATGGCACCACTGGATGCTGTCCCTAATTTACATGCAACAGCAAACACATCATACCCTGAACAAGTAATATCAAAATATCTAGCACCATGTTTAAAATGGACCTTAGTGACAGCCTGTTGGAGATGGAAGAGTCCAGGACAATTGTCTTCCTGAGAGATAAAAGAGATCTGCAAGGAGACAAGGTGAAGAAGGCTTCCAATATAACAACAATACCTGCCAGTCTGCCTTCCTTCCTCATATATTTTGGCCTTTCAGAAAGCACTGAAATGGAAGATGGTACAAGGAGAAGCTCTGCCTGATTTGTATTACATATGGTCCATATCCTGTCATTTCTTGTACTCAGAATATACATTTTCAACTCTCCCATCTGTTTTAATTTTTGTGAACTGCCCAGAGAGCTTCGGCTATTGGGCGGTATAGAAATTAAATAAATAAATAACTTTTTAGCCTCTCACCCCAACTATTATTTTGCCATCCATGAGTCACTTCAAAAATTTCAATGTAGTGAGTATCAGACAACAGATGGTACTGGAAGGCACCCTTATATCAACCTGGGTTGTTCCAATAGCACTAACTCCACATGAATTCTAGCCCCAATGTGAAGTGCTGCTTTTGACCTGAGTAACCCTACAGATTCTGTAATCAACATGCATGAGGAACCGCCTCTCCCCATGTCAGCCCATATACAAGTGGCGATTGCTCTGTATGCCTTGTACCAGATTAGAACACTGAAGTCTAGCAGGAGGGACTTTATCTCTGTAGCCCCTAGGCTTTGGAATGGTCTGACCATTGAGCTGAGCCGGTTATATTATTTGCCTTTTCACTGTAAGGACTGTATAGGATGGCCGCCTAAGTCGCATAATCCCCTAGTAAAAAGAAGTATTATCCAAGATTCCAAATGCTGAATGAATGCAACCCATTTTATAAGTAGCAACATGTTTAAGACATTCTTATGTACATTTCCACAGAAAGATGTCTGCTTATATAATCTACTGCAACTATATTGAGAAAAGCGGGAGAGAAGGGAATTACAAATCCCTTCCAACTCCTTGCTTCATAGGTCAGTCTTACAGAGTAGTGCTAAAGTTAAAAGTAGCTACATGAAGCATTTCTATTTTTAGAGGTTTAATTCTGCTAAACTTCCAAAAAAGCAAGCGAGTACACAACACGTTTATCTCTCTAAACAATTCCCTATATGCCTCTTCCAATGAAAACCAAACCATGTCTGCTCATTCTTTCTAAGATAATGCTTTAAAGCAGCTATTCTGCACTACATAATCTTCATAAAACTAACCTAGCTTGACAAGCTTATGACAGGAAATTTGATAAAAGAGAAAGTACAGAGAAAATGAAACAGAGTTAAAGAAAAAATCTAAGATTGTATAATCAGTATTCCACTACGTGGTGCCCTTCAAATATTTTGAGCCACAACTCCCAGCACTCCTAACTCTTGGCCATACTGACTGGGCCACATGGGAGTTGAAGACATCCGGATGGCACCGGGCTGGGGAAAGCTGGATAAAGAATCCTATATATTGGACAGTAATTTATCGGTTAGTTCTAAAAATACTAATGTCCACCATTTATCATTTTTTCAACAATACAGATTTTTATTGTAAAGCTGTGAAAATTGACAATCGTCTGCACCAAAGCCTATTACCAAATATCAAACATGCAGTACAGTGTTGCATTTGCCCAGTAGGAAGTCTATTACTAGTAGTACATCCATAATTATTGTGAATATGTGGGAAGGAAAAGAGTGGGGGTCTGTATACTCTAAGAATCTGGCAGGCAGGGGGGATAATGCATCTTCCTGAACTCTGCACACACAGATGCACTGCACCTCTCAGTGGAGGCTGGATCATCCAGTACCAGGGTCAGGAGGGGAAGTGCTACAATCATGTTCAAAAGTAGCACTTTTAAAATGAGAGCAAATGGCACCCAATTACTAGTATAGGAGAAAGAGTGTAGTTGGAGACACCATTCTGATCGGGGCTAGGTAAGACTACCACGTAGCACACCACGTTTTGATGGGGAGGGGGAGAGGTTTTCCACCTTTCTCCAAACTCCTGTGGCTTGAAGTTGAGTTTATTTTACCTCACATAATTCACTGAGAACTGAAGCCACACCTAGGTGCAAAGACCCATCCTTGGAGGGAGGGGATACATGCACATACCCTGCATGACTCACACAGTCTAACGCTAGGTAAAAACTGAACTTATTCCTTCCCATAGAGTGTAACTTTTGCTTAGAAATGTTTTATTTACAAAATGCATATTCCCACCCTTCCACTGCAGTCATCACTAAGGATGGGGGGAATGGTTTAACTGAATGAATTCTTGTGTGCAAGGTGTGTCCTAGCATGACTGAGAGTGAAGGAGACAGTAGTGTGCAACTACTACTTCATAATGGGTTCATTAAAAAGAAATGAGTTTTCTTTAATGCCATTTCCTAGAAACTTGCACTAGAAAAGTAAATGATCTAAGGGGACGCAAGAAGATGGAGCCATTCATGACTAATTTATATTCATTTCATTAACTACTAAAATTATCCAATTAAGACTGCATAAGAAGTCTGCTGATCAAAAGGAGGATCTTAATAGGAGCAACTGAAGTTGCAGAGTATTCATTACTAAACAAGTTTAAGCAGTACTTATTCAAGTGGCAGTGAAATATGCAATCTTAGCCACGCTATTCATTCCCAGCTGTAGCACTGACTGGGAGGAGGTGTAACTCACATTACTTTTGCTTCTGTAATGAAACTGTTTCATTCCCAACAAAACCCTTCAGTAACTACTACTCCTCTTGCATGAACTCACAGGGAAGGTGCAATATCCAGTGTCCCCTGGGCTGCCATTCACCAGTTGTTGCTGTTTGGGGACATTAACAAGGTGTTTGGGGAACTCTGGCCTACTACATGTCTGCTAGACCTTTGCGCCTCTTGGCTTCTTACATCTACCATAAGAGAACTGACTGGATGATAAATTTGGGGGATGATAAATGCCTCATTGCAAAGTAGTCCCAACCAAAGTAAAAGACAGGTTGTAAGGCCACTCACAGAGAAAGCCTCCCTGGGACCTGAGAACTGCAACAACTATCAGCCAGTTGTAAATATCCCCTTCTTGGGCAAGGTGCTTGAATGGATGGCTGCTGGATAAAACCAATTATCTCAATCCATTTCAGTATGTGTTTAGCCATATTGACAAAACTGCCTTGATTGCCCTAATGGAAGGATGGGCGACTTGTGACCTTTCGTCCTACAGCCCTAGACAGCACAGCCAATTATGAGGAATCATGGGAGTTGTAGACCAAAACACTGGAGGGCCACAAGTTGCCCACCCCTACCTTCATGCATAGCCTATGCCAAAAAAGACAGAGAAGTACAATCCTGTTGATTCTCATGGATCTCTCAGAGACTTCCATAGTATCATTCTGGATAGGTTCTCAGATTTGGGTGCTAGAGACACGGTATATCAGTGAATTCATTCCTACTTGAAGAGCCAGTCCCAGAAGGTGCAGCTAGAGGGCCTCTATTCAACGGCACTTATTCTACAGGGTTCCATCTTGTCCTCCATGCTATTCAATATCTACATAATGCTACTGGGTGAGGTGTCGGTATGCTGATGCCACCATTACATTTGTACCCCACTTATCCCTCCAAAAAGAAAACCCCAAGTGACATCCAGCTCCATTTGTTTTACATCCAAGAAAGGTGCGATGGTGAAGTTACTGAACCTGGTGTCTGGGAACAGTAATGGACTAGATGAGGGCCAGTGTATGGAAGCTCAAGTCAAACAAGACAGAGGTTCTGTGAGTGGGTGGTTCATTTGCCCAAGAAGCGGCTGTTCCCTCTGATCTAGATGGGGTTGCACTCCTCCCAAATGATCAAATTCTCAATTTAAGGGTGCTCATAGATTCAGCATTGGCGTTGGAAGCCCAAGTGGCATTGGTAACAGAGAGCATTTCACTAGTTTAAGCTGGTGCATCAGCTGTGGCGTCTTCTGGACAGAGATAGTCTCTACTCTTGACTATCTATGTTCTGGTACTGCAATGCATTCCATGTGAAGCTTCTTTTGAAGACAGCTGAGAAACTGAGTTCACAAGACAGATGCTAACTGGGACCAGGTTTTGGAACATATCTTGGCTATGTTGAACAACTTCACTGGCTCCCAGTCCATTTTCAAGGTCTACGAATATCCTCCAGGTGCCCCTGCCATCTGAGATAAGGCAGGTGGGGATGGGGGAAGAAATCTTTTCAGTTTTGGTACCCAGTCTCTGGAATACTTTCCCCAGGAAGACTCACTTGGCACCTACATTAAAGTCATTTCTGCACCATTTTTATTCTCCCAAGCTTTTTAGAGCTTTAGATTTTTCAAAACTTTTAAAGCCATCAATTAGATACTGATCTATATTTCTGCCTGCTTTTTTCCACAAGCCCACCAGTTTAGACCAGAACTCTGGTGTGACCAATAATGCTAACAAGTTGTCACTCCGAACTAAAATGGATTCCACTTGTCCAACAACTTATTTCCCAGTTGCCTAAGAGTCATATTTTTTTTTCTATTTTTTGCACCGCGTATGGTAGTTCTACTTTCAACAGAATCTTTACTGAATTGACTTCAGTACTGTTTTGGCCACGCAACTGCACAGCCAGCATTCTAATATATAAAAGCTCCCAATTAATAGCAGAACAGGAGACTAGTGCATGTTCTTGTAAGATACTACCATTTTTTAACAGCACGAATATTAATATTATTTACTTATTTGAAAACCTTACAATAGCTTCTGGGTACAAGAAGAGGTCTGTCGTTCATACAGTGCAAAAAATAAGAGATGCATCATAAGAAAACATTCAGGACTTCAGAGGTGTGCCTAGGCATCTTCTCAGGATCAGATCTTAAATATGTTCAACAGATTAGTTCTAGTTCTTGGTGCGCGCAAACTTTATTTTTTTCATGCAAGCAAATCACCTCATTTCTTCCTGCATTTTGAAGATTGCTAACCTACAGGGACTAGAGAAAAGCAACAGAGAAAAGAAGAAGTGGCAAACACTAGATTTGCCAAGGCAGAAAAAGGAATAAATGGAGTACCAAAAAATTGTTTCAGCATTTATGCCCCAAAGCCTTTCTATGATCATGCACCAATTCTGCCCTTTTTAAAAAAAGTATATTGTTCAGAGTTACCGATCTACAGGACTGACCTAATAACTGTGCCTCATGCTAAATGTTAAGCAAGTGACAGTATTTGGTCTTCATGACAAGCATTACATGCCTAAATTTACACTCCTATAAAACCCAATAGCTGTTCTCCCAAGGAAGAATCCCACTGGACACCTCAGAGTGAACTAAGGAAATTCCATATCAATAAGTAAGTGATCCAAGGTAGTGGGATAAATAGAGGGACTATATTTAGTTATGCCAATTCCTAATTAAGCTCAAATGGGAGAATCATAAGGGAAACAAAAAGAAGATAAAAATTATTCTCCATCTTCTGTATAACCAAGTTGTCATGGAGTGTTCAGATGACAAATTCAGCAGCTGACGGTAGATGGAGCATGTACTATTACCAAATATAAATTTACCTGGCATCCAGATTCCGGTCTCAATGAAGTCTCTCTCATATGATATGAATCAGTTAAACTGGTTCCTCCACTTCCAGTGCTTGTCCTAGCACTCCGAGAACTGGGTGGCTGTACAGATACTCGTCGTGGAATTCTTGACGGCTTTGATTCCATTTTCTTTGTACTGTGAAACAAATATTCAGGTTTCCCAATTAGATAACAGAGTGTGCACTTAGTAGCAATATAACAATGGAAGTTATGGTTTTAGTGTTCATATGATTTGCAATAGTAATCTTTGCCCCAGTGTTCATACACCAACCCGAGGACCAACATATTAAGGTTAAATTGAAGTCACAAAATAAGGCTATGTCAGTCAAGATGTAGACATCAGAAACATGAAAATAAACTGCAGCCTGTTAATCATGCTGTCCTTCATTAACTTTGGTGATGATTATGTATATTGCCTTCATATAGTTCCATAGCAATAAAAACAGAAGATATAGGATTGTCTAGAACACTTTCTGGCCATCTTTGAAGAGAGAGTGCTCCAACATGATGAAATTTCACACAACATAAGCAGCAGTTTGGGGCTGGAAGGGGCAGAATTCAATTCGCAGATTTTCACAGATAAGTTCTCCTCAAAATAGATTTAAAAGTTCTTGGTCATCAAACATATTTACATCAGTGTCACTAAAATGGTGGCATTCACCCTAAGTTCCCCTTTCCTATTTTTTTTTTTATTTTCTATAAAAGAAGGAACATTTTATCAGGCAGGCTCTTCTGATTTGAACACATTGAGTTTGGTGAATAACCAGTTCCTTCCTTTTTCTAGCCTCAGCATCTTCCTCATTCTTGCTTTTCATCTATGTTAAGAATCCGCATTTAGATAACCTTCCACTGCAAAGGTGAAGGCATAATGTACAGTTTCGTTAAACCATAGTTTATTACTATAGTTTATGGAGGCTGAGCCATAGGATCAGGTGTTCCATTCCCTTAACATCCCAAAACTGCTTCTGTCTCACATAGGAGATAAAATGGCCAATCCAGCTTAGAAGGGGATGGTGGAAAGGGCAAGGAGGGTGTTGCTATGCCAGAAAAAATGTATTGTACTCAAAGTTTCACATTCAAAATAGTTCAGGCAATCTCCTGCCTCTGTTAGAAGTTTTGAGTTCATTTTGTGCTGAGTTCATTTTGTAAACTTATCTGCTATTCTGCACACTGCATTTAATTCTTAAAGATGCTTGTTTTCTCTTAAAGTCTGCTACTGCACAAGCCATGTTTTAAACTTTTTTGTTCCTATCTTAACTCTGAACAGAGAGAGCTTGCTATGTCTCTTTTAGTGCTGCCATTGAAAAAAGTTTCCATGCCTTTGGACTTTTTGTTGTGCGTGCCCTGCCAATGATATCCACCTGCTAATGATATCTACGTACCAAAGGTGAGGAATTATAACCCTACAGATGTTTTGGCCTACAACTCTCTCCATTCCTCACCATTGGCTATGCTGACTAACGCTGATGGGAGCTGTACACCAAAACATCTGGAGGCCACAAGTGGCCCACCCCTAACCTACAACATTACAGAACTGAGTGGCTCAATTCAAGAATAATACAACATCTACCCATTTCACCAAGGTTAGTAGCAGAGTATGTTAGGGATTGAACTACTTTTCCAAGTTCATGGAGGGAGCGATCCTATGCCCCCACACACAGATCCTTTGTAGGGGCAGAGGATAGTTCAGTTTCCTGGCTCCAGCCTCCGAGCCAGGAAACTGCACTCCCCTCCCCCTCCCGGCACTGACTACCTTTCTGTGCTCGGAAAACAGAGAGCAGAGATGGGGGAAAGGGGGTATTCCCAGGGACAGCGGGAGGAGACTGGGGCAGCTATGATACGATGTATTCTATGGCAGCCCCAGGCTCTCCCCCCCATCTAAGGCACTGCCACTAGGTGGGAGAAATCGCCCATCTGGCAGAAATGCAGGGTGACTGAAGTGTGGAGGTGAAGATTTCCTCCACAGTTCTCCCACCCTGCATTGGATACTTGGCAGCCTCCAAGTTGGAGGCTATTGGGAATCCACATAGGATTGCACTCCACGTCTACTTTAAATGCTTTGTTTAAAAGTCCAGTGTCCTTGATTTGCTATTTGTATTATCACTTGCACTGATTAAACAAATGCTATCATTTAATCATCCCTTAAACCAAACTGATTATCACTGATAGAGATACAATTAACACTAAAAAAAACCCACACCTTGTTCTACAAGAACAGTCTTGCTGGATCAGCTCAAGACCCATCTTGCCCAGCAATATAAGAATATTCATACAGGGCATATTGGTGATGCTGTCCCACTTGTCCCCAACATCCAGTACTTGGGAGTATACCACTTCTCTGCTGAAGAGTCCATTTTGCTATCATAGCCAAGTCACTGATAAACGTATCCTCCACGAAGTTCATCTCATTGTTTTTTCCAATCTAAGCTAGCCCTGACAGCTAATACAGATCCCTGAGGGACTCTAGTGTTTATTTCCATCTCTTATTAAAACTGTCCTTCTATTCTTGTCTCTGCTTACTCTTTTTAACTTTTATCCATCTGTTGTCTCAATCCGTGATTGCTAAAGTTTTCTTAAGAACCTCTGATGAGAGACTTTGACAGAGCTCACACCTATCAGATTACCCTGTCTTCATGTTTTCCTGATCAAAATATAGATTCTGTGCTACTGCCATCCTAAAGAATTCCAAGAAGAGCTTATTCCTCTGACTGAATAAATGCAAGAGAAATATCGATATTTTGAATGGCACTTGATCATAACAATATATTTTAATGGAGTTTCCAAATAAGTGTTCATCTGAATTATAAGAGCTACACAATACTGAAAATTGTACAAGTTCTTTTTTTTACTTTTGGAATATATTAAAAAAAAGTGAGAAAGAGATCCATTTGAATCATGGTCTGTTTGGAGAAAGTGTCGTGTACAGGGAAATTACCAAATGTCAGCTTAAAAGAAAATCTTGCCAACCTTGGACGCATATCTACACAGTGAAGTGGAGGTCTAAAACAATGGGATCTCAGCAGCCTGCAGTATCAAAGTCTCATTAGAAAGGTTTTTCAAAATCCAATTCAACACTGATTTATTAAAGAGAAATGGGAAACAAGGCTGAGTTGCTGTTGCTTCATTTCCACACAGTTGTGGAAGTTCTAAATATCAAACCAAACGTTACCTCAGCAGAATGATGTGTAAGATTTGTGTTTCGACCAAAGTTGGAGAGGGCCATTTTAAGTGCAGTATGGGCAGGACCCGAATCCTCCATCCACACTTTCCCTGGAAAACTGCTTTGCCCCACTGTTTTCCTCCCACTAGGCTCCAAGAGTGGAAGCAGCACCCACTGGGGAAAAAACAAGTAGGGAGAAATAGTTTTGAAGGAAAGAGCTATTTACTTCTCTCTTCTCCCCTCACCCTTTATATAAATTAAACACAGCACAAGTTGGGTCAGGCTGCCATAACGTTTAGTTTAGTCCTAGCCAAGACTAAACTGAGGGTGAAGAAAACTTAAGCTTTCTTCACTAAACAAAATTATATATCCAACTGAAGAGGCCAACCTCCTTCTCTGCTCATAATGGCAGGAAAAGGAGATAAGTATATTTGAAGCTGGTACAGTAACACAGCAGCAAATAGGAGGAGCTAATCTACAAGGAGGCTGCCATCCGTGAAGGCTGCAAAAAGTTTTCTAACTTCTTCCTTTGAAGCATTTGTTTCCAAAGAGCGGTTGCAACACTGAACGATAGCAAGGATTTGGGCCTAATTGCAACACACATTACCCAGTACCGAAAAAATCTAAATGAGCAGTGTTCTTCCTTAGAGAAAAATTTATACATCTGCTTGCTCCCTACTAATGCACTTTTGCCATTATCTCATCCAGAGATGAAGGGGCAATCTTGGGAAGGTCTTCACTAGAATGACTGCAAATATTATTTTATGGAGGAGAGCTAACAGTCATGAATCCACCTATCGTGTTCAAAGTATTCCAACAGCTGTGCCAACAGAAGTTTAACTATATGGCTGGGCAAACATTTAGAAGTACCAGGATAATGAAAACACTTTAGTTTAGCCACTGCACACATATAAGGCAACATGATTCTTATCTTTCCCATGGCAAATTCTAACATACCCATTTACCACAATTGTCTTTACTTGTTAACACACTTAATGAGAGCAGTCCTTGAAAGTAAAGTAATTTCTTACAGATTAGAATTAGCCATTTACCAGTAGGATAGCAGCCTTTTCATTTCTAAGAAGAAAAATGCTACTCCAAACTTCAGTTACGATCCAGGGTGTGCTAAAGAACTATATTCCCAGTCCCCCTTCTAAAATGAGCCAGAGATTTTAAACAGAGGGGTAGAGATAATCAGTGGTACATGGCACAACTACATTAAACACAGGGGTTGGAACCAGAGTTGTTATTCTGGCAGTGAGAGCATCCCATTTCAGAGCAGACAGAGCAGAGCCTTCTTGTATCAACTGGCAGTGAGAGCATCCCATTTCAGAGCAGACTACAGCCAGAGCTTTCTTGTATCAACTCAAGCCACCTTAAACACAATACTTTTCAATGGAGACAAGTCACATGCTCAGTTGTGAGCAACTGGTCATCAACTGAACACATCCAAGAACAGCAATCCTGTGAGGTGCTGAGTGAGCCAATAGGCTTTTACCCCCTTAAACAAGAACAGCCAGTCAGTGAGGGTGTGGGTGCAAAATTCAAATTAGGTTAACAAAGTGAGAAAGACAAAGTAGAGCAAAGAGATTTTCTATTTCTTCCAAGTGGAACAATCTTCTAAGATTTCCATTCGCTTGTGACAAAAAACAAGCAGCTCCAGAATGTGTGTCAAGTGGCCCCTAAGGACAGAACATAGTTGAGGAGGAGGAAGAAAACAATACTCTAAAGGATGGATCAATCAAAGCATGTCTCAGAGCATGTAACTGATATAAGTAATCGACAATATACACTGTCAAGAGCCCATGAGATGCAATGAACACAGTAGCCTTCTTTTGCTGCCCTCCAGATGTTTCTGGATTACAACTCCCAGCATCCGACCACTGGCCATGCTAATTGGGGATGATGGGAGTTAAAGTCCACAACACCTGGAGGGCACCAGGTTGGGGAAGGCTGGGATATAGCAGTGGATTCAAGCCAGGGAACTGGGGTTCCAATTCCAACTCAGCCATGCAGCTTACCGGGTGGGCTAAACACTCTTTCTCAAGCTAACCTAGGTAAGGAGAATAGCTCAGTGGTAGAGCACCTGCTTTGCATGCAGAAGGTTCCAGGTTCAATCCACAGCATCTCCAGGTAGGTAGGGTTGGGAAAACTTCTGTTTGAAACCCTGGTGAGCTGCTGCCAATCAGTGCTGACAATACTGGGTTAGATAGACCCATGGTCTGACTCAGTATAAGGCAACTTCCTATGTTCCTAACCTACCTCACAGGGTTGTCACGTGGCCAAAATGGGGTACACCGCCAGGTAGACTCCTTGGATTTTTTTTTATTTTTTTTAAGGGCGATAAAAACAAGGCCCAAAACAAAAGATCGAAGAAAAAGAGGGGGTGGAGTGATAGAAGCGGCTGCATTTTTTTCTCGCATTCTTTTAGGGCGCGTTTAAGGGTGAAGCGAGATTTCTAGTTCACCTCCTCGACTAAGTACATAAAAGGTGGTGAGGATGCCCGTGAGATTTTTTTTTACATATGTGGCGCCAGACTGCTGGGCAGGGAGGTGTTTGCAGAGTCAGGTCTGTTCCTCCGAGCCTTGCAAGGGGAAAGGAAACTGGGCCAAGGGCTTCAGCTCGCTCGCTCGCTCTCACACACACACACACACACACAAGATGGAGACTCCAGCTTCAAAACTGTGACACTTGCCTCCAGCACCAACAGCCGCCCCAAAGCAGCGCCCCCACCGCCTCTACCGCCCCTCGCACGCCTCTGCCCGCTCGCCTCTCCCCACACAACACAACACACGAGCCACACAACCTGCTCGCCGCGCCGCCGGTCGGTCGGCCGCCTCTACCGCTCTCCGTTCCTGCTTCCCCCCCAGTTGCTGGCTGCGCTGACAATGGCGGCCGCCCCGCGCGGAAGCAATGGGCGGGGCGGGAGCCGCCCCAGCGCCGCCTGCCAATCACCGCGGAGCCAACGGACCCGACTCGCCACGAGCGGCTTCGCCCTAACCAGCTCTCGCGAGAGCAGCGATTACCCGTCCCGGACCTTACTCAGCGTCCATCTGATGGCGTCGCTCTGCCAAATCCTCGCCCGGAGGCTGTCGGGAAAGCGGAAGAGTAAAGGACCGACTGATGGCGTTCCCGCTCTCGCCCTTGGTGCTTCTGGCGGGTGACGGACGTCACTTGCTGGCATGACGTGGCTAACTCGAAGTGTGCCTGGGATCGTAGCCTTGATGTTCTAATCTACAAGAAGGGAGAGAGGTGCCCCTGACGTCTGTTGCGCAGGCTTGTGGAGAGGCAGCTTGCAAAAACTCAGAGCGCGCGCACCACGAGGAACAGCATACCAGGATTGCACGTAAGAGGCTGGAATCCAGGGAGAAATTAGCGAAGTTCTGATTTAATGCCTCTGTTGGCTCTATAATAGCAAACCAGATTCACTTCCCTCTCTCAGTTAATGTCATGCTGTTTAGGGCTGGCGTCCTGTGCCCACTTTCTAGGGTGCAACGGAGTGCGACTTTATTTCGGAGTGACCAGACGTTGGACGGTAGGGGGGGGAAGTGATTTTTGAGATTGGATACATTAATTTTCCAGTCGGGTCGATACAGTAATGCTTCCCCAACCTGATGCCCTCCGTACGTGTTAGACTACAACTCCCACTCGTGGCTGGCTGGGAGTTGTAGTCACATCTGGAGCACACCATATTGGGGAAGGCGCACTAATGTGATGGCTATATATTTATTAAAAAGGGGAGGGCAAGAGAAATTAAGAATCAAGTATTTTCTGGTCTAAGGATGCATACTTAGCACAAGTATGCATCGATAGGTATTTTATTTATTTACAACATTTGTATATCAGTCCACATCTAAACAGATTCCAGAACAGTGAACAAGAGATAAAATGAACAAAAGATATGAATGAAATATGATATTAAAATGAATCTCTAAAAGCCAGTGTGGTGTAGTGGTTAGAGTGTTGGACAGGGCACCAGGAGATCTCGGTTCTACTACCCACTCAGCCGTGGAAGCTTACTGGATGACCTTGGGCCAGTCACAGACTCTCAGCCCAACCTACCTCACAGGGTTGTTGTTGTGAGGATAAAATAGAGAGGAGGAGGATTATGTATGCCACCTTGGGTTCCTTGGAGGGAAAAAGGCAGGATATAATGCAATAAATAAATAATAAAACAGTGCCAGTAAAACCAAGGCTGGTTAACCAAGGAAGGCTTCCTGGAAAAGAGCTGTTTTCAGGAGGTGCTGAAAACAACCCAGTGTTGGTGCCCGCCTGACCTCCAGAGGCAGGAAGTTCCATAGGAAGGGAGCCACCACACTGAAGGCTGTTCTCTATGGAACCACCAGGAGCATGCCATCTGATGACCTCAGTGATCGGGCAGGTTGGTAAGGGAGAAGGCACTCTCTCAGGTATCCTGGTCCCAAGTTGTTTAGGACTTTGTACTACTACCAAAACCTTAAACTTGGCCTAGTAACAAATAGGCAGCCAGTGCAGATCCTTCAGCAAAGGAGTTGCATGCTGAAAAGGGGCAGCTCCCGGTAGCAGCCAAGCTGCTGCATTCTGCACTAGCTCCAGCTTCCGGACCAGACTCAAGGGCAGCCCCAAATAGAGTGCATTGCAGAAATCCAGGTTTGAGGTTACTAGCGCTTGTACCACTGTGGCCAAGCTACCCCTATCCAGGAGCGGCTGTAGCTGGCAAATCAGCCAAAGCTGGTAAAGGGCACTCCAAGTCACCATGGCTACTCGGCCCTCCAGCAACAGTGATGGATCTAGGAATATCCCCAGACTACCAATCTGATCGTTCAGAGGGAGTGCAACCCCACCCAGAACAGGTAATGAGCCTATCTCTCAAGACTCGGGAAACACCAACAGGGCTTCCATCTTGCCAGGATTCCATTTCAGTTTATTGGCCCTCATCCAGCCTATTACTGCATCTAGGCACTGATCCAGGACTTGCACAGCCTCACCTTATTCAGATGTCACAGGGAGATAGAGCTGTGTGTCATCAGCATACTGAGAGCATCTCTACACCAGCCTAAAATCTTGTATTTAAAATTGGACTTTCTGCTTCCATTTTAAATGCAGGATCACAACGGACTCCCTTTACACATGCTCCCCTTTCCCCCTCCTTCTCCCCTTTCCATATGTTTGATTGATCTCACTCCTCTTCTTGTGGCTTTTCATTTTCCACTGAGGGAACTCAAGGCAGAACACAAGCTGGATAATTTGATAACTCATCATTTCTGATCTATTTAAAAATGGAATAAAGGTCATTTAGTGCAGGAGACGCCCTGGAGGTTGATGATGTCATCTAAAGGGCCCACAAATTTCCGTGATTGAGCAATCTCAGTAGCAGGATAAAAGCTCCCCTGTGAAGAAGCCCTGATACCACTGGGCTCCAAATCCCCTAATGACCACTCCCAGTGGCTTCATATATATGTTAAACAACATTGGGGACAGGATAGTACCCTGAAGAACCCCATAGCTCAATTGCCAAGGGGCCAAGGAATGGTCACCCAATGTTACTCCCTGAAATTGACCTTGCAGGTAAGACCAGAACCACTGTATTACAGTGCCTCCAATGCTCGTCCCACGGAGTTGATCCAAGAGGATACCATGGTCGACAGTATCAAAAGCCAATGAGAGATCGAGAATTAACAGCGTTGCACTCCCCCTGTCCCTCTCTCAATAAAGGTCATCCATCAGGGCGACCAAGGCTGATTCAGTCCCGTAACCAGGTCAAAACCCAGATGTATCAATGAGCACAAATTAGTTTTCCACAATCTTTTCACAAGCTACTGTAGTCGTAACGTAAAGACAGCTTGCCTGTACTGAAATTCGTCTATAACTAAAATGTCTTCTTTGCTCATGGCCAACTGGGCTATTTCTGCATTCTTCTGAATTAGGCTGCTGAAATGAAGAAAGCTTGCGGCAAAGTCAGGAGTGGATTTTCATATCAGGTGACTGTGAGCCCTGTTCTAGTAGTGAAAACGTATTCATGGGCTCAGAAGCACCTGTTACTTAAGCCTAAATTTATGTCTGCTCCCCTAAGATACTATGTTGCACCTGCCTCCAGCTGGTGAACAATTGGGTTCTAGAAAAAAAAAGAGAAAGAGCTATTA
This sequence comes from Heloderma suspectum, assembly GCF_057233095.1. Classification (NCBI taxonomy): domain Eukaryota; kingdom Metazoa; phylum Chordata; class Lepidosauria; order Squamata; family Helodermatidae; genus Heloderma; species Heloderma suspectum. Next base: position 178,957,635 of record NC_139458.1, on the reverse strand, counting down.
AGTAGATCCTGCCAGCCTGAAGCCTATCAACCACCATTCAAGGGTGCAAACTCAATTTATACAGGGCAATATAGATGGCTGCACACCCTAGATTATGCCTTAGAATCTTCAACAATGCACTGATGTGGAGTGGTTCCTCAGCATGCAAGTCAAAATGGAATGGGTTCCCTAAAGGTGGAAAGTCACTGGTCTTGGATCCTGAGTTCCCTTTCTGATAAGTAGCAGTAGCTCACCTTCTCATATAGGTCATCGGAGATGGAAGTAAAAGATCTGGTCTTATATTCTAAAAATACTCCTTGACTACAGATAAGGTCTTTTCAGATATAGTGCTAAATTACAGTTTAGCTTTAAGTGAACAAGCCTAAGGTGTGCACGTTTCACTCTCCCCCAGGGCATTATGGTTGGGCACCTGCCAAGGGCCCACACCCTAGTAGGGGCCCACGTGCTTGTTCACCTTCCTCTCATTCTGGCCCATTGAGCTGGCACTGCTCTCCCTGTCTGATGCAGCCATAAAGTGAAGAGCAGAAGCTTCTGCTTTTAAACTAACCAAAACTCCTTGTTGCATCCAAAACTCCTTGTTGATTAGTTTAAACAATCCAGGGTTAAACCATGGTGTGAGTGATCCTGGTTTGTTCAATTACCAGAGATAGATTGGGTTGGATCCAGATAACCCCCTGCAAACAGAGAGGAAACAGTTTCCTCTCCCGGCTCTTCACCCTCCAGAACCCCCCCACCCCACACACACGCGCACACACACACACACACACACACACACACAAACGCTCCCTTGAGGGTTGAGGGACCCTGCTGAGTGGAGTCAGCTGTGGTGCAGGAGGCTGAGGGGAAACGAGAAGAAGCACCTTTTGCTCAACTCAGTTGCAATCTCAGCTCACTTTGACTTTCTCAGTTTGGAAAACCTGCTCCACAAATAACATGAAATAGACCTTTCCATTTAGATTTCCTAGCTAATGTGACACCCTTATTCCCTAATCCTGTTCCCACCAAATGCTGTTTTTCCAGTCCTGAGTTCCCTTAACAATGGGCATTCTGACAATCTCTCTAATAAAGACCACACAGGATGCAAGATTAAGAGCATTATATCACAGCAGTTTATGTTTGACACTGATCCCTCAATGTCTTTGGGATACTGGTTAGGTAACTTTCAGAGTCCACCCAATTAGATCATCAACCACCTGCTTTTTAGCCTGCCAACATTGTAGCCTAATATTAAGCACCAGGATTCAGGACAAGCATAACAACCGTAAAGAATCACGTTGCATCAACTCACCTTATGATATGGTAACATTACAGCATGCAACTATTGGATTGGCTGGGACTTAAAATTCAGATAGATTTAAAATTCAAATAAGCCCTAAGTATAGCACAAGAAAGAAATAATTATCCTAAATTATTATTTAGGACAATCACTTATTTCTTACACCATACTTAGGGGCTGTTTGAATTTTAAATCCATTTGAATTTTAAGTCCCAGCCAACCAGAGCTGTGGGGAATGCTGTTGCTTGTAAGTAGGTAGATGCCAACTCAAGATTCCTTCCTTGACATCCCATTCCTTGGAGGTTTTCATCATATTTATTATGATCTATCAGCTATGGCTAACTCATAGACTACTGACTCCACTGCTGAGCTTTTAACAAAAGCTTTGCCCACAGAACTTTAACAGATACATCACCAAATGAAGAAGAGCTTCATTGCTAAATTTCATTGGGTGGGATCCAGGCTTACTCGTGCTTAGAGTAGACCCACTGAAATCAATTATACAAAAACAAGGTCGAAGTGCCAGGCCTTTTTTGTATTAGCAGGGATAGTGATATCATCTACCACTCCCCTCAGGTTTCCCTGTTCCCTCTCAATTCAGCTGCCCAACTCACAGTAACGGGGGTGGGGGGGTGGGATGGATTTTCCCACAAACAATATATTGTTGATGTAATGTAGAGATATAAATATGTATTTATTTTATTAGCAATATTTATAGTCTGCTTCTCATTTGAAGCAAACTGCTTAAATATGGTTCATTGTAACTGCCTGCATTTTTAGACTCTCCTTGGTGGTGTGGCTTTGGGAACAGTCCTGATGAGCGCCTGTACTTCAAAATGACCACTACCCCACTGAGGACTAGTAAAGATTGCTGATGGTGGTATGAAAATTGTTAAGAGTATTTTCACAACAAATGGAAAGCTGAATCTTGGTATACATGCAGTAAAAGACACCATTCTTAGGCAAGGTGTTCAAGCGTGTCAGCATTTTCCAAAGTCAAATAAATATGACAAATCCTTATTCATGTTTCAAAATGCTAAACCACGCTAAACCAAAAGTGTAACTCACTGAAGGCAAAGTTAATGTTGGCATATATTTCAGTTTTAGATAAAGTGCTAGAGTGCTCTATATCCCACATATTGCTGAATTCACTTAGGTACAGTTTCTCATATCTCAGAAACTCAAGTCATACTTTCATGGGCGGATCATTCCTATACTCCAATTATGCTGGGGGTGGAGGGAAAGATACACTTCCGTTATGCCAGTAGAACGGCTGCTGTATCCTATATGCACTCAGCGCAGGAGGAGAGAGGAAGACATACCACTTGGAAAGTCTCTGAACTACAGATGCACCCTCATAGAAACACTGCCAGAGCGGGGGCTGTACCAATGAAGCTCATAGGAACTCAGGTCAATGGGATCACGCCCTCAGCACACCTCCCAGTATCACAACACAAATTATTATGTCACAGCACTCCCCGCTCCAGCAGCCCCAGCTGCACAGGCAGCAGTGCCAATCCTGAGGCAGGGATTTGAGACCCCTTACGCTGCTCAAAAACACATTTTTGGAGCACAACACATAAAGGGAAAGAAAGACACACCACATGGCACCCATATAGCTCCCTGGGCAAGAGGCCTGCAAAGAGCAGATACAGGCCTCCTGGGACAAGGGTTCAAGGCCCACTGAGAATGGGAAAGACCCTTTGCGAAGCAGCCAAAGGGAGGGGCCAGGACATGCAACTAGGGCCGACACAGACACGCACGGACAGCAGCAACCTCCAGCTGCTCAGTTCTATAATGCAGAGAGTTAGGAAGCAGAAGATTGGAGCTTGAGTCCCACCAGGGGAGAGGGAGGAGGAACATGCCCCTCCTCAGCCACTGCATGCCCCAGCAAAAACAGTCATGACACAGGCAAAAGAGAGGGAGGTCGCAGCATTTGAACCTACACTAAAAACACCGCAGAGGAGTTCCCTACCCACTCAGCTACAGCAGCAGATAGGCATCAGACACATCACCCGGCATTTGTCTTTTCCCTACTGCAACCCAAAGACCCAGTCTTAGATGCCAGGAGCAACAAAACTGGTTTGTTTTAAAAAGGAAGAAAAAATATTCCATGAAGCATACTTTTTCAGCATCTAGCAGGATTAAGTATTACCATTTGCCTATCCTTTTTATCAAACCATCTTATTTGTTTGTTTTCACCACTTAGCCCATTCAACATAGTCATTTGGGCAGTTTACAGAACTTAAAATTATAAAACACAAAACAAACAAACAAAAAACTAAATATCAAGTAGATTAAAAACCCACCACAGTACGAACTAAATAGATAAAAATAAAACCAGCAACAAATATCTTAATCCCAACTGGCCTTTCTCGTTGGTAACATCTGGGAAAACTAGATTGTGGATCTAGAAATTAATATTTTAAAAACACGTTTAATCATTCACTTAGTTTGGAACAGAAGTAAAGTAATTAGGAGCTTTCTACATACAGCTCCCCCAACGTATGCATTATCTTCTCATTTACAATAGCAGAAGGATGTGGTTCTCGTAATTTTGCGTCACTCACTGTCAACATGTTCAGGTCAAGGATTGATTTTAGTTAGAAGAACAGACATTTACACAATCATTGACACTGCTCAGACTGTCAGCTGTGCATATGCCCAGTAACTCCAACATTGTCAATCCCTTACTTTGTGTACAGTTCACACTCTGAGACTTCCCTGTGATTTTATAGGCTTCCTTTAAGCAATTGCTCCTTTTAGGGTGCAATCCTATGCAGATAGGCGGCCACCTCTGAACTCGGAGGCGACTGCCTATCCAATGCAGGGTAGGACAAGCACGGAGGGGATCGTTCCCTCCGTGCTTCTCCTGCCCTGCATTTTCAGCTAGACAGCTGATTGCAGCTGTCTAGCCGCAGGACAGCGGAGCAGGGGAGGAGGCTGCCAGACAACACATTGACTGTGTCGTACCGGCATTTCCGCCCTCCCCGCCTTGGAATGCCCCCCAGAATGCCCCATTTCGGCCGCTCTGCATTCCTCTTGTGAGTGTGGAGCATGGGGCTTTTCTGTGCTGCCTGTGAGGCAGCGCAGAAGGGGGGGAAGGTCAGTTCTCCAGGAACCGACCTCGGAGCGCCAACCTTCCCCCATGGGAACAGCCCCATGCTCCGCACTTGGAAGAGGAGTGCAGAGCAGCCAAAATGGGGCATTCTGGGAGTGTTCTGGAACAGAAAGGTGGAAATGCTGGTATGACACATCCTATGTGTCGTCCAGCAGCCTCCTTCCCTGCTCTGCCTTCCCGCGCCTAGACTGCTGAAATCAGGTGTCTAACTGCGAATGCAGGGTGGCTGAAGCATGGAGAGGATGATCCCCTCCATGCTTCTTCTGCCCTGTATTGGATAGGCGGTCACCTTCCAGTTCGGAGGCAGCCACTTATCCCCATAGAGTTGCACCTTAAATGCCCTTAAATCACTGTTACCTCAATTACTAGTCAGAGATAAGAATGGGGTTTTCCTGCACTGTGCTGAAGAAAAGTAGCCCTTCTTGGGAAATCCCAGCTCTTATCTCCAGTCAGTGGCCAGAGTTAAGAGCAGGAGTTTTCCTCACAGACTTGGAAGTAGAAGGGGTGGGGCTTGCGGAAGAACTCACGGGCCGGATGAGGAACCCGTGTGGGCCAAAGGTTCCCCATCCTGTGGGCCAGAAGTTCTCCATCCCAGACTTTGACAGTGCCTGGCCCTCTTTGATCTCTGAGCGTCTAACCTTTGGCCTGAGTGCTCCCTTACACATTAAAGGAAACCTCTTCCTGCTAGCGATCAAACCACAGAACCGAAGCACCTTAGATCCTATGGTCTGCCTACATCTCCTCATGTTTCTTCTCTACTGTAGCAGGATGTTGATCAGGAGAGCTGTCAGTTTAAATAAACTCATGAAAACGAAAGGTGTGGTATTAATAATAAAAAATAATAATTCCTATTATATGATTTGGTGTGGATAATCTCAGTTGCTTGGCATTCCCGAGCAACCATCCCGCTGATGAACGCAGATGCAGAACACAGAACTGCTTCGCTATTCTCATTCCTTGCTGCACAACGAGCTTTTAACAGCTGAGTTTGCATTAATGGGGGAATTCCAGTTCTGGAAACAGTGGGGCCAGCAGAACTGAAACAGTTGCAGCAGTTTTAATTGAAGGCAGTCAATTAAATATCAAGGAGGGCATTCAATACAGCAAGGATTTATTTAGTGGCACTTGCATATTTGCTGAACCCCGCCCCCTTTTTTAAAGAGAAGCGTACATTACTGTTGTTAGATATTAAAATGCTGGGTCACATTTTAATTTAGATTTTAATTTAGATTTTTTTAAAAACTGTGTTAATTAAATGGCATTTTGTTCTTATATTTTGCTTGTGCAAAACATAAAAGTATGACTATGCAACTACTTTGCAAATTGGCTCAGTACCAGCAAAGGATTCCTTCAGCCATTAGCCCGCACAACTTGTGATCCATCCAGCTAAATGCAACCAACCAACCCTCTATGGCAGGGTGGGCAGACTTTGGGCTTGTGGTATCTACTTTGTTTTTTACTAGAACCCCAAAATACACTAATCAGAGGCCAGGTGCAAAATATAAACTTACACCTGAGTTATTATAGAATGGGGATTCTAATATAAAACTCTCAAAGTGGCCCCCAGAGGTGCAGAAAACCTGGTCAAAAGGCAAACCAATTAATAATCCTATTTTACAGGTGAGGAGTACTGAGGCAGAGGACAGCCATGGCAGAGTTTGTTTGGTTATTTATTTTTACTTACATTTTATTTGCTATTATTAAACTAATCGGAGCCAGAAATTCTTTGTCAATCTAATGCAAATCATCCATAGATCTACCAGTAGATCCTGATCCACCTTCTGCATGCACCTGATCTATGACAACCGGCAAGGACCTTGATGTTTTTTGCTGCCAGCCTGAGGCTGAAGTGCATGGCAAGTGAGTTGTGGGGCTTGGTGGCTCATAAGATGTGCCTGCCTGCATTGGCCCTGAAAATTCTACTCAGCAGCCTTTAATTCTTTCTCTTACCAGGAGCATGCTCAGAGGGCCGCCTAATTAAGCTCCAGTAGATATGAAGGCTTTGATGGATCTCCCCCAGGAAGGGGGTCACACTCAGAGCAAGAATGTTTTTCAGCAATTAAAGCAAATTGAGGTGAATGAGTCATAGCTGCCTTTAGTTTAGGGCTAGGGTGGTAGGTGATAACCTCCCAGATAGAGTCCGGAATACAGAATGTAAAATGAGCTGTGAATATTGAGCAAGTGGCTGGATTAGTACCACTACCTTACATATCCAACAGGGAGAAAGAACCTTTGCAGCCTTTCTTCATAGTCAACAACCCTGGGCTCTAACTCCTAGAACCAAGAATGCCATGCCAGAAAGCAGTATCAAAAACCATGATGAAATGTCAGTACCACTGTGGAATGAGCTTCCCAAGGGGGCTCACCTGGCGCTTACATTATGCTCTTTCTGGAGCCAGGTGAAGACCTTATTTCCCCAGGCATTTTACTCTTTCAGTTTCTGTTGTTTTAAATCTGTATTTTAAAACTTTGCATTGCTGCCAGGTTTTATTTTGGTTTTTACTTTTATTTTATACTGTAGTTTTACACTTGTTAACTTTTATATTGTATTGCATTGTATTTTATGGTTTTAATTGTTGTGAACCACCCAGAGAGCTTCAGCTATTGGGCGGTATAGAAATATAATAAATAAATATCAGCATGTAGTAATCATACTAAACATTTGTTTAGTACTTTCAAGTATACAAAGCATTTCACATCCATTATCTATTTATAATCCTTGCAACAACCCTGTAAGGTAACAATTTGCAGAGGAGGAGCCATATTAATCTGTTGCACCAAAAACAATTAAGAGCCTTGTGACCCTTAAAGATTACACTAGAGTACACTTCATGAGATGCATGAGTGTTATGCGCAGTTGGAAAGTACACACAAACTCACAGCGGTGTAGAGGAGAAAAAATTGTCAAAGGTGGGGTTAGGTGGCACTGAAATACAGACATACAATGAATTCACGATGAAGTGCGGAACAGAATTGTACCATTCCCACTGGCTCCCACACAGACCTTTATTTACATATTCATGATCTGCAAAGGATCTCTGTATGTGCATACAGCTAAAATTAAACACCACCAAACTTTCCTCTTCCTCCACCAACTCTATTTCCAGGCATCCAGTCGAACTCTGAGGGAATTCCTTTTGGCATAACTGGCCTGTCTCTAACCTTTAAATGAGGGGTGGGCAAGTTGTGGCCCTCCAGATGTTTTGGCCTACAACTCCCATCATGCTTAGCCAACATAGCTATGGCATGATGGGAGTTGTAGGCCCAAAAAATCTGAAAGGCTACACGTGGTCCACCCCTGCCCCAAATGCTGCCTCCCAGCCCAATATTTACTTCATGTCCCTGAATTTGGGCTGCGGAAAAAACATGGCTTAACCGACTGGGTTTCTATCATGACAGCTGAACTGACAGCTATTACTCTGGCATTAGAATTGGTTAGGGATGTCAGATCAGAGTGGGCAATTATTCTGTCTGATTCTTTGTCAAGTTTGTTGACAATCCAGCAAGGAGGTATCTGTTAGTGTCTGTTAGTAAATGAGATACGGCTTCTAAATTTTGAACTGTATCTTATGGGCCTTAGAACTGGGTTTATCTGGTTCCCTGCTCACTGGACATTAGTGGTGATGTAAGGAAGCACTGGGACGTAATTGATATCCGACTTCCTTTGTCACCATCAGAGGTTAAAAGCTGAATTTGGCGTGAAATCAAACTGGACTGGCAGAAATGGTAGGAGAGTGGGCTTGTTGATAATTTTTTCTTTCTGTCCAGCCCTGGATGATTTTAGGATTTTTGAACAATGTGGTCAAATTCAGCAGGTTGCTGTGTTCTGGGTCTTGAATTGAGATTGCACTTTACGAAGCAATCTATTTGTTTTGGGAAGATCTGATTCTGCTCTCTGTGAGGTTTGTGGACTGGATGAAACAATAAATGATTTTCTCTGGGATTGTCTGTTATAAAGAACATGACAGGGCTTTCTTTTTAATGAGCGCAAGAGCTTGAGGGTTGAAGGTTTTTCATGGGGTCCATTCTCTGAATTAAGAATCTTAGCAGTGCAGTCCTCAAATTGCTACAAAGTTTTGTTAAAGTTACTGGCATCTATTCCCATTTGTATGAATTAGTTGTTGGGGCTTTCCACATTTTCCCAGTAGGTAGTGGTCATGGGGCCTGTTTGGCCTTGATCCACCATTAAACCCCAATAGAAGAAGAATACCTATTTCCTGTTTCCTCCTCAGCCAACACTCACTTCCTGTTTCCTCCCCAGCTCTCTTGTAGCTACTATCTCCTGCAAGATTAGGAAATATGTGTCCATCACCTGGCAATGGGTCCTGCATTTTTCTCCACATCTTGGCTTTGGGGACACCCCTGCACAAATATCCTCCTTTTTTACATTTTAATCTTGAATATATCCAGATATGGGCCTTTAAATCTATGCTCTTCCACCACAGGTGCCAGAGAATATCTTGGCCCCTTGTATGATGCTCAGTACAATCCTCCATGTTGAAGAGAACTATCTAAGAGACTCTTTGTAGAGTGAATGAGGAAGGGCATCATTCCCATTTTATTCTCATAGGAGTAGGGTGGTCAGATCCTTGAGCACTGACAGATATTTGCAACATTAAACTAGCATGCTAAGTGGTTAGGAGAGAGTTTATAGATACACAAAGCAGCTCTTCAGAGAATGGAGACAGGGATGACTTTTAAGATCTACTGAAGGCACCAGTTGTCTTTGACATTTACATATAAATGACATTCTGCTAGATCTCTTAAAATCTTATGAATTACCAGTAAATCTACCAAATTTCTGAAACTTGCCAACTAAAAATAAAATTATCATCCTATTGTGCCTCTTTTTGTTTACCTCATTGTTCTGAAGTATCAAACACTTTTAGGATATGTTGGTCATACACAATTCTCACTTTTATCCAGAACCTGAAGTTCTTATAACCTACAAGTGATTTCAGTTTATTAGTTTAAAAATCATAATTTGCTGCTTATATTCATAGCCATCTTTTTTCTCTGTTCCTTAAAATGTGGTGTTGTTTAGCGTTATTGCAATTTCTTGTTTTCAGCCATAATAAGGTATACGATTGGACACAAGCTGTGTAAAAAAGAAATTAATGTAGCCAATTATTCTTTAGATGCTTTAGGACAGATTAAAATAAATTGACTATCCCAGCTATAGATAATCGGAGTGTGTGTGTGTGTGTGTATGAAGTGTTTTTAAAGTGTTTAAAAATTATTCTAGTTGCTATGAATGGAGCATAAATATTGCTGGCATTCCAACTGCTGATTTTATCTTTACTGGGAAGAAAGACAACAGAAGGAAAATATACAACAGACTACTAGCATTTGTACTCGCCCATTAAAAGATCTGAAAGAGAAAAAAGAACTTCAATAGAATAAAGCTAGAGATGCTGTAACACTTTACTCCTAAAACAACCAAATGTGGGAGAAAAAGCTTACAATGAGAGCGCTGCTCAGACTCTGAATAGCAGCTTCTAGGGGCCTATTTAGTAGACTTTTGTGTGATTGCTATGCTGAGAAAATGTGGAATTTAAGCTGTTGTTAAATGCAGATAAAGGTCAGAGAGCAGGATCTCCACAAACCATCATTTGCAATATTTTTTTTTACTTCCTTTATCCACAGAAGGAATTCACCATGCCAAAGCTAGGCAGGACTCATGCAAAATAACGTATTCCTGGCAACCATGAGGTATTTACTGCTATTAACAAAGACCAGCATATAAATGCATTTGAATCTCAAACACAGGCTACTGTTAGAAAGGAGTTCCAGAAGGTATTCGCTTTTTGTCCACTTGCTGTTGGGTTAGAATGATATAATCGATTTTTATTTAGAAATGTAACGCATCACTGCTGCTGCTGCAGCAGTGGCTTTTTTTTCTTCTTTTTCTGTGCACAATCTAAATATTGTTAGCTTAATACCACTTGGAAGTTACTAATATTGGTGTGAACTCTATTGTGCCGCCATGCATGTTAATCGAACATGTTTCAGTTCTCAAAATTAATTTATGTATTTCATCTTTAAATCTTTGCACAAATAAAGCAGGCTTAGTGCTACTTCATTGCTTTCAATATTAGCATTACTTCAAATTCATATTTATAAGATTATATTAAAAGTGGATATATTTAATTGCATTTATATTTAACTACATTTTCCATGAAATTTATTTAGACTTAGGAAAAGCTTAACAGGAATTATAGACATTATTCTCTTGTTTCTCTCTTTTCCAAATGTAGCTACTCATATCCTAACCACACTCTAGTCCTCACTGGAAAAATCTACTCTTGATATATTGCTGGTTGCCGAGATAGTGGAACTGCTCTAGAAACATTTACTCAAGTTAGTAAACCATACCTAATGGATTAGTTTATTGGATTTCTAGAGTCCGATTTCAACCCATATTTAGCATTTCTCTGCTCATTCCTAAATTTATATAAATTGACATGTAGGCTGTGCCTTTCAGCATTAATCTGTCTTTCAAAAATAGAAGTTAGGTGGAAGATGATGACAAAGCTCTGATTATGTTCAGCCAAACCTATATCCTGTTTTACTTAGTAATTCAATACCTTCATCCATGTGATGAATGTTGATATTGCCAGTAAACCTGTGTGTGTGTATGTGTGTTATATCCACAGCCTGGCCTTTTATATGCATCAGAGATTGTATATAATATTATGTTAATGTACTGGTAGTGGCCACAATCCAGTGCAGTTATACCCATAAGTATCAATAAAATCACTGGAGCCTAAGCTTGTCTCTGTTGAATTATAGCCAATATGTGGGTCTATATTTATTCAACAACTTACTGAACATCTTACTTTCATGAGCCTGCTTAATTTTTTTCAAAATCATTATCTAAATTTGCTGAACACAAACTTGTATCAAACTAGTAAAAATTACAAGCATAACTGAGTTCTAAGAACTGGAAGTTTCTTGTTCAAATCTCAATCCATCACAAACTCAGAACTTGTGAGTTCAGTCAGTCGCTGCCCCTGTCTGTAATATGGGGACAATAATACTGTCATGCTTTACAGGAACGTTGTTAGGATTATTGAGATAATCTATGTGACGTGCTTTTAGAAAAAAGCATTATATCAATACTTTAAGGATGATCCAGTCAGTCCTCTACATGCATCATTAGGTCCATGTAGCACTCACAAAAGTGCTTATCTCTTTGCATGGAACAGATCCAACAGGGAAGGGAGTTTAGTACCACGGCACATGAGAGGGAGGATGTGGCAGGATGGATGGATCATTCCTTAAATATTAGCACTCTCATAATAATGAGCTCCAAATTGTACAGTGTCATATGTTTTATTGGGTTTGGTGGGTGTATGAACCTTTAAAACAATAGTAGTACATGTGTATTATTCATCAGATTCCCCAAAGTATTTGATCATGTGTCTCATCATAAATATCTGTAGACACTTGAAATAGATTTTAGATTGTTAAATGCTCAGATCTTTTACAGCAGCTTTCTTCCCCCATTTACTGTGGGAGTACTTTAGAGTGCTCAACTTTTTTAAATGCATGAATTAAAATACAAAGTGACAGTGGAATTATTACTTTTCATAATTAACTGAAGTGTTTTTCTACTTGGAAAATATTAAATACTAAATACCATGTGTGTTGTTCTTTTGTCTGTGGCGAGCTGGGAAACAGCCTTTTCAAAGTTCATGCATAAAACTTCCAAAGCTTCTTAGATCTCATTAGCATACATTTTAACATATGCATGATACAAAGAAAAAAATGTAGCTAATGATATTGCACTCTCTTGCAGGCTTTGTAGACTAGCATTTATTCACAGAAAGGCATACTACATCGGATTAACATGCAATTGTGATGGTAATTTGAATCAATTATTTTAAAGATAAAGATACATAAAAAGAACTCAAACTCTACATACAGAGACACATACACACAAATACACTACATTTATCCTTCTGCTCAATCACAGATGTGTTTGTAGTTTGCTAAGCCATTTCTGTTTAGAAGATTATAATATGTTTCGTTGGATCCCTGTGCAATATAAAGATAAAGATAAGTAGTAGAACTCATAAGCATGCTACACTTATCCTTTTACCTAGCAGTAATGTGTTTGTGATTACTAACCCATTTCTACTTAGCACTAGAATTCTGATTCGTTATACTGGATCCTGTTGCAATACAGTTGTGACAGATTAAACTTACTTTGCAAAAATAATAAGGGACACTCCAGTAAAACTAAATTCTATGGAGTGCTGGAGAACTAGGGTCTGTTGAAATAAGAAAGATCAGTTATATTCTGTAAACCTGGTGTTGTAAAATTAAGCACATTCCCTTATAAAATAGAGGCCACTTAAAATAAGGGATTTATGGCAATAGTAATTCCCACCGAGCTGTGTCTGGAGAGATTTGAAGTTTATATATTGCGAGTTTCACTATCATTTTCTAAACCTTAACCTACAGACACAGAAGAGCAAGAAACTATCTATTTCAACTCTGATATGAGATTAAAAATCTCTGTGTAACCAAGTGCTGGGTTGTTTGAAGGTATGTTTTTATATAGCAACTGTTAAAAAAAAGGTAAAGGTGTCCCCAACCAGTCGTGTCCGACTCTAGGGTGCGGTGCTCATCCCCGTTTCTAAGCCGAAGAGCCAGCGCTGTCCGAAGACGCTTCCGTGGTCATGTGGCCGGCATGACTGAACACCGAGGTGCACGGAACGCTGTTACCTTTCCCGCCGAGGCGGTACCTATTTATCTACTTGCAATTTCTCGCTTTCGAACTGCTAGGTTGGCAGGAGCTGGGACTGAAGACGGGAGCTCACTCCGTCACGCAGCACTCGGGTCCCATTCTAATTTGGTAAATTGCATAGTGGATACATCAGTCTAACTCTAGTACTAAAAATCCGCAAAAACTGGCTCCCTATCTGGGCTTTCTTTCAATCTTAATTTTTAAAAAGAGTGTAAGAAATGACGTTTGCATTTGTTATAACCATTAATTGAACCACTTCAGACCAAAAGGAGAAGCTGGGAGCAAGGAACCTCTTTGCAATTTTGATGGATGAATTGTAGAGGGCCAGCATACGACATCCTGTCTCTCCATGTAAGTATATTTTGTGTGTGAGCTGTAGCAGTTAGAGCAGACTTCCCCAATGTTGTGCCCTCCAGATGTGGTAGACTACAATTCTTATCATCCCCAGCCAGCATGGCCATTGGCTGGGAGCAGCGGCGTTGCTAGACCAAGGCTCATGGGGCTCCAGTCCCAAGTGGATTTCCAATGATCCCAGCTGGATTCCCCAGAGCCCTGAGTTCCATTGGTGCCAATAGAGGTTTTTTTCTCAGCTTAATTGCCATGCCGGGGGGAATTTTCAAGGGGGATTGCAGCTGTGGAAGGAAGGGTTACCCCCCCTTCCCACAAGCTGCAATGCCCTTCCTAATCCTACCCCCCCACACACACACACACCATCACAATTAAGCACCTTTCATTGGTGCCAGTGGGTGATTCTTCCTAAGCTTAGCTGCTGTGTGCGGGGGGGATTTCCAGGGGACTCACAGTTCCCTGTAGTCCCCAAAATCCCCCCTCTGCATGGCAATTAAGCTTGGGGGGGGACTTTAATTGATGTCAATGGAAAGATTGGGCCCCAAATCTTTTAAGTGCCTAGCAATGCCCTGGCTGGGGATGATGGGACTTGTTGTCCAACACAATCTGGAGGGTGCCACATTGGAGAAGGCAGCATACAGGACTAGAACTAGGGAGGCATCCAATGCTTCCAGGAGAGGAAGCCACATTCACAGAATTGTACAGAGGATCTAGACAACATTGTGATCCTATTACAATCAGCCCGTGTTTACCCAGCCTGCTGTATCCATCTGTTTTCTAACTGCAAAAAGTCTGGCAAGGAGGGAAAGAGGAACAGCAGTGCAGTTTTCCAGCAGGAGTAGGTAGGAAAATGTACACCTGAGGCAGGGAAAGAGGAATTGTTCCTGGGGAAAGTGGATCATATTCTGGGAATGCCCCTCCTTCCTTTATTATTGTATATCATACTTTAAGGTTTTAAACTTCTGTAAACTGACCAGAGAGCTTTGGCTATTGGGCATTATAGGAATGTAAATAATAATGATAATAATGATAACTATAATGCCATGCATTTCCAGTTGCGGAAACATTTTGTGTCCTGCAAAGCAAGTCCCTTCCCTTCTCCCAATGTTTCTCTGAGCTTACATAGCAAGGAGACATCCCATTGAGCACAGCAGAACTTCTGAGTAAACACATGTAAGATCTGGCTCTAAGGCCAGAATCGGTGCTCAGTTGTGTTTGTTTTACTCAAAATTTAACTGTGCTGAAATGAGGACACTGAAATAATGCAAGAGCTGCCTGTTTTCCTTTATTTAAAAAGAAGGTGAAACTGACTCCAAGCTTGTCAATTTCAACTGCGCCCCTCTCCCCTTGAACAAACACCATTTGGAAACAATGAATCAAAGGAGCCCCTTCAAATGTTGGGAGAAAGGGGAGTATTGAGGATGTAGCAAAATTTTGCAGTTTTCTAGTTTGGGTGTGAAACGGGCCAGAAAAATCAAGGGGTGAGTTTGAAATTGACTAGAAAAATCAAGGTGGACTGGAAAACCGACCAGAAATAAGTCCTGATTTATAGCTCCACCATCACCATGTTTACTCAGAACTAAGTCTACAATCCACTCACATTGTGCTGCAGGCACTTTTTCTCTTTTCTTTCTTTTTAAACGAAACACACACAAAACAGGATGCAGAAACAGTGCTGAGAAGCACCCACTTTAAAAAGTATGGAAATATGGTGCTTCCAGATGTATGTCTCCTAGCACTACCAACCAAAAGGCAACATGCAGCTATTCCATCATTCCTTAATGTTGTGTGTGTGTGTGATGAGAAAAATGTCAGAAATAGCAATGTGAAAACATGGGGGTTTTATAAATGGGAGACAATGATGTCTGGACCCCTGGTAAAATGTTGTGAATGAAGCAGGGTAATTGCACAGTAAAAGCCTCATCTGGGCACCCAAAAAGTATGTAGCAACCCTGAGGTGTCAGAAAAGCAGAGGGGATAACATTGCCCACTTGGCTGTATCACACCCACTGTGTGGATGGAATTTAGAGTGTCTCTACATTAAGGGAAAATCCCGCAGCCCTAAACAAGGATTTTGCTTCCATTTCTGTGGTGCGATTAAGATTGGCTCCTTTAGATGGTGAACGTGATGTGGAATTGAAAACACCCTTTCTCAGCAGCTTTGCCAGGGCTTTCTATATTTTTCAATGGAATAGGGTAATCTAGTAGTGGAATTATCACGGTATGCCAGCACTGCACATGACGGAAATTGCAGGGTTTTGTGTTTTTTTTAATATTCCAGTTGAGCTCCAGTCTTTTTAAAGGCAGGATAACCGGGGGGAAACACTGAAGACACCCTGGAGGTCGACAACGTTGTGTAAAGGACCCGCAAACTTCCAGGACTGGCCAATCATGAGCGCATGATAAATGCCTCATGTAGAAATGGCCTGAGTGAGACTCACATACCAAAAAAGAGCTAGGCCCCCTGAAGTGTGGACATCAGTAAGAATTCCAGTTTTAGCTGTCAGTAAAAGAGCAGTGATTGGCAGTGCTAGGCACTTGGTAACCTTGGACCAGCCAGCATCTCTCAGCCTTACCTACCCGACAGGGTTGTTAAATAGAGGATAAAATGGAGGTGGAAACGTGTATATCACCCTTAGCCCCTTCCAAGAAGAATGGGATATTCATACAACAACAACTACAACAATAATATCAATAGACTATATTTCCCAGGTAAAGCCTCACTAAATAATGGGATTTCACATTTATTGAATAACAATTATTTATGAAGAAAACCTAATCTGTCAAGCACAGAATTAAGTCTTTTGTGTGCTGGAGCAGCTAGTTTGGAGCGGTACAAGGGTTACTGTGCCCCTCTTGCTTGAGTTGTCTGACAGACACAAAAGGAAAATGGCACTAGTGAAAGTGGCCAGAAATTTCTTCATCCTATCCCTAAAGGGGCCACAGGTGCCTGAAACTGGAACTCTCATTCCTCCCTGGCCAGTTCCAAATCTTTATATATAATGTCATAGTTTTCCCTCACCCCACCCCACCCTTCACCAAGTCCAAAACAGCTCACATTTCAGTGAGTCCTGACTTCTCTTCTACCTCCAGTGGAATTGCCTGGCTCCTGTCACAGGAGAGCAACTGAAGAGCTAGAAGGAGATAGAAAGGCTTGGGACAAGGGGATAAGGGTTTAAGGGCGCAATCCTATGGGGATAGGCCGCTGTCTGCAAACTCAGAGGCAGCCGCCTATCCAATGCAAGGCAGGAGAAGCACGGAGGGGATCGTTCCCTCCATGTTGTCTCCCGCCCTGCATTTGCGGCTAGACAGCCAATTTCAGCTGTCTAGCTGTGGGAAGGCGGAGCGGGGGAGGAGGCTGCTGGATGACATATAGGATGTGTCGTACCGGCATTTCCGCCTTCCCCGTCCCAGAACGCCCCCCAGGATGCCCCAATTTGGCCGCTCTGCACTCCTCTTACGAGCATGGAGCACGAGGCCATTCTGCGCTGCCTCACGGGTAGTGTTGAAGGCGGGGAAGATTGGTTCTCCGGGAACCGACCTCGGAGCGCTGGCACTGAGATTGGTTCCTGGGAAAGCACATATCCTATGGCTGTCTAGCCCCTGACTAGCGGCCATAGGATTGCTCCCTAAGACCAGTGGAAAACAAATGCACCAGCAAATAGGCAGGTATCTCAAACCCCAGTAAAGCAGTAAATCCTAACGCTTGTGTGTCCTTGATGCTCTTAAGCACAAGGAGGCCCACTGCCTGCAACCACTCATTCTGCATATGCCTGAAGGCAGCTAAAGGGAGGAGAAGC
Source organism: Heloderma suspectum (assembly GCF_057233095.1). Classification (NCBI taxonomy): domain Eukaryota; kingdom Metazoa; phylum Chordata; class Lepidosauria; order Squamata; family Helodermatidae; genus Heloderma; species Heloderma suspectum. The sequence goes on along the minus strand of NC_139458.1, from coordinate 178,940,335 downwards.
TGAACTCCCTTGTGTGCATGGGGCAGAATCATAGGGTAGTAGTCTATGTCCTGTACCAAGGTGAGAAGTGGGGGAGCATCCAAAATAGACCCAAAGATGGAGAGAAACATCTCGGGATGCTAGAACAAATATTTTATTTGTAAGAACCCCTTGGAACACAAAGTTAGATTTTGTTTGTCCTGAGACATTTCTCTCCATCTTTGGGCCCATGTGCTGTACCGCTACCTTGGCCTCTTAGAAATTAAGGCACAGACTAATGTAGCTTTTTTGTTGCCCTGTCTCCATCACTGGAGACCTCGGGCACATAAGTATGCTACTATATCATGAATTCAATCTTTTCCAAAGAAGGCCAGAATCAAAATCTTAGTTATTAGATGTAGGAGACTAAGGCAACCACCTGGGGCACTGGGCTTCAGTTGTGTCACCATAGGCCTCGGTTGTCAACTCAGCAGCAACGGAAGCAAATGATTCAAAGAGTTCATCTTCACGTGCAAAGCTGGCAACACTTATTTGCATGGTCAGCATTGTGTTAACATTTGGGTGTTGTTGTTAATTATTCCCAGGAAAACTTACGACATCAGAGCACATTCAACAAATGGTGAGCATGTGGATCAGATCCATGTGTGCACATTTATCATCTTATATGACAGGGATAAATCATGCATGTGCATCATGCATCAAAGTCATGAAATGGGCTACAGATGCGATTAAAAATATGGCATTCAAAGGTTGAATGAATGAAGAGAGGTGCTGAAGATGTGCCTCACCTGGGGCCCTTTGTGGTCCGGGACTCACACTCTTGCCCTCAAAAATTTCATGGCAATCCATCATTCTAGTTCAGTAATTTCCAGCCTATGTGCCAGACCTAGGGAAAGAAACAAATGGTGCCCTGAGATAACAGTGAGAAATAAAGCCATTAAGGATGCAATCCTATGCATGTATCAACAGAGAAAAGTCCTACAGCTCTACCTCTTGTTTCCATCTGCAAATCCCAGGGAGGCTGTGGAACTCTTGAACTAGTGTCTGGAAGCTGTTTTGGGATGGATGAGGGTGAACAAGCTGAAACTTAATTCAGACAAGACAGAGGTACTGTGGGTTGGGAAACCAACTACTTCGGATGGAGGTTTACAGTTGGTCTTAGACAGCATTGCACTTCTGCTAAAAGACTAAGTTCCCAGTCTGGGAGTCCTCCTGGACTCTGGGCTAACTGGGGAAGCCCAGATGGATGCAGTGTCCAGGAGTACATTTTACCAGCTTAGCTGGTATGCCAACTGCAGCCCTATCTGGAGAGGATGGACCTTGCCTCAGTTATCCACGCACTAGTCATGTCCAGGCTGGACTACTGCAATGTGGTGTACACGGGGCTGCCTTTGAAGACAATTCAGAAACTTCAGCTGGTGCAAAATGCGGCTGCCTGAATATTGGTGGGGGCATGGCAATTTGATCATGTAATGCCTATACTGCACCAGCTGCACTGGTTACCAGTGTATTTCCGAGCCCAATTTAAAGTGCTGGTTTTGACCTTTAAAGCCTTAACTGGTTTGGGACCAAGTTACCTGAAGGACTGCCTTCACCCATATCAGCCTGCACACACTTTAAGAACAGAAAGAGAGGCCCTTCTCATTTGCCCACCCATGAAAACAGTTAGGTGGGTGAACACGTGTGAGAGGGACTTCTCTGCAGTGGCCCCACACCTCTGGAACAACTTGCCATTGGAGTTCCACCATGCTCCATCATTGAAGACTTTTAAGAAGGCCCTGAAAACATATTATTTTACTGTGGCCTTCTCTTGATAGGACTGCTGTGGTTGCTGTGGTTGTTGTTGATGGTTTTATTGTCAGCTTTAATGTTTTTATTGCTATTTCATTGTGTTTATATTTTATCGCTTTTAATATTTTAACTGTTTTTATGGATTTTATTGTTGTGAGACACCTTGGGAGGGCTTCTGCCCTGAAAGGCGGGCAAGAAATTTTTAAATAAATACATAAATAAAACTCCCAACATGCTCTAGCCAGGGTTGGGATGCTGGAACACGCTGGGAGTTGTAAGACTTTTTTTTCTGTCTAAACATGCATAACCCTAATCAGTAAAGGTTAGCCCAAAATATCAAACCAGAGTAGGGTGCAAACGCCATCTCTTCAGGATAGATTCACACAAGGAGGAGAGCAGGGCCCACCTCCTCCATCATGTCTCCATTGGCTTGGCTCTGCTGCTGTCCACAGATTGGAGGGGACGATCTGAAGCAAGGAGTCTCCTGCTCCCTCTCCTGCAATGCTAATCATGTGAGTAAGAGAATGCCCGAATAGGGCTTCAGCGCTCTTTCCAGTCAGTCTCTATTGGAGGCAGATAATTCTGCTGCTGCTTCCCCTGTGAATTGGCCCCAGGCCTGTAGTTTTAGAGGGGCTTAGAGATCCATAATGCTCTCTGACTGTAGTCCATCAGCTGCAGTTTTCCTTCTAGTAGGCCTCTTGATTGGTAAGATGAGTCAAAGGTCGATATCGCTGCTTCAGCACATTAAGATGCTAACGAACTACAGTTTATCTTATCAGGGCCTAGGAAGCACCTGAGAAGTGAGGCTCTGTTTAGGCTATCTTTACAGGTGGCTGTGCTGTGAAAGTTCTGATTGTTTTCCCTCTGAACAAGTACTGTTAGTCTACGCTGGGAAAGTTGCAGATGAACACTAATTAATGCTTGCTGCTGTCATGCTGCCTCACTGCTAACGTGTATGGTATAAAACCCATACCCCTTGGCTCTGTGTTCAGAGAAGCTGTCTAATCCAACCATTGGGTATGCCTGTGAGCGCTGTAAGTACTCAATAAAGGCTCCTTGTAAGCAAACCTGGATCTGGCTTATCATTATCTCGGCACCTCCAAACCTTAGCAGCCCACGGCCCGGGCATACACTCTGCCCACCTGCAACTGTGCACATGTGTGTGCGCGCGCACACACACACACACACACACACACACATGGGGTGGAAAGAGAGGGGGGGAAATAGGAAAAGAGAAAGAAGAGAAGAACCATAAAAAAAACCCAGAAGGTGAATCTTGTCCAAACACTAAATGTTACTTGAAGTTTGACTCTTTTGTTCTAAAATGGATAATACATCCCTTTTGTTGTTGTTGTTCAGTCGTGTCCGACTCTTCGTGACCCCATGGACCACAGCACGCCAAGCCTTCCTGTCCTCCGCTCTCTCCTGGAGCGTGCTCAAGTCCATATTCATTGCATCGGTGATGCTATCTAGCCATCTCATCCTCTGCCGTCCCCTTCTCCTTTTGCTTTCAATCCTTCCCAGCATCAGGGTCTTTTCCAGGGAGTTTTCTCTTCGCATTAGGTGGCCAAAATATTTGAGCTTCAGCTTCAGTATCTGTCCTTCCAATGAGCACTCAGGGTTGATTTCCTTTAGGAATGACTGATTTGACCTCCTTGCAGTCCAGGGGACTCGTAAGAGTCTTCTCCAGCACCACAGTTTGAAAGCATCAATTCTTTGGTGCTCAGCCTTCATTATAGTCCAGCTCTCACAGCCATACGTTACTACTGGGAAAACCATAGTTTGATTATACAGACCTTTGTCGGCAAGGTGATGTCTCTGCTTCTTACTATGCTGTCTAGGTTTGCCATAGCTTTCCTCCCAAGGAGCAAGCATCTTTTAATTTCATGGCTACAGTCACCGTCTGCAGTGATCTTGGAGCCCAAGAAAATAACATCTGTCACTACTTCCATTTCTTCCCCTTCTATATGCCAGGAAGTGATGGGGCCAGATGCCATGATCTTAGTTTTTTTAAAGTTGAGTTTCAAACCAGCTTTTGCACTCTCCACTTTCACCCTCAACAAGAGGCTCTTTAGATTCTCTTCACTTTCTGCCATTAGGGTGGTATTGTCTGCGTATCTGAGGTTGTTGATAATTCTCCCAGCAATCTTAATTCCGACCTGTGATTCACCCAGCCCGGCGTTTCTCATGATGTACTCTGCATATAAGTTAAATAAGCAGGGTGACAATATGCAGCCTTGTCATACTCTTTTCCCAATTTTGAACCAATCGGTTGTTCCATCTCTGGTTCTTACTGTTGCTTCTTGACCCTCGTACAGGTTTCTCAGGAGACAGGTAAGGTGGTCTGGTACTCCCATCTCTTTCAGAATTTGCCAGAGTTTGTTGTGATCCACACAATCAAAGGCTTTAGCGTAGTCAATGAAGCAGAAATAGACGTTTTTCTGGAATTCTCTTGCTTTCTCCATGATCCAGCGAATGTTGGCGATTTGGTCTCTAGTTCCTCTGCCTCTTTGAAACCCCGCTTGTACGTCCAGTAGTTCTCAGTTCACATACTGCTGAAGCCTAGCTTGTAGGATTTTGAGCATCACCTTGCTGGCATGTGAAATGAGTGCAATTGTATGGTAGTTTGAACACTCTTTGGCATTGCCCTTCTTTGGAATTGGAATGTAAACTGAACTTTTCCAGTCTTGTGGCCACTGTTGAGTGTTCCAAATTGGTTGGCATATTGAGTGCAGCACTTTAACAGCATCATCTTTTAGGATTTTAAATAGCTCAGCTGGAAGACTGTCATCTCCACTAGCTTTGTTGTTACTAATGCTTCCTAAGGCCCACTTGACTTCACCCTCTAGGATGTCCGGCTCAAGTTCAGTGACCGCACTATCATGGCTATCAGGGACATTCAGATCTTTCCTGTATAGTTCTTCTGTGTATTCTTGCCACCTCTTCTTAATCTCATCTGCTTCTGTTAGGTCCCTGCCTTCTTTGTCCTTTATCATGCCTGTCTTTGCACAAAACGTTCCCTTGAGATCTCCAGTTTTCTTGAAGAGATCTCTAGTCTTTCCCATTCTATTGTTTTCCTCGATTTCTTTGCATTGTTCATTTAAGAAGGCCTTCTTGTCTCTCCTTGCTGTTCTCTGGAACTCTGCATTCAGTTGGATATATCTTCCCCTTTCTCCCTTGCTTTTCGCTTCCCTTCTTTCCTCAGCTACTTGTAAAGCCTCCTCAGACAGCCACTTGGCTTTCTTGCATTTCTTTTTGTTTGGGATGGATTGAGTTGCTGCCTCCTGAACAATGTTACGGACCTCCATCCAGAGTTCCTCGGGCACTCTGTCTATCAGGTCTAATCCCTGAAATCTATTCCTCACCTTCACTGTATATTCATAAGGGATATGATTTAGGTCATACCTGATGTCAGGGTGGAAACTGAGCCGATAGAACCCCAGAGCAGTTCTGATTCTGGGGAGGATCAGCAATTTGTGAGAGAGGAGCTAGCTCATCTCTCACAGGCACAGCAGCTGGCAGAGTTTCCTCCTGCCGGCATTCCTGAGATAGATAGTGATCCTAGCAGTGAGAAAGTGCGGGAACGAGGCTTGCTAGATGCTCGATACAGATGCAGGGAGCGACGAGTGATGGAGGCCGCAGAAAGGAGGTGTAGTGCCCATTTGACGCGCAAGCAACGGCCGCCTCCCGTGGACCCAAGGGAAAGAGGGAGGATCTCTCCCTAGCCCATAAGTTCAGGGTTTTCAAGTGACTCTCCTTCAAACGGGGATCAACTGCCTACTCGGCGCAAAGGCCACTCTGCTGTTTCCTTGCTTAGTTGCTGGTGATTAGCATCTGAAAGAGTCATTAAGTTGTAAAAGGATTAAAGCCTTGAAAAGAATCCTTTCATCTGTGTCTTGAGTTGGCTATTGGAGTCTACTGAAAGAGGCCACTAGGGTGCTCCTGACACCTGAATGGTTTAGTGGTTTCTCTATGTTCTTCAATTTAAGCTGAAATTTTGCAACAAGAAGCTCATGATCTGAGCCACAGTCAGCTCACTAAGGCTATTCTTGCCAAGATACAAGGACCTACTTTATCTCAGAGTTCGTGGCATGCCTTGTAGAACGGCTCTTCAAATCGCCACTCAGGGTTCGCATTCTCAGACATAGCTATGAGTCAGCAAAAAGAGCTTCATGACTCTCCACTGGGACTCCAATCCTAAGCAGGTTTACTTGGAAGGGAGACCCACTGGATTGCCCACAAAGCTCATCCATGTACACTTCTCCAGTATGCAGAACGTCCAAGAGAAAAGCAAAAGCGAAGTGTTCTGTCTTTATAGCTGTAGCCCCTTCTCTGCTTGTTTTTTTCAGACTGTTTGCCCTTTGAGAGCCATTGTTCGGGGAGGGAGGGGAAAGTGGAGCAAGGGGTGGAAAGAGAGAAAAAAAGCAGGAAATGAGAACGGCGAGAGAAACTGTTTTTAAAAAATCCAGAGGGTGAATCAAGAAACAGCTTGCTTGTGTCCAAGCTCGCATAGTGTACCCTTACCAGGAACAAGATACACAACTGTATTTTAAATGTTAAAAATTGGCCTACACAACATTTGTTTGTTTGTTTTATGTATACCCAAACAGTGGCACTCAAGGACAAAGTACAAACATGTAGAACAGGTTATATTTTTTTCACTTTTCATACTCAATAGTACAGTCACGGATAATCTAGGGCTGCATTGCACTGGCATAAAGTTTATAGAGGAGTAGATTTTCCATCTGAATCATGATCTTATATCACCAAATTGAGGCTGAAGAATCCTTCCCAACCACTTAGGGTAGATTCCAGTGCTGAATGGAATCCAGTCAGATCTACTCAGCAGACTTAAGATATTGACTACACCCACTGACTTCCATTGTACTGGCAAAAGTAAAGGGTGGTCCTTGGTCAGGGCAAAATACGCGGCAGGTGAAGTGGAGGTGGGTTCCAGATTTGGGGCGGGGGGTGAGGGCTTAGGCAAGATATTCTCACTGGCCCCCAATTGTCCTCTCTGCAATTGCCACTGCCTTTGGGCCCAAACAGCCCCACATCCCAGAGAGAGAGAACAACGAGTGCAGAGGCTGATGTTCCTTCACCTCACTAGGGTTGCCGCTTATGCATTGCCAAAAAGAGGGATTGCATTGCCAAAAAAGGAGGACACCGATTAGCATACCATCTGCATATGCAAATGTTTACATATAGGTGCAAATTTAGAAATAATAACTATCACTTCAGTGGTAATACAATATGCCTCACCCTAGCAGAGAAGGCTGTGACCAGGTGGCCTGTGTTCCCCTGCTCCGCCTGGTGCGCAGGTGCTCACTGTGGATGGGCAACTTCAAGGCCTCTCCCGGCCCTCCCTCCTGATGGTTCTTTGACTTAGTCACTCGATCTCCAGCGCAAGCCATCATTCTCGCTAATGTTGAGCTTGCTACATTTGGCGATGTTACAGTCTTATTCTGGAATTGTTCGTCACAAATGGGAATAACCTTGAGCCATGTATTCAGAAATCCACAATTGCTCTTTAGAATGAGCAAAATGCCTGTCATTAGTAGTGCTGGATAACAAGAAGTCCTGTATGCACTATGCAGGGATGTCTAGCAGCACTGTCTAGGGTAGGGGCCAGGTCACGCTCTCCCTACTGTGTCCCAAATTGCATCCCATCTATTTAGTCCCATAGAACTCAATGGGAGCCATTAATTTGCATAGTCCTGCCTGGGTTCTGTTTTTTGGTCACACTGTGACCAAGAAAGGCATGACAAAGGGATGGAAGGAATTCAGGAAAATGGCAGATATATGCTAACAATATTTGTTGTAAACAGCAAACCAAAGATAGAATGATTTAAAGCTTTTATCTGAAGAGCGGTGCACATATTATCATATTTTCAATCTTACAATTGCAGAAAAGCTAGATACTTTTTTCCACGTGAAGGGATTATATCTCTTTATTTTATCAAGAGACCTCAGGCCAGTAATTCAAGAGTTGCATGTTATCAACCACTACTACAGTCTGTAGTACTCATAGCCTGGAGTAATTATTGCAATGTGAATGAGGGAACTATCAGAAATGTAGGGGCATGTTAGCCATAAGGGTGATAGAACCACGGGTTCAAAGACAGATCTGCCCTAATCACATAGAAAGCAGAAAGTGTGGTTTGTTTGCATAACAATAAAAGAGACATGTGGGTGAGGAGTGCTGCTGCTTGCCTCCCTGTAGCCTGTCCCTCCACACACTTACCTCCCAGCTGAGTTCTGATACTGGCAGTATATTCAGCTTGGAAGAAAAGTTCTTGGTGAGAGGGGATACAGGGAGATAAGCAGTGGGAAGATTCTGCACTCATCACCCTCATATGCCTTTTTCTGTTAAAGGCAACCACTCCCTCATCCATCTCTTTCTACCTGACGGGGCAGGGCAGATCTGTATAATACATGAATCTATTGCCACCATGTCTTCTTTGGCCCTTACATGTCTTTTTCTTCCTAATAACAGCATAAAATTCCAATCTAGGGCTGAACTGAAAATCCCCCTCTTTTGCAGCCCCATTTGCTGGTTGCAGAAGTGAGGGACCATTTCAGTGACATTTTTAGGGGGCAGAAGCAAATCTACAAATTTGGGGGGTAAGGTCTTACTAGGAAAAGTGATGTCAGACTATTTTTTCTTGCTTAAATGCAGTTTGGCTTCCGCTGCCTTCTTTTGGGCAGCCCAGCAGCTGCCATGTTCCCCCACAATACCTCACTTGGAGCGATGCTATGTCATGACTAGGCGTGGGAGAGAAATTAATTTGATTAGCATTTTAATGCAAATTAATTTAATTTCACACTCTCAAACTAATATGTGAACTGAAACTCAGTTATCGTTCTAAATTCGCTCTGCTCTGAGTTTTGCAGTGGGGTTCTCCAATCAAAAAATGCACACAAAAATGTGTATGTTAGGGGGAAATGCACACAAAAACACACATATTAGTGAAAGTAACATGTAAAAATACATTGTTTTTTTTTATGTCACTCTGTGGAATGACCTTTGCCAAGAGAGGGATGGGAAGTGCAGCCCTGTTGACTCTCTTGGACCTCTCAGTGGCTTTTGATACCATGGACCATAGTATACTTCTGCATATGCTATCTGGGTTGGGAGCTGGAGGCACTGCAGTCCTACTTGGATGGCCGATTCCAACAGGTGGTTCTGGGGGATTATTGCTCTGTGCCTTGGCAGCTATGTTACAGGGTTCCACAGGGCTCTGTTCTATACCTCATGGTGTTCAACATCACATGAAACTGCTGGGTTATCCGGAGGTTATCCAGAGGTGTGGGCTGAGGTGCCATGAATATGTGAACGACACCCAGCTCTATCTATCCTTTTCATCAAACCCAGGTGAGGCAGTGGTTGTTCTGAATCAGTGCCTGGGCACCGTCATGGACTGGATGAGGGCCAATAAACTGAGACTTAGTCCAGACAAGATGGAGGTTCTGTTAGTGGGTGGTTCGTCTGCTGGCTAAGTGATGTTCAACCTGTTCTGGAGGGGGTTGCACTCCCCCTAAAGGATCAGGTTTGTAGTTCGGGGGTGGTCTTGGATCCAGCATTGTCCCTAGAGGCACAGGTGGACTCGGTGGCACAGAGAACCTTTTATCAGCTTAGGCTGATATACCAACTATGTCCTTATCTGAACAGAGATAGCCTAGTTACAGTTATCCATGCTCTGATGATATGATATATGTGGAGCGGCTGCCTTTGAAAACGGTCTGGAAACTGCAGCTGGTCCAAAATAGGGCCATGAGATTGTTAATGGGGACTTGCCAACGTGATCATATTATGCTGGCACTTTTTCATCTGCACTGGCTGCCAGTCCATATCCAGGCCAGATTCAAAGTGCTGGTATTAATATTAAAAACCTTAAATGGCTTGGGACCAGGTTACCTGAAGGATTGTCTCCTCCCATATATACTTATCCAGACCCTAAGATTGTCCTCAGCAGTCCTTCCCTGGGAGCCTTCACCAAAGGAAGTGACATGGGTTGCTACTAAGAAGAGGACCTTTTCTGTTGTGGCACCCCAGTTGTGGAATGGGCTTCCCAGAGAGGCTTGTCTGGTGCCTACATTGTGCTCTTTCTGGTGCCAGGTGAAGACCTTCTTATTTTCCCAGGCATTTTACTCTTTCAGTTTCTGTTGTTTTAAATCTGTTACTGTATTTTAAAACTTAGCATTGCTGCTAGGTTTTATTTTGGTTTTTACTTTTATACTGTAGTTTTAAAATTTTAAACTTTCATTTTTTATTTTATGTTGTATTTTGTGGTTTTAATGGTTGTGAACCATCCAGAGAGCTTCGGCTATTGGGTGGAATAGAATAATAATATAAATAAATAAATAAATAAATAAATAGGAAAATGACTGGCAACAAATGTGTTTACTAAGCAAAATTGTGTAGAAAATGTATGTATTAGGAGAAATGCATACAAAAATGTGTACAAATGTTGACAAATTCTTTAAATTCAGGATGAACGAGACTTAAGATAGGGAAATTTCCAAAGTTCAGGACAAACCACACTTAAGACTGTAAAAATGAGAAACTGAGAGAAATTTAAATTGACAGATTTGTCCACCCTTTGTCATGACGTAGGGTCACTCCAGAAGTATTGTTCAAGGGAGAGATGGTGGCCTGAACTGCCCTGGTTGCCAGCAGGAAGGATGCTGACACTTAGAGCAAAGGCCAAGTGTCCTTTAAGCAAGAAGAAGGGAGGACACTCTTGCCATTTTTTTCCCACCCCTGAAAATGTGTAGATTTTCTTCCCACCCGGATGAAAAATTTTGGATTTTCTCCCTCCCTTTTGCTCGAACTCCCCCACCCTATTTCTGTAGAAAAAGTCCATTTGGCACTTTCAGCCCAACGTTAACAAAAATGCAATCTAAAATATGAAAAAAGGCAGATCCCAGAATATAAATGATTCCCGGCCCGCCCTCCTCCCAACAACAAATCAAGCAACAAGGCCTCTAGCTACTATGTAGTGCCAAAAAGCTGCTTATTTGTCTTGTAGGACAGATATAAAAAAACAATTCTTTAACAAAGTCATTACCCTCATACAATAGGTAGAAACAGTACTGCAAAAATGATGGAGTCATTAAACAAGATACACAATGCCCTTAGGAGAAGAAAGTAAAAGAAAAGGGGCGGGGGAAACACAGCAGAGAACAGGCAGGATCCCAGACAGTCATCACTAACATGGGCCCCATCCACATGGAGATGCTTCATGATCCGTTCCAGGTTTAATCCGGAGTTTCATCAGTTTGGGTTTGCTCCTCCAGGAGCCCATGGTAGCCAGTAAAGTGGTGTAGGAACAGCTTGCACTGGGCAAACAGCAACTGAAGCCGCATTATTTTGGGCTTGGGTGGGCGAGTAGAACGACCTCATGAATTGTGTAGGTGCAGGGCAGCGAATGAGCGGAGGCCTGCTGCCCGCCCCTGTTCTCCTTTCCCTGCTCAGTCAAGTGCAATGGACGTGCATGACTTACTTCTGAGTAGGCACATTTAGCAAACATCTCCCCTCACCTGCTCCCTCTGTCAAGGAGCTCTGCGTTACTGCACATCGCCATTTTTTAGTCGTATGGATCTCCGCCCCCCCAGCTTTGAATCAAAGCCTCCCCCCTTGCTTGCATGCAATTGAAGAGTTACTTGCGAGTAGACATGCAAACATCCTCCCTCCCACCCTTCTCTGTTCCTCTGATGGTGGCGGCTCCCCCAAGTGTGCAACAGCGCTCCCCCGGAAAAGCGATATTGCGAATTACTGAGCAGCGATGATGATGATGAAGATGGTGATGGTGGTGGTGGTGGTCCTGGCAGGAGTAGGGGCCATTTGGGGGCCATCAGCTCTTAAAATCAAAAAAGCTCTGAATACTTGAGAATCAGGAAGGGGGGAGGTGAAGGGCATTGCAAGAATGAGTGTAAAATACTGCTGCTGCTGCCTGGAGATGATAGACAGACAGACAGACAGACAGACAGACAGACTTTTTTACAAAGGGAACCCAAAAGCAACCTGCTGACTTTCTCAGGAGTAAGCCTTATTGAAAAAAGGTGATTTACTTCTGAGTAGACATGATTATCCATGCCAGCTCATTGTTCCTTGAGGCAAAGAAATTAAATGGGAGAAAGGAGAGAACGGGCCCCATTCATATCCAAAGGTCATAGAATCATAGAATAGTAGGGTTGGAATACAAGGCCATCGAGTCCAACCCCCTGCTCAGTGCAGGAATCCAAGTCAGAGCATCCCTGACAGATGGCTGTCCAGCCTCGTCTTGAACACCTCCAGTGTGGGAGAGCCCACCACCTCCCTAGGTAATTGTTTCCATTGTCGTATTGCTCTAACAGTCAGGAAGTTTTTCCTGGTGTTCGGCCGGAATCTGGCTTCCTGTAACTTGAGCCCATGATTCCGTGTCCTGCACTCTGGGATGATCAAGAAGAGATCCTGGCCTTCCTCTCTGTGACAACCTTTCAAGTACTTGAAGAGCGCTATCATATCTCCCCTCAGTCTTCTCTTCTCAAGGCTAAACATGCCCAGTTCTTTTAGTCTCTCTTCATAGGGCTTTGTTTCCAGTCCCCTGATCATCTTTGTTGCCCTCCTCTGAACCCTCTCCAGTTTGTCTGCATCCTTCTTAAAGTGTGGTGCCCAGAACTGGACACAGTACTCCAGATGAGGCCTAACCAGTGCTGAGTAGAGGGGAACTAGTACTTCACATGATTTGGAAACTATGCTTCTATTAATGCAGCCCAAAATAGCATTTGCCTTTTTTGCAGCCACATCACGTTGTTGGCTCATATTCAGCTTGTGATCGACAACAATTCCAATTCCTTCTCGCTTGTCGTGTTGTTGAGCCATGTATCCCCCATCTTGTAACTGTGCATTTGGTTTCTTTTTCCTCGGTGCAGAACTTGGCATTTATCCCTATTAAATGTCATTCTGTTGTTTTCTGCCCAGCGCTCCAGTCTATCCAGATGTCAGGGTGGACACTGAGCCCATAGAATCCCAGAGTAGTTCTGATTCGGAGGAAGAGCAGTCGCTCCTGGGAGAGGAGCGCGCCCCTTTTTCCCAGGGCCCACAGCTGACAGAGATTCCTCCCACCAACTTTCCTAGATTAGAAAGCAGTCCAGGGAGTGACCCAGCTCCGATAGCAGACTGGTTGGATGCGCGGCGCAGACGCAGAGAGCGGCGCCAAATGGAGAGCGCGGAAAGGAGGCGTAGCGCCCGGTTGGCGCTCAAAGAACGGTTGCGCACAGAGGATCCAAGGGAAAAGGGGAGGGATTCTCCCTAGTCCTTATATTCAGGGGTCTGCCAGTAATTGCCTTTCAAACGGGGACCAACTGTTCCAACTTAGGGCATAGGGATGCTGCTGCTCAGATCTAGTTGCTACCTGTAGAGTTGTAAGTTGTAAAAGAAGAATAAAGCTTTGAAAAGAATCCCTTTGTCTGCGTCTGGACTTGGCTACTGGATTAGACTGAGAGAGCCCTCCAAGGAGCCCTTGACACCAGATCACTTTGAATTTTGTTTCTGTCTTCCAAAGTATTCGCTATCCCGCCCAATTTTGTGTCATCTTCAAATTTGATCAGCATTCCCTGCACCTCCTCCTCCTCCAAGTCATTAATAAAAATGTGGAAGAGTATTGGGCCCAGGACAGAGCCCTGCGGTACCCCACTCGTTACCTCTCCCCAGTTTGAGAAGGTCCCATTGATAAGCACTCTTTGAGTCTGATTCTGCAGCCAACTGTGGATCACCGGATCATTGTTTCATCTAGCCCACTTTGAGCTAGTTTGCTCATCAGGATATCATGGGGCACTTTGTCGAAAGTTTTGCTGAAGTTGAGGTATATGATGTCTATAGCATTCCCACGGTCCACAGGGAGATTACTTGATCAAAAAAAGAGATCAGATTTGTCTGGCAGGACTTGTTTTTGACAAATCCATGTTGGCTTAGAGTAATCACTGCATTGTTTTCAAGGTGCTTCCAGATGGATTGCTTTATCATCTGCTCCAGAATTTTCCCAGGGATTGATGTCAGACTGACCGGTCTGTAGTTCCCAGTTTCCTCCTTTTTACCCTTTTTGAAGATAGGGACCACATTAGCCCTCCTCCAGTCATCTGGCACTTCTCCCATCCTCCATGATTTCTCAAAGAGAATAGACAGTGGTTCTGAGAGTTCTTCTGCCACTTCCTTTATTACTCTAGGATGCAGTTCATCTGGCCCTGGAGATTTGAACTCATTCAAAGTAATTAGGTGTTCCTTGACCATATGCCTATCGATCTCAAGCTGCAATCCTGCTCCTTCAGCCTGTACTTTGCCTTTGCCAGGGGGGTCATAGACCCTCTTTTGGGAGAAGACTCAGCCAAAGTAGGAATTGAGCACCTCTACCTTTTCTTTGTCATCTGTTATCGTTTTGCCATCCTTATGTAATAGGTGAACCACCATTTCTTTCCTCTGCCTTTTACTATGCATGTAGCTGAAGAAAGCCTTTTTGTTGTTTTTAGCATCCCTCGCTAACCTCAGCTCGTTCTCAGCTTTAGCCTTCCTGACACCATCCCTGCAATTCTGTGCTACCTGCCTGTACTCTTCCTTTGTTACTTGGCCTTCTTTCCACTTCCTATATGTGTCCCTTTTTGTTTTCAGGTCATCCCTAAGCTTTTTGTGAAGCCACATTGGCTTCTTCTGTTGTCTTCCACCTTTTCTTCTTGTTGGAATGGTTTGTAATTGTGCCTTGAGAATTTCCTTTTTTAAAAGCTCCCACCCATCTTGGACTCCTTTTCTCGTTAGCGTCGCTTGCCATGGGACCTTACTGATCATTGTTCTGAGTTTATTAAAATCAGCTTTCCTAAAATCCAGGGTATGCGTTTGACTACACTCGGCTTTTGCTTCCCTTAGAAACAAGAACTCAAGTACAACATGGTCGCTTTCCCCCAGAGTTCCTGTAACTGCTACTTTATCCACTAAGTCATCTCTGTTGGTTACGATCAAGTCAAGGATAGCCGATCCTCTAGTTCCTACCTCTACTTTCTGTAGGAGGAAGTTATCCGCCACACAAGTCAGGAATTTCCTGGAGGAGCCATGTTTTGCAGAATTTGTCTCCCAACAAATATCAGGGAAATTGAAGTCCCCCATTACTACTACATCATGCTTCCTTAAAACACTGGCTATTTGCTTTTCAAAAGTTTCATCCTCGTCTTCTCCTTGATTGGGTGGCTGGTAGTAGACTCCGACCACCAGGTTCCTTTTATTCTTTGTTCCATTTATTTTGATCCAGATGTTCACGATGGGGCTACCAAGCTCATCTTCCTGTATTTCTCTGCAGAGATATGTATTTTTCACATAAAGTGCAACCCCACCTCCCGTTCTGTTCCTCCTTTTTGAACAAGTTATATCCTTCAATTGCTGTATTCCAGTCATGAGAGTCATCCCACCAAGTCTCACCTATCAAGTCATAATTTCCCTCCTGTATTAAGAGTTCAAGTTCGTTCTGTTTGTTTCCCATACTCTAGGCATTAGTATATAGACATCGAAGACCATGTGCTTCATAGTCTGGCTTTCTTCCTACATGTGTCTGAAGGCTATTATTGGGCGCTATCAGAACTGTTCTCTCCATTGCAGTGCATGTGCCTACGTCCATTGTTACCCCCAACATTACAACTCCCTTCCCCGTAGGATTCAGTTTAAAGCCCTCCTGATGAAGTTCTTCATGCTGTGGACAAACACATTCTTCCCATCCTTTGTGAGGTGCAACCTGTCCCTTGCCAACAGCCCATCTTCCAGGAAGTGTAGCCCGTGGTCCCAGAATCCAAATCTATCTCGTCGGCACCACCTTCGTAGCCAGTCATTCACCCGGAGTATTTTTCGTTCCCTTTCTATCCCTCTTCTAACTACTGGAAGGATGGATGAGAAAACTATCTGGGCCCCCAAGTTCTTGAGTTTCCTTCCCAACGCTTCAAAGTCTGATGTGATTTCTTTGTAGCTCCGCTTGGCGGTATCATTTGTTCCCACATGGATGAGAAGAAAGGGATACCTGTCAGTGGGCTTTATGAGTGCAGGCAACCCTTCAGTCACGTCTCTAATCTGTCCTCCCGGGAGACAGCATACCTGGCGAGTCCATGGGTCTTCGCGACATACTTGGGTCTCGATCCCATGCAGCAAGGAGTCTCCCACTACTACTACTCCTCTCTTCTTCTTGTTGTAGGCCTGGGTTTCATCGCCTGTGTGTGCAGTGAGGTGTGCAGATAGGGAGAAGCAGAAGGTTAATTCTTTCCATTTCTTCCCTCTCCTGCTGTTCTTCCCTCTGCGACTCTCCCCCTGCTTCCCCCACCCCATGGATGGTGAACTGCAAAAGAGGATGAGCTACTTCCAAGTAGGGATGTGCAGTTTTAAAATAGCAGGCTTGAGGCTTGATCTCCACCACTCCCCTTCCCCACTCCCTCACTCAATGAATATTCATAACAACAGGCAGAAGAATTCTCCCGCCCCCTCTGCTCCCATACTCGGCAGAATGCAATTTGAAGTGCTTCCAGGTAGCCATGACTCTGCTCTCCCTGCGCCCGCCAACCCACCTCCTGCCATGTTCCCTTCTGCCAATCAGTGCTGTTCCAGCAGCCCGCAGTGAGGGCAGTTCAGCTCACACAGAGCCCGAAAGCACTGTGAAAGTGCCGCAATGGGATAATCTGTCAGAAAAGCAGTCTCAGAAACACCAGATTTTAGGTCTAGAAACAGCCCACTGGCTAAAGAGAAGGACATGCGTCATCTGACTCTATCAACTTCGGGGCGCTGTGTGAAAGCCCCATGTAGATCCAGCCATGGTCACGGACTCGCTTCTCTATCAAAGTTAGTCATAGCACTCTCTTAAGATGAATTCCATTGTTCAAGAGGTTGCTACTTTTATACATTCTTATATGTCAGATTTAGCATCTCTGCCACCCAAGTCTGAGTATCTGGCTTTCCAAACCTTCCAAACCTAAATGCTTAGCTATGAAAGCAGCACATCTTAGTCATGCTTGCTGTGGCTTGAAAAGAGCCTGTATAGTAGGGATATATATGCAATTATTTCATTTACAAATTTCAGCCAGTGGGTAGAGTTCATGGTGATTTTGTGGTACCTAGCCAGCTCAGATTTACCACTCACATTTAATAACAGCATGATTCCAGTGTGGACTTGGTTCGTCTACCTTTAATTGGAGGTACAGCTATGAATGTGGTAGCAGGAGTAGTGCAATGAATAGCATAAATGGAATAGATAAAACTAGCAGATGTTTTGAATAGCAGAAAAAGCTGAGGAGGCAGAGTATAACAATAAACACTGAGCAACCGATACCACTACTGAAGACAGTGGAGGAATATAAAAAGAGAAGGCAGTTAAAGTTTGAATGCAAAAGAGAATGCAGTGAAGGTTAAAAGGTCTTATTTGTAGAAAAGAAGCAAGTGACATTCAGAAAAGCAGAGATATTAAACCAGTGAACAAGACAGATCTAATTTTGTATGCTTTTAACAAGAAGTAGCAGCCCGAGATAATCTAATACAAATTATTTATTTATTTAACCAATTTATACTCCACCTTCCTACCATAAATACTCAAGGGGGCTTATGTTAACCATTAAAACAATCAGCAGCGGCACAAGCTCCGCCACCTGAGGCAGGAGAAGAGGCACCACCACTGTGTCCTCCCACCTGATGCTGCAACACCCACCCACCCCAGCCGCCACCCATGCTCTCTCCCTCTGTCTCACTCTGAGTATATCCTCAGAGCGAGCCAGAGGGTGGGGTCTCTGAAGAGCTACATCAGCCAGACTCTTTAGAGAGTCGCCCAGTCTCAAATGCCTGGTTCTGAGGTGGTCGTTCCTCAGAGCCAGGCACTGAGACTGCCTAAAGAGGTATTCCAGAAGACTGGCTGTGCTGCAGGCAATATCCTAGGACACCTCTCTTTTGGATCAGCGGCTTGTCCTCTGTCAGCTCTGGCTAAATAGAAGACCGGGTGGCTGCTTCAGAAGACAGGGGGCTGCTCTGGAGGAGAGGTGTCCCAGGAGATTGCCTAGAACACAAGTGATTTCCTTGGACACTTCTCCAGCCAGGCAATGTATGGCTCTTAGGAAGGACCTCCTCAGAGACAGGCATTTGAGTCTGGGTAGCTCTCTGAAAAGCAGTGCTGGTCACTTCTGTGGCTGATGCAGCTGTTCAGACAGCTTGCCCGCCTTCTGGCTTGCTCTGAGGGGGTTCTTATAGTGAGTCAGAGGGTGGCCAGCTCCTCCGAGCAGCCACCTATCCTCTGTCTTGCTCTGAGGATCTCCTCAGAAACAGAGGGTGGGCAGCTGCTCCACAGAGCCTGCCTGCCTGCCCGCCCTCTGTCTCACTCTGAGATGGTCATCAGAGTCATGTAGAGGACACATGGCTGCTCCGGAGAGCCCAGCCAGCGGCTCTCCTACAGTGGCATTTGCTGCAGTTGGCAAGCAGGGTTGGTGGGGCTCTCAGGAGCATCTGCTAGTACCAGTGCTGCCTGGCTCCAGCAAAGGGTAGCTGGAGCCCTCCTGGGGTGGGGGGAGAGATGTGCAGTTCACTTTTCCTCCTGCTCCACCACCTGAGCTGGGAGATTCATCCCACCTCATGGAAGGGCCAGCCCTGAAAACAATAAAAACAAATTACATTGGTTACGAATTAGCACATCACACAAAGAGCAGATAAAACAACATTACACCAAAACTTTCACCATGGCCTGTTAATACAATTACGCAATAAGAACAGTGGGTTAGCTCTTGCCCGTAGGGTGACCACTTATACATAGCCAAAATCAGGATACGCAGCAGCAAATACATGAGTAAACATGCAGTGGGCCAAACCTAGGGTGGCCAAATAAAGAACAGGACAGGACTTTTGCACCTTTAAGAGTTGTGTAGAAGAGGGGATTTTAGCAGGTGTAGCTACACCTGCATGCATGACAAGCAGGGCCAGCCCAAGACATTTTACTGCTGTAGGAAAAGGCCAAGATGGCACCCCTTGTTCAGAAGCTGACTGGACTGGCAGTTGAATCTTCCTCCACCACTGGCAATAGGATAGTGTCCTCCACCACAGCTGAGGCATAGGCTAGTTCAGGGCCCACAGGACAGATTGTTGACATACACAGCTCTATCCTCCAACAGAGAGGAACAGCCAGGAGGCTCAAGAGGAACAGGAAAGCTTCCAGCACTGTCTCCCAGTATCTGCTGCCTGACTCTGAGGTGGTCATCTCACTCTGCCTCATGGTAGGGCTGGGCTTGATGAAAAGCTACAGCTGCTGAAATTCCTTTTCCCACACAACAATTAAAGAAGTCCCATCCTCTTCTTGAACTGGCCACCCTAGTCAGGGTGCAAACCTCCTCCAAAGCAACCAAAGGCCACAGCACTATCAACTGACAACCCTTTTCTTGATCCTAAATTATTTAAATGTTCCCACATCTATAATCATCCCTTCACACAGAAAACTAGCATGTGAGAGAGAAATGTTCAGCCTAGTCTTCTACCTGACATGCTGTATTTCTTTTTCTTTTTTTTTGAATACTTTTTATTTATTTTTGTCTTTAGAAATGAAATAAACAATACCAACAACCTGATCAATAACTACAATTATGTAACAGTACAGTATTCTTAGGAGGACACAACAATACCAAAACGAAGAAGAAGGGGGGGGGGGGAGGAAAAAAAAGAAAGATTTTTTCCCCTTCTTTTTTAAAGGGTTAAATTTAAACTCCAATACACACGGGCTTCAGATCCCATTCTAATTTTGAAACTATACCTATAACATTAGCAATATTACAATTTAATAACAACCTTACATTTCAATATCATATCATCAGTCTTATAGCAAGGAAGCAGGCCTACATTTCATTCCCAGCAACCATATATTGCTCTTAAGTTAGAATATAATAGTAATAATAAAGCTTAACAGTTTAACCAACCAAAAATCTTACTTAATAGTCTTATAGTAATGATAATAATAGTAATAATAATAATAACAGCAAAAAAAGAAAGAAATGAAATTATAATGTTATATAATGATAAAGCTTGAAAGCAACCTTACAACAGTCAGTAATATATTTTTATACTAGATATATAAATGAGTGTGCACAATACACCCTCAAACAATATATTTAAATATAGCATATCATAATGAGAATTTAAAGAAAAATAAAAAAAGAACAATGAAAGAAAGCAAACGAATGTATGTATAATCAGTTATCTCTGACCTAGCCTGAATCATGCAGAGTAAACATAAACAATTAACAAACTTGTTTAAAGATTCCAGTTCATGGGGCTGGAACAGAAGTCTCACGCATTTTTACGTTCAGCCATACCTCTGCCATTTCATGGTTTAGGAACTTCTTCATCTGACCTTCAGAAACAATGCAAAATGTAGCAGGATATTTTAAGTGATATTTTAAGTTCATTTGTTTTGCCATATTTTTCGCCTTGATTAATTGCCTTCTTTTATCAGCCACCTCTTTGATGTAATCTGGAAATAACATAACTTTATCTTGTTTCCAAAAAAGATTTCCACCCTCTCTTGCCAAATGCAGGATATAATTCTTTGTGGAGATTCTTGCAAATTGGACTATAATCATATAGCCAGTCCGTTTAGCATTTGGCACACAAAATGCCTGCTCAATATCAAATAAATAATCAGATGGCACAGGGAGTATCTCATGCAAAAACTTGTCTACAAAGGTAGGCAGATTTACATCTCTAGGCAGATTTTTAATACCAATAATACGTACATTGGATCTGCGTGTGAAGGCCTCCATTTGGGAAATTTTGACAGAGAAATTTTTGAAAAAAGCTTGCGTCATAGTTTCATTCGTTGTCAGCCTATCTTGCAGCTCATTAACCTGCGCCTCCATTTTTTGACAAGAAGTGTTAATTAAATCCACAGCTCCTTGCAGGGCAGTGATGGAATTTTGGATTGAATCCAACCTCTTAGATTGCTCAGCAAATTGCGAAGATAAAGTTTTTATCAAAGTAAATAATTCCCCTATATCTTTGGTTCTCGGAGCCTTTGCCAATGGAGGTACGTGGGGAGTGGGCGGTGATGCAGTTCCTTTCTTTCTCCTCGCTGTAGCCATGTTTCTCTTCAAACAAATCTTGCAGGTCCTCAGATATTCTCAAATATTGTTGATATTTCTTAAACCATTCCTCAGATGTTGTTGATAGTTCTTAATCCATATATTACAATGGAACACGTCAGCCCTGTTTTCTCCTATTAGATAGGAGTTTCAAAACAGCTTTTTGCAATGTTTATGCTCTGGGAGGGTAGTCTCAGAATCCAGCCTCCCTGCTTCTTCGTGGAGAGTAGTTTTCTCCAAGATCTCATCCAGCTGCTGCCTTCCCCCCCTCTTTAATTCCAGAGGGGAGATGAAAAGGTTTTTCAACCGTTTAAAAAGCTGTTTGAGATAGCGTCCCACGGAGGCTCCGCGGACTGCTGCAAGGGCAACATTGGTTCCAACTGGAAGTCCGACATGCTGTATTTCTAAGTTGGGTTCTATGTCCAGGAAGCTGTTCCTTTTTGTTTGCTTGGGTTGGGTTGGTTTAGCTTGGTTTGGTTGGGAGAGAGAGATTCCACTTTGCTCACATCCTGGGCAACAGTAGTCATTGAGGGTAGTCAGTCTAAGATAACACCCCAAGATAATAGGACGGCCTGTAGCTCAGTTGTACAACCCCTGCTTCACACGCAGAAGGTCGCAGGTTCTATGCCCGGCATCTCCAGGCAGGGCAGGAAAACGAAACCCTGAAGAGCTGTTACCTATCAGTGTCAACAGTACTGGGCTCGATGGACCAATGAACTGACTCGGTATAACACAGCTTCCTAAGTTTCTAACATGTGATTGTATACCTATGCATATGCTTTATGCAGTGAGGAAAAATTAAAAATTAAAATTGGGAATGCAGGTATACAAGATGTTTGTGTCATGCAGTATATAGCTGTTGACTGAATGCCCTGAGGCACCAAGTGCTGCTAGAATATGTAATGTTAGGGCTATGAGAATAAAGCATAGGCAAGAATACTTTTCTTTAACAGGTACTCTATTGGGTGTCATTCTTCAAGGTCAACTTTCTAGTGTGATCAGGGGCAGGTCTTCAATATCCTCCCCATGACTAGCAGAAACAGAATAAAGCATGCACATTAAGCAGGTTATCAGTCATCCAGGCCATAAAACCCAGTTGATCTTGGTGTAAAAATGTGTGCTATCTTGGCACAAAGTCCAAACATGACTTGCATGGAATTGGATATATAAAAGTGTTAATCCCATTATACTGCTGATACTTTACCTTGTTGGGTATCTTGTTTTAAGTTTTACACTGAGTTTGCATGTTTCAACTGGAATAATAACAAGGGCTGTGTTGAAAGGGGGTGAATATAATTATCCCACTTGCAAATATAGTTACCCCTCTGCAAAACAGTTTTCCACCGTGTGTGTTTTGCACATTTCCCCGTGCAAAATGTGTCCTTTGGGGTGAGTTTTTCGCATCGCCTCACAAAACTGTTTGCAAGGGAATGGTTGTCTGGTCAAAAATATCCTTGCCCTGGTCTAGCTCCATTTAGTGTACTGGTCGGGGCAGAACAGTGGGGCAATGGTCAATTTTGAAGTGCAGGCACTCATCATGACAGTCCCCATAGCCATAGCCCCAACGACAGTCCAAACATTCAGGCAGCTGTGGTGATTCATATCAACAAGCAGTTCTAACAATGTTCATCTCCACCAGGAGCAGGTCTTTTCTACAGCTAATGGGTCTGAATTGCCCATTCCAGACCAACAATATATTGTTGTTGGGAAACTTCATTCCCTCACCCCACCCCAGATACTGTGAGGATTGCAGCTACGTTCAGAGGAAACAAGGACGGGGGTGGCAGATGACATAAGTGTTGCTGCTAATAAAAAAAGTGCCGGTGGCACTGCATCCCTGTGAGCCCTGACTCCACTACACCACTAGGACAGAATGTAGTTGGGTATTTATGCATGCCCATGCCCATGCCTATCCACATTCTGCTTCAAGTAGCCTTGAGCTAGTTTCTACTACAGCTGGATCAGGGTAAAAGTGTTGCAGCGGAACAAGGAAGGGGGTTATTTTTTTGTGATTCCCCCTCCCCTCTGCAGCTCCCTACCCTCTGGAACAGTATGGGAGGTGGTGCGGGGGTCTGTAGGGGGGAGGGGCAATTGCAGAAAATCACCACCGTCTCCATTCTGCTGATGGAATTAAAGAGCTTTCAATAAGCAGACGAACACCGAATGGATACAACTGCCTACATTCATTACATGATTCTGATTTGCTGGAATTAACCAATGAACAAGTCCTAAAAGGAGCAAACCAATCGGGATAGGTGGCCACCTCCGAACTATGCTGTGATTTCAGCTGTCTAGTCGTGAGACGTCAGAGCATGGGGTGGGGAGGCCAAACAACACATAAGAAGTTTCGTACCGGCACTTCTGCACTCCCCACCCCTCCTTGCCCCTAGGAACACCCCCTTTTGCCCTGCTCCGCACTTCTCTTATGAGCCCAGGGATGATCCGTGCTGCCTACAAGGCAGCGGAGGAGGGGGTGGGGAGGCGGTTCTCTGGGATAAACAAAAATAACTAATAATTACTTTGAACAGGTGCTCAAATGCATGAAATAGCAGAAAGTAGGGTTTTTTTGTGAACCTTTTCATTCCCCCACCCCCTAATGAGAACTTTCACAGTGATAGTTCATAGCTCAAAAAATAATCTTCTAGAATAAATTCTTAAAAAATAACAAAGGAGCTTCAAATTAGGTTTATAGTGATATAAGATTAACTGTTTGCAAAATATGGTTAAACTGGTATATTTCTTTCTGTAAAGGTAGACAAATCTGAGTCTTGGGCTATTTTACCTGTTTTCACACCACTAAATGTAAAAGACATGGAGCTCATTTAGCACGAAAAGACCAAAATATGACATAGTTATAATTTGAGCAAAGGATTTTAATAAGGATATTATTGCTGAGTAAATAATGTTTAGCTTTAAAACTTTTATTAAATGCTTATTTAATGTTAAAAATAAACATTCCTGGAAAGCCCTGTAGTGTGAGGTACGCCTGTGCTCACAATGCATAATTATTGTGAAAATTTGAAACTTAAGACCACTAGGTGGGGTTGTAAACAGTATAGTATTTGTTGCATTTTTATGCTTTGCAGAAGCTGCATCTTGCCAAAAATGCAAGACAAACAATGGTGAATCAATAAGACAGAAATATGGCTTTTGTAACAAAAAAATCTCCTTACTACAAAATTCTACTTAAAAAAAAATAAAGCTAATAGCATTATTCGTCATTAGAAAGAAAGTAGCCCATGCTGAATGAACCTATTAAGAACTATGTAATACCATTTAGGGCTTTTTCTTTTTTTGTCTCTACCATGTCCATTTTCCTAATCGTTACGGCATGGTTCCCCCTTCACTGTATGGACCTATCAGCCCCAACTTGACATAGTAAAGAATAGAGAAATCAGGAACTTTGAGCAGCGATAAAATTCATTTTGAACCTCCTTCTGTTATATTTTATTTATTTTGTCTATAAGAAAGTATTCATCAGAGGGGTGTTATTCTATGCACACCTAGGCACACAACGGTGTATAATTTAATTTTATGTGGCATTAACTAGAAAGGGCTGACAAAGCCACCAACAAACAAAGCATACCCAGCTATGCCCAGTAATCTGAATCTGACTTTAAATACCTTCCTGAGAAATTGCTTTGTTGCAAAAACATCATATTGCTGTGTTGTGTAATTTATGCATTCTTTTCCAGCATAATGTGAGAAGGACAAGGTCACTTTTTACATCACTTGAATGATTGAGTGTATATTCTGGGGTTAAGATACTCTCTTTCTTTCTTGAATGTCCAGGCTTCTGTCTTTTAATAAATCTAGAAGGCCTTCTCCCCGCAACCCCCACACCACCTTTTCCCCACTGCCTTGCACGTATAAAGCATGTAGCTCTGTAGCTGCTGGCAAAAACACCAGTTTCATTGTTTGTATGTCATTATCAATGTCAAAGATTGTCTTTGCTGCTTGGAAAATTCTTTCGAGCAAGAATCATAATGGCTGACCCGCCCCCCCCTTTCTGGGTCTCTCAATCAATTAGGCCCTGGCTAGCTTTGAAATCTGTCATAGGCTTTTCAGTTGTCCACTGATTCTTCCTCAAGATCATCACTCTTCCTCAGCTCAGGTTGTAATAGAAGAACTTAGCATATTGCTGAACAAGGAATATTTGGCCTGAATTTAAATAATGTGTTCTACAGTAAGTAAGGGGGAAAACATTCTTTGTATGTTTTAGTATGGTTGTACTGAATTGCAGATTATTGCTTAACTGTGAAGTTTAAGATCCTGGGTCAAAAATATTTTAGGATAAGCAAAATAACAGCTGAAGACAATGGCAATGTGTCCATCTATTCAGTGTTTAACACATGAATGTGTTCCTGTTTATTTGTTTAGATCAAAAATAGTTTGCCCTGCCTCTAATGCTCAAGATGGCTTTTTTCCTCATTCATTCATTCATTGAATTCCTACAGTTTATTCGTCACATTCTCTAGTTTCAAAGTACCTGAAACCATGTACAAACCAAGGCTGAAAACATGAAATGTCATCACCAAATACAACAACGATAAAAAGCTAACAGTTATGTTAAAGGTAGCTGTAGCTAAAACAACCACAACACAAGCCTAAAACCAGCAAACAGGGTAGATTTTAGCATCTGCATCAAAATCCCAGCCTCTGAAAAATGTCTTCCTTCCTAAATAACAAAATTATTTGGCGATGAACTGTGGCTAGAGAAGTTGATGGTTGGATCTCTCTTGGAAGGGTGAATGGCATGACTGAGAAGGCCCTGTCCCACAGTGTTGTAGAAGAACTCAACACGTGTCATCTGTGGCCCCTCCAACCAGTTTATTCAAACAAAATACATTCGTGAGATATACAGGACACACAGCAGTTAATGCAGGGATGGGCAACTGGCTGCCATCCAGATGTTTTAGCTTACAACTTCCAGCATCCGTCACCATTGGCCATGTTGGCTAGGGCTGATGGGAGTTGTAAGCCAAAACATCTTGAGGGCCACAAGTTGTCTCCGCCCAATTTGGGGCTTTGAAAGCAAGCCACCAGTACCTTGAACTGGGTCGAGAAGCATACTGACAATCAAGCCAAAACAGCTCTAATACATTTCCCTGTTGCTTATCTTTGTTAGAAGACAAAAGGTAGAACTCTGCCCAGTTTGTGAGCTATTTTCAAGGGCAGCTCCATGGAGAACATATTTCCCCCACTATTTATTTCTTGCCATCCCCAAAACAATCTTGTAAAGCAAGTTCCTTGTTTACAGCTGTGGGAATGAAAGCTGGTATAAAGCAAATTTCTGAAGGCTACTCAAATTGCTGTGGTAACTTGCAGCATCCAATATTGCAGATTCTAATGACTTTTCCAAATTATCAATTTTTATTTTGTTTTTGTTGTTGCATAATAGCTACAAATGTACTAATTTGTTTATATGGGATCCAGACATCTTCCCCAAAGAGATTACTTCTGTTGTGGGATTTCCCAGCAATGAAAATTAAATTCTCCCTCTCCACCCCCACACCCATCAATGGCACTATCGTTGCTGATCTGATTAACGTTTGGAAGGAAGTTGTGGGAATGCCCTGATGAGCACATATTAGATAATGACAGAAATGTAAGAAAGCAAAGCTGAATAAAGAAACAGAGGGTGCTTCTAGACAAGGCTTTTATGGCACCATCACCCTGTCTCATTCATGGACAATAACGTGGAGTCCAGATGTCACTGTTTTCTACTCATGACCCTCCCATGTATTCTCACTGCTTTTTCTGTCCTTATTCCTTAGCACAGAAAATCTGTTATGGAGAAGTAGATGCACCGTGCCTTTCAGCTTCCCAGCACTAGGAGCCCCCTGTCTGGAAGCATCCAGATTGTTTGCATTCAAGCCTTACCTGTTGTGTCCTCCTTACCAGAAACAAGATACAATTCTTCGGTCTCAGTGATAGAAGGACACACAACTTTCCACTAAAACCATGCCTTTTTATAAAAACATGTTTGTTTGTTAAATTATTTACTGGATGAACTGCAGTTCACCAACCCTTCCAAACCACAGGGAATGATAAATGCATTCTGAGTGCTGTCGCTTCTTCATCCTATGCATCAATTGTATAATATATGTGAAGTGCTTTGTCCACTCTCTTCACATAAATGCAAATGGATGATGGTGGACACTTACTTAAAAACTAATCCTGTAGAACTCAGTGGGTCTTACTTCCAAGTAAACTGGAATAGGATTAGGGCTCTACTGAGCCTGGTTCTTGGCAGCATGGTAGCTCAAATGAGTGTCTTGTAAATGTGTCATAGACTAGTACAATGTGTTATCCTATTTGAAAGGCATATTTCATTTGACATATGGATGAAGAAGAAGAGGAAGAAGAAGAAGAAGAAGAAGAAGAAGAAGAAGAAGAAGAAGAAGAAGAAGAAGAAGAAGTGGCCAGAACATTAATAATGAGCACAATACAAATGAAATGGTGAGAAGTTAAAACCACAGAGATCTGACCCATGGACACCAATGTGGAAGCCTGTAAGGATATGCCCTCTGCCATCTGAAGATCATCAAATTATACCTTTGATCAACCCGTGCAAGCAAAGCATCCCCATTATGTGCATTCTTGGGACCAAGCTAAATGGGATGTTACTTGTGTTAATGCAATTAACATGCACATTTTTGTTATGTAAATAGCAGCCATAAAAGAAATGGATCACTATTTCACAATAAAAATTGCAGGAGTTTGTGCCTATGGTGTGTGGGGGGGTGGGGATGGAGGGAGGGTTAAGGCCTCCTATACCCTGTCTGCAATTATAGGGTCCCAATCTGGATTGGGGACTCTGTGCCTACTCTAGACAGTAAAGTAATATCTGTTTTGGCCCTAAAGATACATAGACATTCCAAATTTCATTAGACTAGAACTTCTCAATAATATTCCCCAAGAAAGGAAATTTTGAGGGAGATACTTGGCAATGAGAGAAATGTTAAGAGACTATTTATTGAGAAAAGAGCAAATAAACATTTTAAAGAGGAATGGGCCTGTGCTAAAAGGACAGAAATTGAGGTCTTGCTCTGGACCATAGATGAGAAGACCAAGGGCAGACTTAAACCTAAGCATAGGGGCTTCATCTACTCACATTCCCATGTTTTGTTTTGTTATGCAGCTGAACATAATTTTTCAGAACTCAAATGTAAAGACACAAGAAATGAATTTTGTGAGTCTTCATTTGTTATTGCAGTGTCATAATTTCCACAATAGTAACTTGCACCAGTTCTCAAGGAAATATTTTAAGTTTATTAGGAAATATTTTATGTGCTCAACAACGTTCTTAAACAGCAGCTATAGGTCAAGTAAGATATTATTAAATATAATTAAGTCCAACTTGGAAATAATATTACATCTGATGCTTATCATATGCTACCCAACAAGCTGTTTTATCCCCAGTTGGGCCAGTTTTCCCCCTTCAGGGCCAGAAGAATAAATCACCAGCTTTTGTCAATATATTTTGCTATTATATTGCACATGTGTAGGATTTCCAGGAGGCAGAGTAAGGAAGCTGCATGTGTGGTTTACAGAACATTTGCAAACGTTTATGTTGGATCCCAGATGTGCTGGATGTGATTTCATCGAAGATGTCATCATTTTTTATATCAAATGTTGGCAATCCTAATTATTCCGACGCTCTAAGAAGCTATAACAATGCTAATGTAGGTTTACCTTGCTTCTCTTAATATGCTCTGTTTTCTATTCCTATTATATTTGTCTCTTAAATCTAAAAAAAATCAGAATAAATCTATAAGTATAACAATAATATTGGATAGCTACTTATTTTATTTTATTTTAGTTATATCATGTACCATCAACTCCATAGAGTTCACAGGGATACAAACAATATGAATACAGTAATAACATTATAAAATGTACAATAATTAAAATATACCAAAAAGCACAATCCATCAGAACCAGTAACAAACAGTAGCTCTGCTTCCACTACTCAGACAGGAAAAGAACAATCAGAAAGAGGAAAGATTAATTTAAAAGTCTGGAAAAATGAAGACATCTTCACCTAGCACTTAAACTATATGAATATAGGCACCAGGTGAGGTCCGCTGGTGTGAGTGTTCCAAAGGTGAAAGGGAAGACAGACATTTCTTATCCCCATCCACTTAGAAAGGCACAAGATCAAGAGATCCAATCAGGTTTGAAGCAACCTTGTGTGATCCTCGTATATGAGCAGACCAAGAACTGCCCAGAGAGCTTTGGCTAATGGGCATTATAGAAATGTAATAACTAAAAATTTGAAAATAAATAAAAGACTGTGTGACATAGTCTTAGCTACCATTACTTATGCATACATACAGATAAACTGCAGCTGGTTTTACCAGGCCTTATACAAATGTCACAGTCATGGCTAACATTTGAAATGTGCAACACGTGTACCGTTGTTGTAGTAATGAATGAGTTGCCTTATAACCTTGACTCTCAGGGCAATGTACATAATAAAAGACAAAACAATATGATAAATAAATGACTCCAAAAATATGGTATTAAAATAGCAACAAGGCAGCAAATGCAAATGAATACAGTTATGGAGGTAAAAGAGCTTAAAACACAACTTTAGAGCAAAAGATATATAATTCAAAATATAACTGGGCAATAAAAGCATATAGAATTAAAATGTCTGAGAAAATAAAAAGGCTTTTGCCTGGTGCCAAAAGATCAACAAGGAAGGTACCAGGCATATCTCTCTATGGAGGGCATTCCCCAATTGTGGGGCCACCACTGAAAAGACCTGGTCATCTTCTCAGGACAGTTGGATGATGACCTCAGAAGGACACAGATAGGCACATATGGGAAGAGGTGGTCCTTCAGATACTGTGGCCCCAAGCTATGAAGGGCTTTATGGGTCAAAATCCGCACTTTAAATTGAACCTGGAAATGAGCCAAGAGCCAGTGAAGATTATACAACACTGGTGTAATGTGATAGTAATGCCCAGTTCCAGTTGGTACTTTTGCCATCATATTTTGTACTAACTGAAGTTCCAGGCTGTCTTCAGAATACTGGAACCCATGATTCTTCCAGACCCTTTCCTTGGCCATCTGTCAAGTGTTGTATCAAGAGCTAGTGGTGAGAAAATAGCCTGGCTGCCTTATATGCTATGAAGTCCGCCATAGATGATCTGTGTTGCCTTAGGCAGTTTTGCCTACCACTGCAGCCATCAAATAATCTCTTGCCCGTTGTTGGCTAGATGCCTAACATTTCTGGAGTCCAGTAGCCAGCCTACCTGGCTACAGAGTCTCAGCCTGCTCTATATCTATGTCTTCCAACTCACCAACTAGTCATGCAAGACTTAGGTCAGTTTTGGTCACTTTTTCTGTTTCTACTATTCCCATTACAGCTGATAGGCCTCAGGTAAACTAGGGTTTACCACACAGAAGTGCTTTTAGCCATTATGAAATAGCCATCAGAAATGCATGAGTGATTAAATTCATAGCTTGAGAGACATGTTGCACAAAACATCCATTGAGAACAAATGGCCTTCACCCCATTAAACAGACAAGTAATGGATTTCTAATTCTTTACTTGAGGCTCTTTTCCACTAATTTTAAAATGATCCCGTGCCATCTCACATTCTAAAATGCCTATCCTCATGGATTCCTTTTTTTTGCTGGATTAAAAAGACAGGACAACATGATCTAGAACATCAGGAGTAGGTAACCTGGTACTATTTTTTAGACACTTTGGATTACAACCCCCATCAGCCATCCCTGTCTAGGTAATTTTAGCAATCTGTTACAATTCTCAACAGTGGAACAAAATCATCAGAACTTCAGTGACAGGACTAAGAACGCTTCAAATTTGACCACAAATGTAATAAAAATGCTTTATCTGAGCAGTTCACCCAAGCATGTGGAAAATACTTGTGGGAATCAACTCAAGTTTCAAGGTCATAGATCTGAAAATAAACACTCATCCTAGACAAGTGTGTGGAAAGTTCACTCTCAACAAGAAGAATGAAAATGCAGTTTCTTTAATCAACACATTTCACAAAAGTGCTCTGGAAAAGAAGAGACTGAAGAGCTTGACTCAAAGGTCTTGTTGACTGACAAGGTTGTGTAACAGTAACAACAGGAACTCCATGCTAGTAGCTTTCCCTGCTGCTAATTCCAGTCTCCTAACAGCAGCCCTACAGGTGCTTAGCAATTGTTAGCCTCTTTTCTTCTGTCTCTGGCTTCTCTTGATCTCCCAATACCTGGCTCCAGATTACTAATGTCTTCCCTGCTGAGCAAAAGACACATCTGCTGAATCTAGTCCTTTGAACGTGGTTCTAAATGGTGTGAAATCTACTAATTGCTGACAGTGTGCCCTTGTCTATGCTTTCATTTCAACAGAATTTAGCATTGTTTGTGCTGTCGCTGACATCCTGTACTGACAGCAGATAAATGTCTGAGTTTAGACATTGCCTTAGTACATGGTTGAACTGTTACAAAGGTGTAAAAGGATTACTGAAAGAGGACAGGGAGATTGCAGAGAAGCTGAATGAATTATTTGGGTTGGTATTTTCAGTGGAAAATATTGGACAGATATCTATGCCTGTATGTGTGTTTTGGAGGCAGGGCATCTGAAAAACTATGTCAATTAGTTAACAAGACATTATGTTATAGGGAAAATTGACAAATTAAAAATTAAAAACTCACCAGGTCCAGATGGCATACACCTGAGAGTCGATAGGAAGTGAAAGGACTCCTAAAAAGAATAGACAACTTTTCACCAAAATCAGACTTCTCCTGGAGGGTTTAAAGGTAGGTAATGTAAAACAAAAATTTAAGGGATCTAGGGGAATCTAGAAAACTACAGATCCATTACCCTAACTTCTGTCCCAGGCAAATTAAAGAGCAGAATCAAAGCTAGAATAATGAAATATGCAGAAGAACAAGCCTTGCTGAGGAAAAATCAGCATGGCTTCTGCAAAGAGAAGGTCTGCCTCACAAAATGTTTAGAATTATTTGAGAGTGTTAACAAACATGTAGATATAATCAGATATCATGCAGGATTTCTCACATAAATTTATCCATGCCCTTAGAACATCAACACAGATCTTGCTGCATGTCTACCTTTTGTTGGAAGTGTAGAGTGCTGTGACAAAGGACAAGAGTCTTCTGAGTACCAGCACAATGGTATGGAACTGACTCCCCAGGAAATATCACCTTGCTCTTGCTCTATTAGTTTTCAGACACTGGATGAATATGGTTTTATTTCAGAGGGCATTTGGGATCAATTGGATACTGAAGTTTGTTTAACTGCTGCTGCTTTTGTTGGATTGTTTGGCTTTATCATTTTAATGTGTTCACTGGTTGTTCTTCTTTATATGGCTACAACTTATTTTTGGTAAGATGCTTTGTGGGACCACTAGGTTAAAAAGCAGGATTCAAATGTTTTAAAATGTATAAACTGGTAGACAGTGCATTTGAAACATATTGTCACCAAAGGCTCCTGAATAAACCTAGCAGTCATGAAATATGACAACAGGCCTCTTATTGATCAGAAGGTGATTAAAGAACCTGGGAATAAATGGACACTGGAGTCTACTAAGGATTGGACTATTGAATTTATTAATACATGTTCTTGTTAAGGGTTAGCAACTTTTGCGGATTATACCAAAGCTATTCAGAATGGTGAAAACCCAAGCAGATTGCCAAGAACTCCAAGAGGACTTCAGGAGACTTGGTGGATGGGTAATGAAATAGCAAATGAGAAGTGATGAACACTGGGGCAAAAATACCAACCATATATACGCTGATTGAACTAGGTACAACTCTCTAAGAAAGAGATCTTGAGGTTGTGGTCCATAGCTCAATTAAAATGTCTACATAATGTATGACAGTGGTGAAAAAGGTAAAATTCATAATTTATGGCAGTGGTAAAATTCCATGTTAGTCATGATTAACAATGGAATTGAAATGGTAACAGCCAGTACTGTAATGCCCTCATATGAATCTATGGTACAGCTGCATGTGGAAGATTGTGTAGTATCCTGGTTGCCCCACTTCAAAAAGAGCTGGAAAGGGGACAGAAAAGAGCAACCAAAATGATCAAAGAGTAAGAGGATCGTTTCTGTAATGAAAGGGTTACATCATGGAGCTTTTTAATTTAGAAAAAGGTGACTAAGAATAGAGATTTAGAAAATTATACATAAGGTAGAGAAAGTGGATAGAGAGAAAACATTTTCCTTCTGTCATCATTCCTGAAAATGAGATTCAGGACAAACAAAAAAAGGTCCTTCTTCACACTATGCATACTTATGGCATTTTCTGCCATAAGATGCGGTGAAGAAGGCTGTAGCTCAGTGGTAGAGCACATGCTTTGTGTATAAAATGTCTCAGGTTCAGTCCCTGGCATATCCAGGTAGGACTGGGAAAAACTCCCTCTCTGATGCCTTGGAGAGCCACTGCCAGTCAGAGTCCTGAACTATAATCATACTGAACTGGATAGGCTAATGGTCTGACTTGCGATAAGGCAGCTACCCATGGGATCCATCTAACACTGTGTGAGTTGACTTTCACTTGCACAATGGGACTTCTCCTTCCTCTCCTCCCACCTGCACCCCCACCCATCAATCTGCTCCAGAGTGTCCCCAGATCTGCAGGAGCAGATTTGGGGGCACAAGGGGGCTGCAGGGGAAATCTGTTCTGCCAGTGGTATCCTTTCGATATATCCCTATGTTTCTATGTTCCTTCTTCTTAGGTCATCTGTAACATTTAGAGGAGTTTTAGGGTGGTTTCCTATTAGATACTCTAGTCAGATCATTGGGGATAACTCCCCCTGCTTTTGTATGGTTTTCCCCTTCATGATAGTTTGACTATATATGCACTGTTTCCTCTAGCAGTAATTGCCTGTGTGAGTTCAGAGGGCTCCTTCACACCAGGCTTTTATCCTGCGATTGAGATTGCTCCTTCATGGAAGTTTGTGGGTTCTTACTTGACACAGTGACCCTGCCATGACCCTCCTGCACTAAATACCCTTTGCTCCGTTTTTAAATAGATTGCAGATAATGAGCTATCAAATTACCCTGTTGTGTTCCGCTTCAGTTTCCTCGGTCAAAAGAGTTAAAGCGGGAAGAAGAGGAGCAAGATCAATGAAAGATAGTGGAGGACTCAGATACCGGGAGAAGGGCGGGGAGAAGGAAGTGCGTGTAAAGTGAGTCAGTTGTGATCCTGCATTTAAAACTGAAGCAGAAAGCCCCGTTTTAAATGCAGGATTTTAGGCTGGTGTAGAAATGCCCTAAGAGTTGGAAGAAATTGATACTATCTGTTCAAAGCAGAAGCAGCAGTGGCAGCCAGAAAACAAATTAAATTGGGAAGAAGATTCCAAAGAATATCTCCCTTCCCCTGCATGCCCTTTGCCACCACCACTTTGATACCATTGTTGGATACCACTGACAGCATTTGGTATTTTGGATCTATTCTTGGGTGGGCAATACAATTCACCTGATTTTATTGTTATGAACCACTCTGAGAGCCATGATGGTTGAAAAACATTATAAAAACATTGTAAAATAAATAGAACAAAGACCATTTGTTACATTTTGAAGTGCCTCCTTTCCTTGTCTGTTCTTCCTGGTTCCAAAGGGGAAGCTGGTCTTCTTCTTGGTTTTATTCTTGCTTCTATTTCACATGGGCCATTTCCCCACAAAAACGGAAGGGCAAACCAAACGAAGGAATACCGGAGTTTTCATGAAATTGGCATGGCTCCGTGCATGGCTCCACGATGGACTGCACTGCATCATTATAAGTCACTGATGGAAATATACTTCCAGGTGGGGTGGGGGGATTGGAAGTGAATGTCATTAGACTGGCAGGGGCTTCTCAACCAATAGGAGAGGCTCTGCCCTCCAGGCTCTAATCCTCTTAATGGAAATCGCAGGAACAAGCTTCATTGACCACAGTGGGATTTACTTCTGAGTAGACTTCCCAGACCAATTTCCCGTTCCACACATTTTTTTCACTTTCCCTCTAAATACCAGGCTACCACATTAGCAGGCATCCCTGAATAAATGCGCTATCGTGCATTAGCGAAAACACATAATAGTGCATTTTCATGGACAACCCTCATTGACTGCAACAGGAGTCAGCAGGTGCCCCTGAACTAATGCACTATTGTGCGATAGCACAAATGCGTGTTAATGCCATTACATGATAGAGTGATACAGCGATAGCAAGATACTGACATGGAGGGTATGCGTCTTAGCATGTAATATACGAAAGCTGAACTATGAAGCTTGCGAAAGGGGACCAAAGGACAAAAAAGAATGTTAGTCATGGATCCTCCCCATGTGTTGTTCTGGGGAAGCAAACTGAGATAAAACTTATTTTCAGGCTGTAGTGGAAGCACTTGCTTGCCCATGGTAGCACGCTTATACGCACTACTGATCTTGCACTTACTTTCAATGTATTTTTAAAAAGTTGGTCCCTCAGCATCCTGCTCCAAAATGGTGTCGAAACTTTGAGAAAAGAGGGAGGAAAAGGGTTGGGTCAGTGAGGTCACAGACAGGTAAGCGACACACCCCCATAGGCAGGGCTACACGCCCCCATGGGCAGGACAATGATACCAACTCAAATCCAGGTGATGGAACACACCCCAACAGGACCGTAACCTAGCCGAAGTAAAGAGGAAAAGTTGGACTATACCCAGTCTCAGAAGAAGTGGTTTTTCCATGATAAACTCCAGGACACCTGCTGAATGGCCATGATGCCATGTAAACCACATGACCTCAACATGCAGCCAGGCTGGAATAAATCACTGGTGGAAACATACCCATGATCATGCAATCCTGCAAATTCACTAGAATAGGCTCAATATTCCTGCAATATTGCAAAAATGATGTTTTTCCCAATAAGTTGTGATTTTAAAGTGTAAACATGAAATTCTTGCAAGAGATTTCTTTCTTTTTCCTTTTCTTTTCACAGCAAGAAGAGGGAATGGACTTGAGAGGATGATACAAATCAAACCATGTGCTCATGCCTAGGAAGAGCTCTGTTATCTCCAAACGGATGTGTGGATGAAGGATGCACCACTGATGCAGTATGGGGGGGGGGCATTTTCCAGATGAGAGATTGTCCCTTGTGGTGGTGAAACTGCAGGTACCCCTAACCATCTGCAACAGTATCCCTTCCTTACGTCACAGGAAGTGGCGGTGCTGGCTTGGCAGGCTGAGGACAGCACAGTCACGGTTGGGGAACGTTTTGAAAAAATATTGTTGTGGCATGCACCTCAGAGCTGCAAAGGGGGAGCATGCTGCCTCTGAAGGGTAAACCAAACAAAAACCATTTGTAGGTGTGGGGAACTGCTGGCCTCAGCAGGTCCTCCCTGTCCCTGCCAACTCTGCAGAAATCAGATCTGGGCAATTGTAAGCCCTAGAAAGTCCTTCTGATGCCATATGTTGGCCCTGGGAGTTCACAGGCCCGGCCAACAGCTGGCCAGAATCTGAGAAGGGACTGAGCAAGGGGAGGGAGGCATGTTCAGTTACCAAGAGCAGGCCATTTAAATAGCCCAATGAGATGGCAAAGGTGAACCACATGTCCCCAGAAGGAGAAAGGAGGGTGGGGTCAGCTGAGGAAAGAGAGGAAGTGCAGCCTCAGCAGGCAGGAGGAGAGCTGCCCATATTGTGTTGGGGGCTCCCAGGGGCAAGACAACATGGAAGTGGCCAGGC
Organism: Heloderma suspectum; assembly: GCF_057233095.1. Taxonomy (NCBI): domain Eukaryota; kingdom Metazoa; phylum Chordata; class Lepidosauria; order Squamata; family Helodermatidae; genus Heloderma; species Heloderma suspectum. The sequence goes on along the minus strand of NC_139458.1, from coordinate 178,903,769 downwards.
TCTTCCCCACATCTAGGCAGCCAAGGAGCATCTGGCCTAACCAAGGAGCAGAAAGCAGACGCTGGGAAACAGCCTGACCCAAGGGGAATATACTGAACAGGAAGTCAGCTGGCTGGGGATATGAAGTTATCCCTGACTTCATATCCCCAACCATAGCCCATCTTTTGTGGCCAGGACATCCACTTATCCCAAGAGAGGCAGGAAGCCTATCACTGTGCCACTTGTCCTCAGAAGAGGTGGCATCCAGGATGAAAGAGGTCCAGGGAAGAATATGGTAGCACCTTCTTCCAGGAGAACCACAAATAGGAGGGAACTAAGGAGCTCCAACTCATGCCCAGAGCAATGGCCATCAGAAGGAACCAATAGGCAAACCATGATAAAAGCATGCTGTAGGAAGAAGGGACCTCCTATTTGAGCATGTGAGCTCGAGACTTGCTTTGTGCAAGGCCACCCCCACCCCAGCGATGTAACTAGGGGGAGCCACATAAGTCTTACCTGGTGAAACTACTGATCCTCATCTGTTCCTTGGGCTGATGGTTGGAAGAGGGTGGCTTTGATTTACCCCTACCCAGGGAAGTGATGACAAGGTGAAAAAGAAAATCCAAAATAGTTCAGAGGAGGGACTTGTGCCATTTTGTGTCACATATCTCTGTACCACCTGATAGATACCCTAGCACGAATCCAGTCACCTTCTCCACATAAGAAAAAATGCAAAAATTTCTGCTGGTTGAGCGTAGGCTTTTGTTATTTCAGCCAGAGGTTTCACTGGTGGTTAATGGCAATTGCCCACAGTGGCAGCACTTATTGACATCATAAGAATATAAGAAGAGCCATACTTGGTCAGACCAAGGGTCCATCTAGTCCAGCATTCTGTTCACACAGTGGCCAACCACCTGTTGACCAGGAAACCAAAGAAAGAGATGAGTGCAACATCACCCTCCTGCCCATGTTCCCCAGAAACTGGTGTATGCAGGCATACTGCCTCTGGTACTGGCATCATCTGGCAGATTCAATCCTAGCCTTGTCATCTTCCCATTGTGGCTATAGCATCTGGGAAAGCCTTAGAAGGAGTGAACATCCGGATGGAAATGTGACACCATCCGAGATAGAGGTGAGTTAAATTACTCTTCGGCACAGTCCCAAATACCTTTGTGAGCATGCCAGACCTACCAAGGACACTCCCTAAACCATCTATGAAGGTGATACATATCTCTCAATCATTCTATTGGACACATGTTCAGGCAAAAGGGCATGTGTTCCTACCAAAATGATTCCTTGCCCGTTAACCAACTGGAGAGATAATGAAATGGGAATTCTGTAAATCTACTCAGCTGGCATGAATCTTCTCTTATATACTGTACATTATTTGCATGTTAATGTAGTTTCACTCTATTACTGTATATCAGCTTCCCCCAACCTGGAGCTCTCCAGATGTGCTGTACTTCAACTTCCAGCATCCCCCAGCCAGCCATGCTGGCTGGGGAATGCTGAGAGTTGTAGTACAACACATCTGGAGGGCAGAAGCCAGGAGGAACTATCTGGAGGAACAGTCAAGACCCGCATCACAAAGCCTGACCTATGGGGCTGATCAATTAAAGTTTATTCATTATTAAACTATCATATTGGGTTAGCTTTTCCATAACACACTTTAAAAAGTTTTAGTCCCCATTCCAAATATTTATTTTACACTTCTGAGGGAGCAATCCTATGGCTGCTAGTCAGTGGCTAGACGGCCACAGGATATGTTGGTTTCTGGGAACCGACCTTTCCCCCTGCTCCTGTGCTGCCTCGCAGGAAGTATGGAATGGCCCCACACTTGGCGCTCAGAAGAGGAGCATGGAGTGGCAAAAACGGGGTATTCCAGGGGGTGTTCTGGGGCCGGGAAGGCGGAAGTGCTGGTATGACACATCCACGAGTTTGGAGGCAGCCCCCTATCCCCATAGGATTGCGCCCTTAATTTCTTTGCAGTGCATATATTCATTGCACTTTTACTCTTATTCTACCAAATATATCGCCTGCCTGGGTTCTCCAATCAGATTGTTTCTTCCTACTAATAAATACATTTGTACAATTTATGCTGAAACCAGGCTGAAAGTTCTCAAAACACATACTCAGGAGTTGCCCTGTTGAACAGAGTGGTTCTGCTCCCAAGCAAATCGTTTCAGGATTATGAGATGAGGCAGCTGTTTTTCCTGCTTGCTTGTTGGCTCACCATCACTGAGCTTTGTTGTTTATGCTGTTGTAGCTGCACCTCGCCGAACAGGTTTTTCTTATTCTTCTCTTCCTTCTCGTACTATTATAGGTACTAAGTCAGGAACATGATACATATTTTCTATACACAGAAATATAGCTGTATGTATACAGATTCTATATATAGTGCTGTAAGACAGCCATCTTGTCAGACCTGAGACCCACCTTTAACCCCAGCTTAAACCATGGGAACCTCTTCCAACTTTGTCAGGTATATTGCCTGCCCCTGTCCCCCTCTTTTCCCCCTCTACCCTTTTCTGGTTATATATAGACTGCAAGTATGTTGGTTTAGCAGCCATACCATCTTCCGAAGGAGCCCCATTCAATGTAGTTGTGTGTGTGCGCGCGCATGTGCGCGCAAAAACCTTTATCAGCACCTGCACCGAACTACAGTTCCCAGCATTTCAGGAGGAGAAGCAGTGGTGAACCCAGGACTGGACGTTGGGGCCAAAATCCAGTGCCCCACAGCCCCAGGGGTCACCCAAACGATCACCTAGAGAGCGGCAGATCATGGGGCACAGAAGCATCAACACCAGGGCGGGCCCATGCATGCTGAAGCCACTAAGGCTGACGCTGGTTGTTGCAGCATCCTTTCGTTGTTATTATTTTTTTAAGATTGAACTGTAAAGTTTTAATTATTCCCAGAAACACTCCATGTTAATTCATGATGTATGGTTCAACATATAAAATGCCTGATGTTTGGACATGTTGTTTGCCCTTTTACTTCTGTTTTGATCAATTCCCTGATTTGTTTCAGTGAATAATTACATCATAGGCATTACACAAATCCCAGAGGCTGGCCTTTATTTTCTTTCAGTCCAAGTTGGATATGAAAGGTTAATTTTGATTGCGTTATTTTTGGAGCCAAAATTTGGATTGGAACAGTTTCCTTTTGAGAAGACAGTGCATATTATAGCATGACACAAATTTTCCCACTTGTGAGAATTTCTGTGACTTCACAGGACCACAAATTAGTTGCCAGAAAGAGCTTTAGGCATTTTTTTTCTTCTTCACAAAGTCTTGCCAAAAAATCTCTATAGGGGATAGTAATGAATTTATGTGGTTTAAATATAACTTGAAATGATGGGAGTTAATTAAAAGAAGTTGTGGGGATGGGGAATGAGTGAAGAAAAAAGAGATATCTGCAGACAACACAGAATGGTTTATACTGTGTGCCTGTTTTCCTTGTTATCTGAAGGGGCTTCTAGGAAAACTGACTTTTTGAGAGATTCTAGAACACCTAAACTAAACTGAGTATGTTGCAAGCTTCCAAGACCTCTTCTAACCTCACACAAGCATGGGACATGGATGTGTGCTTTTATATCAACAACAGAAATAAAAGTACTACTTGTAAGTCTTGCTTCATATGAACATGTTAGTAATACTTGTTTGGAAATTATTGAAAACAAAATTTTTAAGCAATGGAGGGGGCTGGGGTAAAGGCCACATCATTTTGCATGACGACATTCTAACCCAGGATGCCGAAAGAATATAAAAAGTTGAGAAATCACACTGGTGGTGTGGAAAATGTGTTCAGATTAAGAAATAGCAGAAGAGCAGTAGTTCCTGAAGATGCGGATACAGAACAATTTTTGTTAAAAACATTTTGCAATGTGCTGTGAAATGTCCTTGGAGATAAATACCTTTGAACAACTTCTTGTATATATTGTGTATATATAATAGGAATTATATTTAGTATTAAATGTGCTACAGTACATTTAATCCCTGGGAAAACCAAAGTTTGGAGTGGATATTAGTTTTAAATAGTTGTGGAAAGCTGAGCTTAATTCCTTTCTCTCTTTGGAGGGAGAATTTTAATGCTATGATTAGTGTCTGGGACTTGCTTCCAATTTTGTTCTCTTTGCATTTCTAATCATGCTTCTGTTATTTTGGGAAGATTTAGCTTCACTCTCAGGGTCAAACTACATGGTACATTAATTACATAGCATGCAGTTGACCCTCTTGATTGTCCAAAATAAGCATGCAGGTCCCCCAGTCTGGATCAGGACCACCACATGCATGGAGAAGGGGTTTAACTTTCTTCCTGAGTCCCCTCCCAAAACTGACCCCTCTTGCTGCACAGTAATTTTAAAAAAGAGGGCAAAGCCTCCCTTGGTGCGATTGTCTACTCTTCCCATGCATGGTGGTCAGTATTAGGGCCCCATGCTCTTACTTTGGAGTAAAAAGAGCCCAAGAAGGTTACTGCATACCATGTAATTAACATAATATGTAGTTTCACTCTCAGTCTCAAGATACATGTGATGGGTACAGATCTGTTTGTTTAGACTTGGTTTTCCACAATTACATATAAAGCAGGCAGGGCCAACCCTACCATTAGGCAGAATGAGACAGCCACCTCAGGAAGCACTGTCAAAAGCCATTCCTCCTGAACCCTCGGGGACATTCCCCATTCCTGGAGGATAGAGCTGTACCACACAGCCCGGCTTATCTGCTGTCCTCAAAAGTGGTGGAGGACAGAACCGCATTGCCAGTCCAGTCAGCTCCAATGGAGGAGAACGCCATCTTTTCTTTTGCCTCGGGCAGCAAACTGTCTTGGGTCATGGGTAGAGGGGTGTGTGGTGTTTTGACTTTTAGAGCAAGACAGCCATGCAAGTAGGAAATCTTCCCTTGCCTGTATGTTATCTCCTGATGTCAGCTTTCCTTCAGTTGCTGGGCTTTGGTACTGGAAATGAGCCCGGCTGGGATAAAAGTGCCTTGGGGGAGGGACTACACTGAGGTGATCAGCTTGTAGGGCAATTCAGCTCCTCCCCTTCTTGCTCTAACAGTCAGACTCCTTCCCACCCCAGCTTCTTATGTGATTGGAACAGACCCAGGTTTAAACACACTAGTTTGAGTAGCCTGCCTGTTTCTATAAAGGTGAACTAATAATCATTACCTCTTTCACAGACAGGTGGGTAGATTGATTAGGAAGGTCTTAGTGTTTGTAAAACAATTATGCTGCTCTAAATAACAAGTACTGCTCTACAATTTGATGTGTTTATTCCCATTTTTCTCTCAGAATTTAATTATTATACAAAAATGTAATTTACTGCTGCCCTCTGAGTAAAAGACACTAGACATGAAGAGTAGATCCTGTCTCCTAGCTAACAAGGCACTCCTATGCTTGTCTATTTAGAAGTAAGCCCCTGAGTTCAATGTGACTCATTCCCAGGTAAATGGGGAAATGACTGAAGCCTAAACATATTTTCTTTAAGATAAAGGGATTTCTTAATTCAGATATTTAGGGATGAAGATTAATAGTTTTAACCTAAAATCCCAGCCTTTCATTTTTATTTTCATTCATGTCTTTCATTTTTATTTATCTAACTAGTTCTGTTTTCATAGTCACATTAACTAGAGGATTTTTCTTTTTTCATGTGGAAAGGTTTATTTCTTTCAGGCTAAGGTTTGAGTTAAGATAGGTGGTAGAGACTTTGGCTGGCGAAACAAAGGGGTCTGCAAATGTATACTACCTCTTTCTTTTCATGAAGGAATACGGCTGTTTTGAATTCCTATTCCTCACCCCTGTGGGCACAGATACATTTCTGCCTATTTAAGATCATGTTTCAAATCAAGAGAACCTTGGAGCCAGGAAATATGCCCATATCCCAGGGAGAGAATGCTGCTTGTATCACTTCCAGTTCTTATACTTTCCATAAGCCACCCTCTCCTTGGAGGCCAGTATGAAGTAGGATGGCTAGATGTCCTGTTTTACAGAGGACAGTCCTCTATTTGAAGGACTGCCGGAGGACTGGCCTCTGTTTGAAGTGCTGCCCTGTCTCATTTCTAGTTTAAAGATAATGAACCACATTCCCCGTCAACAGTTAGCACCTGGTCAGCAGGCTGAACAGGCAGACACATAGGTCACAGTCTTCCATCCACAGGATGGTGAGATATAATTTATACAGAAATATAGTACAATAAGTATTTCTAAATGTGCATCTATACATATATATTAGCCTATGAAAATATTATGCAAATCACTGTCCTCTTCGGTTGTCCTCTTTGGTGATGCATTTCCTCTTTTTTGCTGATTCTTAAGTGGCTAGTATGAAGGGTAACTTAAGGAACATGAAGGTAAATGATGCACTCTTGCTAGTGGAGAGGGGAAGTTTCTTGCGAAGGGACCCTAAAAAAACTGTAATTAACCCTAAATGTAAGATAATGTTACAATTAAAAGGTATGATTTTGTATGTTTTATTATCTAGAACAGGGGTGGGCAGACGGTAGATCTCCAGATGTTATGGACTTCGGCTCCCAGAAGCCCCTGCCAGCATGGCCAATGGTCAGGAATACTGGGAGCTGAAGTCCAGAAACATCTGGAGATCTACTTTCTGTCCACCCCTGATCTAGCATCTTCCACAATCTAACCAAAAATGGAAAGGCTCAGTTCAAAGGCTCATGGACAATAACAAATGAGAATGAGCAGCCAAAACAATGGATTCACATGCTACCTTCTCCCCTTTCCCCTTCCTTTGCATGGGAGAAAAGGAGATTAGAGACAATAACCCCATTCAGATATAACAGCAGCAATTCACATGTCAATTAATCCATGAATTATGGAGTTGTGCACTGCACATGAGCTGTTTCCAGTTTTCAGCAACAACCTAAGAATGTAGCATTTGTAGGTTGTTTCATGACATCCAAACCAGGGCACTTGGGGTTGTTCATGCATTAAACAACCCTAAGTTAACCCAAGAACAAACCATAGGTTAACCTGGGGTTATTTAAAACAACACCAAGTGCCCAGGTTCAGATGTCACAGAAACAACCTATAAATGACACATTTTTAGGTTGTTGCTGGAAAACAGAAGTGGCTCAGCAACAGTACGCAACTCTGCAATTCATGAATTAACCCACAAATTGTCACCAAACACCTCCATTACATCTGAACAGGGCCCTAGTTTGTGGCAAGCCATACTTCATGTTTTGTGGCTAACTATGGACTGCACAAACCATAGTTGGCCACATTTGGATGAAATGGCAAACTACGGTTTGCTGCAAAGTAGAAGCAGATGTTTCTAATTTCTTCCCCTTCTATTTGAAGTAAGGGGAAGAGGGAGTGTGTAATCCCAAGGCTCACCACTGCATGTTTTTATAACCATTGTTTGTTGTTACATCGTTATTGAGCCAAAATGTCATGTTGTTTAGTATATCATTCAAATACAAGTTTTATAATAAGAACAACAAAAATGATGCTGCATTCATTGATTAAACTGGTGTTGTGTAGTGGCTAAGTGGATCTCAGGACTTAAAAGCTTGCATCAGCCACAAGCTTTAAAGAAGATCTAATGGAAAGATTTAGTGAAAATCACCTTTCAGCATAATCCTCTGTCTGCAGTACTGGAATAATAATACTGATCTTCCATGCACGGTTGTTGTAAGAATTGCTGAGAAAGTATGCAAATCACTTCCTATAGTCTAAAGCAGCAGTGGCCAATCTTTGTGGCAAGTATACCATAAATCAAGTTCAAAGTATGAGTTAATACCACTCTGTACTATAGTACGTACTCAGTCCCCTGTGTCTTGGGGTGGATTTGCCTCTAGTCTCTTAAGCCAAGGCACAGGCAGCAATGCAGAGAGAAACAGGAGTGTAGGCTCAACCCTATGCCAACCTTCCCCAACCTGGTGCCCCCCAGATTTGTTGGAATGATGGGAGTTGTCATCTAACACATCTGGAGGGCACCAGGTTGGGGGAGGCTGCTCTTATGCCATAGCCAGACCCACTAATCTTTCCTTGTCTGTGGGGTGCCGCAAACTTTCACTCCCCATGCCATTTGTGGCATCACTGTTGCAAGCTGGCCACCATGCTTAACGTATGACAGACGTTAAGATTTATTAAACAGCCAATTCAACAGGAGTGCATTATGCTCCAAGGAAGTTTATTCTACTACAGCCCAGACCCTACATCCAGGGTTCCTGCTCTTCAATTCCCATTCCCAGGTAGCCTTCCTGTCCTGCCACAATAGATCTCTTTACAACATAGTCCCAGTTTATACATTCAGCCGGGAGCAGTGATACAATAACCTGGGGAGTATCTTCACGAGTTATTTACTGTGAGGTTGTTACGTTTAGAGGTTGTTTGGAGCACATGACATTGTGGCCATCTCGCAGCCACCCTGGAGTTTAGTGCAGAAAGAACGGTTCTTCTGACACTACTTTTAGTCCGATTGTTTTCCTTATTTCGGCTTGTCTGCGCTTCTGTTGTGGTGTGAAACACCCTCCACATTTATTCTGGCATGATTCCCTGCACAGGGGTGTGTCTTTCACCCGGGCATGACCTCACTGACCCCGGTTAAGGGGTGTTTCCTCAATGTTTCCCCTGCCTGTGTTTCCCCAATGTTTCTGCCATTTCAGGGCTAGCCGTCAGAGTTCTGAGCTACCTCATGGCATTTACTTCACCTTGCCTACAACTAACCTCTGGCAGCTATCCTCCACAAAGTACAGGTGTGCTCTGGCAGCCTCTAACTTTTTTTAAAAAAGTAACACACTGAAGTGAAATGGTGCTTTGATCTGGCAATACCTACACCCCCTCTATCACTATTGCATAATTGCGCAATAGCGAGATAGAGGCTATAGGACTTGCTGGCAAATACATGATAGTGAGATAGGGGAGGGAAAGAAATAAAAACAAAATAGGCAGAATTGGGCATAGGTTGGGGAAGCAGATGTTTCCTCAGAAGTAACTCCCACTGTGGTCAGTAACTCTCATTTCTTCCCTAAATATTGCTTCTGCGTTTCTTTACTGTTTTCCTTGTTGCTGTAAGGAAGTAATTAATGTGAAGCTTCGAACTTTCGCATTATGGGAGCTTCAGGGGAAGGAGACAGGGGGGTAGCGCCTGGGTGGGGGGAAGCCTCTCATATTGGTTGAGCAGCCCCTGCCAGTCTGATGACATTCTCTCCAACCCCCACATCCCACCCGGAAGTATGTTCCTGTGAGGTGACTTAGAATGCTGTGGTGCACTCGTTCCTGGAGCCCTGCACGGACCAAAGCCAGTTCCTTGAAAAATGCAGGCAAGCCACCATTCATGTCTCCTTCCATTGTCATGGGACACCCCCCCCCCAGTAAATAATTCTTTTTATCCACCATGCAGATAAAATTCAGTGTGAATTAAGCCACCTGTATGAACAAACTTCCTGTGCTGTTTTGAGGGGGAAGAATCATATCAAGCTGACCACCCGAGTGGTCAGGCACTCATGCAGATAGCTCAGCTCATGTGAGCCATGTGGCGGCAGCTTCTCCACTATTTCACTGCCACCCCAGCTGAATATATTAACTAGGATGGGACAACTGCAACTAAAGACCTCCTGTCCTACTGATTTACTTTTCTCTGTTCCACCAATCGATCAGCTCAAGTGGAAAGAAAATGCACTACACTCATTCTCTTCCCCGTTCCCCTCTTTGCTGACTTGCTTGTCTGCCATACAGTGCTGGCAACAGAGCTGCATATGGGCTTCTTATCAGCAAGGGGGCATGGTTTGGAAAAGGACTGCAAGAGGAGGAAGCAGACAACAGAAGAATCTCAGGTCCAGGCAGGATGAATGGGAGAGAACAGATTGCTGGCCCCAATTAATACCAGCTCTATTTTAAATCTGAAATCAAACCATTAATTGGTCAATCACATCAGTTAATTCATTTATGCTTTTAGCCCTACTATGTAGTAATTAATGAAGTCTGTGGGATTTCCTCCACAGACATAGTTATTAATCCCAGTGACCCAGCTAAACTTCTGCTTGCTTAATTATATTTGTCTAATCTAACCCCCAGTAGATTTAACTGTATACAATTTTGTTTTCATTTCCCATCCTAAATTATTGTGTGCAGCAACAATAATACAGATAGAGAAACATCTACCCATTTGATACCGTTTGTTCAGTGGTTTCTAAGGCCATTCATCGCAAGGTATTGGTGCTGCTACTGTGTGGTCCAGTGAGCTTCATGAAAGAAGAATTTCAAGAGAGTGCTGAAATGTGATTTCTTGTAATTTTCCCAAGGCTTCCCTGTAAGTGCTGTGCAGTTCTGTCTCATCTTCGCTACTGTCAACAAGTATATGAGGTTGCTGGACAAGATCATGCAGAAATGTGGATATTAGTACACCGATTAAACCATCACCTATTGCTCTCCTTTCCTTTCACTTCAGTTCCTCTAGAGCTTTTCTACATGAGGCATTTGTTGTGTGCTCGTCACTCATGGTTGTTTACGGGTTCTTTAGTCAACACCTCTAGTTTTGCCTCTGTTTGTTAAACAGCACTTTCTGTAATTTTTTTTTTAGAGCAGGGAAAATGGGGTCTTTTTTCTGATGGCAAAAGAAAACGCAATTTCCTCTTGTGTATTTGTGCTATTCCACTATACCATGGTGCCACCTAGAGGTTATGTAGTAGAAAAGCAGGAAAGGAAATGCTCCTCGTGGATCTCAATTCTGGGACAAAACTGAAAGCAGATGCAGAGGATTAACAGCCTTGTGTAGAAAAGCCCCTAACCTTAGAGCTTACTCTTTGTATGGCAATCATTGGGATTGGTTGCGCATGAGTTGATTACTGAATCTCACTAACCTGGGCAGAATGGGAAATAGGCTTAGGGTTTCCCATTGTCCATAGCATTAACTTTTCCTCATATGTTTAAAAATATCCACTGTGATAGGCCCAACAGAGATGTGAGAGGAATAACATATAAACTGAGTGTCTACACTGATGCCTCATTTTCAAAATGTCAGGGGAGAAATCACATGAGCAGGGCTTCCCAGGGATCAAGTGACATCATGGATATCTTGGGCCATACATGATTAGGCTGTTCCTGCAGTGGGTCGGGGGGGGGGGGATGTACGAACCAGGGCTCTCCTGGTCACTTGTGTTTGTCCCTTGTGTTCTTGCTGTGCTTGGATCTCCAAGTTAAAGTCATGACCCGGAAAGGTTTTTACCACCTCTATCTGGTAAGAAGGCTGCAGGCCTTCCTGTCTCATGTGACCTTGCAATAATTGTTTGTGCTTTTGTTTAAGGCTAGAAAATTGTAATATAATGATTAAGCTAGTAGGCCACTGCTCTCAATGGCCATTTGAAATTCTCAGCTGCAGCAGAATGTAGCAGCAGTCTCCTCTTGACAAGGAGGAGCTGTTAGTGATAGCAGGGGATTGTGTAGGTTTCACTTTTTGGGAAAGTTTTTACATACTACATTTCTAGACTGCCCAATAGCCAAAGCTCTCTGGGCAAAACAAAGGTTGAAACCATAAAATACAATGATTTACTAAAATAATGTAACATGTAAAGCACATTAATACAGCTACAGAATAAAACCAAAAGTTAAAACAATAGCAGAAGACAGCAGCAGTGTGCAAAGATCTAAAAAGCACCACCACATTTTTACAATCCATGGAGGAGAAATCTGTCAATGGCTACTAGTCTTGATGGCTATACACCACCTCCAGTGTCAGAGGCAGTATGCCTATGTACACCGGTTGCTGGGGAACATGGGTGAGAGGGTGCTGTTACACTCATGTCCTGCTTGTGAGTTTCCTGTGGGCAGCTGGTTGGCCTCTGTGTGAACAGCATGCTAGACTAGATGGACCCAGTATGGCTCTTATGTTCTTATGTAAAACAGAAAGACTAAAAAGCCTGAGAAAATAAAAAGCTCTTCACCTGGCAACGAAAACACCACAATGTAGACACCAGGCAAGCTTCTCTGCAGGGGTCATTGAAGACAGCCCTTCAAACTAGGAAGTTACCATAACACGAATAACTATATCAAGGGTATCTCTGTCCAGATAGGGTCTCAGTCAGTATATTAGCCTAAATTGATAAAAAGTGTTCTTAGCCACAGAGACCACTTAGAACCCACAGTGGCAATGCTGGATCCAAGAACACGACCAAATGGCAAAGCTGAGCCCTTAGCTCAGCCTTCTGCAACCTGCTGCTTTCCAGTTATAGTCCAACATATCTGGAGGGCCCCAGATTGGGGAAGTCTGCTTTAGGGGGCGTGCAACCCTCTCCAGAACAAGTTGAAGAAACCACCCACTAACAGAACCTCTGTCCTGTCTTAATTGAGTTTCAGTTTATTGGCTCTCATCCATTACTGTGCCCAAGCACCGGTTCAGAACATCCATTGCTGTACCTGGATTAGAGGCAATGCTGGGTGTCATCTGCATATTGGTGACACCTCATTTCACACCTCCAGCAGTTTCATGTTGATGTTAAAGAGTATGGGGGATAAATATAGCCCTGTGGAGTGCCACAGCATAATGCCACAGGGCAGAGCAATAGCTCCACTATACTGCCTTATGGAATCGACTATCCAAACAGGATCAGAATCACTGCTGTACTGTATCTCCAAACTTTAATCTAGACAGCTTATCCACATGGATACCATGGTTGATGGCTTTGAGAGCCATTGAGAGGTCCAACAGAACCTCCCCCTGGTCTCTCTCTCTTGGCAAAAGTTATATGAGGTGACCAAGACAGTTTCTGTTCCAAAAGCAGGTCTAAAGCCCAAGTAGCTAGTGACTATGTTATCATTGATAAGGCAACCTGGTTTATGCAGGCACAGAATGATGTGGACTAATCTTACCTTGAGTTCATCCTTACCAATGTGCTTCTGTGCCCCTTCCCCATAATGGCAGAAGGAGCGCCTCTGTTTGCAATGCAGCAGTGGAAGACGATAGCAGTTTAAACTATGGGGAAAAGATTGGCATTGCAGCACATCAGGTGTGGATCCAATTCCTGCAAAGACATCCATGAAAGTAAACCCTTAGTGTTCCACAAATCTTGAAAATCATTTATAGGAACTGTCTCTCCTGTAGGATTTCTTTCAGGTTGATTTCTAATAGGGTAATTATTTCAGAGCAGGCAAGTCACAATGATCAACAAAAGAGCAATCTAGCTGCAAAGCTATTAAAGTTGTGTTTTATGTTGTATTTAAACTGCATTTTGTTTTAAGGTTTCACTAGCTTTCTGTCCTTCTGTACTCTCTGATTACGGGGAAATGAAGTAGCTCCTCATTCATTTGACTACTCTAGGGTGACATCATAAAACAGGGTGTGTAATAGCATAAAGGCAGGAGTACTTAGACACGTTAAACTGTATAAATAGCCCTCAGAGAGTGATAGTATAAGCTCTTCTGTGCCAACAAGTATCTGTGATAAGAATAAACCTCTTAAACCCAGAGTAAATTTTCTAAGCACCAAGGTTATGCTTTTAACGGCTTTCCACTGAGGTATTACTTTTAAGTATAATGTTTTAAAGCATAGATTGCACATCATAATTGAATGAAATATTTAGCTTTTTAATAAATCAGGTTCAGTGCTTCTTCTTTTGTATTAATAGCATGTACTTCATGCTATTGCTTCCATCCTTTACTAGAAGCATGGACAATGTAAATTTTTGAAAAATGTATTTTAACGTTCTTGACAGTCTAATCCTATAGGTGTCTAGTCAAGAGGTAAGCTCCATTGAGTTCAATGGAACTTACTCCCACATCAATGTGTATATGATTGCAGCCTTATTGTATGTAAGATGAATTCTGATAGCTCATTCATAGATGGTATGATGTCACCTGTCCCCCATTGTGGCCATGTCATTTTTCATATGAGTAAATATCAGAACATGCATAGAAATTGTGGCTGATTTTGCTAGTATGTACGCAGTAACTGGGAACAATCCTACAGCTTGAGGACTCACTCTTTGTACTCATATTATTATCTAGCTTGAAATCTGGGGTTTTGAATCCAGCAAACTTTAATTCACCAGTTTTTAGACTATAGTCCAAGGAGCTCTGGGGCTCCTTGGAAGCTTATTAAAGCTGAAATCCTATGCATGTTTAGACAGAAAAAAGTCCTGCGACTCCCAGCATGCTGAAAGTTGTAAGACTTTTTTCTGTCTAAACATGCATAGGATTGCACCGTAAAGGATTTTCAGTTAGAAGATTAGTAATGGTGGACAAGATTCCCTGAAAGACATCCCCATACACTGATTTCCTGTAATGCGAAGTTCCAAGGCAGTAGTGGGTGTATTCTAGGGCAGGAATGAGCAAACCTTAGGCTTCTGGAAGCAGGGATCTATGTTGTTTTTTTATTAGAACCCTCAAGATCTGCCAACCAAAGTCTGTCACAAAAGACATACACTTAGGGCTAAAGTACACACTAAGGGCGCAATCCAATGTATGTTTAGACAGAGAAGAGGCCTACAACTCCCAGCATGCCCCAGCCAGCCTTGCCGGTAAAAAAAAAGAAGCAAAAAACCCATTATGATCGCCTACATGCTTTTCAGTAACATGGCCTGCAGTTTAGCCTTTGGAATTAAATAAAACTGGTGGCCAGGAATTTGTTTTGAGTACCAGATCTGAATGGAAGTCACAGTCCTTCCACACAAAAATCCACTCCTGTATGCCCCATTTCTGTAGTACAGTTCTGGGCTGGAGGGGAAATCATTTTGTTTCTGCTATTGTTAAATAACCGAGAGTCAGAAGTCCTTGTGATCTATTGCAAATCACCCAGAGACCTACCAGTAGATGTAGATGTACTATTCAACCCTGTTCTAGAGGATACGCTCAGTTCAAGTGTGGCAGCAATCAGGCCTGGTCAGTGCTACATGTCAGTAGATGGTTCACCATTGGGGATGACCTAGAATTCCTTTCAATAAGTTGGGAGTCTATGGCAACCACCATTTCAGGGGGTTGTGGAAAGAGTTTCCTTAGAGAGAAACTGAAAATTTTTGTTTCAAATTTCTGTGGCATAGTACACTAAGATTATTCACCTATGCAAAGTCTAGGTAACTTTGCAAGACCTAACTCTTTCATAATTGCAGGTTATTTCCATACAATTAGTTAATAATTACAGGTTATTTCCAAGTTATTTCCATACAATTAGTAACTGTTGTGAAGATTGCAATAAATTGATGGAAGTACTGTCAAAACACCTCCTAGATAAGAAAGACAATCAATGAGGAAAAGGGGACCAAACTGTGATGCCATACGTTATTGATGTCCTAAAGTTGTTATACTCACTTTTTTCAAAATGGCACTTGCATAATAAACCTCAAAAGAATGTAAATGATTTTTATAATTAGTTAATATAGATTAAAGAATCCTATTTTCTTTTTAAAACTGAGAAGCACAGCTTGTCAGGGAAAGGAAACCAAATTTAGAAGGTAACTATGAACATTTCTGATATCACACTTGCTTGTCCCAAATATTCAATAGGTTTTTATGTTGATTAACCACATTACAGAATAATATAATAAGCATTTTTATATATGTGAAACTTTTCTCTGTGCGTAACTGGTTTCTTTGCACTAATTGTTGAAACCAAAAGACAGCTACCGTTTGTCTTAAGGGAATACCATTTGATTTGGTACAAATGCCATCAATGGATCTTACTAAAGTGCTAACTGAAGCCCAAAATCAATAGATTGCTTTCTATTGAATTAAGGCAGGTACTGTTTAAACTCTCTAATGATTCAGAAGAGAATTTCTTGTTAAAAAAAATTATTTACAAAAGCGAAATGTTGTGTGGGAAGGTGGGTCTGAATAGCATGAATTGTTTTTCAGTATCGGGCAGCATAGATGGGTGTTGTCAGGAGTATGTATGGTTATCAACATCCACCTCAATTCTATATATATAGATGGGCAGATGTATTGTTCCACGTGATGTTCCAACAATGCTGCTATCACACCATTTTTTTAATGTTGCACAGGGGTCGCAGTTGGTATTCCTTATTCTATGCACTTATTTGCCAGCTAAGCAACTATTAGGACCACATATAAAAATCTCATACAATGCCATTAAAATATAATGAATGTTCTTAACTACACTTATAGGTGTTCTCCTTACGAATCTTTCTAAGCTAACTGACAGTTCTTCACTTTTCACCAACATTATTAACGGAAATGTTTTTCTTCACATTGTAATGGTCTTGATTTTTAAAATATCGCCTAACACCCGTACAATCTACTGTGTGCATTATCTAAATCTGTTGTTTATTTTTTGTGTATTCTAAAATCTGGTTATCTTTTGAGAGGCAGTTTTGGCTTTCTGAGAAAATACATGAGCTTTTGATATGTAGCATTCTGAGAGATATACCTACTAGTGAATATTCATAGCTATATCCTTATGCCACATTTTTCTCCAAGAATATTATTAGTAAATTCTGAGGTTATAGAACTACTGACCCAATCAAACATGTACAGAGCTTGGCCTCTGAGTTAATTAAATATGGGTTAATAATATATTATAAGGAAATCATTGTCCTTATTACAGTTATTAGGTAGTTAGTCAAATTATAGCTTCAAAGGAATGCAGAGCATGGAGAACTCAGGATTAAATTATGCATTTGAACCTTAGGCCAGCTTTTACTGTTGAGACAGTTTGCTGCTAAGAGAAATTGTGTGTCATTGAAATTAAATGCTTTTCTGGGGATGGAAGGTTCCAGTTTTTTAATGAAATTACTGAGTGTGGTGTAGTGAAATGATTAAAATCTGTATTCCGGGAATGTGGCAGTGGAAAAAAATCAATAAATGCTAGCACAATTTTGCTGCTGAATGTGAATCCTAGGAACAAAATACACTAGTACCAATATTACAATTAAAACCATAGCCCATTAACTGATTTATCATCTGTCTGCCAAGACATAATTTCTACTAATTTTTTTAGAATACATTTTCCTGTGTAATGAGCTTTTCAGATATCCTTGTTAGACAGGCAGTATTTCTCCCCCCCCCCCCGCACTGCAATCATTGTGCTTGCACTTATTATGTTACAAATGACCGAGGTAAGGCTGACATTCTCATTGCATGCAAAAAGACCTAGTCTGCCAAGCTTTTTTTTCCCCTAATGAAGCAGCTTTGTGAAATCTCTCCATGTGCTAATACTAATGAAGATCCTCCAGCACAATTAAAATCACAGCTAGTGCCTGAAGAGGAAGCACAACACAATAGTATCTCTCTACATGTGCACATTATTTTGATGTTGCAACCAGCTTTTGTTCAGTTCTAATGTTAAAAACCTTCACATTTCAAATGGCCCTTGACAGTGCAAAGCAGCGTCAGCAACTTGCATGCTCCAATTTCAGAGTGCAAAAAAAATCCCCTTGCATTTTCTTCCATTCTATTTCTAGTCAAAGTATGTTCTTGGCTGTATTTTAAGCTTTTACTGTTACAGTTTACAGGAAGCAATTCTTTGTTTGCAGTGTACTTTAACCCTGACTTAGCTTGACTTTTATGCCATGAGGGATCACATGCATAGTAAACTACTGAATCAGAGGAATGATTCATTTGTATTTTTCCCCTTTTTCACACAGAGATAATCATTTTAACTTTTATAATAATATCACATTCCAGTATATTACAATGGCTCAGGAATGCTTTATATGCAGTAAAAGGACAGTGGAAGGGCTGTTATGATCCCAACCTCAATACACTTTGGTCACTAAGTGGGGTCCTACTTCCAAGTAAGTGTACCAAGGATTAGAGCTGTAAGCCTTTGTCTTAAGGCAATTTAGGCTACAGTCCTATACTCCCTTACCTGGGAGTAAGTCCCATATTACTCAGTGGGACTTAGTTCTGAGTAGACATGCATAGGATTATGCTATTAATTTTAAAAAGCAAATTATTCTATATTTGGGTGTAATTTTAACCTTCTTGCACTATAAAAACGACCTGATTTTGGAGGGATGGTTTACCTATTATTTTGATGGCAATCCCACATGCCCTCCCCTTTCTCCTTCTTGAAGAGTGCAGTGTAACTGGATAGCTTGCACACTCCTATACCAAAGGGAGTTTGTTCCAACACTCTCGCTTAACCCATTTCTCCCAAATGTTTAGCCTAGGCTTAAATCGAAGTGATCACTTATTTAACAGCTGTAGATGTAAGATGCATTTCCCTCCCAGCCCTACAAGATTCACATTCGCAGCCCTTTCATTAAAGGCAAACCCCAAACAAAGCAGTCCAACTTTCTTATAACTTGAGAACACTCCGCAGTGTGAGGGAAATAGGAAGGGGGGGGGGGAGGACTTTGAAGAGCTCTGGTTCCCTGGCTGCGTTTTGGATCTGATAGGTCATTTATTACCGAGGCTGAAATGAGATAAACAATTCTCTCTCTTTCCTCCTCTCTTTAACAGCAACTTTCATTGTTAGAAAGAGAGGAGCCGAGTTGGTTGACGTCACTTTTGGTCGGTGAAGCCTTCGCCTGGAAGTGAAGCTGAATAAACCTTGGAAATCTGCTTCAATCTGCTGCCGCTGTAAGGAACTAAGCAGAGACAGAACGGGAGAGAGGAGAGAGACGCGCGCACACACGCACACACACGCAGAGGGTTAGACTATCATGAAGCCTTCTGGTTAGATCTCCCGGTCTCCACTCCTTTCTTCAGGCTGTTTGGCGGAGGGAAGGCAACGTCCCCATCATCCAGATAACACCCAGCCACCCCCCGACCCTCCCCACCTCCGCCGCAGCCCGGGCAAAGGCTGCGCGCGTGTGTTGAGGGGGGCGAGATCTCTCTTCCAAACTGTAAAGGTGAGTTCGAATCGATTTCGGGGGTGGGGGAGAAGATGGCTTGAGGTGGAAGCCTGGATTGGGTTTGCCGAATCGCCCTGCTGCTGCTGGCAAGCCAGGCGAGGGAGAAAGGGAGCGTGGAGGTGAGGCGGGTGGAGGGATCTTGGCTGGAGTGTCTTGTGCGGTACTTCTCTGTCATTTCTTTGTTGCTGGGTCTGGTGTGTTTGCGCATCAGAGGGACGTTTGGGTTATATGCCTGTATGCATATATGTGAGATTAGGGGCTTGGCGCGTCTGTGGTGGCAGGAGTAGTATTCGTAGTAATAGAGGTCCAAGTCTGGAAAGTGAAACTGACCTTGTGCACTACTCGGGACAGGAGGGGTGGGTGGGCTGGCACAGGCGTGGGGCGGGTGGAACCTCGGCTCTACGGGGTGGGTGGGTGAGATCTCTGTGCCCGGTAGTTCTCCAACTTTATTTATTGCATGGCCGGAAAGAAAGTCTTGGTTGGACGCCTGGGTTTATCCCCGGGCTGGCGGGACACGTCTTCCTCCGTGCGTGCAAGCGACCATCCTCGCCTTGGATCCTGTGCGCTTTTGTTTTTGTGTGTGTGTGTCTGCCTCTTTCCCTTCTCTCGCTCTCTCTTTAAAACAAATCGCAGAGCTTAGTTCTTTCTCCCTGGCTTGGTTCAGCCGCCTTGGGCATGACAGCCGGCCCTAGACGCTGGGGCGATTGCCGTCCTCACGCTCCCTCTTTTGCTGCCCCATCCCTTTTGCCCCCCCTGCTGGTTAGTGGGAGCAAGGGGAGGGGACAGGAGGGCTGCCCCCCATGGATGGGGGAGGGTGTAAGAAAAGTAAGAGGATCCCTCGCCTTTCTCTACGGTCATGCCCGTGTTTCCCCCCCGACTTTTCCCCCTCCCCTCCGATCCCATAGTAAACTCCCCCCATACACTCCCTTCGTTTCTCCTCCTCCGTCTCTCTTCCCCCGCCTCCCTCTTGTATGCTTTTCTTTTAAAATGCTACACTGCCAGAGTTGATCCAAAAAGTCCGCTATAGGTTTGTTTGTTTTTTAAAAGCGGAATGGAGAGAGAAAGCAAGGGGGACCTCGTCTGCGCTTCTGGGGGCTTGGCTGCTTTCTTTTCTCTCTCCCTCTTTCTCTCCCCCTTTATCTTTTGTGTGTGTTGCTTCCTTATAAAGCCGGAGAAGCAGCTGCAGCCCTTGGCCGACTTGGTTCTTGAAATTTATCCCTTTGTGTATATTACAATATCCTCCATTTTTCTGCCCTCTAAACAACAAGCCTTTCGCCATCTTGGGCTTCTTTTTTTTTTTTTTAATTCAACTCTCAATGTGTGTGTCTGCGTCTCTCCCACTCTTAAAAGGTAGAGGATGAAATCCTTCAAGCCGTACTGGATTAGGCACAAAGTTTAGGAAATCTTACAGGACAGGCAGTGACGTCATGTAAAGTTTTAAAAGGGATTTTCTCCCTCCCCCCCTCCGTCTCCCTCCCCCCAGAACGGTGTGTGTATTTGTTTTTCTCTAAAGGGATCTCTGGTCTAACAAGTTTTTAGCTGTGTTGAAGAGTAAGGTTATAATTTGGCTTATGAAAATATGTAGATGGAGTTCACATGAAAGGACTACTGTGTGTGTGTATTTTTATAACAGGTGGAGAAATATCTGGTTTATATGTGGGAGTAGGCTCTAATTTTCTTTCGTATTTGGTCTTCCACTATTTCAGATATAGATATTTTTCAATTGCCAGGTTTGTATTCGCATTAATATGCCATATGTGTAGAGTTTCATAGATGGATTTTCATTTGCATATGGTCCTATGCCAGTATCATGCATAGGAGATGGCACTGCTAAAGAACCTTGCCTGCATAGTTGAGGACAAACTCCCTACTGCAACTGCAAAGAAAATGCTTGTTTTTACTATATTACCTAGCAAAACAGACTTCAGGGAATCCTGGTCTCATTCTGGAGAGGACATGTACTGGTGAACCATAGATTCTGTCCCAGATGCTTGTTGCCTGTGGCTTTCAAAATGTGGTTAGTATGCTACCTTCCCAATCATATTACCTCTAGCTATTAGCTCTTATGTCTCCAGTTGTGAATGTGAAAAGACAAACAAATAAAAGGTACTGTGTTTTTAATTTACTTCTCAGCAGATAACTCTTTTTCATTTTATAAAAAGTTATCGTGATCACAGGGCAAAACTTAATGAAACATTGAGCACTTTATACATAATAGGGTCTTTAAATAGAGTTTTACTCATCTATTCTGCTTCATGTATTTGTTTTGTTTTTTCTTTCCACCTATTTACACTTGCACTAACAACATGAAACTCCTTGTGTTTAATTTGCATTCCCTTTGTCTTCATGGTTGGAGGAAATACCCCCCCCCCCATTGACTACAATTAACAAGGAAACTAACAGGAACATTTTTAGTACATCAAGATGCTCTTTTCTTCAATCCACTCAAAGCTAAATGACAGATTTAGCATATTTTTATGCTTGGATAGGAAATACTCTTTCATGTTTACAAAAGTAAGCACGTTAGTATGCTCTTTTTCTTTTTAAAAAGAAGGTACTTCAGAAAGCCTGGCTGAATTGAACGGCTGCCAGTTATGTGAATCTTAGGTAGATGAAAATGTTGAAATAGTTAAAAGCACGTAGAACAGATGGCTTTAAATTATACATGCAACAAAGGCCTGGAAGATTTGGCAGATTATAAATGGTGAGCAACAGAAGATAAGCAGTTGAAGAAAATGGTAGTTAAGTATATTTGATATCTCACACCTAGTGTAAACTGTGTGCACATTTTAGTCACAATGGAGCATAATCAATAAAGCATGAAATATCAAGAAAATTATAGCAGGAACAATTTTCTGTATTGAATATGTGGGGAGAGAGTTGGGAATCTTAAATACTTAAGAGTTACATTTTAGATGTTCAAATAATTTTACACAGTTTAAGTCCAATCTGTCAAGGAAGAAGTGTGTGTTTTTAAATGCCTGAGATTTTTCTAAAATCTCAATTGAAATAGCATGTAAAATAAGTCCCTGATAGAGACACATCCATATGACTCTGTGTGTACTTTTGTGAATGTAAGTGGTGTAGGGGAGTGAGCATGAGAGTATTTTAGGAGTTTATTTAATGGAAGATTAAATCATGGTTTTTTATTTTTGCAATTCTTCTGAAACTAATAGAATAACATCTGTGAACATGATTTCTATTGGGCTGCTTAACTGGAAGATTGTAATATTACTGTCTATCCTTTATCTAAATAAATTCAAATTTGAATTAGTTACATGTGTATATTTCCAACAAAGTGATGTTAACTTCTAAAGTTCAGGCTTAGTGTAATAGCTTGCTTTGTGAAACAGGTAAAATCCCTGTTTGCTAGTTGTGTGTGTGTGTGTGTGTGTGTGTGTGTGAGAGAGAGAGAGAGAGAGAGAGAGAGAGAATGAGAGACAGAGCAAAAAAGATCTCTCAGTAATAGTTGGATGTTTATTTCTTCATTACAGTGAGGTAGCTGCATTTATAAAGCATTCTTTTACAAAACCAAAATAGTGTTACTTTTAGTTGAATATTGTAGGGTATTTATCATTCATACCCAGTTTATGGTAACCTAAGTCATGTCACTCAAATTAATAGTTTGGCTTTTTTTTCCTTACAAGACACACATTAAAAATTCAAATAAAAGGGTGATGGAAGCCTTAGATTTCTGGTTGCCTTTACCCTTTTCCTAATTTCTTTGTTTGCATGTTTATTATAGAACTGCAGTGTAAAGGAGCAGATGTTTTGCCAAACATCCTGATGTGTTGCTTTTTCTTAAGGGAGTGCGTAACTGTTCCTTCTGATGCATCGTCTTGACAGCTGGTTGATTTCATGGAGCTGCTAAGAAGCCATTAGTGGTGTCATTGAATTGAAACAGAACAGTCACTCCCAGCTTGAACTGCAATTGTTAATGTCTTTGTTGCTACTTTTGTGTTCCTACACAAGATGTGGAATATCACAGTTGCAGGAAAGTTCATGCTTTCTTTTTGATATCTCTAAATTAGTGAAAGGATATGCTAGTGTTTGATTGTTTCTAGATGCTAAATATTCTGGACCATATCTACAACTAAAGTTAATATTATTTGTTTCTGAAAAAAGGGAAAAAAGAAGTAAAACTTCTGTAAAGAAATAGGCTAAGAATCAGAGCTGACACCAGTAGTAGTAGTAGTAGTAATAGTTATTTAACCTGGCTGCTATTTATTTTCAAGAGTTTATTTCAGTTTTAAAAGTAATTATCACTATTCAGCACACACTTATGCACACTTAAGTCCAATTGAAAACAATAGGTCTCACATGTGATTGAGGCCCATAGTACAATACAGCACATGGGTATTTTCTGTTTTGGAAGTAGAATAGGGTTGGATTATGCTTACCTTTACTCTAGTGAATTGTGTATTTGAAACCACTAATATTATTTCAATACAGAGCAGAAGCAGCAGAATTTACTGTATTTGAAAAATGTAGTTGAGACCTTCCAGTATTATTACCCACAGGGACATTCCAGTTGGTCATTTATATTAAGCAGTTTTTGACAACAACCTATGACCTTTCAAAGAAATAACTGTATCTATAAAATGCTAGAATAAGCAAGAAAAATGCTGACAAAATTAATAAGACAGACAATTATGTATTCATATTGGAAGGCTGATTGAAAATTGATCTCCTGCAAATGAATATGTGCTTTAATGAAATGCGGCAATGGAGGGAGAGCACATTTCTGCAAGATGGTTTGTTAAGAAAACTGTTTCATATGCTTTCCTTATAAGTCTGGGGGAGGGACTGAGAGAATTAAATAATAACAACAACAAGAATAATAATAGTAATCACATTTGTATAGTACATTACTAGTGTTCAAAGCATTTTATGTATATTACGTAAGTAATCCTTACAAGAGCTCTGTAAGGAAGGCATGTATTATAGTCTTTATATTGCAAATGGAGCCTGAGGCTAAGAGAATAATAACTTGCCTAAGGTCAATTAGTGAATTTGTGGCTGAGGTGAATTTGAGCCAGGGTCTTCCAGGACATGCTCTTAGGGTGCAATCCTAAGCATCCTTGCTGTTGCCTATGTAGCTTTGAACTCAGTGAGACTTACTAAAAATGGTCCATAGCTCATTGATAGAGAACCTCTGTTGCATGCAGGAGGTCTTGGGTTCAATCATTGGCATCTGTAGTTAAAAGGATCAGGTAGCAAGTCTGAGACCCTGGAGAGGTACTGTCAGCCGCAATAGGCAATACTGGCTTAGATTTACAAATAGTTCGAGCTCATATAAGGCAGATTCATGTGTTCCTAAGTTAACATGGATAGGGGTGTACAGCACATTACAATGCTGTACTAATTGGCTATGTCTTGGCAAGCTGGTCTAAACTACTTACATTTTATTTTCATGCTTTTCAGGGTGGTACTTTTGATTCATATGTACAATATGGTTTTGATCCAGACTTAATCGTTCTTGGAGCAGACCCACTGAATAGGATCCATAGTAAGGACTAACTTAATTCCCATTGATTTCAGGGTTTTTTCTCTTAAGTATGATTCAGGGTTTTACATTAAAGACATAGCTAGCAGCTATGTCTTTTTTCTGTTAAAGTTGGGGGCTTCAGTTTTTAGGGGGAGCCCCTACCTAGAGAGAGGAGGCTTAATCCTTCCCAGCCACAAGTATACTGATAATCGCCCTCTCATGTAGCTATTGGATAAATAGTATGTCCATTGCTGCCAATGGGACTTTTTAAAAGCCCTGTAGTAGCGCATGGGGGGGATTTTAAGTACAATTTTGGTTGGGGAGGCAAGTATTAAATCTCCCCTCACTGGGTATGTTTGGGAATCCCAATAAAAATCACACCTAACTATAAAAAGAGAAGAAAAAATGAGTAGCTGCTAGCTATGTCTTTAACATGTAGTTTGACCCTATACCTAACCCCATGTTTCTTTCTTGCGATCTTCAAGTAGTTCTAAAATGGATGTGCTACAGCCATGAAATTCTGGTGTGGAGTTTTGCCTTCCTATATTCTCAGTAACAGACATACAAAAATAACTGGTTAGTTCATCTGAAAAATAAACCTTTTGTAAAACGTAATACGTTACCTGCCACTTCTGTTCATGCATTCACAAAGATCCCCCTCAGAGTGACCATTAATAAAGAAACTGTAATAAAAATATGCAGGAATGTTAATGTTATGTTATGTTGCGGTGTGTACTGTTTCATCCAGCATGCTGGTTACTTGCATGTCATGTGCTTTAAAATCAAGGGGGATTGATTTCAAAGTAGTGTTAGGATTTATATAAATATTTTGTTTGTATTTAAATATTTTGAAGATAGTACCTCACATGTACATGTAAGAGAAAATGGGGTAGTAATAGAAAGAACTTACAAAGCGTCAGTGGAAATAATGGGAATAAATTCAAGTGTGATATCTAAGCGTTCATTAAAATAAATTGATACCAGCTTAAATGGAAATAGGATTTCACTCAGGTTTTTCTGGCTGAATAAGAATGGCAGCCTGGTCTGATGAATGTCTGTCTAATTTATTCAAAAGTAAATGTATGTAGGATTGCAGCATGAGTGCTGGATTCCTGCCTTGCAACCAGAACATGCATATAAGAAGATTTTACCAAAACATTACTTATGTATGTAAGATTTTTCTGTGCAGTTGCACTTCTTGCTAACTGGAATGAAGAAATGAATGTTTGTTTACAGTCTGCTCAGTGCAAATTAATGCAGTTCTGCCATTCACCTAGGTGAGATGTAGAGTGCACATTCACCACTGCAATCTCTTTGATAGGTTTTTGTCTTTGAGGAGCATCTTGATTCAGCGATCTTTCGCAGATTGAAGGCTTCAGTGCCACAGATATTCTCTGCCTGTAAAGCAGGGTAGGCGATGTGGTACCTGTGGGTACCAGTGTGCCAGGACACTTTTTGAAACCCACCAAAGTGCCCTACCCCTTCCATTTTAATTTTTTTTAACACATTTTCTTACTAGCAACTGTGATTGCTATGAAATTGGTTTCTGTTGCTGCTGCAAACTGAAGGTTCAAAGTAATTGTTGAGTGTGTTGGGTATCACACCTCTTCCTTGTAATCAGTCTATTGGGCAGGTTACTTGTCCTTTGCCATGCCTCCCATGGTAGCCATTTTGTGGTGATTCCCAGGATTATTTCTCAAATTGCCAAATGTGCCCATGGCCCAAAAAGGTTGCTTACCCTGCTGTGAAGACTTAATCATTCACTTCAATTGAGGGGACAGACCCAACAGTGGGGCACCTTCATGGAACTACTTTTCCATTTAAGTGAATGAAGAAAAAGCCCATTTATAGGGGAATCTTACATTCACTTGGGAGTAAACAAGTTGCTTTTTGGAGGAACCACTTTTCCTACATCTTTCTTACCTCTTACACTGCCAAAATATTTCAGCTAATGCATTTCTTCAATGAGGTATGTGCTGTGGGTATATACTGGCCTTCACATGTACAACAGAATTCCACAGTATTACATGAGTAAATTTAGAATAGCATTTAAGTGTTGGACAAATCATTTTCTTTTGAAACTTCATCGTAAAGGAAAAAATAACATCTCTGCTGTGCTCAGGGTTTGTTATAAATGTTAGATCTGTAAAGTTGATTTATACCATTGTAAGATTGAGATAAATTGTTTAAAACAACATTGTTCTCTATTCATTCTTCTCTATTTTGTGCGTACTGTCTCAAGTGAAACTGTCTGCACAAAATAGAACAAAAGGAATAATTTCCTCCAAATTTGCCTACGTTTGCTCTTGTACATTCATCAGCCTTTCCATATTAGTCTTGTTTGCTCTTTTCCTATTAGTTATTCGCACAGCAAAACAGTGTAACCAAATACACATTTGGATTTTGTGTAATGTCTAGAGTCACTATCCAACACAGAGTTAAATTCACATGAACCACAGTTCTATGAAGGTTTACTCAGAAGTAAGTCCCTCTAAGCTCAGTAGGATGTGCTAAGCTGAATTAGACTTCACTTTAGCCCTATTTGGCACTAATGTAGGTATAAACAACAAAAGAGTTATTATAGAGGGAGTGAAGATAAGCATGCTAGTTCTGCCCACTCTCTGTTGTCATTTTTGTCACCCTCCGTCTTCTTGAGGGAAAACTTCTACAGTGGAGAGATTTTTCTAGCCATGTAGGCTTCCTGTGTGACACCAAAGCCTGTTTTTCCATTGATCGAAAAAGCTCCCTGCTACAGATGTCACCTTCCACATGCTGAGGGTAAACAAGAACAGCAATGGAGGTGGGACGAAGCTAGCATATTTGTCCTTGCTCTCCACTCTTGCATGTTCTTTTTATTCTACAAGAAGAACAACTGAATACGACTTCTCTAGTAAGTGTGTTTAGGATTGCAGCCTTAAGTCCAGTGGGCATAAGTAACCTAACTCAACTTCTGTCATTGAATGTGGCCTAGCTTTTTATTTTAATTTTAATTTGCTGGGAGAAGGGCTTCCTAATACCACTTACTAGGGAGAAGGGCTTCCTAATACCACTTACTAGGGAGAAGGGCTTCCTGATATCACTTTCAGCTTTAAAACACTTGCAGCTCATCCTATACATGCTTACCCAGAAGTAACTCCCATTGTGTTAAATAGGGCTTATTACTATCTAAGTGTGCATAGGATTGCAACCTTGTTCCACTTAAAAGATGGCATAATCTTTATAGGCAAAGAAGTCAATGTTCCTTGTAATATATAATCATTTCCAAAGCCTACTTCCATGCACATGTGAAGATTTATTTCCTATTTTTTACTTCCCTTTTGGTAACATAATACACATTTAATTTAATGTGGAGGTGTGACCTGATTTTTTAAAAATTAAAGTATAGCACTTCTGAACAATATTCATGTGGACTTAAAGTAATAGCAACATGGAAATCCATCAGTTAATGCCTGACATTTCTACTCAAGATTAGAGTGGCCACTTATTAATCGTTAAAAAAACAAGTCAGTGATTAGCTTAACATTTGCATATGCTAATTTATATGTATAGATGCAAGTTAAGAAATAGTTGTATTGCATTTCTATTTAAACTATAACATCTCACCATACTGTGGAAGACTGACCAGGTTGCCTGTGTGTCTGCATGTTCAGCCTGCTGCCCATGTACTGTTGAGGGGTAGCAGTTGTTATGGTTCATTATGTTTAAACTGGAATTGTTCAGGGCAGCCCTTAAAATAGAGAACCCCTCCAGATAAAGGAAGGTCCTCTAGCAGCGCTTCAGATAGAGGTCTGTTTCTGTGAAAGAGGACACCTGGACACCCGGACACCCAAGATACATCATATGCTTTAAATAGCCTAGTGAAGCCAGTTATTGGGCTTGTTAGCTTGGTAAGATAAGATTAATGATAGATATGCAACTATATTGGATCTACATAGTAAAAACCCACTTTGTTTTTTTGTGTCCCCTATCATTCCTTTGGGGAGTTGTGACCATATTCCTTTAAAATTAGAAAACTGGATAAAAGGAATATTCACAGATGGCAGTGCATTTTAAAAGATTTCCAGTGCTCTGTGTTAGTGAAGATCATGCAGTGGTTATTGTGAGGGAGGGGTAAGTAAATACACCCACTGGATTTGTTAGTTTGATCAAGGAACGTTTGGATGGGAATGCGTAATGTTAAAAGTGAAATTTGTATTCCCACACCTCTATTTCTAAATGATCCCCATGGAAGTTGTACTTTTGAAAGCAGTACAGCTTCTTTTCACTTAATACGTTCAGGATTGGGTCTAAAATGAACAAAGATTGGGAAAATGTGTTTTAAAAAAATAAAATCAAAAGCCATTATGCTGGTAGGGAAGCAGAGTTGCACCGGGATGCATGCACATTCACTAAAGATAACATTTGTATTTATAAGAAAATATACAGAAAAGCTATTACAGCTGCAGTGTTTGGATGAATCTATGCTGTAAGCAAAAACTGTTTAATTCTTTTTCTCTGACAGGAAATTCAGCTCGAAGATAATTATTGCACTGGTCCAATGGATCTGCAGAGACATAATTGTGTGTTTTTAACCCTGTTTTTCTGTTCTTACACTTTTCCACAAGCATGCACTCATTAATCAAAGACGCTGCACTCCTGCTGAGGGCGGAGAGGTTCATCAAATTGGCAGCCGGTTTGGTGCAAAGAACGGTGTACTGAAGCTCTTAACGCGCTGGGACATAAATAAATCTAAGGTCTTTGTATGCAAACCCTGGAGGTTAATACTGCATAATTCAATGTCCTGTCTTTGTTTTTATGATTGATGTTTTTAAATGTTTGAAGCTTGATGCAAGTCTTCTACTAGGTCAGGGCTGACAATCTGATTGGCTGAAGGAGAAAAAAAAAAGCATTAGCCTGGCAAGGGGACTTTGAGTATGCTGCAGAAATTTTGATTCCCCCCCCCCCTCGAAGATCATTGTCATATTGCCTGAGCTGTTATAGGAATGTTCCAGTGATTGACAACCCCTGCTGTGATAATGGACCTAGTGCATGAAATGCCAATAGTTTGGCCCTATTTGTTCTGAAGCTTACTGCTATTCGTATCCTTAACAGAGTGAACATGTAGAACAAGGGAAAACTGGAATTTCTCAGTAGGAATAGTGCTGGATTTGGTTTTAACATGAATTGGTTGCATATTCATAATTTAAGAACAGCTGGTTACAGCCAACACACAGTCATTTGCAAGCCATTATGGACCATTCGACTTGCATGTGGAACCTGGTCTTGAGCACAGCCCCCCCCCCCCCCCCCCCGGTTTATTGATCTACCTGCATTTAAAATCTGGTCACTGCTGTCAAGGAGGCCTTTCATTTTAGCTGTGCTTGCAACAAAGAAGAGGTTCAGTTTTAAATATTTAATTTTAACTAAATGCTGAAGAAAATGATAAACCAACTATATGGATATTGGTTAAGATGGTGACATGTATCTTAAATGCAAAAAGTCCTGTTTCTTGGAAACACATTTCTTCAGCCTTCTGAATCCTTTGATTGCTTATGGTCTTCTGAACAAGGAATCTATTAGATTTAATCAATGTTACACTCTTGACTCAGCAGCCCTTAAAAATACAGTGCGGTGTTTTTGTGCTTTGCCCACACACAGATTTTGCTTTGGGGTGTGTGTGTGTGTGTGTGTGTGTGAGAGAGAGAGAGAGAGAGAGAGAGAGAGAAAAGAAAGTGAAACTGCATAACCAAATATTTTGCAGAGAAGTGGTAGGTACAAAGATGCTGCTAGGTTATTCTCTGTTTAAACTAATAAACTAGTTGAACGTTTGCTGTATTCTTAGAAGTGCTTTAAATGTACAAACCTTTTGTTTTGTTTTTAAGGAGTTCAAAATGGTATGATTGTTTTATTCTAACCACGTTTATGTGAAATTCCTTGTTCAAATTAATGGTGTTGCCCACATTCTGGTTTATATGATACTCTGATTATGCAAATATTGATGCTCCTTCTTTAGTCAGCAGATAGGTGGCATGTATGGGATAGGCTGCCATGGTAAATGTGAAAATCTGGATAACAGATGCAAACTTACGGTCCAGCCTTAACCATGGGTTTATTCAGACATAAGTCTTAATGTGTATCAGTGGGATATACTGCCGAAGAAGTATGTTTAGGGAAGCATCCTGCCATGCCCAGAGCAGAATGTCAAATCTGGATTGCATATTTTAACTTGATAATGTACCTTTGGATGTAAATTTTCGTGAAGAGCGTACTCTTGAAGTGGGGAAAAATTCCTTTCCTATGAGGTATTGAACATCTCTGGATCCTTTGTGAAAGAATGAGAACAAGTGACATCCTTTTATTCATAGACTTGGGTCCAGTATGAGGTGAGAGGGAGCATCAGTAGTCTGACATTGTACACACAGCAGAACAAAAATCTTATTCAATATACACACAGCACGTTGAACGCCAGCAAGTGTTACTTTGCCAAGAATACTTCATATGTTTAGGAAGCTCTGAGAAATATTAAGCACTGACAAACATCACCCATTACTGGGTGAGCACAGAGTTCCACATTGGCCAGTATTGCCAAGTCTAATCTGGTAACTGCTTTTGTCATTAAAAGTGTGCCTTTTTCCCTCTTTCGTCAGTTTTCATGGCCCTGTCGTTCTGGTTAACCAGCGGTGTAACCTTTGTAAATGACAATGCAGAAAGGGGGGCAGTTAAACGTTAAAACTAGTTGAGCTACAAACTTTGAATTGTCCGTGCGTTTTTGCTGATATGCTTTGGTGTTTTAAACAGAAACAGTTTCTGTGTTGCCTGTTGATTACTTGGGTATTCATTGTATGTAAAAGCATTTTGAAACAACACTGGTGTTCAAGAGGAGACTTTAACAACTAATCTTATGCATTTTCCTGTTCTGGGTCAAAGCAAGCAGTGGCAGGGAGCACTTATACTCTCCCCCTCCACATAAACAATGGTGACCTCAGGTTCTGTTCTTTGCTTTCTCCCATATAAGTGGTTGCCATTCACGCCTAGTTGCTACAGTGAGAATAAGGGCCAAAACATTTGTGATCCTGGTTGAAATTTTAAAGCAGCCTGTTGCTTTAAAGGGTACCAGTTGCTGGAGGACACAAGTGGGAGGGTGTTGTTGCACTTCTGTCCCACTTCTGGGCTTCCCACAGGCAGCTGCTTGTCCATGGTGGGAACAGAATGCTGGACTAGATGAACCTGTGGTCTGATCCATTATGGTTTGTCTTGGGTTCTTAGCCATGGCATGGGAGAAGGGCTCTGATCTGACCAGAGCAGTGGCACTATGGGAAGGGGTGTTTAACTCCTCCTTACCCACCAGTTCTGTTTTCCCAGCCTAAATAGCTGTATTAAGGGGCGGGGGGACTCAGAGGCTCTCCTGGTACCGTATACAGTACTATTTTATATTGTGGGACTAATAGCAAATTAGTGTGTGTGTGTGTGTGTGTGTGAGAGAGAGAGAGAGAGAGAGAGAGAGAGAGAGAGAACGGCTACATCCTCTCTCCCAGTGCCGCTGCTTTGATCAAATTTGAACCCCTGTAGCTGCATTTTTTAATGGGAGATTTGATCACTCATGTGACATCGGTTTTTGGCCCGCAAACCTATGCTCCATTCCTTTGTATACTGCAAGTTCCAGGCAGGGTGTAATAGCCTTCCTCTCCTGAGCCCTTGTTAGATGGGCTAAAAATCTGAATAAACATTTAAAATTTTCCTTGTCCTAAGCATTTATTCACAGTGAGTTCATGGGAGAGTTCATAATTCTTGAGGTAGAAACCATGTGCTAGTTTCCAAACAGTCCTATCTTTGGAACGATCATTACTGTTACTACTACTATTATTATTATGATTATTATTGATTTAGTGCAGCTTATCTTTACTAGTAACATTGCCTTATGTTTGCAGAAGTGAATTGCTAGATACCTTGAATCTTTGAAAGAAATGACAGATACTTTGAATCCTTGAAAAAAAACAAACACATTTTGGTGGTCTAGCACCCTTTCTCAACCTAAAAGCGTGTGTTAGTTTATTTTCCTGTATCACTGATCTAAACTTGCCAGAACTGTATTTGTGACTTTACTGTGGCTCACCCCATCCAATGTAACAAATTTTAGAACTGGACCATAAAATTGTATTTCACTGATTAGTTAAATCAGAGGATATGGATTTTAATTGACATTATCCCATATATGGAATCATGACTTAACTTACAGATGTGTTGGTAGAGTTGTGGAAAGTAATGGAATTTGCACCTCCTGGAATGTATCCCAGGGCCAGTATCCAACAGTGACATTCTGCAAACT
This sequence comes from Heloderma suspectum, assembly GCF_057233095.1. Classification (NCBI taxonomy): domain Eukaryota; kingdom Metazoa; phylum Chordata; class Lepidosauria; order Squamata; family Helodermatidae; genus Heloderma; species Heloderma suspectum. Next base: position 178,871,229 of record NC_139458.1, on the reverse strand, counting down.
GAAATAGCTCTAGCGGAGCTCCGCTGAATCTTTCTGTTGTACAAGTGGCTGCCTGTCATGCTTGTGCAAGCGGTTGTACAATGCATTTCACAAGAGTTAAGCAAAACTGCTTGCAGAACCATGCTTGTGCAAACTTAACTTTAGTTGGATTCTTTTATGCGTAGTTCAGAACCTAGTTTCTGTCCGTACAGCATCATTTGTGAATGAATGAATGAATGAAGCAGTTGGATACTCCTGCAAACTTGAGAAAATAACTATCATTCTCTTTGGTTTTCCAGTAATTGTCTTCAATGCAGGTGAAAAGACAACTTGGTTCTAAGGCTGTGCACTTAAGTTTTGTTTTGCTTGGCTCTATGCAAAATAGATTTACAAGTGAGACAAGTGAGTTCCCCAAACTGGTGTCCTTCAGATGTGATGGACTACAGCTCCCATCATCTCAACTGTATTGGCTGGGGTGATGGGAGGTGTAGTCCAGCACATCTGGAGGGTGTCAGATTACAGGAGTCTTGTGTATGCACAAGTGTTTGCCAGTCTCTCTGATCAGACCTGTTTTGCTCTGGTACAAAATTTGCAGCACTGTTGGAAAGATGACTACCATTTCCATGGTCCATGCATGGTATTCTAAATAAAACCTCCAGAAAGCCTATTTCTCCTCCCTCCTTTCCCTTAAAAAGAGATTGAGCCATTTCTTCTTTTGGTAGATACCAGCTATAGGCCAATTCTCCAGGAAAGAGAGAAGCTTTAATAAGTTTGATGTTGAATACATTGTGTTCTTCAGGCTGCATTCTGTTATTCAGCCTTAACACTAAATGGGTTGGACATTGTCCTACTCTAATATGTGTTGATTTGATTATGTTTACTTAGAATGAGTAATTTTAAGTAGGGGAAGATCCTACACAGGAACAGGTTTTGTTTAATGACTATATATACCACTGGAATTGTTGTATTACTGGATGGCATAATTTACTAGGTAGCATTATGCTAAAATTATTCATAGAATCTTTAAAGGATAAAGAAATAAAGAACAAGTACAAGCCATTAATAGTAATTTCTGTTTTGCCAATCAGCTGCTTTACAAGAGCAGGTGCATGTATGTAGTTTTACTTTGGGTGTGTATATAGTCTGAAGCTGCTTAAAACTGTCTAGAACAGGGATGGGAAATGTGTGACCCTCTAAATGTTTTGGCCTACAAGTCCCATGATCCTTCACCATTGGCAATGCTGGCTAGGGCTGATGGGAGTTGTAGGCCAAAAAATCTGGTGGGTCACAAATTGCCCGCTCCTGGGCTACAAGGTGGATGTGACTAGAGGTGCAATCCTATGCATGTTTAGACAGAGAAAAGGCCTACAACTCCCAGCATGCCCCAGCCAGCATGAGGCTGGCTGAGGCATGCTGGGAGTTGTAGGCCCTTTCTCTGTCTAAACATGCATAGGATTGTGCCCTAACACTATTAACTGTGCTTATTAAGCTTGCTAACTTCATGCAGCGTCAGAATTTATAGGATAGAAATTCAAATTAAGAAGCTAATTATACCCACTTACCTGGGAGTAAGTCCTATTGAACTCAGTGGGACTTACCTCAATGAGACCTACTTTAGGGTAGACAAGTATAGGAAACACACTTACTAGTAAGTAAACTGCACTGAATTTCTATGGGACTGACATCGAAATAAAAAATGCACAGGTTTGCCTATTAATAGTTCTTGAATTAGCTTACAATGTAATATTTATTTTCTCACATTGGAATTCTTTTGGAATTACTCCTGTAGCTGGGAAATATGTGGGAGGAAATCACATCAGAATTGATGTGGCATCTTCTCTCTACCTCATGAGGGTTATGACTGCCAGGTTGCAGCATGGAGATCATGTGTGTCAGTTCTACTGCAGTGAAAGATGATGAAGCCATGGCTTCTTCTGTTCTCTTCACTCCCATTTTACCTGCTGTGGAGAAACACAAAAGTCCTACTGGCTTCAGGACATGGGAATGGAGAGTGGGCAAAGGGACCAGCAGAGCAGTGGTGCGGAAGAAGCCACATCCGCACCAGCTTTTTAATAGTTCTGGAGGAGCAAAAGTGCCACATATGATCTCCAGGTTGCAACCTGGCAATCCTAATGTTAACCAAACTTTATGGGAGAAATTTTGAAATTGGGAGATTTTAAAGGACCTAAACATAGATCCAAGGTTTCCACCCTCTGTTGGGAAACACTCCGTCTATCAGAAGGAGGGAACATTTGGATCCAATCCATGTTCTCTATTTTGGGTCAAGTTGAAAGAAGAAATATATGGTGGAAGAGGAATATTCCACTTGAGTATTATATACTTACTACTTTTAAAGTAGGAACCCATTGTTTCAAAGTACACATCTCAGTCTTAAACACACATACTGGAGAGCAAGTGCCAATTATTTAAATGCATTTTAGGTCCAAGCAATCATGCTTAATACTGGAGCATCCATTGTCCCCTTGAATCTTTCACTTAGCTTAGCTGGGTTAATACCAGACAGTTTCTCTGTAGCAAAAAGTTGGGTTTTTTTGAAGACTAACATTTTCCTTTCCCCACTAAACTGTACTTTGTACAGGGTTCCATGATGCTACCTTGGTTGCCATGGAAACTGGAAGTTGGAGCGGGCCTGCAATTGAAATGGATAATCTTCTGCTTGTTTCCATGTTCCTGCTTCTCTTTCCATGGAAATACAATTCTTATCATGGAAAATAAGCTAAAGCTTTGGATGTGATTGCATACTTGTTTGTAGCTGTTTCAACTTCCAAAAGAAAGCTGAGAATGCTGGGGGGAGTGTGTTTTCAGCAACTGGTGAAGTGGAGAACTTCAAAGTGCTAGTTTGGGTAGGATTCTCCTAGAACAGCCTTCCACATCCTGGTGCTCTCCAGATATTTTGGACTACAACTCCCAGCATTCTTGATCATCCGGCATGCTGGCTGGGACTGCTGGGCGTCCCAACCTGGGGGGCACCAGGTTGGTGAAGGTTTGATCCAGGAAACAAAAAGCTTCTGACACCTACATAGCAATTTTTAAAATTATGGGGAAGGTAGTCACTTTAGAAACAAAATATATCTTTGTAGGTTCCTCCTGGTTTAAGCTCCAGCAAAGGAGATCATTACGTTGTTGTGGTGCTGGAGCTTGAGCACCTCAGTGACGTCATGAGCTAAACCGTGAAGGGATACCCAAGACGGGAAGGTCATGGCAGAGAGGTCAGACTAAATACGATCCCTGGGGAAGGAAACGGCAACCCACCCCAGTATTCTTGCCATGGAAACTAAACGGATCAGTACAACCAGAGATATGTTGGTATACCATTGGAAGATGGGACTCCCAGGTCGGAAGATGGTCAAAATGCTACTGGGGAGGAACAGAGGATAAGTTCAACTAGCCCCAGATGTGCTGATGCAGCTAGCTCAAAGCCGAAAGGACGGCTAGCAGCCGATGGTGCTGGTGGTGAACAACGAATCCGATGTTCTAAAGATCAGCACACCATAGGAACCTGGAATGTAAGATCTATGAGCCAGGGCAAATTGGATGTGGTTATTGGGGAGATGTCAAGATTAAATATGGACATTTTGGGTGTCAGTGAACTGAAATGGACTGGAATGGGCCACTTCACATCAAATGACCACCAGATCTACTACTGTGGACAAGAGGACCACAGAAGAAATAGAGTAGCCTTCATAATTAATAATAAAGTGGCTAAAGTGGCTGGATGGGGAGGAATAAGCTGAAGCTGAACCCTGACAAGACCGAGGTACTTTTGGTGGGAGACAAGAGGAGGCTGGGGGATGTTGACCTGGTGTTGAATGGGGTACGGCTACCCTTGAAAGACCAGGTCCGCAGCCTGGGGGTCATTTTGGATTCCCAGCTGTCCATGGAGGCTCAGGTGTCAGCTGTGAGCCGGACAGCGCTGTATCAACTCCATCTGATACGGCGGCTGCTCCCCTTCCTTCCCGACCATCTGCTCCCATCGGTAGTACATGTCCTGGTCTCCTCTCGTTTAGACTACTGTAATGCGCTCTACGTGGGGTTACCCTTGAAGACGGTTCGGAAGCTGCAGCTGGTACAGCACGCGGTGGCTCGCCTGATTAAAGGCAGCCGCCGGCGAGATCACATCACTCCAGTGATGAAGGAGTTGCACTGGTTACCAGTTGTTTTCCGGTCCAAATTCAAGGTGTTGGTTTTGACCTTTAAAACCCTATATAGTTCCGGCCCAGCCTATCTTAAGGAGCGCCTCCAGCAACACCAGACAGGCCGCTTAACAAGATCAGCCTCGGATGGCCTTCTCTCTGCCCCATCAGTCAGGACAGCTAGACTGGTGGGGACGAGGGAGAGGGCCTTTTCTGTGGTGGCCCCCACTCTGTGGAACTCCCTCCCTAGGGATCTCCGTCATGACCCCTCTTTAATGAGCTTCCTTCGTGCATTAAAAACGTGGTTGTTCAGGCAGGCATTTGGGGTGGGTTAGGGTATTTAAAAAAAAATTTTCTGGTAGAATTTTATTGTTTTAATTTGTTTTATGGTGTGTTGTACATCGCCCAGAGTGGCTGGGTGACCAGCCAGATGGGCAATTAATAAATTTAATAATAAATAAATAAATAAATAAATAAAGCAGCGCTTGGATACAATCCAAAAAATGACAGAATGATCTCAATTCGAATTCATGGTAAGCCATTTAACATCACAGTGATCCAAATATGCGCCCCAGCCACAGATGCTGAAGAAGCAGAAGTAGATCAGTTGTATGAGGATCTGCAGCACCTACTGGATAGTACGCCAAACAAAGATGTTATTTTCATTACAGGAGACTGGAATGCTAAGGTGGGTAGTCAAACGGCACCTGGAATTACAGGCAAGCATGGTCTGGCAGAACAAAATGAACCAGGACATGGGCTGATAGAATTTTGCCAAGACAACTCCCTGTGCATAACAAACACTCTCTTCCAGCAACCTAAGAGACGACTTTATACATGGACTTCACCAGGCGGTCGACACCGAAATCAGATTGACTACATCCTTTGTAGCCAAAGGTGGCGGACATCTATGCAGTCAGTAAAAACAAGACCTGGAGCTGATTGTAGTTCAGATCACGAACTTCTTATTGCACAATTTAGAATCAGACTAAAGAGAACAGGGAAGACCCACAGAGCAGTTAGATATGAGCTCACTAATATTCCTCATGAATATGCAGGGAGGTGAAGAATAGATTTAAGGGACTAGATTTAGTAGATGGGGTCCTGGAAGAACTATGGACAGAAGTTCGCAACATTGTTCAGGAGGCAGCCTCAAAAAACATCCCAAAGAAAAAACCAAGAAGGCAACTGTCTGCTGAGACACTGGAAGCAGCCCAAGAAAGAAGGAAAGCAAAAGGCAACAGTGATAGGGGGAGAGATGCCCAATTAAATGCAAAATTCCAGAGGTTAGCCAGAAGAGATAAGGAATTATTTTTAAACAAGCAATGCGCGGAAGTGGAAGAAGATAATAGAATAGGAAGGACAAGAGACCTTTTCCAGAAAATTAGAAACATCGCAGGTAAATTCCAGGCAAAAATGAGTATGATCAAAAACAAAGATGGCAAGCACCTAACAGAAGCAGAAGAGATCAAGAAAAGTTGGCAAGAATATATGGAAGATCTGTATAGGAAGGATGATAATATCGGGGATAGATTTGACGGTGTGGTCAGTGAGCTAGAGCCAGACTTCCTGAAGAGTGAGATTGAATGGGCCTTAAGAAGCATTGCTAATAACAAGGCAGCAGGAGATGACGGTATCCCAGCTGAACTGTTTAAAATCTTGCAAGATGATGCTGTCAAGGTGATGCATGCCACATGCCAGCAAATTTGGAAAACACAAGAATGGCCAACAGATTGGAAAAGATCAATTTATATCCCCATACCAAAAAAGGGAAGCACCAAAGAATGTTCAAACTATCGAACAGAGGCACTTATTTCACATGCCAGTAAGGTAATGCTCAAGATCTTGCAAGGTAGACTGCAGCAATTCATGGAACGAGAATTGCCAGATGTACAAGCTGGGTTTAGAAAAGGCAGAGGAACTAGAGACCAAATTGCCAATATCCGCTGGATAATGGAGAAAGCCAGGGAGTTTCAGAAAAACGTCTATTTCTGTTTTATGGACTATTCTAAAGCCTTTGACTGTGTGGATCATCACAAATTGTGGCAAGTTCTTGGTGGTATGGGGATACCAAGTCATCTTGTCTGCCTCCTGAGGAGTCTGTATAACGACCAAGTAGCAACGGTAACGGTAACGATAGACAGAGTGCCTGAGGAACTATGGACGGAGGTCCGTAACATTGTTCAGGAGGCAGCAACGAAATCCATCCCAAACAAAAAGAAATGCAAGAAAGCCAAGTGGCTGTCTGAGGAGGCTTTACAAGTAGCTGAGGAAAGAAGGGAAGCGAAAAGCAAGTGAGAAAGGGGAAGATATATCCAACTGAATGCAGAGTTCCAGAGAATAGCAAGGAGAGACAAGAAGGCCTTCTTAAATGAACAATGCAAAGAAATCGAGGAAAACAACAGAATGGGAAAGACTAGAGATCTCTTCAAGAAAATTGGAGATCTCAAGGGAACGTTTTGTGCAAAGACGGGCATGATAAAGGACAAAGAAGGCAGGGACCTAACAGAAGCAGATGAGATTAAGAAGAGGTGGCAAGAATTCACAGAACTATACAGGAAAGATCTTAATGTCCTTGATAGCCATGATAGTGCGGTCACTGAACTTGAGCCGGACATCCTATAGAGTGAAGTCAAGTGGGCCTTAGGAAGCATTAGTAACAACAAAGCTAGCGGAGATGACAGTCTTCCAGCTGAGCTATTTAAAATCCTAAAAGATGATGCTGTTAAAGTGCTGCATTCAATATGCCAACAAATTTGGAACACTCAACAATGGCCGCAAGACTGGAAAAGGTCAGTTTACATTCCAATTCCAAAGAAGGGCAACGCCAAAGAGTGTTCAAACTACCGCACCATTGCGCTCATTTCACATGCCAGCAAGGTGATGCTCAAAATCCTACAAGCTAGTCTTCAGCAGTATGCGAACCGAGAACTACCGGAAGTACAAGCGGGGTTTCGAAGAGGCAGAGGAACTAGAGATCAAATCGCCAACATTCGCTGCATCATGGAGAAAGCAAGAGAATTCCAGAAAAACTTCTATTTCTGCTTCATTGACTATGCTAAAGCCTTTGATTGTGTGGATCACAACAAACTGTGGCAAATTCTTAAAGTGATGGGAGTACCAGACCACCTTACCTGTCTCCTGAGAAACCTGTACGAGGGTCAAGAAGCAACAGTAAGAACCAGACATGGAACAGCCGATTGGTTCAAAATTGGGAAAGGAGTACGACAAGGCTGCATATTGTCACCCTGCTTATTTAACTTATATGCAGAGTACATCATGAGAAATGCCGGGTTGGATGAATCAGAGATCGGAATTAAGATTGCTGGGAGAATTATCGACAACCTCCGATATGCAGACAATACCACCCTAATGGCAGAAAGCGAAGAGGATCTCAAGAGCCTCTTGTTGAGGGTGAAAGAGGAGAGTGCAAAAGCTGGTTTGAAACTCAGCATTAAAAAAACTAAGATCATGGCATCTGGCCCTATCACTTCCTGGCATATAGAAGGGGAAGAAATGGAAGCAGTGACAGATTTTACTTTCTTGGGCTCCAAGATCACCGCAAACGGTGACTGTAGCCATGAAATTAAAAGACGCTTGCTCCTTGGGAGGAAAGCTATGGCCAACCTAGACAGCATAGTAAGAAGCAGCGACATCACCTTGCCGACAAAGGTCCGTCTAATCAAAGCTCTGGTTTTCCCAGTAGTAACGTATGGCTGTGAGAGCTGGACTATCAGGAAGGCTGAGCGCCGAAGAATTGATGCTTTCGAACTGTGGTGCTGGAGAAGACTCTTACGAGTCCCCTGGACTGCAAGGAGGTCAAATCAGTCCATCCTAAAGGAAATCAACCCTGAGTGCTCATTGGAAGGACAGATACTGAAGCTGAAATATTTTGGCCACCTAATGCGAAGAGAAAACTCTCTGGAAACGACCCTGATGCTGGGAAAGACTGAAGGCAAAAGGAGAAGGGGACGGCAGAGGATGAGATGGCTAGATAGCATCACCGATGCGATGAATATGAACTTGAGCACGCTCCGGGAGAGAGCGCAGGACAGGAAGGCCTGGCGTGCTATGGTCCATGGGGTCACGAAGAGTCGAACACGACTGAACGACTGAACAACAACAACAAGCAACGGTAAGAACAGACCACGGAACAACGGACTGGTTTAAGATTGGGAAAGGAGTACGGCAGGGTTGTATACTCTCACCCTACCTATTCAACCTGTATGCAGAACACACCATGCAACGTGCTGGGCTTGATGAAGCCAAGGCTGGAGTTCAAATCGCTGGAAGAAACATTAACAATCTCCGATATGCAGATGATACCACTTGGATGGCTGAAAGCAAGGAGGAGCTGAGGAACCTCATGACGAAGATGAAAGAAGAAAGTGCAAAAGCTGGGTTGCAGTTAAACCTCAAAAAAACCAGGATTATGGCAACCAGCTTGATGGATAACTGGCAAATAGAGGGAGAAAACGTGGAGGAAGTGACAGACTTTGTCTTTCTAGGCACAAAGTTTACTGCAGACGCTGACTGCAGCCAGGAAATCAGAAGACGTTCTTGGGAGGAGAGCAATGACAAATCTTGATAAAATAGTTAAGAGCAGAGATATCCCACTGACAACAAAGGTCCGCGTAGTTAAAGCAATGGTATTCCCCGTAGTAACCTATGGCTGCGAGAGCTGGACCGTAAGGAAGGCTGAGCGAAGGAAGATCGATGCTTTTGAACTGTGGTGCTGGAGGAAAATTCTGAGAGTGCCTTGGACTGCAAGAAGATCAAACCAGTCCATACTCCAGGAAATAAAGCCAGACTGCTCACTTGAGGGAATGATGTTAAAGGCAAAACTGAAGTACTTTGGCCACATAATGAGAAGACAGGATACCCTGGATAAGATGCTAATGCTAGGGAAAGTGGAAGGCAAAAGGAAGAGAGGCCGACCAAGGGCAAGTTGGATGGATGATATTCTGGAGGTGACGGACTCGACCTTGGGGGAGCTGGGGGTGACGACAGCCGACAGGAAGCTCTGGCGTGGGCTGATCCATGAAGTCAGAAGAGTCGGACGCGACTGACCGAATAAACAACAACTGGTTTAAGATTTTTTTTTAAATGACAGTAAAAATATCACAGAATAGACTTTTGTAACCTAGGCGACTTCCATACTAGCTCTTTTCTCAAGAATTGACACCATTCATATGAACATATGAAGCCCCCTTACACCGCTAGACCATTGGCCCACTTTTCCCAGGGATAGATCTGGATCTTCAGGTAGATCTCTGGGTTATTTGCAGTAGATTTGCAAGGAATTCTGACTCCCAGTTGTTTAACAATAACAGCAGCAAAATGGCTCCCCTTGAAATGAAAAAAGTTTGGTGTAACCAGGAGTAGATTTTTGCATGGACGGAATGAGCTCCATTCATTCGAATTCCTGAGTTCAGAATTACTTAAGTTTTAAGTGTTTGTCTCTTGCACTAGGCTCTGGTTAGTGGATCTCAGGGTTTTAGTAAAAAAACACACAACACCCAGTAGATCCCATGAGCCTGAAATCTGCCTACTCCTGATCTAGCTCAGAATTGTCTACACTGCATGTCAGTGGCTTTCCGGGGTCTCAGGCAGACGTTTTTCCTACCACCTGCTACCTGACATCTCTCAGCTGGAAAACACTGGGATTGAACCTAGGATTTTCTACATGCAAAGCATTTGCTCTCCCACTGAGCTAGGAGCCCTAAACACTTGGGGCTAGGATTTGAATGTGCCACCTTCCAAGCTCCTTGCCTAGCGGCACTGGCAGCCCCTTATTAACACAATCATCTCTGCAGCCAGGCAAAGTTAATGAGCCATTGCTCAACTCAGGTATTCTGCAGAATCCAGACTGTTGCTGCCAAGACACTGTTCCAATGGGGCTATTTGCTTGACATCCCACCATTTTGAATATACAACCCCCACTTGGGGGTTGTCGTGTCATGTGCACCTGGCAAGTTGGGTTATGCGAGGGTTAAATAACCCTCGCATAACCCACAGTCTGTTTTAGGGTTATGACAAGGTTGTTTAGCCCTCATGTAACCCACACTCACCGGGTTCCCACGACATGAGAACTCCCAAGCAGGGGTTGCATATGCAACCTGGCACCCATGGCTTCCATGACTCAATGTGAGTTAAATAACCCATGACAAGTCATGGTGTGTCATCCAAACCCAGTGATTGTTTCCTCTTTTTTTCCTCCTGTTTTTTAAAAAACCTGCTTTGAAATCATTTTTCTGACTTAAACTCAATTGCAGCACATGTGGACTGTCCAAACATGATTCCCTTGTCTAGTACTGAGGAGTAGCACATGACATATTCGATGAATGGGGTTGGTGAAGACCCACCTTCCTGCATGGCTTGCCTTGCTTTTTTCCATTGTGCAGCCACCATTACATCTGCAACCAGGCAAACTTTTCAAAATGTTTAGAATTCCACAGAACATCTCTTAGGAGATGACCCCCAAACCTTTTTCCCTGAAACCCTTTTTAAAAGAATGTATATAGTGATTTTTTTTTTTTTTTTACCTTGGAAGCATTAAAGAATGGCGCCCTTCGGCTTGCAGTCAGAAGTGGTAAAATGCCTTGTTGCTCCCTGCCCCACACACACACTTAGGATTGTCCTGTTAATGTTATATGGGTGTCTACAGCAGCATTAGCTGACCTGTTGTCCTCCATGTTCTGGACTACAACTCCCATAAGCCCCAGTCAGCATACTGATGATCAGGAATTATGGGAAGTGTAGTCTAAAATATCTGGAGGGCACCAGGTTGCCTACCCCTGGTCTATACAGTCAGGTTATGGCATGTGCTTGGGAAGTTCAGCATTTTCACAATGGAGTTGGCAGATGGAAATATGTTATGCAGCTTAGGAAATGGTTGAAGCCTGGTAATGCTTCACAGCTGTGGGGAAAAGAGTTGCCTGAAGAAACTTCCTTGAACTAGGAAACGTATTTATTATTCATATTCCTTTGCTTGTTTAAATCGAAAACGTTTTTTTGAATAGCCGGCTATACAAACATCAGTGTATCTCTATTATTCCTTTTGTATGTGAAGGTCCCAACTTTATTGTAGGAGTCAGACTATCATCTTTTTTATTAAGACATTTAAAGTAAACTTAACTGTTAAACAGAGGTTTTTATAGTATCAGTTTACCACTCAATGTGTTTGAACTGCCGCTAATGATAACATCAGTACCAGGACTCCAAATGCCAGTGTTGGTTGTGATAGAATGCCTTGCACCAGCAATCCAATATTTTGGAATGGTGAACAACAAAGGTAAAAGAATAAAACATCAGGTTAAAACAGTTTTTAAAAAATTTAAAAGACAAATTCTAATAAGGTTGAATGTAATGAACTGTGGCTGGTCACACAAGAAAGGCCTCTTGAAATAATGTCTTCAGCAGGCACGGGAAGGAACACCATGTTGGCACCTGCCTGACCTTCAAAGGCAGGGAATTCCATAGGAAGGGGGCCACCACACTGAAGGCTCTTTTCCTGGTGGACTCCAACTGGACCATGGATCCATGTGGAACCACCAGGAACATGCCCTGGGATGACCGCAGTGACCGGGCTGGTTGGTAAATAAGGAGGCGCTCTCTCAGGTATCCTGGTCCCAAGTTGTTTAGGACTTTGTACACCAGTACTGATACCTTAAACCTGGCCCGGTAGTGAATAGGCAGCCAGTGCAGTTCCCTCAGCAAAGGAGTTACATGCTGAAAAGTGGCAGCTCCTTACAACAGCCAAGCTACTGCATTCTGTACTAGCTCCAGCTTCCGGACCAGTCTTAAGGGCAGCCCTACATAGAGCGCATTGCAGTAATCCAGTCTTGAGGTTACTAATGCCTGTACCACAGTCGTCAAGCTATCCCTGGCCAGGAGAGGCTTTGGCGGACCAGCCAAAGCTGGTAGAAGGCACTTGGAGCTGCCATGGCCACTTGGGCCTCCAGCAACAGTGATGGGCCTAGGAGTACCCCCAAACTATGAACCTGATCTTTCAGAGGGCGTGCAACCCCATCCAGAACAGGCAATGAGCCTGTCTCCCGGACCCAGGAACCACTCACCCAAAGGGCTTCTGTCTTGCCAGGGTTCCATTTCAGTTTATTGGCCCGATGAGAGATCAAGCAGAATTAGCAGGGTTGCACTCCACCTGTCTCTCTCTCAATAAACATCATCCATCAGTGTGACCAAGGCTGATTCAGACCCATAACCAGATCGGAACCCAGACTGGAATGGGTCTAGATAATCAGTATCCTCCAAGAGTGCCTGCAGTTGCTCTGCCACAACCCTCCCAAGTATCTTCCCCAGGAAAGGGGTATTTGCGACTGGGCGGTAGTTGTGTAATACCATTGGGGCCAGAGTAGGCTTCTTCAGGAGTGGTTGTACTACTGCCCCGAAGACAGCAGGGACCACCCCTTTCCGTGCGGAAGCATTTATCACTCCCTGGACCCACCCAGTCACACCTCCTTGGGTAGCTTTTATTAGGACAGGCAGGGATCAAGAGGGCATGTGTTCAGTGGCATTGATGCATTAGCATCTAAAGCAGGTTTTCCCAACCTGGTACCTTCCAGAAGTTTTGGACTACAACTCCCAGAATTCCTGACCACTGGCCATGCTGGCTGGGACTGAGGGGAGTTGAAGTCCAAAACATCTGGAGGGCATTAGGCTGGGGAAGGCTGACCTAAAGCTAGGGTGGGAAACCTGTGACCTGAGGGCTGCATGCAGCTGTTGGCTAACTTCATGTGGTCCTCTGGATCTCCATACACTGTGGGCCCACCCTTGTTCTCCTGACCACTCCTTGAAGAATCGCTTCCTCTTCCGCTTTGTGTCCTCTTCATCATAGGGGATTGGAATGCTAAAGTAGGAAGTCAAGAAATCACCGGGATAACAGGCAGGCATGGCCTTGGTGTACAAAATGAAGCAGGACAAAAGCTAATAGAGTTTTGCCAAGAGAACATGCTGATCATAGCAAACACTCTTTTCCAACAGCACAAGAGGCGACTCTACACATGGACATCACCAGATGGTCAATATCGAAATCAGATTGATTATGTCCTTTGCAGCCAAAGATGGAGAAGCTCCATACAGTCAGTAAAAACAAGACCTGGAGCTGACTGTGGCTCAGATCATGAGCTGCTTCTTGCAAAATTTCGGCTTAAATTGAAGAACGTCGGGAAAACCACTAAACCGTTCAGGTATGACCTAAATCATATCCCTGATGAATATACAGTGGAGGTGAGGAATAGATTTCAGGGATTAGACCTGATAGACAGAGTGCCTGAGGAACTATGGACGGAGGTCCGTAACATTGTTCAGGAGGCAGCAACGAAATCCGTCCCAAAGAAAAAGAAATGCAAGAAAGCCAAGTGGCTGTCTGATGAGGCTTTACAAGTAGCTGATGAAAGAAGGGAAGCGAAAAGCAAGGGAGAAAGGGGAAGATATACCCAACTGAATGCAGAGTTCCAGAGAATAGCAAGGAGAGACAAGAAGGCCTTCTTAAATGAACAATGCAAAGAAATCGAGGAAAACAACAGAATGGGAAAGACTAGAGATCTCTTCAAGAAAGTTGGAGATCTCAAGGGAACGTTTTATGCAAAGACGGGCATGATAAAGGACAAAGAAGGCAGGGACCTAACAGAAGCAGATGAGATTAAGAAGAGGTGGCAAGAATACACAGAAGAACTATACAGGAAAGATCTGAATGTCCCTGATAGCCATGATAGTGCGGTCACTGAACTTGAGCCGGACATCCTCGAGAGTGAAGTCAAGTGGGCCTTAGGAAGCATTAGTAACAACAAAGCTAGCGGAGATGACAGTATTCCAGCTGAGCTATTTAAAATCCTACAAGATGATGCTGTTAAAGTGCTGCACACAATATGCCAACAAATCTGGAACACTCAACAGTGGCCACAAGACTGGAAAAGGTCAGTTTACATTCCAATTCCAAAGAAGGGCAACGCCAAAGAGTGTTCAAACTACCGCACAATTGCGCTCATTTCACATGCCAGCAAGGTGACGCTCAAAATCCTACAAGCTAGTCTTCAGCAGTATGCGAACCGAGAACTACCGGAAGTACAAGCTGGGTTTAGAAGAGGCAGAGGAACTAGAGATCAAATCGCCAACATTCGCTGCATCATGGAGAAAGCAAGAGAATTCCAGAAACACGTCTATTTCTGCTTCATTGACTACGCTAAAGCCTTTGATTGTGTGGATCACAACAAACTGTGGCAAATTCTTAAAGTGATGGGAGTACCAGACCACCTTACCTGTCTCCTGAGAAACCTGTACAAGGGTCAAGAAGCAACAGTAAGAACCAGACATGGAACAACCGATTGGTTCAAAATTGGGAAAGGAGTACGACAAGGCTGCATATTGTCACCCTGCTTATTTAACTTATATGCAGCTTACATCATGAGAAATGCTGGGTTGGATGAATCAGAGGTCGGAATTAAGATTGCCGGGAGAATTATCAACAACCTCCGATATGCAGACGATACCACCCTAATGGCAGAAAGCGAAGAGGATCTCAAGAGCCTCTTGTTGAGGGTGAAAGAGGAGAGTGCAAAAGCTGGTTTGAAACTCAACATTAAAAAAACTAAGATCATGTCATCTGGCCCTATCACTTCCTGGCATATAGAAGGGGAAGAAATGGAAGCAGTGACAGATTTTACTTTCTTGGGCTCCAAGATCTCCACAGACGGTGACTGTAGCCATGAAATTAAAAGACGCTTGCTCCTTGGGAGGAAAGCTATGGCAAACCTAGACAGCATAGTAAGAAGCAGAGACATCACCTTGCCGACAAAGGTCCGTCTAATCAAAGCTATGGTTTTCCCAGTAGTAATGTATGGCTGTGAGAGCTGGACTATCAGGAAGGCTGAGCGCCGAAGAATGGATGCTTTCGAACTGTGGTGCTGGAGAAGACTCTTACGAGTCCCCTGGACTGCAAGGAGGTCAAATCAGTCAATCCTAAAGGAAATCAATCCTGAGTGCTCATTGGAAGAACAGATCCTGAAGCTGAAGCTCAAATATTTTGGCCACCTAATGCGAAGAGAAATCTCTCTGGAAAAGACCCTGATGCTGGAAAAGACCCTGATGCTGGGAAAGACTGAAGGCAAAAGGAGAAGGGGACGGCAGAGGATGAGATGGCTAGATAGCATCACCGATGCAATGAATATGAACTTGAGCACGCTCCGGGAGAGAGCGCAGGACAGGAAGGCCTGGCGTGCTATGGTCCATGGGGTCACGAAGAGTCGGACACGACTGAACGACTGAACAACAACAACACATAGGAAGAAAGATTGAATGGTACAAAGAGTTGAGCAGTCTTCCAGACCCCACCCACTTTTGTCTTTAGCCCCACCCACTATCAGCTGCAGCCCCCAGTTGTCTTTTTCATGGGTCAATGGCCCTTCCTAGGAAAACAGTTCCCAGAGTATATTGGGTTCCCACAGAGTATACTGGTCCCCAGAGTTCCATTCCCTACATCTGTGGTACAAATTATTTATTTATCTATCGTATGGCACATTCACATCGCGTTACAATAAAAACATAGAGCATAATAAATATGAAATATAAAATATAGACAAGAAGATCACAATTGTATGTCTAGGCTTCAGATATAGTTTTTTGCTTCAGTTGTCACAGCCAGGAAATCAGCAAAGTCTCCATTGTGGGCTCGGTTTTGACACTCTGTCACTATTTGTTGGATAGTTTGCTTTTCAGCCCCACAATCACAATTTGATGATGTTATTTTGCCCCATTTATAAAGGGCATCTGCACATCTCCCATGACCCGTGTGAATTCGGTTCAAGGTTGTCCATATCGCACGGGGCTGGTCAAATCCAGGTGGTTTTTCCAAGATGCAGGGCAAGCTTCGGCATTGTGGAGGACAGTTTCCTAGCCAATGTTGTTTCCACATGTTGTGGATATTAAAATCATCTTCTAGAAGAGCTTTAGCGGTAGAAATAGCTGTATGTCTCAATCTTCGCTTGTTTCGCTCGAAGTAGGTTACGTCGTTTAATACTGGTAGCTGGAGATTGTCGATAATCTTCCGATATTCTTGAAGAAGGGCACTCTTTCGTCTTACATCCGGAGGTGGTATGTGGCTCAAAACAGGCAGCCAGTATGTAGGAGCAGGTCATATCGTCCCACTAACGATGCGCATTGACTCATGCAGTTGTGATAGGGATGTACGAAAGTCACTTACCTTTTCGCAGATTCTGTTCATGGTGGGGGGGGAGGCGTTCTGTCCCTACCCCCGGAATCCTCGACGGGGGGGGAGGCGATCCAGTCCTCCCCCCGGAATCCTCGACGGCCGGCTGTGCTCCGTGGCAGCTCTGCGTAGCAGCCGGCCAGGCCCAGGCCAGGGCTGTCCGCAGCCAGATTTCCAGCCGCGGAGGGCTCTAGGTAAAAAACAACAACAACACGCGTACGCAAATGGCGGCAGGTACGGCCTCCGCCATTTGCGTTCCTTATTTTTGGCCGTCTTAGTCTACGTAAATATTTATGTAGACTAAGGTGAAGAAAAGAAAGGGGAATGCAAATAGCGTACTGGGCGCTATTTGCGTTCCCCTTTCTTGTCTTCGTCTTAGTCTACGTAAATATTTACGTAGACTAAGACGGCGAAAAATAAGGAACGCAAATGGCGGTGGCCGTAGCCGCCACCATTTGCGTATGCGTTGTTGTTGTTTTTTACCCCGACGTGATAGGCTATGTAAGTCTTTACGTAGCCTATCACATGTATGGGGGGGGGGGGGAGAAAAAACACAGACTGCAAATGGTGGCGGCGGTGGCGGCAGCCGGTCGGAAGACCAGCCGCCACCGCCGCTGGAGCCGCCGCCGTCCAAAACATCCGCCCCAGGTAAGTCTCATCCTCGGGGGATCCGCAGGGGGTGGGGGGGTGGCAGGCCGTTCCGCGATGGGGGGCCGAATGCACTGGCACCGAGATCCGTGGCGGAATTCTCTGACATCCCTAGTCGTGTATTGATCTTTCTTGTGTACGGACTATTAAGCCACACTGGGGCACAATACTCTGCTGCTGAGTAAACCAGACTGAATGCGGTCATTCTCACTGTATCTGCTGTTGAGCCCCAGCTAGTGCTTCACAATTTGTGTAGAATGTGGTACAAATGCAAGGCTTCAACAGGAGTTGAAAGGGAGACGTTAAAGGAGTTAAAAGGGAGAAGCGAAGGCAATTCCCTCTCCTGAATAGAGTTATTTATTTTATGTATTTATTAGATTTGATAAGATTCTTTGGGCTCAGGGCAAAACTTACAGCAGTTTTTCCAAATGCTAACACTTCTGTCCTCAAGGGGCCCACAATCTAATTAACGGGGTGGGAGATAAGAGACGATAAGAGACTAAATAAAATAAAAATGACATTGTGTGTGTGTATATAAATAAATAAAATAAAAGAATCTAAGCACCCACACCATGCCATGCATAACTGTTCCCAGTTATCAGGCAGCCATGTGCTAAGTAGCTATTCGTTGTAAAGGTTCTATGACATGGGATTGTCTGGGTGGCCAGCAAAGCTCAGTGCCAGGTGTGGTGGTGGTAGCGTCTCCGGAGCTCTGCCCAGGAGATAGGTAGACTGCACAGGGAAACTTTGGTAGAAGTAAGGAAGGGGAATTTTCTTTTAAAAAGGGAAATTTGGAGGAAACAATAAGCAGATACCAGGCTAGTTCTGCCAGTTACATGTTAGCTGTACTTTTTGTTCCAGATTCTACGAAGTGTTTTTGCAGTGTATCTGAGGGCTACTGTCTAGCCATAATGCATGAGAACTCCATTTGCTCTGTCTCTCTGGCTTTCTTCACACGGAGCTTTTATCCTGTGATTGAGAGTACTCCTTTTTTGGAAGTTTGCGGGGTCTTTACATGATGCCGTGACCCTCCAGGGCATCTCCTGCACTAAATGCCCTTTGTTCCATTTCTAAATAGATTGCAGATAATGAGCTATCAATTACCCCGTTGTGTTCTGCTTGAGTTCCCTCCATGAAAAGAGGAAAAGCGGCCAGAAGAGGAGCGAGATCAATGAAGCTAATGGAAGACTCAGATACGGGGAGAAGGAGAGGGAGAAGGAAGCGGGTGAAAAAGGGAATCATTGTGATCTTTCATTTAAAACGGAAGCAGAAAGCCCCCTTTTAAATGCAGGATTTTAGGCTGGTGTAGAGATGCCCACCCCATGTAGGGTGTTTTTTTTAAAAAAATTGAAAAATACTAGTGCTAGATGAGTAGGCAGGTGTGCTTGGAAGTTGCTGGCCTTTGGTGAAAGCGACACTAGTTTTTTAAAATGAAAACTATAGAGGAAGGGATGTGTGTGACTATTGGACACTTCAGTGAGCTGGTCTAGGCATTTTATTTACCACAGGGATGGACATTCCTGTGGTGAATTTTCCTCCTCATTTGGCCATATTGTTTGTTAGAATTCACCACATGAATCAGTGCCATTGTATAGTTACTTTCTATATCTACACCCTTCATCAGGGGTAGGCAACCTGGTGCCCTTGTTTTGGATTACAACTCCTGTAATCCCTGACCATTGGTCATGCAGGCTGGGGCTGATGGGAGTTGTAGTCCAACATACCTGGAGGGCACCCAGTTGCCTACTCCTGATCTACATCAATAGTATTTGCTGGTGAGGGATGGGGAGATTCACTTCATAGTGGTCTCACCTCATCTGGTTTTTAATAATAGACTATATGACTGGGGTTGTGTGTGAAAAATTCACCGTGGCAATGCTGATTCCTGTGGCAAATATAAATCTTAGGCTACCTCACTGGTGGAGTCTCATAGTCCATGTCCTTTCCCCTTCAGCTCTCTTTACTGGATTGCTGGGGCCAAAGTAAGCATGATGCTTTCAAAATAGACTTCTGAGTATGCTGTTTTGCATAGGTTTCATTTGAATTTTATATGTTTTAAAGCAAAAATTCTGTCTTACGTTCTGTAAAATTGTTTCATTTGCATGGTTGCCATATGCACAGCTGATGGCAATTTTGCTAATAAAAGTAGGGTTTTTTATTTTAATCAGTCACTGTTGGTTCAGATGAAAACCGCAGATTATGAAACCTTTTTTTTTTTAAATAGCCATTCATTATAATGCATGTGAGGATATGTTTTTAAAGCTTTTGGCTCGGTTTCAAGCTTACAATGTATTTTCTATTCATTTTCATACTTTAAACTGCAAACTAGATTAGCAAGATTGAAACCTGTTTGACAGATTCAAGTAAACCTTTACCAATCCTTACTTTAATACAATTTAAATCATATCATTAATACATGTTTGAGCCAACTAACTTTTGCTGACAGTTGGAAAGATGTCAGTAACTTTTTCACTGTTGGAAAATAGTCATGAGATATTGAACACTAAATCCACTGAAACTTTATTGGGCACATCCTACAGCCTTTAGAAAACTGAAATGTTTGGTCCAATAAAACTTGGACATTTCTAAATCATAAAAAGTCTTTATAGGATTTGGGATTGGTAAATCTGGAGAGGAATGGTAATTTGCTGCTGGAGTTATTCCATAACATTTTAAGCTGTTAAATGAAGTAATGTTTATCAGACATCAGCAGTTAAAAAAAAATTGCAACATTAATTCATTGGCTTGTCAAGTAAAATGGGGTAGTTGGGAAAGGTCAGTTCATATTAAGAGTGGTCTAGGGGAACAGCAGGTCACATGGTACAACTGTTCCTGAAGTGGTAGGCTTCAAGGAGCTGGAAGAAACTTTGATTGAGTACCCCTCCATATAAAACACCCCTTACAGATCGAAAACTAGATGTCATGGAGCAAAGGTTCCAGTTTAACCTTCTCCCTAACATGCTAGTTTTCATAAATTATATGGGTTTTTATTTTTGTAGGGAAATATTTAGATGGTGTCATTGTTGTGTGCCCCCCTCCCCCGGCCCCAATATCGTCAGTCTAAAATGATTCTGTTCAGAAGCAATTTTTCCACACTTGTTGCTGGTTATGTGGCCAGCCCTCTGTATTCTGTACTCAACAAAGTATAGACATTCTGGAAGCAGATCAATGTTTGTTGAAAATGAGCACATCTCTTTTCACCATTCCAAGGCTTAGAAGATCATAAGACAATAGGAAGCTCTCAGCAAAGTTCTTTCCCCACCTCTAGAGTTCCCCATCTTCACAACAGAATAATAAGGAGGCCTGCAGAACCTGTGACCCACCAAGTAGACACAGCTTGCCAGTTATGCATGGCAGCCCACCAAGGCTTGAAAATGTCTTGTTTTGCTGCATGGCCAGGGCTGAAAAAACAAGGAAGTTGTCAAGCTCGGAATAGACCACAACCCAAGGTTGGTGAGCTGTGTTTGGACTGGTGAGTTGCACATCATTCAGGCTTGATATGAAGTGAGCTGTTTCCCTGCCTGTAATACAGACTTCCCCAACCTAGCGCTCTCTAGATGTTTTGGACTACAACTCCCAGCATTATTGACCAGTGGCTGTGCTGGCTGGGACTGATGGGAGCTGAATTCTAAAACATCTGGAGGGACCCAGGTTGGGGAAGGCTGCTGTAGTTCTTAAGAGCATGAGAATAGTTTAGCATTTTGTTCCCACAGTGGCCAACCAGATGCCTCAATGGGAAACCCCACAAGTGGGATGTGAACGCAATAGCACCTTCCAGCTTGTAGTCCCCAGCAACTGGTATTTAGGGTGCTTTTGAATGGATTGCTCTAACTCAAACTTTAAATTCTACGGGTTGTCCAGATGTAGCCATCTTCGATTTGGAACCCTCCACTTCCACCTTTTTTCTTACTAGAAAAAAAAAACATAAAGGAGGGAAAGATGGACTAGACCAGCTACGCAGTGTCTTTTGCTTATTAGCACTATGATCCCTCTAACTGGAAACAAGCTGAGAGGCATACTGCCTCTGATACTGGAAGTAATATATAGCCTTCATGACTATATCCTCCATTATTTCCTGGAGGTTTACAGCTGTGGGAGGTTCCCAGCTAGCTGTGGTTCAGACAGTATTTAGCTCAGCCTATGCTGATCCATTCCCTGTGGTGTGGGGACCACAAGAAAAGGGGTATGGCCAACAGAATATGAGTATTTTGATAGGTTTACCGTGCAGAGTATGAATGTGTGCGTTCACTGCATATTCAGTCCTTTTCAAAACCTCTGAATGGATGTGCCCCTAGTTTTTTCTAGTGTAATTTGTTCCTGCAGTCCTCCTATCTTATGATTAACTTCTATTTGCAATATTAGAAAGGCTGTATTTTTCTTTCAATGGGAATTACGAACTTCCATAAAACCTACTGAAGACAGCAAGGTGATTTTCCTCCATTCATTTTTCAGCGTGCAACGCCTGCTTTGGGATCAGTCAGTTGGAAACTTCTTGTGCGCAAGTCCCATGAAATGAATGGGCGGGGCACAGAAACAGACAGACACTGTGTTTGGTGGATCAGTTCCTTAATAGTTTTTTTAAAAACCTCTTTTTGCCACTGATGTTATTGAGCTCTGGATTGCAGATTGCAGCTTTTTTAGAAAGACACAGCCAATTGCTTCTCATTAAAACGCACACGCACACAAAGCAAGCTTAGCAATTACTTTACCACCTTGTTTTTGACATTGCAAGCACATGGGTCTAGTCTGTGCTTGCATTTGGGCTAAGCAGTCACAGATGGAGAAAAGTAAATAGAAGTACAAGGTGAGTGCTGTAACAAAACAAATCCAGAGTAAGTATTCACTAATGACAGCAACAGGCTCAGCAGTATGTAACATGAGCTCTTACTCTCGGTTATAATCAATGACATATACAAGAAGCCTTCACATACTGCTTGGGCTGTACATTTAAAACCTTAAAACAGTACATTAAAAAGCAGCATGAAATAAAATTGCATGGTTGTCATTTAGCTCTTACATTTCAGCCTTTTCTCTTATACTTTATTTATCCAGCTCTCCCCTTCATCTCTTGCCCACTACTAGACAGCCAGTATAGTTCTGTAGTACATGGCCAAGCCTTACATCATCACCACTCCAAGAATTGGCTCTTGGGGAAGCAAAAATAAACATGGTCCATCTTGGCAGCTGAGACCAAAACGTCTGCCAAATTCCCAACCTCTGCTGGCTGGAGGACCTGAGTCCCATACTTATTTCCTAGCTCTAATTTTGAGAGAAATGTTATCTATAATCAGTTCCACATTAGCCTCAATCCTGGCTGCTTCAGCACCAATTACAATATTTGGGGGGGTAATTTTTCCGGATCGTATGTGATACATGAGTGCACTCATCTGTACCCAAGTAGATTATATGCAGTATACCAAAACATATGGGTACTCTCCAAAAAGAGAAATCTTGAGACATGAGTGTTAGGTTAACTTTTGTTAAAAGAAATTAGTAGAAAGAATGATCAAGGTGCTTATGAGGAGTGGTTTGTGTACTGTATATATTTTCATTAAAAAGGAAACACTTCCAGTCAGGAGAAGGAATGAGACGAACTATGTTCAGGGAGAAGAGCAGCACAAATCTTCTCTCCAAACCAAGCACAGGATGTCTCATTTATTTGTTTATTTTAAAAAGAGAATGAGGATTTCTCGTGAAAAAAATGAGAGCTAAACAAAAACAGTGGGTGACAGGATATGATGCAAACTGTGCCACCCCACTGTTTTGATGATAAGTTGCAGATCAGGTGCAAAAACACCAGCCTCCGTCCATTGCTCAGTGGTAGAGGAGCTGCTCTGTAGGCAGAGGGTCCCAAGATCAATCCCCAGAGATCCCAGGTAGGACTGAAAAACCTCCTGCCTGAAACCTCGGAGAGCTGCTGCCAGTCAGTGTCGACAATACTGGGCTAGATGGATCAATGGTCTGTCTTGGCATAGGGCAGCTTCCTATGTTATTATGTAACCTCTATAGCTATGTGCCCTGCTGCCATTGAAAAAGTGAACTTCACTCAATCCCCTCCCAGTGACTAGCTAGGTTATGGCTCAAAGGACTATCTTGGATATATTAGATACCAGTGAACCAGTTACTTTCTTGTTCCTGCAATTTTATCTGAATTAATCTTAATCTTGCGTTGAATGGCTTTTGCCTGTGTATATCCATCTAGCTATCATGGTGACTGCTTTGCCTGTATTGAGTTTGCTGATCTAGATTAAGGCTTGAGCAACTTGTGGCCCACATATGTTTTGGCTTACAAATCCCATCAGCCCTAACTAGCATAGTCAATGGTGATGGATGATGGGAGTCCAAAAACATAAAGAGGAGCGACCATAAGTTGCCCACCCCTGACCTAGATGGATCTTTGGTCTGATCCAGCAAGGTGATCCGTCTGCTTTTGTGCCACCACATCACTGCCTCTTTTCCGGTTTCCCCTCAGCCCCACACTTGCCATAGGTTTAGTTTGTATTTGCTTTCAGTGTAACCTGAAAATAGTAATTTGGACATATGGCATGATAATGCAGCATATTATTCTGACCTCTGTCCTTAATCTCAGATACAAACAGCTGTTTTAAAATGTTGGATTACTCATGCTTCATTGCATGCCAAGCTTCCCAGTTCACAATCAATGAGTGAACAATGTCAGGAGACTGACATTTCTAATTGAATATCTAACTGGTTTGGTGGTGGTTCTCTCCCCAGTAGTCTGTATTTCATCAGATGATTTTATGTACTGTGAAGGAATTAATAAATCAGTTTTCTATCTAATTTTTCTGTGAATAGGAATATCACGAGTTCCTTGCGCACACTGAGAAGTATCACAAGATTCTTATATAAATAGGCTGCAATTAAGCATCTCCTGTTTAAATTTGATTTTGTTTTTATAAATAGAAATTACCACATTCTCCAGGAGTTTGTGTCAAGAGGAAAGTTACAAAATAAATCTTTGGCTTTGTTCTGACATAGTTTGGAGTGCAACAATGGCACAAATAATATAAATCTGGCAGAGAAAACTTGGGGGATATCATGAGATATCATGACAAAAAAAAATTATCTTCAGGAGGTGGCCAACAAGGATTTTCTTGCTTTTTTGTTGAAGTAAAGAGGAAATCCACCAAGAAGCAGGGCAGGAAGACCGGTGATAGTAGGTCTTCTGTGATAAATCACATTATTTAACTAAAAAATCCATCATATAAATGTTTACAGCCGTGTTCTTCAGGGATGATTGTGCAAATAAAACGAATATCTGAACCTAGAAAAAAAGCAATTAAAATATGCATATTTTACAATGTGAGTTCTAATTCATTATAAAGTTATATCTTTACTGATATAGTGCTTTGTAAACATTTTAAAGAGGACACTAATGAATTAGAACTCATTAAGCAAGATATATGGATGATATTCTGGAAGTGACTCGACCTTGGGGGAGCTGGGGGTGGCGACAGCCGATGGGAAGCTCTGGCGTGGGCTGGTCCATGAAGTCATGAAGAGTCGGAAGCGACTGACCGAATAAACAACAGCAACAAGCAAGATATAAACATATTGATTATTTGTCTTGGGTTCACACATATGGTTTATGGACATGAATATTCTTGCAGAAGAGCATAGGTTGGAACATGTACACTTTGAATTTTTGTTCTATTCACCCCCCCCCCCACACACACACTTTTTTTAGTTACGAATCTGCCATAATGTTTGACCACAAATGACACTATTCACATATGGCAAACAAACAAACAAATAAATAAATACCAAGTGATAACAGTGCACATTATCTATAAATCTTTATATCCCACATACTTTCTTTTAAGTGTTAAGTGTTTTCATGACCTTATAGTGAAACATAAATCCTGTGATACGTGTAGCAACGGCCACACCCGGAGGAGACATTAGTTTCAGTGAGAAAATGGCACCTTCCTTTTAACCCATAGAACTGTAGAGCACACCAACCCTTCATCACATAAAATCCTATCCTCTCTTTAATTGTCATGTTTATTAGTGCTTTGATCCATTTGAAACCTTCCATTATACTTGAAGTCATGTGATACCGACAGAAGCTTCAAAAACCTGACAGCCACTTTTAAACAACTAGATTTTGTCATGGTAAAATTTATTACCTAGAGAATCTTACTGCTAGCAGCTAACACTTCAGTTCCTATTCATTAATTTCGGAGACCTCATAGTCAGCTTCTCTTTATAGAAGCCACTAGCAATGAAAGGCAATCCTGAAAAAAAAATTGGCTGATGTTTTCCTTCATTATATTCCAGTTTCCTGTACTTTCGCTGTTCGTTTTAAAACATTAATGGCTGTTTTGATTTTGAAATAGAGATATATAGAATCTAATGTATATTTTTATAACAGGCATATTGGCTAATAAACCCTTTTTATTCCATCCATCCTAAGTATTGTTTCTTTGTGAAACAAGTTGTCAGCTTTATCTAACAACCATGCTGAAATGCAATGTACACTGTAATTTGAGACCAAAATAAGGATGTTGATATTCAGATTTTTTTGCAATATGTTAATTAGCAGTTGTAAACCATATAATCTGTGCCTGTTTGTATTTTTTTAAATCAAATATTGCAACTAAAATAAGTCCAGAAAGCTGCTTAATATTCAATAGATAAATAAATTAAGAATGTCAGGGTAATGTTTAGGGCAACTCAAGATGGGAACATTTGAAGAAGATAGATTGTAAATGCAGACATTCATGGAATGAATCAGTAAAATATTCAATTAATCCTGCTTTAAAATTATAATTTACAGCCCGAGTTATATGTCTGTTTAGATTAGAAATAAGTTCCAGTCAGGTATATGGGTCTCCCTGGCATGTATATTTGAAACTGCAGGTCTTTGGTTTTTTAATCATGTCTCTTAAAAGGTTTCAGCCATTTGGTCCTGAAACAGCCTTAGGCACCTTGATCTTTATCAGGGAGAAAGGAGGAAATGCTACCCTGCTGATTCTCTAGGATCTCTTGGCAGTGTTCAACACCAATGACCGCAGTGTCCTGCTGGAGTGACTCTGTGGGCTGGAAGTTGGAGGCACTGTGTTGCAGTGATTCTTCTCGTACCGCCAGGGTTGCTACCCTGCAAGTAGCGACCCTGGAGAGCAGTACTGAGAAATTTCTGACTGGCTTCATGGCACTTGTTTTGTGGAGTCCCACAGGGTTCCATTGTATCCCCATACTGTTATGTGAAACTGCTGGGAGCTGTCATCCAAGGATATGGAGCTATCTCTCCCATCAGAATTAGGAGAGGCTGTGCAGGGGCTGGACAGATGCCTGCAGGTGGCAATGGGCTGGAAGAGGGCCAATAAACTGAAGCTGAATCCTGCTAAAATGGAGGTGTTGTGGGCAAGTGGTCCTTGGGTCCAGGAATTAGGGAGATGGCCTGTTCTGTGTGGAGTTTCACTCCCCTTAAAAGAACAGGAATGTGGTCTGGGGGCCTTCCTCAATTCAAAGTTGTCACTAGACATACAGGTGGCTGCTGTAGTTGCTTTGCCAGCTAAAGCCATTCTTGGACCAGGATAGCCTGGCTTCAGTAATCCATGTTGTAATAACCAATGACTGGATTCTTGAAATGTCCTGGATGTAGGGCTACCCTTGAAGCTTGGCCAGAAGCTGCAGTTTGTGCAGAATGTGGCTGCCAGATTGTTAAGTGGCACAGCTGAGTGGGATCACATGACACCAATCCTTAAAGCATTGCACTGGCTACCTGGGAGCTAATGGTCCCAATTGTAGGTGTTGTGAACAAAACCCTAAATGACTTAGGACTCAAGTACATGAAAAAGCACCTCCTCCAGTACTGACCAATCCAAGAAGGATTCAGATAAATTGAAATGAGTTCAGAGAAGAGCAACAAAGATGAGCAGGGGATTAGAAACTAAGTCCTATGAGGAAAGAATGAAAGAATTGGGTATGTTTAGCCTCAAGAAGAGAAGACTGGAGAGGGATGGGATAGCACTTCTCAAGTACCTAAAGGGTTGTCACATAGAAGAGGGCTTCTCTGTCATCCAAGACTGTAGGACGTGAAATAATGGGTGTAAATTATAGGAAGACAAATTAAAGTTGAACATCAGGAAAAGCTTCTTAATGGTTAGAGCACTCTGACAATGGGACTAACTGCATAGGGAGGTGGTGGGCTCTCTGTCGCTGGAGGTATTCAAGGAGAGACTGGACAGCCATCTGTCAGGGATGATTTAAATTGGATTTCTGCACTAAGGGGTTTGGACTCAATGGACTAAAAGGCCCCTTCCAACTCTATGATTCTGTGTTTTAAGATCTGCAGGGGAGGCCCTGCTCGTGATTCCACCAGTGGGTGGGTTGACTCTAGACAGGGGGTTCTTGGTGGAGCACCCCAATTATGGAATTCTCTCCCCAGGAAAATGTGGTTGGCCCTCACATTGTTGAGTTTTAGATGACAAAAACATATTTGTTCACCCAAGCTTTTGGGATGTAATCTGGCTCTGGGACCTCATGATTTGAGATTGTATGGATTATGTTGGGTTTTTTAGTTATATGGTTAGAAAGTTTAATTATTACATATAATGATGCATTTTTATTATATTGTGTACTGTTTTGGGCTCATTTTGGAGAAAGGGCAGTTTGTAAATGGCTTAAATAAATCATCATATTTGATAGACCAATGGTAAGCATAAAGCAGCTCTATCACTTTTTATAAAACCAAAGAGGTTCATGATTGATTCTAGTGCAACGTGACAAGCTTTCACAGTAATGTAAATTCAAGAATATCTACATATATTTGCATTTATACTGTGATGCTATTCTTGATGGCTTTCATTTATTCTGCCCCAAAGTTTGCTACATACAGCTACTTCTTTCATTCCAGAGAACTTTCCTTTACAGCTCCGGCCTTCAGCACTTCCATCATCCATTTATAGGAGGACTTAGATTGTTCATTATTCTTGAAGATAAAATGAGATTTCTCACCTAGCCTTCTTTTGCTACCTCCCTGAAATACCTCAAGGTGTAATGTGGCATGTGGTCTTATACGTAGTTCCAGAAGAACCCACTTGTGGTAGAGATCGATTCACTCTGTGTTTCAGAAGGTCTGTAGGTGTCTTTTATCTCTTGTCACTTGTAAAAACAAACAACCACCAATTAGTTAGCTTTGCCTATGGACAATGGACACATCTATTTCCTTAGAGAATTTGTTACAGAATTTAGTATATGTGGCAAGAAATATAGTTAACCATAAAGCTGTCTAAAGCTAACAAAATTTCTGTTAGGGCGCAATCTTGTGCATATTTAGACAGAAAAAAGTCCGAGAACATTGTATAATGTATAATAATCATTATACCAAAAAGTCCTACAGAAAAAAATTCACCAGCCAGCACGTAGGACTTTTTTCTATTTAAACACGCATAGGATTGTACCATAACCATTTTTTATGCTTATTAATTAGTCAGCTCTGGTCATATATAATGTCCATATTTTATATAAAATTATATATTATATAATCTGGTCATATATAATGTCCATATTATATATAAAAGCTCCATATTTTGGGAGGCATTTGAGCAAGATGCCTTCACTGTGCCCTCCCTTATGTTGCGCCCACCTTACTATTGTCATGGCTGTGCTTTCACTCCTCTGGGCCCAGTTTGCACCATTGCCCGTGAACAGAGGCAAAGCAAGTGGCAGCTGCTTCTCTCCTCCTTGTTTTGTCACTGCTCATGTGAACAGAGAGCAACAGCAAGGAGGAGAAGGAGCAAAGCTCTGGTGGTCAGCAGTGGGCCCTGGGGGAGGGGGGTCAATATGGCCTCAGCAAGTATCTGAATATGGAGACCCCTGACTCCAGCCCTTCTCATGTGCTTCTCTAAAAGTCTAAAGAAATGATCCAGGAATATTCTTGCAAAATGACAGGAATACTTTTTTTCCCCCTGACTTGATACATCTCTTATCTGAGCTCTGTTTCTTTTGCCACTCCCACGGTAATCCATATATTGAAAATACAACACTGTTCCTGGCTTAAAAGGAAGTATTTTTAAGGGCTAAATTCCAGTATTATTTTTCCCCTTTCTGTATTATCACATCTTCTAATAGTGAACTCAGCTCTCCAAGTGACACTTCTTATGTAGCCAAAATAGTGCTGTCCATGCACAAGAGGGAGGTATTGGCAGGTTTGGGGGAACCCAAAGATTGGCAGAAATACAAACTTTAGGGGGTGAACCACCTAAGGACGGAAAAAATGGAAAAACAGCCCAGTGAGGACTGAGCATACTCAGTGCGTATAGAACCCAACTGATTATTGGAGATAAAAACTGAAAAACTAGGACGGGAGATAGAATTGAATATCTTGGGAGAAAGCATGGCTGATCATCTGGAGCACTGAATAGGAACACTCCACACAACAACAATCTGTTGTATGTTAATTTTTCTGTTAATTTTTAATGTTTCTGTTAATTTTTATTTCATTGTTTCCTCCGTTTCTCCATTGTAAATATTTATTATATTTAGCTTTTCCTCCCCACATTTCGCTTCTTTAGCTGTTCCTTCCTGTTCTCTCATTTCCTTTCCCATTTTTCTCTTTACTTCCTTTGACCTTTGCCTACTAGTTTAAAGGATTTTAACAAGGTTAAAGATTCAGCCCACAAACTATTGGAGCACTTGGATTTCATTTGAGACCAAACTGGTTTAAATCCAGGCAATCTACCTTAATTGGCCTGTGAGTCAGCCTGTGGCATTGGCAGCATTGCAGAGTTTGTTGGAAGAATATGTATGTGCTTGGAGCAGGTATGCATGTGGGTAGGGAACAGAAGCAGCAAGATTGGACAGAAGTGAGTTTCACAGGAACGAGAGGAGAATGTATCTCCCACACAAAAGTCTAGTGTTCAGAGTTGTGCCAATGGTAGTGTTGTAAGAATCAGTGGCTTTTATTTCAGCATTTCACCCAGGACGGACAAGATAAAGTGTGATAATACCATCACAGTGTCTTCAGTATTGGAATATTCATGTAATGTATGTATTTTAATCATTCAATTAAGAAACCCTTAAATTGTAGGAAACAGTTATCTTGTTAATTATAGTAGATAATAATACTATATAATAACAACAGTTATATTGTTAATTGATGATGATGATAATAATTACAGCTAGGTTGTTTAGGGCACAATACTGTGCTTGAGATCCTTTGGCTGAGGGGTTTTAGGGTTTGGCAGAAGCCGTGTTATGCCAGTGAAACTCAAGATACGTCGCCTCCACAAAAAATATGCAGGCAGAGCACTCTAGATACAACCATGGAACAGCTAAAACAGGGCAGAAATGTGGGTGGGATGTGAGCGGCACAAGGAAAGCACACATGTCCCCTTTCAGTTCACAGCCACATCGATGATGGACCTTTACACCAGTCCCAGACCTGGCACAAGCAACTTCCTTCCAATTAACTTCGATGGGATGGAAATGTTTATTTAAAAAACATGACCAGCTTGCCCATGTCAAAGCACCCAATCACAGCACCTCAACACAGCACCAGTATATAAACGCCAAACAGGGAGATCATAACTCAGATGGTAAGATGCACAGCAGGGGTTATTTCTCTCTGGGCCCATGTCATGCACACTTAGGGCATCTCTACACCAGCCTAAAATCCTGCATTTAAAATGGAGCTTTCTGCTTCCGCTTTAAATGCAGGATCACAACTGACTCCCTTTTTCACACGCTTCCCTTCCCCCCTCCTTCTCCCCGTATCTGAGTCTTCCATTATCTTTCATTGATCTCGCTCCTCTTCTTGCTGCTTTAACTCATTTCATGGAGGAAACTGAAGCGGAACACAAGAGGGTAATTTGATAGCTCATTATCTGCAATCTATTTAAAAATGGAGCAAAGGGCATTTAGTGCAGGAGGGTCATGGCAGGGTCACTGCGTCATGTAAAGAGCCCACAAACTTCTGTGAAGGACCAATCTCAATCGCAGGATAAAAGCCTGGTGTGAAGGAGCCCTTAGAGCTCACAAGAGGGAACTCCGGTGACTGGAAACTATGGAGAAAGAGCACTTTGAACGAGAAGGAAGAATTCTGCATAAAACACACAAGGGAACATGAGCACGTCACTAGCACTTCTATGCTTGGAATCCTAACATATACCTCTCCTTGGGATTCCAGACACGAACACCCAAGAGTAATCCCCACTGCGGTTCAGCCATTTGGGCTGCCAGGACAAGGTCCCCCACACAGGTAGGCAAGGAAAGGGAAACACGTTCTGTCATGTGTAGCTGCTGCAACCATCTCCCACCCACCCCCGCCCCCTTACTATAGCTGAATAACATATCTTGTCTGAACTGTATTGCTGTAACTTTCTTGCCTCCCCCCAACGGTGGGGTGCAGTGATTCCGACCCAAAGGGGAAGCACTTGCCCCCACAACCAAGTAAGCTCTCTATTGGCAAAGGCAGCCACTCCAACCATTGTCATGCTGGCCAAACGCTCATGAGCACTTTGTCCTTACAGGATCACAGCTCAGATGCTTGGAGCAGAATGCGCTCCATGCATCTGAGGTGTTTCACGACAATCCCCAATGGGGAGGAAAACTCAGTTACTGCAGTCTCTCCCTCCTCTCCGTGGGGGGAGTGGGAGAGGCTGAGTCATGAGCACGGGCCGAGCATGTAGGTGGCTCCCCTCTCTCTTCTCTTTTCACTCCTTCATAAATCCCTACTGTGCATCCAGGTTCAGGGATGATGTTTACTCTCTGGGTCATTACTCTCTGGGTCTTCCTTTGCTCTCCACAGGCCGCTCTCCCACAGGTATGGGATTGGTGCTACGTTCTGTTCCATGCAGGTCAGGAAGGGAAAGAGGCCCAGCCCATGAGTAGTGGCAGTGGCCAGGATGCTCACGGCTATTCCTCTGTGGGGTTGTTAGCCTACTTGTTCCAGGCAGACTCTGCAAGCTCCATGACAACAGACAGTTCTGCAACAAGGAAGGTGTTCCCAGAATGGAGCTGGTGCCATCAGGGACATTGCACCTGCTACCTTTCTGTCTGTACAGTCACTGTAACATGTCTTTCCTGTTCAGGAACTACTGTGTTCTGGTTGGAGTACAATAAAAGCTATGATATTGTCACATGTGTTATTTCTTTTCTGCTAGGGAGTGGTAGGTAGAGATACCTTTTCCAAAAGCTAGTATGATCTGGCTTCAGCTGTCCTCAGGATGGGACTATAATGGGCAGGGAGGAAACTTGATGGCCTCAGGGGCAGTCGTCCCTTCTCTCTGCTCATTTGGTATCCTTTGCCGTGAGGGGGAATGCCTTTCAAGATACACAGGTAGGATGGGTGCTGCTGCAAGCGTGTATGAGGCAGTCTGGTGGGGGAGGGGGAGAAGGATGATGAGGGAGGGGCAATGCAGCCTAGCGGGATTGCTACCCAGCAGAACTTTCCTGCCAGACAAAAGAGCGTGGGCAGGGGAGGGTTTGGTTGCCAGGGTAAGGGGGCCAAAAGGGCTAGTTAGCCATATTATTGTTCCATGCACCACTCCTCCTGATTGGCTCAGATTACCTTAGTGTGGGAGCCTTATGTGTGTGGACCTGTTTTCCATTTATGGTGTTGTACCATGGATTCCAACTGCAGGACCCCAGCATGTAAAGCACTGTTCCAGGGCTCCTCCCGCAGCCCCTGTGCTCCTGGTATCTGTGACTGGGTATTGGGGTAGAGAAGAAGCATCCCCCATCATATGTCTGATGCCTTTCTGCTGCTGTGACAGAGTGGTTAGGGAACTTCTTCGTGGCGTCTGCTGTATGGGTTCAAGTCCTAGAAGCTCTCTCTTTTACCTTTGACTTGACGTTTTGTTTGCTAGGCATCCAGTGAGTCACTGGAAGCTGTTGTCTGGGTAGCTGTGGCTGCCGTTGTTGAGTCTTCTCCCTTAGGTTGCTTGGCAAAGAGTCCTTTTCTCCCTAAACTCTTGCCCTAGGGCGGCTGTCTGTGCTTTCTGCCAGTGCCCTGTCCAGGGAGCAATGTGGTGCTGTGCTTTGTGGATTCTCCTTCTCCCTTCTCTTTGTATATTGTGCTCAAAAACAGTGGTTATTTTGGGCATAAGGGTATTCAAAGCCCTAGCTGTACTTATTTAAGCTGTTGCTGGCTGATGTACTGGGCACGTTGTGGTGTCATTGTGTGTGTGTTGTGTGTATGGCAGTGCAGGGGTATGTCCCTGTCATCGGTTCATTAGCTCCTTTCAGGTGTGGGCGGCATGGTGGTGTTGTCACCGGCACAGTCCCTGATTGGTTGCCACTGGTTGTCTTTAAAGGGAAGGTGTTTTAACACCATTTTTGTGTTTCCTGATGGTGTGTTTTTCCTTTTCCCTCCGAGGCTGAGCACCTTCCCCAACGTGGTGCCTTCCAGATGTGTTGGACTACAATTCCCATCATTCCAGGCCAGTATGGTCATCTGGATGTCACTAGGCTGGGGAAGGCTGATGAATAGGACTGTGGTCAGTTTGCTGGCATGGGGGGGTGTCTCTATCCCTTAGCATAATTACCGTATAGGATTGCTCTTTCTATTCCATGATGATGATGATAATACATTTCAAAATAAAGGTGGTTATGGACCCTTATGGTAACTGAATTTGGATTATGGGGTTTTTCTTTTGTTACTAAATGTATAGTTATTCCTCATCAAATTTGTTTTGAATCCATCTGGCATATGGAATTACTTCCTACTCATTTGGAGAAATTTCATTTTCCTTTTTTGTCTTCTAAACAGACCTGTTTTAGCATCCTTTTGCTGAATTGATATCTTGGGCTACACTGAATGTTATGTGAGCAGACTCTCCTTGTGCAACAAGACTTTATTTTCCCCTCCTTCCGCTACATCTTCCCTGTGCACCCTGAAATCTGCTCTAGAGGGTCCCCCAATCATTAAGAGCAGATGAGGGGTGGGGGATTGCAGGGAGGGGCAGGGAGGAATCTGTTTTGCCAGCAGATACCATTCTCCTGGTGAATGGATACTGTTAGATGCAATCCTTTTTCTCCTGTACAAGAATACTTCTTGATATTCTGTTCTTAACATTTCCAGTTGTTTTTATCATGGTGTACACATGGATCCACAACTTCTTCATCATATATAATCATTACTTAAAGGAGCATTGCCTTGTGTCATTAGCAATAGAAACAGCCACATGTATTTTAAATTTATGCAGTAATTTCCCATTTATTGCCTAGGACCAAAAGATATTTCACATACTGCTGAAAAGAGCAGTAATTTTTTTAAAAAAATCATTACTGTAATGTAGACCAATGGGAACAGAGAAAGAATTTCATCTACAAATAAATGCCTCTTAAGGCATTGAAAAAATCAGTGCAAGAGGTTTAAAAAGAAGCAAGTTATTCAGAATCCTTATAGCATTTCTGTACTTTTAATATGTAAGTGTCATGCATTTAAGAAGGTGAATAGAGCAAATGTTACACATTCTTGACACTTTTTTAATGAAGTCATTTGTTTAGCTTCCATTTATTAAGTCTATCTAAATAAAAGGGAGAGCACTGTTGTCAGTAACTGATTGCTCTGACAGAAAATTACCAGAAATCCAGTTCAGCTAACATTTAAAAGCCAAAGATTTTCAGCTGCTTTTCCAAAAATACTAAAGTTTAATATGTGGGCTGCAGTCTTAAGCACAGTTATTTGGAAGTAAGCTCTGTTGAAATCACCAAGGCTTATCTCCATGTAAATGTGTTTAGAGTGAGAGTGTACTTGTATTTAAAGTGAGATGAGCTTCTGGATTCATTGTCTATTGAAAGGAACAACTTGCTGCTGCTCCATTAAAAAAAATCATAAAAGAAAAACAAAATGAAAAAAAATATGTGACAGCTTGTTTGCTGCATAGGGAAAGGAGGTAAAAATAGGGCTTATTTAGTATCAGAGCCGGTAAGGAAGTTCGAGCTACATCATAGGATAGGAAATACTTTTGTCAAAATACTTTTAGTGTTCAACAAATGCAGATAAATGAGTACAAACTATAGTAAAAGTAAGACTCCAACTTTTCATGGGTGTATGAACAATACATACTTCTTTCTTTCTTTGGCACGATAATAATGTTTTTGTTTCTTTCTTTATAATAGGCTTAGCTAAGATTAGGGATTTGGGTACTTTGATTTTTATGCTGAATATTTGGTGAGCATTTCTCTGTTGCTGTCACTTTCCTGCCTGTGAGTACATGGATGTGCGCTCTCTCTCTCTCTCTCTCGTGTGCGTGCGTGCGCGCGCGCGCACACACACACACACACACACACACAAGTGCTTCAATTCTTTCTCTTTTCTTTTGCACATTGTATGCAATATCTGCGCAGAAGTAAGTCTCTTTGAGTTCAGTGGGGCTTATTCTGAGGTAGGTGTTGTAGGATAACAGCGTTAGTGACATATTTTTGTATGCCATGTGTACGGTACCGTCACAGTGTGGATACAGTGCTGCTGGACAGAAAACACCACATTAGCCGAGATCCAAAGAACTATGTTAGGATTGGGAATGCTAAGAGGGTTTTTTGACCCTCCCCCCATTTGAACAGCAAACCCCAGTGTGATATCACACATTTCCTTTGAAAGTCTCCTCAGGTTCAAAAGAGGTTCAACACCTGAACTGCTCCTTAGAGTAACACAAACTCAAAACCCCCTTGGCATGCAGAACTAATTGCATGGACCTTTGGCTCCCAGCTACTACCACGTGTATTTCAGTATTTCAGCACCTGACAGCAGTGCTGGCTCCAGGTTTGTGAGGGCCCTTGGGCAAGACACCCTCAATGGGCCCCCTCCTTCTCACCACCATTGTCACTAGTTGCTGTTGCTCCTCATTCTCTTTCTCATCTTTGCTGTAATTTCCTTGCTTGACAGGAAGACAGTCAGTGAACAAGTAGCCAGTGACATCTCTTGATCCTCCTCACCGCCACCACTATTACGTGGGCCAGAGCAAGAGACAGGTGAACAAGCAGGTTGCAGTGGTAAAGAGGAGGAACAACTCAAGGGGGGTGTCTTGTCAGTTGGCCCCTCCTCGGGTATGGGCCTTTGGCAGGTGCCCAACAATGCCTACCCTGCTCCATAGCCCTAGGATTCCCTCAGGCTTTTGCAGCTAGACAAGAAATTGAGTAACCCAGTGGAATGGCTGTGGTTTTCTTGGGAAGATATGAGCTTCTGGGCAGAGGAGAGAATAAAGAGGGCTAAGGGGCGGGGGCAAAAGCAGCAGGACCTTGTAGGTTTCAGGCTGCATCAGTGGAGTTGATTTTAATTTCCCTTCAGTGAACTACTAGCTGGATCTAAGAGTTACAGAGCTGTCATCACTCCTGTCTTCGCTCCAAGGGCAGATGTCTTTCTCATGAACTATAAAGTTCAGGCAACAAAACAAATGGGGGGAAAAATATTGCCAAGGTAGGAGTTTTGCTCCCTCCATTTTCTCATCTTGTTCAAACCCACAAATGAGTTTTGTCATAACTCGGCACCTAGTCTCCTCTTAGTTATGAGCGGTTACAAACTAAGAATAAAATAAAAAATGGCTTGAATTATTTATCTAAAACCACACTGGGAGAGCCAAGAATTTTATAATGTGTATTTATACTTGGCTCTCACACCTGACTTCTGTTCTACTGCACTTTCTACTCTTCCTTTTTCTCGGAGACATTTTAGTCTTCAACAGAGTTTTGTCGTCCTCTCAGGTTTTCTCTTGCTCTCAGGTCCCCACACCTCCCAACGTACAGAATCTTGCCACTATGCATCGATGTTTTCCAGTCAAAACGTGGCTGCAAAACACAGCTTGATTGCCTGAAATTCATGCCAATAATCATTGCCTCTTTCTCTTGGTTTCCACTACAAAGTAACTACAGACATTAGTGCTCATCGGTGGGTGTGTAGGGAAATGTCTGTGTGAAATGACCCGCAAAACTCTAAATTATGACATGTTCAGACTTTAAGTCTGATATTGCCTGCCAAATCTCTGAGTTTGGAGTATCTGTTTTCAAGAAATATCAGACGTCTATAGGTCATTCTGGTGATGGAACTGCTTCCGTCATTGGAACTGGGGGGCGGGGGGCAATACCCTCTTCACCCTGCAACTCCCTCCCCATGCCTTCAAAATCTGCCCCAGATGTCCGCTAATGTGACATTGAATTTAACCCCATGGATTGTATGATATTTTTTTCTATCTTTAAAGCAGAAGAGAGACGAATTATCTCCAAAGGAGAATATGAATGTTTGCAAGTCTCAGCTAGTAGTAATGTGAACCCTTTGCCTTGCAATTAAACTCAAAATGCCCATAAACTTTCACAGTGTTTGTGTCTGAATTACAGTTTTTACTCAAGCAATTAACAGCATGGCATTCCTGTTCTCTTTCTCCCAAAAGAGAGAGAGAGAGAGAAACGGAAAGGCAGACAGACACGCAGAGTTCTGAAATCACTCCATTTTTCTTTAGAAATGGATGTGAAGGAAAGTCTGGTGTGCTTGCAGAGTGATCACTTATCGCCAAAAAAAAGGAAATGCATCACTCAAAAAGAGACGGGTTTGCATAAAATTTGCATATGCAAATTTATATATACAGGTGCAAATTTTGAATTAATTACTGTTATTTAAATGGAAATACAGTATATCTCACCATAGTGCGGAGGACTGTGACAGGGGGACCTGTATGCCTGCCTGTTCAGTCTGCTGCTCAGGTGCTGACTGTTGATTAGGGGTGGACGAAAGTCACTTACCTGTCGTCGAAGCTTGTTCGCGGTGGGGGGGAGGTGCTTCGCTGCTCCCCCCGTGAAGTTCAGGCCGGGGGGGGGAGGCTTCCCGCCTCGCCCGGCCAAAATTCAGGCCAGGGGGGAGGCTTCCCGCCTCGCCCGGCCGAAATTCAGGCCAGGGAGGAGTCTTCCCCGCCCGGCCGCGATCTCCAAAGTTAAAAAAAAAAACAAAAAACGCCCCCGTGATAGGCTACATGGCGATTAACGTAGCCTATCACGGCTAGATCTGCAAAGTCAGCTGTGATAGGCTACGTTAATCGTCACGTAGCCTATCACGGTTACTTAAAAAAAAAGAAAAAAAAAAGCGCGTACGCTAATGGCGGCCCCCATAGGGAGCCGCCATTCACGTTCCTTATTTGGTCGCTGTAGTCTACGTAAATCTTTACGTAGGCTACAGCGACCAAATAAGGAACGCGAATGGCGGCTCCCTATGGGGGCCGCCATTATCCGTACACGCTTTTTTTTTTTTTTTTAAAGTCACCCGTGATAGGCTACGTGACGATTTACGTAGCCTATCACGGCTGACTTTGCAAATCTAGCCGTGATAGGCTACGTTAATCGTCACGTAGCCTATCACGGGGGCGTTTTTTTTCTTCTTTTATTGGAATGGCGGCGGCGGCAGCTGGTCGAAAGACCGGCTGCCGCTCCCGCCCCGCATGAACACCCGCCGAACCGCCGGCCGGACCCGCCGCCGGGAGGGACATTCGGCAAAGGTAAGTCCCGTCCCGGGGGGGGGGCGGGGGGGCGGAGAATTTCTCCCCGAAACTTGTTCAGGGGGCCGAACACGTTGGCGCTTGGCCCCCCGAAGTTTCGGGGAGAAATTCTCCGCCATCCCTACTGTTGATGGGCAACAGGTCTTATGGTTCCTTATCTGTAAACAGGAATTGGACAGGACAGTTTTTCAGACAGAGGATGGCTTTACATAGAGGACTTTCCTCTAGCAGCCCTTCAAATAGAGGACTGTCCTCTGTAAAAGGAGAAACATGACCACCCTATGTTTGTGTGTGTGTGTGTGTGTGTGTGTGTGTGTGTTTGGTATGCACACCCTCTGTCACTCTAGAAAATTCTTGGGGCAAACAATTGTAGGAACTTAATTGTTCAACAGATTCTTGAGGACAGTTTTTCCTCATTATGGTTAAATATCAGAAGGAAACATAAAAATAAGCCAGAAATGGCTTCTGCTTACTGATATCTCATCTCTCTTAATTTGTTGGATGGTAATGTTAAATCAGGCTGCTAGGTAATCTGTACTGTATATTGGCTATCTTAAGTTACTGGTACATCTATTGCAATGGCACTTATTGGTTTCTGCTGTTTCCATTCGTGTGTGGCGAGCATGTTGTCAGCTGTCTTAAGCAGTGCTGAGTATATATATGTGTGTCTGTGGAAGACGCCATAGAGAGGCTGAATTTTCTTTTACTCAGCTTCTGCAGAATGTGCTCATCAGATATCCCTGTGCTGAAAGGAAACATTTATACCATGTCTGTAGAATGTTTGAGTCAGTGAAATGTGGTTTCAGTGATGCAAAAAAAAGCCTTTCAGGCTTTGCAGGTAAACCTTGTTGAAAGTTCTCCCCCCGCCCCCACCACTATGTATCTTGATCAGAATATCTAGTCATGATGTAGACCATCTTGTCATTGCTGACATCATCCATCGTAGCCATTGAAGGCCGTTATATGGTCAGGTTCATGGCTTGGCTGTGTCCGATAAAGTGCTGACGGAGCTTTGATGATACACAAAGCTTTTTCGTTTCCATTTTACCACCATGGGGGCTCATTTTCCAGGAGATGAATTGGGGAGGAGCATTGCGCAAAGGTCAGCAAAATGAACTTGCAAAAACACTCCAACTTTCATAGCCTCTTCTTCTGAAAGACGGCTGAGATGGGATGTTATAAAGCAGTGAAGAAAACGATGCTATTCAGCTGACATGTTTGCAGATGCTAGGCATTTCTTCAGGTGGATGATTCCAGAGCTGCTAGTGTGTATTGTCATAGCGTGGCACACTTCACACACCAATAATATCTTTATGGAGATGGAATACAGTTGGAGCTGCAGAAGGCTGGTTTTGATTTTGGCAGTGGCAGCTTATTTTCATCTTTGTTATTTGATCTGTGAAAAAATGATTGTGTCCCCATTTATGTTAAGTCCTTGTTTTTTTTAATACAAAACCAAACACCTGTCTTGCACCCCTATTGTGCCATTTTTACAGTAGTGCCATATGATGCAAGGCTATGATATGGTTTGCTGGCCTACGACTAGGACACATCCTGTGAAAGGATATGTGATCCCATCTTCTCAAAATAACTCAAGAGTTTGCAAGTATATGATGAAGCAGGATGGTGCTTTATTGGCATTTTAGTGCTGCTTTTTTGTATTTTGTTTCTAAATTGTATTATTTATTGTTTGCTTCATGATGTAGTTTTATGGTTTGAAATACTGTAAGTAATCTTCAACCATTTTTTGAGAGATGAGATGAAATGTGGAAAATATAAACGACTACAGACAAAATTGTCACATTAACTATACTCCTAACTATACTACTTGATTCCATCCATGTAATTTCACTCGTGGTACAAATCATTAGTGCAGTAGATTAGTACACATACTAGGTTTTTAGGGTAGCATTCACATGTACTTGCTATAGCACAAGGACATGGCCTTTTAAAGTGCATTGTTCTCTGCAATGTATAAAAGTGCAACAGCGGCCCTTCTAATGTCCCTACCTCTGAGGGCAGTTACATGGGTGAGTACATGAGAGAAAGCCTTTTCTGCAGTGGCCCCACACCTTTGAAACAAGTTGCCATTGGAGGTCTGCCAGGCTTCATCATTGCAGGCTTTAAGGAAGGCCCTGAAGACTTACTTGCTTACTCTTGCCTGCTGTCAGGAGCGCCCTAGCGGCCTCTTTCAGTAGACTCCAGTAGCCAACTCAAGACATAGACGAAAGGATTCTTTTCAAGGCTTTAATCATTTTACAACTTAATGACTCTTTCAGATGCTAATCACCAGCGACTAAGCAAGGAACAGCAGAGTAGCCTATGCTCTGAGTAGGCAGTTGATCCCCGTTTGAAGGAGAGTCACTTGAAGACCCTGAACTTATGGGCTAGGGAGAGATCCTCCCTCTTTCCCTTGGGTCCACGGGAGGCGGCTGTTGCTTGCACGCCAAACGGGTGCTACACCCCCTTTTTGCGCCCTTCATCGCTCGTCACTCCCTGTGTCTGCGTCGAGTGTCTAGCAAGCCCCATTCCCGCACTTTCTCACTGCTAGGATCACTATCTCAGGAATGCCGGCAGGAGGAATCTCTGCCAGCTGCTGTGCCTGTGAGGGATGAGCTGGCTCCTCTCCCACGGATTGCTCAACCTCCTCAGAATCAGAACTGCTCTGGGGTTCTATCAGCTCAGTTTCCACCCTGGCACCTTTCCCTGTATGTTTTATCAGACTCTTCTGGGGGGGTATCTCCCAGATTTACTCCGAGCTGGCTGCGTTTGGAGGTCGTTAGGGATACATGATGTTGTGGCCATCCAGCAGCCACAGCGCAGCTTATAGAGGAAAACCAGATTTCCTGAGACTGCTTAAAGTCCGATTCTTTTCCTGAAGTCGGGTTTTCCGTGTTACAGATGTTGTGTGCCCCAATCCCTGCATTTACCTCGGGGTATGTTAGCCCTGCCCAGAGGTGTGCCTTTCACTGTGAGCCTGGTCAAGGGGTGTTTCATGTCCCTGTGTTTCCCAGCACAAACCAATCTGTCTACTCAGAAGTAACTCCCATTGTGGTCAATGAGACTTGTACCCTGAATAGGCACACCAGAGATCCTCCTCAATTGAAATAACACATTTTAAAGTACAAATTCCGTAAAGGGTGTAAAGTGCTTTCCCCAAGCTGTGATTCTCCGTTGTTTGGTTTATTGCCTTCAGAAGTAACTAATTCACACCTTCATTCCTGCATAGTATCGGGTTAGAAAGAGGGCTGGTTTCCCCTCCCTTTGTTTCTCTCCCTGTTTTTCCCAGCAAAAACATATGTGTGCCTGCTCAGAAGTAACTGCCATTGTGGTCAATGAGGCTTGTCCCCTGAATGCGCACCGAGATACCCATGCGTAGAAATAACGCATTTAGGGAGCCTTAATGTTGAAGTTAATGTTGCCCTACTGATCTCAGCAGGGCAGCTGGAATACTGTGTTCTGGAAAGGTTTCTTTATTTAAGGAAGGGGGGGGCGGGAAAAGGAGATTGTTCCTGTCCCCCCTCTGTTTCCTAAGACGAACCAATTAGTGTCTACTCAGAAGTAACTCCCATTGTGGTCAATGAGCCTCTATTATTGGTTGAGCAGCCCCTGCCAGTCTGATGGCATTCACTCCAATCCCTCCACCCTACCCGGAAGTATGTTCTGTGAAGCGGCTTTTACTGATGCGATACACTCGCTCATGGAGCTGTGCACAAAGCAAAACCAGCTCCTTGAAAAATCTGGGTAAGCCATAATTGGCTTCCCCTTCCGTTGTCATGGAGAAACCCCCCTGGTCTGTAGCTGCAGTTGTGTTGTAGGTTCTGTGTTTGTTGTTATGCTAGTGTTTTTTTTTAATGTTTGCTGTTTTTATTACCACATCAGTTTTTGTTATATGAATTTTACTGTTACTAGGCACCTTGAGAGTGCTCCTGTCCTGAAAGGCAGCCTAGAAATATTTTAAATAAATTAAAAAATATTCAAATCAGCCAAGAGTTTGGGGGCTAAAAGAATCTTTTGCAAGCCAACTAAACCACTTGCCTTTAAAAGAAAATGGCTGCAAAGTTTTATTTTTAATAACATCTGCCTTCAGTTTGTTTGCATTATTACATCCAGTTAATCTCATATTTTAAGGATGAATTCATTAAAAATGTTCAGAAACTGAGTGGACTGAATATGCAAATGGATTTCAGTGGATTGTATTGACCTCTAAATTGAATTGTTTTTCATCAGTCTTGAACAAGAATAATGTTGCTGTGTCTCCTGCAGAGACTGGGTTACTGCCCTGACATACTTACGTGAATCCCATGGCGGTGTACAGTTAGGAACATAGGATGCTACTGTCAGGGTGGACACTGAGCCCATAGAATCCCAGAGTAGTTCTGATTCTGAGGAAGAGCAGTCGCTCCTGGGAGAGGA
Organism: Heloderma suspectum; assembly: GCF_057233095.1. Taxonomy (NCBI): domain Eukaryota; kingdom Metazoa; phylum Chordata; class Lepidosauria; order Squamata; family Helodermatidae; genus Heloderma; species Heloderma suspectum. The sequence goes on along the minus strand of NC_139458.1, from coordinate 178,828,354 downwards.
GCGCGCTCCTCTTTCCCAGGGCCCACAGCTGACGGAGATTCCTCCCACCAGCATTCCTAGTTTAGTTAGCAGTCCAGGGAGTGACCAGGCACAGATAGCAGACTTGGTGGATGCGCAATGCAGACGCAGAGAGCGGCGCCAGATGGAGGGCGCGGAAAGGAGGCGAAGTGCCAGGTTGGCGTGCAAACAACGGCTGCGCCCAGAGGCTCCAAGGGAAAAGGGGAGGGACTCTCCCTAGTCCTTAAGTTCAGGGGTCTGCCAGTAATTCCCTTTCAAATGGGGACCAACTGTTCCAACTTAGGGCATAGGTACTGTGCTGCTCAGATCTAGTTGCAATTGGTATAGTTGTTAAGTTGTAAAAGAAGAATAAAGCTTTGAAAGGAATTCCTTTGTCTGTGTCTGGACTTGGCTACTGGTTTAGACAGAGAGAGACCTCCAAGGAGCCCTTGACAGCTACCTTATACCTGCTCAGACTGTTTATCTGTCTTCCCCAGTATTATTAGTTATTATTATTTGGAGATGCCAGGGATTGAGCCAGGGACCTTCTGCATACAAAGCTGTGATCCCTTCAGTTCAAGTTTTTAATTAGGGTTGGTATGGCCTTGGATCCAAAGAGCACTTCAAGCACCTGTGACTTTTCTGTAAGTCCTTCAGAGCCTTATGAAGATTTGGGAGACTGGTTCTTGGAGAACTGATCCCAGTGTTGCTTTGGATGTATTTCTGCATGTCTAGTCTACTTCCCTTGGCAAGGCAGGCTCAGGAAAACAGAGGCACGTCAGAGTGCATGGAGATGTGCAACCCTTTGGATCCTGGCCGCAGTCTGGAACCTTGTAATGTGCTTGTGCACTGCATTATACCTTCACAGTCTTCCCGTTACTGTCTGAGCCTTGTCTTGACTTTTTAGTTTTTGTAATTTCAGTCTAGGGTGACCACATTTCTCAGAGATGAAGAGGAACTGAATCATTGCACGTGTTCATCGTACTTTTGAATGTCTGCTGGCTGGCTTTTTGATGTAGGTTTAAAGGAACTGCTGTAGGATGATGAGGTTAGGTCTGAGCAATGGAATTCAGTGTGTGAGAGAGTGAAAAAGTATGAAGGTTGAGGGTTAAACACTAACATAAACCCCCTCTAAAATAAAAAAATTAAATACCTGTTTCTTTGTACTAACAATGACTAACATGATAGTTAGATGGTCCTTGGCAATTTTTTTTTCTGTGAGGGAAAAATTCAACATCAGCACAATGGGAGATAGGGGGAAAATGCTCACTTTTCCCCAAAGAAGCCAGAATCCTCAGTTATCCTGTGCAGCATCTGAAGGCTCCCCATGAGAGCATCCCACCACCCCAATTTTGCCCCATTCCAGCAAACTGTCGCAGAGTTATTGCTCTCACCCCCTTTTCCCCAATGTGCGCAGATTTCCCTGAAGAAGCCAGAATTCCCAATTATCCAGTGCTACATCTGAAGGCTCCCCCTCAAAGCATTCCACCATCCCAATTTCTCCCCATTCCAGCACACTGTTGCGGAGTTATCCCCCCCCCCTTTTACCAGTGTGCGCAGATCTCCCTGAAGAAGCCAAAATCTCTGATTCTCCAGTGCAGTATCTGAAGGCTCTCCCTGAGAACAGCACCCCCATTTCACCCCATTTCAGCAAACTGTCACGGTGTTATAGCTTCCACCTCCCTTTTCTCCTTCTCTGGGCACTTTCTCCCTGTTCTCAGTGACAGGCTCCCGTGATCCCGAGACCTCGCTAGATTGCTACTGTGATAAAGCTCTTATGCATCAGAGAAGTGACTTTACATAACATTGGAGAAGCAATTTAACACAACGTCTGAGAAACGAAGTAATGCAAACATCAGACAAGTGCATAATCACTGAGGCCAATCTCCCACTGGCAAAAAGGAAGTGCAGGGCGATTCTGAAGGCTCGAAAAAGTGCTCTACAGCTTTGAATTGTTGGAAAGGCAGGAGAGTTACTTTAGTTACCTAGGTCAGTGGTCTCCAAAGTGGGATGTGCACAAGACGATCCACTGGGGTGCGTGAACTGCCTGATAATTGAGCAGCCTGCTTCCCTGACAAGTTGCCATTGTGTGCAATGATGGTGGACGTAGCAGGATGGGACTGGAGCTGCGAGGGAAGCTCTATGGCATTTCTCTCCCAGCTCCAGTCCTATCCTGCCTGTGCTGCAGCCACTGAGAGCAACTGCACCAGTCTCTCCCAGGCACGGCAGAGGTGGGATCTCAGCCGCAGCACCAGAGCAGCTGCCATTCTGCCGAAGGAGAGCAAATTTGTTCCAAATTTCCTGACCTTTTCTGGGATGATAGGTGGTTGTCAGGAATATGCTACCTAGCAGATATTTTTGAAAAAATAAACACACTTAATCTGCCCCTTCAAGGTAAAGATGATGTTTTCACAATGAGTGAGAAAGTAACTGCTTTTCAAAAGAAATTTGTGCTATGGACAGAGCATTTTGAAAATGGATGTTTGGAAATGTTTCCATTGGTATGTGATTTTGTTGTCAAAAACAATATAAGTGTGTCACCTATAAAAACTGTCAGAGCGGCACACTTAAAAAACCTGGAAATTGAATTTTTTTAACCTGTTCAAAAATCTTCTAAACCAAGAGTTTCAGTGGTTTTTGAACCCATTTGTTAAAAATGTAAAAATGCAACACCTCCCGATTAGTTTGCAAGAAAAACTGATTGACATCAGGGAAGATGGAAATCTACTAGCTGAATTTAACAAAAATCTTTGCATAATTGGTGGATGGGATTGAAAAATTAGTATTATGATTTTGTAAGCGCAGCCAAAGATGCGCTTCATCCATTTGGATCTACTTATCTTTGTGAGGTGTCTTTTTCAGCTATGACAGCCATTAAAACCAAGTAGCGAAATAAACTGAACTTAGAACCAGACCTTCAAATCGCTGTATCACAAAACACTAAACCAAGATTTTCAAAACTAATGAAGCATATTCAGCCCCATTGCTCTCACTAAAAAAAGTTGTTATTACTTTTTTTAGTGAGAGCAAAAAGGGGGTTTGTACTGTTAATACATAAAATAAATTATTTTTAAAATATTGTCTATTTTATCTTTATCTAATCTTTCTTAATTTCTATTTTTGTGTATGTTTTATAATGTACATAATGTATTAGTACAGTAGTACACGTATATAATTTATAAATAAATATTCATATACTGGGGGTGTATTCTCAAAATACTTAGTATACTGATAGGGGTGCATGATCAAAAAAATGGAGACCACTGACCTAGGTTACCAAGGGCACAGCTAGGTGAAAGACACATGCCTCGGAATGCCCTGATCATACCAAATTTAAAGTGAAGGGATGGGCACACAACAGCTGAACTGCAAGGGAGCTGAATTAAAGAAAAACAATGGAGTGAAAGTGCTCTGTAAAAACGTGGCTTCCCCATAGGTAAACTCTGGGGTGGCTGCAGACTGGCCACAATGTCATCTACTGCAAAGGACTTCCAAATGGTGACAAACCACAGCAAATCAGGATGTTAGAGGTTTTAATGCACAAATATACATTTTCAAATTATAATCATAGTATGTGAATGCTTGGTTGAGAAAGTCTTCAGAAGGATACCTCCAAGTTCAAGAGTAACATTAAGTTGTAAATTTCTTAAGAACCACTTTCGTGGGCCACTTATGCCTTGTCTTCATTTTATTTGCTTAGGATTTTTCACCATTCATAGCATCTAGCTACATCTTGGCTTATACTCAATACAATAAAACTGGCCCAGTGCCCACTAGAATAGAGTTGTGCTTTGATTTGTCTTTTTCCCCTTGTGTTCTCATTACCATTTTCTCTTTAGTTTCTGACCTTCCTTTTTGTACTTTGCTATTTCACCTTCCTTGAAGTTCTTCTTTGCTTTCTCCTTTTTTCTCATCTGAGGGTATTTCAGTAGCCAGAGACTAAAGCAAAAACCAAGTCACCACAGAACTTCCCCACCACTGAAAATGGAAAACAAAGCCCTATTTAGCACTCTTAAATCTACTGAGCTTTAGTGAACATGTGCTTTGAGAGAAGTCAAAAGAGATGTTGCAGAATGCTAGAGGACTTTCTAACAATGAAAGTGTGGGGTGGGGAACCAGCGAGTACTGCTGATCAGGTTTTTTTGAAGCCAGACTTCTTTGCCATATTTGCCGTGTTGTGTGTGTGAGTGTTAGGACATCCATGGGTTTTGGGGATAGATTTCACCTCAAAGGCCTGATGGATGTTTTCTTTCCCATTAGCATAGAGGAATCAGCTTGCTTGCACTTTTTCTTCCTGTTTGTGAAGCTTTGTGGCTTGGTAAAAGAAAGGAAATTTTCTTTCAATCCAGGCTATGCTGTAGGTTTCATAGAATCATAGAACAGTAGGGTTGGAAGGGGCCTACAAGACCATCGAGTCGAACCCCCTGCTCAATGCAAGAATCCAAGTCAGAGTATCCCTGACAGATGGCTGTCCAGCTTCATCTTAAATGCCTCCAGTGTGGGAGAGCCCATTACCTCCCTAGGTAATTGGTTCCATTGTCATATTGCTCTAACAGTCAGGAAGCTTTATTACTGGTCTTAAAATTACTAATGATATGTTCCTCAAAATCCCTTGTTGTCTTCTTGCATTTCTTTTGTGAACATTTGTGTCCCTTCCCCCGCACCCCCTAGTTTAAGCAAGACTTCCGTTTTCTGAAGGAAGCCTTCTTTTCTCTAATAGCTTCTTTAACACTGCTTGTTAACCATCCTGGTGATCTCTTTGATTTAGTGGTAGATTTCCTGACCTAGCTGAGCTTTTATTATTGTGGTTTTGAGTAACCCCCAATCGTTCTAGAGAGATTTGACCATCTTGACTTCCCCTTTCACCTTCCTTTTTACCAGTCCTCTCAGTTTTTGGAAGTTTCCTCTGTTGAAGTCAAATGTGATTGTGCTGGACTTTGTTGGCCATTTCCCAATTACATATAAATTAAATTTGAAAGCACTGTGGCCACTGTTTCCAAACAGTTCAAAAACACTCAGAACTTGCACTAGGACCTGGGTACCACTTAGGACTAAGTCCAAGGTCACCTTCCCTTTGATCCGTTCCATGGCTGAGTGTTGTAGAGTACAGTCATTTAAGTTATCTAGAACTGTTACTACTTTGTCATGACTGGAACATGCATTTATCTATATATTTTGAATTCCCCCATTATTACAACACTTTCTCGTTTGGATCCTCCCTGATTTCATTCTCAGTCTCTACAGATTGTGTAGAAGTCCTTGCAGTTGTTTAGATTTTGAAGGGATTCACCTGTTTCCCTATGACCTTTCAGGTTCTGCAAAGGAGCTGGACAGGTGTACGGTAGTTTTAAAAGGGTCAGGTTTTAATATGATTTGGTTTTAATAAATCGTGGCTAGGAATGAGTTACTTCGTCTCTTTCTGCGCAGTCTCACAACTGACATTCCCAACATCCAGCCCATCCAATGCTCACTTTGGAACTGCTTAGTTTTATTTCAAGTGTGCATGTGGAAAATTCATATACGTCCATGTTATATGCTGAACTACAGAATTTTAGGGTTTTCATGGTCTGGAGGGGGGAAAGTTTAACATCAGTTCCTATTTTTTCCTGAAGATCTAAATGTGCAGCTTCATTAAGGCCTGAAGTAAGTCTGTGAAACTCTGGTAAGGGCAATAAGACTGCATATACACAGCATCTGGAAGATTTGTATTGGTATGTTCCTATCACCTTAACAGACAATAGCTTGGTAACGATTTCAAATGAAAGCTTTTCTCCACATGTTTTTGAAATCTCTGCTTACAGACCGCATATGAACTATGAATGCTTATGAACTGCATCTTGAGTACATATGTAATTATAAGACATGTTGAGTACTTTATGACACTTTGTCAATACTCAATATTCCTCCAAGTCCTCCATAGCATGACATCCATTCTGTAATTATCAGGAGATAGCCAAGCTATGGGGAAATAGTCAAGATGCTGTTATTTTTCCTGTTTAATAAGCTGCAGGACAGCATGCTTTGATGCTGGAAGAAAGAAAGGGGGAAATCACTATAATGAGCAGTCTGTCTACACTTTCTCCCCAACCCCTTTATTCCTCCCTTCTCTCGTGCCCTTTAATTCAATAGTTTCTGTGGAACTTTCCTCTTATGTGAAAACTAGGAAAATGTGGTTTGAACTACGCCTACAAACCACGTTACATAACCAGTTTCCTGGTTTGGATGACAGATGAAACTGTGGTTTAACCAACAAGGAAGTGTAGAGTTAAGGCACATGGAAGTGGAGATTAAGGAAGGGGGAGCATGCAGAACATGACTCATTCCTGGTTTGCTTGAACAGGAATATTATGGCTGAAACAAGCCTAAATCTTTATATGGGTATATATGGGTAAGTAGAGGAAATCCTCCACTTCCTGGCATCTTGTGCTACTTGGAGGAAAGGTGGGATATTGTCCATGAACAAGGAGTAGGCACGGACGAACAAGCGATGTTTGTTCACTACAGTGCTCCAAACATCGTCTCACCACTTATATCATCCGCAGTTGCCATTTGCAATCACTATCGCTTTGCGTGATCAGGAAACTTGCACGAATCGAGCAGTGATCGAATGGGAGATTTATGCAAATCTCCCAAAATCTGCAGTAATTTGTACAAATGTTCTACATAGACTAAAGCTGGGCTGATTTAGTCTACTGAGGAAATTTGTGCAAATTAGGAAATTGTGCAAATCAAACTGGGAATCGGGAATGAGACAAACATGAGCATGTGTTTGACAATTTGCAGATATTTTTGGCGGGCATGTGTTTGCACATGTACCCGCGTTTGGGGCTTTGAAGAGGACATGCTCACATGTTTTGTGTGCAAAAACCAAACTCTCATACATCCCTAACAGGGAGCTGGACCTATTGGCTCAAAAGAAGGTGTTAACCCAGCAAAGTCTGGGAGGAAACTGGGGACTATACATATATCTATACATGCGATCAGATACCTCCCTTCCTGGGTCAGCAGTTGCAGCCTAGTCAGCTTCCTTACTGTCTACAGGTGGGACTTCCTCTCCTCTGGAGTACACCCTTCTTCATGAGTAGACCCTGGGCTAAAGTGTCTTGTGGGTGGTCCAATGATAATTAAGTTTTCCACCTAGTTCACCACAGCCTGTGCTCTGGAGAACAGCAGGATGGGGGAGGATAGTCAGGAAACAAAGCAGGGCTCAAGATGGGCTCTTTAGGATCTGAGGTGAGCCATCCCTATGATGAGACTCCACAAGGCTGCTCTGTATCTTCTGTAGGAGTGAGGTTTGGTGTGGAATCCCAGTCTACCTCCGAAGAGGTCTCCCCTGAGCTCAGGTTAGCTGGGGTCCTGACAGATATAAAGGTAATAAACGAACTGTACAGCTGAGAAGACAACCACAGCTACCGTTGTTCTGAATTAAAACGAAGAACTAAAACTGTAGTTTGATCCTAGGATATAAAGAAACGGGCTTTAAAAAATACAAAGCAGCTATCATATATTACTGTATAAAAATTACAGTGGATGTTGATGCTGAATTACAATGGAAGTCATAAAAGAGCAACCACAAAACATTCTTGGCATCTTTGCAAGGATGTTGTGTTGGAAATTGGGCTTTTTTTTAGCTTTGTTTTGTGAATTTTAATTTGTCCGGCCATGCCATGGAATTGTACGAACTGTTTTTTGTTTTCGTTAAGCAGTATATGTGCCCGTTCATACTAACGAGGCCTAAAAATAATAGCACTATATCAATTTTTTTAATGAAGTAACACAGCACACACATCAGCTTGCCGAAGGAAAAACAGAGAAACGAAGAAGCAATGTAATAAAGACCTCAGTGTTAGCGTATGACTCTTATTAGTGCTGGAAAATGTTCATGTTAAAATCTTGCATGCATTAGCACAATAGCCTTTTTGAGAAGAAACTTCAGTTAATCTGAAAAGTCCCTTTGCCTCTGACTGATATTTTTATTGTATAAACATGTTCGTATTGTGTAACTTCCTCAACTGTATGCCAGATCACATCTTCACCGCAGTTGAGTCTTAGTTTATTTTCCATTTGTTATATATAATGTCTGCCTACCAGAGGCATTGTTTTAATCTTGTCTTGCTACGTGCAGCCAAAGAACAATCTAGTATTTTAAGCATTGTAAAGGAAAAGTTTATGGAGAACTAAGTCAGTGTATTTTCCTGTTATGTTTAAGGGAGATTCTATGTGCAGTTCCTTGGTATTTACCTCCTGGACTTATAGTAAATAGAATTGTATGGCCGCTGGGGAAGTGTTATGCCTGTGTTCCCCTTGCTTTTCACAAAATTAATGGAGTTCTGCACTTCATTTCTGGAGAAGACAGCACACAGCCTTTGAAGAACAAAAAGAGAGAGAGAGAGAGAGAGAGATACATGCATGCATGAATTAGGAAACCACTACTGTGTGAGGTGTAGACTTGCTGGTGTTCTTTTTTCTAAGTAGGAATACATGGGATACATGAACACTCATGTGTCTAAGAGGTACATCAGGAGTGATCAGCCTCTAAACATTTTTTTAAATGTAAATGATATTGTCACTCATCATTAGTGATGTCACATAGGCACTACACAATGAGTACCTGTAAGACTTCAGGAACCCTATAATAGCACTCACTATTTGAATTAATGTGCTCTCTGGGAAAAAGAATTGCATTTTCCTGGTGACAAAAACACAGTGTATTTCTATATGACAAATAAAAACACAAAAGAGAAGTGCTGCCTCGAGAGAACTCATCTGGATCAACAAACGAATAACAACCGAGCGTTTATTGTGTGAAAAATATATTATCTGGAAAGGCCATAAAATACTTTCTAAAATGTTGGCCTTCATATGTTATAAAGCTACCCTGGGCAGGAATTATGCATATCGTTTTGTAGTATTAAAAAAAAGCCCGCACACAGGGTTGTGTAACAGCGCAATCCTATACATGTCTACTCACTACTAAGTCCCAATGACCTGCTTCTCACGTAACAATGGCAAATCATGGGTTAATTAAACTACAGTTTGCTGGGTTGTGTGCCGCTTCCGCTTTGCATAATAAGCTTACAGTTGGTCTGATTGCAGGTTGTTGTGTGACATGTGAACCCAGATACTATGGGTTGTTTGTGGGTTAAACACTCAAAGTTAACCTACAATTAGGTCTTGAAAAGGTAGAAGACAGCGTGACTTAAATCATAATGTGTTTGAATCTTCTGCAAGGAATGAATACTGTTTGCAATTAATAAGAAACAAAATTTATTATTTTAAACAGTTCAGCATAAGCTCATACTATGAGCTTAAAGCTGGGCTTGCTTATCTTTAGTCATTGATGATATGCACCAGCTACTCATGGTTTGCTCTTATAGTTTATTTTGTCATCAGAGTCCCCCATAAATATACAGTCACCTCGATGCTCTGCCGTGGCTGGTGACTTTTATAGGTTATAGCAGCACTGCAAACCTCAGTAAGCCATCCAATAAAAGTTATAACTTTTCCTAGCAAGGGGAGTGTCAAGGTGAGAAACCTTCAGAAGAGTGATATCTAGAGGAATGAGAATGGATTTTGAAGGGGACTTTGGTCACTTTTTGAACCAACTATTTTGTTTCTTGTAATGTTGCATACTAGGTAGTTAGTTGGTGAAGGGGGTACAGGAAGAGTTGGCTGGCAAAACGGCAACTGCAAAAATTAACTAAAATTTCTCACAAGTGCAGGTAGAAGTTAGGGTTTGTGGACATCTGGACACCTTGTTTTTATAATCTATTTTGCCAGTCCTGTGGCAGCTCTTCCTGTATTTATTTATGAAATTGATTACCTGCTTTTCATTATAAAAGACTCCCAAAGTAGGATATGAGCCTTCCTGTACTCAATCACAATCTTCAGTTTGTTCCTGCTGTATGTCCCACCACCAACAGAGGTGAGGCTGGTGAGTACATGAGACGGGGCTTTTTTTGTAGCGGCACCTCAGCTATGGAACTCCCTCCCAAGAGATGTTAGATGGGCTCCATCCCTACTGAGGTTTAAACAAGCAGTAAACCCTGTATTGTTTTTCCAGGGCTTTGACTTTTAAAATTGGTTTGGTCTATGTTTTTAATGAACATTCTGGGTTTTTTAAACGTTTTTATGTTGTTGTCATTTTATCGGATTTTATTGGACTTTGCATCCGTCCTTCTGTCATGGTCAGATCACTGCCTGCTGAGGTTTAGATTTACAGCAGCTTTTCCCCTCTGCAAGGGTGGGGGACCTATTAAGGTGGTCTGCCCCAAGAGGCTAATGGTTCTGGATGGTTTCCAGAGGGCTTTGGGGGGGTGGGGGGTTCTGGCTGATATGGCTGGCGCTCTTGTTGAAGCCCTGATTGACTGGGTGGTTGACGTGATCGCTCCTGAGCACCCTCTCCAGAGTAGAGCTCGTATGGGTCTGTGATATACCCTGGAGCTGAGAGTGATGAAACAGAATAGGAGATGGCTTGAGTGCAGGTGGAGAAAAACTCCTACTGGTGCAATCGAACCCGGGTGTGTTCCTATGGCCACGTATATTCAAAGGCAGTGAGCAGCAAGGAAAAATATTTTACTGCCTCTATTCAGTTGTCCATATGCTGCCCAGTGGAGCTTTTTAGAGTTGTCTGGGGCCTTTTACATTCTGGTCCTAAGGACACTATGGAACCATCTTAGGCCTACTGTAATTAGGGATGTACGAAATGTACTTACCTTTCCGCGGATTATGTTTATGGTGAGGGGGGCAGGCGTTCCGTCCCTCCCCCAAGAATCCTCGGCGGGGGGGCGCTCCGTTCCTCCCCCCCGGAATCCTCGATGGCCGGCTGTGCTCCGCGGCGGCTCCGCAGAGCAGCTGGCCAGGCCCAGGCCAGAGCTGTCCGCAGCCGGATTTCCGGCTGCGGAGGGCTCTGGGTAAAAAAAACAAAAACAAAACGCGTACGCAAATGGCGGCGGTTACGGCTGCCGCCATTTGCGTTCCTTATTTTTGGCCGCCTTAGTCTACGTAAATATTTATGTAGGCTAAAACAGCGAATCAAAAAGGGACGCAAATAGCGCCCGCTACGCTATTTGCGTTCCCCTTATTTTCGCAGTCTTAGTTTACGTAAATATTTACGTAGACTAAGACACCAGTAGACTAAGACTAAGTAGTCTTAGTAGTCTATTTACGTAGACTAAGACACCACTTAGACTAAGACGTAGCCTATCACGTCTTGAAAAAAAAAAAAAAGTCTGCAAATGGCAGTGGCGGCAGCCGGTCGGAAGACCAGCCGCCGGAGCCGCTGCCGGAGCTGCCACCACCTGGAAGATCCGCCCCAAGTAAGTCTCGTCCTGGGGGGATCCGCGTGGGGGCGTGGGGGTGGCAGGCCGTTCCGCCACAGATTTCCGGGGGCTGAATGCACTGGCATTTGGCTTCACTGAGATCCGTGGCGGAATTCTCTGCCATCCCTAACTGTAATGCACTGGCTAGGCACTTCCAGAGTAAAATCTCTTGCATCCGCCGGGACTTAGACTCCAGTATTACTGCAGTGAATCTGGTGAGATATCCAGAACACAGTCTTGTCCAGTTTTCTTGGATGAGTTTCAGTTGGTACAGCTCGACGACATGGACAAGGTGGCTGGACAGGTTCGTGCAACTACTTTCATATTGGATCCTTGCCCCTCTTGGCTAATAAAAACTAGCAGGGAGGGAACAGCTGGCTGGGATAGAGAGGTAATAAATGCCTCCTTGTGAGAGGGTGGTCCCAGGCTGCCTGAAAAAGGCAGTGATGAGACCACTCCTGAAGAAATCCTCCGTAGACCCGGAAAACCTTAATAGGCACAGAAACATTCTTGGTCGCCCTGCATAATGACATATGTTGGGGGAAAGGCAGGCGTTGTATGACCCCGTTGATTCTCCTTGATCTCTCGGTGGCTTTCGATACCATCGACCATGGTGTCCTTCTGGGACGGCTATCTGAGTTGGGAGTGGGAGGCACTGTATTGCAGTGCTTTCGCTCCTACTTGGAAGGTCAGCTCCAGAAGGTGGTGCTTGGGGAATTTTATTTATTTATTTATTTCTTAAATTTCTTAATTGCCCATCTGGCCGGTCACCCGGCCACTCTGGGGAATGTACAGTGGTACAATTTAAAACAGTAAAATTATACATTAAAACGTTATTTAAAAATATCCTAAACCACCCCAAATGCCTGCCTGAATAACCACGTTTTTAGAGCGTGGCAGAAGTTCATTAAAGAGGGGGCATGGCGGAGTTCACTAGGGAGGGAGTTCCACAAAGTGGGGGCCACCACAGAGAAGGCTCTTTCCCTCGTCCTTACCAGGCTAGCTATCCTGGCTGGTGGGACAGAGAGAAGGCCATTCGAGGTTGATCTTGTTAAGCGGACTGTCTGGAGTTGCTGGAGGCGCTCCTTGAGATAGGCTGGGCTGGAACCGCATAGGGTTTTAAAGGTCAAAACCAACACCTTGAATTTGTCCCGGAAAACAACGGGCAACCAGTGCAACTCCTTCAGCACCAGAGTGATGTGATCTCGCTGGCAGCTGCCTTTAATCAGGTGAGCCGCCACATTCTACACCAGCTGCAGCTTCCAAACCATCTTCAAGGGTAACCCCACATAGAGCGCATTACAGTAGTCTAGACGAGAGGAGACCAGGGCATGTACTACCGATGGGAGCAGATGGTCGGGAAGGTAAGGGCGCAGCTGCTGTATCAGATGGAGTTGGTACAGTGCTGTCCTGCTTATGGCTGACACCTGAACCTCCATGAACAGCTGGGAGTCTAAAATGACCCCCAGGCTGCGGACCTGGTTTTCCAAGGGTAGCCATACCCCATTCAACACCAGGTCAACATCCCTCAGCCTCCTCTTGTCTCCCACCAAAAGTACCTCGGTCTTGTCAGGGTTGAGCTTCAGCTTATTCTTCCCCATCCAGCCACTCACCGTCTCCAGACATTTGGACAGGGATTCCACGGCCAACCCTGGTGAAGATTTGAATGAGAGGTAGAGCTGCGTGTCATCCTCATATTGATGACACCGCACCCCAAACCTCCTGATGATAGCCCGCAGCGGCTTCACATAGATGTTAAATAGCATCGGGGAGAGGATGAAACCCTGTGGCACCCCACACATGAGTGGCCACGGGTCCGACACCTCCTCTCCCAGTGCTACCCTTTGGTACCTGCCGGAGAGGAAGGACTGGAACCACTGTAATACGATGTCTCCAATGCCCATCCTCTCCAGGCGGTCCAGGAGAATACCGTGGTCAACGGTATCAAAAGCCACTGAGAGGTCGAGGAGAACAAGGAAGGAGCATTCACCCCTATCCAAAGCCCTCCTCATATCATCCACCAAAGCGACCAATGCCGTTTCTATCCCATGCCCAGGCCTGAATCCCGATTGAAATGGATCTAGATAATTGGCTTCTTCCAAGTGTGCCTTCAACTACATCGCCACCACCCGCTCAATGATTTTGCCCCAAAATGGCAGATTCGAGACTGGGCGAAAGTTGTTCAAAACTTGGGGATCCAAAGAGGGCTTCTTTAAGAGCGGTCTTATCACTGCCTCCTTGAGGGCTGATGGCATCACTCCCTCCTCAAGGGAGGCATTCACCACTGCCCTGATCCCCTCATCCAATCTGTCTCTGCAGCTCATAATGAGCCAAGATGGGCAAGGATCAAGTAAGCAGGTAGTCGGCTTTACAGATGAAAGCTGAATACTACTCGGCCCTGTGGGTTCTCCAATAAGGGGTTCCACAGGGGTTAGTTTTGTCCACCAGGCTGTTCAACATTTACATGAAACCGTTGAGTGCGGTCATCTGGAGTTTTCGAGTGCATTGTCATCATTTTTTAAGAGGAGGATGAGGATTTACATTTCTATACTGCCCCATAGCCGAAGCTCTCTGGGTGGTTTACAGAAGTTAAAACATTAAATACAATATAAAAAGTTTAAAAGCCACTTACATAAAAGCACACAGGCAGTATACGCAAACGTATAACTAAAACCAACTTTGAACTGTCAGTCATAACTAAATACACATCCAGGACCTATTAAAACTCATCATGTGCTGCCAAATGCCTGGGAAAAGAGATAGGTCTTAACCTGGCACCTAACAGACAACAATGTTGGTGCCAGGCAGACCTCATTGGGGACCTCATTCCATAGATGGGAGGCCACCACTGAGAAGGTGGTGATGATTTCTATTTCTCCTTTTCATCTTCTTGAGGTGAGGTTGTGGATGTGCTGAATCAGTGCCTGGATGCGACAATGGATTGGATGAGGGCTAATAAACTGAAGCTCAATCCAGACAAGACTGAAATGCTGTTGGTGGGTGGTTCTTCTTATCGGATGGAGGGTGTTCAACCTGTTCTGGATATGGTTGCACTCCCCCTAAAGGAGCAGGTCCGTAGCTTGGGGAGTCTTCCTGGAACCATCTTTGTCACTTGAGGCTCAGGTTGCCTCAGTGGCATGGAGTGCCTTCTACCAGCTTCGGTTGGTGGCCCAGCTACGCCCCTATCTAGACAGGGATAACCTGTCTTCAGTTGTCTATGCTCTGGTAATCTCCAAGTTAGATTACTGCAATGCGCTTTACGTGGTGCTGTCTTTGAAGATGGTTCGGAAGCTGCAGCTCGTGCAAAATGCAGCAGCAAGATTGATAACATAGACCAGAAGGTCCGAACATATAAGACCAACTCTGGCCTGATTGCACTGGCTGCCTATATACTTCCGAGCTCAATTCATGGTGCTGGTTTTAACCCATTAAGCCCTACATGGCTTAGGACTGCAATACCAGACGGCATGCCTCTCCCAAAATGAACCTACTCATCTACTACATTCAGCATCTAAGGTCCTCCTCTGAGTGCCTCCTCCAAGGGAAACACAGAAGGCAGCAACGAGGGAGAGCGCCTTCTCAGTGGTGGCCTCCCATCTATGGAATGAGGTCCCCAATGAGGTATGCCTGGCACCAACATTGTTGTCTGTTAAGTGCCAGGTTAAGACCTATCTCTTTTCCCAGGCATTTGGCAGCACATGATGAGTTTTAATAGGTCCTGGATGTGTATTTAGTTATGACTGACAGTTCAAAGTTGGTTTTAGTTATACGTTTGTGTACTGCCTGTGTGCTTTTATGTAAGTGGCTTTTAAACTTTTTATATTGTATTTAATGTTTTAACTTCTGTAAACCACCCAGAGAGCTTCGGCTATGGGGCAGTATAGAAATGTAAATGCGCCTCCTCCTCTTAATCAATAAATATATGCATGAGGGCTTTAGTGCACATGTAGGTCTACCACTTATGAAAGGACTTCCTCATGCATGATAACAGAGGGGAAGCTCTGTGTGCACAAAGGGTGTCATGGAGCAACCCCTTCCATGGAAGTGAATGGAGAAGCTATTAACCATGGGAGCTAAAAATGGAAACTTGCTCACCGATTAAGGTCTGCTTAAGTAGCTCTTCAGTGAGCTCCATTGATACTGATAAATCTCAAAATCGGTGATACTGATACATCTCAATATTTTATTTATTTTTATTTTTTATTACATTTATATCCCACCTTTCTTCCATCTTGGAACTCCAGGTGGCTACATGTGTTTCCCAGGTGGTTTCCCCTCCAAGCACTGACCAGACCCAGGCCTGCTTAGCTTCAGCATGGTGTCTGCTTCTTGTGCCTTCAGCCCATGCGCTGGGACCACTTTCACTTTCACCTGGCTGTTAGCTTTTCTGGTGCTCTTGGGTCTTTTATGTTATGTTCTATTTAGTTTTAAGATTTAAAACTCTATATTACCCATTTAGGGGGTTATTGCAACAACAAACACATCCACTTAAAAGGCCAGCACAATAACACCATCCTGACAATGAAAGCCCTGAAACGCGATGTACTTTCAGGGCAGGGAGTTCTGTAACCAGGCTGCTGCTATAGGAAAGGCCCTGTATTGTCCATTCTTCTGGACACACAGTTTTCTCCATCCACAGATTAGAAGTACAGATTATATTTTGTGTGGCAAACTGCCCCCAAACAGCCTTGCATGCTCAGTTGCAAAGAGCTCAAAAGGCAGGAGAGCTGAAAATCCCTGTCCTACAAAGGAGAAAATTATGGTTCCAAAGGGAGACTGCATCCCATTGCCAGATTTTAAATAAATGATCTGGGGACCATATAGCCTCCAGTTCAGAAGAGCCATTAAAGACTTGTTGGAGAGTGTTTATTTAGTAGGATAATAATCTGAAATGATGTGTAGTGGGTAAGAGAAGTAACTATACTGTGAACCAGAAGTCCCTACTTAAGATCTTACCTCTGCCATGATCTTGGTGGTATACTCCTCTCAGATTCAGTGCTGCTTTGGCATGTATAATGTATAGTTGGTTACAGTTAAAAGCTCTTCTCACTGTGCAGTTTCCAACACAGTTATTAGTACCTGTGTCAGAAACATAAAGAGAGCCTCGTGTGGAGCAGAATGGTAGGCAGCAGTATTGCAACCGAAACTCTCCCCACGACTTGAGTTCGATCCCAGAAGAAGCCGGGTCTCAGGTAGCTGGCTCAGGTCAACTCAGCCCTCCATCCTTCCGAGGTCAGTAAAATGAGTACCCAGCTTGCTGGGGGAAAGGTAGACACGACTGGGGAAGGCAATGGCAAACCACCCCACTACAGTCTGCCATGAAAACGCCAGCGCAAGCAGCGTCCCTCTAGGAGTTAGCAATGACCCGGTGCTTGCACAGGAGGAACCTTTCCTTTCCAGAAACATAAAATCGTCTGTTTCACTAAAAAAGAGATGCTCTTGCTTTCGACCTTACTCTCCTTTTCTTATTAGGATATTAAAACAGATTTGAGTTTCTTGTCTCTCTACCCAGCTGCCTGTAGGAAATATCCATGACAGAAATGCTACGCTAGCATATAATTTCCCTCTCGTGTCTTCTAATTGAACAGACTGCCCTTGCTCTGTTACAGATGGCTTTACTGTCATGCACCTCCTGCAGCCTTCGTTGCAGCTGTGTGCGCAGACATGCTGCTATACAAATGCTCTTCTTTTGGAGCACACAGTCTATGTTTTCAAAGGCACTGAGCACATAAGTGGGTTCCGTTGCCCTTTCTTTGTTAAGAGTTAAGTGGTAGGGTGGAGTGGAGTCTTTAGCAAAGTCTAAGGGTGCCTAACCAGAGATAATGGGACAAAAGCCGAAGCAAATTTAGGCCTAATATCAAGAGAACTTTTGCACACTGAGATTTATAAGGGCATCAAAGTGGTTTCCCAAGAAAGCTGGCAAAATCCCAGTTTGGGACAATTGGGCATTAGCATGGGAATGGCTGCCAACTGTATTGGCTCAGGAATGTTTGCCAAGTACTTTGGCAGAAGAATAAATTGAATACTTGAGAGCTCACCTACAGTCAGGGCCAGAAATATTGGAACAAGGATAACTGTTTTGGCAGTTGGCCTCTGTACACTACCACATTGAAGTTGAAAGGAAACACACCCAGATGGGAGCGAAGTCAGGACTTTCAGCTGTAATTCAAGGGGTTTGACAAAAGTGGGGCACTAACCATTCAGGAAGGACAGCCAGTGGCATACACACACACCCATCATTGGTGGCTCATAAGTAATGGAACGAATGGCTGACAAGCAGCTGCATGGCCAGGTGTGGCCTGTTTCCTGGGTACCCCATGACCGACCAAGCAGATAAAAGGCCTGGAGGTGGTTCTGAGTGTTACATTTGCATTTGCATCACTGGAACTCCCAACATGAGGTCCAAAGAGGTGTCCATGCAAGTGAAGGCCATCATTAGGCTGAGGAAACAAAGTAAACCCCTCAGAGAGATAGCAAAAACAGTGGGAGTGGCCAATACAACAGTTTGGAACATCCTGAAAAAGAAGGACTTAACTGGGAAGCTCAGCAACAGCAAAAGGCCTGGCAGACTATGGAAGACAACTAAAGTGGATGACCGCAGAATTCTGCTCATGGTGAAGAGGAACCCTTTCACAACATCTAGAAAGGTTAAGAACGCTCTTGCGGAGGTAGGCATGTCATTGTCAACATCTACAGTCAAGAGACGGCTTTATGCATGTAAACACAGAGGCTTCACAACAAGGTGCAATCCACTGGTAACACTCAAGAACAGACAGGCCGGATTAGCCTTTGCCAGCAAACACCTAAAAAGTCTGCCCAGTTCTGGGATAAGATTCTTTCGACTGATGAGACCAAGATTAACTTGTACCAGAATGATGGGAAGAGAAAAGTATGGAGAAGGAAAGGAACAGCTCATGATCCAAAGCATACCACGTCATCTGTCAAATATGGTGGAGGCAGTGTATGGCTGCCAGTGGAACCAGGTCACTGGTGTTTATTGATTACCTGACTGCTGATAAAAGCAGCAGGACGAATTCTGAAGTGTATAGGGCTATACTTCCTGCTCAGATTCAGCTGAATGCTGCCAAACTGATAGGACGCCACTTCATATTGCAGATGGATAATGGTCCAAAACATACAGCAAAAGCTACCCCAGAGTTTCTCAAGGCAAAGAAGTGGGATGTTCTTCAATGGCCAAGCCAGTCACCTGGTCTCGACCCAATAGAGCATGCTTTTCACTTACTGAAGACAAGACTGAAGGCAGAAAGACCCACAAACAAGCAGCAGCTGAAGTCAGCTGCGGTAAAGGCCTGGCAAAGCGTCTCGAGGGAGGAAACTCAGCATTTGGTCATGTCCATGGGTTCCAGACTTCAGGCAGTCATTGACTGCAAAGGATTTTCATCCAGGTATTAAAGGCGATCCTTAAGTTTGAAATGATGTTGGTTTGTTCCATTACTTATGACCCACCAATGATGGGAGTGTGTGTATATGCCACTGGCTGTCCTTCCTGAATGGTTAGTGCCCTACTTTTGTCACACCCCTTGAATTACAGCTGAAAGTCCTGGCTTTGCTCCCATCTGGGTGCGTTTCCATTCAACTTCAATGTGGTGGCGTACAGAGGCCAACTGCCAAAACAGTTATCCTTGTTCCAATATTTCTGGCCCTGACTGTAGCTTTCATTTTTCAGTAAGCTTTGTCCAGGTGTTTTTTTTGGTTTGTTTTTGTTTTAAATCAGATTCATATCACTGTATTCTTAAAGCTCACCTGTTTCTTACTTTTAGCATTTGGATTTTTAAAAAGGTATTTATTAGATTCATACCCCACTATAAATCCCTTGGGTTTGGAGCGGTTTAGCGGTTTTCCCTGAATACAAAAACAGTCCTGAGGCAACATAATGGAGTCAACTGATCTCCAGCTACATTTGCTTCACTTTCTAGCAGCTGAAATGGCAACGCAGATAAAACTGAAATTAACAGCCATTGAGCACAATGCTTCCCAAAAAGGAAAATTTTGTGCAAAGGGAACTTTAAGGCAGGAAAAAAACATTATTATATTTTTAATTGACTCAGTCACAAGCATTCTTCGGTTGGGATTACAAACAGTTAAAAGAATGAAATAACACAGTACAAATAGTTAAAAGAATAAAACATATAACAAAACAACAGCACAGGAATAGATAAATATAAAGATGTATCTGTATCTTCATTTTTTCACCTAGCTTAGATAAGGTGTGACCAGTGTATGCCTCCAGTAGCAGACCAGGTTTATGGTTTGGATTCATACTTACTCATACTTAGAAAAGACCTATTGAAATCAGTGGGACTTAAGTCCCATTGATTTTAATGGGACTACTCCAGCCTTCCTCAACCTGGTACCCTCCAGATGTGTTGGACTACAACTCCCATCATAACCAGACAGCATGGCTAATGGCCATGCTGGGAGTTGTAGTCCAACTCACCTGGAAGGCACCAGGTTGGGGAAGACTGGTCTATCTATGTATATTTTCTCAGAAGTAAATTCTTTCCCAGCCGGAAGTGTCAGCAGCTGCAGTAGGGAGGGCACAGGTGAGCAAACCACCTCCTTCCATAATCCCTCCACTCTTCATGTGAGGGTGGCCATGTGCTGTACTTTACAGAGGACAGGCATTTGAGGACATTTGAAGGTATTCTCTGTTTGAAGGGCTGTTCAATCCCAGTCTGATTTGGGCCTTCTCTACCTTATGGAAAAATCCCGCAGCCTTACCCAGGCTTTCTGCTTCCGTTTCCCTGGCACTATTAGGATGGGCTCCTTTAGACAATGAACACATGATGTGGAATTGGAAATGTTCTTTCTCAGCAGCCTTACTCACTCGTCTCACTGGAGCTTTATTTGCAGTGAAACAGCGGCATCTAGTGGCTGAATTATAGCACTGTGCTGGCATTACACACTGGCGATGTCCCGCTTTTAAAATTCCAGTTTAACTCTGACCTTTTTGAAAGCAGGATAAATGGGGAAAAGCACAGGAGACGTCCTGGAGGTTGAAGACATCATGTAAAGGACCTGCAGACTTCCATGAGTGGCCAGTCATGAGCATGTAATAAATCGCTCATGTAGAGACGCCCTTGATAAAGAACCATTAGTAGGGACCTTGAAGTTTCCCAGAGACTGAGTAGACAGAAAAGTGACCTGGTAACAGTCTTCTCCACTATGGTGAGATGCACTGTATTTCTATTTCAATTATAGTAATTCATACATTTGCATATATTCATATAATTTGCATATGCAAATTGTATGCAAAACTCTGTACTCTTTTTTGGCGCTGCATTTCCTCTTTTTTGGCAACATGTAAGTGGGCACCTTAGAGCCTCGTGTGGCGCAGAGTGGTAGGCGGCAGTATTGCAACCGAAACTCTCCCCACGACCTGAGTTCGATCCCAGCGGAAGCTGGGTCTCGGGTAGCTGGCTCAGGTCGACTCAGCCCTCCATCCTTCCGAGGTCGGTAAAATGAGTACCCAGCTTGTTGGGGGAAAGGTAGTCACGACTGGGGAAGGCAATGGCAAACCACCCCGCTACAGTCTGCCATGAAAACGCCAGCGTAAGCAGCGTCCCTCTAGGGGTCAGCAATGACTCGCTGCTTGCACAGGACGAACCTTTCCTTTTTCTAAGTGGGCACCTTACTTCATGTGCAGGGAACCCACTGCCGCCGCCGCCTCCTCCTCCTCCTCCTTGCCGCTGCTGCTGGAAAGGAAAGTGACCCACAGGAGCTACTTCTCCTCACCCAAGCAGATGGCTGCAGGAGAGAGGGAGCGCAGCAGCAGTAGCTAGCTGACTGACTGGAGCATAGCAGCACAGCAGCTTTTGATTAGCTGCCTACCTTAAAAAAACAATCTCAAGGAGTGCTCCGGTCTCTGTCTTAGCCCTTACTGTTGTGGAAGTGTCTTGAACACATTTCCTCTGCCCTAAAAGTGCCTCAGGCTCAAACTACATGTCACGTTGGTCATGCTTTCTAAAAAGCACTCTTAAGCTGGCTACTTTTATTTTGAAGCAAAACCAGCTGCGTGGGGTCCATCATCTGGAATACGCTCTCAATCTAGATTGGCTTCCCATGCTGCCTTCCCACCAAAAATGTCCTTCCTCTGGCTGTTACTTGCCTCTCAAAATGCTGTTGCAATGTGTCGTTGGCCCTCAGGATGCAGCAAATATGTGTTCAAGCCATCACCACCAGTCTGTAGAATGTACAGGGATCTACGTATGACACTTTTCTCAGGTTTGCTGAACGCATGAGGGTGGGAACAGGATTGCATCTGTTGGCCCTGTCCCCAAATGCAGCTGTTTATCCAGCATTGATGAGAAAAGGCTAGAGCTGTGTGCACGTAGGCCTCTTTCTTGAGACCAGGAACCGTAATTGGTTCAGATTTCCTGATTGTGAGGATGTGCTGTACATGCATAGCACACTTTCTCATTAACTTTGTATGTTAACGTTGGAGGGGTATGGCCAGAGATATATATATAGATATAGATATAGATATAGATATGGGGTCTATATCATGCAGCCCAGAATGGTTCAGAAAATGTGGAATGTGCTAGATTAAAGGACTAAAGACGCATGCTGAAATACTCTGAGAAAGTAATACATTTTCCCCTTTGATATTAATTCCATGCCTATGAAATGCACAGTCTGTTCCACATGCAGACCAAACAGCCAGTATTTAAATTTTTTATGGGGCACTTTGAACACTCTAAATTCAAAGTATTGGGTTGGATCCAAATGTATTTATATTTTATTTATTTATTACATTCTATACTGGCCAATAGCTAAAGCTATCTGGGTGGTTTACAACAATTAAAACCATGAAATACAACATGATAAAATATAATTTAAACGTTTAAAACTACAGTATAAAATAAAAATAAAAATAAAACCTAGCAACAGTGCAAAGGTTTAAAACAGTGTAACAAATTTAAAACAACATCCTTAGAATAGTCCCATCAAAAACAATGGGATTTAAGTTAATCATGACTAACATCACGATTGATTTCAGGGTGTCTGCTCCAAGTATAACTAAGTCTGGATACAACCCGTTGTTTTTATTTGCACCACATTCCTAAGATGTGATGAAGACAATTATTGCCAAAAAGTGATAAAATGGAGGGACAGCAACAGACCGGATCAGAGTGGAGTCAAGATAATGGTGAGTAAGTTCACTCCACAGTGCTTAAAGAACAAAGTAAGTAAGCTGTTGCTGAACCAAAATGATCTTCGTAAGAATAATACAGACACAGAGCCACCATGAGCTAAACTATATGAGAAGTTCTAATTTCTCATACATAATGCAGAGCATAATGCAAATATATCATGTCGCTTTAATCTTTATCATTTTAAATCTTAACCAGAGTCTATCCAGCATGATCATTTCTCTTAAAAAGAGTTATTTTAAGAATATAATGAGAGCATGACGATTTTTACTAATTATGGTGAGAGGCTGGAATATATTTAACTTTTGCCTTAGGAGACATTTGTTAACAGTCATTCGTCAATCATTTTTAACTTGTGACCTTGCAGTGTGCAGCATGCTTTGGAAACAATGGTAAAGCGCAAGGAAATGATCAATTTCTAAACATAGCTGAGCAGTTTCTTAAAAATGTGAAATATGGACATGTTGTCTTTGAAGTGCAGGATTATTTGTAAAATGCCCTTGGCTGTGATTAACAATGTATAGCAAGCAGCTCTCAAGAGCAGCAAACCAAAGGTGTGAACAAAAAACTGCTATAGTCTATCAAAAGGAAAGAACAAATCCCAGTAATATAAAACAGGTTAATTGAGACTGCTGGCCTCTTATAGACAAAGAATAAATAACTGGCTTTCTGTGGGTGCTGGCGTTCTCAAAAATTGATGGAGCACAGAGTTTCTTAAGATGGATCCATCCACCGGCCTTGTACATGCACAAACATGCGCGTGCACACACTCATGTGTACAATATGCAGAGGAGTCCAAAGCAGACATGTATAGAATCTACAAACTGGACACACACAGACCAGACTTCAAACTACATGTGCACAGACCAAAGTGGTGTGTATAAGAAGCACAGACTCTAAAGTGCAGGCAAATACACAGTTCACAAATCCCTGGGCCATCAGGATCCCTCTTGCATGGAGGAGCTGTGCACGTATAGGATCTTTTCATACAGCTGGTGGAAGGTGTGGCTAGCACACACAGCAGGGGCAGAGTATGTAGGGTGACCCTACAACTCTTTCTGGCCTCCTCTTTTTGACTGTTCCATCCCATATTGACAATCCATTGCCAAAGTACCAGTAAGGCCAGACAACACAGCAGCTTGTTCAGCTCCACGTCCGAGCTGAATGCAGTCCTGCCTTCAGGTCTCAAGCCAAACATCGTCGTCGTTCTCTGAGAGGTAAGTCCCATAATCGCAGTAAAGCCCTTGTTATGCATCCATTGTGGTGGGCCATGTAGCTCCCAACAGTTGTGCTTTGCCTGGGGCAGTCTTGATTCACAGAGTCTTCTCCCAGGATCAGCTCCACGACCATGCACTACTAGGCCTGGTTTTAAAGACGCAGCTGTATTTTACTTTGGCATATGCAAAGGAAAGAACCTTGCAAAAGACGTATGTTACATCTAAATACTGATATTTGTCCTTCAATCTTTCCTCCTGAAAGTGTGGTACCCAAGCACCTCCAAATTGATTTCTCAGTTTTCATCGGTGAAATGTAGAGCATGGGTCGGCAGCCTCTGGGCTACAGGGCCAAATCTGGCCTGCTGAGGTTGCTCAGCTTGTGAAGGCTTGGGCTCCTTCCATGGGCCTCACTCCACCCCTCCCCATGCTCTGCCCACTAACCAAGCCATGCTCCTGGCTTGGAGACTACTGGGACTTTGGGAGGAATGGGGAGAGAAATCCCTGTGTTTCCTTCATAAGGTATGGGACAATGGCTGCAACCTAAGGCACATAAAGGACCCTTTGAATTTAATCTCAATCCTGTGGCTAAAACAATCTCCCTCCCCCCACCCCCCGGATTTCAGTGATCTATGTGAACCACAGACTCATTCGGTGAATGAGAGTCAGGAATGGTCTTATCTGCCTCTTGTGCTCCACAAAGTACTTAATTGCAAAATATTCAAATCATGTTTTAAAGATAAAATGATGGTACTGGAACCCATCTACCTCCCTGTTAACTTGTTCACCTACCTAAAAACCTGTTCTTTGAGGTAATCCTAAATTTTTAAACATAGAAATACTCTTTCATCCCATCTGTATAATATGATGAGTAGTTACACAAAGTGCTAGAAACCAAAGTTGTGGTAAATTAAGTAGAATTAGCCAAATAAGATAATGTAGGAGTGCTTCAGGTATTATTAGTTACTTTTTAGTAAATGTGGGTTAAATAAGTGTGATCTGTGTTTTAAAATACTGTTTGCCCATGCTGCAAGCCTTCTTTTTCTACAGATGTAATTATTACACAGTAAATCTGACATTTCTGTTTTCTTGTTGGTAAAGAAAAATAAAAGGTTGAGTAAATTTACCACGCATCCAGACCCACCTCATAATCTCTGTTGTCGGCTGTAGTTTATGCAAGCTAAAGAATTGTAATTGTTTCTGAGCTAGATGTATTTTCTGTGTCCGCCTCATCAGTTGCTTCTTTTATTTTCTAAGCCATCATCATCATCATCCATCATTATTATTTATCCTGTACTTCCTTCAAGGTGTTCAGGATAGTATTCATATAGCATCCTTACACCAGCCTAAAATCCCGCATTTAAAATGGTTTTTTCTGCTTCCATTGTAAATGCAGGATCGTGACGGACTCCCTTTACACCCGCTTTCTTCCCCCTCCTTTTCCCCCCTATCTGAGTCTTCCATATGTTTCATTATACAGCTGCTAGATGGCGCTCTGGTCTAGCTACTCTTATTGCCAGTTTTCCCTTTTCAGGAGGAAACTCAAGTGGAACTCAAGCTCTGTCATTTGATAGCTCATTATCTCCGAACTTAAAAAAAATAGAATGAAGGTCATTTAGTGTGGGAGATGACCTGGAGGTTGATGACATCATGTAAAGGACCCGCAAAAGGATAAAAGCTCTGTGCGAAGAAGCCCATAGTGTCCCTCCCTTTTGTCCTCACAGTAACATTGTGAGATCAGTTAAATGAGGGACCTTAAAGATTGCCTGCCCCCACATGAACCTGCCCAGTTACTAAGATTTGCTGTAGAGTCCCATCCCCCTCACCCACTTTTAGAGGTAAAGTGGGTGGCAACTCGGACGTTAGAGCCCTTCTCAGTTGTATTGTCTCAACTTCTGAGTGTGCTCCCAAGGGATGCTCACCTGGTGCTAACTCAAATGTCTCTTCAGTGCCAGGCAAGGCCGTTTTTAAATCAGCCACACCTTTCAGATATTTTGGGTTTATCCATAATTTAAACTGCCTGTAGGTTCATTGTGCTGCTTTTATATGAATTTGTTGTTTGTAACTTCGTTACTATTTAAAATTTGCTAGCTGCTCTTGAAAGGCAATTGCCTGAGAAAGCTGGATATCAATTTGCCTAACAAACAAACACACACTTGCCCTAGATCACCTAGTATTTATTTGTTTATTTGCTACATTATTTACTACATAGTAAGCTTGTTGGCTAAGCTCAGATATGAACCTAGTTCTTCGTGGTATATTACTATTGTTACTATTATTATTTATAGCCATGACAGTTAAAACAATGATCTTGGGTTAAAGCCAATTTACTTTCAACAGGTTGTTGCTACTGTGACTGCAAGGCAGCCAAGGAGCTAATCCACAACTTCCTTAAACACAATTTATTGATCAGCTGAGTTATCCTGAGGAAGTCATCTTGCTATCCTACATGAAATCATATAAGTATATTGGTCATAGCGGGATAAACAACAGTGTATTTAGAAATAATTTTCAATATTTTCCCTTTATGTTGCCTGTCTTACATATGTGGCCTTTGTAAACTTGTAGACTGCCGTCCTTGCCTCTGAGTTGTGCACTGAAGAATGAAAAATATTTTATCATGATCTACTATGTTGATGCTATACACGTGGTGTACTTTAAAAAAAAAATGCTGATAGTAGGCATAACCTGTTGAGAAATTTTGAAGTAAGAATCTTTTCAGCAACACTTGCAGAACCATTCCGGTGTCACCTTTATTCTTGCAAGGGTGTCAGATGAGGCATCTTTCAATTTCAGTGGGAAGATTTCAGTCAGAGCAGATGGTCTTGTAAAGTCCTTTCTCTATTTCCTGGTTGTTGCTGTTGTTCAGTCGTTAAGTCGTGTCCGACTCTTCGTGACCCCATGGACCATAGCACGCCAGGCCTTCCTGTCCTCCGCTCTCTCCTGGAGTGTGCTCAAGTTCATATTCACTGCATCGGTGATGCTATCTAGCCATCTCATCCTCTGCCGTCCCCTTCTCCTTTTGCCTTCAATCCTTCCCACATCAGGGTCTTTTCCAGAGAGTTTTCTCTTTGCATTTGGTGGCCAAAATATTTGAGCTTCAGCTTCAGTATCTGTCCTTCCAATGAGCACTCAGGGTTGATTTCCTTTAGGATTGACTGATCTGACCTCCTTGCAGTCCAGGGCACTCGTAAGAGTCTTCTCCAGCTCCACAGTTGGAAGGCATCAATTCTTCGGCACTCAGCCTTCCTTATAGTCCAGCTGTCACAGCCATATGTTACTACTGGGAAAACCATAGCTTTGATTATACAGACCTTTGTCGGCAAGGTGATGTCTCTGCTTCTCACTATGCTGTCTAGGTTTGCCATAGCTTTCCTCCCAAGGAGCAAGCGTCTTTTAATTTCATGGCTACAGTCACCGTCTGCGGTGATCTTGGAGCCCAAGAAAATAAAATCTGTCACTGCTTCCATTTCTTCCCCTTCTATATGCCAGGAAGTGATGGGGCCAGATGCCATGACCTTAGTTTTGTTAATGTTGCGTTTCAAACCAGCTTTTGCACTCTCCACTTTCACCCTCAACAAGAGGCTGTTTAGATACTCTTCGCTTTCTGCCATTAGGGTAGTATCGTCTGCGTATCTGAGGTTTTTGATAATTCTCCCGGCAATCTTAATTCTGACCTGTGATTCATCCAACCCGGCGTTTCTCATGATGTACTCTGCATATAAGTTAAATAAACAGGGTGACAATATGCAGCCTTGTCGTACTCCTTTCCCAATTTTGAACCAATCGGTTGTTCTATGACTGGTTCTTACTGTTGCTTCTTGACCCTCGTACAGGTTTCTCAGGAGACAGGTAAGGTGGCCTGGTACTCACATGTCTTTAAGAATTTGCCAGAGTTTGTTGTGATCCACACAATCAAAGGCTTTAGCATAGTCAATGAAGCAGAAATAGACGTTTTTCTGGAATTCTCTTGCTTTCTCCATGATCCAGTGAATGTTGGCGATTTGATCTCTACTGTTTCCTGGTAGGCTTTATTAAAATATTCTGCTGTTACACCATTCATCCTTTACTATGTTATATTTCATTACAAGGTTGGTTTTGTTCACTTCATTTATGGGTGGTGCTGGGTTTGCATAATACAGGCTTTTGCCTTCAGAGGTGACCTTTAGATGATCTTTGAGATGTCACTTTCAGGGTGGTGTATGGAAAAGAACAGTCTCACAATTTGAGCCATAAACCCATTGTAAAACTACATGATTTCATTCATTTCTTTTATTATATTAATAAATATTGCATTAAACTTGTGTTAAACTTGAGGATTGCAAGGGTCAAACAGATTATATGCTGTAGTAGCTCCTCCTGAACACTAGGAAATGCTGTGTCAATATAGGGCTTCCTTCTTCTCCTGCTTCCTTTGTCAGAAAGCAGAAAGAAAATAAAGGAGAAATGGAGCTAGCAGGTGGCCAATATAGTCAGGCATTTCCTGCCTGAACATGAGAGTGATTCAACCAGGCAAGAGCCTGAATGGATACTGGAAACAGAATAAGGAAGCCTCTGTATTAAGATTGCCAACATTTTACTGGCCTTTAACAGCAGCCTGATCAGCAGCCATTAGCAGGTGATAATGCTTATTTCCATGCCATAAAAGCATCAACTAGTGATGTCTGCAGATTAGCTGTTGTTAAAGGCATGAGAACAGTCCCAGTCAATGGAGAACTCTACCCTATATCTTTGCTCCATCTTCATTCTCAGTCTTTCTAGAATCTTCTCAGTTTCTAATCCTAGGAGCAAGAGGGCCTACTGGAAGGGCAGGGGGAGGGGTTAAATTAGTTTCCGTTTCATACTAGTGCTTTTTCTCTGTGCCATGCTCTAATGTGTCACAGTGAGGTGAATAAAGTCTGTCTGATTATGGTCTACTTTTGTTGAGTGGAGAAGTTGTGTTCCTCCTTTTCTCCACCGTGGAGATGACACAGCGTATGAGCTGAGGCCTCGACATTAATGCCTGGTCATGTAGGGGCAATAGTCCTGTTTGGGTTTCATCTCTCATGTGATTAACAATTGTGTGAGGGGAAAAGTGGGCAGTGGTGCAGCTAGGGCAGGACCTTGGGGCTGTGAAGCCTGGCACCCCCGCAGTGAACCCCCCAGTGAACCCCCCGAGAGCAGCAGGTGATGGGGTGGGGGCTGTTGCACCCATGTCCTGCTTGTGGGTTTCCCATGAGCAGCTGGTTGGCCACTGTGTGAACAGAATGCTGGACTAGCTGTTCCTTTGGTCTGATCCAGCATGGCTTTTCTTAATGGGGACAGGGGCTAACAGTCTGGTGTCCATACCTGGGCCGACATGGACATATCAGGGTCCACTGGGGTTGACGCTGCTTGCTACAACATCCTTTTATTTTGGGGAAGCATTTTATAGTCAGGACATGTACATAGTTACAGACTCATTTTATGGACATGTACATGGTTACAGACTCTTTTTATTATTTTTACTTTTAGAAATGTATTATCCTTTTCTACAACAAAATGTTGCTTAGCAAAGTCCCAAGTAAATACATTTAGCACCAGGACAGCAGAATCAAACTCTCCTGTTGTCACGATGAAACTGTGATTTAAGTGAGTTTAAAATGCAAAACTGCACGTGCTTCGAGTATTTCTATCTTCTTTTTTAATCAGGGTTAGTTGTTGGTGTTTTTTCTGTAGCGTGTCTGTAATATAGAAGCAGTCGTAAAGCATGGAATGGCGTGTGTGTGTGATGTTTCTCGTGGGCAGACCCAAGGTAGGCAACCCCTTTGCTCCAAGGGCCCTTCTTTCTTGCCCCATCTGGCAGTAGAGCTATGTGCGGTGGGGCTCTCCTGACCCTTGCCCCAAAGCATCCAGTGATCCATTCCTCTGCAGGTCCCTGGTGCACAGACCGTTCACAGCAGGCCTAGTGTCATATGTGCAGTCCTGGGGAGAAGTGCAGTGCTGGCTCCAGGTTTTGAGGAGCCCTGGGGCAAGATGACCCTCATAGGCCCTCTCCCTCAGTGGAGTCTCCTCCTCCTCCCTGCTGCCAGCACTGCCTGCTTTCCTTCTGCCATTGGGCCTAGTCTGTACAGCTGTCAGTGCAGGAGGGCAGGGAGAGTAGAAGCTCCTCCTTGTTCCTGTCAGTGCTTTGAACAAATAAGTGGATAGGCAGAGACAGCAAGAAGAAGGAGTAGCAGGGTCAGATGGAGCTCCAGTGGGCCCTCCTGGAGTGTGGACTTTGGCAGGTGCCCAGCAATCCTGACCTCTGATGCTGGCCTTGGAGGCATGGTCTGCTGGTGGGTCATGGGAGTTTGCAGTGACTGGATTGGCACTTACCAGCATGACTGGCGCAGCAGTGATGTGCGCAGCCTATGGGTGCCAGGGCAGTGGAAAGAATAGTTATGCTGCAATGCAATGTGGAGCCACACTGCACCATGCGCCATGATGTTTCTTTAATTTAAATTATTTCTGTGATCAGGTGTCCTAGTTGTTGCATATTCATTGTCTGCCGATCTTTTCTAATTGTTTATGGAAATTCCTGAGTATTATATGTGATGTGTTTACTTACAGAACATTGTTTAGCATCTGTGAATAATTCAGCTGAACATTACCTTTCTTTTGTGTTTCAGCTTGCAAAACAGTGATGCCACAGAACTGACCACATTGATCACAGTAAGTAGTTCCTCAGTAACATGACATTATAATAGATTTTGGAGAAGTGTAAGTCATATCAGAGAACTGAAAATATTGGGCACAACCCAAAGAAGGTTAAGTGCATGGAAATCAGTGCAATTTAAATGCATAGTTACGTGTTTATGCCCAGTTCGTTACAGTGAGATTTAGGCATAGCCATCTATATATACATCTCCTACTGTATATCTTGTGCATTGTAGTGATTGTCTCACTCATAAGACTCAATTAAGTTGCATCACACCCCGCCATCCACATGTGGCTCTGTATGTGGAATGAGGGGTGGGGGACCATTCTTGTCCTTCACGTTGGGCAGTAACATGTCTTGGGTTGGCCCTGGTTGAACTGCAACAGTAATGTCCATATTATAGCACCTATCCCATTGTTTACCTTTACTATTGTTGCACATGAAAATGGTGGCCTCATTCCTAAGTGAAATTATAATCCGGGTGCTGTTTGATATCATTATTATAGCCCACTTGCTGCATTTCCAGCTCACAAAATTCAGTTTCCAGCCATTGGTACAGATTAGCAAGGTACCTTTCATTTTCATTCGGAAGTCCCATTTAACCGAATGATTACTGTTGGTGAGAATAAATAATTTTCGGAACTGATTGTTTCTGTCACACTTAAAAACGCAATCATGGGTTCAGCTTTACGATCCTAATTGCACCATGTGGAAGTAAGTTTCACTGAAATTAATGGGACTTAATTCCAAACAATGGTTCTGACCCAGAGACATGCATGATAGAGGTCTCCACATGAAGATAGGTCATTGTCTGTTATGTTTGCATTAGAGA
The DNA here is from genome assembly GCF_057233095.1 of Heloderma suspectum. Classification (NCBI taxonomy): domain Eukaryota; kingdom Metazoa; phylum Chordata; class Lepidosauria; order Squamata; family Helodermatidae; genus Heloderma; species Heloderma suspectum. Next base: position 178,797,158 of record NC_139458.1, on the reverse strand, counting down.
GCCTTCTGCTGAGCCACAAGTCATGTTTAAAACATAATATATGGTTTATTGGTTCCCTCTAGTGCTCATGGTAGGATCTTGTTGAATCACTGTGTGTTTAGGATTGGTGTGTAAGGTTGTAAACCTAAGGACCAAACTAGACTCTCTCCCTTGGTGCTATATTCTTACTTCATGTCCTGATATCATAGGACATCATGCAAAGTTGAATTTTCTGCCTCAGTGTGCATTACTTCATTATGTTGAACCTCATTTTGTTGACTTTCACCCAGTATATTGAGATCCTTTAAGAACTCTTTGCAGCCTAATTGGATTGCATCCTGAATAATTTGGTGTTATCTACAGTCTTGGATATTTCATTACTCACCCGAGTCTCCAGGTAATTTATGAATAGCGCTGATTCCAACATAGATCCTTGGGCAGGAGGACTCCACTGCTTACTTCCTTCTGCTTTGAGAACTGTGTGTTTCCTGGTCTAGTTTTTTTATTTACTTGAAGTTTTGAGGAGAGTTGTTTTAATCTATGCCAACTCATGGATGAAGGGTAGGGAGAAGTGGCTTGGCAACGCCAGGTACAAGGTGTGTTAACAGCATCAGCTGAAGTATTGTTCCTCCTCCCCTGGAATTCAGAGGTGGCAGTGAAGTTGGTACCAGAATTCAATGCCTGTATTCAGACATAATGCTATACCATGGTGAATGTAGCCCTTGGGCTGAGTGGCATATCACAAACCACTTTTGTAAAGTCCGTCTCAGTTTCAAGACTGGCTTGCCATAAATCATGGGAACTGCTCTGTTCGCGAAACACAAATTGAAAGCTTTAGGACACAGCTTCCCCCTTATCATCCTGTCCCTTCTCACCCTCAGAAGACTGAGGCACTCCTGGTGCTACCACATGGTAGGTAGATCCACTTGGAAACTATCAGGAATAGGACCTTTAGTGTGTTGGCTCCTACCCAGTGGAATCCCTTCCACCGGAGATCAAGCATGCATTTGTTTTCAGTGTTTGCTGATTTAATTTGTTGTACACTACTCCAGTATCCTTTGATGTGGAGTGCTTTATCAATTCCAAAATAAATAAATAAATACATAAATACATAAATAGATAAATAAGAAAGCTTCTTTGTTGTACAGTTCCTTGGGTCAGAGCCAACCATGCACTTGGAAAATAGAAAGTTTTGAAGATAGGAAGTTTGTCTGTGGGTCTGCGCTGGTTGGGTGCACAGGTGTTACCTTTTGGGACATCTATATTATTTCATTACTTTTGATTGTCAGAAAGAGTCGATTACCTCCAGAAAGCTTTTGAAGCAATTTTATAACCCTTCCGGTTGAAAACAAGTTTGTTTTCTGTCTTTTGTAGTCAAAGATAGGCATTTATTTTGTGATGCTGCGTTTTAACTGCATAAATAAATAAATAACAGGCAACATTGTGCTGGGCGACACTTAAGCTCCCCTTATTCAGTGCAAGCTGAATATTTTACGATACTCTGCAATCTTGTATTTCAGTAGCGACCTTCATGCCTGCATCCCAGGGGTGCTTTACAATCAGTAAAGTTAAAATTAGATCTGGTAGCACAGAGAAAATTGCTAAAACAATCATTTTAGAAATGCTGACTAAAAGAAATCATTTTTAAGGTTAGATTTAAAGGCCCGCAAGTTGGGAATGCTTTCTGCTTGCAACTGACAGCATGTTCCACAGCTGAACATGAAGTTATTTAAAGCCTCTCCATGCAACCTTAAAAATATTTAGAAATGGGAAAGGGACTAGCATCTGCTGATTTCGGAGAACAGCCAGGTTCGTATGGAGAGAGCAAATCTATTAAAAAGGAGGGAACAAGTGATTTAAAGGTCAAAAGAACAATTTTGTGGTGAATACATTGCTTAGCAGGGTGCCTTTGATGTGATAGCAAAACAGGAGGAAGATGCTAAGTTAACCTGCTACATGTAGGTTTGCAAGCTACTACAGGAAGCACAGAACCAGGCAAGTTGGCAAATAGGATTAGAATGAGGAATCCACATCGTATGAAGAACAGAACACCTGATTTTAGAAAAGAAGAACTACAGTTTTCCTTTAGATGACAGACACTGTGAAATGTACTTAAACAGTACCTGAAAGTGGTTTGAATAGAAGGGCTCCCTCCATTTGAGCAAGTGATTCTGGTCCAACAGAGGCTTCCATTGGAGGAAGGGGGAAGGGGAAGATGTTTTTTGCTGATTCCCCTTGCAGCCCCCTGAGCAACCTCCGACACTGTTCCAAAGGGCCTCCCAACACCTCCAGAACAGAGGGGTTCATCACAGTTTGGAAAGAGTCAGGGAACTGCAAATGAGAGTTGCCTGTAGCCAGGCATGCACAATTTATAACTCAGCAGGCTGAATATAGCCCATCAACCATGTATGGTCACCTACCAGGGCCTTGATGTACATGGTGTTTGCATCTTGTCTGGGACTGCAAAATGTAAGGCTGGGCAGGCAAGGATACATGACTGATACCCTGTGCTTGGCTTAGTGCAGGGGTAGGTAACATGCTTCCTCCTGGCCAGCCCCTTTCCCTCCCCTTGCAGATTACTGGTAGTTTGGTTGTGATTGACACACAATGCAGGTGGACATCAACCTCCACCAAACTGCCTGAACCCCACCCCCTCAGGCACTGGCTTTCCAGCGAAATGCTGGTATGCTGGCCATCCTGTGTTGTGGAATGAGCAGCATCATGGGAGGTCATGGTGTTCCTGTTGCATGGGCTGAAAAAATACTGCATTTTTTCCATTTGAGATAACACAAGATAGGCAGGGGGAAATCTCAGGAAAATCACTGGAGGATTACGACATCATGTGATGAACTTGCAAACTTCCGTGAGTGGCTAACCATGAATGTGTGATAAGTCGCAGGTGTAGAGATGCCCTAAATGAGAGCCAAATCCGTGTCCTTAACAGCAATTTCTCTCTTTTTTCTACTCCAGAGTAGGCACAGGGCCCCCGACTCAGATTGGAACCCTAGCATGGCGGTAGGGGGGCTTTTAAAATCTGGAACGGGCCCCTGCACCTGCTGTAGAGGAAAAATGAACAAAAGACCTAGCTTTTCTTATGTAATGTCTGTTTTGGCCCTGAGAAGAGCAGGCTCCATGCTACCAAAAGTTCAGCCTCAACACATAGAGGGCTGTGGAGACGGGTGACAAGGACAAGACTGAGGGGGCGGGGCCATCAGGCTCATTTCTGTTCTTAATCACATGGGAGGTGTGAGAATGACTGAATAGGGCTCTTGTGTTTAATTAATACCTTGACTGCTAGACCCTGAAAAAAAATCCGCTTGTTATTCAGCTGTTTCAGTCTGACCCTTTTTGGTCATCCATATATTAGCAGTTTATAGGACACAGAAGGGCTGATGTACCCTCTGCTCTGCTACTTTTTTATTTCACTCTCCCTGATCTGCCCCACACTCTCCAAAGGTCACAAATATAGCTCCTAACAAGGGTGGAGGGCTTGGAATGGCTGATATTAAATCCATCCTGCTCAGTTTAACCTCTGACCATAAGAACTTGTTTGATAGAACCATAGAGATTGTGTATATTCCTAACTTGCTAGTAGTAACACTCATGTATGTGTGTGTGTGTGTGTGTGTGTGTATGTATGTATGTAAAATCAAGTACAAATCCCGCTCTCTCAATTAATTAAAACTACTCCTTTGATATTTTTGACACAGGGTGTGTTTGCTAAAAAAGATTTTTCAGGGCAATCTTGACTGATGTGAGACATTTTTGAATTTTTGTCATTAGTCAGTAGGGTGTCTGCTCATGTAAACACCCCAAATTATGTCTTTTCTTCCCTCACTTAAGGGTGATGATTCATGTTATTCTGGTTATTGTGTGTTCTCAGACCCAGCATGAAACCACAAATTTTGTTTTAATATCCTGAAATATTATGGAAACACTGTTATTTTTTTCTACAGACAGTTCAGAAAAATTCACCACTTTGTATGTGTGCGGCACCTGCAGATTTAATTAAACCTTTGCTTCTATATAATAACAATAATTATAACTGAGAAACCTAAAAGAATAAGATCTCTACACACGGTTTTAAGTGTTTGCAATAAGTAAAACTGTTTAAAATGGAAGGCAAGAAGTAATTACACATCTCAAGATTATTTTTTTAAAGAAAGTAGTTTTGCAAAACATACATGCAGATTATAAAGAGACAAATATTAAGGTTGAAGTACTGCAGATGAATATGGAGTTGCTTGGTGTTTGTAATTCAGAGACTCATTTGCTGACAAATCAGCAGTAAAGATTAAGTAAAATCTGCATTGTGTGTCTGTGGAATACAGATGAGTTTGAAGGAGAAAATTGGCAATGGAGAATGAAACTATTTTTGTCTAGTAAATTCATGAAAATATTAAATCCTCTTCTCTTCCTTACACCAAAACTTTGAAGTGTAAAAATTAAGAACTCTTCGCTTACATGCATTGAGCAGGGGGTTGGACTTGATGGTCTTACAGGCCCCTTCCAACCCTACTATTCTATGATGCTGAAGTAACCATAGAAAGGATGCTTTATGCAAAGTAGTGGAGGACAGTATCCCTCAACTTCTATGCTATGCTATTAACCATCTTTGTGAGAGTGAAAGAAAGAAGACAAAGAGCAAATATTTTTGAGAAACGTATATATAAAATCCATAGCTTGTCACATTGTCCAAACTCAGGGACCATAGGTTAAACAACCCTGGCATAACCCAACAACAGACCATGCATTATGCGGAAGTTGTTTAACCCTTGCATAACCCACGGTCTCCAAGTTCAGACGACATGGCTTGAATATTAAAAACTGCCTGGCACGTGCTGACACACACGGTGGCTCACCATGGCTTAAACAAGCCACGGTGGGCAGTGGTGATCGTGCAAACCAGGTCATTGGGATATCAGAAATCAAACTTTGCCAAACAGTTTTCATGTATTTGTCTTATTAAAACCTTGATACTATATTATGCAAGTGGGAACTCCAACAAAATGTTGCAGTGTGGAGTGCTGCTGTTCACTCAGCCATACCCTCCTCCATGATACTCCATTACATTCCGTTTACCACCTGGGTGGGCGAGGGATCTTCACAACAATGGAATGAGAAGTGTGCTGGAATATTATCAGGATTTTCCTGGAATCTCGGCTTTGGTCCGTCACTGACAATGGAGCAAGAAAAGCCAAGTGTACTGTACCTTTAAAATCCGATTTTTATGGGTCACACAGCTCTTGAAAGGACCATGCTTCCAGGTTGAGTGGGGGTAGTAGAACTGAATGTCATCTACTGGGCGGGGGCTGCTCAACTAATGAGAGAGACTTGTTTTCTGGCCCATGTCCAGCCTCCCCCCTGTTACTATATTATTATGAATGATTCACCTTCTGATAGCTAGAAACAATTTTGAACTTTGCCGTTAATGCCAAAATATTAATCATGCTAGCGTAGTTTCATGACTGTTCCACTTACGATAGAACAGTCTAGGGATATTACTCTAGGAAGAGTGGATGGTTTGATACCACAGTGTTTGGGAGTAATCACCGTCGCCAGCTATAGCATTACACCAACACATAAGCTCCAGCCCAGATATGGGAGCATACAATTGTTGTATGAATGTGTGTGGTAGAGGATGTTGCTGTAACAATGATAGTATATACTACTGTATATGCCTTTGGGACTGTGCTGATGATAATACTTTCAGTTATGCCGAAGGACAGATGAGGAAGAGCAATAGGTTTTCATTCTTATTAATGGAAGGAGTGGGGAAGTCAAAATACCATGGAGTCAAAATACCAACTTCTGGAGCAGTTGGATCTTCCAGAATAGTGGCAAAGAATTGAGGTTATCATTACTAGTAATTAATTTGTTGCTACCTTGATTTGGCTTAGGCTGCATTAGTTGATTTACGTGAATTCTGTTTCAGAGTTGATCTAACAAATGGTACAGAGTTCCTGGGGCTGTACCATTTCAGAGTACAGGTAGAGTAATTATATGCCCTGCCATTGGAAAAAACCCTACTTGAAGTGGGAAATTAAAATATTAGGGAGAAAGCTAGGCTAGAACTCTCTCCCTGATATGCTAGTTTTCTGTTGGAAACAGTAAAATGTGATCTCCAGTCCAGAGTCCAAAATAGTACAGTCTTGGGATTTCTGTACACAATTTATCCGCATGGGTAGATGGTTTTGGGGACAGAAATAGAAATTCTACGGCAAAGATGGCAATTATGTTTGGCTTAAATACCTGGGCTCAGAAAATTAGGATTTTTTCTCAGCTTTTGCTCAAAGCTCCAGTTGCAAATAACTAAATCGTGTGATTTCTTTTTTAATCAGGGCAGGAGTGGAGCCTCTTTCTTGAAGCCTCAATTTATGGAGAGACATTACTACTTTATATTTGTATTAGTCATTTCATATTTTAAAAATTACAGATAGAAAATTGAAACCGTGAACACAAAGTGCCCTAAAACCAGGGACAACTGCATTACATATTTATTATTAGCATTTAAAATTCTGGTACCTTGAAGCAACAGTAAAAAGAAGAAGAATATGGCAAGGTCTGTATGAGAGGAACTCGTACAGATGGTGGGGGGCTGCTAAAAGCTTCAGAGAAGGCAGCATTGGTTCTAGGCCTCCCCATACTGTGGCAACACATGGCAGAATTTTGTGGTGGAGTGTACTGCACCAAACTGTGCAGAGCGCCACATCCTCAGCTGAGGCTATGCCGACTTTGGGCAGCAAGGAAGCTCTGCATTTATTGCAATGTATATCAGACAACACATGGCTCTGTTAACTTTATAAGAAGCATTTCACTACCTTGGGGAGGTTCCACTCTGTTACAGGCATTAGTGTGACATGATGTCAGTGAAAGAGCTATATTTAGGTAAGAATTTCAGAATGCAAGGGCATGTCTGCTCCCAGTTCACCATTTCTATATGTGCTGGTGGGGAGCAGGCAGTGGGGGTGGGGAATGTGAAAAGCTATAACTGAGACAAGGTAACATGTTCATGGTTTTGTCTTTCTCTCCTTGCGGACTACATGACCTTGCTTTTTCTCCCATTCGTTGTGCAGGCTACAAAAGGATAAGTGAAGTCAGTGCAGAGTGTTGTGAGACTTGTAAGGAACTGAATACATTGAATCAGCACACAGACCCCATGCATGTTTTCCAAATCTTTTGCAAGCATGCTTTAAATATGCAGATGGGCTCTAATAATGTATCTCCCCGCATATTGAAGTGTGGTGACTTGTAACTTGTTTAAGGCATGTAGGCAAGACATAAAAGTAGAAAATGTTCTCGTTTTAAACTCCCATCATTTCCAATTTGGCAAGAATATAAAATGGCTCATCAGAAAATGGCTTAAATGCCTATCAGCTGCATAAAGCATGGGCGTGGAGCTTGCAGAAGGGATGTATGTATCATCTGTTTTAGATGTATTACAGAGGTGATGTCAAGGTGAAAGCAGACTTGCAGAATGGTTAGAAATCATTGATATTCTGACTCTGAGGCTGTAAATGGCTCTGTGGCAGATGGAGCCTTTGTCAAGGAAGAAAAATGGCAGCTCTGGAGCATCAGAGATGTTTTTGGTAGCAGCTCAACTCACAGGCTGTGACCTTCCAGTGTTCAGGAGTTATGCTCTTACTTTAATAAATTGTCCTCTGCTTTTATTCCTTAAAAGTAGATAAATAGTAGTCATCATAATTCAGGACAAATTGAGCTGTTTCATTATAAAAGAAACATAAGCCTGCTTTATTACCTAAATGTTTTAAATGACAGCTTTTAAGTGTGCTTGCTTTCTGGAATGGGGGGGGGAACACGACACCCTAGAAATGTTTTTTTTCCCTAGCTTGGTATCCTCATGATTAAAATTAAAGGGCACACAAATATAAAAGAAAGGGGACTCTACTAGGCCCTAAAGCTAGCATTGCTGCTGAATACCCACAGGAGGTAAGAGAAACACAAGCACTAAATAAATACATGCCAGTGACTGATGAGGATGGTTGAAATCATGGCACTGTGAACATCTTCAGAACTTTTTATCAAAGGATGATTAAACTGTGTGTGGTGCACATTAATGCACCCTTCCCCAGCCTGGTGCTTGCCAGTATTTTAAACTACAATCCCCATCAACCCCAGCCAGTCCCAGTCAGGGATATTGGAAGTTGTGGTCCAAAACATCTGTAGGACATCATGATGAAAAAGACTGCCATAACAGATTATTCTAGATCATAGCTAAATGCCAATGTGACATATTTCACTTATTTTGATTTAAAAGATTGGTAACTGTATGGCTTAATGGGAAAAAGAACCATGCTGTTCTGCTGATGAACTTCTGCCTGCTAAAGCCCTGTGTTTTGCTTTTCAAACAGCCTACTGTAATGGGAGACAGGGAAAGATGCTTTTTGGATGCTGATTGAGGCCAGCTGGATTCAAGGAGGAAAGAGGCTATTTTCCATTTTTCCATAACTGTTTGTGGTACCAATCCTAGAACAGGAGAATAACACTGCAAGTGCTTAATCTTATGGATAATCCTCTAGTGGAATGATTGTTTTATGGTAGTCGCTTTGGGTGAGCCAGGCTTAATTCAAGAAGGGGCTTAGAATAATTTCATATGTACTGAAAGTGCTGCCTTCATTATTTGGAAAATATGAATGCAGACTATGAATACCGATAAATTTGTGCATTGAGGTCTTGAGATTATTTTCAAAAGGCTCTAATTTGATTTTGCTAACTCAAAAGATTTTGTAAAGTACTTTGTACACCAATTTAAAAATGACGAAAGGGCTACCCTCTTCAAAATACTTACTCTGGAATTGTTCCATTCATTTAAGGGTAAGTGGTTTCAGGATTGTATTTTAGTAGCTTCAAATAATGTTGAGCTCACTTCATAGCACTGAACTATATATAATATGTCATTCATTTTTGGTGGTATAGAAACTTCTGTGCTTTTAACCTTTAGCTTTGTGAAAGGTTAGTGTATTAGACAGATAAGTGCTTAATTCCTCAAATATTTGTGTAAATCTGGGTCATACAATTTTAAAGTATTCTCTAACCAGTTAATTTAGAATCTTTTTTTCTTCAGGTAACAGTCTCTTGAACTGATATGACTCTTGTTTATTCTAGAGGCCATCTGGTGTCCTTAAACTGTGGTGGAAATATGGACGCCAGTGGGAGCTGCCTGTGGCCCTAAAAGCATAACCCATCGTGTTCAATTGAACAATTGACCTATACTGCAGAGCAATAAATAATTGTTAAAATTAAAATTGCAAGCATTTTACAACCCCTGCCTGGGATACTCTTTATCACACATGACAATTGTTAGAATGGTTAGAAAGCAATCACAGTTCATCAATAAGGAAAGTGACCCCATGCTTTCCAGGGTCAAGGTTGTTGCATTAAAATCTGTTCTCTCTCAAACCCTTGAGGTTGTAGTCTGCTTTGGAAAGTGAGCCTAGTTTCAATTTAACTGTGTCTGTTCTCTGTTCAGTTCTGTCGTAAACATAGTACAAACTGATGTTTTTGGAGGGATTAAAATAAGCCTGGAAATCATTTGAAAATTGTGACTCAGATTAGTCTTCTGTAACTTTTTTGGGGGGTTGTTGCTCACAGCGTGTTGCATTTCAATTAGCGTGGGTCTGCTTTTACAATACATATTTGGAAGCTTCTTCACAGCTGTCATAGAATTTCAGTCTTGAGAATGAAGGGGAAGTAAAAAAGGAGAAAAAAAGGACCAGCGTTAAAGTTCCTTGAACTCAAACCTTTTGTGACTTCAGTAAGAACTTTTGGACCTAGAAGGAATGCAAGATTGACTTCAGAGTGCATGAAGTGTGAGATGCATAGTTGCCTTAAAGGAATTTGATGGAGGTCTTCTTTGACATGAGCTCGTATTGCAATTTTCTGGCCATTGGAAGCTGAGAAAGCTTAAAAAAACTTTGCTGGAGCAATTTGTGCAGGCCCATTCCCAATACACAATTTAAACCTCTCTGGTGATCTATTTCAAAGTGGATTATCTGCAAGATGAGAAAATCACCAAGTGATGAGCAAAAAATGGCTGACTAAATCCTCCTTCAGTAAGTTTGTCTGTAGTAGGAAATATTAGTAACTATAGATCCTTTAATCGTATTGGACAGCTACTTAAGCTTGTGCTAGCCTAGTGTAAATACCATACATTCCGTGTTAAACTAGCCCATATGCCATATCACAGGATGTTTTTGAAACTCTTCTTTAAGCAGTTTTCTATGCAGCATGAGGGGCAAACAAGAAAACAACTGAAGAAAAGAAGTCTAAATCCCCCTTGCGTTCATGGAATTGTTTAAATCCTGGCCATTGTCTTCGGGGTGTCTTCTGAAACTAGCTTATTGAATCATGATTTTTCTTTTATGAACTTTCTTTGTTAATACTGTCACATGGTTCTTCTTTTAAGTAAACCTTGTTATTCAGGGTTAGTGTTTTAATTCCTCAAGAATTAAATATCCATTCTCCAGTTTAACAGGGCAGTTCCATATACAGACATTCAAGTGAAATGTTAATTTATGAAAGATCCGACTTGTATCCTATTCCTAAAATTTGTTGCACCCACATAGAATTGCTTAGGATGTGTGGCAGGAAGCAACTTCTGCACCCCAGACAGAACACAAGATAATGTTATGCTAATCTCAGCACAAATGTTCATGAAAGATGCAAGGGTGCAAACCATGTGGAGTCAATAGAAACATTTCCATTGATTGTACTAGATAGGATGAATTATATGCTGTGAGCAAGTTTTAGATGGAAGATAGTTCCAACCAAGCCCTTATTTACATTTATTATTATCTGTGGGATTTTTTTTTTTATTTGGGAAGGTAGTTTATGAATTAGGACCTGTGAAAAAGGCAGCTAACACAAGAGGCATAATGTCCTTGTACAGTTTACCAACCAATAGTCCTCTGTGAATTTCAGTGTAGTTTGTGTGGTCTCCTACGCAAGCTGTGTCAGTATGAATTAGGGTTCTACAGCAGTACTGCATGATGAGTTATTCCCTTAGTTAGTAGCAATACAGCTATCTCAGAAATTATTGGTGCCATGAATTAGGATTAATTACATCAACAGAAGGATGTACTGATAATTTTCTTAGTTGTGCAGGTTAATTAAACCCAGTTTATGCACTCAATTTATTGCAGGAAACTAAAAACCTGCATTGTTATGTATTTGAAATGGACAGCTTCTTCTTAAAGAGCTGTTCTTTCATATTCACAAAATAATGTTGTTGCTTATCAATAATTCAGCAAATAATTTAAAAATAGCATTTAGAATTCTGTTTTTCAGATACGTAACTGCATATATACCCAGTACACAGGTTATATACCATATGTGTTGTAGGATCTTTTGAGATTATTTTAATCATATTTAATAAGATGGTGGGGTCTTCTTTGCATAGCAGTGAATGAAAATGTAATTGCATGTTATAGTTCCTCACTATAGTCCTTTGTAATTATTAGGGGACAAGAAAGGCTGAATTGAACTGGTATAGGTAGATGCTCTGTTAGTTCTAAAACTTTGTATATGGTCTTATATATTAGTATGTGTTTGTACAGCTACATAGTCTAAATGGTAAACAGTTTTGATAAGAAATATTCCCAACAGTTTTGCAGAGAAATAAACCTCCTTTGTCTCCTTAGAACCCATTGATTTTTCCTTCAAGGGTACATTAGCAATGCTGATGGAACCTATGCAGTTAGCATCTACATTTAGCAGGGGGACGTGTTAAAATAAAAAGCATTGCATCTATAATATTTATGCAATGTCGTACAATAGTGCTATATTTGAAGCTGTGAAAACTGAAGGGAGGACAAAATACTGAAAGAGTCGGGGAGGGGGGAGGAATCAGAGAAAGAACAAACGATGCAAAAAGAAAATGACACTGAGGTCTTGGTTTAATACATATGTATTCCAGGTTGATGGTTGATTTCATTAGCAAATCTCATTGTTATGCAATGTCTGTTCTTCTGCAGCAAAATGAATATTGTATTCTCACAGGCTGGTGTGTCTATTTTCTGTTGATGGATAAATGAAAGGATATATATTTACTGCTTTCACAGTCTTTTATGTATTTTCTAGGGAGAAAAGCAAAGCTTCTGAATCAGTTTTCCCCCTCCCTTTTCTGTCCTTAAAGCTTTTAAGAGCTGTATATTAATGAATATTTTAATACACAGTACCCAGTACAAATTAACTAGCATTACAGTGGAGATAGTCAGTGTGAATTCAGTTCCTTTTTCATGTGCTATTGGGGGGTGGTGGTGGTGGTGGTGGTGGTGGAATTTAGGCAAAAAACCTTTTGAAAGCTGTCAGTCTGAGCAAGCAGAGATTTATTAATATATATAATAGCAAATATTCAGATACAATCTTTTTCTATCATCTCTGTAAAAAGCTGATACAGGAATGTAATTTCCTTATATCTAGTAAAATAACAACAACAAAAAAGCCCACATTTATAATAGACTATGAATCTGAATGCTGTTTCTTGGCTAGTAATAACAGAAGCAATGAAAATACTGGAAAAATGTAAGAAGCCGGTGTTTAATTGTTTACCTTGCCATGACTTGATTTTGTTATGGGATATAGGCAGCTGGGCTTCAGAGATGATGTGATTTATTCCTTATAGACACTGAGTTCCCTGTTCAAATGCTACTCAGAGGATTTGTGATAGCAAGCTTTGAGATATGTAGTTCAAAACCAGCAATAGACTGCCTTGTTACTACCAGATTCTCCCCACCCTGGTATAGTTCTGTTGTTTGGGCACATACATTGTATTCTTGTATTTACTCTGATATAGAGTAAGACAACTCTTTTTACCAGCCAGCTAGTCTTTAAAACAAGTGGGGAATGTGTGGTCCCCGGACCACAACTCCCATCAGCTGTAGCTAGTATAGCCAAAGATGAAAGATGATGGGAATTGTGGTCCAGCAGCATCTGGAGGCCCACATGTTCCCCATCCCTGTTCCCTGATTTTTTTGCTGCCACTGCAAATTTCAGCAGTGCAGGAGTTCTGAGGGCTGCAGGGGCCCTACCAGAGTGCGGTGGGGGCCACATGTTGCCCACCCCGATTCAAAGTGTCTCATTTTGCTTCCCCCCCCAAAATGTTTGATGTTCTTAAACATAAATAGAACACTCCAGTACAAGGTTGCAAAGACAGCTTTTACTGAGTGAGTCACAATACAAACTTACATTCCCCCATACAGTATCAGGTGAATCCTTTTATACCAATCAGTGTAACACTCAAATGAGTCCCCCCATTCAACACAACCAAATACAAACACATATCATTACAGCCACCATTTGGGAGCTGAGTTAAATTCCTGTGGTGTGTGATACCATGTGAATCACATGCAGTGGCTCATCAGTGAATTCAGTGCCACCGTACTGTTCCAAAGATGGACTGAGAGACATATGATACAACTGTCTTACTGAAGCTAAGTGGTTCTGGTCAGTCCCTAGGTGGGAGATTGCTTGGAAAAATCTTGGAAATGCGCCCGATCTCATCTGATCTTGGAAGCTAAGCAGGGTCAGCTTAGTACTTGGATGGGAGACCGCCTGGGAATCAGGCTTCCTGCATTGAGCAGGAGGTTGGACTCGATGATCTTGTAGGCCCCTTCCAACTCTATGATTCTATGATCATGTACACTGCCTTGAGTTCCAAGATAGAAGAAAGGAGGGATAGGAACATACTAAAGAAATCAGTGTAATAAGTAATACTATGATTTCCACCACCTGGACTGATTTAAAGTGTCTTCCACATAGCGGGACTAATGCCAAAAGTTGTTGTTATTTCTGTTGTTTGTTCTTCTTGAGAGCATATTAAAGGTCAATGCAAGACGTATAAAATAATTAGCATTTGATTAAAATGAAGTTAAAAACACTAGAATACAGAAACAGAGCAATAATATTAATCACAAAACCTTTTAAATAGACGTTTTTCATACTTATAAAAAACTTGTCTTAATTTAATATGTGTGTTTAAAATAATATTCCATATGAGAATCAAAATATTTTTTGACTTTAAAATAGACTATCTCACTTTCAAGTGAACTTTTTCCAAATGGTAGCTGCACACAGTGCAAAATGAGCCATTCTGTTTACAATAAATAGTAATGGTCCCTTGGAGGGCTCCCCAATGCCATAGGATAGGGATGGGGAACCTCAGGCTCAGGGGCCACACCCATCCCTCCTGGTTTACTAACTGGGCCTTCTGGGGTTCCCCAGATGGCCATGCCCTTTTTTCTCCAACCACCAATTCTTTGATGGTTTCCTGACTTTCGTGCAGTTTTTTTCCCAAATCAATAGAGTTGAAATGCCTCTCCTAAGGCTTAGTTAATGAAAGTAAGATCTTTAAGCTCCAATATGCTGGTATTCTTTGTATTCCCCCCGCCCCCCCGCTTTTGCCTTCAGCTCCGCCCACCCCTAGAATGCAGCCCCTGCAAGCTTCTCCAAAAGTGAATTTGGCCCTCGAGCTAAATGAGGTTCCCCACCTCTGCCGTAGGAATGTATTGTGGACATTCCTCCCTGTAAACTCTGAGGCATATAAAGGGACTGTTGATAAGTTCCTCCCTCCAGCAATTCAAAAGTGGTGGTTCTTTCGCCAGTCCCTAAGAAACTATTCCATAAGCTATGGGCCCATATAAATTTCATGATAAGAAATATATGGCCATTCAAAGAACATCAGTTACACGTAAGCAACCTGCTTTTCTATAAGCTTTGAACCACAGATGCACATTTTCCCTTGTAAGGGCTCAGTACAAGTTTCAATAGTTGATGGTTGGCTTGTGGAGGTCTACAGCCCAGCAATCACCCCTGGTGATTGTCCATTTCCTGGCGGGATGAGTGCTGGACTGAGTGGAGTAAGAACTCTTGCACTGCCTTTAGCCCTTTCAGCTGTCTGGAGTGCGGGAAAGACATGCTGCACTGCCATCAGGCCCCCATCTACCAGGAACTGAGCTATCACTTTTGTGCAGTGTCACAAAAACCACTGGAGTAATCATCTCTATCCCAGTGTGATTGATGCCTGAAGAGAGTGGAGCAACAGTTCCCACATCCTCCTAGAAGAATGACAGGATAACTTCTCCATGGCCTCCAAACGCCCTCCCACCTGCTGCTGCTATTGCCCGTCCAGCTGGCAAGCCTTTATGGGGAAAGGGAGGTGTTTATGTATCAGAAGGGCTAGCAAGGAGGGCTGACAAGAAAAAGAGGGTGGACAGTGACTTTGGGTTGTGTTGGAAAATAAGCCAAGTTTTTTCAATAATTAAAAAAAGACCCTCATCTCATTTCCAAGCCAGTCTGATGTGAACGGGGTGAGTGGGCTTGCACACCACTAATAACCATATGTGGCACACACATAACGATCTGTCATCGTCTGTCTAGACTTGGATTCCTTAAGCTGTTGTACACAAGCATCTAGTGCCAATGCAAGTATCTTCCGTTGGGCTTGCATGAACTTGGTGACATGATATCTGTGTGATTGATTGTGGGCGTGTACGTATTATATCAACAGCTTCCGGAGTTGCACTGGTTCGCCGTCATAGGTTACCTCATAATACCAGCACAAGGCTATAAGTTGTGCTATTGCTTTGGTGCAGCAGTCTTGCAACAGAGGCAATACTCCAAACCTGAGTGAATTCATTTGATAGCACAGTCTGTCCAGGGGTTGCCAAAATACGAATGCATACTGTGTCATGTACAGTGGCTGTGCTGTGAATGCTTCTCAGCAGATGTAGGGCAACCTTCATAGAAACTGGTTTTTCAGGTTATTTGTCCTGAAAGTGATTTAGATGTTGTTTCACTTTGTGGGCATTCCCTGCCTATCCATGGGACACCTCCCAGGTGTATTCCCTGTATCCACCTCCTCATTCCATTCCTTGTTCCTTCACTTCCTCTAGTTCATTGGCACCATTTTCAAATGTTCGCTCTTTATATTTTTGCCCATATTTAGTGACTTCCACTTTCATTGCATTTTTTAAAAAAATTGCACAATTGTATGCACCTACAACTTCCTCCAGTGCCCCCTTAATTTTTCAAAATGGCCACAGGTGTGCATGGAGTAACAGCCCATATTCCTGCACATGGCATACACTCTGTTGCCTCTCCCCCTCCAACGGAAGTTGGACATCTCCAAGAGAAAGGCCAGAAAACAGAGCCCTCATATTTTAATAGATAATTATACATTGCTTTGTATGTTTTGTACATACCTTTAGCTGGCGGGGTATATTTGTTCTTTATTGTGAGGGTTGGTTGGTGTTTGGTTTGTTGCTTATATGCACACTGGTGTGTTTTTTTTTTAAGAAAATAAGAATGCTGGGAAATAGTATACATAGGTATATAAGGGTAAAGTATAAATTATGAACGACTGTGTAGCTAGACTGGAGGTGGGCAACTTTGGGGGGTCTGGGGGACACGTTAACCCCCCCAGATCCTGCTGTGGGCCACAATCCTGCCACTGTTGCCGTGCTGCTGAATCTGGCAGCAGCAAAGCACTACAGAGGGATAAAATGGACAAACGTAGCTTGTTTTCAAGTTAAATTTGTCCCCTTTAGCCTTCTGTGGCAAACTGCCAGTTTTCTTGCTGCCGCTAATTTTGTTGTGGCGGCGGCAGTAGGGGCTGCATCTGACCTGCAGGCTGCATGTTGCCCACCCCTGAACAAGACATGTATTCCACAAGAATTCAAAAGAAAGAAGCACTGGCCTAAAGACTTAAAGGTAGGCTGACCATACGTACCGTTTTAAATGGGACAGTACTGTGTTTTTCATATTTCCCGACCATCCCGTCATTTTAATATAAATGTCAATTTTGTCCCGTTTTTAATTTTTTGTAAAAAAAACAACATGTTTATCATAAGGCTCTATGCTAATCAATGTGTGCAGTAAAACTACTAGTGTGACGAAAAAGGAACTTCCATTTCCTTTATCCAGTCAGGGCCAGGCTTCTTGAGCTAGCGACGATCAGATGCTGCCCCCTTGCTTGTCTGCAGTGGCGGGGAATCCAAGAGGCGGTCACTAAGCCCCATTTAGCGTGTGGGAGTAGGAGGGTGAGTCTTACTGTTATTTCTACCATCATTCCGCCCATAGAGATTCTTTCTGCCCTACGTTCAGTTTGATTCGGACTTTTCAGACTCATATTTCGGTTCAACAGGCTGTTAGCTATTTTTTTATTACAGCGGAACTCTCCGGTGGGACATTAGCATATACCGGATTGTGATAGCAGTCGGGCTGTTCATTCCTTTTTCTTTTTTCTTTTTGGTGTATGTTTATGATTTTTTGCTGTCTGGCCACTGCAGTCCTGAATTAGAGTGTTCAGTGTGGTATGCTATACAGATTTGTTTACTGCTCATGTGATATTTTATAAGCATTTTATATATGTATATTTGTGAGTGTTTTTTTGTGTGTATATGCAATAAATTAGTGTTATTCATTTGCGCCCCTTTCCATGTTCTTTTGCAGTGAGTTTAGGTTGTTTTTTAGGTCTCTTATAGCCTGAGAGACCACAAAGGAAGCTGCAGTTGTTTTGTTATATTGTGGTTTTTCATGAATACAGAATATTATATAACCCCGTCCCGTTTTTGTCATCCCAATATCCCGTTTTTGTCTCAAGGAAATATGGTCAGCCTACTTAAAGGTGATGCAAGAACAGCAAGACACACATCTGGTAGACATTCAAGGATTAATTATTAATCAGTTCCTTAGTCAAACAAACAAACAAACTTACAAACTCACCTCTGAACATGTATAGCACTGCTGGTGTGGATGGAGGAAGTAGATGAAACACAATTTCTCAATAGTGAGCAAGTACTTGTGGTGGGGGTGGGGAAGCAGACTGACATAGATGTACATCTGTCGGGGTCTTACTGTGCTAACCCCGATACCAACACTGTGCTGTTAGCACAGTAAGACCGTGACACATCTGTATACATCGATGCCTAGTACTAAGTCTGCTTCTATGTCCGTGGCAAAGAGTTTCTACCTAATGAGTGCTTTGTGTGATGCATAAATGCATGGTGAAATTCTTCCCAGAATTATTCACCTCCTTTAAATGTTTTAATGCAAAGGACAATGATGACAAATAGTTCCTTTCTTCACGCCAGAACTCCACCCTTTTCCTGGAAGCCGCCCTCTATCCTCTGCTTGCCTGTGGTAGATTTACCATCTGTTGTGCTATCAAAGCACATTGGATTTGTATCCCTGACTGGTAATAAGGTTCATTCTGATTATTTTCCACAGGCTCAGGGTCAGCCTAGATGTGGCACTAAATGCATTGTTAGCAACTATGTCTGTTGCTGTTGTTGTTGTTTTGTTTTTAATTAATATTAGGCTTGAGGGGGGCATGATTTTCATGGGACAACATACATGAAAAGGGAGGGTAGTTTAACTCTTCCCTTCCCAGCTGCAATCTAGATGAAAATCACACATCCCCATGTGTTGCAGTTAGTTTAGTGGAAAAAACCTCCCATTAGTGGCTTTTTTTCTAAGGCAAGTTGCAGTGTGCATGGGGGGAGGGTTAGTTTCATCAGGATCACAGCTGAGGAAGGAAGGATTAAACTTGCAGCCATAATGGAAATTACCCCTCCTACCTCTATCTAGTATTAATAAACAAACAAACAAAACCTACTCCACAACCCAGACATAGTTGTTAAAGATGCATTTAACTTCACACGTAATTTGGCCCTCAGATTCAGTGATGGCTAGTTACTTTGGAGAGAGCAAGAGTCACAGGGCAGAACGCTGTTACACTCAACCTAGGGATGTCATTGAAATAGCATCACTGTGCCTGCCATAACATGCATCACATGATGCTGATGCTGATATGAATCATGTACCTACTCCTGCAGTGGAGTTCTATTTTCAGTGGAAGACCTATGCCAGTCGTAATGTATAGCTGTGCCCATAGAGCATTCCAGGGGTTAGTGTCTGTATTCAAAAGTAAAGATTATACTGAAGTTGATATTAGACTGTTATACTCAGTGCTGCTTAAATATATTATATTGAATCTAGTGTAGTATTTAACATTTATTAATGGTTGGATGTTAGCACTTCCAGTTACCTTCAGAATCTGAAGACATTTTTATCCACCATATTTTTAAAGTGCCATAGTAGTCCGGTCAATTAAGCAAACCAAGAACTTCCCATTCGAATGTTGGTGATGCTTTTGACTGGTGCCAAATGCCAATCTGTCAGGCAGTTTTACCTGTGTTACCTGTGTTACCTTTTCACTCTCCATGGTCCTACAAATTACTGGTTTACTAAAACCATCTGTCACTTGGGCATGCACCTTGTGTTTTTGCTTCCTGTCTGTGGCATGCTACATTGGGGTCAGTTTATTTGTGAGGTGTTGCTGTGCTGCCTTGACACAAAAGATTGAACAGGTTGATCTTTGAAAGCATTTCAGATCAGTGATTTTATATGGTCTATATACAGTTATTTTTTCTTTCGGTGCCATTTCAAACCAGACTTCAAGAAGTTCATTTTTTATTCTTTGTTAGTATGTGGTATATTTGATAATACTTATTTTAAAGCGTCACTGATTAGTTTCTGCAGAAAAAGAAAAGACTAAAACTTATAATCTCTTACACAGAACTATTTGGCATTCATATT
Source organism: Heloderma suspectum (assembly GCF_057233095.1). Classification (NCBI taxonomy): domain Eukaryota; kingdom Metazoa; phylum Chordata; class Lepidosauria; order Squamata; family Helodermatidae; genus Heloderma; species Heloderma suspectum. The sequence continues at coordinate 178,777,562 of NC_139458.1, read as the reverse complement.
TGTATATATTTTTTCCATGAAAGACACATTTGTATGGACTCTGTTTTTAGTCTTATGCCTGCTGCACCTTCCTTATTCTCAGAAGTTTAGCAGTGGTTTCTTTTCATTGCTGGTGAACATTTAAGCTTTATTTAATTTCAGGGACTTGATTTCCTTATTGTAGCAAAAAGAATTATATAATGCAGAAAGAAAACATGTGACTTTCAGTGACATGTTCATCAAGGGAAAAAAATACGCCTTTTGCTGGTAGTGTTTTTTGTTTTTAGTTGTTTCAGATAGGGTGTTGCCACAGTTCAGTAGAACAATTTCTACCTTATATTTTGTAAGTTGCATACTTCACCTGGGTTGGTTTTGGTCACATGAGCATGGATGTGTACTGGTGATGTAAGTGCTCCACCTGCCTTTCAGTTTGTTTACCAGGAAATCAAGATGTGTAAACTGCAGGAAGTACTATTTGACCCTCTCCGGCAGTATCTCATTACAATAATTGCTAATCTCTGAATAAGACAGCCATGTTTTGTGAGTAACATAGGGGGAGAGAGGTTGTGTTAGAGAGATTTTTAGGTGTTCCCACAAATAGAGCATTCTAAATGCTTGCTTCGGATTATGCTTCCTTGATGGCTTTTGATAATAGACATCTCCTGACCTCTGGGGTCAGCAAAGCTGGGATACAATAGTATGTGTTCTTTCATTCCTCTTAACTGAAAAAAAGAAATATCACGGCTTGTTGTTCTGTCACTGTTCTGTCTCGAAAGGATAATGGCTACTTCCTGATTAAACCACTATCCACAGTAAGCTGTTCATATTACATCTCTATTCGTCTGTGAAGGGGAGAGTGCTCAGTGTTTTTCTTTTAAAAAATAACCAGGGAATTGTCTGTTTAAATGTTTATGGAATGTGGATTAAAAGCTTTCATTTTACAGAAGCTTTTCCCTGTTTTGTTTTGTTTTAAAGTAAGGAAATTGTTTAGCCTCTTCAATACTTAAGAGCTGATTTTTTTTAATATAAGCATGTATGAATTTACCTATATGCTGTAATGTTTAATCCATCTATCCCTGTTACAACTTGTGTGTTAATGATATAGGCATTTTAAGTATAGTCTTGTGAAAAAGAAATACCACTTAGAGAGAATAGATGGCAAATATTTTCCACATTATGTGAGCTGAAGAAACAAGACATTTTAAGGTAGTTAGTTATTCTATCTCCTGAATGATTTTTATACATCTAGTACAATTCTGGACTAAAGCACAATCCTTTAAAAAAAAAAAAGAGCTTTACTTTGCATATAAGTTGTTGTTATGCCGATTCCCATACAGCATACATTGTATTGTGTAAGTGTGGATTTGGAAAGGTAGAAAGGTATACAAAATTTAACTTGGGTCGCCAGTATGTCATACAACTTTTTGGTTTTCCAAACATAGGATATTATCCAACCAGGAATTCAGCATTTTTGTCCCACTGATTTCAATAAGAGAAAGTTAAGCATATCGTTATTTTCTCATTGACACCAGGGGGTCTTAAAAGTGCTTAATTTTGATCCAGTTGTGTCTATAATTTGCATATTCCGAGGGTAGAATGTTAGCTGTTTGAGGGGCAAATATTAGCTGTTTTATACCAACTTTGAAACCAAATTGAGGTTTGTAGAAGAAACAGTAACACAAAGGTGCGTGGAACAATATTTGCCATTGGGAGCACCATCTACAGAGCACCATCAAATTAAAATTAATAACTTTTAAAAATTACTTGATTAAAACTGCAAAGCACACATACTTTAATGGGGAATAAGCCCCTTTGGACTCAGTAAACAAACGTCTAGGTAAAATGGTGGGTTGGGCAATAAGTTCTCTTAGATTGCCAAATCAGGTGGCAACACATTTTGAAACTAAGTGAGGGTATCACAATAAGACCACACTGGACATGCTTGGTTTGATTATTGGCTTGACAACATTATTAAAAGGGTAGTCTCAAAAGGCGCTAAGTAGAGATCATAGTTACCTGGCTTAGAATATTAATTTGCCCAGCTCAGAAGGTTAAATGAGATTCTGATTGGTGTTTGTGCAGCCTGGGATGCTTTGTAGTTGCATGTACAGGATGTTAGGAGTTGAATTTCCAAGCAGCCCTCACTGTATCTGCTGTTGGGAACCACAGTTCTTTGGAAGCAACACAATAGGTCATGTTCATGAGGCACCATCAGTATATATGTGCCAACATGTGCCTAACCAGAGGATGTTGACAACTATAGGTTGGTGGCTAACATCCCCTTCCTGGGCAAAGTGCTTGTTCTGGTGGTTGCAGGACAACTCCAGGCACTCTTGAATGAAATGGATTATCTAGATCCATTTCAGTCGGGCTTTAGGCCTGGTTTTGGAATAGAAACTGCCTTGGTCACCCTGTGGGATGACCTTTGCCAGGAGAGGGACAGGGGGAGTGTGACCCTGCTGATTCTCCTGGACCTCTCAGTGGCTTTCAATACCATTGACCATGGTATCCTTCTGGATAGATTGGGTTGGAAGTTGGAGGCACTGTGCTGCACTGGTTCCACTCCTACTTGGATGGCCAATTCCAGAAGGTGGTGCTGGGGGATTATTGCTCTGTGCCTTGGCAACTATTCATGGGGTTCCACAGGGCTCTATTTTCATAGAATAGTCATAGAATAGTAGGGTTGGAAGGGGCCTATAAGACCATTGAATCCAACTCCATTTTCTCCCCTATGCTGTTCAACATCTACATGAAACTGCTCGGGGAGGTTATCCGGGGAGTGGGGGTGGGCTGAGGTGCCATCAATATGCAGATGACATCCAGCTCTGCCTCTCTTTTTCATCAAATCTAGGTGAGGCAGTGGCTGTTCTGAATCAGTGTCTGGGCACAGTAATGGACTGGATGAGGGCCAATAAACTGAGACTCAATCCAGACAAGATAGAAGTACTGTTAGTGGGTGGTTTGTCTGCCCGGCGAGGTGATGTTCAACCTGTTCTGGAAGGGGTTGTACTACCTCTAAAGGAACAGGTTCGTAATTTGGAATCCAGAACTGTCACTAGACGCACAGGTGGACTCAGTGGCATGGAGCACCTTTTTTCAGTTTCTGCTGATATACCAACTGTGCCCTTATCTGAACAGAGATAGCCTAGCTACAGTTATCCATGCTCTGATAACCTCTAGTTTGGATTACTGCAATGCATTATACGTGGGGCTGCCTTTGAAAACAGTCTGGAAAATTCAGCTGGTCCAAAACAGGGTAGCAAGATTGTTAATGGGAACTGGCCAATGAGATCACATTATGCCAGTACTTTTCCAACTGCACTGGCTGCCAGTCCATGTCCAGTGTTCAAAGTGCTGGTATTAACATTTAAAGCCCTAAATGGCTTGGGGCCAGGTTATCTGAAGGATCACCTCTTCCCATATGTTCTTGGCTGGACCCCAATATTTTATTTATTTATTTATTTATTTATTTTTAAAACATTTGTATCCTGCCCTATGTCATTAAGATCTCAGGGTGGCGTACAGATAAAATCAATTTATACAGTATAAAACAAATAATTTAAACACCTAAAACATATTAAACCATTAAACAAGCTAATACCAATTAACATCTAAAACTATAAAACAGTTAAAGCAGTGTGCTACTTTAGGGAACGCATTTAGCCCTCAAAGACTTTGGTAAAAAGCCATGTTTTTACTTGGTGCCGAAATGAAACCAGTGCTTGTGCCAATCAGGCCTCCAAGGGCATTCCACAACTGGGGGGCCACAGCAGAGAAGGCCCTCTCCCATGTCACACCATAGTGTATGTCTCACACTGGTGGAATGCAGAGGAGGGCCCCTCCAATGGGCATATATAGGAAGAGGCGCTCCCTCAAATACTGAGGTCCCAGGCCTCTTAGGGCTTTAAATGTCATCACCAAAACCTTGAATTCCAACTGGAAGTGTATTGGCAGCCAGTGCAATTCCTTTAAAACTGGTGTTGTATAATTTTTATGTGATGTTCCGGTCAGTAGTCTAGCTGCTGCATCTTGCACTAGCTGCAACTTCCGAGTCATCTTCAAGGGCAGCCCCATGTAAAGTGCCTTGCAGTAGTCTAATCGGGAAGTTACCAGAACATGTACTACTGTGGCTAGGTTATCCCTCTCCAGTAAAGGCCAAAGCTGGCCCCATGTACTCTGGGCTACAGAGTCCGCTTGGGGCTCCAGTGACAGGGATGGATCTAGGAGTACTCCCAAGCTACGTACCTGCGTCTTCAGGGGGAGTGCAACCCCATCCAGGACAGGTCACTTACCCAATTCCCAGACTTGGGAACCACCAGTCCACAGAGCTTCTGTCTTGCCAGGATTTAGCTTCAGTTTATTGGCTCTCATCCAGCCCATCATAGGCTCCAGGCACTGGTCCAGCACCTTCACCGCCTCAGCCGACTCCGACGACAAGGAGAAACAGAGCTGAGTATCATCAGCATACTGGTGACACCCCACCCCCAAACTCCTAGTGACCTCACCCAATGGCTTCATATAGATGTTGAACAGCATGAGGGGGATAGAATAGAACCCTGTGTCACCCCAAAGCGTAATAGGCATAGATCATCTTCAGGGATCCTTCTCCAGGAGCCCCTGCCAAAGGAAGTGAGGCGAGTCCCTACCAGGAACAAGGAATTTTCTGCTGTGGTACCCTGCCTCTGAAATGAGCTCGCTAGAGAGGTTCACCTGGCACCTATGTTGTACTCCTTTTGGTGCCAGGTGAAGATGTTTTTATTTTCCCAGCATTTTAGCACTCTAGTCTTTTAGCTCTGCTGTTTTAAATTTGTATTTTAAATATCTGCATTGCTACTAGGCTTTATTCTGGTTGTACTTTTATATTGTAGGTTTAAGCTTTCATATTTTATATTGTTTTATTTTGTATTTATTTATTTTTATTTATTAAATTTATTAATCACCCATCTGGCTGGTCACCCAGCCACTCTGGGTGATGTACAACAACAAACAGTTAAAACAATAGAATTCTACATTAAAAACATCATAAAAAATACCCTAACCAACCCCGAATGCCTGCCTGAACAACCATGTTTTTAATGCGCGGTGGAAGCTCATTAAAGAGGGGGCATGGTGGAGTTCCCTAGGAAGGGAGTTCCACAGAGTGGGGGCCATCACAGAGAAGGCCCTCTCTCTTGTCCTCACCAGCCTAGCTGTCCTGGCTGATGGGACAGAGAGAAGGCCATCTGAGGCTGATCTTGTTAAGCAGCCTGTCTGGTGTTGCTGCAGGCGCTCCTTAAGTTAGGCTGGGCCGGAACCATATAGGGTTTTAAAGGTCAAAACCAACACCTTGAATTTGGACCGGAAAACAACTGGTAACTAGTGCAACTCCTTCAGCATTGGAGTGATGTGATCTCGCTGGCGGCTGCCTATAATCAGGTGAGTCACCGCGTTCTTTACCAGCTGCAGCTTCCGAACTGTCTTCAAGGGTAACCCCACGTAGAGCGCATTACAGTAGTCTAAACGAGAGGAGACCAGGGCATGTACAACCGATGGGAGCAGATGGTCAGGAAAGTAGGGGCGCAGCCGCCGTATCAGATGGAGTTGGTACAGTGCTGTCTGGCTCACAGCTGACACCTGAGCCTCCATGGACAGCTGGGAGTCCAAAATGACCCCCAGGCTGCGGACCTGGTCTTTCAAGGGTAGCCGTACCCCATTCAGCACCAGGTCAGCATCCCCCAAACTCCTCTTGTCTCTCACCAGAAGTACCTCGGTCTTGTCAGGGTTCAGCTTCAGCTTATTCCTCCCCATCCAGCCACTCACCATCTCCAGACATTAGGACAGGGATTCTACGGCCAACATTGGTGAAGATTTGAACGAGAGGTAGAGCTGCATGTCATCTGCATATTGCTGACACCGCACCCCAAACCTCCTGATGATAGCCCGCAGCGGCTTCACATAGATGTTAAATAGCATCGGGGAGAGGATGAAACCCTGTGGCACCCCAGAAGTGAGTGGCCACGGGTCTGAAACGTCCTCTCCCAGTGCTACCCTCTGGTACCTGCCTGAGAGGAAGGACCGGAACCATGGCAATACGATGTCTCCAATGCCCAACCCCTCCAGGTGGTCCAGGAGGATACTGTGGTCAACACTATCAAAAGCCACTGAGAGGTCGAGGAGAACAAGGAGGGAACATTCACCCCTATCCAGAGTATTTTGTGGTTTTAATTTTTGTGAACTGCCCAGAGAGCTTTGGCTATTGGGCCGTGTAGAAATGAAATAAATAAACAAACATTATGAACTGGGAGGGAACTTTCAGAAACAAAATTGTTTTTTTCCATATGCTCACCAAGAAGCTAGTAAATAGCCTGAGTTGATCTGAAGAGAGTTTGCCTGTTACTCCTGCTAAAAAACTGAGTTGGATCCAATCATGTCCTTCCATTCATGGAAGAGGTCCTTCTAGGAATGCTAGGGATTTTGATCCAGTGGAGGCTCCTGTTCACAGAAGATTTGCCAGTTTCACTTCCTCCTCACAATATTCAGAGATAGATTTTTGTGGGGTGCAGTAGGAGGGGAATCAGCAAAAATCACCTCCCCCCTTCTGTTAGCAAGGACTTAGGAGAGCCTCATTCCATTAGTAGAACTCATGGGATCATTGGATCCAACCCACTGTTTTTTAAAGACTAAATATGCCCAGGGCATTTAAGTATCGCTGTCGTTCTACTACAGAGACAACTGTGAGAAACAGTTTTTACAAATATGTCACTCATTATCATTAAAAACAACCAACAACAAGGGCTAAAGAGCACACAACTACTATAATTAAACCACTGAACACTAATATGTATACAAAAGTCTTATGTACATGTTATTACACAGTATATATACATTTACATAAATATGTACTTATTAGAGTTCAGTGGTTTAATTACAGTAGTTGTGTGCTCTTTCGCACCTGTTTGTATTTTCAGTTGTTGTCCTCATTTTGTTTTACTCTTCATCATTAAGCAGCAGGGCCAGCCCTGGTTAGTACTTGGATGGGAAACTGCCTGGGAATCCGGCTTCCTGCATTAAGCAGGGGGTTGGACTCGATGGTCAAGTAGGCCTCTTCCAACCCTATGGTTCTATGATTCTGTGATGGGAAGGAAGAAGTTAATGCTAAAGTTCCTTATGAAAGTGAATATAACAGGTAGGTGAATCTTCAGCTGAGAAAAAAAAGGAAACCTCAAATGACGTTAATATCCTTAAACATATAATACTAACCATATGTCTAGGTGACATAATATAACGCTTAGAATCCTGGAGACTGAATCCATATACAGTGCTATACTCTTTTCATATCTTTGTTCAAATGCAGCTGAGAACAAGAGTATCTAAGATTTGGATGAGACACAGCAACCACGTAAAACAACTGAAATAATTGACCAGGGGGAAAATATCCACTGTACAAAAGTCTTTTGATCAGAAGGTCTGGTCATATAGTTTACTGCAATCAACTAAAGTTTCATCAACAATAAGAGGTTAACATTAAATAACTCTTGCACATGCACCTACAAAGCATCCTAGTCTGCACAAACACCAACTACATATATACAGAATCTAATTAATTGATTAGTTAGTATGGATACAGGCAGTATAATATATCATCCTTCCCCAACCTGGTGCCCTCCAGATGTGTTGTTGGACTACAACTTCCATTATCATGGTCATGCTGGCTGGGGATAATGGGAGATGTAGTCCAATTTGAGGATGGACCACTGATTAGGAGACATTGAAAACTGCTTTTACAGACTTTGTACATTAAGGAAGCATTCATCCTAAATACCATTGTAGTGAAGTGGGCTACTAGAGAATAGAATCATTGAACCATTTACTGCAGAGCAACAAAATTCAAGCAGTTAGAATGCCTAATGGAGATAATGAAATGAATTGATTAATTTAACTTGGGCCTCCACCTAACATTCTAGAAGGAGGGCTGGATCAGGCAGAGTAACATAGTTGACCCAGACAGTTGATTTTAGGTGTCGTGAAAGAGCAACATATGGTTAATTATTTAATTTATTATTGTTGTATTTTTATAGCCAGGGAAGGAAAAGGCCCAAAATTATTTATTCCAAAATAATTTGACCAGCTGTGGGTACGATACGCCTTGATTTGGAAGAGGGACAGGAGCACCATTTGCTGCTCTGTCTCAGGCACCAAACTGTCTTGTGTCCACCCTGTTCAGAAGAAAAGGATGGAGTTTTCAGAGGACTGAGATAATCTTTACTATTAAATCAGTCTGAATTCCTGCCATCCAGAATATTTTAAATTAGAGAATCTTCCCAGTTTACATATTCAACGTTCTCTTTTATTCTATTTGGCTAGTATTTAGTGTGTAAATCCAAAATGCTTCTCTACTTAACAGTGTAACCTCAAGGATTATTATTAATAACAATATTTATACACCACTTCTCATTTGAAACAGATCCCACATGCACACGTGTCTTTACAATCACTAGCATACATAGAAGAAGTGGGATCATGCCCGATGGCCCTACTCCTATGCACATTCAGTATAACTTGTCAAAAAACAAGGTCCCTGATTGCATGTACAGAGTCTGTATGTATACAGTTTGTATGTACATGTGGTCTTTCACAAGTTATACAGAACATGGATAGAGGGAGGCCAGAGCTCATGCTGTTATCCCCCTTCCCGGTCAACGTGCATCCTGCATGGATATATGTAGGCTAGATATGTGTAGATTAGAACACGTGTAGGTCCACATGTTCTAGTCTAGGGCCAATTTAATGTGTGATGTCATAGAGCTCATATACATTAACAGGGAGCTTCTTTAGACAATGATGTTTCTGGCTACATATTTGCCTACAGAAGACGGTTGGTCCTTTATATTCTATACCAGCAAGCTAATAATGTATGCATTCCTTCCTATTTCTGTACATATTTCCTTGAACATGTTACTATATGATTTTAGCCTGTCCTGGTCTGAGTAACCACTGAGGCTTAAAAATGTGGCTTTAACCTAAGTATCAAAAGATAGAGAGCCAGATTTAGGACCTAGGGAGAAAGACCATTCATTGACTGTGCTTATTATAACAACATCAACATTTTGCTTTTGGGGAAAAAAATAAAAGGCAAAGCAACTCATTCAGACCTAGGTTAGCTGCAGCAATTTTAAAGCTGTTTAAAGAGTACTGCAACTCTTTGTTTTGAATGCAGGAAACTAAACTTGTAGAAAAAGGAAAAAGATGTTAGCACATCATTGTTTGTTAGGACATTTCACAATTTAAATTACAGTTAAACAGATCTAGACCACAGTCATCAGTCTGCTGACTCTGGAGACGTTCCAGTGAAGTTACTGTGGCTACTTCAGAGTAAGTAGTTTTGAGACTGTGGCCCAGCCATATGTTTTCTTATTCTTTGTACCTTAATTTAAAACAGCATTGCATTATGAGAAGAGAAACATGACTCTAATTTTTCACAGAGCTTTGTGTTATGCAGTCAGACAAGCCCTGTAAAATATTTGTATGCTATTTGTGCTCCTCTTAAGAGTTTTAAAACTGGTTCTGACTTTAATTCGAGCTGATGTGTGATGATACTAAGTAGCAATACAGTGATCCACCCTTAGGTTGCTCTACCAGCAACCAAAACCTTCTGAGCCAAAGGAAAGAATTCTTACTGTTTGACATATAGATCTCAAGTATCCCATTTATTTCTTGTGGATTGACGATAGATTAAGTCCCAAACGCCAGTAGGAATTTTTTAGTCACCTAAGCAGCTTGTTTCTGGGTTCTTTCTGGCTCTGTTTGCTCTACAATGCTTTAAAGTTATGGTGTCAGGAAGCCATGAGGATTTGGGGCTGGCTTAGGGTGTGTTGAAGACCAGACAGTAGGCCATTTAGTCCAGATGTTTTCTCAAGAGCAGCAGTAGTAGAGAACAGGTGAAAGTCAAATCTGTGGTCCATTGTCATTGCATGGATAGAAGGCCTTGTATAAACAGCTGGAAATGGCTTTGCTTTGTAGATGTGCCCTGGCTGCTCTGCAAAACCGATGCTATCTTCTCTGATGTTCCAGCAAGTTTTAGTTGCAGACAGCATGTCTGAACTCACTGTCCTCAAATAGCAATGTGCTTTTGCAACCCTGTTAATTCTGCTTCTCTAATACTGGAGCATCAGGTGTTTGCTAATAAGCTGTGGTAGCAGAGGCTGAACATGTGAAAGTCAGACCTGTTAGTGGCAGGCTTAGTAGCAGGGAGATAAGTCTATGGGCTTCATCACACGGAGCTTTTATCCTGAGATTGAAATTGCTCCTTCGCAGATGTTTGTGGGCTCTTTACATGATGCCATGACCCTGCCATGACCCTCCTGCACTAAATTCCCTTTGTTCCGTTTTTAAATAGATCGCTGATAATAAGCTATCGAATTACCCTGTTGTGGTCTGCTTCAGTTTCCTCTGTGAACAGAGTTACAGTGGCAAGAAAAGGAGTGAGATCAATGGAAGATAATGGAAAACTCAGATACGGGAAGAGGGGGCGGAAGGAAGCACATGCAAAGGGAGACAGTTGTGATCCTGCATTTAAGCAGAAAGCCCTGTTTTAAATGCAAGATTTTAAGCTGGTGTAGAAATGCCCTATGAGCATGTGAAGCTATTGGTCTGTCTAACCCAGAATTGTTTACTGCAGCTGCCAGCAGGACTGCAAACTCTCTGGCAGACGTCTTTCATAACCCTACTACCTGAGGTTTTTTTTTTTAAACTGGAGAGGTCCAAGATTGAATCTTGGAGCTGTGGCCCCTCCCAGGGAGGGATTTTAATGTACAGTCAGGGCCAGAAATATTGGAACAAGGATAACTGTTTAGGCAGTTGGCCTCTGTACACCACCACATTGAAGTTGAAAGGAAACACACCCAGATGGGAGCGAAGTCAGGACTTTCAGCTGTAATTCAAGGTGTTTGACAAAAGTGGGGCACTAACCCCACTAATTCAGGAAGGACAGCCAGTGGCATACACACACCCCCATCGTTGGTGGCTCATAAGTAATGGAACGAATGGCTGACAAGCAGGTGCATGGCCAGGTGTGGGTAACCCATGACCAATCAAGCAGATAAAAGGCCTGGAGGTGGTTCTGAGTGTTACATTGGCATTTGGTAGCTGTTCACTGGAGCTCCCAACATGAGGTCCAAAGAGGTGTCCATGCGAGTGAAGGAGGCCATCATTAGGCTGAGGAAACAAAAAAAACCCATCAGAGAGATAGCAAAAACAGTGGGAGTGGCCAATACAACAGTTTGGAACATCCTGAAAAAGAAGGAATTAACTGGCAAGCTCAGTTACAGCAAAAGGCCTGGAAGACCATGGAAGACAACTAAAGTGGATGACCGCAGAATTCTGCTCATGGTGAAGAGGAACCCTTTCATAACATCTAGCCAGGTCAAGAACGCTCCAGGTATTAAAGTATTAATCCAGGAATTAAAGGCGATCCTTAAGTTTGAAATGATGTTGGTTTGTTTGTTTATTTATTTATTTATTGCATTTATACCCCGCCTTTTTTCCTCTTGCAAGGAACCCAAGGTTCCATTACTTATGAGACCCCAACGATGGGGGGGGGGTGTATATGCCACTGGCTGTCCTTCCTGAATGGTTAGTGCCCCACTTTTGACAAACCCCTTGAATTACAGCTGAAAGTCCTGACTTTGCTCCCATCTGGGTGTGTTTCCATTCAACTTCAATGTGGTGGTGTACAGAGGCCAACTGCCAAAACAGTTATCCTTGTTCCAATATTTCTGGCCCTGACTGTATGAACTCCAGGCACATTTACTGTCACTAAACCACTGCACCAGATCAGCTAGTAAGAAAGTGAATTGCTGGGGAGAATATATTTAAAAGGGATACCTTTTGACTGGGAGTACTAACAATGTGTGCAAAAAGCTTCATACTTATTTTCTTTTAATGTCAAATGGTTACATTGGAAGTGGTCATAATAGTGGCGGGAAAATATGCTGATTTTAAATCAGTGAAAATAGTGAAAGAACCCACTTTAAACAGAATTTCATATCACTAGTTCAAAATCTGGGCAAGATCTAGAAATTTATGCTTGCCCTAAATGGTGCATAAACGCAATTTGTATTTGAACGAACAAGGGAAGTGACTTTTCCCTATCTTGTCTAATACAGCCAGCTTCTGAACTATCCTCAAAATATGCTTGTTGTTCCTCGCGCTCCGATTGTCAGCAGACTCGTGACCCTGCCATTACAGTAAGCTTATTTTGTGTTCTGGAATTAGCATGTAGTATGCAGTGGTGTAGTGGAGTCAGGGCTTTCAGGGATGCAGCACCAGCACTTTTTGATTTGCAGGGACACTGATGTAATCTGCCACCCTTCTCAAAATTCTCTGTTCCCTCTGAGTTTAGCTGCAGTCCTCACACTAGCTGGCTGGGGTAGGGATGGGGGAGATGAATTTTCCCAGTAACAATATATACTTGTGAGCTATCCCTGTTGTAATGCATATTATTTTGTGGTAGTTGGTTTTGAATGCAAAATTAACACCTAATCATCTCTTCTTCTTCTTCTTCTTCTTCTTCTTCTTCTTCTTCTTTGGAAGTGTTTGTTTGTATGTCCTCGATGGACTCAAACCATACATCCGATTGTTATGAAACTTAAGGATTTGTTTTACCTCTATCTGGGACGATTGTAGACACAGTGAAAATTTTGACCGCGATCTTGAGCCAAAAAGGCAGCAAATCAAGAGATACTGCTTCAGTACCATTTCATCTATTTCAACCAAACTTCCCATCATGATTCAGCACTGCAGCAAGCAGGTTTTAACCCTACAACATTTATGTTTTTCATGGTTTTTAGACATTTAAAAAACAACAAGTCCCAAATATTGGTGGGGGAAAAAAACCTGTTAAAGTATGAAAAAAAAAAAGAATAAGCACAGTTTGAAACCAGGGAAGACTAGCAGGCCGAGTTGTATGCCTGCCCCCTTCCTTCTGCTGAGGGGTGGCTCCATCTAAGCTTCACCTAACCCCTCCCTCAGGGGGCTATAGGGGGAGACCATGGCAGTGGCCATGCCTAGGGATGCCAGCACGTGTGCTTCCACTTAGGCAGGGCAGGCACAATGTGTCCAGCTGTGCCTGCCCCTATAAATAAAGCTATATAAGTTTGTCTGAAGGGTTGTCTGTATCAGCCTAAAGGCAATTCCAACCCATGTGAAGCTGGGTCTGTTCACTAGTAGCTTTATAAAAGACCTGCTCCTGCTAGAGAGTAAAATTCCTAGAATTGGGTTGTTGACATGGATCAACACAACTGCCTGCATTGTTTGCTTCTCCTTGGGGGCATGGCTACAGGGCTGTCATGATGAGCACTTGCACTGCATCACTGGTTGTATGTAATGTGTTCGTGGTGGAAATGTTTGTTCACAAATATTTGTGCAAAATAATGTTACCTATTTAAATCCTTTGGCTTATATAACAGTGAGCTGTTTATGTACTGTTAAGATGCATGCAGTTTCAGAATTTACACTTTTAACCGTGAATCATTATTCAGTGTTACTTTGGGGAGTCCTGCTGCCATAGACTTTCCATTGCTTATAAAAAGACAATAACAGCACCATAATTTGTGGGCTGATGGTCCAAGCTTGAGTGCTATATGACATCTTGGTTACATGATTTTATATTTTGACTTTATTGTATGCTTAATATTTTCAATTTTTTAAAAAAGTATTTCTCATCACTTTTTACTAAAGAAGTAAGAACAAAAAATATAGGGCATAATGCAGCCTTGTCCATGGCAATGTGGAGCACTGGGGATCTTTTATTTGTGGGGTTGCCTTCCCCTAGTCCCTGATCAGTACCTAGGCCCTGTTTAGATTTTTCCATTTCTTGACCCATTTTCTAGTCTAGAGGTAGGGAACATGTAGCCCTCCAGTTGTTGTTGGACTGCAACTCTCATCAGACATTACTTTAAATCCATATCTACCAACTATGTCTTTTTCCATTTTTGCTCTAGAGTAGGTGCAATACTCTCAGTATGGATTGGGATTCTAGCATGGGGGTTAGGGTGCTTTTAAGACATGGATCAGCCCCCCTGCACCTGTTCTAGAGTAAAAATGAAAAAAAAAAAACCATGAAGCTGCTAGACACAGATTGAAAGTAATGTCTGTTTTTTGCCCTTAGGTAGCAGTTATTAGAACAGAATGACAGAACTGTCAAAGTTAAAAAAAAAAATCATTGCTAACTTTCAAGACCTGAACTGTTAATTATTGAATGGCTGCATAAAATATGTTTCATATGTAAGCAAATGTTTTGTGGGTACCTTTGTGAAAATCTAACCCTTGGAACTGTTGCCTCTCAGGGCCATGTCAGATGCTATAATAGAAATGGGTATATGTTAAAGATGTAGGGTGCCCTTGCTTTATCCTCTAAAACAGGGAGCGGGGAACCTTCCTTTGTTGAGGGCCACATTCAGGGATAGTTTCTTGTGGGGGGCATGGCCTCCCCTTTTCTCTCTCTCTCTCCCCCCCTCCACCCTGAGGGCTGCTGGGGGAAAGATAGGTCACTTTTCCAGAGCTCTGATTGCTTGCAGAGGTCTTTTGAAATTAGGCCGAAGGGGCACAGGTTGCCCACTCCTCCAGTAAAATATACACCTGAGCTCTCTAATGCATTTTGTGCACATGTTTTTGCATTATTCTCATAAACATTTTACCTGACAAAAGTGTCATAAGTGGGAACACACAAAATCTTTGTGTACTCCTAGCTTAATGTATGAAAAATGGTGCTTATGACTAGCTTGATAGCAAATTAATTCAAGTGGATAAGTAGTGAATTACGATGATGATGATGATGATGTTTTTTTGAGAGTACATATATAGATGTCTTATTTGTTTGTTTTGCCAAAGGGCTGGGCATATTAAAACTATATTTATAGGCTTGGTACAGATGTAGTGCTGCCAGATCAGAAAAACAAGGTTTTGGTAATGGGGAGCTCCTCATGGGCTTGTACACACCTCCACTCTCGAATGGCCATTTGCTCCCTTTCAGTTTTAGAATTAGCTATCGTTAGTGTTACATCTTCAACAACATTTTTTGGTAGCCGCGGTTACTGCCAGTCACAGTTTGATACCATGGTCAGAAGCAAGTTTGCAAACTGTAGTTTGGGCTCATTAAACTTAGTGAAAATGTTGAGGCAGATGTAATGCTTATCAGAGTTCTCTCCAAAATAGGTTGGGGGAGGGGGAATGTTTCTGGAAGTAGAGAGGGAGCAAAGCAAACAAGCCTATGGAGTTCTTCCAGTAGCTAAGCCATCATTTGGCAATTGGGCAGCAATATGTCTGCACAGGGGTGGAATCAAGGGTTGGCTTGGTTGGGCACCTACTGAGAGCTCACACCCCAGCAGAGGGCCCACTGATAAGAGTGCCCAGATCTTCTCCTCTTCAGCATTGAAAGCTGCTCCTTACCTCACCTCTTGTTATGGTCCAGTCAACAGTAGTGGTAAGGAGGAGCAGTAGACACCGCTTCCTTTATGCTCATTGACTCTCTGCTGGGCAAGCAAGCAGGTGGTAGCAGTGATGAGGGAGAGGAGCAGCAGCAGGTGAAAATGCAGGTGAAGACCCACTAAGGAAGAAGGGCCTAGTGAGGGTGTCTTAAACAAGGGCCTTCCAAAACTTGGAGCTGGCACAGTGTCTACACCAAGCCATAGTCTGTCTCCTTCCCCATGTCTCATAACAAGTTTAAGTTTACCCACCTGACTATATCATTCAGGTATCAGGGTGGATTTAGCAAGCACTAAGAGCGCGTAGTGGTTGTTCCACTGTTGCTCTCTGGAAACTTGTAAAAATAGTTTTCTCTCAGAGGTGCTGAACCTTTTCGTTTGTACTTGGTGGCCAATGGTATGCTGATAGGGTACCTACTGAACTAGTATTCTATATTTTACTTCATATTTTATGTTTTAAGAATTGCTGCCTATTTTGTTTTTTCTCGATGGGCTGAGCTAAAATAAATATGTAATTTACATATATAATTTATATAAATTAGGGCTACAGTGTACAATATTTGTTTAAATTAATGATCTAAAAACATTTTACCAAGTTAAAAAACCGTCCCTGATTAACTGGGCATCAGATTAAAAAAGAATAATTGTTTTTAGTACAACGGCTTACAAAAACTGCAGGTGCCATCTTAGAGGAAGCAAGGAATGTCTTCTGAGTTGTTGCCTGCTGTGACATGCACATGCATTAACTAAAAACAAATACATGGCTTTTTCTTCAGAACTATTACTCTTGTTAATGTATAAATATATGCATATTTAACTGATTAATACATTAATTCATTAACTGAGCAATACTGCCTTACAGTGACAGCAGCGAGAGATCGATTGGAGGAGCTACTGCCACATCCCATGCCTTGCTCTTTCTCTCTGGGCAGGGTGAGAGGTGGAAGGCAGCTTTTTCTCCCCTCGTCCCACTGACTGCAATGGGAGGTAATTAAATATGCCAGCCCTAGGGCTGGTGTAGAGTCCCATTGGTCCTTGGGTTTCCCCAGGGGGAAAGGGAAACAATAGGGTTTAGGATCTGGTTCCTCTGGCCCCCGACATGCCCCATCCCACCCCCCACCCCCCGCTGGCAGAATACCTACGCAAGCGTAGCTTTCTGCAGGTGGGCTAGGGGACCTCTGGCTCTATGAGTGTTGTCCTACCAGCATACTTCTGTCACTGCCAGTGGAGCAGTACTTACAACACTTCCAGAGGCTCCTCAGCTGGTTTACTAGTGAGGGTAGGATTGCTTCCTAAGCCATATGCAATTAATTGACTAAGATATCCTTAACTGAACAACTGCTCTAATATAAACATTACCCCACATGCCTTTTGTGGCTGAAAATGTTCTTTTATAAGGATATACGTCACATGCCAATAAGAAAAAGGGGATGCAAAGTAATCACTTTTTTATACAGTTTGGTGATGGAATTAGTGCCGAAAAGTTGTTTTCTTGAGTAAATTAGTGAGAAATGCTTCTCTAGCTGTAGAAGCTTGGAGGAGTTTCAAGCACAGTGGGAACTATGTGCTTCTCCACTCAAGCTGCAACATATTTTATCCTAAAGGGATAAAATGCTTTAGGGGATATAGAATTTTCCACTGGTAATGACACTGAAGAACACTGATATATCTCTGTAAGAAAGTTTAACATTTTTGTAGGTAAAATATTTATTAAAGTAAAATATTGTTATGCTTAATATAAGTATTAGATTAATTCAATATTTTGTTATAAATATTAAGATACAACTGTTGATAAAAAGTTCAATATATGAGCTACAGCTACTGACTTGAGCCTCTTTGAAGGCGTGTATGGATGAACTCTTGAGCTGTGGTGGCTGCTATAAATTCCATGTCATAGTGTTTCTAGCACAGGGGTAGACAACCTTGGTCTATAACTCCTGTTATTCTGAGCCACCATAGCCAATGGTCAGGGATTATGGGAGTTGTAGTTCAAAACATCTGGAGGGCACCAGGTTGCTCACTCCTTTACTACCTTTTTGTCCCTCGTTATGTTTCGTGCCTTAACAGTTTCATATGCCATAGCAAATTCTTATCCGGGTGGGTTTAAACTGATAGGCAAATAGACCAATTATCCATTTGATGGCTCTTCCACGGAAAGGATTATCAGGAGGTGGGTGCCACTGCCCAATATCTATTAATACTTGTATAGTTATTGTATGATTAATTACATTTTGTTGTCTTATAATTCTTGGAGAATCATCTTCAAATGTTATATTTTATTATGTTAACTCTCCTGATGTTGTGAGCCACTTTGAGCATATCTTATCATGGAAAAGTGGCATACAGATAAAATGATGATGACAATGACTGGGCCAATAGGATTGAAAGCTGTCATTAGGTTTCAGGGTATTGCCATTTAATAGCAGATAAAAGTCAATCAAAATAACAGAATTTTCTAATATGCTGCATGCTATCTGATATATTACAGACAATGATTGCATTGTTAGAGCCAAGCAGTTTGGCTCTTTCTTGATTCAGATTCATCTAAGGTCTCTGTTAAGAACATTTTCCCTCCCTTATAAATTATTGAGACTAGTTGTGTGTGTTTTTAATTCCTCACTGTCTGATGTGAAGTGGTCCTGTGGAGACCTAACAGCTAAAAAAGAGTCCAGAGGTCAGGATTACGCATATCCTAACTAGCTCCATCCCTCTCATGTGCAAATCATCCTGTCCAACCTGCGCACATACGCGCACACACACACATGGTTTCAGAGTTCTGCATGACTGTAAGCCACTCAGCTTAAAATTAAACTGGGTATGTTCCTAATTAAAGCCAGGTTCTCAAAGTGTGTTTAAGAGCAGACCTGATTTTATTTAAACCCAAGGGGACGATGATCATGCACAACGGATTGTATCCAATGGTAGCTTTACCTTAGTGGAAAGAGCGACCACTCATGTAACTCAGGCACCCATTTTTCACAGATTCCTCCTTACCTACTGCAGCTTTCTGCACCATTTCTTCTGGATGGCCCCCCAACCCTCAGGAGTAGCTTTTCAGGAGGTTGGGGGAGGGCTTAAGTGGCAGGGGGGATTGGCAGAAATTGAGTGCCCCAACTTGTGTAAGTGGAAGTGCTTTCTACTAACGAATCCAAGAATTGCTGCTAGACGCCGCCGTTATATCTGATCAGGGTCAATGGCTCCTCCCAGACTGGTCCACAGAAAGTGATTTTGGGATTGTAACGTTAATATATGACAAACAGGATTGACAGCCAAATATCAGGAATTAAGGATCCATGAATGTCACCACTGCTCTCTAGCAGCATTATTCAGTATCTGTGTAAGGAGACAATCCATCCTATGCCCAACTTTGGCACAGCAAGAGTCACTGGAGTTTCTGTACCGTGTGTCAATTTTATCACTCTGAATCAGGAAGATACAGGAAGAGACTGTCTGCAGAAGGCAGCATCCTGTGACTTTATTGCAGGCTCCAGAGTCATGCTTATTGCTGGAACACTGTGTAACATTTACTTTCCAAGCATAGGATCCGTCTTTTACTGTAACACCAGAGATCACATCTACAGTGAATTTCTGTGACTGGGAGGCCAAAATCCACATTGCACCTGAAGAAGGTGGTTAGCCATGAGGTCACCATTATGAGGTTACCATTTTGACAAAATGTCCGTGTACCTTGCTTCTGTTGCTTGTATTACATAGTGCTTGTGTACGAACAGCTTGTGGCATGGCTAGTCATAACATTAAGAGTAGCTTGTTGTACATGCAGGAAGCCTGGAACAACCAGCCTGCAGCATGTAAGGATAAAGTCTAGATCAACTGTCAAGTCTGGGCTGCACAACTTATGAATGACCAAATAAAATGCAGCCCACTGACCATATACTGTAGTCTGCCAAACCCACAGCAAGCCCTCCTCATTTCGCAGTCCTAGGTAAACAGCAAAAATTGGTGGGTCTCTGGTGGGTTACTAGACGTGGGTGTCGGGGGAGGGCTGCATTTGGCTTGGTGGGTCACAAATCATGCAGGAATGTTCTAATCTGAGCTGTGCTACCTTAAACATTAACATGTGCATTAACCAACATCCCATTCTGAATACTTCAGTCTTACAACTTCAACGGACCTTCAGGATTATATTGACAGCCTCTGCTATACAGTGATATATTTATTTAAAAAGTAGCTTGTTCTGCTGAAATGTCAAGTTTTCATGAAAGCCCCTGTGTGAAGAATGAGCATTTTCAGTAACACCTCACAGCTTCTGAAAGCTGCTTCATTGCAACATGAGGACAGTTACATTATTATTTTTAGCTGTGAGAAAAATATTGACATATTAGTGAGTTCTTTATCAAATGAGTAGATGAAAAAGGGAATACTGATCATCATCTCGGCTAAAATGCACATCTATAGTTACAATTCACCTTTGGCACTGAATAAATTGACTAGTTGCAAAGGGATGGATCAAATCAAACTTAAGCATTTTTAACTCCCATTGATTTCAGATGGACAGTGTAAATACATACTTAGCTTGTTTGAGTTAAGTAGGTGCTAAAATCTTCAAATTAAGTAAATAGGACTTTGAAGCTGAGATCCAGAAGGGCCTGTATGATTCTCCTGCACCATATTGAATGCTGCTATGGAGGATCCAACAACTTTTTTGGTGGCAAAACTGACGTTGGGGGTGGGGAGGAATGAAGGAGGGGGCCAATAAAAGCCCCACAGTACATACATTGTGCATCCCTGTGGATCCTTAACTTTGGCTAGATCATGTTTCCAATTCTCTCCAAATAAATTACCTCATAGAAATTATGCTGATGCAGATTCAAATCAAAGCTTTGTTTTGTAAAAGTAATACAGGTTTCAGTATAGAGAGACGTGCTGGATACCTGGACCACAGCTTCTCAACAAGCCCCGAGATATAGTTCACTGCAATTAAAATGAGTTGCTTTAGTTTTATTTCATTGTAAAGAAAAAATACAAGCCCCGAGATATAGTTCACTGCAATTAAAATGGGTTGCTTTAGTTTTATTTCATTGTAAAGAAGAAATACATATAGGTGATCATACGTGTGTGTGTGTGTGTGTGTGTGTATATATATATATATATATATATATATAATGATCATTATATTAAAAGGTTTTATATATAAGGTATTAAATATGTCATAACAGCTGAATTATCTGAAACCACAAATCTCCTTTACAGGTTCAGTTCAGGAATAGTTTTTGCTATTTTCTTTCATTTGTGTTTTGTTTATTCTAGTGAAATGATAGATGACATATAAGTAATAAATGCTGCTGAAAATGGTGATGGGGCTTTTTGGTGCAGACCACTTTTTATTTTATCTATTTAAAACTTCTATCCCAACCTTTATCGGCTAAAGTTTAGCCCATAACAGAGTAGAAACACCTAGAGACATCTCCATGGGCTCCATGATGCAATAGCATCAAGTCTGAAAAACAGGACTTGATGTTCCCTACCATGTTTGGATTGCAGTGACATAAAACTCATTTTCCCACTTACTTAACAATATCAGTATTGTAGCCTTTATATGTATTAAATTTGATGTCAAACTTAAATCAGTGTGCCTGCACCTTTGAGCATCTATATCTGTTTTGCTTGCTCAGTGATCCTTGTCAGGAATCATATGAATAGAAGCAGTTACTCATTAGAGTCCTCTTACCTCTTCATGAGTGAGTCGCGTTATGTTGCTTATGCAAATTTAGTTTCCTCTTTTGTTTATAGCTCTGTGCTTTTAGACTATGAGGCAACCTGCTTGGAGGGTGGGGGCACGAACATGGAGATATATGGAAGGATAGGATCCTGAGATGGTTGGAACCTCCCACTAGGCAAGATCTGCCCTCCAGCAGAGAAGTCTCATTGATTCACATTGAACATGTGAGGATGACTGCATCCCCGGTACCCGTTATCCTGATATGGGAAGAAGGTAGCTTAGGAAAAACTAAGCTCCTTTTTGTGGTTTAAACATGGGGTTAGAGATTATGTTAGGTTGGATGTAGTGGTCCTGGCTTAATAAACCATAGTTGCATATTGGCATCAGCACTTTCATTCTGGTCTCTTTAAAGACCACAGTTCCACATTATGTCCGACCCAAGGAATTGTGGTTTTAATGTCAGTTTACTAACCAGGTTATTAAATCACAGTTTGGTCCTTTTTTAAGTTCCTTGGTTAGTAAACTGAATTAAACTAGAGTTCCCCATTTGAGATGTAACGCTGAAGTGTGGCACTGAAGACAGCACACGATGGGAGGAGTGAGAGAGGAGTGTGGTGTCCGATGTTCGTTCTTGATATAAGAAGCCGGGATCGTTACATCCAAAAAGGCCCACTGTGTTCTCTTGGTTTTCTAATGCCAGTGTCGCATAAGTACTCCAGTCTAAGGATCATTGCTTGCAATGTGTATTTGAGGATAAAATACATACAAAATGCATATTTAAATACCTATTTATATACAAGTTTTTGTTCTGACTTAAAAAAAAGACACATTAATGTGGAAACAGGACAGGACGGACTTATGAATGAACACATGCAAAATTGACGTAGACTGATCATAGACTGATCCATCCATCCCTATGTGAAACACCATTATAGTACATGGATGCCATATCAGACCTTTATTCTGTGCTGAAACAAAGGACCAAACAACTGAAATTCTTTCAAGAATTCTTATATTTCTGAGCAACTCCAGTATTTATTTATTTATTTATTTATTGCATTTATATCCTGCCTTTTTTCCTCTTACAAGGGACCCAAGGTGGCTTACATTATTCTCCTCCCGTCCATTTTATCCTCACAACAACAACCCTGTGATGTAGGCTGGGCTGAGAGTTTGTGATGGGCCCAAAGTCATCCAGTGAGCTTCCATGGCCTAGTGGGGACTAGAGGCCGGATCTCCCAGTTCAACATTCTCACCACTACACCACCCTGGCTCTCCAATAGTTTTCTTTTTAGGACTTCCATCTTTTCTTTCCTTGTAGAGTTTCAGAGACTTTAACGGATCTACAACAAGCAAAAAACACTTCCATTTGAATAAGGTACCCTATTTTTGAAGATCCCTCCTTTTCACTTAAGCCCTGTCCCATAACTGCTCCTGGGGGTTGTGGGATCCTCCAGAAAAGAATGGGATATGGTGTAGGTTGGCTGGATAAGGTGGGGGGAATAAGTGAAAATCAGGTGCCCCAAGTTGTGTAAGTGGTAGCGCTTTCCACTAAGGCAAAGCCACCATTGGAAACAAGTCTATTTTTTTTTTTAATTGAAACCCCCTTGGGTTTTGCTATATCCATGAGAAATGCAGGACATAGATGTTTTTAATAAAAATAATTAAAGGAAATTGGCCCTATAAAATATTCAGAATTTATTTTCTTTCATAAGACATTAAAATTGTAATCAGACTCTTGTTACTGAATCCCCCTTTCCTTTGCTTTCAATCCTATGGATAAAGTTTGTTATGGTCATACTAAATGGCTATGTTCCAAGGGGTCAGTAAGCTATTTGAGCAGCTTCTCTGCAGAAGAGAAAATAGCAATTATCGCTGAAAATATGGCCCCACTCATATTTTTCAGGATAATGCTATGTATTGAGCTGAATGTGGGTCTGTGTTTTCAGCTCACCTTTCTCCACTTCAGGCCGCATGCAGTCTGGGAGATAGCAACACAAGAGCAGCTTGAAAGGGAGAGGGTGATAAGGTTCCTTGCTGAAGTTGTCCTTGCCTTACCTTATGCACTTTTGGCTACAAGCATTGCTCAACATGACTCCGCCCACACTGAGTCATACATATAATTGCTTCATGTGCTACTGAGAGTTACAGCTGGGGCCAATAGTGCCTTCAGAAGGAGGCTAAGGCTGCACCCTGTGCTCACTTACTTGGAAGTAAGCCTCATTTAACTCAATGGGGGATGTTGACCTGGTGTTGAATGGGGTACGGCTACCCTTGGAAGACCAGGTCCGCAGCCTGGGGGTCATTTTAGACTCCCAGCTGTCCATGGAGGCTCAGGTGTCAGCTGTGAGCCAGACAGCACTGTACCAACTTCATCTGATATGGCGGCTGTGCCCCTACTTTCCTGACCATCTGCTCCCATCGGTTGTAGATGCCCTGGTCTCCTCTCGTTTAGACTACTGTAATGCGCTCTACGTGGGGTTACCCTTGAAGATGGTTCGGAAGCTGCAGCTGGTACAGAACGCGGCGACTCACCTGATTACAGGCAGCCACCGGCGAGATCACATCACTCCAGTGCTGAAGGAGTTGGACTGGTTACCATTTGTTTTCCGGTCCAAATTCAAGGTGTTGGTTTTGACCTTTAAAACCCTATATGGTTCCAGGCCAGCCTATCTTAAGGAGCGCTCCCAGCAACACCAGACAGGCCGCTTAACAAGATCAGCCTCGGATGGCTTTCTCTCTGTCTCATCAGCCAGGACAGCTAGGCTGCTGAGGACAAGGGAGAGGGCCTTTTTTGGGGATGGCCCCCACTTTGTGGAACTCCCTCCCTAGGGAACTCCGCCATGCCCCCTCTTTAATGAGATTCCGCCGCGCATTAAAAACATGGTTGTTCAGGCAAGCATTCGGGGTGGGTTAGGGTATTTTTAATGATGTTTTTAATGTAGTATTTTATTGTTTTAAATTGTTCTTGTTGTACATCGCCCAGAGTGGCTGGGTGACCAGCCAGATGGGCGATTAATAAAATGAATGAATTAATTAATGGGACCTAACTTCTGAATAGACATGTTAGAGTGTTGGACTGGGACTTGGGAGATCTGGGTTCTAGTCCCCACTTGGCCATAAAGCTCACTGGGTGACTTTGGGCCAGTCATTGATTATCAGCTTCACCTACCACACAGGGTTGTTGTCAGAATAAAATGGAGAGGAGGAGGATTATATAAGCTGCCTTGGGTTCCTTGGAGAAAAAAGGCAGTATATAGTAGTAGTAGTAGTAGTAATATGTTTACTCAGAAGTAAGGCCTGCTGTATTCAGCAGGGCTTACTCCCAGTTAAGTGTGCAAAGTATTCAACCTAAATAATGTTTCATATTTCCCAGATTTTTCATTTTCACCAACAGTTGTTTATGCTAGAACTATCAACAGTTTCTTTGGAGACTAAGGCAAAGCCATAGGGAAAAATTCAGTGCTTGTTGGATATGTCTGTCTCCCAGAAAAAGAAGGACTTTTATTGTAATATATTTTTACAAAGTTCTGCCTTTATGCAATTGAGTCAAGTCTTTGAAATATCGTCTTCGACATTACTCTTGCATGACAACACCTTTTGGATTCTCCCATATTCAAGAGATGTCAAGAGAAAGCTCTAGTTGCAGTACAGGAAATTAGCTGTCAGCTTAGACCTTGATCCTTTCTCAGTATTAACAGTCCTTGAAACCTTTCTGGAGCTCCTGGATCGGCTGGAAGGTTCCTAGTGGTACTAGAATGATGCAAGCTATTTTTTCTTAAATGTTTCAAAACTGTATTTTTTCCTCCTTCATAATGTCCTCTGTATATATACCAGGTATTTATCTATTCAGTTCTCAGTGAAATTTCTCACGTTTTCTTGCCTTAAGGTTTTCTGAGCTCTGAAACAGGAGCCAATACAAATGTAAAGGAAGGACAAGATTGGTTTTTATTTTCATATTTTAAAGTATAATTAATTTATTGGAGAAGCAGAAATACAAAAGGACAGTCTGTAGCTACACGCCTATGCACATTTACAGGGCAGCAAGTCCCATTGAACAGAATGGGACATACTTCTGGATAAACATAGATAAGTTAGGGCTACGTGTGAGAAGAAAAGGACAAATAAGATAACAGTGGTGGAGCTCTTTGTTCACTGAAAATTGCTGTAGAAATAATAATAATGGGTGCCTTGTAGTTTTAAATAATGCCGCCTTCTGCATCTACATCTTCCATAATAATTCAGTTTTAGGATGTGTTGTGCATACATCTGTGATTAAGGTGAGATAAGCTACTGACAGTGTATCAAAATGTGCTAAGTGAATTTGTGGCGTCGAGGGAGGGGGTAGGCAAAAGAGTCTCTGTCTGCCATTGGTTGAGCTGCTCTGATCTTAAGGTTTTCTATGGCTGCCATTGGCTGAACAGCTCAGAATCTGGAGATATGTAAGTGTGGCAGAATGCCATAAGAAGTGTGTGTGTGTGGGGGGGGGGGGTAGAACAAGCATTGGCCTAGGAAAGATAGAGCCATATGGCTGAGAATGCAGGGGGAAGAAGCAGGGTTCAGGAAATTATGGTTGGGACTTGGGGAGAGGATGTGGTGCAGGAAGATAAGGGGAAGAGGAGAAGGCCAGAGGCAGAGTCTGGGAAGATAAAATAGCCTGAGAGGAGAGCTTTATATTGCCAAAGGTTGCAGAAGTCTGGAGTCACAAATGTATTTGCAATTACCACCAAATATTTGGCCATAGGCTGTAGTAGCCTTGCCTTGCACTGTTGTTACACGAGCATTATAATTGGGTATGTTAGCACAGTTATCTAAGATAGTGGTGCAAGTACTTAAAACCACTCTTTCTTTATTTTCCAAGGCAAACATTGGATAAACACTGAAGGTGAAAACATCACACCCATTTCTCTAGTTATAGGGTTTTTTAAAAAAAATTAAAGAACATCCTTGCTAGATCAGACCAAACGCCTATCAGATAGGTTGTATCTATTCCTGTATTCCATCACCTTGTTTCCCACAGTGGCCAACCAGATGCCTATGGGAAGCCCACAAGCAGGACATGAGGGCAATTGCCCTTTCCTGCTGTTGCTCCCCAGCAGCTGATATTCATTGGCCACAGAGGTAGCATAAAGCCATAATGACTAATAGTGTAGTGTAGTGATTAGAGTGTTGGACTGGGATAGGAGAGTCCTGGGTTCAAACCTCCACTCAGCCATGATACTCATTGGGTGATCTTGGGCCAGTCACCTACTCTCAGCATAGCCTACCTCACAGAGTTGTTATGAGGATAAAATCTTCCCCCCATTCCCTGACCATGTATGCTGCCTTGAGTTCCTTGGAGGAAAGGTGCAATATAAATGAGATAGATAGATAGCTTTACCCTACATGGATTTGTTTAATTACTCCCCTTTAAAGCCCTCCAAGTTGGTGGCCATCACCACATTTTGTGTTAGCAAATTTCATAGTTTAACTATGCACTGTGTGAAGAAGTACTTCCTTTTGTCTGTTCTGAATGGGTAATGGTATGGTGAGAGAGGCAGAAAAATTTACTTCTCTCCACTTTCTCTAGGAGCCTCGTGTGGCGCAGAGTGGTAGGTGGCTGTATTGCAACTGAAACTCTCCCCACGACCTGAGTTCGATCCCAGCGGAAGCCGGGTCTCAGGTAGCTGGCTCAGGTCGACTCAGCCCTCCATCCTTCCGAGGTCAGTAAAATGAGTACCCAGCTTGCTGGGGGAAAGGTAGTCGCGACTGGGGAAGGCAATGGCAAACCACCCCGCTATAGTCTGCCATGAAAATGCCAGCGTAAGCAGCGTCCCTCTAGGGGTCAGTAATGACCCGGTGCTTGCACAGGAGGAACCTTTCCTTTTTTTCCTTTCCACTTTCTCTATACCTTGAATAGTTTTATAAATCTTGATCTTGTCCCCCCACAAATATTGTAACCCCTCCCCAAACATTGTAACCTTTCCTCATAGGTAGGTTTCGCCCCCTCCCTGATCAGTTCAGTTGCCCTTTTCTGCACCTTTTCCAGCTATACAATAACATATTTGAGATGCAGTGTCCAGAACTGTACACAGTATTTGAAGTATACTAGGAATGCAATAAGTCCTCTTGAACTCAGTTTAGCTTACTTCTGAGTAGACATGTATAGAATTACACTGTTAATGATAATGGATGCTGCTCTTAGTATTTTGTGTATTTTGTATTATGGGTTGTTTTAATGTTTTTATTGTTTTAAATTGTTAAAGTGATTGTGAATGTGTGTGTGAGTTAAAAAAAAATGGCTGTAGACCACACCATGCATGTGCCAAAGTGGTTTAAATAAATAAAAAAGTGTCCTGCTGTCCCAGGTGGCCTAGGAATGGTGCCAGTGCCTAGGAAATTGAAATTTAGCAATCTAATTTTGAGTGTGTCATCATGCCATCACATCTGGCCAACAGAATATTGAAACTCCCTTCCACCCCTCCCAAAATCTTGTTTAACCAAGTGAGAGAAACTGCTATCAAATATAAGCTGAATATATGGACATAAGATTTCCCCCCTTTCCCCACAGAGACAGCTGTGGCTTATCTCTGACTTGAACAGTAAGGACTCATGGCATAATGAAGGAATACTTTCTTTTGAAGGTACAGTAGTAAAACAAGTACCAGCATCAGTGATCAGAAAGAACTGCTAACAATCTAATTTTAATGATGCATATACATTTTCTTAGATGTATTGAAACTGAAGTGTTATCTTGACTCAGTTGACACCAAAAGAGACTTTTCGCACTTAATTATATCAACTTTGTTGTTATATGGTTGTAGCTATTTTTGCCCCAGTTTTTCCTGTTGTATATGCAAGAGGACATTTTGGGAAAGAATGTGGTAAAGAATATAGCAAGCGGGGGTGGGAAGCATGCAATATCCCGGTTCACAGGTCGCAACAACCCATGTTTTTTTTTTAAAAATATCCTGGGTTGTTATGAATTGAGTGAGAACAAGTGAGCATGCTGGCTCCCACCACCCGATCATTTCTGGTGCAAAGCGAGAGAGGCTAAACAACCAAGGGATGCTCTGTCCTTGGGTTGTTTTGCTTTGTGTGCGAACTGGGACCTCTGGGTTGTTGTGGGAGGGATAACCCAGAGTTGGAACCCAGAGTGACAGGAGCCAGCATTCTCACTCATTCACAACAACCCAGGGTTAAAAACACACACACACAAACCTGGGTTGCTGTGACATGAGAACTGGGCCAATAGAGAGTTAATGAGAGAATCATCACCTTGCATTGTTACAGTTTCCGTATTAAGGACTCCTAATAGATTAGACCTATTCATAACTTGACATACCACAGAGACTAGCATACAAAGCAACAAGGTCTATCACAGAAAGAGTACAAGGAATATTTGAACCAAATTCCCAGAGTACTCGAACAAGAAAACAATTCCATACAACTATAGGAGGAGCAACCCCGCCAACCCTTCACTTTTTAGTGGGACTACTTCAAAGCAATTGGACAATAACTGTCATTAACTTGGTAGTTTTATACTTGTGTTTTGGGATAGCCCAAGCATAGATTAGGTTGAAATTAAGCTTGTTGTTGTTGTTGTTGTTGTTGTTGAGTCGTTAAGTCGTGTCCGACTCTTCGTGACCCCATGGACCATACCACGCCAGGCCTTCCTGTCCTCCGCTCTCTCCCGGAGCGTGCTCAAGTTCATACAAGAATACAACTCCTAATTTGTTATTCTCAAGTAGCTTCCTTGTTATATTTGCTAATTGGATTCAGGCTTTGATTACAACAATGTGACACTAGTTAAAAGCTACAAACACTGCAGACAATAATACAAACATTGAAGTCTGCCTACAATAAAGGTATTTATTCTTTAGATATTTCAGCTCTGTTACATACAATGGGTCTACTCTGGAATATGGTTTGTTGATCTTAGCCTAATTATTTATACTTCACTTTCATACCTAAATTTTGCCATCTGTCATAGCACAACACCCAGTGCTAGTGTAGCAGCCATCATAGCTATTTGCCACCGTTGTGCCAGCACTTTCCCCTGCTCATCTGTGTGGCACTGGTGGAAATGAAAGAGGGGCAGGGCTGCTAAGAGTCCAGGATCCCAATTAGAGATATAATTCTGCACCTCTTCTTCCTAACAGTTAAGAGGTTGCCCTGGTAACTGATGCAGATTATAATGAATGTCAGTGCAGTGCTTTATAAATAAGCACTTCTACACCTTGATCCTATACATATTTACTTGAAAGTAAGTCTCACAACATTCTGCTGGACTTGTTCCCAGGTAAGTGCACATTTGATTATAGTTTACGTAAGGGGACTACTGTCATATCTGTAGTAATTTGTCAGAATTAGAGCAATCTAGTATTTTGTACAGGTCAACTTTAGAAATATATCTGGACATTCTGCATCATTTGAAGCCTCTTCACCAAATAAAAGATATCCTATTGGGTGGTGTGTGTGTGTGTGTGTGTGAAGGATCCTTCTGAATTTCACAATTGAGAGCCGCAAATATCAGTGCATGTTGCTAATTCTGTGAGTGTGTGGGTAAGGAAGGATAACCGAGTTGAAGGACTTTTCTGTTATAGTTGTGCTCCTCCACATGGGAACCGCAGGCTTTCCACTGTCTGCTGAAAAAATACCTTCCTGTCTTATCTTTGCAGAACTAAGATACTACATGATGCTCCATGTTCTTTTAGTGGGCACCCAGCTCTCCTAATACTGCCAGATCAGCCAAAAATGTTAACTGATTGCTCACATATGTGGAAAAATAGGTTTTGGACCCTATCACCAACTATGTAATGACTTCTTGGACTTTGTGGGCTCCAACCAGATCACACAAGCAGACATATGCTCATGCAACAGGATTTCTCCTTCCTCTCCTGTACCCCTGCATCCCAAATCTGCTCCAGGGGATACTCCAACTTCTTGGCTGGGGGATTGCATGGAGAAGGGAGAATCTGTTCCCCAGTGGTGTTTGATCCTGTGGCAGATGGGCGCTACTGGACACACCACTAAAGGTCCCCATATGCTGTGGGATTATAGTCCTGTCCACATGGGATTTAGCCACAAATAAATGCAAACTAGTAGGATATATACAGCAGCATAGCAGCCATACATTTGTGTGAGTACCTGTCCTCTACAACTCTTCGGCAAACTTGAATGTAATATGTTTTAGTAAAACTTCATTAAATATTTTTTTCGTAGATTTTATGTACTTCATTTCCCATTATGCCAATTATGAAGACACTGTGTCAAGGAATAAAATTAATTACCTGTAATTCTTGTTCTCAGAAGACAGCAGCATGAGCCTGAGAGTCAGGGTCTATTGTGCAAGGGTAGAGATGTGTTGTGACATTTAGCTCATATTTCTCCAGAGGTTTTGCCTTTCTAATCATCCTGCTCCTCCCGCCCAATTCTTCCAGTGATGAAAAAATGCATTCTTGCATCACAATTCATAATCATGAACATAGCTATGATATAAAAGCACAGCTAATGCCTGAACCAACCCTTCTTTGTGTGACTAGCCCTAGTAAAATTCATAGAGTAGAAGGACTCGTTCTTAATTTTGGCACTGTTGAATGTCCTTGCCTGGAGGATGAGCTGAAGAAAGAGGAGTAAGAGGCAGATAAAACAAAAACCTGATGTTACAACAACTTGGTAACAAGCCATAATTGTGCAACACAGTGGAAATAGTGATAAATTAGGACTTTAAAAAAACAAATGAATCCCCAAACAATAATATGTAGGATTCCTCATAGAAATTTACCTCACCAATGAAACCGTTTTTTGTTTTCAGAAAAAGGAAAATAAGTAGTTCAGAGTCCTCAAAGCAATTAAGATATTAGAAAGTGATGTTACTTCAAGCACGTTTTTCGTAGCTTTAAAAAAAAAAAATCTGAAAGGAATGAAACACAGTCATCTTGGTTTGGAATGGGCTGGGTCTTTCTGTGCCTCTTTTCTGATTTCTCTTCAGATCGCATAAATCTGTGCATTTTTGGAGGATTCTCAGAAAAATAACAGCTAGGAAAGGCTCAGCCTGGGGGAGCTCGCCCACTTTTGCCATCCCTCTCATCTGTTGGTTTTCCTCCCCCAACCCCTTTCCCAGACTTGCCAGTTGTGAGGCAAGGAGAGAGGGAAAGACAGCTGAGGAGACTTGCAGGAGCAAAGGGCTCTCTTCAGTGAAGGCGTCTGAGCATGCTAGAACCCTCCATGGCCAATGAGAGCTATGGGAATCGCAGTTTTTTAATTCTTCCAGGGAAATGACTCAGGAGGACTCTGGGAGGACTCTTCTCAGAATCAGCAGTGCAGGCTCTAGCAAGTTCAAAAGTCCTCAGTGCAGAGGTACTAACATGAAGAAAAAGACTTCGGCTTAATTCTGGGAACAGTAGTTTCTTATTCATTCTGGCCAATGAATAAAGAGGAGACGTAAAGTCCACACAGAGTCAGACACAATGACAATGGAGAAGTAAGCTTTCTTCTCTGCCAATCCCACCACAAAAGAGCCTTTTAAGAAGTCTGTCCCCTCCCCCGCTATTTGGTTCGACTTCTCAGAGATTTTCCTCCACTGTTGCTGTAGTCTTCCCCCCACCATATTTCACTGCCATCAGAGCTTTGGCTCTATTGGTAGAGAGAAGATGCTCAAGAGCAGTCATCTCAGTGGCTCAGGTTATTCTCCATTCCAGAGGTTGACTAAGGCCTCACAGGGCTACCTTCTCCTATATGAATTTGTCTGCCTTTTGAAATGAACTGGTGAGACCCTTTTACACATACTGCTCTCTGTGTGTATGGTTCTGGGAATTTACGTTTACTGTTGATTTCTCCTTAAACCAGCTGTTTAAAAGTATGACAGGTTCCCATTCCTTGCCTGCTAAAATTTGGCATACATCAGAAGTGGCTGCCTTGACACTGAGATATGTTGACGTACATGTACGCGCACACACGCTTAAAAATGAATAGAATGCTTTTATCGAAAAAATGGTCTCATGCACACGCACTTTTCATACTTAATACAGTAATAAAAAGAAAAGAGTCACATAAAATCTGTCTACAGAGACTGTCTCCTAATCCCCAAACCTCTTCAACAGAAAATGGAGTACTCTCAGAGTCTGGATGGCAGGCAGGGCGTCTGCCATAAAATGAAACTTTCTTTAATACCCTTAAACGTATGCCAGTTACTATGCCTATGGCCATAATTGGAAACAACTGTATTTTAAGCTTGCTGATTGGTTATTATAAGCCCTTTACTCTAAAACTGCCACCCATCAGTGTTAAAGTCACTACTGTCATCTTGCTTGTTCCAAAGAATTTGCAAAGTCTCCCAGTTTCCTTAAGCATCCTGTGTCTGTACACTGCAGTCCAAAACTGTGCAGCAACCACAAGTTATTCCCATATACTTCTCTCTTTCTCAAAGTCAGCATGACCCTGCTAACTAATAACCACTTTCCAAAATATACTATGGCTTAACTTAAGCCTATAGAACCAAACTCCATCTAGGCCTACAGAACCAAACCCTGGCTATCCTCCTATATCTATCTATACTATGTATGCAGCTCTTATTTGTAAGCAAAAACGTTATGGCAGACTTATGTAGCCTGTTGCCTTCCATAAGCTCTGTTACATTACCTTTCAAGCTTCTTACATAGTGACCACGCATAAGAGGGCCTTTTTTGTTGTGGTACTGAGTATGTAGAACTCTCTGCTCGGTGAGGTCAGTTGAGGTCAGTTTATCTCCTTTGCCAGTATTCTGCTGGAATCTGAATGGGGACACAGATGCATTTTGTGATATAGAAAAGAACCACCAAAAGGCATAACTATGATCTACCTAATCTCAACCCACACTGACGATGCAATAACCCATTGAGGCTTAATTTACTCTTAAGGAGCTGTGGTGTGTGCTGGCCACCAATATGAATACGCAACACCTGAACCAGGGGTTGTCGGGGATTGTTGTGTCATGCGAACTCAGCCAGCGGGAGTTATTTGTGGGTTAAACAACCCTTGCATACCTCTACAACAGACAATAGGTTATGTAAGGGTTGTTTAACCCTCAAATAACCCCTGCCAGCTGGGTTCAGACAATGTGATTCTCCCCAACATGCCCCAGTTGGGGATTCCATATTCATAATGGTGGCCAGCATGAGCCACAGCTTTTCCAGGGTAAATTAACCCTTGATGTGCTGTAGTGTCATGCAAACCAGGTCAATTTTAACTACCTTATTTTTTTTACTTGATTTATTTTCTGCCATTCTACTGAACAATGGCACTACAGCTGACTTGCAGAACAATTTAAAATAGATTAAAACAGTACAATATATTAAAATATGATAAAAACATAACAATTACATAATAATTCTTGAATAGAGCAGTCTTTGCCTGCCGTCAGAAAGATAGCATAGAGGGAGTGAACCTAGACTCCTTTGGGAGGGAGTTCCCCAGCCTGGGGGTGACCATCAAAAAGGCCCTCTCTTACATCACCACCAAATGCACTTCTGATGGTGGCTGTCTTGAAAGAAGGGACTCTCCAGAAAATCTTAGGATCCAGGCAGGCTTGTATGGGAGGGGGCAGTCTTTCAGGTAGCCTGGTCCAAAGCCAGATAGGGCTTTATAGGTCATAACCACAACTTTGAATTCTGCTTGGAAACAGGTAGCCAGTGAAGCTGCTGTAATAAGGGAGTCATGTGCTCCCTGTAACTGGTCCCCATCAACAGTCTGGCTGCAGCATTCTGGACCAGGTTGAATCCCTATTATCGATATCGGGCATTGATATAGAACCAGAACAGCTTCCTTGGATTTGGATTTGGATTGAAAGGAGAGGGAGAGTTGGGTGTCATCAACATGCTGGTGGCATCAAACCCCCAAACTCTGAACAATCTCTACCAGTGGTTTCATGTATATGTTAAATAGCATGGGGGACAAGATAGAACCTTGAGGGACACCACAGGCCAATAGCCACAGCATTGAACAAGAATCCCCCAGCACCATCTCCTGAGATCACCCCTCCAAGGAGGACTAGAGCCACGGTATAGCAGTGCCTCCCAATCCCATCTCAGACAGACATCCCAGAAGGATATCATGGTCAATGGTATCAAAAGCTGCTGAAAGGTCCAGTTCCCCCTATCTAGTTCCTGGTGAAGTTCATTCACCAAGGCAATCAAAGGAGTCCCTGCCACATAACCAGGCCTGAAGCCAGATTGAAATGGATCCAGATAATCTGTCTCATCCAGAAATCCCTGGAGCTAATAAGCATCCAAATATGTTGCATTTGGAATGTGCAGTAACGTAGATCTGGTAATCCTGTGCTTCAAGTTACCCTTTCAGGATGCTTGAACAACTAAGGAGACTTTTTATACCAAATACATTCCATAATTATTTGACAAAGAATTATGGGAGAGACTTGTAGGGGCAACAGGAGAATGAAATAAAATAGACTTGGGCATATATTCATATTGATCACTTCTGTTTCCATAAGCAAATATCTCCATGTCTTTTGAGAAATATGCTCTGTATTGTTGTTGAAATAATAGCTGTAAAATAATGATAATAGTTTTAATCTTAAATAATAGTAGTTCTTAAAAATACCATAGTCTTTGTCTGATTATGAAGAAAATTATATTTTTCTAGGAGGATAGTTAAGATCAAGAAAGCTAATGTTGGGAAGCATTTGTTAGTGAATGTAATGTTAATCCCCACCCCCACCCCCAATGGGACCAGTTCTCTCCAGACATCAACATATTCCAGAGAACATTAACCTGTAATGCTGGGGGTAACTGGAAAATTATACTTAATAGACACAAAAACAGAATAAGCCAATACTTTTTATTAATGACTGTGTTTGACTTTAAAGGTATACGGAGAAAGCCAAAAGAATGATGCAGTGCTTATATTTTCCTTTGGTGTGTGCAGTTTTTAATTTGATTGGAATGTTGGTTTTATGAAATACATCATTTATTTATTGGTCTACTTGAGTGCGTTTCAGTTAGCCTTGAAATATTTATACAGTAGTTAGTAAAGAGAAAGAGAAGACTTTTGCTAGCTATTTTAAAGGCTGCACAGTTCAGCCTTTTAAATTCAGCTGAATATTTGTGTTCATTGAGAACACTATTCATCACTAAGCAACCTAGAAGAGAAGCTTCCATCCATGTCAGAGCGAAGAAGATAGTACCTGGAAAGCAGGGAGGGTGAGGGATGGAAAAATCGTTATATTATCTAAAGTGTTTTTTAACTTTAACAAGGTTATTTAATTTTGCACAGTCCTGGGTACTCAAAGGCAGAGCATTGGCAAAAGAACAAAAATGTAATAAGTACTTGTTGCTTTTCATAGGGAGAGCCGTCCATGTATTGATACTTTTTTATTCTCTCTCATGAACCTTTGGGGTGGCAGTCTAATTATTGCTGGTCCTCACTAATGACTCTTTCAGGGATTATCTCTTACAATGTCAGCCATCTGCTGTGGTTTAGAGTAATGAACTAACTGGGTACAATTAGGGTTTAGTCTTAAATTAAAAACAAAATTCTTATGTCTCTCAAAACACAATGGTAGACATTATGGATAAAGTCTGTGTGCCACATCAGTATTACATTGATCAGCATTTAGTAAACTCTGTGGAAGCTCACATTTACAATTTGGCTATATGAAACACATGATTTTTTTTTCTTGTTACTGATTTTTACTTTGTTTTTCAAACATGTAATTGTCAGTCAAAACCTATTTCCCAGTATCTGTCCCATTCACTCCTGTTTCCCCCATGAACAAGAGAACAGTAAAAATATTTTTTCTGTCAAATCTGTTGCATATTAACATATTAATAATATATTTGTTCATAATATTTTAAATTATTCTGGTTTTCTGAGACATTTTATAAAATACCATACATTGCAAATGATCTTGAGTGAAAATCTTACAAGTGATACTAGTGTTTAGATTGCAGCATTTGTTATAGTTATGATGAGACATCCTAATATGAGCGTTCGCAAGAACTGAATATTTATCCACTAATATAATGTGATTAATGTTTATTTTAGTACCTAGCTTCTCACCATAATCATTTACCTGAATGAGAGAGCACAGGTACATGGGGCATTGAATTAGGGCTTCCATATTGAATTAACTTCATGTTAATATGAATATACTCCATAAATAATGTTAAACATGTTGGCCCCCAATCTAGCAAAAAGTTTGTCTTGACTAAGACTGCAATCCTGTACCCATTTACCTGGGAGTAATCCCCACTGAACTCCATGGGACTTATTTCTGTGTAGACATGTTTAGGATTCCACTTCAAACCCCATTGAAACCAACAGGAAAAATTGGCTGTAAATGTAATCCTATAAATGCCTACTCAGAAGTATGTCCCATTGAATTCAATGGGGATTATTTACAGGTAAGTGGAGATATGATGACAGCCTTAAATCCCATTGTTTTTAGCGAATCTGCAATCCTGTATCCACTTACCTGGGATTACTCCACTGAACTCAATGGGACTTACTTCTGAGTAGACATATGGATTGCATTGTTAGTTGCAACTAAATTTAGTTGAATCAGAGCCATTGAAGAAAATATAACCAATGTCGCCTTCACAGATAAAACACTAATGCTCTTTCTTTCTTTCTTTCTTTCTTTCTTTCTTTCTTTCTTTCTGCACTGTTTGTAATAATGTTTGTTCCAGGTTATTTATGTGTATATATTTGTATTATTATTTTGGTATTTTTTCCTGGAGGTTAATTTTCCTCATTGCCACCTACCTCTACTTTAGTTTGGTCCATCACACAGTTTATATCAGACGCCAGACAATTTGCATGATTTAATACTGAGTGTTTTTTTTCCCCAGGCTTAACTCATCAGCAAGTTGCCTAAATAGATCAGAAAAAGTGGGAGAAAAATTTCTGAAACATTCTTTTTTTATTAAACAGAAGGGAAGTGCTAATATATTCAGCAGAATCACAGGCCTACTTTCCAACTACCGTAAATAGATCCATCGAAGAGGCAGTCCCATGATTTCTGCAGATAATGTCTTTAGAGATTAAAAAACCACACATTAAAATGTTGAACACTGGTTTTACTATAAATGTATGCTTTTTCTCAAGCATGTTTGTCTTACTGTTTGCAAA
Organism: Heloderma suspectum; assembly: GCF_057233095.1. Taxonomy (NCBI): domain Eukaryota; kingdom Metazoa; phylum Chordata; class Lepidosauria; order Squamata; family Helodermatidae; genus Heloderma; species Heloderma suspectum. The sequence goes on along the minus strand of NC_139458.1, from coordinate 178,740,335 downwards.
ATATGATATTAATAGTATTAAGTATTATTAATTCAATTTATGAGTTGCACCATAGCCAAAGCGTTTATATCGATATACATGATAAAAGCAAGTACAATATAAATAGAATAATAATAAATTGCGTATATTACTAATATCGTTGTATAAAATGTTTTGCTTTGTAATTTGTTGCAAAAGAAGTGTGGGGCTAGGACAGTCCTCTTTCATTAAGATTGGATAGTCTGTATTGAAAACTCCAGCAACTAAACAACTAAAGAGAGAGAGAGACTACCAGATAAACACATTGACTATTAAACCAGGGAGATTAAAAGTTTGCAGTGGCCCTCAAAAGATCCTCTCCACATCCTTGATTAGGCAGACATGAACTGTAATGTTCCAGACATACACCATATATAGATCCAATGGCTCCTCCCCCCCATCCAAGGTACTCCAATGGGATTGTGTCCAGTAGGTTTCAGTGTTTATGGTAGAAAGGCATTGCATGCACTACATGCAATATATGCATCATAATACACTTGTATTTTCATATGGAAGTAGGAATATAAACAAATCCTTGGGCCTTAAAATGTTGTACATTAGCAACTGAACCTAAACTTGCATTGTTCTATGATGAAATAACTTGTGAAATTAATTATTGTTGAAAACTGGGGGGAAGGTTTGTAAAAAAACAACAACAGTTATATATATGATGTTAAAGCAGAGATCTATGTGTTTCCACAATACTGTGTAGATCTCTTCGTCCTTCCCCTATCAAACTTACAATGTGCGCTCTTAGATTTGACAGCTCAGATCACTTGTTGGGAGAAACAGAAACCTGAGTTGGGAGCATTGCTAGATTGGAGCTATAGCCATGCTTGCAACTGGTACTTCTGAATTAGGGAGATTTTAGATCGCCTTCCCATCTGCAGCATCCTGTTGCATATGCACCTTATAGTTTGTAAACCTGCCTCTAGACAGATGTATCGAAATCACAGGTGCACTTTTTGACAAAATGCAGACATACTAGGTGAAATATTTGATATTCCCTTCTCTGCAAATATTAATGTGTACTTTTTCTTATAGATATGGAGTCTGGGGAGCGGTTAACATCAGCAGCAGCAGCCTCCTCTACTACAGCTACATCATCTGCCTCTTCATCATCGTCTGTTGTTTCAGCAGTTTCCAAAGGTGGCCTTTCCACTGGAGCTGCATCACTTAGCTCCACAATCAACACCTGTGGTGAATATACTTTATTGAGTCCATTTTGCAATGTTTTCTTGCGCCAAAGGTCTTTATAAAGATTATTTTAGCACATAGTCCTATGGGGATAGTCGGCCACCTCTGAACTTGGAGGTGGCTGACTATCAAATGCAGGGCGGGCGGAGTGCAGAGGGGATCTTGCTCGGTTCCCAGAAAACTAAAAATCCTATGGCTGTCTAGATGCACTTGGTTTGCATATTTGGGATCTCAGCACATGATAAAAGAAGAAAGGAACTTTTTGCTTGATAATATGATGAACTGTAGAGCAAAGAAAAAGTAGTGCCATATATTTGCCACGCAGGGTTAAAGGACACTGAAACCGATGCCTTGCTAAATAAGGAAGATATTTCTAAAGCAACAATACATTTATTCTCCAAGTTACACAAAAAGAAGTAGCTGTGTTGACAAGAAGAAAACATCCATATTAGAGTAATACTTTCATTAAGCCAACTCATTTTTGTGACCTTTGAACTGGCCTAATAAAGGCATTACCCTAATATGGATCACATAATTATTGTCGAAAATTTTTAAAATGTAGTGCCCCTTGCTTCCACTTGTTGTGTTGTGGTCATATCATATACAAAGGGGAACTTACACAGGTAAGATTCATAAAGTGAATGTGCACATGAAGCTTAGAAATCTTACTTGAGAAATCTCCCCTTTGAAAATTACAGCAGCGGTGCAATAAACAACCAGAAGCTCAAGATTCTTGCATATCCAGGTGGCTGTGCTTACAGATGCTTTCAGTTCAACAGATAAAAACATTCATCTGGGTTCTTGTCTACTGAATAAAACTGTCCCAGTTGTGGTAAACGCTTCTTTCTAGTTCAATTCTGTGCTCTGGATTGGAGTTTGCTCTACAGATAACATACCAAAAGTATGTTTATTCTGAGTGATTTTAATTAGGCTATCTTGATCTATCTGGGAAAAACCTTCCAATCAAGAATCTCAAATGGTGGCTGATTGCAAGCCACATACCACCTACAATTTGTAGAGCTGTCCTAAGATACTGGGTGTGGAGACCTGTGGCAGAGGAACAGCCTGGCTTATGCCAGCCAGGGCAGAAGGTGGTGGTGATGAAAGCCTTTTTTCTTTTCCCACCTGCCATGGCTTCCAGTGGGAGGAAATTTACTATGCCAGCTCTGGGACTGTTGCAGTTTCTGACTTTGGGGATATGTTGGGGGAGCGAGAGAGCCTAGAATCCCGTAGATTTTCAGCCAGCCCGAGACATCCCCCAATTCCCCCATTTTTGGCTGTCGGCCAGCGGACCACACTGTTGGAGCAACTGCAATGGCAGAAAAGCCTGTCATCCTCCAGGGAGGACCTCTCTGCCTTTGGAAGGGGAGGTCCTTAGCATCCTGTGGCCCCTGGCACTCCTTCCCAGGGAGGATTGGGGCCTAAATAATTTTTGTATTATTATTACCATTATTATCCATCATTGTATGGTGCCTTAGGGATTTCATAAGCAAAGAAGACAGATCCCTTCCTGCGAAGAGCTTATAATTACTTGATGAACAAGACTTCGCATAAAGGAGCGCTGGGCCTCTCATTTAACCTTTATCAGGGTCAACTAGACATGACATGGAAGATCTGTGGTCAGGATTGCCCACGGTTTAAACATGATTAATAGCAGCTATGTGGAAGGCTGACAGTTTTTCCACATGAGGCATTTGTTGGGCACTCATCATTCCCTACTTACGGTTGTTTGCAGGTTCTTTAGACTATGTTGTGCCCCTCTAGTTTCGCTTCTATTTGTAAACAGCACTTTCAATTAGTCTTTTTAGAGCAGGGAAAATGGGGTATTATTTCCAATGGCGAAAAAAAGTGTGATTTCCTCTTGTGTATTTGTGCTATTCTGCTATACCACAGTCCTGCCTAGAGATTATGCACTGGAAAAGCAGGAAAGGAAATGCTGATCATGTTGTGCTTGGATCTCAATTCTGTGACAAAACTGGAAGTAGATGCAGTAGATTAACAGCCTTGTGTAGAAAAGCCCTAATTTCGATCAGGATTGTAACACGTAGAGATTTTAACCCATTTTTCCAAACCATATTGCCTCTCTTGAAGCTGCTATTTGCTCTATAGGGAAAATGTGTAGGTACCATAAGGGTTCCTGATTGTGTTCTTCCATTGGGCAAATACCATGGTCCAAGCCAAATCTGCCCCAGCCCTGGGCATTTTTTTAATCAACAAAAAAATGCAGGAGATCCTGACTATGGTTGGGGACATGTTATGAATTGTAACTATACTGAGGTTTTTTTCTGAACTGTAATAGAAGCTGCCTCAGCACCCAGTAAAAAATCTTCCATGTAAAGATCTTCCCAGATAAAGTAGACAGTGTTCTAAATTCTGATTTCATAAAACATAAGAACATAATTGTTCCACAGCGATACCATTCTGTAATTCAACAGTTATGTAAACGACTCTTCTTTTAGTGTTGGTATGGCCTGATTATTAAGTGGCCTTTAAATTTTTCTTTGTCTAAAATGTCAGTAAGTCTGATAAAACTAGTCTGGTTTAAGAGCAACATGGATGTGAGAGTGAGGAGATTGGAATTGGCTAGACAGATAAAAAATAGTTATTTACACAACACCAAACTTCATAGGTTTTGAATAATTATCTGCAAGTTATATCAAAGATTCAGTTATGATATTATTCATGGTTTGGAATAGGACCTTCAGTGTCATAGCGGGCTCTCTGGAACTCCACTACAAGTTAGGCAGGCGCCAACTCTTCTGGGGTTCTGGCACCTATTTTTCCAACAAGCTTTCCCAGGAAGATAATCTTGTCCTCTGTTTGAAGACTTACATTGCTTAGACATTAATGTAACAGATTCAGAAATATAGTTAAATGTATTAATAATACATTAAAATATGATCAGATATTTTTTCTTATGTAACAGCAAGATGTTAATAATTTAGGAAAAGTTTTTTAAAATATTTTTGCATTTCTTTAGAAAAGTGGGACCCGGAACAAATGTTGTAGTGCAGGGTGCTCCTGTTCGTGGCTGGCTGGCTGGAACCCTGCCCTCTTCCAGGATATCCCATTCCATTTCATCCCACCCCAGTGACCCCACCCCCCGCTGCTGCCGGTTTTCCATCGCCCCCTACTGTAGTCAGCTTTCCACTGATCATCCTCCTTTGACTGTTCTGGGGGCTTCCTCGCTCCAAGGTTTTTTTCTTAAAATAAGAATAATTTGTGCAGTCCTTGGTGTTCTCTCAAGCTTGCTGTTAACTCCTTCTTGTGATAGTGCTGTTTCAGATACATAAGAAACAACACCAAGATAATTGATGTTATTATTAGTACATATTATTAGAATGGCCACATTCCAGCAATGCATATATGCCAGATCTACAGTTTTCTTGTTTCAAGGCAATTCTATGTGTTTTGTTATTCCCTTAAAAAAAAAAACGTATTTAGCCCTATTCATGTGTACAAATTACCTACTTAATGAGGGAGAGTGGGGGCATGCATGCCAGCTTTGCCCCCCTTGTCACCCTCTACAAGTTGGACGTAAATGTCTGCAACAGGGGAACCTACTTTACCCCTAGAAAATCAAGGCGTTGAATTGTGCGGGAAATCTCCACAACAGAAAAGGCTCCCCATCTCAGGCATTTGCGTCCAACTCATGGAAGGCAACAGGACATTCAAAGACGGGGCAGAGCTAGCATATTTTTCCCACTCTCCCTCAGCATGTAATTTGAACACCTGAATAAGGCTTATGCCTGCCTGCCTGCCTGCCTGCCTGCCTGCCTGCCTGCCTGCCTGCCTATCTATCTATCTATCTATCTATCTATCTATCTATCTATCTATCTATCTATCTATCTCTGGTTTAGGCAACCTGGTGCCCTCCAAATATTTTGAACTACAACTCCCAGAATCCCTTACCATTGGCCATACTGGCTGGGACTAATGAGATTGTAGCCCAAAACATCTTGAGAGCACTAGGTTGCCTATCCAAGTGATTCAACAACATGAGAGGAACAGCAAGGCTGTGCCCATTGGCCATGTCCCCATGATACCAGCCCACCCCCACTGGCCATGTGTTGCGGGTAATGTCTGTAGAGGGGAGGCTGCTGTATGCACTCAAGCTTCCTCTTATTGTCCTTGATCATGGAATGCATGGACAGCAAGGGGTGGGCTGGCAGGATTGGGGCCATCAGGTGAGACCCCGCTGGCCCCCTCCACATGATTCTGAATCACGTAGATTGAATGCCCAAAGGTGTGTGTGTGCGTGTGAGAGAGAGAGAGAGAGAGAGAGAGAGAGAGAGAGAGATGGGTAAATTTAATCTTTTGTACTTAATTGCTGATTTTAGTTGCCTTGACATATTTGGGATGCATTTGGCAAGGGCTTCTACGCTCCTTGGCCAGGCTGCACAGGGTTGCAGAGAATGTTCTCAAATATTTAGTTATGTCTTTGGACACCAGCAAAATATTAGCATGCCTGTGCTTCATCGCTGCAGTCCTGCTTTTCACTCTGCATAGTTCAATAAAATTTAGTAAACATTACATTTACAAGATATTCCAATATCAAGAGGGAATGTAATCACATACTTCCCTTTATTTTCAACTCCCAGCCTCAGTGTTCACTTGACCTTTGAGAAATACATGATAATTTGTTAGTTTACCAGTCCCAGTGTGTGAAGAACAAAAAATAAAATCTACTCCTATAATTGACCATTTATCTTCTACAGTATTAGCAGTTATTGTTTCCAGTGATATAAAGTCGAAAACACCTTCAACTCAGCTTGCAATTAGAGAAACTTGGGTTTCCTCCAATTCAATATAATTATTTTCTTTGCAGTAATCAATAGTCTATTAAGCAGACTTGTAATAAACTTCAGTACTTCTGCCACACAAATCCCAAGACAGAGACTGAGCCCAGACTGGAACCCTAGGTGTTGTGCCAGAGAGATTGTATTACAGATAATATGTTATTTGTGGGTACTCTGACATCAGCTAAAACTATGTAATGTGACTTTGGAAAAATACTCTTCCAAATGCATGTAATTTGAGTACACTAATTATGGTACACATACATTTTCTACAGTATTTTTAATCATCACAAGTCTGAATCACAAGCCACTTACTCCAGAACAGCCTTTGAGTATTCCCATGCACTTGAGTGGAACTTCCCTGAGGGCTGATGCAAAGGTTATACTATTAGCAATTACTACAGATGTTCCTGTGAAGCCCTCCTACAAATGGAACCTCTAAAGTGCTGACATATGAATCTCACCCAGGGTCAGACCTATGTACTGAAATGATCCCTAAAACAAGTCCCTGCTAATTAATTAACATCTGAATCACAAGTGTCTAGAATAAGTAACATCTGAATCAGAACTGTACAAAATAATTTGTAGATTCAAGCCAATGGCTCTAGAGGTAATATTTGAGTTTCAAGTTATGTGTTTCACATAATATTAGAAAAATCTTGAATGGTGTAGCCCAGTTTGCATATAGTTTATGGCAGACTTTAATTTAACCTAGTTCATAACCAAATCTTGAGCACGCTATGAGATGGGTTTACATCTGTGCAATTATATCTATAGGATTAGATGTAATTGATCCTGGTTTCCAATCCTGGTTTGCAGAACAAGCACAACTATATTGTAACATGCAGTGTAATGATTCTTGACTGCACACCAGCCTTTTTAGGTAGAAATATGTTTCACTCCCTCAACAGCTAGAACCATTAATTGCCACCACCACATTAACAGAGCAATCCTATGGCATCTAGACAGTGTCTTGGGTGCCATAGGATTCTGCGGATCCCCTCCTCCACAGCCAGAAACAGAGCTCCAGCTGCAGAGGAGGAGATCCAAACATAGATTCCCCCTCTCCAACCCCCAGGTCCCTCCCAGCTACCATGGAAAGCTCCATGGTGGTTACCTTACCAGAGATTGGCATTGTGACCTCCGGGAAAGGTGGAAAGGGGAGGAATAGGGGCATGGCTTCCCAGCCCCTGGCCCCAGCCCTGGTAGTACAACTCCACTAGATCGGCTCAGAGGCAAGTAAGTGAGATCAGTTTTGTGGTTAGGCAGAATACTTAGTCAGCTCCATATTTCTGATTTTAAGTACCTTTATTAAAGGATTTAGGGAAGTGAGATTCAGAGAAGCAAGTCCGATAAATAAGAGTTTGCCTTAAAATATAATAAAATAAACCATATTTTCTAATTAGCCGTTATTATTATTATTATTATATCCCGCCTTTTTCCCAATACTGGGATTCAAGGGGGCCTTACAATGTTAAAACTGCTGCAATTAAAACCTATAAATAGAAATATAAATACAACTGTATAAAAGTTAAAAATATAATTAAATCATCAATATTAAAATTGTAAAAATATTAAAACATTAAAAGACAACCAGAACAACAAAAATGGTATCCATACGTCGCATTTTCCCAGGTCCAGACTAGTTATCCCCAAAGTTATCCGTTACACTGTGTCTTAACAGTAGTATTGGTTCTTACATAAGAAAGCACAGATCCTGAGCAAATTTAGGTGGAACCAAGATGCCTTGAATTGAATGGGACTTAATACTTAGTATGTATGTTCACAATCATGGAGTAAACTCAAAACCAAAAATCAGCTAAAATGGAGAACATATATTAAGATTATCTAGATGACTTGCACTGACTTCCAACATCCATGTGACATGTTCCAAGAAGTGCCATGTTTACACATTTGTGTTTTGTGGCCGAAGTTTGAAAAGGCCATATTATCTTCAGCATTTATAATCAGTGAAATATAGAATTAGTTGTAACATATTCTTGGAGTTCTTATAATCTGAGCCACATTTTTAGCCTTACTTGTATTAGAACGTACATTTTGGTACAAGCTTTTTTATCTTTGGCCAATGCTTTTAAAACAAAAACCTCCTTTTTATTTGGAGCCTTTAAATACTGTACTAAATTATAACAAATGTTAATTAAATCAGGAGACCCTTATTTGGTCTGCAGTCATTCCTGATGATTGGACACTCTTCTCAGTTTTAACACAGAAGGCACATTTGCCAGTACTGTGAATTCACACATCTAATATTTGAAAGACATGTTGCAACAAGCTGTTCAAAAATTAGTGTTTTTAGGGAAAACAACATACATGGCTTTGAGTGTTGTTTCTATTATATCCATCTCAGATAATGAGAGAAATCATGGAAGTAAAGCTTTCACTCAAATTGGCCAAAAGTTACTTCAGTAAACGATATCACTTTCCCTCCTTTATGCAATTGTGAGAATTGCTTTTGGGGGCCCCACCCCACCCAAAGAAAAGTACCTTCATATCTCCAGTGTCTTAAACGTGAAGCTACCGGGGGTGGGGGGGATCTAGCTGATAATTTTTGTGCCTCTCTTGCTTTGCAATGGATTTTGTTCACCAGTGTTTTATGTTTAAGGCATTAGTTAAGTATTTATCCTTTTTAGTTCTTTTTGAAAAGGCTTATTATAATGCAGCATAAAAATTCATTAATATTAATAAAGGCATTTGCCTTTATCGTTCCTTGTTACTAAGACACCAGCATTGTCGAAGTGGATGCTGGCCTTTTGGGTAATACTTTCAATCATTTATCTATGTACTGGCTAGTAGAATTTCAAAAGCTTTGCTGAAAAATATTCAACCTATTATAATGTAAGAGTCAAGAGTCTTAAGCAATGTAGTTTTGTATTAAATTTCATTATGCAAAACATGCGTGCAGAAAGCTGGCACCTTTAAATGAGAACGAAAACTAAAACCGAAAAATGAAAGGAAATACAAATATTCATCTCTAGCCAGAATATTAATGTATCAGGAAACAAAAAGATAATGAGTTGGAGGAAAGGAGGGAATCAGTATAATTCACCATACTGTCATATGACTTGCTTTGAGGACAAGCCAGAAACAGATTCCTTTTTGAACATACTGCTTATGTTTTCTTAAACACGTATTTTAACATCCAAATGTGGCTTGGAAACAAGAAATATTAATCTTACTTGCATTTCCCAGAAACGTATCTTAAAGAGCCTGATTAGTGTGTTTTCATGTTATATACAGCGTTAGTTCACAAGTATAACAAAATGGTGCTCAATATTCCGACTTGGCTTATCTTAGAATTGTTGAAAATTCTTTTCGTGCTTGTTCGTATGAACATTTTCCCAGAGGACAGCTGCCTCTTGATGTATTTCAAGCTTGAATTTATACATTTTGGAAAGTTAAATGTAAGGCTGAAGTGTCTGAATTGTGAGCTTAGCTTGGATCAGTTCTGAGTTAGAGCTGAATTACCTACATAGACTGGCTTGCTGTGCTTACACTGAATGTATCTGGGAATCACTGTAGGTGCCCTTGGTGTTGAATTTGGACAAGTGAGTCTGCACTACTGCAAGGAGAGGCAAATGCATATGTGTGTCTCTCACAGCACCATAGTGCCAAGCCTGTGAAACCTAGACACTTGATTTTTAGGGGTATACACCTTGGGGTTATTTTGTTTTTAAAAATGCATTAATGAATTTTAATTTCAAGGTGTCTGTGTGCCCTGATGCATTTGGGCTCAGACCTTGCTCATTCTGCTGAGCAGAGCCCTGCACATTTGTCCCAGACCTGCCCTGACCACACCATTGCTGTCCCCGTAGTGTTGGTTTCTGATGCCATGAAGACAGAAGACTTCTATGCATTTGAGGTGCTCCAAAGTAATGAATGGCTTGCCCTGTAGAGGAAACATGAGAGTTTTACAAATGGAAGATGTTGCAATCTGGACACCCTGTAAAATTCTATGAATGAGGCAGGGCAATTGCACAATAAAAGCTTTGTCTGGAAGGACCCAAGTTTCTAGCAGAAGTTTAATTTGTTTTTGTGGGGAGGGTGTTGTGATTACACTGACGCTAAATTCACAGAAGACGTTGAAGTAACAATGGCAGGTCTCATCATTTTCCTTTTCAAAAATTCCTTTGCACAGAGCATCCGTTAATGTCAGAGTCAGCATAAGAAAATTCTTGGAACATCTTATCTCGTAAGGGTCCTTGTCCAAGGGCCACCAAAATCTTAGAATTGATACTGAAATAAGACGGCCTGCCTGCATTCCTTAGCACATTCTCTGCAAGAGCCAGGGCATATGTAGAAGGATTTGCTGTGGTTGCTACATTGCTAAAGGTGTTTCTGGACAGAGAGCTCCTAACACTACCATTCAGAAGGCACTGTGTAGCTGTTTTGTCTTTTCTTTCTTAACGGAGTATCTGCGGTTAGAGAAAAGACAGAAGAAATGTCTGGACAACATGGAAGGCTTACAAGTTGAAGACGTCTGGACCCCCACCCCGCCTCGCTCCCAATAAAATTCTGTGAATGAGGCAGGGCAATGGCGTGATAAAAGCCTTATCAAGAAGCCTTGATAAAAGCCTTATCAAGATACATTTCTTTACCTGCACGACTCACCAAAGCTCAAGCTTCAGCAGCACATTTTTCAAAAGTCTTATATGTGCTTTTAATTTCAGCTAATTTTAGTGGCTGGGGATGAAATCAGTATGGCAGTAAGATTTTGTTTAAATATGTGCTATCTGTTGTGTAGCATGAGCCTAAGCACATTTGCTCAGAAGTAAGTCGCACTGAGTTAAACAGGACTTACTCCCCACTAAGTCTAATCGCAACCATAAGCTTGTTATATGTGGATATTCGGGATGTAGTCATGCTGGGGTTTCCATTCTTTTCTGTGAGAGTATGTCACTGGTAAGAATAAGAACAAAGGAAGCTGCCTTATACCAGGTCAGGCTGTTTGTCCATCTAGCCTAGTATTGTCTACTCTAGGCAACAACTCTCCAGGGTCTCGGGCAGAGGTCTTTCACATCACCTTGTTGCCTGATGCTTTTAACTGGAGATGCCAAAGATTGAACCTTGGATCTTCTTAATCCAAAGCAAGTGCTCTCCCACTGTGGCATGATCTATCCACTGAGAAGCCTCAGTGGGTCCAATGGTCAAGCTTTTAAGTTATTGCACACTGAGTTATACTTTCAGATCACTGGTCTATCTAGCTTGCATAGTCACTAGCAGATGTTCTTAGGCAGACGTCTTTCATCGCCCTGCTACTGGAGAGCTTTTAATAGAGGATGCTAGGGCTTGAATCTGGGGCCTTCTATATACAAAGTATTTCTTGTGCCACTCAGTTGTGAGTCTTTCCAAATGGACTGTGCCATTGAAAGCACAACCCTATGAATGTCTACTCAGAAATAAGTTCCGTTAAGTTCAGTGAGGTCTACTCACAGGCAAGTGTCTACAGGTTGCAGCCTTAATGTGTATGAATGTGCAGGCATTTGGGGTGGGCTAGGGTAATTTTAGAAATGTGATGTTTTTAATGTTGAATTTTATTGTATGAACTGTTTTTATTGTTGTACAATACCCAGAGTGGCTGGGTGACCAGCCAGATGGGTGATTAATAAATTTAATAAATAAATAAATAAATAAATAAATAAATTATTTCAGTGTATTGTTATCTGCTCTCTAACTCTGGGATAAGGTTGTCTAGGAATGTAAATATATACAAAGATCTAAATAATAAATGATGTGGAAGACTTAAGGGGTGGGAGGCTTAACACACAAACACATTCATAGGAGCCTTAAGTATTACCAGTTAATCCAGCCTTGCAAATAAGTGTGTAAATTATTAGGCCCCCTGCCTATGTTTTGATCTATGTTATTCATTTCTGGTGCAGCAACGCCCTGAAAAAGAACGAACTCTTTCAGTGTATAAAAGCTTCCCTGCCGGGTCTCTTGGAGTTTATTTTTACTCACCACAGGTGACCAACATATGACTATTTACATGCCTTTATTAATTTGGCAATTCTACAACTGGGGGCAAGGGGGACGGGGAATGCCAAATATCCTGAAACATAGTTGTTTCCGTATAGTAGGATAGCTCTACTTCACATTCATAGTGTTGCTTCTTATTTTTCCATCCCCCCTTGCTACATTACTGGTGGCCATTCCTGTGGCCTTTACAATGTGGTGCCTGGGAGCTGTGTTCACTTATACTTCTGTCTCCTTTCCAGAAGGTCCTTGCACACCACTGTGCTTTAGTAAAGGGCAGTATCTAATGCTGGCAGTACCCTACCACTAAACACATTGCTTGAGAGGAAACAAAGACTACTGCAACGGGAAGCTAGCGCTTGCTAGCACAACCCCAGAAACTAGCCCAGATTAGCACATCCAGAATGGGACAAATCCCTTCTGCAGGGTCTGTTGACTTCTCCCATTCCTGAAGTGCTAATTTGGGCTAGTTTCCGGTTGTGCTAGCAAGTGCTAGTTCCCTGTTGCAATAGCGTTCATTGTCGCTAGTGCTACAGCAGCACTGGATACTGCTTACTGGTGTTTTGTTTTTTGCTAGCACTAAGAGTGCTCAGGCCAGGATCATGGGTTGGCACTGTTGGGTGGTTGCTGAGACCTGAGTGCCTCAGGAGGGCTCATTAGGGCTGACCCCTGACGAGCTACCACTGAGGTGCAGCAGCTGTTACTGCTGATGGGAGGACCAACTGAGAAATTTGGGCCTTCTCAGGTGGATTAGTCCTCTTCCTCTGTACTGTGCTTTTGCTGCCTGACAATGGCGAGCAACACCTGCTCCTGGACGTTCCCTCTCCTGCCTAGAGTCAGTGCAAAAGCACAGTCAGTGTTCACTCACCTGACCAAACAGGCAAGTAAGTGGTGGCTGCAAGGTGCAGCTGCCTCAGCTCCCGCACCATCCAGACAGAGTGAGAGAAAGATGAGTGAAAGCTGGAACCATCCTTGTAGTGCTCATGGCTGTCCTGTCAAAGGTTGGCTTAGGCTGGCACTGGAAGTCTACCAACTGATTAGGCTGCAAATAACTTAAGTGCTTTAGGAAAATGTATAAGTTCACAAAAGCTTACATCTGATTGACCTTAGTTTGCTTCCAAGAATAATTCAGTCCACAGATACAAACCATAGCTGAAATTACAGTAAACAAATCAGGGTAGCATTCCAGGAGTACTGAAGGAAATGCCTCTTGTGGCATTTTAACTAACATCTCTTTATTGAAATCTGTCATTCCTTGGGAACTGCTTGTTTTTATAAAGCAAGTGAAGTTTCTTCTGACAAGAGCTGTAATGCTTTCTCCTTCTGTACCATAGAGAATTAAAAGGGGCAAGCCTCTTTTCAACTATAGGGATTTGCCCTCATGTGTGAATGCTGTAATGATGCAAATACTACCACCCAGTGATCATTTATGATCATCACAAGAACTACACCACAGCATATTAGAAACAACAGATCAAAAAGGACAGGGGAAAATGCATCCATTGAGAGGGGGATATATGTTTAAGCAGACACTTTAAAGAGCCACAGAGAGATGACCATATACTGTGTGCATGTATACACATATACTGACCATGTGAACTTTTCCTTAGTGACCATGGTTAGGTGGATGGGGATAATTAAGAAAAGAATTACTATTTTTTAAAATATGCATCCCACCCTTTCTCCAAGAAGCTTGGAATACACAGGTTCTCTTCCTCTCACCCCCCTTTCTCCATTTTATCCTCACATCAATCCTGTGAATTTAATTGGCTAAGAGATATTGACTGGCCTAAAGTCAGCCAGTGAGCTTCATGGGTGAGTGGGGATTTGAACTCAAGTCTCCCTGGTCCAAGTCTGGCACTTCAGAACATAGAACAGCCCTTCTGGATCACACCAAAGACCTATCTAGACCATGATCCAGTTTCCCACAGTGGCCAACCAGATGGCTCCAGGAAGCCCACAAACAGGACATATGAGGGCAATAACACCCTCCCATTTTTGTTCCCCAGCAACTGGTATTCAGAGGTATTACTGTCAGTGGAGGCTGGTGGCTGCAGTGTCAGTGGGGCTGTGAAACCGATCTAGGTTTCAGCCAGAACTCTAAAGGAGATATCCAAGGTGCTGAACCAGGTCCTCCAAAATAAGTTCAGCACCTTAGATAGCTCCATTAGCATTCTTACTGAAATCCAGAGTGGGTTCACAGGCCCACTTACATCAGAGCCACTAGTTTCCACTGATGACTGCACTGGTTCTCTTAAACAACGAGTTGAGTATTATGTGTTAAGTTCACATTCACATTAAAATGCTTTAATTCTTCTTTAAACATAATGTCTGTTTTGAACATATTAGCAAAAGAGAGGATGTAATAATATGGGAAACACTTCAGATTTATTTCTTGTCTAGTAAAAGACATCATTTTTAGGTTTGTCCCACTGAAGTCAAATAAGTGATATGAATGTAAGCTAACAGGAAAAGAGAGCTTCTGTTGAGTACATTGCCAAATATCACTCAGAGAGCTTGTGCTTAATATGTCACAGATATATAAAAAGAATATGACCCTTTTATGGTGCCAAAATTATTACAATGCCTTTAGCTAAAGACAGTTGAGTTTACTTGTGTATGTGGATGAGCTCAAATTATAAATATTTCAAAAACCATAAAGCTGCTCATCTACTTTTTAAAAAACGAAACTTTTTATATGGTATATTTAGATTAAAGGCAGAACTTTACAAGATCAGTATGTGTGTGTGTTTTTTAATTGTACATTTCAAGTGTTGCTTTTTTCTTTTCAGGACATTTATTCAGAACGGCTGGGGATCAACCGTGTAACCTGTCCACAGTGTCGAGTGCCTTCCCAATGGTCAGCCACCCAGTCTTTGGTCTACATACAGCCAGCTCAGGGCATACAGAATTTGGTGGCTTGGGGACACTTGGTACACCCACAGCCTTAGCAGCACATCCCCAACTAGCACCTTTTCCAGGTAAACATGTATTACAAGAAATAGCCACTTGAAGATGCAACCATGAATGTTCCTAAAACAAATACGCATGGATTTTATATATTCCATTACTAGGGGTTGAAGTCTAGCTGTTCTTAGTTATATTCATACAGTCAGAAGCACATCAATGTTAAGGATGTTCCTGATTATAATTGATTAATACTGCAATCCTATACACACTTACTGGAGAGTAAGCCCCACTGAACTCAGCGGGGCATACTTCTGAGAAAATACAACATTCTGCTGTTAATTGGTGATTATAATTGTACATCTTTAACTTAGGGCAGGCATGCTCGTGCATCTTCTGGATTACTATTGAAAGCCTGAGAATATTTTTTTTAAAGTAATGTAAGGCTGCAGTCCTGAAGCCTTACCTTGGAGTCCCATTTAACTCAATGGAGCTTACTTTAGTAGATCTGTATAGGATTTCACTGTAAGACACTAGTGCTCATGGTTTCAGAGATAGGTTTGAAAATGTGATGCCCAAAAGAGCAGAAGGAAAAATATAAAAGCTGAATATCATTATGCTTAGTGGTCTCATCAATATTTTTTTACCCCTTTTGGGTAATAGTTTTAGAGTAATAATATTGTAGCATAAGTGCAACTTGACCACCAACTGAAACACGCTTTCTAGCATGCTCTTGAAAACAATACGCAAACTACATTAATAACATGTGACTACAGCTTTCCTGTTATGGTAGTTGACTCTCAGAGCTCATGCCAAAGGCAGAGAGGTACAATGAATGGGACTTAGATTGCAGTCCTTTGCACACTTGGGAGTAAGCCCCATTGAACTCATTGACTCAAGTAAACATGCATAAGATAGAGCTGTATGTCTCACTATAACTGCCCTTCTTTGTCAAAGCTATGACAAAGCATTTGGGAAATGGCTATATTCTGGTAAAATAATGTCTTACTCATTTGTGCTTCCTATTTCTATATTTAGGCTATACAAATCGTTTCAGATAAGTAACATGTATTTAAATTTATTTGAATATCACCTCAGTTAGGGCTCTGGTGTGCATTGGACTTCTAAGATTTACTGTGGCGAATATGCAATTAATAAATAGCCATAATTAAATCAAAGGGTTGTATCCAAACACTGCTGGTGGAAAGGATTCCTCCTCTCCTATGTGTAACCCAAACCTGCTCCAGAGGATTGGGGGACCTTCTGCAGCAGATGTTGGGGGGCATCATGGTGGTTGCAAGAGAAAAAGGGAAGCCTGTATGTGCAACATTGGATAGAACTCAAAGGAATTAAAATTATTTTCTGGACAGCAGATGTTGTCCCTGTGATACTGTCCTTGTTTTTTTCAATTTTTTCTCTCTTATGCCAAATGGTTCATGCAGTTATTCCAGTTTTGTCTCTGATTGCTGTAGGACTGTGGCATATTTGTTCTCTCTTAGTTTCTGAGTTAATCAGTTGTCCTGTCTTTTACTGGAAGAAGAAGAAATGTTTTCTGCTGAAGAAAATATTTGATTTTACATCAGTAACAGTTTATTTTAGGGACCAGGGCCTTTCAGCAGTACTAATTCAGAGTAGAGCATCAGGCCTTCATAAAAAACCTTCTGGATGCTTTAGCTAGGAATAGATCGCTCTGTTCTGTGAGGATCGCCTTTTCATTCATAAGATCCAATTCTGTTGATCAATGAAACAATTTGTACTTTAGTACAATTTGTAGATAATATTGTTTTGGTTTTATATCCCACCAGTAAGTCTGCAGTCCTATTCCCACTTACATGGGAGTAAGCCCCATTGAACTCAACGGAATTTACTTCTGAGTACACATGTATAGGATTGTGTTGTAAATCATGTAATATCATTGACCTGGATAAATATTAGGTTAAATTGCTTACCTTCCATGTGATGCAATACCAGCTCAAACAGAGACATACATATTCTTTCCAGAGTGGCATATCATTTGTCACCATTAATGGCAATTTCATGATTGCTGGCAAGCCATAGCCCCTTATTGAAAATGTATGTGAGCTTTGGTGAGCACATACATTTCCAACATCAGCATGAGGAACATACATTTCCCATTCCTTTGGTGTCAAAACTCTATAGATATTGGAGATGTAAGTTTAAAAATACCGCTATCATCAATGTGAGCAGGGTGGCTGTGGGGAAATTTTTGCACATGTAGGTGTTCCTGTTTGCACAAGGAGCTGATGCACTGAGGCAACAGTTTCCTCTCCTAGATAGCATGTTGCTGCTTAAGATGGAACAGCAAATGGTGCTACTCCTCAAGTCCAAATTCATAGTACCCAAGGCTGGTCAAGTTCTTTTGGCCCCTGGGACCGAGAATCCAACAAGCTCCACTCTCTGGGAGTAAAAATACAGTAATATTACATTAAGTAACTCTTGATTTGCTGCCCCTTTCTTACAACCAACATCAGCTACCTGAAGCAGCCACCTCACTCTGCCTAATGGTAGGGCTGGCCCAAGACAACCATGTTCTTCGCATATCAATTTTGATTTCATTTTCTTCATTTTCCTCAAGAATGTTAACAATTACTTCCCACCATGTTTGTCACTTCATTACTTCATCTTTTTTTATTTATGTGCTTGCTCTCTTTCTTGTCAAAATAACAATGCATGTTGGAAATCCAGTTTTCTATGTAACAGTCCTGCCGTTACATTATCTGCCATAAACTTTCACCTCTTCTTTTTTAAGCCCTCTTTGAGGATGAGTGAGATGTAGTTTGAAATTTGCTATCAAAAACACTGATATAAATTAGGTGCAAATTGATTCCATTAATTTGCCTAGGATTGCTGGATTCTAGCTTCACATCGACACAATGATGGCAGGCGGCATGTTTCTAGGGGTGAACGAAAGTCACTTACCTTTTCTCGCAGCTTTTTCGCGGTGGGGGGGAGCGCTTCGCTGCTCCCCCCGCGAAGTTCAGGCGGGGGGGGGAGGCTTCCCGCCTCGCCCGGCCGAAATTCAGGCCGGGGGGGGAGGCTTCCCGCCTCGCCCGGCCGAAATTCAGGCCGGGGAGGAGGCTTCCCACCTCGCCCGGCCGCGAACACGAAAGTAAAAAAAAAAAAACGTCCCCTGATAGGCTACGTGACGATTCACGTAGCCTATCACGGCTAGATCTGGAAAGTCAGCCGTGATAGGCTACGTGAATCGTCACGTAGCCTATCACGGGTGACTTTAAAAAAAAAAAAAGCACATACGCGAATGGCGGCCCCCATAGGGAGCCGCCATTCGCGTTCCTTATTTAGTTGCTGTAGTCTACTTCAATCTTTACGTAGACTACGGCGAAAATAAGGGCAACGCAAATAGCGTTGCCCTTATTTTCGCCGTAGTCTACGTAAAGATTGACGTAGACTACAGCGACCAAATAAGGAATGGGAATGGCGGCTCCCTATGGGGGCCGCCATTCGCGTACGCGCTTTTTTTTTTTTTTTAAAGTCACCCGTGATAGGCTACGTGACGATTCACGTAGTCTGTCACGGCTGACTTTGCAAATCTAGCCGTGATAGGCTACGTGAATCGTCACGTAGCCTATCAGGGGACGGGTTTTTTTTTTTTTCTTTGATTGCAATGGCGGGGGCGGCAGCCGGTCGAAAGACTGGCTGCCGCTCCCGCCCCGCTCGAACACCGGACGAACCGCCAGCCGGACCCGCCGCCGGGAGGGACATTCAGGGAAGGTAAGTCCCGTCCCGGGGGGGGGGCAGGGGGCGGGGGGTGTGGAGGATTTCTCCCCGAAACTTGTTCGGGGGGCCGAACACGTTGGCGCTCGGCCCCCCGAAGTTTCGGGGAGAAATTCTCCGCCATCCCTACATGTTTCTGTGTTCATTCACTGATGAACTTGATGTATGCACCTTAGAAAAAAACCTCCTGCTGAGGAAAGAGAGTAACTTTAGAGCAAACTAGATTACAAAAAGATTTTGAATGGCATCATCTCTACGCTCACCTGGTTTCCTTTTAAAATTTGCTGGGTTTTTTTGGAAAGCATAATTGCACATAGGAATCTTTACAGGACCAGTTTTCCAAGATGAGAATATCTTGTCATCTTCTTCTTGAACTTGCCTGTGTGGATTGATCCCTAGAGGGAGTTTTCTAATGCTTCTGCCCAGTTTATATTTTTTTAATCATGGTAGGTAATAGAGATTCTATTATTTCCCTTAGAAGCCTATCCAAAATCTATGCTCAAGGTGGGCTAATGAGCAGCACTGAAGGGAACTTTAAAAAGATAAATAACTTAGAATGTTTGCTGAGAATTATTTTCATCTTTGTTAATCACCTTAATCAAAAGCTGCTAACAGCGCTCTAGAAAAAAAACCTTGTATACAAGTCTGACAGCCACAAACAGAACTCTTGTTAATCATTATTTTTCATAGTTCTGTGTCTATTACCGGAAAAACACAACTGTCAGATTTTTCTAACTCACAGTTTCACTAGTATGATTTTCTGATTCTCATTTATAGGTTGACTAAAATCATCCTATTTCTTTCTTTAGATTTTTATAATATACTTGCCCTTCTAAAATACTAACCAGTAACCATTTTGCTGAATCTTTTTAAAAAGCTTGAAACACAAATTTTATCATTAACCGTGCATTACTGAGGAACAGTTCTTTCCTAAGCTAGAGCTGTTGGTCAACAGTGGTGTTTAATGGGGAGATTATTTTCCCTATCTAGGGCATTTCACACCATTTATTCAGAAGCCAGTAGGATTACTCCAGAATAAGAGGTTTAAGACCTGTGGCTGCATAGATGGGCACATTACATGGTTTGTCTCTATGATTGCACCAAACAGCTTGAAGTAGTGTAGAGAAAAACATTCTGTGGAATTATAGAATTATTCTGTGCAATTATGGAATTTGAGTGCTTCCAGACAACACTTTTGCGGAGAGCTCCAGATGTTGTTGTGTTCAGTCTATAGCCCTCCTGTGTTTTCTCACTGCTTCATCTATCTTTTTTCTTACCAGAAAAAAATCTGTTAAGGAACAAAAGACAGAATAGCCACACAATGTCTTTTGACTATTAGTGCTAGGAGCCCTCCGTCTGGAAGCACCCTTCACATGAACCACATGAACCACAAAATGGTTCATTGTGTGGTGTGGTGAAGCCTCCAAATAGCTTCCATATTGTAGTTGTACAATACCTCCATATTGTAAATTATATAATCAGCCCTTCAGATGCCAAAAATTTAAGCAGTATCTATCACTTTCAGTAAGCTGCAAAAGCCTTCTTCAAACAATCCACTTCCCTCTAGAACAGGCCCTAGCAATGTGTAATTAAGAGGGTGGGCTACACACATGCTGTAGGCTGTGCAAATCTTCTGTGGACAAAGGTCTCCCTGCTGAACAAATGGCTGATGATTCAGCTGATTAGCCTGATTAGTTGGGAGTGGAGGGAAGAACGGAATTAGGTCCCCTAACCCCAGAGGCTGTGATCGGCCAGCTAGTGCGAACTATCTCTGCATCACTGCATGCTCTGGCCCTATACTTGGAAGGAACACTGTACATAGAGGACTCTGGTTTGTTTCGTCTATCAGCTGTTTCCATGGGGCTACAGACCAAGGCAACTGAGGGGACACAGCACAGAACGTAACATAGGCTAATGCTCCACAGATTATGTGAGACACAGAATGTATTCCCTACTCTGAATGGCACAGCTCCCCAGGCTCTGAAGCAGAGGGCTTTCCAAGTCCTGCTACATGAGAGTCTTTTAAGCGGAGATTCCGGGAACTGAGCAAAGCACATGCTGTACCACTGGCCTATGTCTACTGAGCTAAGTCACATGCTCCTCCTTTCCTTTGCAATGTTCAGGATCATGTATTGAATGTTGTGATGTCGTCATTATTTCAGTTTCCTTTATGTGAAGGAACAAAGGAAGCTCTCTTCCACCCAGTCTAGCACAATATTGTCCGCACTGACTAGCAGCAGCTCTCCAGGATCTCAGACAGGTGTCTTTCCCAGTTCTACCTGGAGATGCCAGGGATTCCGCCTGGGGCCTTTTGTATGGAGAGCACGTGCTCTGTATCATTGAGTTATGGCCCCTAGAGATCCTAAGTAGATGTTATAGGGAAGAAGAGGAGAACTTGAGGTAGGGCTGTTGCTGAAATCAACATCCTCATGTCATGTTTTACGTGTAGTTCCAGCCTTATGGACGAGGGTTGCTGGAGCAACTAGTGGGTTACAGGCAATCAGCTCTCTAATACTCTGGCTTCTTAAAGGCCCAAAAGCCAAGCCAAGCAATCAGTCTTTGGTGATTATGAGATTTCAGTCTCGCTCATGTGCATTGTATGTTTAAAGGTGCTGGTGAATAATTTTAAAGCTTCTGACACTGGGGTAACTGGAATCTTACATCTTCAGAGCACTTTAAAGCTTATTTGGTCTGTTTAGACCAGAATTCTGTTAAGTCTTTTCCAGGCAGAAATATAGCAAAAATCCCCAACTTTTTGCTACTGTAATCTGTGCCTCCCAACCTCAACCCAGCCAAGTACCCTAGAAGGATACTATGCTTGATGGTGTCGAAAGTCACCAAGAGGTCCAGGAAAACTAATAGAGCTGCCTTGGCCACATCCATTCTCCAGTGTAAGTCATTCACCAGGTGACCAAGGCTGTTTCTGTCCTTAAATTGGACCTGAGACTGGATTGCAGTTGATCCAAATAATCAGTTTCCTCCAAGACTACCTGGATTTGAGATGCTACCACCTGCTCCAACGCCTTGCTGAAAAATAGAAGATTGGACACTGGGCAGTAATTGTCCTTGAGCAATTGAGTACTTGTCCTTCGTGTTCCCTGCCCACCCCCACAAAAGGGGTCTCACTACTGCTTCCATCAGAGCAACCTTGGTTATCTCTGAGGTCCATAATCCCAGCTCAGCTCTGGCAGATTTCAACAGCCAGGATAGGAAAGGACCCAGAGCATATGTGGTAGGCCTCAGTCATCCAAGAATCTTGTCCCTATTTTCAGTTTGTTAGAGCTGAAAAATATCCATAATAACAGGACTAGGTGGTATGCTAGCTGCATCCTTTTCTGAGTCTGTTAAAACTAAGGCATCTCAAATCGGTGTGGATACGAGCAATTTTATCTGCAAAATGTAATCCAATTGGACACAGGGATCTTTGAAGGCTCTACCAACTGATATCATAGACCTGTATTCAGTAGGTCCCTTACAATCTGAAAATTTGCTCCACTGGACAACATTGTGGGGTTTCTTCACCACCATCACTGCTACAGAATGAGCTTTCAAGATGGGTTCTTCTTTGTGTTTAGTCATATTCATTACGAGTCTTCCTCCACTTACACTCAAGTCCTTGACCCAATTTTTCCATCACCCTCAGCTCCTCAGAATACCAAGGACCCAATTTAGATCTATAGCTTGAGGACATTTGGGAGATTCTTCACACTGAATAATCTCAGTTGCAAGTGCCGGGAAACCACCAAACAATCAGCGGTCGGCACCCCTTGTGCTGCCTGCAGCTGGTTGCTTCACCCACCTGTATGATGGTACCAGCCCTGTTGCTATTTCTAACTCAAATGTGTTTTTGTAACATTAGTTTTGTTCCTCGATGCTAGAGGTAGTAAGGTTTTTAAATACATGTTTTATTTGCGAATGCAGAATCTCATGACAGTATTAGATGCCTCTGTTGCATTTTCACTTTCTAGATGGTAGATGATATTTAAAAGAAGGATGATGTTGTTTGCTGATTCTGTTTAAAGAAGTATTTACAGAGCTAGGAGATAAATCGATATGATCACACCTCCAAAGCAACAGTTTGGACATATCCACTTGAGGATTTTGAGTGCAGGAGTTCCAATTATTCTGGAAGTAAATCTGTACATAGACCTATAGTAAAGGAGAATCACAAATAGCCTAAGCAGAGTAACTAATGTTCCCTTTCTCTTTTCATTTTCTTTGCTCTGGGCATACAGAATGGTGGCGGAATGCAGATGTGCATTCGCGTACCGGCACTGCCTTCTTCCCACCACTTCTTGGAATTTCTCCTCTGTTTGCCCCTCCTGCTCAAAACCACGACTCCACTTCATTCCATTCAAGGACCACAGGAAAAAGTACCAGAGGCAATTTGGAGAAGGGTAAGCTTTGGAACTGAAATGTAAATAAGATGCGTTACAGCCAATTCTTCCTGCCTGGAGAATGTATATACCTTTTCTTTGAATTCCTGATTCACGTGGATCATATACACATGCTGCAGACAATGGGATTTTTTTCCTCTGTGTGTGTGTGTGTGTGTGTACGTATGTATGTGCGTACACACACACACACACACATATGGGCATGTCTGTCACAATGAATGAAATGGTGATGTGCACGCACGTTAGATTTTCAACAGGAGGTATTGGGTCCTACTGCTCTGTAACTTTTCCTAACTTTATTTATATCTTTATTTATATTTATATTTATATTTATATTTATATTTATTTTATATATATATATATATATATATATATATATATATATATATATATATATATAAATAAAAAAAAATAAAAAAGCCTGTTAGTTCAATCCAGGTATTATGCTAGGAAAGCAATAAGCCTATAAGTTTATAATTTTGTGCCAGTTTTAAAAAATACCTATGACTGTTACTCCTCAGAATATGCCAGTTTTTCTCTTCAAGTGTGCTTGCCTGAAATTTTCAGTATTTATATTTATTTAATACATTTCTATACTACCATTCTGCCAAGGCACCCAAGGTGGTTTACAGTTTTTAAATACTAAAACAAATAAACAAATGTTACTCAACCCCCCACCAAACACCAGAATATAGTTCTATCACGCCGACTGAATGTAGTTGTCTCTGCAGTGTCACTGTGCTTCCTCACCCTATACACTTAAAATAGTTAATTTATTTGACAGTTTCCATTTAACACTTCCCTTGATTTTTTTTACAATGTTCACACTAAGCATATTGTTTTCTTTTACTGAAGAGTTTTCAGTATGTATGTAAAAACCTCTTTCAAAATGGATCCCATTACAATTAGTGCATGTGTAAGTATATTTGACTCTCACTTGTGTTTGATATTTGCTAAAGCTTAGTTTTCTTTTTTTTATTGTTTTTCAAGGTGTTAATGGATCAGTAAATGGGAACAGTACCACTTCAGTATCAGGCATCAACACATCTATATTATCTACCACCACTACAAGTTCTGCAGGACAGGCAAAGGTTATAACCTCAGTAGGAGGAAGTCGTAAATGTAACCAGGAACAAAATAAAAACCAGATTCTGGATGCCAGAGCTGACAAAATAAAGGATAAGGTAAACTGAGCAAAAAATATTAATTTCAAAGACATATTAACATCAGCCTAGCAAGGAAAATCTTTTTGCAAAAGAAGGTCCCTTGCTGGATTGGAAATGGTGTGTACAGCAACTGCTAATGCTGCTAATGTGGATGGACATCCACACCATTCTGGAAAACTTGATGAATGTGTCCATTGATGGGATATGCATGTTTATCTGGGACTACTAGTTGCATACATACAGTTAGAACTGGATCAAGTCTGAAGAGTGTACTAACAAAGGTACTCCTAGATCTGTCCTAACACATTGTGCAGTCGCATGCATCAGAACAACAACAATAACCTGGCTTTTGTTTATTTTATTTATTTATTTAAAATATTTCTTGGCTGCCTTTCAGGGCAGTAGGCCTCCCAAGGCAGCTTACAACAATAAAATACATAAAAACAATTAAAATATTAAAAGTGATAAAATATAAAAACAATAAAACCAACAACAATGTTAACAGCAGCAACAGCAACAATAGCAGTCATACCAGTAGAAGGCCAAGGTAAAATAATATGTTTTCAAGGCCTTCTTAAAAGTCTGCAATGATGGAGCATGGCGGACCTCCAATGGCAGCTTGTTCAAAGGTCTGGGGCCACTGCAGAGAAGGCCCTCTCACGTGTGGTCACCCACCTGACTGCTCTAATGGGTGGGCAAATGAGGAGGGCCTCTCTTTTTGATCTTTAAAATGCAGGCAGGCTGATATGGGTGTAGACTTCAAGTAACTGGGTCCCAAACCATTTAAGGCTTTAAAGGTCAAAACCAGCACTTTGGATTGGGCTTGGAAATGCACCAGTAACCAGTGCAGCTGGTGCAGTATAGGTGTTGTATGTTCGAATCGCCTTGCCCCCACCAATATTCGGACTGATGCATTCTGCACAAGCTGGAGTTTCAATTCCAGTTGTAATTCCAATTCATAGGTTGTTTAACCCATGAATTTGCAGGGCCACACCAGAGCAAGCATACTCTCTACCACAAGCTGGCCACTTCCACTTTGCAACCACTTTCATAAACAACTCAGGAACACCCTGTACTGCTGGTTGTTTGATATGACATGCAGACCCAGAACTCTGAGTTGCTGTGAGACAAACAGCCCAGAGCATTAACCCAACAACAAGCTGTGGATTAAAACTCTGGATTATGTGTTCCTCAACAATTCAAGAGTTCCAGATTCACAAGTCAAATCATGCGGGAACATCCCTGGGTTGTTTATGAAAGCTGACACAAAGCAGAGGTGGCGAGTGGGCAGAAGGCAGTGCACTCGCTTGCTGTTGTACAACCCCAACTTGTAAGAACTGTTTGGTTGAAACATTGCCTTTGAAAATGATGCTACCCAGTAGATCAGCATGAACATCAGTAATGTAGCACTTCATGTTTGCAAAATCTTATACAATCTTTATTTTGTTTTGCCTCACAACAACCCTCTGGGATAGTCCACAATTATCCCCATTTTACAGATGGGAACTGAGGTTGAGAGGCAGTGAAATGCCCAATGACACATGATGAATTCCATGATGGATTCCATTGTGGAGGCAGGACCTCAACATAGGTCTTGCAGGTTCAAGTTCAGCTCTGTCTTCTGGTGCACATAGAGATACATCTGAAGACTATTGTGTTCCTATTAGTAAGAGTTGGGTGATCAGATAGTGAAAGATTTTTAACAAATTTTATCTTTCTTCTTAGAAACCCAGAAAGAAAACAGTGGATAGTTCCAGCAACAGTGAAAGTGATTCTGGCTCCTCTTCGGACACCTCCAGTGAAGGCATTAGTAGCAGCGACTCAGATGATTTGGAAGAAGATGAGGAGGAGGAGGAAGAGGAAGATCAAAGTGCTGAAGAAAGTGAAGATGATGACTCTGATTCAGAGAGTGAAGCACAGCAGAAAAATAAGAACAAGGTGTGATAATCTTAAGAGTTGCCTTAAATTGCTGAACAGTATTTTAAAGGCCAGTCTCTGTAGCTTTATGTGGTTGGCTTACTGGATAGTGCAGACCATATTTTGGCAGTAGTCAACCTTGCTCCTTTTTGCCAGCATAACCTGCATGCTGCTGTAATTCCAATAACGGGAGCAGGAGGAAGACCACATACAAGAGGTCTCACATTATACCATACAATCATAAACAGAAATAGTCAGCTCTTCTCAGAAACTTGATCCATAATGGACATTAGTTGGGCTGGTTCACAGGCTGGAGCTTCTCCAACCCTCCTTTAGGACAAATGGTATAGGATGCTTCCACACTAGGGTATTGCTTCTCTGCAGTCAGTCGGCACTGCAATTAAAATGGTGGTTCCTCACAGCATTCAAGGGCCAAACTAGATGTGACATTAACTGTGTGATTCCAATTAATGTGTCTAGTTTTAAAAAAATTAAATAGCTTTGTGTGTGTGAGAGAGGGGGGGGGAAGAGAGAGAGATTAGGGTCAGAACCATGTGGAGAGGGCCACCCCTTTTCCCCCATGCTGTGGCCTCAGTTAAAATGGTCTCTGCCCCATGTGTTATTAACCTAGATAATCCATTTGCATGCCATGCAGTGTCTGCATAGGGATGATGTGCACTGCACAAAACTGAAGACCAGTGCTGGGAGGAGCAGCCACTCTTCCCAGCACTGGCCAAGTCCTTTGGGGATGTGTGTCATGCCTAAGAGGACTACACATCCTGTGCAAAGAGAGGGACTCAGCTAGCGCTGGATGGTGTAGCACCGGCCAAGTCCCTTTCTCCGTGATTCTCTCCAACCCTGAGTTCCGTACCTCTCAACATGGAGAAAAGCAAAATGGGCGAAGGGAATGGGTGAAGGGGATGACCCAGTGGATGTGTCCTGTCAAGGGCTGCTTGGAGGGCTCTCTCAGTCTAATCCAGTAGCCAAGTCCAGACGCAGACAAAGGGATTCTTTTCAAAGCTTTATTCTTCTTTCACAACTTAACAACTCTACAGGTAGCAACTAGATCTGAGCAGCAGCATCCCTATGCCCTAAGTTGGAACAGTTGGTCCCCGTTTGAAAGGCAATTACTGGCAGACCCCTGAATATACGGACTAGGGAGAATCCCTCCCCTTTTCCCTTGGATCCTCTGTGCGCAACCGTTCTTTGAGCGCCAACCGGGCGCTACGCCTCCTTTCCGCGCTCTCCATTTGGCGCCGCTCTCTGCGTCTGCGCCGCGCATCCAACCAGTCTGCTATCGGTGCTGGGTCACTCCCTGGACTGCTTTCTAATCTAGGAATGTTGGTGGGAGGAATCTCTATCAGCTGCGGGCCCTGGGAAAAAGGGGCGCGCTCCTCTCCCAGGAGCGACTGCTCTTCCTCCGAATCAGAACTACTCTGGGATTCTATGGGCTCAGTGTCCACCCTGACATGTCCATTCCCACTGATGTCATTTGGCTCACCCAAAATTGGTTCTGCACCCCTGCTTTAACTAGTAGCTTTCTGTGTGGCTGAGGCCATGGCATTTCATAAATGCTGTTATGTCAGTTCCTATTCCCTGCAGGGCAGGAGGGGTGTCTTTAATTATTCTTCTTTGAACCCTGAGCAAGTGTGCTTTTAAAAAAAATATATTTTAATGAGTGCAACCTAGCAACTGTGATAATAAAAATCACAAATGATGGTGAGCAATTGCTCTGGTTGCAAAGAGTAAAACAGAATTAAAACCACCCCTCCCCTCCTCTCTGATACAGGGAACAGGAATTTATTAATTAACAGCAATTCAGAAATGCTGTGGCCACTAAATAGCTGCTTTAAAAGAAAGGGGCAAGAAGGAAGCTACTAGTTAAAGGGGTTGAAGCCCTGAAAAGGCTCAATTTCACTTTGCCAGGCCATGCTGAATATGCTGAGAATATAACTGTATTGTAAGAGAAAACACACACTACAAAATAGGTCTGAGAAAAGACAGAAGGACAAAACAGAAACACTGGAATGCAGTGGGAGAGCAATGGCATCCTTTCTATGTAAAAATGGCTAAATATATTAATTCCATAATAAATGGCTGTATTAGAAGTACCCATTGTTATTTTCCTCTTAAAATGGAATCTATTAAAAAAAAAAACAGGCTATAATAAATAAACCATCATAACTAGTGGAAGACAGCTTTTCCTGGCTGCTAATAGTTTTCTAAAATAGGTGCAGTACAATCCTATACATGTCAACTCAGAAGTAAATTGAGCTAAATGGGATTTGCTCCCAGGCAAGCTATGTATAGGATTGCAGCCTTAATGTCATAAGACAAACTAAAGCACCTTAAATTCATTGGCAGATACATTCTAGGAAAGAACTGACCCATGGCATTTTATTTTATTGTAAACTAGGTAAATCTAAAATAGATATCAGGCAAATGAAGTACGCTGTGTCGCAGAGGTTCAGATGTCCTGAATGTTGCCATGACTACTGAATTCTGTTTACAGCAGCTCTTTTCCTCACATAGCAGTTAACACTGTCCAGTAACCAGTAGCCAGAATGTAAACCTCAGTGTTCCGTTAGGTTAATAGTGTGGCATACATTCAAAAGTAACTGAATTTTTCAAAGCAGTATATTTTTCCTTCTAAACCTTAACTTCACATGGTAAAAGGATCTGACAGGAAATAAGCTGAAGGAGATATATTGTAAGGTTATTTTAAGATTATTACAACATAAAGAAGTTTTAGTTCCTGTGTCTGTGTGTTGTGAGTGTGTTAGTGTGCCAGTGGCAGTGGCAGTACAACCTGTTGTTTTTGTTTTGGATTGCTGTGGGACTAATTTAGCAATTAATTGCTATCCTTATGAACTACTAGATCCTCAATTTTAAGTTTGTGTGTGCATAAATATTTTATTAATTTCACTATAATTGTATCCCACATTCCTATATATTCAAAGCAGCTAACAATATAGTCAAACAACAATCAAGATATATTTCTGTACTTTCAGGTGCTAATGCATAGTGGACCAGACATGAAAGCAGATGGACAAAAGCCCCAGGAAAAGCCCCAGGAAAAGAGAACACACCAGCCAATACCTCTTGTGTCTGATAGCCAGACTCACTCATCATTCCAGTCCCAGCAGAAGCAGCCTCAGGTTTTGTCACAGCAGCTTCCCTTTATTTTCCAAAGCTCTCAGGCAAAGGAGGAATCTGTGAACAAACACACAAGCGTAATACAGTCTACGGGATTGGTGCCCAATGTGAACCCTTTGTCTTTGGTAAATCAAGCCAAAAAGGAAACTTTCTTAAAACTTATAGTTCCTTCTCCTGATCTACTCAAGGCAGGGAATAAAAATACCTCTGAAGAACCTAGCCCTTTGACCATTGATGTAAGATCAAACCGGGTGAGAAGATCTTAGTTTTCGTTGTACACTCTGTACTCTGGGGGAGGGTTCGTTTTTCATTTAGGCTATATGACAGGTTTCATCTTGGGACAGATAAAAGGCAGTTTTAGTTCAACATAGTGGAAGGTTTAAAAGTCTATAGTTGTCTTTACAACTGTACAGTACATACAGTAAATGGGCTTAGATTGTTTAATTGTGTTATTTTAGCATTACAAATACTTTAGAAATGGCTTTTCTTACATTCAATGATAAATCTACCATAGTTGCTTCCTAGAATCAATGTAGTATGAAAGTTGTGGGACATCAAAAATTCACCTGTAGTTAGTAAGAATACTGTCAAGAAATGTCAGTCAGTGCGGTATAGTGGTCAGAGTGTTGAACTAGGACTGAGAAGGCCCAGGTTCAAATCCCACTCAGCCATGAAACTCGCTGGGCAAACCACCATCTTTCAGCCTAACCTACCTCACAGGGTTGTTGTGAGGGCAAAATGGGGTGGATGGTGAGAACCATGCATGTTGCCTTGACCTTGGAGGAAAGGCGGAATATAAATGTAACAAATATACTGACCCCTACGGTAGAGCATTTACCAGAGCTGGCACCATTAGACCTATTGTGGAGTAGCTTGTTCTTTCCTTTATCCTCCAAGCAGCTATCATTTTGTGAGAACTTAGCAGTCCACATGAATGCCCAAACATACAGAGGCTCGCCTTACATAAGCTTCCTTCTTCCCTTTTGAGGGGGAAGAATTGCACGGCATCATGTACCTCCATACCATTCAGGTTTAATGTGGAGTGCCTGGTTTGTACTAAATAGTATATGCATAATGAAAGGAAAGGTGGACGCTTTTTTCTCCACCTTGAGAGTGATGATACTGCCCATTTGTCATACATACCAATGTATGAACTGGGTTTCAGTCCCATCCTGCTGGAGTCCCCAAATGCAAAAGAGGGATCTGTAATGCTGATCAGTGGAGGAATGAAAAGACAGAAGGCTGAATGGAGATAGGAGCTACAGAGGAAGCACTAACCTGCCATTGAAAGAGCTTCCAGGAGACTCCTCCTATCAGCAGTTTTGTTTTGACTGCACAGGTCTTCTCATGAATAATGGCCTACTTACAAACAAGGCAAAAGAACCAGGAAATGTGGGGTAAATGAAGAGCCATATGTAAAAGACAGAGGAAGCAAAGACCAAGGAGGGAAGGAGTTCTGTGCTTCTCTCTGGTGAGGTAGGGAGGGAGAGGATGGATCTCCTGGGAGGGGAAGTAACAGGGTTGGCATAATGTGCTTCTCTTTGACTTAGGCCAAAGGGGTCAAAGCCTTGTCACATACCCCTTCCTTACATGGGGCCATTTTTCTGTAAGCCCTAATGCTACCTGAAAGCCCATTGTTTTGTATGAGCACTGGGGCCATAGCTGTGCGTAGGTGCAGCTACACCCATTGGTACTGCTGTCCCAGTGTTTACTTCCAGTTTCTGGGTGTTAACCATGCAAATGACTTTAGCTATTTGCTCTTTTAAAAGTCCTGCTAGTTGTATACTTTAACAAAGAGGGAAAGGAGTGCACATGCTGCATAGATTTTTCTTTAAAACACTTATATTAAAAGTTAATAAAATGGCGGCCCAACTCTGCTTGGAGAAAGTGCTGTATCCTACTACACACAACTTTAAAAAAAGTTAGTAGAGCATGACGGGGCTGGAACTATTAAGCTGGTGAGCACACAGCTTCCAAACAATTAAAGAAAAGAAAAATGCCACTCTAAATTAAACTTGTAGGCATGGGGTATAGTTTTATGCCTCATCACAAATCCCATGTCTCAGATACACCCAGTAGGGGCCTGTGGCATTTGGACAAGCACATTCTACACAGCAATTACAACAGCAATGGATTCGGTATCTGAGGAAAGTATTGTAGTTTCCTAGATACCAAGTATTGCACTTGAATTGCACAGAAGACATGCAGCCTTGAGGCAAGGACAGTGCAGAAGAAATTAGTGGAAAGGTTCTGCATTAGTATCAGATCTGTAGTACCACCTCTAGCAATATCGACCAGAAGCTCTATTCATGGATGAGCACAATGGGCCCCACAAATGTAGTACTAAAGTGACATTAGAGATGAAGTGTAGCAATTAACTACTTGGAAATATAAGTGTTTGTTTTGCTTCAGATATTTTTACTAGGTTCATGGGAACAGACAAATCACACATCAAGACACTGTCAACTCTGAGCTGTCAGACATCTTGGAAGGAGGGTCTAGTTAGTCACTGTAGGCGCAGAGCTACTTCAGACTTTGCAAAGAGGGACAAGAGGGGAAGCATGGAATGATTTGCATTTTCTCTTCTCATCCTTCTAGAACTTATCCAGAGTGAGAGAAAGGTGTGATTTGTGCTAATCCGCCAATACAGATACAGAATGCACCTCTCTCTCTCTCTCTCTCTCTCTCTCTCTCTCTCAGTGAGACCCAACCTTGCACTTCCTTTCTTCCTGCTTCCTTGGAATGTCCTAATCAGATTTTAGATTTGTGAGCTGCAGGCCTCTTAACAAACAGATGGAGCAAAAAATAAACTTCAGGGGGACTTGCTGTGCCAACCTTAGAATTCTATGACGAGCCCAATATTGAGTTTCATATTTTGAAATGTCTGTCAGACTTGGCCTCCGCAAAGAAAAAGGAAAAATTGGCATTTAATTTCCCATCATTTCCTCTTCTCTCACAATATTGGAGGATTCTTACACTTATGAACCTGTGCTGTTGCGCACAAGCACAAAAGCCTACAGAAACATTTGGATATGTTATAAAGACTGAGCTTGGATCCAGCAAACGCCTACTGCATATAGAAGGCTACTTCCATCAGCAGGAGGGTTTTGATCCAGCACAGCTTTTCCACAAGTCAGAATGTGGGAGGAGGTGATATTTGCTGATTCTTCCCTGCCCTTGCAGTTCCCTATATCCCTCCAAAATCTGCTCCAGAGGGTTGAGGGA
Source organism: Heloderma suspectum (assembly GCF_057233095.1). Taxonomy (NCBI): domain Eukaryota; kingdom Metazoa; phylum Chordata; class Lepidosauria; order Squamata; family Helodermatidae; genus Heloderma; species Heloderma suspectum. The sequence goes on along the minus strand of NC_139458.1, from coordinate 178,707,803 downwards.
TAGTATGAAAGGTGGGGCTGGGGGGTCACAGAGTGATTGGGAATCAATGGAAATTGCTTCCCCATCCCTTTCTGCCAGCATGAGTGTTTGGAGCAGAACTCCACTCAAAGACCTTCCCACTGGTGGAATAGAAGGATCCAACCCAATGCATTACAATGCATTAATCTTGCAAGGAAAGAGTAGGACTGCCTTCCAGATGTTTTGGACTTCAACTCCTATCAGCCCCAGCCACATGGTCAATGGTCATGAATCCTGGTAGTTTTAGTCCAAAATATCTAGAGGGCACCAAGTTGGGAAAGGCTGGATTAGGACTTTTGGCACGCTGATGATATTTAGGAAGCTTAGCAACTAAAAATTGATAATTTGGAATTGAAAATGCACTCCAGTAGAAGAATCTAACTAACCTAAACACATTTACTTCATTTTTGTTAGTTTTGGTTACATAGTGGACATTGTTACACTGAGTATATTAATCTTCCATGATAATTCTATATGATTACTCTTTTTATATTTTCTGTATTTTTTTCTGCAGAAGGTATGGTATTCTTATTGCCTTTGAAATAAGTCTGAAGAATACTCGTATAGCCTGGTTTGTATGATCAAATTGACCCATGGGGCTGTGGGTGTTTTATTAACGATGCCAACAACCCACCCACACTGGGGTTCCACAATATGACACATTGCAGCTGGGGGGGGGGTATGGAATGGGTGTCTGTGGGTACCAGCAAACCACAGTGGCCTATTTAAGTCACATGGGTTCATTTGATCATGTGAACCAGGTCACAGTGTAATTATACCAATGGTATTGGCACAAAAGTAGTGATAATTCCATATTAAAAGTCAGTGAGAACTGGATGGCATGATCAAGTTGTGTATTGATTGTTTTCTTTTGTTTTTCAAATGGGAATGGGTAATAGGTTGTCTAGCAGGGTTTTTTTTCAGACACCATGGATTTTTTTTTTTAATCATATATTAACTGTCAGCTCATGCTTTCTAATTTTCAGTTACAATGCTTGATTTTTTTTAGCTCCTGTTTTGTTGTTATGCAACGGTATTTTGAAATCAGTGCTACATTTTTTCTGACTAAGCTTTACAAATTACTTGTAGTTTCATTTCGTTGGCATTCACATGGATTACATTTGACAACAGGGTTTTGAATGGGCAGGTTTATAAGACAGAGACACCACAGATGGGAAGATTGAAACACTTTAGCAGCAGTTAACCACTGAAGCATGCAATATGCCTCCCTATTGGAAGAACAGTTGTGATATTTTATTTATACCCCATTCCTAAATCCTGTTTACGTAGATGTAAGTCCCATTGATTATAGTCGATCTTGCTTCCAGGTAAGCAGGACTGGAAACGTCCTTCTTTCATAACAAATCCTTGCGAACATTAACATGGCTCTGTTTTTTCCTGTATCAAGTAAATGTATTCAGAGGTTAGAAATGAGAGATCTTTCATAATTAACTGTGGGACATCCCTTACCCCTTTTTTCTGCATGTGTAGTAGTGACTCTTCAGAATGACAGAGAACACATTCCGCTTCCTTCTCTTCCTGCAACATCCTTAGTGAGGGACAATTAATCAATGGAATGTTACTTAAACTACCTCTTACTATTATTTATGAAGTCCAAGGCAGCTTACATATTTACACAGCTATTTATAAGAACATAAGAAGAGCCACACTGGATCAGACCAAAAGTCCATCTAGTCCAGCATTCTGTTCCCACAGAGGCCAACCAGATGCCTCAATGGGAATTCTACAGGCAGGATAATAGTGCCATAGCATCCTCCCACTCATGTTCCCCATCAACTGGTATTCAGAGACATAATGTTTCTGATGCTGAAGGTGGCATATAGACATCATGACTAGTAGCCACTGATAGCTTTATCCTCCATGAGGATAAGCTCACCATCTATTTAAGTTAATTTTTTAGAGCTCAGTTATTAAGGCATTTTCTATGGCATTTAGGTATACCTTTTGCTGTCTTCTGTGTTTCTGCAGGAACAGTACAAACAAACATTCCCAGCACAGGTGAAGAAACAACACGAGTCATCCAAGAACCTGAAAAAGGTTATCACAGCATTATCAAGTCCAAAGCCAAGCAGTTCATCACCAGCTCATCAAAAACACACCTCTTTAGAAAACAACCATTCTAACCCTTTCTTGACCAATGCACTTTTAGGTAATCATCAACCCAATGGAGTAATTCAGAGCGTCATTCAGGAGGCTCCTCTCGCGCTTACCACCAAATCCAAATCTCAGCCCAAGGTCAGCGAAAACATATCTACTTCCAGCAGCATAACCTTTTCCTCACCAGTAAATTTAAGCACGTGTGGGAAAAAGACACCAAGCAACCGGACACCTGTTATGTCTTCTACCTCTCCATTATTACCTGGTCCAACAAAGGAAAAGGCAGTCAGCAATAATACAATGACAGCAGTAAAAACACAACAAAACCATCCTTCTGCAAAATCATTAGTTGAACAATTCAGAGGAACAGATTCAGACATCCTTAGCAGTAAAGATTCTGAAGATTCAAATGATGAGGATGAAGATGACGACGAGGACGAAGATGAGGATGATGAAGATGAAGATGAGGATTCTGATGACAGTCAATCAGGTTTATTTAATTTAAAGAAACTGTGTTAAATGCATGTTCACAGCATTCTAAAAGCCATTCTCTTCCTTCCTGCAAACGCCATGGTCAGTATCCAACCGGGTGAAACCACTAACATAAATTGTGTTGCGCTGGCGTAAACTGCTCTACTGCAGTGCCAGTAGCATTCCAGGGAAATCAGCGTGCCAGCGTGCTGTTGGTCTTGCGCAAGAATAGTTATGTTAGCACAATGTAATTTACATTAGGAGTTGTGCCCTGTTGGATCCTGCCCCATGAGTAGTCATACTGAGGCTCATTGTTCCATCCTGGTTCCCATATGAAACTGTTAATCCCCGAGATCAGAACAATAGAGATATTTATTGATGAACCAGCCGAAATGAAGCATAATATTGGCCATACTCAAAACATTGTTGTTGCTGCTGCTGCTGCTGATAGATCACTATTTGGGATAGGAAACAGTAGTTATGAGAGAGACATTTAGTGGGGTGAAGGTTGATGAATAAGTTCTAAAGGGTGTGAGGATTTATTACTAGAGTATGAAGCCTTGGGAGGGTAGTGGGGAGGTGAGCGAGGCAGGCCTGAGGCATTAATTTAAATATTTTCATTTAAAAATTTTAAACACACTGAACTGGAAATAAGCCCCATTATGCTTAGTGGGATTTACTTCAAGTAAGTGTACATAAAAATAGGGTGTTAAGAGTTACAAACAAGTTTTGCTGTATGTCCTATACATATCTGGGCAGAGGTTCCATTGAGGTAAATGGTGCATGCTCCCAGATAAGAGGGTATAGGATTGCAGCTAACAAACTTTTGGACATCATATGAAGTTGTATCATGCACAGTCCTGTAGGCTCCAATAAGGAACCAAAACTAATTAAAGCTATGTGGAGTCCAAACTTAGCACCTTAAATTTTGCCTAAAGTGATGATGAGAATAGCTGGAATGTTCTGCACTGGCTTCAATTTGTGAACTATCATCAGTGGCAGAAGAGCTGTATGCTGTTAAACCTTAAACAGACCTGCACACCTCGTGAACCACCAAGCCAAATGCAGCCCACCAGACAGACATGTATGGTGATCATGAAGGCCTCAAGAAATGTCTAGTTTTTGTTGTGTACCTGGGCCTGAAAAAACAACACTTCAGTAGGCCACAATATATGGTTGGTGGGCTGTGTTTGCTGTGTCATAAGTTGTGCAGGCCCGACATTAAGTCAGAAAAAGGACCCAAGATGGATTTTCAAAGCCATAAATGTATGCTGCCATGCTCCCCAAATGGGGTGGTGATAATATATTGTAGGGCAATAAGATGGTTTTACTTCTGGATCAGGATGTGAAGCTAATGAGTGGGTCCAAAACAAACATAGCATTCCGCTAGTTGGTTTTTTGCGCTAAATTGTTTGGAATTCTTATGTACTTCTTGCTTATATATTTCCCCATAGTCCAAATGAATGCTAGAATAAGGCTGCATTCATTTATTCTAATTCATGGTCCTCTCTGTTTCCTCAAAGAATCTGACAGTAATTCAGAAGCCTCCGATACTGAAGGATCAGAAGATGATGAGGAAGAAGATGATAAAGACCCAGATGAATCAGAGACTGACACGGAGGGAGAGAAGTCTGCAATTAAGTTGAACAAAATGGCTTCCTCTGCCAAAAGCTCTTCCATCAGTCTCGCAGCTTGCTCAACACCACTTAATCTCCAAGTGGCAAAGACACCGAGTTCTGCTCCAGCTGCTTTATGCCCTGAGTCTCCCTCACCAGTCTTTGTGGGCACACCTTCCCCTGGGCTTACTTCAAGCACCCACTGTGGTATTGCAGTTATTTTATATAACAACATGTTGTTATGAGAGAGATTTTCTTTTGTCTGAATCTAACAGGGATCACAACTCTTCAGCACTTTGCAGACTCCTGCCCTGTTACATTTGCATTCTTGCATCTCAGCACTACATTGCGTTCCATTTTCTGGCACAAAGATTAACCCATGTACTGGAAAAAGTGTGCTCTTCATAATGTAAGAATGGCAGAGTATCTCTTGCACCCCACTGGGAAGCTGTGCCACAAACTATGCCTTCCAGTGAAAAATGACTGTATATTCCCCTTTTCCCCAAAGTGTTATCCTAACTCTTGGCCTGGGGGTGAAGGAAGCTGAGGGAGTGAAGAGGCTTAGAACCACTTCCCACAGGGTGTTGTAGTCTGAGATTTGCACATTCATCTCACAGGCAACCAGACCTAACCCTACTTTATTCCCTGTTACACTCTTTCTGCCTGTCTTTCTGTTACAAGATGCAATTGAGGAATGCCGTCAACTGAATCAAAATTGGTTCTGCTCTTTGGTAGAGCATTGTCCTTCGGTAACTACAGGATCCTGATCCCACTTTGTCATCCAGTTTGCAATTTCGGACCTGGATGCTGTAGTTACCTAAAGACTTAGAGAATGTTTGGGATTCCCAGGTCCTGGATCAACACGGCAAACCTATAGGACCTGCTGCCACAAAATATGGTGATGACCACTGGCTTGAATGGCTTTAGAAGGGGATTAGACAAATTCATGGAGGAGAGGTCTATAGCTACATGGAACCTCCATGTTCAGAGGCAGTGATGGTTCAGATGTAGTGAGAAACCATTGTTTCCTGCTCTGAGAATAAGCTGTGCAAACCTTGAGTTCATTTGTGCCCCCCCTTCTCTTTTGTGCTCAAAAGGAGGAGATTGAAATACTCATATTCTGAGATGGCGGGTTAAGTGATAAATATAGTAGACAGGATGAATGTCCTGCTGAATGGATGTTTGCCTCTCAGTTGTTACCCCAGAAGAAGGCAAGGCAATCCAGTCAGAGTCTCATCCGCCTTTCCCAAGTCTTATTGACATTGTAAGTTATGTTTACACAGTGATTTCAGAAGCGTTACTTTGGAGGTAAGTCCCACTGATATCGATGAAACAGACATGCCTGTAAAAGGTGCAAAATTGCACGTGTTAGTTTATGCTTATAGATTTCAGTGGGACCTGAGGACATGTAATGTGTATATGGTCTAAAGGATATCATAGGAAGCCTCCTCACACCGAGTCAGACCATTGGTCCATCTAGCTCAGTGCTGTCTACACTGACTGTCAGCAGCTCTTCACGGTTCCAGGCAGGAGTCTTTCATACCTGGAGATGCCAGGGTTGAACTTGGGCCCCCTGAGCTATAGCACCTCCCATCAAACTGGGACATTGCTCAGGTGTTGGCTCCGTAACACCGAGATCCTCAAAATGCTTACTTGGAAGAAAATCCCACCAAGTGGTAAAATTCAAGTAAGCAACTGGGGTTACAGGAAGGATATTACAGACCTCCTACATTTTACTAAAATTAACCACATTTGGGTTGTAGAAGAGAAGTGACAAGGCATTTTGTTTCTATACGTCTTGTTTCTAAAAACACAGAATCTCATTGGTTACAAGTGAATCCTTTTAGGTATGCAGTAATGCTTGTGCATGCCCAGCAAACCTTTAATCTTTTCTCTCCCCCCCCCTCCACCTGCAACAGTGCACTTGCAGAACACTAAAATGTGGTGTGCATAGGAGGGAGAACTGTCAAGCTGTTTGTATGGGGAAAAGTAAAATGGAGGCCCAGCTGGGCTTGTCATGAGTTCCCCTGAATTGTACTTGAGGCATTCCAGCTTGTATACATATGTATAAGCGGTGTTTCCATGGGTACACCAGATTCCCCCCCCAATTTCCTATATAGCAGCTTTTGCACCAACTTCCAAAACTGCTTTTTAAACTTGAGGCATTGAAAAAATGGGTTGGGACTTCATTGTGAAGAGCTGTTGAACAGGAAAATGTCATTAAAGCTTGGGGCATGAACATCTGAGGTGTGTTCATTGTGTGAAAATATGGTCCGTGGAAAAGGATGAGATGCTTCATGTCATGTTATGTCATGTCAGCATTCTGAAAGGCCATAAACACACTGGTTCATGTTGGCTATGGAATTGCCATGAATTGGGATATTAACTGGAAGAAATACAATTCCTTGATTTCAATTAAACTTAAGGAAGTGCTGTTAGGACTTTCTTTTGATCTACTGTTTAATCAACAGTGTTGTTCCTAAATATGTTGCTTTAAAAGAATTCTTACAATACAATCCTATACATGTTTACTCAGAAGTAAGACTTACTCGCAGGTACGTGTGTATACAATTACCACCCTAACATTAGAAACGTACTAGTTAATTCTTAGCAAATTGTATTCTGCTAGTTTTTTCTTGTGTTTTTGACTAGGCACAGGGTGCAAGGAGAATGAGAGGACAGGGGTATAAATAACCTATTCAGTTATAGTATTTTTGGTCAAAAATAGCAAAACTGTAATTTCTGTTTGTTTCATTGTAAAATTAATCCATCAAATTCTGTTTAAGGTACTTCAAAAAGACGAAGAGTAACAGATGAGCGAGAATTGCGCGTTCCTCTGGAGTATGGGTATGTAAAATAAATTTCTGAGTTAAATTTCGGGAATCATTTGTTGGTGGCTGCTTACATTCTGAAAGGTAGTGATTTTAAGATGCCAGCATGACTTTATGATTGATATAAAAAGTTGAGTACAATAGTTATTTGTACTACATTTTCACATCAGATTTGCTTTCTTGAAAAGAGAGTAGTTGTCATTGTCAGCTTGGCAAATGTGTTTTCCTGAATCCATGTTTGCCGAAGTCACATGAAGGAGGAGGCACTTGTAGACGAGAATTCATGGGAGGTGTGGGTGCTTAGCCCCACTTGAACCTACTAATTCTGTCCAGAAAATCCCCCCTTCCCCTTGGGACGTATCTCAGTCAGCCAAGCTTCCATCCACTTTTGGAACCAGACTGGGGGTGGGGGATTATTTAAAACTACTTGCTGGGCCAATCAGGGGGAGTTAAGCCACTTCCGTCTGCTGATTCTTTTCAGCAAGTCTCCTCCCCCATTCTTACATTTGGCTTATGTGAAAAACACAGGATTGGGATACGTTTTCCTTGTAATGTCTGGTTCTGCACTGAGAAAGTGAGATCCAAGATTGTATTAACAAAGTGATCTCCCCCCAAAAATGTGGCGCACGTTTTGGGAGTGATCAAGAGAGCTAGAATTGCTCATCAATAATCTGCCGAGGAGGTGAATATTTCCATAGAAATCCATAAAGCTTCCTATAATACATAGTGCTAGGCAGCTTGACAGATAAAGCCATCCCTCTGTGTTTCTCTGAGCGAACTTGCCAAGTTTGGGATGGTCCCAACAGTTGGATGATTGGCAGGATGTGTCAACTTGCCAAGTTTGGGATGGTTTCCCTGCTGGGAAGTAGAACATCCATAGCCTGGCTGGCATCTGTCATTACTTGTGACTTGCCTCCTTCTTCCTTCCTACTCCTTCCGGTCGCCTGGTAATGAACTGTGTATAGCACTTTGCTCTTGCCTCACTCAGGCTTCCCTTATGACCCCATCTTTACCAAATGCCCTACCACAGGATTTTCATGCGGCAGCCCCCTGACTATTTTAAAACGGGCCTTAATGATCAGGGGTTTCGAGCCTCAGACCATGGCCCTCTGTGGTTCCCCAGATTGCCATGCCCCTTTCCTTGGCCCCGCCCCTTTCCCCTGAGGTGGGGGGAACCACCAATTGTTTGTGCATTTTTTTCCCATTCTAAAATGTTGAAATGCCTCTCCTAAGGTTTCGTGACTGGCAGTAAGAGCTTGAAGCTAAAATATGCTGGTATTTTTGGTCCTGCCCCTTTTGTGTTCAGCCCCACCCACCACTGGAGTGCAGCCCCCAAGAGATTCACTGAAATGGAATTCATCCCTCAAACTGAAAGAGGTTCGACACCCTTGCCCTAGATGCTGGTCGGCTTTTAAATAGATGCCTGTCCCTTTTTATGTTATAAATCGGAGTTTTTACTGTTCCTGTTATTTTAGATGTTTTATGCTGCACTCTCAGTTGATTGTATTTTTTATTTTATTGTTCTAACATTGTCTCTTGTCAAATAAAATTGGCTTCAAAGGTGCAGTAACAATATCTTAATTTTTTTTTTTAAGTGTTAGCTCTTGCTGGATCCTGGTCAGAATCAGTTTCTAACACTTCAGATTTCTTTATATATCCCAACTGAAATCGGAAACATCACCTCACATTCTACACTTCCCTTATCTTGAAACTATCCTGGGTTGCTTTAACTGTTCAGATGTCACATATACTCCATTCAGTAAATTGCAGCTGAACCTGGGCAGTTATTTCTGACTACGTTCTGCATCTAAGGCCCTCCTCTGGGAGTTTCCTCTGAGGGAGGCTCAGAGGGTGGCAGCAAGGGAGGGGGCTTTCTCAGTGGGGTCCCCCATTTATGGAATAATCTCTCTGACAAGGCCCGCCTAGCACCAACGTTGTCATCTTTTCAGTGCCAGATGAAAACTGCCCTTTTCTCTCAGGCATTTGGCAGTATATAATGAGTCTCTTGATTGTCTCTGGCTGATGGTTTTTGTTTTAGATATTTATTGCTGTTGTTGTTGTGTGTTATTTGTTCTATGTTATTACCTGAATAGTTTTATATTATATGTAATGTATTTTAATGGTTTTTAATTTTTGTGAACCACCCAGATTGCTTTGGCTATGGGGCGGTATAGAAATATAATAAATTATAAATGAATGACTTTCCCTTTTAGGGGCAGCTTTTGGTCTTTGGGTGACTACAGGAGCAAGTCTTGCACAATGTTTCCTTTTCTGCATCCTGCCATATATCCAGTTCCCTTTAAGATCCCTTGGGGTCTAGAGAATCACAAATTGGACTTGGGAAACCTGAGTTTATTACTGAAGCTTGCTGTGTAAGGCCAGTCACTATCGCTTTGCGTAATTTACTTTGTTTAACGGCCTTCTCCAAGCTGGTGCTTTCCAGATGCATTTAACTGCAACTCCCATCATTCCTAGCCAGCGTGGCCAATGATGGGAGTCGCAGTCCAACACATCATGAGGGCACCAGGTTGGGGAAGGCTGTTGTATGAATATATGACATTTCCTTATACTTTGGCCCGTATAGGTCAGCACTCGGTCAAACTTACTTCCAAGTAAAATGTGCTGCCAGGTTGTCATTTTGTATTTTGCTACTTTTTCTGAGAACTGAGAACTTTAGTCCTATTCATGAGTTATTTGACTGAGTTCAGTGGCCTCTCAAGAAGCGTGCATTGGATTGCAGCTGTGCAAGCCTGATCCTGTGCATGTTTGCTTTAGTGGAGGTCCATTGACTTCACATTGTGACCAGAATTTCTGTCTTTGTTTATCTCTTCGCATATAATTATTTACTGCAGCTGGCAAAGAGAAACAAGAATAAGGAACTTTGGTGGCCGCCTTCAAGGAGAAGTAGCATATTATGCACCGTGTGGAAAGAAGCTAAGGCAGTACCCTGAAGTAGTAAAGGTATATTTAAAACGTTATGCTTTCTGGTACTCACGAAGCATGCTTGTTATTTTTAAAATGAACTTTTTCTTCCTGTAAAGTTCCTTGATGCAAAATGGTTAATGGTTAAAAGAGGCTAATGTACCTTAACTTGCCTCTTTATTGACCTCTTGTAAATTCATATCCCCTTGCCAGAATATGCAAAACGTTTGACTTCTCTAATATTAGCTGTACATCAAAGCTGGGTTGTAATGACTTAAAACCTGAAGTGGAAAAATATGTGATTTTTTCAGTATCTCAGCAGAAATGGAATAATGGATATCTCAAGGGACAATTTCAGCTTCAGTGCAAAAATAGGAGTGGGTGACTTCTATGAAGCCAGAGATGGACCGCAGGTATCCGCTTTTTAAAAAAGTAAAGTCTTTGATCAGAGGAGTAGTATCATAAATCTAAGTGAAATAATTTTTACTACACTCTGGAGCATTGCTATTGTTAGCTGGTTTATTCTTACAGCCATACATGTGACTTGATAGTAGTAGTTGTGAGCGACTGTGCACCTGACCCTGGAAAGTTCTGGAAAACCTTCACAACTTAATGGTTTCAGACTCACATTACAGGTGCTCAGCACCTCACAGAATCAAATTTGGAAACTGCAGTCATCTAATACCATTGGCCTTTGAGGTAAAGTATATTCCAGTGCTCTGATTCCAGGGTGGGGTGGGGGCATGGGGGCCATCCCTGCTTTACATTGTGTCAACCCTGTAGCTACTGTTTTTAGAAGTCTATGGGGTTAGGGGGCATGATTTGGCTAAAAATGGGGAGAGACAGTGGACGGGCTTTTGGATTTAATTTAAAGGCACCTCTTCCTCTATAATTTGAGCACTGGTATATTCATTTGAATATTTCTTAGATCAGCTTTGCTGTTGTCACAAGTAGTAGTTTTCATATACACATCATGTTTTTTATTCAGTTGTCTCTGTGATGTTGGTTGAAATGTAGAGTCAATTACAGAGATGTTTGTTTTGTGTAGAGAATGTATGACAAACTCTGTAGGGTGTATATAATTAAGTTGGAAAAGGCAGTCAGATCCAGGAAGTATATGATAAATGTTTATTTGTAAGGCCTTTTTTTTTTTACATTTACATGTGAGATACCATTCTCTGTTTTAACGAACATGCAGCCTGATACTATGCCAATTTACTTAGAAGAAGTAAATCCCACTGAGTTCAGTGGGACTTACTCTCAAGTATACATGCTTAGCACTGCAGTTCTATGTACTTACATATCTTTTTTCATTTACTGCCTAACTTCTGTGGACTTCTCTAACTGGAACTTTTCCTTATTCTAGATATGCTTTTATATTCCATACTACAATATCCTAATTTGTGTTGAATCAGTTACTACTTTGCTTATTCCTATGTGGTGGCATTGTCTCATTCTCTATGGTTTTAGGGTATGGGGTATATATATGGTCTTTTTTCCTAATGACATTTTCCCTAGCTATAAACCAAGTATATGCAGATACCAGCCAAGCGCTCCAAAGTACTTTCCTGAAAATTTGGAGCAATTTGCTTTTGCCCATGCAAGACCTCCTACAAAAACAGGTGCTTGCCATAAAAATGTGAAACAGAACACTTGAGGAACAGCACTATTTGGATTTTTGTCTAGTAGCTGAAGAAAAATGGGGGACTATGGCTGCTCATACAAGTGCTTAGTCATGAAAGCAGAGGTCAATAACACATGGCTATAGATGTAAGTCATTGTGGATACTAGGCCCGGGTTCTCATATGAGGAGCTTTCAATCATGTGAGTTCCTGCCATCAGTAAAAAAATAAGCTTACCATTTCATTGACTGTTTAAGAGCAGTAGGCCTCAGGATATATCTCTGTTACTGACTGAAACTCAGTAGTAGCCGTTTCCTCTTCTCAATAAATCCTGAGTACTGTAGTTCTGGGAGTAGGTCTAAAGATCTCTGACAGAAAATTCTCAGAATCGTCACCAGGCTAAAATTCCCAGGATTATTTGAGGAATCCATTACATTAAAATTATTAACTTTCCCAGTGGGTATACACTACACTGTATACTGTTTTTCTGCTATTTTTACTTTCATAGATTCCCTCAAGCAATCATGGTGATTATACTGTCGTGAGCAGTTGAAAAATCTTTGGTAAAATCATAGCAGCTTTCCGAAATGCAATTGCTAAGGTTTCTTAGGAAAATTGATGACAAAAATGGGAGTGAGGATGGATAACACATGACAGTTAAGACAGTTTGGTGAATAGAATGCACTCAAAACTTTGATCTGGATGAGTTAATGCACTGTTAAGACCATATGACAAGTTTTTGATTGATTTAGTTAATTATTTAACATATTGCACAATACCTACTAAGCTTTTAAATTATTTTCTTCAATATTTCTCATCTAACTCTTAAGCAGTGTACTATACCTGGGTCTCTTCTAAAATCAATTCTACCTGCTAGAACACAAAGCGTCAGTAACATTATTAGATCCAGATCACACCACTTTATTTACGTATCTTTGCTGAGATTTCAGCTGGTGTTTTTTCTTGTGTCCTTGCTGCTTGATTCTACCTGATTTACATAATCACATCAATAAGGAACAAAATTCTGTTTGGACTATAAACGTTGCCCATGCAAGAGGATGTGAGGGCTCCACCTCAGATAATTATTTTTCCAGTTCTGATTGGCAGAAATGCTTGTGTGCCAAAAAGGAAATATGCTATACAGTCAGGACCAGAAATATTGGAACAAGGATAACTGTTTTGGCAGTTGGCCTCTGTACACCACCACATTGAAGTTGAATGGAAACACACCCAGATGGGAGCGAAGTCAGGACTTTCAGCTGTAATTCAAGGGGTGTGACAAAAGTGAGGCACTAACCATTCAGGAAGGACAGCCAGTGGCATACACCCCTCCTCATCGTTGGTGGCTTATAAGTAATGGAACGAATGGCTGACAGGCAGCTGTGTGGCCAGGTGTGGCCTGTTTCCTGGGTAACCCATGACCCATCAAGCAGATAAAAGGCTTGGAGGTGCTTCTGAGTGTTACATTTGCATTTGGTAGCTGTTCACTGGAACTCCTAGCATGAGGTCCAAAGAGGTGTCCATGCGAGTGAAGGAGGCCATCATTAGGCTGAGGAAACAACATAAACCCATCAGAAAGAGAGCAAAAACGGTGGGAGTGGCCAGTACAACAGTTTGGAACATCCTGAAAAAGAAGGAATTAACTGGCAAGCTCAGCAACAGCAAAAGGCCTGGCAGACCATGGAAGACAACTAAAGTGGATGACCACAGAATTCTGCTCATGGTGAAGAGGAACCCGTTCACAACATCTAGCCAGGTCAAGAACGCTCTTGAGGAAGAATGCATGTCATTGTCAACATCTACAGTCAAGAGACGGCTTTATGAATGTAAATACAGAGGCTTCACAACAAGGTACAAACCACTGGTAACGCTCAAGAACAGACAGGCCAGATTAGCCTTTGCCAGCAAACACCTAAAAAGGCTTCCCAGTTCTGGCATAATATTCTTTGGACTGAGGAAACCAAGATTAACTTGTACCAGAATGATGGGAAGAAAAGTATGGAGAGGGAAAGGAACAGCTCATGATGCAAAGCATACCACATCATCTGTCAGACATGGTGGAGGCAGTGTTAATGGCATGGGCATGTATGGCTGCCAATGGAGCCGGGTTACTGGTGTTTATGGATGACCTGACTGCTGATAAAAGCAGCAGGATGAATTCTGAAGTGAATAAGGCTATACTTTCTGCTCAGATTCAGCCGAACGCTGCCAAACTGATAGGACACCACTTCATATTGCAGATGGATAATGACCCAAAACATACAGCAAAAGCTACTTGAGAAAGCAAAAGCTTGAGAAAAGAGTTTCTCAAGGCAAAAAAGTGGGATGTTCTTCAGTGGCTAAGTCAGTCACCTGATCTCAACCCAACAGAGCATGCTTTTCACTTACTGAAGACCAGACTGAAGGCAGAAAGACCCACAAACAAGCAGCAGCTGAAGGCAGCTGCGGTAAAGGCCTGGCAAAGCATCTCGAGGGAGGAAACTCAGCATTTGGTCATGTCCGTGGGTTCCAGACTTCAGGCAGTCATTGACTGCAAAGGATTTTCATCCAGGTATTAAAGGCGATCCTTAAGTTTGAAATGATGTTGGTTTGTTCCATTACTTATGAGCCACCGACAATGGGTGTGTGTGTATGCCACTGGCTGTCCTTCCTGAATGATTAGTGCCCCACTTTTGTCAAACCCCTTGAATTACAGCTGAAAGTCCTGACTTCACTCCCATCTGGGTGTGTTTCCTTTCAACTTCAATGTGGTGGTGTACAGAGGCCAACTGCCAAAACTGTTATCCTTGTTCCAATATTTCTGGCCCTGACTGTATGTCTCCATTGAAATACCATTACTGTACAAATACATGTATTGAAAACTGAGAGAACAATTCTGGCAAATTAGTTTAGATTTCTTCCTGGGGTTAACTGCTCAGTTATGGACTCTTGTGTAATGTCCACTGTCCAGGTCTTGGTACATATTTGGTTAGATTTTTGTCAAGTCCACATTAAGATCAGTTCCAGCCAGGCAAACAAGATGAACCTTCTGATTATTCAGAGTGGTAGCTCTGAATTCATGATATTTGTCCTCACTTTGGGTGGAGGCAGAAGACATTTAAGGAACATGGAGAGCACGAGCACTCTTGCATTATAGTTAGTGTGGAGCTAAACAGGATATAAATTTTGGAGAGCAATAAATGGAGGTAAGTAACTCTTCAGTGCTAGGGGATCTTTTTTATTGCAATGCGTGTGCTTTGGAGAACGTTAATGACAAGTGCAATGTGTTTTATTCAGAGTAGTAGCTTATGCTACTTTGCTATGTTTATGCTCGCTAGCATAAGTGTGTTTTTTGTATTTGCTTTCATATATGTCTATATATGTGTTACTTCTATAAGACCCAGACTACCTTCTAATGTTTATACCAAATGGTATTGCAAATTCCATATGTTATTCTGTGAGGAGATTACTGAGTATCTGCCCTTTGCCACCAGTAAACTCTTGATAATCTGTCCTTGTTCCCAGTTAAATGTGAGTTAACATGCTTAATTTGAAATTTCACTAATTAACTTTGAAACTACAAACTCTGATAATTCACTTCAAACCAAGGGTGTATCCGTTATTACCTTTTTCTCCTAATCTTATACTTGCTTTACTGTAGCTTATTAAATTGTAAGGCTGAGTGCTTTGAAACATTGAATGTAAACCAGAAGATGTTTGGGGGATATTGTACAAATGATGTGGTGTAGTGGCAAGAGAGTTGGACTAGGAGCCGGGAGATCCAGGTTCTAGTCCCCACTCGGCCATGGAAGCTCACTGGGTGACTTTGGGCCAGTGACAGACTCTCAGCCCAACCCACCTCACAGGGTTGTTGTTGTGAGGATAAAATGGAGAGGAGGAGGATAATGTAAGCCGCCTTGGGTTCCTTGCAAGAGGGAAAAAGGCGGGGTATAAATGCAATAAATAAATAAATAAATAAATTTGACGCAGGTGGAAGTAGAATAAATGAGCAAATCTAATAGCATCTTGTTTTTACAGATTACTTATGAATTCATATAACCTGTTCACCACATTTGGAAATCTTGTGAAGTTCCCTTTCTTTAAATGTGGGTTTTGAAGCATGGTTCCCTTGGTTTCTAAGGTCAACAGTGAGAATTAATTATGATAATATAGTTCTTTTTTTAAAGACACTGAAAGCTAGGAATTGAATCCAAAGTGTCCCTTCCATTCCACAATCCACAGAAAGGAGCGGAGGCTCCTTGCTGGAGAAAGTGGAGAGATAATTATTGTCGATTGCCCCTTTCCCCTCCAGCTCACCACGCCACCTCCCACACTGTTCTGGAGGGTCCCCTAGCCCTCTGGAGCAGCCTTTCAGGGGGCACTGGGGGCTGCTGGGGAAAGGAGGAATTGCCAAAAATTGCCTCACCTTCCTCCAGTGGGAATATCTCGTGAGCTGAGTCCCACTCACAGAAAATCTGAATATAACTGTATATGTCTCTATTTCCCTGGAATGCTAGTTTTCTCTGTGCAGGGCACATTAGAGGAGCATTCACTCCTGTGAGTCTGTACCTGCTGTCTGAAGTGTTACAGCCCAGGCACACGTTTATCACCTCAGTGAGAACTAGGTGTGAGGAAATAATGAGATATACATTCCAGAAGAGATTGGACTGTTTAGATAAAGAAACAGAATGCAATACTTCCCTTGTGCAAATTAAATGAAAGACGGTGTTTGAAAGCCATAGGAATTTGGGATAAAAGAGTATGGATGCCACATGGTGAAATGTAAGCAGACTGAATCACGGTCAGCACTGTTCTGAGGTTTCCCCAGCATGAAATAGCATGGAATATTGAAGAAGGGATTATAATACATTGAAAATTTCAGATAAGTTTTTTAAAATATAAGTGATATAGCTAGGTAGAGTGTGATCTCGGTAGATGAAAATTATGCTTTGCTAAATAAAGCTCCAATACACACTTATTTGGGAGTAAGTCCCATCGAAATGAATGGGTTGGTACAGCCCACTACAAATGGAAGGGTTCTTTCTATCCATGGAAGACTTCTAATCTAGTGGTGAGGTCCCACAGGTGGAAGGCGGGGTGACTTTTGCCAATTCCACCTTCCTCCTGTAGCCTCCTATGCCACCTTCCACACTATTCCAGAGGGTCCACTAACTTCTTGAGCAAATTTTTGGAGGGCACAAAGGGCTGCAGGGGGAAGGGGGAATCTGCAGAATTTCTCCTGCCAGCATTTGCAAACTGCATCCCAGCCAATGGGTATTACTTCTGAATAGGCATGTATAGGATTGTGCTGGAAGAATGCAAGACGGAAATGTTTCAGGATGGACTGACCATTGGAACGTACCAAGTATAGTTACCATCTATCAGAAATGTATGTGCTACTTGTAAATTCTTAGATTTCCTCCTATATATTAAAACTTTGTGGTCTATATTATATACATTTGAGAAAAAAGTATTAGTTGATGAAACTTAATATTTTAAAGTAATATTTTTCACACCCATGCTGACCAAAGAATTTGACATTTGCTTAGTCTGAAGTTCACTAATAAAGAATGTTTCCTTCTGTCTAAACTTAATTTTCCAAATGGAATGATTTTAGACAAAAAGAATCCAAAATAATGCAGTAATGACATTCAAGCCATGGATTTTATGCTGGCCATTATATAATAGCTAATCATGTTCATTAAAAATTAAAAAGCATGGGCAGTTTCATTTGCAAGAGTCAAACTATTCTGAACTTCATAGGTAAACTGAAATGTCATTGCATTTATTGTATTTACATTTATTTATTTATTGAATAAGAGTAGTAGATGCAAAAAGGCTTGATAAATACTGCATCGGGTTATATATTTCTGTAAGATTAAATGATAAATTTAACAAATTCTGTCAACATACAAAGTGGTGCAGCTAGATAATTTTCGATCCTGGATTTAATGGCCTCTCCCCCACCCTTTAAATAGCCATGTGTATTACTTGAGTTGAGAAACACAAAACTAACATTTCTCCTTCCCACAACTACTATTCCATGCTTTACAATTGCTTCTACATTCCTGAAGAGTTAGAGCAAAAAAACCACTCTCCTAGTCAACCCTGATTTTTTTTTAAAGACATACTATGAGCATGTGCAGTTCTGGATTTTAAACTCATTGAAATCATAACGCTGTCATAGCAGGAAGAAAATGGGCTTTCCTTCTGCTGTCTTGATGCTAATCATAATTTACTTGGAAACCACTTAGAGGTACCTTTAAAATATGGTAAGCAGTATATAAGGTTGCTATCCTATGGTTTGTGCCCTTGTGAGATGGAAGCCTCCAAACTCAAAGGTTTCTGTGTATCCAGTGCCCCACTGAGCTGCTGCCAGCAGGATGGGAGGAGTGAAGAGGTGATTTTTGCCTCTCTGTCCTCCATGTTTTGCTTTTTTTCTCTGGATGGGCCTGTGAGCCCATCTAGAAAGGGCGTACTGCCGGGGACAGGGCTGGGGCTGGAGAGGCCATTGTTGTTGTTGTTCAGTCATTAAGTCATGTCTGATTCTTCATGACCCCATGGACCACAGCACACCAGGCCTTCCTGTCCTCCGCTCTCTCCCAGAGTGTGGAGAGGCCATAGGATTCCCTATATCCTGGCTTCTCCCCTCCCTGCCCACCACAACACCCCCTTTCAGACCTCTCTGGTGTTCTCCGAGGCCACTTTTGTGATGTTGTAATGCAAGTGCTGTGGTTCTTCCCATGGCGGTTGTTAGGGGGTAAGGGGAGGGATTGGATACTAGAGTCCCCCTTCTGAGGTCGTAGCAGTGTCTAGGGCCTCGTAGGGGGAACCATAGGATTACTCTCTAAATTGATTTAATAATAATTAATAATAATAACAACAACAACAACAACAATAACTATTTTGTTGTAGAAAACTGTAATATATTTTTAAAGTTAAAGAAAAAAAATCACCTGTAACCATGTACATGTCTGGCTGACTGCCACTGACTATGGACTGTTTTTAAAAATAAGAAGAAAGAAAGGATGTTAGTGACCAGGCGTCAGCAGTGGTGGGCTGCTGCATGCCCATGCTGGCCCAAGAGCTGATGCTGGGCCTTTTCGCCACTGCCCCCATCACCTGCCACCCTCTGGGTGATCATTTGGAGACCCCTGGGCTACGGGGCCCCAAAGCACAGCCCTAGCTGCCCTGTTGAACATACAGTTGTTGCCGATTACTGTTGTAATATAGTTATGAGGTCATTTGATTGAAGGGTTTTTTTTAGTTGATTTGCCTAATTTTCTAGCTTTTAGGACATTTATTAATTGCTTAAATACACTGGTGTTTTCCCAAACCTCAGTGTGCAGTGCAATCTATTACATGTTTGTTTACAATATTTGTAGATCACTGTTTAGGGTCAAATCTTGTCAAGGCAATTTCCAATATATAAATTCACATATAACAGCAGTACATGTTTAAAATCATACAGCATCATAAAAATACAACTGATAAGAAAACAAGAACCAACAATAATACTAATCACAAATAGCATTCAGTAAAATCAGATAAATACTATATTAGCCTACTTAGAAGTAAACCCTATTGAATCTAATAAGACTTTCTCCCAGGTAAGTAAACACACTTAGCAGCGGAACTTACTTCCCATACTTACATGCATATTTTCTCTTAGGTGTGAAACAACTTACAATTTGCATAAGGTTCAGAAACTGGCACAGTGAATATTTCATCTAAATATACCACCACCAAAATGGCTCCAAAAGTGAACAAGTTCTGTTCTCATCAGTGTTGTGGAATATCCAGATATAAAAGTTTTCTTATTCTTATTTCATTTGACCTCTGTCAGCTTCAGTTGTTTGTGGTTCTAGTTGCTAAAGGAAATCTATAGTGATTTCACCCTGGTGTACAAAATATATGTTGGCTTTGGATACAGACTTAAAGGAAACCATCTTTAAGTTTCTTTTTCATAAAATGCACAGGAGGTGCTGGGAGCTGCAGTTCAACCTGCAGTTTTGTGCCCTTCAATCACTCACTAGATGGTACAGGAAAAATTAAAGTATGTTTAGCTTTAGTTGATTAATCTGACAACTTAATCAGTTCAAGCTTACAGCTCCAACACTTACATATATATAGACATCTGCTTCAGTGTATGTATATATGTCATTTGATATACATTTTTATTTTATTGTCTATTTTGTGTTTATAATGGCTTTCTGTGAAATATATTATAAGGGAATGCAGTGGTGTTTGCTGAAAGAAGAGGAAGTCCTTCCCCGTATCAGAGCTATGGAAGGACGTAGAGGACGGCCTCCAAATCCGGATAGACAGCGTGCTAAAGAGGAATCGAAAATGAGGCGTCGCAAAGGTCGACCTCCAAACGTTGGTAGCACTGAGTTCCTTGACAACACAGATGCTAAGCTCTTAAGGAAGTTACAAGCCCAAGGTAAGGGCTTAATTATTGTTTCTCCAGATGTGTGGTAAAAGTATTCATGGAAAATTGATATTGCAGTTTCTAAAGGCAAATACTTAACACATGCCCCTGTTTATACATATTCAAACATTCTGTGGCTGCAGTCCTGTATCCCATTATTTGTGCTTCATTCCATTTTGTCTGCGGTTTTAAGAGTTTGTAACTGGGAGTAAGATTGCTGTTGTTGTGACCAAAGTGGAATGATCTCACTGTCACTAAAATCAGGATCGTATAAATTCAGCATTCATATCACTCCTTTAAATTAGGATATGCAACAAACATGTTGCAAGAAGGATAATCAGATATTACAGACAGAATAGAGCAAGCCAATTTGAGGAATTTGTGATCATTTGCTTAATTTACCCAATTCTGGATTCCGGTTTTAAACTCATCTTATTGGGAAGTTTGAACTGTCTTTTTCAAAGACTGAGATGGTCTAACACCGAGGTAGCTATGATATTGGACTGGATGTTGGCAGCTGCTTCATTCAAGTATTCTACATTCAATTAAATCCTCAGGGAACTGCAGGTCCTCAAAGTCCCAGTATATGCTTATATTCATTTATTTGATTTAGACAAGGAGCCTATGTGTTGAACAGCTCTGTAGCCACAGAAGTCAATGTAGTTATGACTCCTTCAGCCCCCTGCCTGCCTGCCTGCCTGCTTACTCTGGCAGATAAGATGGGACAACCCTAACTTTCTGCCTTAGTAGTTGTAAGAGCTTAACATCTTATAACAATTTTCACAATTTTTCCTGAGTCAGGATAGCCATATTATGACTAGCTAGTCAAATCTTGATCTTAGGAAATTGGTATGGACTCTTTTATGTTTCTGAATATGTAACCCTTGGATAGATAATGGTGTGTGTGTGTGTGTGTGTGTGTGTGTGTGTGTGTGTATTTCACCTCATAAAGGCCCTACATTGTCATTTAGTGTAGCTTCATATGCTTTTCTTCACAAAATTGTCATTGTTAAAGTTATAACATAATGGCCCCCTTTCCCCACTATTATTAGTTCAGCCATCTTAATTTTCCCCCCAAGTACACATTCTCTGTTTCCATTCCTATGAAAATTCCCATTTGCAGTCTTCACACAGTGAAGAGGTGACTCAGTAGAGATCCTCACAATGTCTTCCTAACCTGTGATTATATTTATATTTTTTAAACATGTCACCTGTACAAGATCTGAAGGTTCCTTTCTTTTCTATCACCCAGTGAATGATGAAGGGCTTTCTTGTAGCTTGGCATAGTTGCACGCATGTGCGCACGCCTCAGTTTGGGATAGACGTATGTATATATCCAATTTCTCTAAAGCATTTTATTCCACAATCTAGAAGAATTTTCCATTCATGTGACAGTAATTCACCCTGCCAGCCTCCAAATTAACAATACGTTATTTCTCAGAGGACTTCAAGGCTTATTTCATTAGAGTCACATGGATTTCTTCCTAAACATTCAGGCATCCCAGAAATTGGTCATACAATAATTTACTTAGGAAATGGATGAGGCTGTTCTATAATCTGGAGATAGATATTTATATGGCCAAGGTGTAAATGCTGGCATAGATGAGAGCTCACCTCATATAATGTGCAAATCGGTTCTGAGGAACCATCATGAACACTTGCTTGCCCTGGCACAAAATCTCACTTTCAACAATGATAATGAAAAAGTTTAATATTATACTAACCCATTAGAAATAATTGCCTCTTCAGGGGTGCGGGGACCAACAAGCAGAATTTCTGGCAGTCTGGAAAACTCGATAACTACTTCCTTCTCAGTATCCCATTCTCATTTCTATTTACTACTGGCTTTTAATTACCCCAAAGGAGAGAAGTTCTGTGGATGGTTTCCAAAGGATGAAAGGAACTTTACCTTCTAA
The DNA here is from genome assembly GCF_057233095.1 of Heloderma suspectum. Classification (NCBI taxonomy): domain Eukaryota; kingdom Metazoa; phylum Chordata; class Lepidosauria; order Squamata; family Helodermatidae; genus Heloderma; species Heloderma suspectum. The sequence continues at coordinate 178,685,879 of NC_139458.1, read as the reverse complement.
TCTTGGGACTTGAGCTCTTGGCATATCATCTTGTCTTGAAAAAAAATGTTCTCATCAGTATTTCTGCTGCTTGTATATTTACATCTGTGCCTCACAATGTGATCAACACTACAGAGCTGAGTTCAAGCTCCTAACACTTATGGGAGGAGGATAATTATCCAGCCTTTGGCACATGCTTCAGAGCACATGCCAACCTTCTGGATATTCTCGTTTCAATGGCTCCTGATTCCATAAACTGGCACATACGTATGGTTCCAAAGAGGATGCATCTGTGGCATAAATATTCTGCCAGTTAATTCTAGTCTTGTTTTTTTTCCGCCCTCTAAGATAACTTGTCTTGCACACTAGCTTCTGCTGTGCTGCATATAAATATTTTATGTATAGTTGTGGTTTCACAACTGTTGCTATACACTGTTGATTTTTTCCAGAAAACTTAGCTGTTCTGGTGAAAGCAGCAACAACTAGGGAAAGTTCACTGGTAGAAAACTCCAGTGTGTGTGGTATGGTGTGTGTGTGGGGGAAAGGTAATGGGTAATTTTTGTTGTTGCCAGTCCATTGGGAGATGGCCATGAAGGCAAGGGGCATCTCATTGTGCAAGTCCATGGTTGTGGACTGGATAGCTACCTCCCCATGTGGGTGTAGCTGCTAACATCAGCAAAGGCAACTAGCTAAGAAGCAAATGCGTGCTTGCAAGGTGCCGGCTGAGGTGTCCCTTCCTTCAACTGCCCCTTCCCTATGGTTTTGGATATATACAGGAATTCTGCTCCCCCCATTATCATCCGGAGGTGGCAGCCTGTGGTTCCTACTAACAAACTGCTTGACTAGCCACTGCTGTGTGGAAAAGCTCAGAGCTCAATGGTGTGCAGCACATACATAAGTCTCAGTTTCAATCCTTAACCTCTCCATTTAAAATAACTCAGGTAGAACGTCTGCTAGTCACAGAAGACAATACTAGGCTAGGTTGACCAATGATTTGACTCAGGTAAGGCAGCTTCATAATGCTCTCCTTACCGCACTAGAATGGTGTTGCCCTTCGACTGGCAATGAGGGACGGCAGAGTAATTTTGTTTAATTGTGGAACTTTTAGGAAGCACGTTGAGAATTAGAGGTGTGTGGTCAAATTTCAAGAGGCATTTTTGATTAGAAATGGGCAGACATATATATTGTTATGTGTTTTGAGTGTGGTGAGTCTGAATTCACTGTATGCCACACTAAATCTTAGATCCTTTGCCCTGAAACGTATAAAAATCCCCTCATTGACCTCCCGGCATCTGAGCAATAGTCCTTTTTATTTCAATACTTTTTCATCTCCACCCTTGGAAAAATGGGACTGCATAATGGCTTGAGATATATTTATAATTTCACACCTAATCTTGGTTTTCATTTTCTACTGACATAAAAACAAAAGAACAGTTGTTTGTGTGAAATTATGTAAGTCAAACACATTTAGGTCAAACATTTTCCATCTTTGATCCATCCACATTTGGGAATTACCTTGTGTTTATAAGTTGTATTTATTATATCCTTATCATTTCATGTTTGTCTTACAGAAATTGCTAGGCAAGCAGCACAAATCAAGCTTTTGAGAAAACTTCAGAAGCAAGAACAGGCCCGAGCTGCCAAAGAAGCAAAAAAGCAGCAAGGTAAGTACTAAACTGCTTCTAAGAACCTTACAGGCCCTTGCAGATGAGTTTTTGAATCTTACATTTCCATTATCCTGCACATTTACTGCTGACATTTTTTCTTTGTCTTATTCATAGCTATTATGGCTGCAGAAGAAAAAAGAAAGCAAAAAGAGCAGATAAAAATAATGAAACAGCAGGTAATTTATGTCTTTTGGGTTTTGGCAGTAAGCATTACAAAATACATTATTCTGATGGATTGTATATGTTTAGAGGGATTGCCAACTGAAAACCCAGCCTGTTCTGCTTCTGTGCCCTGTAAACAGCAGCTTGAAAAACTATAAAGATCCACAGCTTAATATGAAGAAACGTGCTGGTACAGCTTTTGAAGCATGGAGATATGCCCCTGTCACACACACACAATCTGCTCTGCAGGGTCTTCCAGTCCTCTGGAGCAGGTTTATGGAGGCTGCATGAGGGAGCAAGAATTGCCCCCTCCCTTTTCTGCTGACGGAAGGCTTCCATCGGCAGACAGACACTAATTGGATATCACCCATGATGTTTATGCTTCACTTGTTGCGTGTATTTGGTGATGGATCAGATGACATATTCTTCAGAATGTGACGGTCTGGGATATCTTCCAAAATATACTCTAGTTAAACTGTACGTTAGTGAAGTCTGAATCGCTCTGGTTTCATTAGGGAGAAGCCACGGGCAGGCTAATAAACCATTAAGTAAACCTCAATGCCAGATAAAGTTTGAATTATACATTTGTTGTGTAAGTAGTTTCACTGAATTTATCTAGGAGACCTTGCCAGAAAAAATGTCACTCTTTCACCTTGATCTTAAATGCATTACATGGAATTTACTTTCTTTGTAAGTAGTATTATCAGATGCTGCTCTTCAATTATGTCACTATTATTAATGACAATTTACAGTTAACACTTCAGGATATGAAATGTTATAGCCGTTAACAGTAATTATCACAATGGGCTTGATTGCAATATTAAGGCACAGTATGTTCTATAAATGTAATTAGGGAATTTACAGCTCAGTCCTACACATGTCGACTCAGAAATAAGCCACACTGTGTTTAATGGGGCTTACTCCCAGTGCCTAGGAGTGCAGCTTTACAGTGCAGTCCTGTACATGCCTACTCAAAAGTAAGTCTGATTGAATTCAGTGGAGCTTATTTCCTGATAGGAATACTTACTTCTGAGCAGACATGAGAAGAATTGCATGACATATTGGTCTTTGTAAGATGCTTCATATAAATGTCTAATATTTTAAATAACCCTCTGAGGTGGGTAATTTCTGTTCACATATAATAGATAGAGAGTGGTAGTAGACAGAAAAATATGATAAATGTTATGATAAATTTCAGTGATTCAGGCTAGGAAAGTCAAACAAAATGGGGCTACTTAATTAAAATATACTTTAATATGTTATTAAGAATGGGCTTATTTATATGTTCCAGGGATACTATGGAATTAATTATTAACTTAAGGTGACTAACTAAATCAATGACTTTACTTTAGGTTTGTGTACAGCTGTTTAGAATCTCAGTGTATGGCTCTGTATTATATTTATAGGAGCCATGTAGCCACACACCCACCATTGCTTTCTGCAAACTGTGGACCCTGTATCCACCTGCCCAAGATACTGAGCATGGTATTTAAGAGGCAAGGTCTCTTCTTGCTTTTAGTTAAGCTGAAGTACATTTGCTAAATGAAATCGACAGTATGATATTATGAAAAATGACATTATGAAAAATGATTTTTATTGTTAGCCACCTTGAGTGCCATTTTTTGGTGGAAAGGCAGGATATAAATGAAATAAATGAACACAATATACTTGATCAGGTCCTTATCAGTATTCTTCCCAAGTGCAGAATTCCTTTACTTTCCCTGACTTTTCCCAGCTATCTGTATACTTCATTGAGGATTACATTTTGCCTTCATACAGTTGGAGTCAGAGTGTCCCTTCCACAAAAAGAAGGGCTCCCATTCATATGCTTCTTCATGGCACATGAAATCTTTGTGGCTGGCCTACCAGGTGAAACTTGTTAGAATGTGATGTAATTACATTCTGGAGATGTGTGTGGGGGTTCTTGCCAGAGTTGGGTGGTCTGTGTAGAAGACCCACTTTTCAGCTATGGGTTGCAGGAGGGTATGATCTGTTATTACTGCTGCTTAAAATAAATGACAGCTTTTCTTGTTGTAGGAAAAAATTAAGAGAATTCAGCAAATCAGAATGGAAAAAGAACTTCGGGCTCAGCAAATTTTAGAGGTATAACTTGTTTATTAAAACCAGTGTTTGATGGAAATGCAAGGAAGGGGCTGTTGCAAGAATTCATCAAAGTCTTGTATCAGAGTGTTGTTTTGTCTCTTATTTGTAAGGTCTCAATCCATAGATTAACAGATTAAATTAGGGTTCCAAACCTGCAAATTCTTATATCTGAAGCACACGTAAAACCATTTGCCAAAGGACAACTCCCCGTATACATTTTAAGGATGTGCACACATACACGATTTTCAGAGGGGTAGCCACATTAGTCTGTTGTAGCAATAATGACAAAGAGTCCTGTAGCACCTTAAAGATTTACAAATGTATTATGATGTAAGCATTTGTGGGCTAGAATCCACTTTATCAAGTGCATGAGATTCATCATGCACGTGGTGAAGTGGACTCTAGCCCACAAAAGCTTATGCCGTAATAAATGTGTTAGTTTGAGTGTTTAAGGTGCTACAGGACTCTACGAGACCCTTTGTTATTTTTATTGTGTATATGATCTGAGGCATGAGCTGAACTTAAAACACTGCAGGTTGGATCCAGAATTTCTGTGAGTGGAACTCTGCTCACAGGACACTCCTTCTGGAGGAAGAAGGGGAAGATGATTTTTGCCAATTCCTCCTTCCCCCTACAAGCTGTTATGGAGGGTTGGTGACCCTCTGGAAGGTGGGGGAATGGGAAATTGGCAAACATCACCTCCACTCTGTTCCTCCAGCAGAAGCCTCTGCTGGATCTCAGTCACTTCCGTTCCATTCTCAGAAGGGCATTTCTGGATCCGGCTCTGTAGGTGTTGGAAAGCTAAATTGCAAAGGCAGAAAAGAGAAATAACATTTGGTTGAATTATCAGAACAAGGAAAGACAGTAAGAAAATACCTTTGAAGCTGACATTTGAACAGCATGATTTTAATCTTAAAGAATGTGTTTATACTTCTAAAGGATTTGTGAGTCTCTGTATTGTAAACAGTTGGTTTGTATAATGTATCCATGCCATGTATAGCTAAGTTGGAGGAAATTTAAATTTAAGATTTCTGTTTCAGATCACCTTTTTTGATCTGTCTGGCAACAGATTTCTTTTTAGTCTTCGTTGTCACATTAATTCTGTAGGACACAATCCTAGGCATATTTAGACAAAAAAAGTCCTACAACTCCCAGCATTCCCCAGCCAGCATTGTAGGACTTTTTTCTGTCTAAACATGCATAGGAATGTGGCCTTAATATAATAAAACAGGGAGAAATGTCATTCAGACAAAATGCCAATAAATGGTTCTTTACATTGACTTTAATTAAGATCTCAAATTTGTCCTCACAGATTAAGTATATTCAATTAATAAAAGGTATAAATAATCATTAGTCACCCATGTTTTTTTAACCTGCTATTTTAGACAAAAAGTTTAAAAGTTTATTTGCAAATAGTGTTTTAAAATTACATTTTGATATATGATATGTTCCATAATTATAAATATCCATACCGTTCTCCACAAAAAATCATATGTTTTTCACAACACGGAATGTACGGAGGAAGAAATCTGTTATGATGCACACATGATGTGTGGTTTCGCACCTTGTGAGGCATGAAGCTTTATTTCTAGTCTGAGATTACTTCCAAGCTGTAGTGGTGCTGTTGCATGACCTTGGGACCTGTTTTGCATGCACAGGCTAAAAAGAAAAAGAAAGAAGAAGCAGCAAATGCCAAATTATTGGAGGCCGAGAAACGAATAAAGGTTAGTTTAGATGAGCATCAGAGTTTTTATCTTCGAAACATTAAAAAAATGACTGTATGATCTTACACATCAACAACTAATAATATATCATTTAACAAAAAGAAATAAACAGCATTTTATCCAGTATGTTTTGCTGTATACATGTATGTCTCTCTGTGTTTTGTGTGTGTACATATAGTATTTTGAAAATTATTACTAAGGTTTAAGCCTTATGAGATATTTAGTTTGTGCATATATAGAGAAAATAGTCATGAAATCATTAAAAATGCACGTACCAATCCAGGGTATTTTCTGGATTGAACCACTGAATTTAAGGGCGCAATCCTATGGCCACTAGTCAGAAGCTAGATGGCCATAGGATAGGTAGGTTTCTGGGACTGACCCCCACTCCCTCCCGCACTGCTTCGTAGGCAGTGCAGATTGGCCCCATGCTCCACGCATAAGAGCAGCACAGAGCGGCAAAAACGGTGTTCCTGGAGGTGGGGCAGGGAGGTCGGAAATGCCGGTACAACACATCCTATGTGCTGTCCGGCTGCCACTTCCCGCGCTTTGAGGTCCCGTGGCTAGACAGCCGAAATTGGCTGTCTAGCCATGAAAGCAGGGCAGGGGGAGTGAGGAGGATATCAGCTCCTCACCACTCCTCCTGCCTTGCACTGGATAGGCGGTCGCCCTCAGGGTCGGAGGCAATTTTCAGGTTCACCCTTTCCCACCTCTTCCTGTTATTCCCATCCTACTCAATGCATTTCTCTTCCCCACCACCCCCAAATGCTGCTCTTTAAGGTTAGGGAAACTGAGAGCCTGCAACATGGGCAGGATGGAGTTATTGGTTGCTCTGTGTGAGAGCAGAAACACACTTTCAGCACATGCATGGGCTCTTTAGATCCTGTTTGCATGACACGACAGCCCATTGTGGCTTAATTTACCCATGAGGTTTGCTAGGCGCCTACAGATGCCTTTTTTGTATGGTGCCTGTGGGCGCCATTTTTGCATGGTGTCCATGGGAATCCAACTTGCCGTGGCTTGTTGTGTTGTACAAACGCAGGTGTTTGAGGGTTAGACAACCCTCAAATCTAAAACAAGCCAAGGTTTATATGAGGGTTGTCTAACCCTCAAACAAGCCCTTCCTCCTGGGTTCGCATGACACGGCAAGCCAGGTGCCCACGGGCTCCATGCAAAAATGGTGCTTCTGGGTGCCTGGCACGCTGTGACCCAGGTCATCGGGTTGGGGACTTCTCCACTCATGGAAGGAACTGATGTTCCCAGAAGGAGAGTTCTACCTATGAAGGACCCCTTGCATTCCTAGAAGTCTTCGGTCAATGCAAGCTCCTTTCAGGAGCAGAGTAGTAAGTTTTGATCCAACCCATTGCCACCAGGATTTGGATGATAAATTTTCATGTACAGAATATGAAAATCTGGTTTTGTTTGTTGCTGTATGGCACTCATAGTTAATTACCTACCTGTAGCGTTTGGAAAGCATGTAGTCTTCGGGTGTTTCCAGACAGCGCTTTTATTTTGCAATAACTGCCTCATTCATGAAATTTTACATGGGATCTAGATAGTGGTGCCTTCCATGTGTAACCCTCCTGTGTTTTCCCACTACTTCTTCCATCTATTTTCTTTCCACAAAAAATCTGTTAAGGAGGAAAAGATGGAATGACCACAAAATGCCTTTTGATTGGTAGCATAAGGAGCTGTCCATTTGGAAGCAGCCTTACTCATGACCTCGATGGGACCTGACATTCATTCCTGTGCATATTCCATTCATTTTGTATTCAGAGTATCCCGTATGCTGAAGGATAGGAAGAAATGTGGGTATTACTTTGTATGATGGAAAAATGGTCTAATGTTTATTAGATACTTGATTTACTTTTTTTATATTTTTAAGGAAAAAGAAATGAGAAGACAGCAAGCTGTTCTTCTGAAACACCAGGTTTGTACCCAGAATTCAGTGGGACATATAAAAGCTCTTTTTAATCATATACCTAAAGTATTTGGAGAGCAAATAGTCTCTTTTTAAAAACAAAATTATATTTAATTTGTTTTTTGCTTAAATGTTTTTATTCACTTTATGGGTAAATTGCTTTGCTATGATATTGGGATCTTTTGGGGGTTTATAAAGTGGTTTTTGACTCTGTGATTTCTGTTTCATAATGTTGTGCCAACTCTTTCTACCAGGAGTTGGAGAGGCATAGACTAGATATGGTATGGGTATGTTTATTTTTGTACATCTAACACCGCATTGTGATTTGGTTGTGATATGGTTGTCATAGCAATGCATAAAATGTAGCACTGGCTGCTGTCATATTACATACTGCTGCATGGCTTTCCAGCACAGTGCATTGCATACATCTGCTTGTCTTGTCTGTAAAAGAAAACCAACATGACTTATCCCAAACTTACTACAAATTGACCCCTGTGAGCCATGTGCAAGGCTGTTGCCTTGACATCAGGTTTATTGTTGCCACAGCATTAAGTTGGACTACTGTACATAACAGGGGACAAATTCACCTTATCCCAAAATTGCACATTTGTCCTATAATAGGTTACCAGTTACTTTCACTAGGCAACCTCTGCAATTGATTCTGTGAAACGTATTATATTTGCATCATTTTTATATAAAATACCTTAATACAATTTTTAATAATTGTATTATGCTTATGTGGAAATGCTTAGTTGGAATTTGAAGAGTTTGCTGCCTTTTTGGTATATAATAATAACCCCACATTATTTTGGAATGAAAGTGAATCTTGAACTTTTGTACTTCTTTTGCATTGTGCTCTAGTCCAGGACTCATAAATAACCTAATCTATGGTGCAGCTTCTGTGGCTATCCTTAGAGAAACAGTAAAATAGGATCATCCTATTGCATCCATGTATAATCCATGGCTAGTTCATTGAAACTAGTTTTAAAACCAACAAGTTCATTTTAATCCATTGGCTGCATCCTTAATTTTATATTCAGAAATATGTTTATAACCAATATGTAGTCAAAATGGTTTTTAATGTTTTTTTAATCACTTTTGATTACTTTTAAACGGATCTGCAGTTTTTTATTTAATTGGCCACCCAATGAGTAATTGCAAGCTTTCTGTTATAGCAGATGTAAGGTAACTGACCTGTTCCAGCCAACCATTATGCTTTTTTGTTCTGCCAGCTTCTGAAGGAGCCTCACAACTGACCATAAGTAAATCTGTATGCTTCTGTTTTACGCTGTCTCCATGTTCATCGCTTTACCTTTTTGCTTTCAGTTGTACTTGTATTTGCTTTCTAAACCTGAACTAAAACATGCACCGACTTGGCTATTCTTGTCTTTTATTTAGCATATACCCCTGACTTGTCTATTAATGCTAAACATGTCCTGTTGAGCTTTGGAAACAAATTGCAACTCTTAGGTAGAGTAGTGCTTTGTTCTAATTTTATCTGCTTTAATAGGAACGGGAAAGGAGAAGGCAGCATATGATGCTTATGAAAGCTATGGAGGCACGTAAAAAAGCAGAAGTGAGTACTAAACTCTGAAATGGGATTGTATGTTTTTCTTTCTTTGCACAGAAGATTTGTATCAGTCTGCTAATTCTTTTTTTAATCTGAATTCATAAAAAACTTTAAGGACAAGCCAGTAGTTTATGTGGAATAGGAAAATCTATTGGCTTTCCCTTCATTTTGCAGTTAGGTCATTCCATACTGCTAAACTTTACCTGGCAAATGTGATTTTATTTTCCCCCACATGAATATAGGACTTTCTATTATGTTTGCAGGTCCTCTTCCATGGATTCTGGAGACAGACGCAGCACTGAGAATTAGCAGATCGTTAGGCAGACACACTTGCTTGTTTGACCTAACACAAAGAAGAGACAAACTGGAGGACACTATTTTAGAAAATTCTACCCTTTCCCAGCATTCCCTTCATGCCCCATCTCACATAGTTCAGGAGGGGACCCTACTGTCTGGGAAAGCTTTTCAGAGGGTGCTGTATGGGGAGAGGCTGCAGGGCAGCAGGAGAGGATGAGAATTTTTTATTCAGTTTCAAGCAGAGGTAGCCAAGTTGTCTAAAGAAAGATTCCAAAAGAAAAATGCTATATGCCATATTAGCGTAACACCTTTATTAGGTATTTTCTTCCATGAACTTCCTTCTGTTAACTTATCTTAGGATCCAAGCCATAGATTTTAAGTGTGAGAACTTTAAGCATTAGTGGTGCTTATAATGATGCTTGTTACACTAAGATAATACTAGTATAGTTGAATTCCCAGCTATGAGATTTGCTCCAATGAAGATCTTCAAGGATTGGCCCTTTTTAAAATAAAATAATTAAGAGCAAATAGAACCACAAACAATGCACGGTATTACTGATTACACATCAGCAGGCCCGGCAGGTAAATACAATTTTTCAATCATCGTCATCTACATTTTCAGTTTTAAATTGTAATGTTATTTTCAAAGCCCAAACTCTCTCAAACTCTAATTGAACATAAAGCAGAGATTATTAATAAAACAATATCACATAAATCTAGACAATTTAGAGGTAGAAGGGATTTATATCAACTCTGTGATTAGTAGCCAGAAAAAAAAAATTCAAATACATTTCTAAATTGCATGAGACAGATAAAATTTGATTCGGCAAAAAATTTCAGGCTAAACAAACTCTTAACACACTGATTGCCTTTCCCAAACAAAACAAAAAATAGAGTTTCTATCTGACTGTTATTCTATTTAGGGAATCTAGTAATGGTATAGCTTCATAGAGGGCATGTTTAAAGTAACCCCTGATACAGGAACATAGGAAGCTTCTTTACACCGGGGGGTGGGTGGGATCTTTACGACAACAGAATGAGAAGCGTGTTGGAGTATTATCTGGATTTTCATGGAATCAGCTTTGGTCAGTCAGGGACACACGAAGCAAGAAAAGCTGAGTGTACCGCACCTTTAAAAACTGGTTTTCATAGGTCACACAGCACTTGTAAGCAACATACTTCCGGGTTTGGTGGGGGGAGTAGAATGGAACATCATCAACCTGGCAGGGGCTGCTCAACCAATGAGAGAGGCTTGTTTCCCACCCCTATCCAGGCTCCCCCCCCTTTTGCATGAAGAAGCCAAAATCCCCGATTCTCAAGTGCAGAATCTGAAGGCTCCCTCTGAGAGCATCCCTCTGCCCAGTTTCGCCTCATTTCAGCAAACTGTCGTGGAGTTAGTGCTCCCGCTCCCCTTCTTCTTCTCTGGGCACTTTCTCCCTGCTTGCAATGATAGGCTCCCTTGATCCCAAGACCTTGCTTGATCACTACTGCAGTACAGTCTTATGCATCAGAGAAGCAACTTTACACAACATTGGGTAAGAGAAGTAATGCAGACATCAGAGAAGTGCATAATCAGGGAGGCCAATTAGTTCCACTGGCGAAAAGAAAGTGCAGGATGATTCTAAAAGCTTGAAAGGCGTTTGATGTGTTAGAAAGGCAGGCGAGTTACTTTAGTTACCTAGGTTACCTAGGGCAGGGCCAGTTGAAAGATACTAGGAATGCCCTGATCATCCTGAATTTAAAGCGAAGGGATGGGCACACAGCAGCTGAATTGCAGGAGAGCCAAATTATAGAAAAACAATGGAGTAAAAGTACTCTGCAAAAATGCAGCTTCTCCAAACTCCAGGGTGGCTGCAGAGTGGGCACGATGTCATGTGTCCCTAACAACTTTAAGCCCCGGCAGCATCAGAAGAAACCTCCCATGTAGATGGGCCCCAGGTCAGAATGTTTATCCCTGTAGCCCAGTACAGTCTTTGCCCAACAGTGGTCTCCAGAATCTCAAGTGGTATGTGAAGCAGGTAATCTACCACTAAGCCCTAGGAGTGACTAAACTAAACTAAACCAAAATGTTGACCAGACTAAGTTCTGCAGTTCCCCCATGTTACTTCCTTTAATGTTGTAAATGGGAAGGAATTGCTTCCCTGTTGAAATATTGGATGTTTTCTGCTTTTCACAAACTGGCTTCTATACTGTATAGACAGGCAAGATTAAAGATTGCTATGGCCCTACGCTATTTGGTGTTCTCCTGCTTTCACGTGGTAGCATGCTTTGTCTTGTAACGTCAAGATATTATTCTAGGCATACGTGTATAAAAAAAATAGTTCCTTAGTAATCATCACAGTTTGTAGACATCCATGATATGGGACTGTACCGCATGCTTTGGAGCCGCAAATGGCTAAGAACCAATTGGCAAAGTAAAGTGGGTCATGGACAAGGCAGTATGTTGGTCTGTCCTGCCCAATCACTCCCTTTGCAAGTGGGAGCAGCAAAACAATCCACAGACAACCTCTGAGTTGTTCAGCATTGCACCTGAGCCCTTACCTCCAGCTTGTTGCTACCTCAAGAGCCCATGGTTTGTTCTAGGGTTGTTTCTCTGGTTTGTCCGTGTTCAGATGCAACACTGAACAACCTAGGGAAAGAGCATCCCTAGGTCGTTTAGCCACTGCTGCTTGCAAGGCAAAAAATTGGGCAGCAGGCACCAGCACACCACCTTGTGCATGACAACAATTGTGAGTTGTTGTGATGTGCAAACTGGGCCAGCGTTAGTACTATGAAAAACGATGAGATATTCAGGTGGCTTTTGGTGCAGGCTGTATTGCCATAGATTATATTCATTCAGGATTCTCCCGAGTTCTCTATTTTAGCGAAGTTCAGACAATAGCACACACATTTTTATTCATTTTATTTAAGTAAACTGTATAATAAAGTATCATAATTGTACCATAGCTCCCCCCCCCCATAACTCTCAGAGGATCAATAAACAACAAAAGGTTGTTAAACATGCATTTATCACTAAGGAGTTCCGTCAGCAGTTTTGTAGACAGTCATAATATGGGAGCGTATCTCAGGTTTCAGAAGATGTCTAATAAGCATTTTGAAAGCAGAATTAAATTCAAAGTACCAAAATGATTCTTGTGCTGTGAATATTCCATCACTGAAGATTTATACCACCTTGTTGCCTATTGAACATGCCATGTGGGATTCCAGACCTAGTTTTACTTAACAAAACCCATTTTTCAGTTTTAAGTGTTCTGTGTATATGCTTTGACCATTTAAAATCGATAAAATTGAATGCAAGAGCCAAGAATGTTTTATTAATTCGAAGTTTGTGTAAGCAATGCTGCAGAGGATTAAATATCATTTTTTCCAGCTGGATGCATAGTATAGCTTTAGGGGTAAGCAGTGTTGGGACTGCAGGTCATGATCAGTGCACTAATGCATTTTCCCCATTCCACCCAGCTTTCAAGACGCACAACACCTTCTCTGGGTAATACAAAGATGAGGCAGTATGTGTCACTTGCAAAGACTGTTTCAGCATTCAAACAATCTAATATTACACTGAATTCTAATGGGCACGATTCTGCTGTACCAAAGGTGCACTAGGATAGGGTGCAGATGCTCTGCGCATAAATACAGCAGTAACTTCCATTTATTGCGGAGGAGCAGCATGTGCTTGAACTCTTCCCCTTCATGCTGCACCTTTGCACTGCGAGATTTCTTTGCACAATAGGCCTGCCAGGGTTGTATCTGACTCCAAAGCAGCTCTGATTCTGAGGAGGAGAGACAACTCGTGGGGGAGGAACTCGCTCAGACTTCAGAGGCGCAGCTGGAGGGGGAGCCCCCCCTTCTCACATTCCTGGGAGCAACAGTGAACCAGGCGTGGAAAGGGAGGGACAACCTGAACTTTTAGACACGAGGCACAGACACAAGCACAAGTGAGAGATCGCAGGGGCCGAGCTTCAATGCTCAGCCTGATTGGCTCAGCGTCAACAGCTGCACCCAGAAGCATCATGGGAGAGAGGGAGATTTCCCCTCCCACCCCTTAAGTTCAGAGAATTGCTGGGTTTTTCCCAAATGGAGATCAACTGATGTCCTAACTCTTAGAAACCCCTAGATGGCAGTTCCTTTGTACTTTCTCCGAGTCTCAATCAATTAGCATCTGTATGCCTCATTAGGATAAATGGAATTAAAGCCTTGGAAAGCAGCCCTTTCATCTGAATGTTGATTTTGGCTATTGGAGTATTCAGTAGGCAACAGGGGAACCCTGACAGTGCCATGGCAAAGTAAAGTCCACTATACCTTCTAGGCATGCGTCCAATGGCTCCAGCCTATGCCTGTCCCCAGCCTCACAGCTAGAGTGTGACTCAGGCAGAGAGAGGAAATATGGCCCTTATCAAGGTTATTTTGTCTGGCTGCCTGCCAGGAACTGAGAAGATGATAGTTTGTCTGGTGGCACAGTGTCCCCCTGGTTCCAGCTTTCAACACAGACACTGTGTGGCCAGCCGACCTACTGCTGTCTCAGGTCCCAGATGCCCTGGGTGTGTGGAACTCTGACTGGCATGCATCCGTTGAAGTATGTGCACTTGAAGGTGGTCGTGGGGTGATAATTCTGAATTTTAACTGAAATATATATTAGAGTATCTGCTTAATTCATATTGCTACATCTATACCAACCTGAGCCTGAAGCACCTAGATTCAACCCAGTGTGAGGGAATGGTGGTCTATCCCTGTCAGGGATTTAACATAGGTAATATAGGCTGTAGCACTATACACACTTACCCATAGGTCCCATGGAACGAACACAGCGGGGCCTGCTTCTGAGTAGAAATACATTGGACTGGACTTTTGGTTCCTTTGTGTGTCTTTGCCTTTTTCATCAGATGAAATAAAAAATAAACCATTATATTAATTTGCTCTTACAACAAGGTCATTAGTTTCGTATTTCACCTCTTGAATTGTAACTTAAAGCACTCTAAAGGTGCAATCCTTTTCATGCTGGCTGAGAAATGCTGGGAGTTGTAAGACTGTTTTCAATCTAAGCATGCATAGGGCTGTGCCCTAAATTACAAGCATTATCAACATTGTATTGTTATGTAGACTTGTAAATAAAACGTTTACCTTACTATATTAATCATGTTAAATTAGCTAGCAACATGATCAGTCATCTCTGTCAGCAGCTCTTAACACAAACAGAGCTTGGACTGCAACAGCGACCATAGCATCATCTGCAGGGCAAGCGTGTGGGGGACAGCTCCAGTTTACTTGCCATTTAAACCCAGAGGGAATCCTCTTGCTGCAACTCCTAGCCAGCATAAGTCTCTGCTGGTGTTAAGAGCCGCGGGGCCATAAGGTGCAGTGCAAGGGGCCAAATGCAGCCTACCCCCTTGCACAGAGCTTCTACATCCTACAGAGCAGCCTTCCCCAATGTGGAATGTGGAACCCTCCAGATGTTTAGTCTCATCATCCCTGACTATTGGCCATGCTGAGAGAGGTTGATGGGAGTTGTCATCCAAATCTTCTGGAGGGCGCCATGTTGGGAAAAGCTGTCATAAGTACTGTGCTGAAAAAGCACGTAACTCTTTTTGTGAACTGCCCAGAGAGCTTCGGCTATTGGGCAGTATAGAAATGAAATGAAATAAATAAATAAACTCTTGTAAACCACCTGGTGGAAAGGAGAGAGAGCCTTGCAGTGGTGCTGTGTGCCATGAAGCTAAATCCACTGCTCTTCACATAAGAGCATAAGCTCAAGCTCTGAAACACAGTCATATTTTCATTTACTTTTAAAGAACTTTGTTAATGAATCAAAGGTTACATTTAGAAGTCTATCAATCACTATCTCTCAGTTTAATTTAGGCCATGGGTTGTTGTGAAGATAAAACGGGGAGAGCCATATATGCACAGACAGGCACACACACTCACCCACTCACCTACAGCTGAATATGTAAAGACAAATATTTCTCAAATGCACATGTCCGACTTCATCTCCAGCCTCTGCAGTTCTTGTAGTTTCTGCTTTGGTATCTGCCTTGCATAAATGTTGGCTTTATTAGTCTTTTATTCTCCTTCTCAACCAACTGTACTCCCTTGTATCCTAAAATGTATGCCTTTTAAATTTGAATACAAGCTGCTGTCATGGACAACAGATTCTCAATTTTAATTAAGCCCCGAACAGAAATCTAAGCTACCTAACAGCATCATAAAAGGAAAAAAACAAACAAACACTGGCCATATCCAAAAGGTAGTATTGATCTGGCAGGAAGGGTTTACAGTCATAGATGTTGTAAAGTTTTATAACAATAGGTGAGAGCTGTTTTTACCTTCTGTTCTATTGCCTATATTTTTTCATAATGCTGCGTTGTCCTTAAATAATATAATTTTATATTCCTTGCTATAAATCCTATCCCTCTGGAAAGAGCACATTATCCTGTTTTTTGAATATCTTTCTGGTGTAGCTAATATTAAAGGCTTAAATATAGTTTTGCCTTCGTGATGGAACTTTACCAGTGCAATTCTATGCATGCCTAGTCAGAAACAGGCCCTACTGAGTTCATGAGTAATTATGAATAGGATTGCAGCTTTAGGGTACTTTCAGCTGTTTGTAAGGGGAAACTTGGTATACTTAATGCAGGATCAAGCTGACACTGTACGGCCACAGGGGACTTACTTTCCCCCTACGCTGTGGTCCCCCTGACGTGGCTATTCGCCCAAGAAGAAAAACTGACTTTGGCCAGAATATGGACAATAACAAGTGGTGTGTGGAGAGGAATGCTTAGCTGAACAAACCTGCCTAATTTCAAAAGACACAGTATTGTAGTGACCCCAACCATCCACCCTTATTTTGCCCTTATTAGAACTTCTGAACATCTAATACAAACAACTATCAAACTAATGGAATTGTTTTAAACATATTTTCCCATATTGTCAGGTAAGAAATAATTTGATTATGTTTCACGAAACACTCAGATCCCTTGTTCAGTATGGTTAATGCTAAGCCACCTTCCTGTATTCTAAAGCAGTTCGCATGTGCATGTTCTGCACATATCTATCTTTTATGTTCTTTTGCCATTTCTCATGTGACTTTGAGGAGATCTTTGAATGACTGATAGTTGTCCATAGGTCTGACTGACCGAAATCATGGCAATATGGAATCATTTGCCATTTCTCTTGTAACACCTTTATGTTCTACTTCATGATTACAAAACAAACTGCTACATGTGATTAATTAACTACCATCATTTTGTTGAGGTACTAGGATAACATTTTTTTCTGGGGAAAAATGAATGAAAACGCTGACTTGGATCCTAACTTACATTCCACTCACAGAATGGAGGTGCTTTCCTGCCTCTTCCTTCTCCCTACAGCCCTCTGCATGCTCCTCAGCCAGCCTGGAAATGCACTCCTGAGTGTTAAGGGCCCTTCAAAAAAGGGTGTCATGTATTGCAAGAATGGAAGCGCCGAGAGCTTCAGCTATTGGGTGGTATAGAAATGAAATAAATAAATAAATTCAGCTTGCTTAAGAGCACCTTGGGATGTAAGCGAATGTGTCCTCGATATTTAAGCGGTTTGCTTTGAAGACTTCCCTTCTTTTGGAACAAATCTATAGGCAGACAGACATATTTACACCATTCACATTGGGAGCCTCAAGCTTGAAGGCATTCTGCGCCCATGTATCTTACATATGAAGCAAAAGCCATTTAAAGAGCTTAATTTTCTTAAAAACAAAACTTCAAAGGCTCAAGCTTGCCTAGTTGTCATGCTACTAACTCTGGAAAATCTGCTCTTAACCCAAAGTGTTTAGGGACAGGTTGTGGTTCCTCAGTAGTGAGGGAAAGTCACTCTTGCATACTCATGGGGCACTTGCCTGTATTATTACTTCATATATTACAGGGTTTATTTGTGGCCTTGAAAACATATTCCACAGCTGACCGCTACTGAGTTGTGGCACGAATTAAGCACCAGATAACTTATCTGTGTATTATCTTCTTAAAGTCCTAGGAGGAAAATTGATGTTTCTTGTAAACAATGGTGTCTGTGTGAAAAAAGCATTATTGCAGATCTCACCTGCAAAACGGGTTCCTCCATGTTTTTAACGTTTGGGTGTGTCTTTTCTCTCTTGCCTTTGTTTAATCCAACTGTTTTAATTGCTGCGGTGATTTTTAAGATTGTGTAACCACTGCTTTTCAAATTCTTAAATTATTCCTTTGTAAGTGTAATGTACAGGTTTAATTTTCTATCCTTTCTGTGCTATTTAAGGAGAAAGAGAGGTTAAAACAAGAAAAACGTGATGAAAAGAGATTAAATAAAGAGCGTAAACTGGAACAGCGAAGATTGGAATTAGAAATGGCTAAGGAGCTAAAGAAGCCTAATGAAGATATGTGCTTAGCAGACCAGAAGGTAATCAGAATAGTGTAAATTTACTTTTTTTTTCCTTGCCCCTTTTCATGCTGCTCCTCTTTTCCTTCATCTGCCATTGTTACAATAATGAATTTTTCTTACTGTAGCCACCTTTAAAATCATTCCCATTTTCCTTTGATAATATTACTTTAACATGTAAGTACATTCAAATTGTAACTCTAAAGTAAATATTGGGGCAATGGGCTTCTTTGTTTAGTTTTGTTTTGATATTAGTAGTGGACATTTTAATGTTTGGACTTTAGGTGGCCTATTTACCTGACTCTCACCAGCCTAGGAATTTTAGAATTCTCCAGTAGCCTCCATTATGCCTCTTTAATGTATATACAGTCCAGATAATGTATATACAGGGCCAGAAATATCAGAACAAGGATAACTGTTTTGGCAGTTGGCCTCTGTACAACACCACATTGAAGTTGAAAGGAAACATAGATGGGAGCGAAGTCAGGACTTTCAGCTGTAATTCAAGGGGTTTGTGACAAAAGTGGGGCACTCACCATTCAGGAAGTACAGCCAGTAGCATACATACACACCCATTGTCGGTGGCTCATAAGTAATGGAACAAACCAACATCATTTCAGTCTTGAGGATCGCCTTTAATACCTGGATGAAAATCCTTTGCAGTCAATGACTGCCTGAAGTCTAGAACCCATGGACGTGACCAAATGCTGAGTTTCCTCCCTCGAGATGCTTTGCCAGGCACTTACTGCAGCTGCCTTCAGCTGCTGCTTGTTTGTGGGTCTTTCTGCCTTCAGTCTGGTCTTCAGTAAGTGAAAAGCATGCTCTGTTGGGTTGAGATCAGGTGACTGACTTGGCCATTGAAGAACATCCCACTTCTTTGCCTTGAGAAACTCTTGGGAAGCTTTTGCTGTATGTTTTGGGTCATTATCCATCTGCAATATGAAGCGGCGTCCTATCAGTTTGGCAGCATTCAGCTGAAGCTAAGCAGAAAGTATAGCCCTATACACTTCAGAATTCATCCTGCTGCTTTTCTCAGCAGTCAAGTCATCCATAAACACCGGTGACCCGGTTCCATTGGCAGCCATACATGCCCATGCCATAACGCTGCCTCCACCATGTTTGACAGATGATGTGGTATGCTTTGGATCATGAGCTGTTCCTTTCCCTCTCCATACTTTTCTCTTCCCATCATTCTGGTACAAATTAATCTTGGTTTCCTCCATCCAAAGAATCTTATTCCAGAACTGGGCAGGCTTTTTTAGGTGTTTGCTGGCAAAGGCTAATCTGGCCTTTTGGTTCTTGAGCATTACCAGTGGTTTGCACCTTGTTATGAAGCCTTTGTATTTACATTCATAAAGCCGTCTCTTGATTGTAGATGTTGACAATGACATGCATACTTCCTCAAGAGCATTCTTGACCTGGCTAGATGTTGTGAAAGGGTTCCTCTTCACCATGAGCAGAATTCTCCGGTCGTCCACTTTAGTTGTCTTCTGTGGTCTTCCAGGCCTTTTGCTGTTGCTGAGCTTGCCAGTTAATTCCTTCTTTTTCAGGATGTTCCAAACTGTTGTGTTGGCCACTCCCACTGTTTTTGCTATCTCTCTGAGGGGTTTATTTCATTTCCTCAGCCTAATGATAGCCTTCTTCACTCACATGGACACCTCTTTGGACCTCATGTTGGGAGTTCCAGTGATCGGCTACCAAATACAAATGTAACACTCAGAACCACCTCCAGGCCTTTTATCTGCTTGATTGGTCATGGGTTACCCAGGAAACGGGCCACACCTGGCCATGCAGCTGCTTGTCAGCCATTCGTTCCATTACTTATGAGCCACCAATGATGAGGTTGCGTGTATGCCACTGGCTGTGTGATTAGTGCCCCACTTTTGTCAAACCCCTTGAATTACAGCTGAAAGTCCTGACTTCACTCCCATCTGGGTGTGTTTCCTTTCAACTTCAATGTGGTGGTGTACAGAGGCCAACTGCCAAAACAGTTATCCTTGTTCCGTTATTTCTGGCCCTGACTGTATATTGCAGCTATTGCCTTCACATCCTGCTTTCTGTGGGCATCTGGTTGGCTATAGGTTTGGGAAACAGGAAGCTGGACTAGATAGGCCCTTTGGTCGGATCCAGCAGGATTCCACTTAGTTGCTCTTCGGACGTTTCTGGACAATCAGTAGCGCAGCAGTCTTAGAATATTTGATAACTCAGGGAAACAATTCTCTTTAGGTAAGCTCACTTTTTCCCAGAACACAAACTATGTTTGCTGGGCAAATAGGAGTCTTTCCCCAGCTAGCTGGCCCATTGTGATCTGAGTGCTGCCCATGGTATGGGTGTGTGAGTGTAATTGGACACCTATTAATGTTTGTCAATAGGTCAAGAGGAGGCCTTGTGTCAGACTATACCTATCTCAAAGCAAAGTGTGGTAAAACCCCTTGTTGGTTTTATGTCTTCTACTCCCATCCCCAATAAGTGTTTCGACCGGATTTGGGACTTTAGATGGACTCCCAGCTGTGGTGAACCTGACAAGAAGGTTTCCAATGTTTTACCTTTAGAATAGTCAGGCTGTACTCCTGAGTAAGTCTACTCCTTGCAAGATTAGTGCTGCCACTGTCCTATGCAGGAATATACAGCTTCTTAAAAAATGTTGGGGAACTGCAACAAGTGTGATCCCCAGCAGCCAGGCTATTTTCCCCATGTATGTATAAAGCGTCTGTTTCTTTATATCACTTGTGGGAGTATTATCAATACTAGGGTGCCTTGTTTTGATTGTGAAGAAGCACCCTAAATGTAATACCCAACGTTGACCTGCCTTTATGTTCTGAAGGAACACTAACATAAGTAAGGATGGGGAAGCATTTGAAAGAGACAATCGCAAAATGTGAACTCCACCTACTCAAAGATGCCTTAGTTTGAGTTGGGTTCACCCCCTTCAGAGTTAGGCCCACCTAGAATTGGGATTCACATCTTGTGTCCACTACTACCATGCCCACCTTGCCTATCCGACCCCCAGTTCTTGAAGAAAGGTTAAATATTGCCAACTATTTGTGGTGAAGGGGCGAAGGTAGTGGAGAATGATTAAAGAACAGCCAGAGCAGGTAGCCAAATACGTGTGAAATTATTTAGTTGAATTACTTCTTAGAAAGCAGTGGGATAGAATATGGTCTACACCCTTTTTCTTATATCTTCACAAGTAAAGGGCTATGACTTTTTTTTTTTTTTTTAATGAAAGCTGAACATTCAGGGAAGGGCCTGTAATATCCCTGAGGAGCCCAGCCCCCCACTGGGGCCCTGTAGCTATAGCCCTGCTTTAGGGATAGGGTGGCCACTCATGCATCACCCCAAAGGAGGACAAAATAGGATACAGGTTCGCATAAAAATTACATATCCTAATTTAGATGAATAGATGGAAATGTAGAAAGAATTACTATAATACAAGTAGAATTACGGTACATGTCAATATACTGGGGAAGACTGAGACCAGGTGACCTGTATACCTGATCAGTGTACTATCAAGGTGCTAACTGTTGATAGGCTACTTGAAGGTCCTTGCTTTTCCCCCTTCTTATGGTGTTTTGTCTTTAAACTGAAGTTGGACTGGGCAGCCCTTCAAATACAGGACCTTCTTCTATAAAGTGAGATACCTGGCCACTCTATGTTAGGTAAGTGGGAGGGGTAATAGGTGGCATAGGGGGGTCCCACTGATTCAGGAGGGACGTCATGGGCCTGACCCCAAGCCCAAGATCTCCATCAGAAAATGACACTCTGCACACAATTCATAGCTGACGAAAGGGCCCATGGAGCCTCCCCTGTGTTGATGGGACCCTTTGCCTACTGTTTCCCCTTTTTCCTTTCACAAGGCAACACTGTTTTGGCTTGGGAAAGGAGAGGACTATCAGGGAAGGAAGCCCAGTGGCCAAATCCAGCTTTTTTTCAGCATTCATATTGATTGGAAGGACCCTACTGAAATATTTGAAAAGCCCAGTTTATTTTCAAGACAAGCCTGGATGGGTTTGTACATCCCTAAATGTAAGAACCTTTGGCTTGCTAAGTTTCTGGCAGTTAACTTTGCTGCTCCCTGCAACATCTGTGCTGTAGACGGCAAATGCTGCATAAAGTTTTACAAATGATTTTCATTAATTTCAGCCTTTGCCAGAGTTGCCTCGGATTCCAGGCTTGGTTCTCTCTGGAAGTACGTTTTCAGACTGTCTCATGGTGGTGCAGTTTCTGCGCAACTTTGGTAAAGTTCTTGGCTTTGACGTGAACCTGGATGTCCCGAGTTTAAGTGTTCTCCAAGAGGGGCTGTTAAATATGGGAGATAGTATGGGAGAGGTACAAGACTTGCTTGTGAGGCTGCTCTCGGCTGCGATTTGTGATCCAGGACTAATAACAGGATACAAGGTAATGAACACTTTCATAGTATCTTTGGTAGTACACAAATAATCAATTCATAGTGCACAAACCGTGTTCCAGTTCTCACAAAGACAAGGCTGTACCACTCCAGACGGGCTCTCTCCGAATGGAATGCTCTTCAGAATAAAATAAAACAAACATCCCGGTACATGAATAACTAGTGTGTTGGATAGGCTAGAACCCCTGGCACCTAATTTTCTATATGTAGGGATTATTTTTGTATGCTTATATGGAGGAATATTCAGTCAGAGGAACCCCGCCCCTTCTGACTGTATCCTGAAGTTTTGCAGTTGGGCGGTACTAGCTGTATGTGAAAGCTAGTCCGGTGTTAGTCTGTAATACCAGTGCATCTTTAAACAACAGCACATCATTTGGCAACCAAAGTAGTCTAAAGGGTAGCATCCAATGCCGCCCTTGCACAGGCGGCACAGGCTGGCAGCCTCAGTGGCGGTGGTGCACACACAGCCCCTACTGCTGGCGGCCATGATGTCACGCTTCCAGGGGAAGCACCACAACAAGCAGAAAGGCTCATGTCCAGAAGGGGTAGGTCATGCCCCTTCCATAAACGAGCATTTCCGGTTGTTGCGGCGCTTCCCCTGGAAGTGCTACATCATGGCCATCAGCGGTAGGGGCTGCGCAGCGCTACGGGTGTGCCTGGGCTGCCCGTGCAAGAGCAGCATTGGATTCTACCCAAAGAAATAAATTCCTATCCGACTGGAACAGATGAGACCTTCAACAAAACGTTGCAGTGTGGGATGCTGCTTTTCAGTCCCAGCTAACAAGCCATGCCTTCTTCCAGGATATCGCATTCTGTGCCCACTACATCCTTGTTTTTCATCCCCTTGTCTAACAGCCAGCACTCTGTGGCCACTGGGCAGTTTTGGGGTTCTCCCCTTAGCAACATTTTTCTAAAGGGTTGGCTTTTTTTTGTACTTTTGTAAATCTTGGAGTTCTCCAGGCCTGCTGATAACTCCCTCTTGTGCATGGATGGTGCTGTTTGGGCTATATTCAAACTGGTTCATGGAGAATTGAGATTGCAGTTAGGATGTATGATTACTTTTTATGCCTTTATACAATTATCTTTCTTACCTTCTTCATGGCTGGTAATTTGCTAAATTGTTGTGGGTAAACCTCTGTTAGGTAGTGGACCCTGAGTAAACATGCAAGTAAAAAAGTAATCATATATGATTTTGGTTAGATGTGGCACTGGGAACAAGAAATTGGAGAGGGTTTGAATTGGTATGCCAGATAGAGTTGGCCGTTTTTAAATTTTTATTTTTTTGCAGAAAGTGACCAAGAAATTAGCTAAATTATATCAATAAATTCACTCTGAGACCAGCTCAGCAGTTTCTGAGCAGATGTCCTGGGCACAGAATGCCTACTATAGACTGCCTTCCCCAACCTGGCGCTCTTCAGATGTGTTGGACTACAACTCCCATCATCCCAGCCACCCTAGCCAAAGGCCATGCTGGCTAGGGGTGATGAAGGTTGTAATTCAACACATTTGGAGGGCACCAGGTTGGGAAAGTCTGGACTAAGACATCGCCACGGATCTCCAGCACCCTGCACTCTATGCTCCCTGCTCCTGTTCCCAGCCTGTTGGTTGATTTTCTACAGAGCATACAGCTAGAACAACCTACACAGTTAGATTTCTGTAATTCATGGAAGCTTGGGGCCTCACATGTTATCAGATTAGAGATTACTGTTTTATTAGACAACCTTGTATTAACCATTAAAGGCCATTTCTGCTTTCATCGCTGGATTTCAGGGGTGAGTACAATCTAGCTTTCCAAGCCTATTCATCTTTTTTTTTTGGTCAGACATTGCTTTACAAGTTTGTCTCTACTCACTGAACTGATTTCATGTTTATAGGTTTTAACTGCAATCAAGAGGCATCTAAGTGCATACTCCAAAATGTTTCGGACACTTTTCCTCCTAGCACCTGCCCCACCTAAACTGTTTTTTAAATTGTCTTGTGTGTGTCTGTGTGTGTTTAAATCAGTTTAGAGGTTTTGCAGGTGAGTTGCTTAGAAGGAACCCCCATACACAAACTTTCTTTTCAACAGTTCTTGAGCCAAGCCTCAAAACTGGAATGAAATTATAAACCACTTGGGAAGGAGCTTTTGATCAAAAGGTGGCCTATACATTTCACTATAAATAAATAAATAAATTTAAAAACTAGTTTGTGAGAGTAACTATCCAGAGGAGACAAACTGGCAAAAAATAAATCCAGGTGTGTCAGTGGAAGGTGGTGCCTCTGGCTTGTGGCATAGCATTTTTTTTATTTTTGTCACCAAATAACAAAAATATGTTACATTTATGCTATCCCTCTTAAAATGTTTTGTGTACAGTTATTTATGAGTGAACTTTTCTCCCCAGGCCAAAACAATTCTTGGGGATCATTTGCTGAATGTTGGCATCAATAGAGACAACGTGTCTGAAATCCTGCAGATTTTTATGGAAGGCCATTGTGGGCAAACTGAACTTACAGAAAGCTTGAAAACCAAAGCTTTCCAGGCACACACACCAGCTCAAAAAGCATCAGTGCTGGCCTTCCTTGTAAATGAGTTAGCATGTAGCAAAAGTGTTATAAGGTAATAATTCTTCAATTCTTTGTGCATGTTGTGCATCTTACATTTGTTTCTGAGGAGGCTGATAATAAAATAATAATTAAAGATCAGGAATAACTTTCCTAAGTTGTATGTATCAGTTCCAACCTTGGAACGTTCTGTAGCAGCCTGCTGGGTGTCATCTGTAACCAGTAATTCTCAAAGGAGTTTTGCCTAACAAAGCAGTGTGAGGTGGTCAAGGTTGTCTACCACCGTGATACTTTTGACTAACCAACCATGTTGTTTATTCATAATTCACTAGCAAATGGATCCAGCAAAACTTTCAAGCAGACTTACACAGCTGTTAGAGCTGGACACATTGTGCTCTCCCCATCTGACAGAACCCATGCCCATTAGCACCCCTAGGCATGGCTCCTGCCATTGTGCGTCCCTGCAGTCCCCTGAGGAAGGGATCTGTACACTCCATTCTCCTGAGGAGAAGGCTGCCCCCCAGCAGGAGGGAGGGGGCAGGAGTATAACTCTGTCCCTCAGCCTACTAACCTCCCCTGGCTTCAAACTATATCTACTTAGGGATGGATGGGCTCACCCCAGTCCGCTTCATGCGCTGCTTGCCAGACCCCCACCCCTGTTTGCTGTGCCTCATGAGCCACTGGATGGTCTGCGAGCGCCAGGTGAGACGTGTGCGGCCACCTGTTCCCTCAGCGAGCCGCCATTTTGTGTAAAAATGGCAGCTCATTCTTTTATGTCAAGGGTCTTTTACACAAATGGCAGCCATAATGTAGCCATTTATGCAACATTACAGGCATAAATGGTCTCTTAGTATGAATGCCAAGTTTCAGGTATCTGGATTTCATGGTTGATGGATGGACAGACAGACAGACTGACAGACATCCTCTTTTATTATTATAGACAAGTTTTTATTTGTGGCAGTTATATGAGCATAGAGAAATATTCTTCCAGACATTAAAAAAATAGTTTTAAAGATAACATTATACAATGAATTATTTCAATAATTAAGAATGGGTTTTTTCTACTTTAACAGTGAAATAGATAAGAACATAGATTATATGTCAAATTTAAGGAGAGATAAGTGGATGGTTGAAGGCAAACTTCGGAAGTAAGTGATATTTCTTTTAATTATTCCAGTATTTTGCTTTTATTTAATTGGTTATATAGGCTGATTCCAAACAGAAATCATGCTATGTAAAAAGAAAAGAAAAGTCATAACTCCCTTTATTAAGATGGGAAATTAATTGTAGAAAGCCCGTAGCTTATCTTTCACAGTCCGCTAAAGACACATGAAGTTAAATGGATTAGGCGGACGAAAAATGGAAAGAAAGTCATTTTGTATTCTTTGAAAGAAATAAGACCATTTCTCATTTGAAGATTTCTGGAGCTGTCAAATTGTTATTGGCATTAGTAGAAACTGATGGAAACTATCGTACTGATTTACCTTTATTCTGAAAGAGGATTTACAGGGCCAGATTGTTATGCTCTAATCACCTTTAAAAACTTGCAAATTCCTTAGCTAACTAATTAAAGATACCTCAGATTTTGCTGTATAAGCTAAGTATTTCCTGTGGCACATCTCGGGAATAATTCAGTTACTGAGGTAATCTTATCTGTTTGCTACTGCGCAAACTGTCAAGTTTTGAAGGATGAGAATTTTATGCCCCCTAAAAAAGAAGTCCATTGTACAAAACAAAATTCCATACAGCAAGTATAATAGCTCCATCTACCATAGAATGTTAAGTTGAGATAACTGTGAATCACAGGAGGGATGCATAGATATGTGGTATGCATAGCCAGGCTCAATTTCCTTCTTCCCAGTCGTTTTTCTTTCTTGTCTAGCAAAGCAAGGAGTTCTTGGCTTCTAGTACTTGTGTTTCTAATCCTATTTCTTCCTCCCCACTCCCTTCCCCTTAATGCATCTCAGAAGAAAGAAGGAAGAAGTAAAGGAGAGAGTTAGAAGAAGTAAAAAGAGACTTAAAAGAAATTACAGGAAGAAAAAGATTTTAACTGTGAACTTCTGATAATGTTATTGGCTCCTAATTCATGCAGGGTTCATGGTTGTATCTGTGGGGCACTTCCACTTATTAACTCCCATATAGAACCATGCTCTATAACTCCATCATTCTGTCCATGGGCAAATGAAAGTTTGAGGCTGCCCAGCAGTCCCTTATGGGAAGATGCTTGCTGCCTCTCACCTGATGGGCAATTCAGTGTTCTCTTTCCTGTCCTTTCAGCAAATGTAAGTACTAGATTTGTGGAGGGTGGGGTGGGAGGTCATGGTCCTTTTTCCCCTCTTTGGCTCTCCTTTCAAAAAGTTGGCAAGCAACCCTACATAAACAGGAGTCCTTTTCCTTTCTAAATCTTTTCTTCTTGGTTACTTCCACCCTCAGCTTTCCCCACCCCACCCCACTTGTGTCTGATAATTTGGTTATTTCCTTCTCCATTCATTCATAAATATCATATGGATAAGCTGAGGACTAATGTCCTGTAAACTACAGATATTTGTTTTAATCTCATGGTCATCAGCTTTAAAATTCTCACTTAGCATCTGTTGAAGACTTGCAGAGCAGTTGGACGGTGAAGTATTTTCATTGATCAGTCTTAAAACAGCACTCCCGTTCTGTTTTATTTGGATCCTAGGTACTGTAGTGCTCCTTTGGACCTTTATGTTACTTTACATCCTTCATCCGTAGCTTTGGCAGAAGAGAAAGGTTTTGTTTCAGTATTAAGTTTTGGGTCTCAAGTAAAGAACAATATATACATATTTGCCTCTTTGCCATGAGGCAAAACCTGTCTATTCATAGCTCTATTCAAAGAAATTCTAGTCTAATTAGAAGACTAGAATTACTCGTATTGGACTTTCCT
Source organism: Heloderma suspectum (assembly GCF_057233095.1). Lineage (NCBI taxonomy): Eukaryota > Metazoa > Chordata > Lepidosauria > Squamata > Helodermatidae > Heloderma > Heloderma suspectum. The sequence continues at coordinate 178,658,226 of NC_139458.1, read as the reverse complement.
TTACAGGGGGGTTCCCTAAGCTGCCATGTCATGATCTCTTGTGTGCGAAATATTTATTACATTTTTATCCTCACCTTCTTCCAACGAGATTAGGACAGTGTACATGGTTCTTCCCCAACATCTTTATCTCAACAACAGTCCTGTGAGGTAGGTTAGCTGAGAGATCATGACCAACCCAAGGTCATCCACTGAGTGACACTGCCTGAGCAGGAATTTCAATCCTGTTCTTCTGGTCAATGTCTAACACTATATTCTTTACACTATTAGATGCCTCGATTTTAGTTGGAAGGTGAGCTTCACGCGTGTCCCTCTTTTAATGGGGTTATGAAGGAACTCCAAACCTGTTCAGAGTGAAGGAACCCCAGATCTATTCTGTTCAAAGTGATAATGAGCTAGAATAAACAGATTAAAAGGAGACATTGTGTGTGATTCTTTAAAATGGCTGTTATCTTTATTATGACCGCTGTAAAACTGCTTCTTGTGAAAGACATAACAAATTCATATTCCTCAAGCTCAGTCTGGCTACTTTGCTGTTGCTCCTGTGATTTCATCCAGTATAGAATGATTTGGGGGGACTGTGTATTAGGTATCTTCAGTTCTATCATTGGGGTTTAAGAAGGGCAACAAACATCACAATAAATATCATACTTAGTTGAAATAACTGCATTCTTCCAGAATTGTTTTTCTGGTTACCTCTTGTAGTTCAGTGTATAGACAAATTAAATTCTATAGAACTTATTTAGCCACAGAAATTTCTATACAGAGAATTTCTAGAATTTGAGAAAATACACCAAAACTATATGGTACTTAGTGCCAAGCAGTCAGTGATTGTTAATGGGAGTTTGTGTCTGTATCACGTATATTCTTGAAAATATCTCTTTTTATTCCTAGCATTTTGAGTTGCATGTTGGTCTGTTTACTCATCTGTATTTTTCCCAATGTGAAAAAAAAGTCACTCAGGGCACAGGAAATTTTCCAGATTAGAGATTAGATTACCTCCTAATAACAGTTAATTTTTCTTGCATATTTTCATCAAGGTAACTGCCTAATCCTAAAACTTTTTATGCCAGCCTGTAATATTTATAATGGGATGTTCCAACAGCTATGTCAGAGCAAGACCACAAAATGCTATGTTAACCAGTTTTGCAATGACCAGTAACTGTGTTGCAAATTTAGAGCTGAGGCACCTATATCACTTTGTTTCCTAATAGTTTAAAGAATTTTAAACCTTAAGCAGTTTTATTCCATTATGTCCTTGGTCAAGCAAGGGGCCCTTGACTGCCTGCCAGTTAGAGTCTTTCAAAAACGTCCATCTTTTGGACTGGAAGGACAGAGGTGCAGTTAATGTATTGCGAATAGCTAGGAATACAAGGTCATCCCTTCCTTCCTTCCTTCCTTCCTTCCTTCCTTCCTCTCTCTCTCTCTCTCTCTCTCTCTCTCTCTCTCTTTCTCTCCATTCTAGTCAACCTCAAATCTGGTTCCTTGTTTAATCACAGGCTTTTTTTCCAGGCTGCTTTTTAAGAAGCCAGCTACACTGCATCATATCCACTTGCTGTATGGAATACTGTTTTGTAGGATGGGAGAAGAAGAGACTGCAAAATTACATGGCAGCATTGGTTTATCGTAATTTATCTACTTTTGCCGTCCTGATTAGTACTCTTCCTCCTTCCCTTTCTTTCTTGTAAAATCCTTGCCTTTTCCAAACATACATTTCCATATCTCTTCAAATTCTGTTAAATGCTAGAATGTTAAAAGAGGGTATTCAGCCTGGCTATTGAAATACCTCCTAGGCTGCTTCAGTATATTTGTCTGCTGGATTCCTGGTAGCTAGAGCTGTAACATCTGCTGTATGGAATCTTGTTTTGTAGGGTAAGAGATGAGGAAGGGCTACTACAACTGTACTTACTGGTATGTAAGTTTCTTTTGTTTCATAAAAATGAAACTAAGGCCTCTGCTGCCCAGAGTGCTACAAGATTCAGCTCCTACATAATGCTTAATAAAATATCACATAAAGTAGAAAACAGATTTGTATTTAGATAATCCATGATCAAGTGTCAAGCTTATTGTCACCTGTGTTCATTGATTTTCTAATGTTTCGAACATAAAGCGTGGACAGTGGACTTTTAAATGTGCATGAAAAAAATAGATTACAGACATTTAAAAAGTGACTAAAAGAGGAACACAGCTAAAGGCATATAGGACTAGCAATGGAAATGTTCTCTTATCCTGGAGTGTTTTACACAGCACTTTAGTATATTCATTAAAATTCACACCACAACTAGAATATTTGGTAAAAGACTAAATACATTTTGAAGAGCTAGAAGCTTTCTGTATCCTGAGTATTCATAGCAAAAAGAAATATTTATCTCAGATAGAATTATGTCAGTGAACTACTTTTCTCACATGCCAAGTCAATAGTAACAAACATCAAAGTAACAAAAAATTGCTAAATAACAGGAGCAGAAGCAAATTATATACTCTCAGTGAAGTGTGGAGGAGCTCTGTATATGTTGTAGCGACATTCAGTAATTCCACTTGTCTACCATGTATTTAAAGGCTTAGAATCATTCATGCTAAGAAAACAGGCAAAAGAGATGTTACGGGAGGAGGTGATATAGGAGAAGAACAGCATTCACTAGGTACGCCCACGCCAGGCCGGAAAAGGAGACGGAAGGGAGGAGACAGTGATTATGATGACGACGATGACGATTATAGTGATGAGCAAGCAGATGAAGAGGATGAGGATGAGGATGAGAAAGATGACAAAAAGGGAAAGAAAGCAGATATTTGTGAAGATGAGGTGAGGAATTCTAATAAATACTAAACGATCAGTCCACGTGTTTAGATTTACAAACTAGAATCATAATCCTGTGAAGTATTTCTGACCTGGGGCCAAGGTACAAAAAGCTGCTTATCATGAGGGGTTTGTGCTGGATTTCTAAAAACTTTTTTAGGAGCTGCTTTTGAAACTTCCCTCTGTTTCAAAAGCAGTTTGCTAGGCTGCTGTTTAGTGGGGCTGGGGGGAGAATGTGAAGCCCCCTTGGCCCCCTTGAGCTAATCTCATGGTTCTTTAAATCCTGGCTTATATTTTCTAGTTTATGTTTTCATCAAGGAAAATTGAAAAAACTATAAACTCTAATCAATCTTTCAAAAAAGATAATTCAATATCAGTTGTATGTAGTGTTCATTGTATCAAATTTATCTTGTGAAGTTGCTTTATGGTTTCACATGAATGTTGAAATAAAATTCTAAACTCTCCCCCAAAACGGATTGATTAGCCTAACAGATTCTATTATTGATCATGAGAAGAACACTTAAAATGAATTTTCAAGGAGCATGAAATTTTTTACATCATTTAAGTTATATTTTAGAAGGTCTTCCATCCTTGAGGAGCAGCCCTCAGATATATGCCAAAGAGTGGAGTCTAAAACTATCGAACATCATAAAGGGACTGTTTAAGGATATATAACTAAGTTTGATCACAGCATTTTGCAACAGCTGAGAGAATACTGGACTGTGGACATTGTGATAAGCAAAGCAGCACAGGGAGGGATTTGTTAGAGGCACTAATGGCGCATGTCAGTGGCCTCTGCTGTTGAGACTCAGATCTAGTTCAGGTGCTTCAATTGCCATATGCATCAAAGTTCTCCTCTGTATTGAAATTCTGGGAAAGGGAGTAGAGTCTGTTTGATTGTAGGCTTTAGCATTCCATTCACCAGTTCAGCAGAGGCAAAAAAGGGAGGAGGGGACCGGGGACTGGCTAAGAAGCCTCCTATCTGAAAGGCTTATTAGCCAGGAGTTAGCCATACAACTGCTATGGCAGCTTCTTTTCCACACCTACCTTGGCATACGGCTAGACAGCAGTCATAACATTGAGTCTTGGAGGAATACAACTAGGGATGGGAGTGTTTTTCAAGCTTGCCTATATTCTCCGAAAACCACTTTGAAGCTTGTTCTGGCTTGCTCCAGGTTTCATTTTCAACCTGTTTTTTGGCTTATTCGAATGGGAAAAGTGCACATTTCTGTGCATATTTTTCAAAAGTGCACACTTTCCCCCCATTGACTAAAGTGTATTTTAGAGTGCTTATTTAAAAGAAATACACATTTTTCTAACTTGATCGCAAATTCAGGGATTTGCAAGCATTTCTCAAAAGAAGCACTCCTGCTTGCATTTGGGATTGCAAACAGGACATATTTGCTTGATTTGGGAACAGAAACTAAATCCTCATACATCTCTAAATACAACCAAGCCTTGTACAGTTACTGCAGGCCAGTGAGGATAGAGGTCACTGGTCTTCCATGTAGCATTGGCAGAGTTCTGTTACTTCAGCTGGTGTACTTATGCCTGGCTGTGGGAGACTGAGTTTGTGCAGCTGCTGCAGAGAGCAAAGACTCAGATTTGAGGATCACATCCCATGACACATACATGTCTTTTGTGACGCCTTAGTAATTTTTAAGGCGTACCCCATGAAGCTCTGACGTTATGTGAGTAGATTATAGGAACGCAATTAGTATACGGAGAATAATGCAGTGCTGCATTTTGTTTATTGGTGGTAGGATGATGGGGACCAGACAGCAAGTGTCGAGGAGCTAGAGAAACAGATTGACAAACTGACTAAGGTAAGCTGCGCCATAAATTAAAATTGTGCTCCTTTTATTTAGGTACCTGTAATGTAGATAGCAGGCAGTTATTTTTTCAGTGTACTTAAATAGGCCCTTAGTATTCAGTCAAATTCATTGACTTTTCTGGATGGGCCAAGCTAGCACCAGCCTTTCAGTGAAACCAAAGGAAGAAACAAAAGAGCACCAGTCTGGATGAGAAGTGGGGGAAGAGGAGGGAAGCTAGCGTCTCTTTTACTTTTACAGGTCAAACATGCTTAAGGCAAGCTCTTGGCCTAACTTAATTTAAACCTGTGAGAAACAATGGGAGTGCAGCAATGCAAGTCTGCATCCAGATGGCACTTTCCTCCATAGCTGATTGTGTGGTTTCGTGATAAACCAGACATATGCAAAGAGCGCTACAAAAAATGGTTGCACAGCACCACTCTGTAATCTGTTTTTTGGATTGTGTGACACTGCTGATGCCCTATGTATGAACCGGTGGGGATCAGCTCAGTCCTTGTGTGACTTGAGGTTCTTGGGTGTGATGAACTACTGTGCCTGACACTTCTGGAGGTAGCCTTGGTTACACACATCTTTAATGTGTAAGTCAGTCGCCAGGATCAAAAGAACTGTGAAAATAGTTTTGTGAGTCCAAGAGGGCTTTGGGCTGGTTTTTCTCCAATAGCAGACCCCATGCCACATAGCAAACTGTTTTTGAAACTGTGAGTTTTGAAATCTGAACAGTAACGTCTGCAGTAAACTAACATTGGTAGAATACAATAATGTAACTTAGATCAGGATGTGGCTGACTATGTGGAATTTCTGTTTAATACCTCCTGCCCCTGGCCCCAAATGCTTGGTCTGCACCAACACACATCCTCAAGTCTAATGCACATCCAACCCAAGCAAGGCACACTGTGCTGAACCTTGACTCCAGCCCATCTATGCCTCGGATGGGTGATTGTCCCCTGCCAGCTGTTCCTCCAAAGATGAATAATTTGTTTCCATCTCAGTCTTGCTTCAGCTGAGGTAGGAGCATGACAGAATCATGACAGTAAAAGAGTTCAGGCAAGGGTTGATTCCCCCCCCCCCCCTTGTATTTGAGCACTAGTTTTGTCTACAGCTAAATCCTGAGCATAATTTTCTCTCAAAGCCAGTTGAAATATTTCATTAATTTCACAACAGGAGCTACAATATCGTATATTGGGTTGGCTAGTTTTATCACTATACACACACACACATACACACACCATTTGCTGTGTTGTATAATTGATAAGATTTCATCTGCTGTCATGCGATGAAAACCATTGATCCTTTTGTTCTCTGGAAATTGGTAGCAAAATACAGAAGGCAGCCTTGTGGAATGCGTGTTTCAACCTGGTTCACATCTTCTGAATGTGATAACCAATTTGACTCTCGGGAAGGGAGAATCAAGGCATCGTTTTTGATCTAGCCAAAACTTCTGGAAAGTCATGATTTGTTGAATTGTCAACTGTCCTTCCTTCCTTCCTTCCTTCCTTCCTACCTACCTACCTACCTACCTACCTTTATTTATTTATTTATTTATTTATTTATTTATTACATTTCTGTATTGCCCAACAGCTGAAGCTCTCTGTGGCTATCCTTTAGCTTAAGACTGCAGGGGAAAAATTATAACAACAGCAATGCATTTTTTTAAAACCCCAACAGCAACAGAACCAGTACAGAAGAAAGTTATTTGAAGCTTCTCACTCTTTGCGTTCAATGATGTTTGGCCAGGATCGTTACAGACGTCGATATTGGATTCTGCCCCAATGTGGGGGCATTTTTGTTGAAGGCATGGAAAGTGGAGAAGGTAATGAGGTAGTCCTAGGAATGACTGAATGATTTGTAGAGTCTGCATGTTTTTTTCCTATCAAGATTTCCCTCAGTAATGTGCTGACAAGAACCTTAGAGCATTTCTGCACAAGGATTTTATTGTGAGCTTTTGATTGGTCACTCACGTTTTTTTACGGGTCCTTTACATGACATTGTCAACTTCCAGGGCTGTCCATTCTGCTCTGGCAATTATAGCAGCTTAATTCTCTCTGGGGAAAATGTGATAAGGGACTTCAAAGCACAATAACTTTCTGGTGAATTCTGGAGTTGTGCTATATTGCAGCACCATCTAGTGGCTGTAAAATGAAACATATAGAACTTAACCAGAGAAAAAAAATTGGATGAAACCACATGAAAAGGAGCTGAGCTTAATCCCACAAGAAATCCGGAAGTAGAAGCCCCTGTAAGGATGTGGGATTTTAGCCTGGTGTAGAAATGCTCTTAGTCATGGACCCACCTCCAACCATTGATGCTGCTATGAAGAAAGATCGCTAATGTTAAACTTGCAGTTGGAATAATTATTTTTAGAGACCTCTGTGGGTTGCAGAGTGAAGCATTTTTTTCTCACAGTTAAATAGCTGTAGATATTACATTGGTGTGGTGACTCCTGCAGGTGTACTGCTTGAAACAGCAGGCTGGGGCACTTGTGAGTGTATCTGCTTGTAGATACCCATCCTGATCTGTTGTGTTCAAGTTCACGGTGCTATGTTTTGAGTGTGATCTCCGGGCAGACACCACGAAGAACATTGTGGGGGAAGAGAACACTGCATTAATGAGATGTTTGCATCTCAGCAGCTACACACAGCGGTGGAACCCCCAATAAGGGACAACAATTGGAATATGGTGTGGGTCTGCCCCTGGAAAAGCAGTAAATACACGGCACACAAATTAAGCTTTTCTTCCCCATGGATCTATGCCTTTCACAGATTACCATCTGAACTCTGTACTCCTAATGTCCAAATAGAATATCACCAAAAAGATTGAACTCTTTAGAAACTGCTGAGAAGAAGGCACAAAAATTAGTATTCTTTTCTCCCTCTCTTGAAATTAATTCAGATTTTGCCAAAAGTGCAGACATCCTTGCAGGTCATAGACCATACACACTGACTTCCACTTATCTACAATTATGCAGTTGCACTTAGTCTCCCTGTTGTTTTTCTGTTCTCTTTCCTGCGACTCTCCCTTTTCTTTTGCTCTTTGTAAATTCTTATTAATGCTTGCTGACATATGCTAAAGGGCTAGAGGAAGAAAAATGTGGGAATCAAGGAGGGAGGAATTTCCCCTTCTAAAAAAAATAGATCCTTTGTCTTTAAACAGAGGACTAATATGGTTTCTGACATCGTGTATGTCAAAATATTTAAATATGAACACCCCAGTCCAGAGAAGGATATCTGTACATGTATAATGGTATAAATGTGACACCAGTCTGGATGTTGTCCATCCATGCAAGTTGCATGCATTCGGATGCCATTCTGGTGCAATTCGTCATGCAATTTAGTGTGACTAGAGCTGGATTAGGGTGTTAATCTACACTGTTCTGATTGTTCCCAATGATCTTAGATAAAAAGTGAAAGTAGAAAATACTTGATATCAAAAACTGATAGTACACACATTTTAATAATATTAGAGTCTAAATTATAATAGTGCAATGCCTAATTTTAAGGTACTTCACAAGTAATAATAATACTAATTAGTATCATCAATGCTAATTAGACTTTTTTTGAAAGGAACAGGAAACATGATTAGTGAAACATGATTTTTGTGTGTGTTCCTTTTAAAGTTTTTCCTGTAAGTCTGGAAGGAGCAGAAATAAGAAGGCTGACAGGAGAATAGGATTTTTTAAAAATAGTTGTGGGATTCTGCACCTAGCCAGCAAAAACACCACTCTCTTTTCTAAAGCACTTCTGTTGGGGTATATCTCAATCTGTATTAAGTGATTTTGGGGAAGTCAATCATGTAGCTTTATTTTTCTGCTGGTCATATTGAAATACATTGAAATGGGAAAATGTGCTTCTTTCCCCTGACGATGGAACCACTGTGATTTGGTATAATATTTGGACATGTGGTTGCATGAGCACCACAGGCATCTATTTGTTCGATGGTGCCTATGATAAGGCATTCTCAACAGTTGTGTGAGTCCCCATCACATGCACTGAAACACACATTATCCTACCTTTTAAAAAAAGAAGCGAGGGAGGCACCACTACAACTGCTTCATCTCCATCCATCCTTGCATCATATATGGACTGGGCATTGCACATTTGCCTCTAAATTAGGAGTTGTAAGACTATTCCACAAAAGCAAAAATGTAGTATTGGTATGGGTTGAATTGATCATCCACAAGAGTCTTAGAGCTGTTTCAGACATTACACAGAATAAGGTGGCAAACTCAGATGGGAGGATTCTGGATTAGACAACTTCAAACTACAAGGAGTTGGGTGTGTCATATATTTTAATGCTCTGCCACATTAAAACAACAAGAACAACACTCCATGTAGTAAAGAAAGGTTTAGCATAGCCTTTTTTCTGATGTTCTAGTTTAATACATGTAGAGAGGTGTTTTTATTTTGTTTCTAATGCAGAGGGGCATTTAAAAATGCTTTCCCCATATAAAGACTGAATGACTCCATTCCAGAGTTCTGCCACTTTGGTCTGTCACCTCATTCTGTGTAACATGCAGAACATGTTACATGGTTACATGATTGAAACATGGTTTCAATCCAAACCTGAACATGTTACTAGGAAGCAAGTCGCAATACATTTTCTTAAGCAGACCCCCACATATATGTTTATAGCCCACTTTTGTTTCTTACATCTGGTTTTAAAATAGATTAAAACAATCTACTGCATTAAGCCAAACTATAGACATTTCTTTCTGTTTTAAAACTATTTTGTAAATGATGAATACATTTTTTCAGAGGAGTATGTGGAGGTAGTTGACAACATTGTTCTATTTATGACATATAATTACAGAAAGGGTGGCAATTAAATAAGTAACCGTGTTTCTGTATCTGTAGGTCTGGAAGAAATTGCAAAAGAAAAAGAGAAGCTGAAAAAGGCCAAAAGCATTCATATCAAAGAAGAAATGTTTGAGACCTCAGAAGAAAAAATAAGTTGTTTAAATGCAAGTCAATGTAATCAGAAAGAAGATCTGAAAGAGAAGGACAGCACAAATTTGTTCCTGCAAAAACCTGGCTCTTTTTCAAAGTTAAGCAAACTGTTGGAGGTAGCAAAAATGCCTCCTGACTCTGACATTCTAGCCCCCAAAACCAATGGCAGTGCAGCAAATGGGTGCTCCTTATCCTATCAAAATAGCTCTAAAACTTCACTCTGCAGCCACCAGGTCTCTGTATCACAAAACAGTGGTGAAAAGTCAGATCCAAATAATCTCTTTAATCCTGTTGCAACTGGGCCAGGGAAATTTTACAGTTCTCCATTAATTTCAAATGACCAGCTGTTAAAGACTCTTACAGAAAAGAGCAGGCAGTGGTTCAGCCTTTTACCCAGAACTCCTTGTGATGACACATCAGTTACCCATATAGATTCACCAGCTGCTGTGGCTGCGTCACTGACTTCTCATTCTCCATCCAAGTCACCTTCACCTGTCCCATCTCCACTTATTGGTTCAGCCTCTTCACCAAGTCCAATGGGATTAAGTCCATTTGCATTGTCACCCCTTCAGGTAAGCATTAAATTATAGTTCAAAGTGTTCATCCTTGTACTCTTCATATAGGCAAAATGGCATTTTCTTTCCTTTGAAATATTGAGATGAAGAACTGTAAGTTAAGATGTAGACAACTATTGAGGTTCAGCAGTGGAGGCTCCTCCTAGGGCTAAATCGGACTCCACATCCCCCCCCCCAAAGAAGACAAAATAAAATGCATTTAAAGATTTAATTGCATTAAATTAATCAGTTCAATATTTCTGTGTGACCTAGGCTAAGTCACTGACTCATTAATCCTGGTTTTCTTTTGGTTGTCAAGTCCTCTCTCCTGTCTAAGTCTCTAGTTTCAAGCTGGATTCAGGCCTCTCTGAGTCTGTCAGGGCAAGCGGGAGGGGCCTGCAGGCCAGAGCATGCAGTCTTCTCAAATACAGGGAGGGGCAAATTACTGATTTAATTGCTGGGCCCTTCTTCTCAGGGAATTATCAAAGCTTTCAGCTAAGGCTGCCAGTAGTTGTAAGGCAATTTTCATCCATTTACATAAATCCAGTGAGCGTTGAGTAGGGCCAGCCCCTCGGATACCTCTTGGATCCCACAGTCAATTGGCTGACTTTTCTCAATTGCGCTCATTTCACATGCCAGCAAGGTGATGCTCAAAATCCTACAAACTAGGCTTCAGCAGTATGTGAACCGAGAACTACTGGAAGTACAAGCTGGGTTTCGAAGAGGCAGAGAAACTAGAGATCAAATCGCCAACATTCGCTGGATAATGGAGAAAGCAAGAGAATTTCATAAAAAGTCTATTTCTTCATTGACTACCCTAAAGCCTTTGATTGTGTGAATCACAACAAACTGTGGCAAATTCTTAAAGAGATGGGAGTACCAGACCACCTTACCTGTCTCCTGAGAAACCTGTACAAGGGTCAAGAAGCAACAGTAAGAACCAGACATGGAACAACCGATTGGTTCAAAATTGGGAAAGGAGTATGACAAGGCTGTATATTGTCGCCCTGCTTATTTAACTTATATGCAGAGTACATCATGAGAAACGCCGGGTTGAATGAATCACAGGTCAGAATTAAGATTGCCGGGAGAATTATCAACAGCCTCAGATACGCAGACGATACCACCCTAATGGCAGAAAGTGAAGAGGATCTAAAGAGCCTCTTGTTGAGGGTGAAAGTGGAGAGTGCAAAAGCTGGTTTGAAACTCAACATTAAAAAAACGAAGATCATGGCATCCGGCCCCATCACTTCCTGGCATATAGAAGGGGAAGAAATGGAAGCAGTGACAGATTTTATTTTCTTGGGCTCCAAGATCACCGCAGACGGTGACTGTAGCCATGAAATTAAAAGACGCTTGCTCCTTGGGAGGAAAGCTATGGCAAACCTAGACAGCAGAGTAAAAAGCAGAGACATCACCTTGCCGACAAAGGTTCATCTAATCAACGCTATGGTTTTCCCAGTAGTAACGTATGGCTGTGAGAGCTGGACTATAAAGAAGGCTGAGTGTTGAAGAATTGATGCTTTCAAACTGTGGTGCTGGAGAAGACACTTACGAGTCCCCTGGACTGCAAGGAGGTCAAATCAGTCAGTCCTAAAGGAAATCAACCCTGACTGCTCATTGGAAGGACAGATACTGAAGCTGAAGCTCAAATATTTTGGCCACCTAATGTGAAGAGAAAACTCCCTGGAAAAGACCCTGATGCTGGGAAAGATCGAAGGCAAAAGGAGAAGGGGACTGCAGAGGATGAGATGGCTAGATAGCATCACCGATGCAATGAATATGAACTTGAGCACACTCCGAGAGAGAGCGGAGGACAGGAAGGTCTGGCGTGCTGTGGTCCATGGGGTCACGAAGAGTCGGACACGACTTAACGACTGAACAACAACATATAGGAACCAAATGCCATATTAGGAAAAAAGGCACAATTCAAAGAGTAGATTCCTCTCTCCCATTGCAAGATGCCTGGTTCCTTTAACAGACCCAGTTGGTGTACAAAGATAGGCCTGGACTAGTAGGCTTTTATGTTCAAATTTGTATCCCCTTGTCCCCTCCCTCCCTTCAAGGAATTATATTTAAATTTGTGACCCTTTCCTCGAAGGAGCTCCAAGTGGTAGCCATGTCATTCTCTCAACCTTATTTTATCCTCAAAAACCTTGTGGTTAAAGTGTGAGATAGTTAGCGGTGCAAGGTCACCCAGGGATCTAGCTACATGGCTATGTAGGTCTCTGAAGTGTTTAATATTATTTCTTGATAGGTTTTTTCTTAAAGTATGAATGTTTGTAAAAGTATAAAGTCGTGCAGTTCTGCTAGGGTTGCCACCCCTCCAGGATTGGCCTGGAGTGTCCAAGAATCAGCATTAAGCTCCAGGAGTTTGCTGAAAGCAATCCTGGAGATTCCAGCAGTTTGGCATTGTGTAAAATATTTGGGCCAGCAGAGAGAAATCTCCAGGGATAGCTTCCATCAAAGTTGGGAACCCTATGTACTGGGGTCCTGGGAGGGTTGTGCTCTGTATTGTTGCCTTACACAGTCCCCAATATGGAAATTGACTGTGCTGATACTGAAAGGCTTTGAGCATGAGCAGAGTACACAGTAGAAATGTGTCTGTATGTTATATTTGTTTTGTAGGAGAGGCTTCATCTTTAGGAAATATAAAAATTGGTATTCAGTTTGGAGTTTGGAGAATAAATATAGTATTTATAAAATTATAAATTAGTATAAATATATATAATTATAAATTACTATTTGTAATTTATTTATGCAATAAGTATTTTAGAAGTACTTCCTTGGTATAATTTCATTCACCATGATAAAAGTACTTTAACATAGGTTCCTTGTGGAAATGGATTAAAGTGATAATCAGGTTGGCTACTAATGCAGACACTAGCTTTGAATATTTTATGTAAGGGGGCATCCCTCCTTCATCTTTGTTATTTAACAATCCCAAAGGTATCTTATAGCCTGTCCTCAGGGTGCCTAACTTTATTTACAAAAATGTAAATAAACAAGGGATGAGTATCGAATCTAGTATGATAATGAGGCAAAAAGCGAGTCATTTGCTAGAGGAGTGGCCGATTAATGATTTTGAAAAATACATTACGGGGGAAATGCCAGTGAAGGGCTTTTGTTTGGCATACAGTGTTTATCCCAGGGTTTCTCGGACTGTGGGTTGGGACCCACCAGTGGGTCTCACCTGACGTTCAGGTGGGTCTCAGTGCTGCAGTCTGCCCAGTGCCTCTTTGCTTGACAGCCCTGTGCCATGGCTGCACCACACACATTGCATATGCCAGTGGGAATTGGTTAGAGAGCAAGGGTATTTTTAATAATAATATTTTTAATGGGAATAAAGAGCAATGGCATAAGAGAGGGAAGCTGTTATAGGAGGAAGTGAATGTAAAAGCAGCAGGAGGAGGAATGAAAGAAACTGGCTGTTGGGGATAGGGTACTAGTTAAGTGTGGAAGGTAAAGGGGAGAAGAAATGATAGGAAATGGGTAAGAAGGCTTTGAGAGGCCTGTGGGGGGAGGAAAAAACCCAATATAAAATAAACAGTTTTCTCTACTTCAAGCAGTAGTCCCTAACCTTTTGGGGTTGGTGGACACATTTGGAATTTTGACAGTGTCATAGGCACTCTCGTAAAATGGCTGCCATGGAGGGGCTTGCTCATTAATAAAATGGCTGCCATTGGGGGCATGGCCGGTCACAAAACACTCATATCCCAGAAGGCAAACTGATGAGACTAATAGGAAAGTAACTGGCCTAAGATCCGAAGTACAAGGCAGAGATGGTGGGTCTGACTTCCAAAATTAAAAACAAAAAAAAAATTGAACCCAAATAATGTTTTTGAACCAAATAAAGGGAAGCACTTTGCTTTGCAGCATGTCAATCTCCCAGTTAAAAGATTTAAAATAATCTTGAGAAACAAAATCAAAACCAGGAGAGGCAGGTGGGTGCCAAGAGAAGTGTCCATGAGTACATCCAGACGTAGAGCATTTGGATCAGCAAATTCTTTCTGAAATGAGGAGGCTGAGTAATAATACTTCCAGAGCCAATGACTGTATTTAACTTGAGGAAAGCTGAATTATTGAACTCCCTGCTACAAGGAAATAGCTGTGGCAAAGAATTTAGCCATTTTCAAGGAGGGATTAGATATCAATATAAAATGATATCAGTAACTGCCAGCTGATTATGCCAAACTCCACCTCCATCTGTCACCATTTTATGACTGGCTCTCTTTGTGGCCCTTGGTCATTTTCAGCTCTCCCAAGCGGACTCTGGGGTAAAAAGTTAAGAGAACCCCTGGTTTATGCAAAAGTGTGCGTACACACAAAAAAACCAGTACATGTGTGTTGTGCACATGCATTACTACAACTGTCGTAGTCAAGGACGCTATGCACAAGCAAAAGGGAGAAATTGGCCCCACCAACTACAAACCTCACCAGCCGCCACTCATATAGCTTGGCATATAGACAATGGAGCATTCAATTGCCACGCCGGCAGCAGTGTTCCCTCAGTGAAGTCCCACTCATGAGACACTCCAGCATTGGAAGAGGTAGGAAGCAATTTTCACTGATTCCCCCTCCCCCCCGAAGCCCCTTGCACCCAAATATCTGGTCCAGAGGGATCCTCTAGAACAGGGTGAGGGTAGCAGGGGGGCTGCAGAGGGGAGGGGGAATTAGTGAAAATTGTCTCCCCCTTCTCTCCATCCAGTGGAAGCCTCTACTGGATCAGAGTCTCTTCCACAGATGGAAAGCACTCTTCCATTCGCAGAGCATTACTTAGGATCCAAGCCATTATGTATTACTTTGACAGGATTGTAATTTTCTTGCCTGATTGATCCATGCACAATTTACTGCAGGTGGTTTTCCCTCCAAGGCCAGTAGGGGCAGACTATGTCCAAAATTGACAACCATCCTTGCTCTCAGGCTTTTTGGAGCAATAAAAGCCTATCTTGCCTTGTCTCATTTCACCCTCTGGGGTGTCTTAACCATCAAGGACAACTTGAATGGCAAAAGTCGCCTCCCAGCTCTTCCACCAGCAGAATCAGTCTAGATCCAAGCCCACCATTTTATTTTTAGCATCTATTATATATGGTTTTATGGATATTATGGTAACATTTCCAGTGACTGATTTAAAAAACAAACATTTTTAATGCTTCCATTTTCCATTCAAATGTTGGATGATTTTTTTTAGTCGCAGTCACCTTCTCTTTTTTAAGGCAGTCTTCCCCAATGTGTTGCTCTCCAGATGTTTTGGACTATGACTTCCGTCAGGCCCAGCCAGTGTGGCCAATGGTCAGGAATTATGAGAGTTGTGGTGCAAAGTTTCTGGAGGACCCCAGGTTGGGGAAGGCTGCTTTAAGATAGTTGCTAATCAAGTCTTTCTGTACATGTATATCATACTTAGTACAAAAGCGTCCTGTTCCTGGTTTCGGTTTTCCATATGCAGCTGCTGTAGTAGAATTAATGGTTATATTTTTCAAAATGTTTTTGGCATAGCAGATGAAGTCAGGATTGCCTGTAATGGGTCTTCAGTTCTGTGGATGGCCTACTGGAGTTATTACTTCAAACCTTCCATTTTCACCTCCATTGCCTAGTATGGGGTCAGGAATGGGATTGTCAGAAGGAAATGGCAATTCATTTTTGACACCCAGTGTTCCAAAAAGTAAAAATGAATCACCAGTGCCACAAGTTGAGAAACAAGCTCCTATACCTTCTACTGTGGTTGAAGTAGCCAAGCCAGTTGATTATCCTAGTCCAAAGCCTATCCCAGAGGGTAAGTACCATATATGTCCATGTTTAAAAACTAAAACAAAAAAACATTTCTTAATTTAAAATTCTAGCTGCCAGCTCCTCTGATTTGGATTTAATGAGCAGGATGTTCTAAAAGTCTATCCTGAGGAGAACCGCTCATGTATCCTGAAACTTATGTATGTGTGTGTTTGTTTCCTTCTGTCAAAGTGGCAGGCCACTGTTAAGTTAAAAAAAGCGCTTATCGGACTATGGAGAAAAGACTCCATGAGCCTGTTCAGATGTCACTCTAAGCCATGATGGCTAGGAGTTTCAAGCTAACCATGGTGGCTTAGCGTGTCATCTGATCGGGTGGTCAGACCCAACCATGCACAAACCACACTCACAACTACCTGCTGTAAGATGGTTAGCGCTAACCATGGCTTACTGTGACGTCTGAACAGGCCCCAGTGGTTAACAGAGCGCTTCCATAGAGCTCCATGGCAAGAGTGGCTGAAAACAGCCATTACAGGAGAAGGACTGCTCGTGGCTGTTGGCGGCCATTTTCCTCTTTCTTTATGATTCCGTTACAGAAATAAGCAAAAAAATAAAACGTTGGAAAATTGTGCAAAAATTGCCGTATGTCGTTAAAACGCACATTATCCCCATGTATCGCTAAAACATGCATTTGCACATATGTGCATGTGCTAAAAATCGCAATAAATCGCTTTACTGTCTGTAAAGGGTGGGGGGAATGTCAAATGTATTGCTCTCTGTCAACAGCTAGATTTAAATTTAATGTGTTTGTTTATTTGTCATTGTAATTAAAACAAATTAGAAAGCAATCCTTTGGCCCCTAGACAGAGTCTGGGGGGGCATATGATACTTCAGCCCCCAAAGGTTGGAGACAGTGCTCCAACCTTGGACCCAGGAGTCCGAGCTCCCCACCCCCTCCCCCTTGCAGCTGGCACGAAAAGAACCATGCTGGCTGCTTCTCCAGGGTTGCAAAGGTAACTGCAGAGAGGACAGAAAGAGGATGTCCCTGTGGGCCAGGAGTGGAGGGGACTGGGGAAGCGGGGATGTGAGCTATCCCCAGCCTCCTTCTCTCCCTCTCCCCAACACCTCAGCTAGACAGGCAAAAACACACATCTAGCTGAAATGCAGAGTGGGGGTAGCGTGGAGGTGAAGATAGCCTCTGCTGCTCCTCCCACTCTGCGTTGGATGGCCATAAGCCTCCCAGGTTGGAGGCTTACAGCCATCTGCATAGGATTGCACCCTTAATTAATTTAAGATACAACAGAAAAAAGCGCTTGTCTCTTTGGCAGTAGAAATGCCTTCTAGAAAAGCAAGACGCAAAGCCTCAGCTTGCACCTACAGCTCTCGCCTGTGCTCATGTAGTCATATCTTTGGGTCTAGGCCAAGGAGTTTATTGTTGTAAGAATATATATTATATTCCAAGTATTCGTAAAAAAAAATATCCTTGTTTTGATTCAGAAATGCAGTTTGGCTGGTGGAGAATTATTGACCCAGAGGACCTAAAAGCTTTGCTTAAAGTGTTACATCTCAGGGGAATTAGAGAAAAGGCCTTACAGAAGCAAATACAAAAACATATGGATTATATTACTCTAGCCTGCCTCAAGAATAAAGATGGTATGTAACTGAAACAAAAACACACACTTGTACTGTAATGGCATAATGATAATTAGATATTTGCCATTTTTCAAGATTTCCCTCTGTGAGCAAAGCTGACATGTAACTGGTGTTTTCGTTCAGGTAAGTCTTTAATAACTGATGGTTTATCAACTTCTTTTCTTTAATAAAAATACATTGAATTATTTAAACAAGAAAAAATAAATGCACACATTTTATATATGAACTAATCAAAAGCCTGTTCAGATTCATTGGAGCTTCTTAAATGATAAACGGATTGTTGCTATCCTTCATGAAGTGACAGAGACTGTAATCCTGGTTTTTGTTAGTCCAAGCTCATTGGCCTCAATGTAATGTGGATTTCACCAAAGGAAGAGAATTCCTGAGTTTGCAAACTTAATTAGGCTGGAAGTTGTACTAAAAGCAACCCAATCTGATTCTCAAATGCAGCTGCAATTATTGAAGTAAATGAAAACGATGAGAACCAGGTAACACGGGATATTGTGGAGAACTGGTCCATAGAAGAGCAAGCCATGGATATGGATATTGCTATTCTTCAGCAGGTGGAGGACTTAGAAAGAAGAGTGGCATCAGCTAGTTTGCAAATCAAGGTAAAACCTGTCTTCAGTAATGTCATTGCGGAAGTGATAATTCAGTGCTGTTAAGCGCAGCTCTTTTACAGCTAAGGATAAGTGCTTTCTCAGTAATGTCTCACTGGAAAAAAAATCCAATATAGTTTCATTAGGTTGATATCAACTAGACTGAAATGTTTCATCTTTTTTATGTTTCATATATAAAGTGGGCAGCAGACATGGCATTACTTTATTCTATGATTAAACTTTCAAAGAAGGAATATGAGCCAGAATCTGAAGAATGATGTAACTGGTTCCATGAGTCAAACTGAGGCCTTAACTAGACATTATGGGGTACACAGGGCCTGCAGTGACCTGTAAGTTCCTGCAGTCCTTTAGTAAAAGAAACATGATATGTCATCAACACATTAAGTGTTTCCCTGGCCCACACTCCAGTTCATTGGCTTACATTTGCAGGAGGCAGAGAAACACTCTACTAAACACTGGGGAGATCTGGGGGTCAGTGGCAGACCTCTGTCCCCATAATGTCTAGTTAAGGGGGATTTGGGATTGTGCTTCTGACACACCACTCCTTGTATATGACAAAGCGCTTTCACAAGGAAGACAGATTTTTAGCAGCAATTTACCATATGTCTTGGTCTTCCATTTTCAAAAATAGTCAAAACTTCTACTGACTGAGAGCAAGCTCTTAGGTATACCTGCGGTGCTCTTCAGGCTCCAGTCATGCTCACTAACAGGCCTGATAATCAACAAATTACTTGTGATTTAATTATACAAGTCCTGTGTTGTTTTCTGACATTTTTAATTGCTTGGGGAAAGCAAGTGTATATTTTATGCTGTGTTGGCACATTTATTAGTTTTGTATTGTTATTTTTATTGTAATTTTATTTGTAGTAGTATTATTACTGTAAAATGCTTAGAGAAATTTAATACATAAACAGTGAACAAGTATACTTTAAAGTACAATGATTCCTTCCCTCATTCAACTAACAAGAGGTACGATACGAAGGCATCAACTGTCACAAATAATTTATGTGAGTAAACCTGGCCACTGTGGGTTACCCAAGATGACTGCAGACTTAAGAGATATGTGACAAAATTATGAAACTGGGGCTTGGTTTGAGTATATTCTTTCCATGCCTTGACTGGCTCTTTGGTGTGAGTTAAGGTCCACCTTGCATGAAAGATCCGTCTCTGTTGATTGCTTTCTTTTTTCCAAAAAGGTATAAGAATGTGTTGCTGTAAAATACTGTTCTTAAAATTAATAATCCTTGTTATCCAAGTTGTACAGGAAAGAAAGGCTAAGAAGCTCTTTGCCCAGAATTTTTCAGAACTTCTGGAAACAGACACACAGTTTAGGGGATAATCAAACAAACAGTGCATTGTCCATACTTGGGTGGTTACAGTAGCAAACAAACATGTGCAAACCTTTCTATTAAAATGTAGGGTTGGATGTGCCCTGAGCCAGCGTCGGAAAGGGAAGACCTGGTATATTATGAACATAAGTCAATTACTAAATTGCACAAGAAGCGTGATGGTGATTGTGCTGGTGGAGAAGAAGGCAGTAGCAGTACTCTAGAACGGAAGAGTGACAACCCTCTAGATATAGCTGTAACCAGACTTGCTGACTTGGAGCGGAACATAGAGCGAAGGTATCTGAAGAGCCCCTTAAGTACCACCATTCAGATCAAACTGGATAATGTGGGCACAGTTACTGTCCCTGCTCCTGCACCATCCGTTAGTGGTGATGGTGACGGGTAGGTTATTGAGATTAACTTGAAAAATTATTGTGCTTCTTTGCTAATTGGAGCCTATTTTCTATTGTGTGTTTATCTATGTATCTTCTTGTATGTCTCTGATCCGCACGGATCGCGTTATTATGCATGGTGCTTTGTAAAGACACCCCCCCCCCCCGTTACGTATGTTAATCCTGCAAAGTTACCTTACATTTAACTGGTTGTGACTAAGCTTTGAGGCACGTAGCCACAGTCTGTGCACTACATCAAATTTAGTTGCTTAAGCCTTATCACCCTTACTGGCTGCGTACGTCTTTGTCATTGCTTGGCTTTCAGTGTGACAATGATTGTTCCACGTTCAGAAACTGATGAAAATGGATGTGACCTGCTTAATTTCTCTATATTTCAATGCAGAATGGAAGAGGATATTGCTCCAGGGCTAAGGGTATGGAGAAGGGCATTGTCAGAAGCTCGCAGTGCTGCACAGGTAGCTCTGTGCATTCAGCAGTTACAGAAATCAATAGCATGGGAAAAATCTATTATGAAAGTTGTAAGTGTTGTGAACTGATTTTTATGTATCCTCTTTTCCTCTTTTCCAGATACCTCAGTTGATAGTGTATCTTTCATTGCTGCTTATGAAATTTACAAAAGTTAAATTGCACTTTTTACATCGACTGGCATAAATTTTGAAGCAACTGTGCTCTCTTGTAGCCAAATTCAGCATTCTGAACTTTCTTGTGA
Organism: Heloderma suspectum; assembly: GCF_057233095.1. Classification (NCBI taxonomy): domain Eukaryota; kingdom Metazoa; phylum Chordata; class Lepidosauria; order Squamata; family Helodermatidae; genus Heloderma; species Heloderma suspectum. Next base: position 178,637,656 of record NC_139458.1, on the reverse strand, counting down.
CCAATAGCCCTTCTACTGGCCTATTTGGAATATAGTCGTTTTTAAAACTAGAATGGGCATTTCTGTGCCTCTGTCTGGGAGAGGTCTCTGTGTTAATGAAAAATGACGCCTTTTGTGTTGCCATTATGGGGATTCAGTGTCAAAGACTGCAATTAAAGGCTTTTTCAGAAAAATGAGATGCAAAGTACATGCTTAAAAGATGCGCATGGCTTCTTTGCATGCCCACTTAATACAACTGTACGTGCAGATTGGACTGTACAAGCACACAGGCTGAAATGTCCATCTCCGCATAGAAATGACAAATTAACAAGCACTGCTGTGTTAATTGCATATTCATAAAAGGCATGCAAATGCATGTAAAGAGTTTTTGCATGAATCCTGGGCATCAGATTTCTGAAAATTAAGCTTTTTATACTATAGTAATTAATGGGAAAATGCTAACAATTAAACAATGAATATGTTACTGTTGAAATAACTGTCTCTTTCTCCATCTTTTATACTTGCTGTATATACACGTCCAAACTTCCAAACTTATTTTTCAACTGTTATTGTGACCCATTTGTTACCAGCATATTTTAGCAATATTGTGGGTGATGACAAAACACGCATATTTTTGGTCCTTCCATTGACTTTCCACTGGCACTAGAAATACTATAGTTTCCAAACTGCATTCCTTCAGTGAGAATAAAGTGAGATCGAGCAAATCCCACCAACCTCCAAAGTGTAGACAATGCTTATGCTGAAAAAATAAATAATTTCTGGACTGAGGTTCCCAGATTATTATTACTGACCTTAAAGAGTTCATTCTTCAGACTGATGGCAATTGTGATCTTTACCACTAGCGTATCTTTTGAGTTTAGCTCTAGAAATGGTGGTGTTGCCCACAAAAAACTAACATTCTCCTAGCTTAGCAGTTAGCACTCAAGCCGAAGTGAGGAAAGTGGTATCCTTCCAAAAGGAAGTACCATGTTGCACTGGGCTTTGTATGTTATTCCCATGATTGTCTACATCTGCCATGCAGAGTATCAGGGGATGATCTCTGTGCACAGTGTAGCTGGCCACATGGTTTTATGACAATTAGATCTGTCAAAATGAAATATGTGGCATTTGATATATCATTTTTTTCTGTTTTAACTTTACATAATGGGCAAATGAAAATGTTACTGGAAGTATCCATGTTGTGTGGTACATATCTACTTTTCTACCCAGTAGACCTTCTGTTATCCACATGCTTATAATCGGACCTTTCTTAATGCTGCTCCTCAATTTAGTGCTTCCAAATTATCACAAATCTAACACAAGCTGTTTATATAAATGAGGTAGAGTGCAATGTTTCTGGGAGATTCTGCATCAGAATAGGAAGAATTGGAAAAATACATATATAGCAGAATGTCAGTTCTACAAATGCCTCAGGAACGGACATTGTTTATAGTGTCATAATGTTTATAATTCCTAAAAATCCCCCTAATTGTGCTAACTGATCTCTAGCTGAGAGTTTTGGCTAGGATGAGGTTTATAAATCTAATAAAGGAGAGAAAAATGAAATATGTTTAATTGAGTGGCCATTTAAAGAGCCCTGCTGGATCAGACCAAAGGCCTATCTAGTCCAGCATTCTTCTTTCACAGTGGGCAACCAGATGCCTATAGGAACCCCACAAGCAGGACCTGAGTGCAATAGCACCTTCCCACTTGTGTTCCCCAGCAACTAGTATTCAGAGGCATACTGCCTCTGATACTGGAGGTAATATATAGCTATTGTGACTAGTAGTCATTGATAGCCTTAGTGTCCATGAAATGATTTAATCCCCCTTTAAAGCTGTCCAAGTTGGTGGCCATCACTATATCTTGTGGTGGAGAATTCCATAGCTTAACTATGTGCTGAGTGAAGAAGTACTTCCTTTTGTCTGGGTTTTTTTTTTTGCGGGGGGGGGGGGATACATTACACATTTATGGTGCAATCCTAACTAGATAGGTGGCCGCCTCCGACCTTGGAGGCGACTGCCTATCCAAAGCAAGGCAGGAGAGCCACGGGGGGATCGTTCCTTCTGCACCTCTCCTGCCTTGCTATTTTTTGCTAGACAGCCGTTTTTGGCTGTCTAGCAGCAGGAGGACCGAGCAGGAGAGGAAGCCGTCGTATGACACATTGAATGTATTGAAAGCTCCGCTCTCCCTGCCCTGGAATGTCCCCCAGCCTCGTCCCTTTTCAGTTGCTCCGCGCTCCTCTTGCGAGCATGAAGGACGGGGCTTCTCCGCGCTGCCTCTGAAGCAGCGCAGATGTGGGGGGCAGTCAGTTCCCAGAAAAGAGCGTATCCTGTGGCCCTCTAGACAGTGTCTAGCAGCCATAGGATTGCTCTCTTAATGTAACTCTATCAAACTATCATCTAGAAAGTTGACCGGTTACTTTTCTGTTTAGAATATGGCAACATAAGAGGAGCCCTGCTCTTCCTAGTCCTGCATCCTATTTCCCACAGTGGCCAACTAGATTTCATTTCATTTATTATATTTCTATACTGCCCCATAGCTAAAGCTCTCTGGGTGGTTCACAAAAAAGATACCTATGGGAAGCCCAAAAGCAGGACATGAGGGCAATAGCCCTCTCTTGCTGTTGTCATTCCTCAGGAACTATAATTTGGTAGTGCTGCCTCTAATCCTGGAGGTGGTATATAGCCATCAGTACTAGTAGCTATTGATAGCTTTATCTTCCATTAATTAATATCCCTTTAAAGCCATCTAAGTTGGTGGCCATCACTACATCTTGTGGTAGTGAATTAGTTTAACTATGCACTATATGTAAAGAAGCACTTCCCTTTTTCTGTCCTGAATCTCTCAGCATTCAACTTCATTGGATGACTCTAGGTTCCAGAATGATGAGAAAGGGGAAAAACTTATTCTTGTCCACTTTTTCCACACCATGCATAATTTTATATTTGTCTGTTCTGTTCCTTCTTTTTCTAAGCTAAAAAGCCCCAAATGTTGTAACTTTTCCTCACAGGGGAGTTGCTCCAGGTCCTTAATCATTTTGGTTGTTCTTTTCTGCACCTTTTCCAACACTACAATATTCTTTTTGAGGTGTGATGACCAGAACTGTACACAGTATTACAGGGTCACACCATAGATTTGGATAAAGGCAAGATATTAACAGTTTTAAATTGGCAGTTTTAGTTTCTTTACTTCTCAGGTTCTACTGCAAGTGTAAATGGCCCATATAACCATAGACCCTGAACATAGTTGTAAACTATGTGCACGCATATAGTGTGCTATTTATCACATTACATAATTGAAGGTAATGTATTTATCTGAAGTAATTTCCTTGTATTATAGTACTGCCAAATATGTCGAAAAGGAGATAACGAGGAACTGCTGCTTCTTTGTGATGGCTGTGACAAAGGCTGCCATACCTACTGCCATAGACCCAAGATCAGTAGTATTCCAGATGGTGACTGGTTTTGTCCTGCCTGCATAGCAAAGGTAATGCTAATTTAAACATGAATCCAAACGTTTTTGCCCTCCGGTCCTTCTGTTCAATAATTTATGGCTGTCCAATAATTCCCATTAATGCAATAATTACACTTAGACTCTGCAGAAGTTAGTTCACAAAAATATTAAATAGGCTGACCACTTATACCTCTGTTAGTCATGCATGGTACATAGAGGGTCTAAAGCAGCAAGGAGGAATCTAGCTCTTCTCCTGTTTCCAAAAGCTTCCCTCTCTGATCACGTGGAGGCAGTTGGTACTGGCAAAGCCAACCAGGTGAATGGATATTTATAAGCCTGTTGATGAGCATGCTGTTAAGAAGCAAGTACCCTCCACGTTGTTTTAGTGCTGTTTTATTAATATGATGGGGTGCATTATGAAGAGAGAGAGAAAACAACCTCTAAAAACATCTTAGATGTGTGTGGTATGGTTCATGTTACTCTGGATCTCAGCCTAGACGTTTTGAAGCAACATAATATAAAGCAGTTACTCCACTGAAAAAATAATCAGAAGTGTGGGAATTTTTACATATGTGTATTGCATGATGGATCTGTCCACTTGCCTTGCACACCAAACATACATTTAGGATTAAGTTGCTATGCATCTTTGGTTTTAAAATGAACTCCTTCATTAACTATTAAAACAGAGTCTGTAAAAGTCTAGAAAGAAGAATATTTTTGATTTCTTTACATATAATTTGTTTTCCGCATTTCCCTGTTACCATTCAGAACCACTTCACACACTGTATTTTTACAGGTTCACATGAAACGTTTTACATGTATCTGTAAAAAAAGGTAGTGTATGAAGGGGTCATAAATGCAAAAGAGAAATGCAGAAGACAAATTAATTCATTTTTATTGCAATATATGCATGGAGAAGCATATTTTTCAACCATATCTATCACAAAGCGACATGTGTCAAGGAGGCAGAATTGGCTGTGGTGTTCTGCTGCGTATACAAATGCACGGGCAGAATTCAACAGGGTCCTTACACCTCCACCAATTCCCGTATGCCCCATGTCAATTCCTATCTGCAGGCAGGGACCCCTGCTTGCAGGAGGAAGTTTTAGTGCTTTCGGGGCAACTGCAAATGAGCAAAAATGCTCGTTTCTGGAATGGGGCAGGTTGGCAGAGCTCACATAAGGGAGCTCCGCTCACCCACCCCAATCGAGAAACTTAGCATTTCTGCTAATTTCAGGGCTTCCTCTGGGGAGCACTAAATCACTGTTGCACAAGCAGTGGGTCCTGCTCATACAACAGAATCAGCAGGACCCAAGAATCTGTGGGGCAGAAGAGAATCGAGGCTGGACAGCCATCTGTCAGGGATGCTCTGACTTGGATTCCTGCACTGAGCAGGGGGTTGGACTCGATGGCCTTGTAGGCCCCTTCCAGCCCTACTATTCTGTGATTCTATGATTCTATGAATCGACAAAGGCGTAAGCACCCTGTTGGATTCTGCCCATGGCTTTGCATACACAGCAGAACACAACAACCAATGCTGCCCCCTTGACACATGTAGCTTTGTGATAGATATGGTTGAAGAGACATGCTTCCTGAAGCCTGTAACGTAAAAAAAAAAATGCAGATCTTTACCATTTATATTTTAACCTGTTTTCATTAATGGAAGACCTTGCTAATACCCAACTGATTTACTGCATGTTTTGTATGTGTAACCTTAAATTACGTTTTTTCTAGCCGTAACTTTTGGCTAATGTATTGTCTATTCTCGTTATTATTCTCCCATTTTCTATTGAACTGTTTGCTTTAGCTATTTGGATTCAAATGAATGCATCTCTTTATTTTGTCGCACAGAATTTTTAGCTTCCTCAAGCATTGTTTTGTAATCTGTCTCAGGGCCCACTAGTGTTTTTTCTCTTTTGATCACCATTTCATTTACAGCTTCTCACAATTTGGTATCAATAGCCTGTTTAATTAGTGTGCTCTTTATTCCACATCTAAAGAAAAAATGTTAAATAGACTGTGTCCTAAAATACATGCTTCCATTTGGTACACTGTTGTTGACTGTAATTTTGCTGCCTTTGTTTAAAGCTGATTGAGCTGTGCTGAATCATCACAACAGCTATAGTGATTAATGTCAAGCCTTTGAAGACTGCATATGCTGGGAAAAAGGAAGTCTGAGCATGTCTATGGAACTCTATATTGGCCCTGAGATTGCCCTGATTTTAAGAGGACAGATATTAATAATTTCCAAAAATCAAATGCTCTTTCACTGGCATCCAAATATTGTAGTGTCTGAAATTTCCATTTTTTTTTAATGTAGAGCTTGGAATCCAATCTCTCCCCACACTGTGCATGAGTAGAAAGCACAATCATATGTACAGGAAAGGGGATATTACTTTCCAGCAGCTCCCCTTGTGCCTCACAAAATGCTGCTCCAGAGAGGCTTTTGGAGGGACATGGTTCAGCACAGCTCCTGCTGGAAAGAGGAGCCGAAAAGCTCCCTTGTAGAAGCTTTTGTAGCTTCCTTGTAGAAGTAGGACACTGGTCTGTGGTGCTTTAGATCCTGGCCAAAGACATATGGGGTAAATGCAATCAGCTTCCATTGTAACTGGCTCCATTTAAGTAAATTTCCACCTTTCCAAGGGCTGATACATTTGCTGGTAGAGGACTGTTTGTTGACACTGGCAAACCCTATTATGAGTCAGGCCCAAATTCATATGGATCTAGTCTTGGCTCAGTTCATAATGTGCCATGGAATTCTGAATTAGGGGAGTTCATGTTTTGAACTTCTCCAATTATTAATTCTTCTCCATCACTCTGTCTTTAACCCATGTCCTTGCCCCTTCATGTGCAATGAAACAGTAGCTTTCACCAACATGGTGCTTTCTATGTATTGGACTACACCTCCCATAATCTACAGCGAACACAGACCTAGGCTGTGCGAGCTGGGGCTGATGGGAGTTGTGGTCAAACACATCTGGAGGGCACCAGATTGGGGAAGGCCTGGAGGAAAGTTGTGCTGATGCTTCCTGGGAAGGGAGTGGCGCATACCTATTTTTAAGAAGATATTAGGCCTTCTGAAATGCTCTACAGCAGCTTTCCCCAACCTGGTGCCCTCCAAATGTTTTGGACTTCAACTCCTATTGACCCCAGCCAGCATGGCCAATGGTAAGGAATGCTGGGAGTTGTTGTCCAAAACATCTGAAAAGCACCAGGTTGAGGAAGGCTTCTCTACAGTTAAGTGCTTTTTGTGTGCCCCACATGTCATATAAATTCACACTCCTCTGTGGATTGGCATATTGTTGATGTATGTGGAACTGGTTTGCTGATGGAGAGAAATATCTGTTTACCTGTTCTGCTTTGTTTTCATTTTGGGGGGGATTTCATCCTGATGCAGGCAAGTGGTCAAGCTTTAAAAGTTAAAAAAAATCAGATGAAAGGGAAAAAAAGTAACGAACACAAGAAAGGCAAGAAACTGCCTTTAACAGCAGAGCTGGAAGAAGATGACTCTGCATCTACAAGCAGCTCTGTCAAAAGAGGGAAAATGGACTCCAAAAAGAGAAAAATGGATGAAAATATTTCTGTTAGCCCATCAAAGCAGGAAAGTGTTTCACCTGTGAAGAAAGCTAAACGAGATGAATCTAAGGACATGGCTATATGCAGGTACTGGCTGGCTGGGTGTATTTGAAGCTCTCAAAGTACATGTTACGTAGTTGCTGATCCATTTGTTTAAACCTGAGTCTGCCCCAATCGTGTATTAAAAAGGGCCCAGGGTGAGTGGGGTGGAACTCTTGTCAGCCCCGCCCTCTGCCATTTTTCCCTCAGCCAGTATTATTTCTACTCTCAGAGCCTGAATGGGATAAAAAGGGGGTTGGATGACAGAATGTAGGAAGATAAGCTGAGGAGAAGTTCGGCTCTTCTTTCTCATGTGTCCTTTTTGTTCTTAAAATGATTATACATGATTGAGGTAGACCTAGGCTTTAATGTATCATGTAGATTCAGCCTGAGCCTGCTCTTGATAGTAAAATAAAAGGTTTTCCTCTGTATGTTCATTAAAGCCAGTGGGTTGGATCCAAAGGTACAGACAAGTCCCAACGCCAAGGCTGCCCCACATTTCAGATCAGTGATAGCAGCGGGGCTGTGGGGTATGCTGAGCTTTCCCCTTGCTGGGAGGAGAGACAGTTCCATGCCTCCTTCCAGCACAAAGAAAAAAAGAAAAAAGGGAGGGTGACGTCAAGGGGTGGGGCCACGCCCTCTGCTGTGAAGTGAGGGGTGAGGCCACATTCCCCTTATGTCATCCAGCCTGTGGGGCGTGGGGCAATCTGGCCCCTTACCCTGAAAAAGTTCTGCACTCCTGCACTAGCAAAAAACCTCTTCTGCTGACAGAATGGCTGTTTCTAACCAGAGGACTTCTGTTTACACAAGTTCTTGTGTAAGACTGCACAGGCTCAAAAACTTTTTATGGCCCACTGGAGTATGTAAAATATAGCTTGTATTTTCCTTATTCACTGTTCCTTGTACTATAACACTACGTTATATGTTGTGGTGTTGCATTGTGAGAAGTCTTATCCTAGCTCGTACACAGCAGTCCACAGAACAGCACAAATTCATTTTCTCCTTCTGCTTATAGTTTCTTAGATCTAAGCCAATATCACTGTTGCAGTGTACATCATTTTCCGACAGCAGCCAATCAGCCCAGTCCAGGGGCTCCTTACATGCACAAATGTGTATGCAAAACTCCGGTACGCACAAGGGTTTTCCCATTGTTTTAGGTGTTGGGGACAGCTCTGTGGGTGTCATGGGAAAGCGCAATCAGCCATCTCTGTTACTGAAATCAAAGTGAAAATGCAGGAAAAAGTATGAAGATGATTCTCATAAAATCTTAACCTGTAGTGCAAGAGGAGCTGCAGGCAAGGAACCTCAGGGCTTAAAGATTGGAACTGAAGGTTTAGCATGGAAGTTGAATGTGGAACAATCTAAGATACAGAGGGTGCTTTTAGATGGACTCCTAGTGCTCCCAATCAAAAAGCATCATGTAGCTGTTCCTTCCTTTCCTCCTTAATTTCTTCTGGAAGAAAAAAGTAAGAAACAGTGTGGAACCAGGCAGGGTTACAAATCGATGATGTCATTGTCTAGACCCCCTGTAGAATTCTGTGAATGAGGCAGGGTGATTGCACAATAAAAGCCTTATCTGGAAGAACCCAGAGAGAACATTCTTCCCTCCACTTCCTTCCCGTGGCTATGCATGGATTCCATGTATGTGAAGTCATACAGCTGGATTGGGGAAACTTTGGAGAGCTACTTATTGAATGTGGAAGCCAAGTTGTGCTTTATATAGTTTTCTGCATATCTAAGAGCTTTCAGGCAGAATACAGTGTGTCACACCCTATCTTTTGCTAGTATATGCACAGGGTGGGGAAAAATATTAAGACTTGTTAACTATTATGCCTAGAATATAACTCACACTCTATTGCCTGATATCCTTTTCTAAACTTATTTATAAACCAGAAACTGGTTCTGTGTGTTTCAGAGCAAGCAATATCCTTGTTTAAATAATTATAGCTAGGCAATGCTATGTGAGGCACAAAGCAGTTCAGAAATGCATTTGTGGTTTTTCTTGGTTTTCTTAGTGTGCTCCTGTCTGAACTGGAAACTCATGACGATGCCTGGCCTTTCCTACTTCCTGTAAACTTGAAACATGTTCCTGGTTATAGGAAAGTTATTAAAAAACCCATGGATTTTTCCACCATTCGAGAGAAACTAAGTAGTGGACAGTAAGTAAAAATTAGAGGGAAAACGTGCGGGATAAATGAAAACATAAGATTAAATCATTTTTTCAGTAGAGTCAGATTTTCAATATTTTTAGTTACGGTAAGATCGTACATGAACAAATAGGTCTGCTGAGAGGATCTGTAGACTAAAGAGTAGACATGGGTCAGCCATGGTCCAGCATTAGTGGCTGGCAAGGTGGACCCAAAGTTCATTAGCTTCCAGGGGTTGTGCTAAGAAATCGGACTGGACAGGCCACTGTACAGGATGGACCCATAGATATTAAAAGGGCCCACTCAATGGCTGACACAACCATACTAGCCAAGTTGAGCTTGTTTCTTGCATATGTGCAGGCATAGGAGGATTTACTCCAATCAGGTCTGGAATATTTGTGGCAAGGCAACAGACGTGTATGCCAGGCCTGCCATGAATATTTTAATATATTATTTTAATGTGCAGAATAGGAAAAACAGGCTTGAATTGGTCAGCATTAGGTGAGGCAGTTTCCTCTAAAAAGGGACTGTGGGTGTGCTAGGACGCCATAAACCCCTGGAGATGGCCTGGGCTCAGTCTCTCCCAGCCTCTCCCAATATGAGATTTTGGTGTTATTTAGTATAAAATGGGTACAGAGGTTTTTGGGCTTTCTACTCACTTGGATAGATCTTAACCAGGTGTCTTCACTCCCTGTTGCTTCCACTGAAAACTATGGTGGCCATATCATTCAATGCCTGCTGTATTTGAGATGACATTAGTGAAGAAGTATTCAGTGACTGAGTTCACATGATTGCTGCAGCTCATCATGGCTTATTTAACCCATGATGAGCCATGGCACCCATGGGCACTATCCTGAATATTCAAGCTTTGGCTTGTTGCGTTTCTGAACCCAGGGACTGTGGGTTATGTATATGAATATTCAACATGGCTGCTTGCTGTAGTTTAAATAAGCCACAGTGGGCTCGGCCCAGGGAGACTTACCTATGATGGAGTCAGCCTTCAACAAAGTTGCTCACCAGCAAAGAGTAAATATTTTTGTCTGGCAAGAATCCTTAGGGCTAAATAACAATGGGCTCAGGAATGCCTAATTATATCCTTGGTCATTACTCATGATAGCAGTAGGAGGAAGGTGCTGAGAAATGGGAGCTTCAGGAAGGGTGGAGGTGGAGGCAGGAGGGGGAAGGGGGAACTCAAAACATTTTATAGTGGCCCAGTATGCACAACACGAGGGTGATTAATAATTCATGATGGCGTGTTAACCACCCCTACGTATGCCAGCTCATTTCCCAAATTACCCTTGCTGGGTGCCGTTTCTTATGTCATCCAAGCCTGGTGAGGGGGCATGTTGGGAAGATTAAGAAAACACCCAGAACCCATGGCCTATTGTAGGGTGGTTTGTGAACCACCCCAACAAGCCGCCTTCGCCAGGTTTGGACAACACAAGAAGCCACTGGGGGGCGTAAATTAGCAACTAGTGCTCATTGGCACCATAACCCACCATGGCTACAGTGATCATGCAGACTAGGTCAGTATGTATGAAGTGGGGATAGTGGGAAGATTGTGCCACTTAACACAGCTCTGGCAGCGGCAAAGGGTGGCCACTTACACATCACCAAAAACAAGGACAAAAGAAGACACCAAATTCCATATCATTTTTATATGCACATTTATACGTATAGGTACACATTTTGAAATAATTACTATAGTTTAAATAGAAATACAATACAACACCCCATATTGGAGAAGATCGACCGTTTGTCTGCTCAGTCTGCTCTCTGGGTGCTCACTGGTAATGGGCACCTCCTGCTCCCCCTTTCTTATGCTTCCGTATCTTTAAAGCAGTCTTGGACTGGACAGCCCTTCAAATAAAAGACATATTTAAATAGAGGACTGTTATTTGCCGGCTCTCCAAAACAGAGCTGCTGACTGTCCTCAGCAAAGTAGGACAACTGACCACCCTACAGAGGCAGCAGGAGTGAGACCTTCAAGAGCAAACATTTTGGTGCATCTGGGATTGGATCTGAAGGAAGCACAGATTGGTGGTAGGGATAGAGGAAGACCTAAAACACACACCAAACATCAGGAATTGGGCTGAAAGGGAGGTTGAGCCACTTACCGTTGGCAGAGGAGACAGACAGAAAATTTAAAAACTGGACTGTGTTGAAGCTCACATCTGTGCATGCCTATCCCTTCACTAACATGGCCTCACATAGGCACTGTGTGCTGCCTCTGTGTTTGGTGGGCTGAAAATTATCAGAAGATTATACAGAGCATGCCTATAAATGTTGTTGCTGTGCCCTTAACAAAAAATTTAAACTTGCATATGAATGAGTGAGGTAATGATTAAAATCTGAGTATTAGCAAAGTTTTATTTGTTTTGCTTCTCTTCTCCTTCCCGATATCATATCATTCTTCCTATGCATGTTTACTCAGAAGCCAGTCCCATTGAGTTCAGTGGACTTACTCCCAAGTAAGTGTGCGTAGAACTGCAGCCACACACTGTGCTATGGAGTGTTGTACACCAGTGGATAATTTGCAGGATATCTGCAACTGGGTGAACCTCTTGTTCTTTTTATTTGTTTAGTGCTGCATCCAGTGTGTGCCCTTAACCAGTCTGAGGCAGAGCCAGCTTACCCAGAGAGCCACCTTGAGTCTATTTTTTAAGTCCCAATGAGTTCAGACTCCTCTATTTTACACACACGCGCGCGCGCGCGCAAATAAAAATTTAAGTTTTAAAAACTGCTTTCCCTTTAATTATACAGTTCTGTGTATAAGATCCTGTTGCTCTAGAATTTATCTTATTGTTACAGTATTGTGGTGAGATTGGACTTTATAAATAGCTAGTAGAAAAGAATGGTTGGCTACCAAGCTTTGGCATGGTTTGTTGACTCCTGATGTAGTGCAGCAGTAAACGGACCCAGTTCTTTCTTTCTCCTTGGTAGTTTTAGATTCCTTGTTTTCATTCCGTATTCAGAAAATGTCACTCTTCATTTCAGGTATCCTAATCTTGAAGCCTTTGCTGTAGATGTCAGGCTTGTGTTTGACAACTGTGAAACTTTTAATGAAGATGATTCTGACATAGGCCGGGCTGGCCACAACATGAGGAAACATTTTGAAAAAAAATGGACAGAGATGTTCAAAGTGAGCTGAAGTGATCACAGTCCAACGTATTTTCTTTTCTTAAATGAGGACAAATGAGACCAGCAATGTGAACTGTATTTACATTAAAGTACAAGGCACATGCATAACTAATGACTGTTTTATTTTTCCTTAAAGTATCACAGGGGAGTGGTACTGATTCTTAAGGCTTCACTCCTACAGCGACCATGGCCCTTGGTTCTTGGTTTGTGTGTTTTATCAAACTATTTTAGGTAGAACAGGGAAGCACACCCAAAGAATTTAAACGTAAGGGGTGTAATAGTGCAATAGCAATTTAAAATATATCAAAACGCACTGAATATTCAACCACCAGAGCTCTACTTGGGGAAAAAGGTTCTCTTTTCCCTTTCAATAAATATCTATTTTTCATTTTTTTACTTTGTAGTTTATTTTTTAGTAAATGTATTTAATTTTATGAATTATTTATGATTAAATAGCATCCAGACTCTTCGTTTTCTGTGAAAAGGAAGAATTAGAAAATAAAATTGCTTTAAATCTTGAAAATACAACAAGGAATGTTTTAAAATATAAAACAAAGCCAAGTAAAACTGTTTACACTGATGTGCTGTAAAAAGCACGAAAAATTAAACTTTACTGTAGAGTTACAAGTACATTTATATATATGTTGCTGCATCACTTGTGTAGTTAAATTGTATTTCAAGGCAGTGAAGAATAAAAATGAGACATATGTATATACTGTTCATTATTGTTTATATTAAGTCTTGTTTTAAATATGTATGATGTGTACATATTGTTTGCAGACATTATTGTTTATGCCTTAGAAGGACTGTAGCATTTTATTTTAGTTTTAAGGTAATTATAGCTATATGGCTTGTACAGTAACTATCCTCTACCAACACTGTGGAGTCTCCTTAATCTTTGTAGTGCCTGCCTTTAAAACAGGGTGTAGGGGATATTAGTTTTCCATTTTTCTATTTTGTTATATAATTTCAAGCCACCAGGGCCTCAAATTCAAGTATAATCATTTGTATCCATGTGGAATAAAATTGTGACAATTTCCTACGCACACAGTATTTTTTCATAAAAACATTTCCCTCCATTTGCCTTGCCACAGAAATAACAAGAAGACATTTGTAACCACTGTGTTTTATCTACTGTGTGTTGTGGTGGCCTGTTGGAGGCAGATAGATCAGATTTTTTTTGTACCTATGTAAGAGTACTTGAAGTTTCATTTAAAACAAAACGTTGTGGAAAAGGTAGCATTCTTTTTTTTTTTTAGGAGTGTTATTTTTCACTAGTATGTGTGGCACGGATACAATAAAAGACTGTTTTGCAAACCAGTTTTTTTCTCTGTTATTTTAATTTTGTATACTATCTAATTCAGGAGTAGTATTTTGTTTAAAAAAATACTGCTCAGCAACAGCAGGATCCTCCCCTCCCCCACAATTGTGAATAGAAAACCTGCTATAGGAGATAACAAGAAAAGAATTTGGCAAAAGCTACAGTGAAAGCTGTACTTCAGATGGCTTTTGCTTGCAGTCCTGTCCAGTCTACGATGTTATGCCAAAGCTTGTTCAGGCCTATGTGGAATGCCAAATTTAAAACTGGCAAATGGGAGCTAGTTGCTACTCAAAGCCACCTGGAGATGTGTGCATGCTATGGCAGAACTAAACCAAAGGCCTCAGGCAAAGCAATCCTAGCTCAGGGGATGTGGCATAGCAGATATACTGCCACATCCAAAGCCTTGCTGGCTAGGGCAGAAGGTGAGCTCCCCACCTCTTCTGGCAATACGGGCTTCCCTGAATTTCTCTCCCAGTAACTAGCTGTGCCGCTCCAGGCTGGTGCAGCTGAGTGGGGGATCAGGAGGGCTGTGGATGTGGTGGATCCAAAGCCATCTGACCCCTTCCTCTGTTTCAGGGCCTTCCCTTGCCTATCACTGGCAGGAATACTGTTGGTAGTAGCTTCATGCCCGTGGAACGGCACCTCCACCAAATCCTAACCCTCTCCAGCAAGCAACATCAAGGGTTTCACATTGCACTGTTAGTTCAGACACAACATAATTTTATATGTAAGGGCCTTGGAGATGTCTTTGTAGCATCTTCATAAGCAAAGCCACTTTTTGCACAAACCTGTATGTGACACCCATTATGATACACATCTCCTGGTCTCTGCTGCAGTTCTGCGGCTTAGCGTAACATGCAGTGCAATGCTATACTTCTACCCAGAAGTAAGCCCTATTGAGTTCAATGGAACATACTCCCAGATAAATCAATATGGGGCAAGGGCTGCTGCACTTGTGTAATGGTATTTCTCTGGTGGAGTAAAATGTCCAGAGCCATCCGACTTTACTGGCACAAGTATTTACATCATTATAAACAGATAGCTCTCAGTGGTGTCCAACCTCAGTACTTTCTTTGGGGTGCTTTTTATTTTTGTTCAGGTAATGGATTTTTAAAAATTGTTACTACGCCTGTGCAGTGCAATCCTATACATGTTTTCTCAGAAGTAAGCCCCATTGAGTTCAGTGGAACTTATTTCCAGGTAAGGGTTATAGAATTGCCGCCTTCAAGTCTTACACATGTAGCATTAGAATAACATTATTGCTAAGTTGCATTGCCTAATACATGTGACTGAGGGATGGGTATTAGTTTCAATAAAGTATTCAGAAATGTTTAATTCTATTTTATCTAAATTAGTAATCAGTCTTTTATCTCTAGTATACAAAGGTTTACAAGAAGATTTGTTCTACTTGACATACCCATATTTATGGCCAAGCGCATTACTAAAAATTGTAGTGAATGCTCTTGAAAAATGTAAAGTTGTTGCCAGAAAAAAAAACTATAATTCCAGGTTTGTATTCATTTTCACCTTATAACACTTCTCATTTTTATCTGGCAGCAAAGAGTAGTAGAACAGTGTAGAACAGAAGAGTAGAAGAACAGTGAAACAGAATTTTCCCAAGAATTGATTATAAGCAGCCATAAAACAAGTTTTGATTGGAGAAGTGCAGAGGCAGTAAAAATAGTAGATGGTGGGACTAGATCCCAGGCATCCCACTCCAAAGAGCACGTTACCCACAGGAGTAGGTGCATATCACAATCATAACAATACCCTTTGTAACACCAAGCAGTCTGATCCAATACAAAACATATATGTTGATTAAAAAAACACTAAAAATAAACTGGTAGCACAATCCTGTGCATGTTTACTCAACGGTAACTCCCACTGTGTTCAATGGGGCTTACTCCCAGGTAAGTGTTATAGAACTGTAGCCTTACAGAACCCTCTGTAAGAACCCTGTTGGATCATGCTCTTCCAGTGCAATTGGGCTTATTCCCAGGTAAGTGTGAATAGGTTTGCAACGGTAATATATAAACATTTTGCAACTACATTCTATGTAATTCAACAGGTAAAATCTATGACATTGCCTGGTTAAGGCACATGCATGAAACCAGAGGTACAATTTTAACTCAAGAAGATCGGCTCCCATGGATGATGTGATATATTGTTCCTCCCTTGCCATTAAACGTCTTGCTTGCTGACACTTCATCAAAGTGAACAGACTGCCATTTCAGAAATTTAACCTAACACATCAAATTTGGCTTCTCATGGGCCATCATTCAGCATTAAGCACTCAGGCCAAGATGCAAGCCAAACCAACATACAAGTAAAAATCTAAGGCATCTGGAGCCTGCTGTAGTTTATTTAATAGTATTATTTAGTCTTTTCATTAAATTTAGAAAATACAGTAAAATTTCTAAATTTTTCTGTTAGCCAAACACAAGTAAAAAAGTTCAATACTGAGGCCCCATCACAAAAAATTAAACACTGAGCCTAAGATGATAATTAGATAGACTGGAGGCACACCTTTTAATATAACTAGGCAGGCCTGACCTGGGGCATCTCTACACCAGCCTAAAATCCTGCATTTAAAATGGTGCTTTCTGCCTCCGTTTTAAATGCAGGATCACGACTCCCTTTTTCACGTGCTTCCTCCCCTCTCCCCATATCTGAGTCTTCCATTATCTTTCATTGATCTCGCTCCTCTTGCCCCTTTTACTCTTCATGGAGGAAACTGAAGCGGAACACAACGGGGTAATTTGATAGCTCATTATCTGTGATCTATTTAATAATGGAGCAAAGGGCATTTAGTGCAGGAGACGCCTTGAATAATCACGGCGTCATGGAAAGAGCCTGCAAACTTCCATGAAGGAGCAATCTCAATTGCAGAATAAAAGCTCAGTGTGAAGGAGCCCCTGAATTCTACCACTGCATATAATCAAGGGTTTATTGCTGGGTTTACTGCTGTACTAGGATGTTATATTAGGGGAACTTGTAACAGCAATTCAGTTTGGCTATTTTAACATTTTGAAAAGAGAAGGTTGGGATTTTTTGTATTTTTTATTCAATTTTTTCCCTGTGTGTGCGTGGATGGGGAGATATATATATATATATATATATATATATATATATTAAATTGTATACAATGCATACAAATCTAACAAAATCTATCAACAACAAAAAAAACAAAAAAACACCACCACAATCATATGTCAACACCTGTGTTTTGTTATGTCTTTAGTTTCCACTACACATACAATTCTAAAGATGCAGACCAAATGTCTGTATGCTCAGCGGGACAAAACTGTTGATGATAGTATGTTTTTTGCATAAGTTGTCAGTCATAAGATATTTTATCTAGTGTATTATGCATGGGAGAGACATTTCTTTCCAGCCTTGAAGGATCATTAGAGAGGGAAAGGTTGCAGAAAACGTTAAGTAGAACAACTAGAATATAAGAGTAACAGATGAATGTGATCAGCTTGAAGCTAAAAAATAAGCTGATCACTAATGTGATCAGCCTGATGCTTGATGGGCAACTGTGGATGTAGTTTCTTTCCCCAACCCAAATAGTAGGACATTTACAAAGAACTGTACTTTTTAAAAAGTGGCAGAGCCTGGAAATTAGTTGTTCAAATTGACTTCATTTATCTAAGTCCTGAAACCTTTTATTTGTTTCATCATTATCTGTATATTTTAAATGTTTCCCAACCTGCGATTTTAAAATAGGTTATATCATACTTGCTTCTGTTCGTGCTGTCCTTTTAATGATACACTTTCAAAGCAACAAATAGACAAATTAGGTAAAGACTGAAGTAGATGTTCAAAATTTGACTGGCTTATTTGCTAAATAACGTTGGGCAAATGTAGTCAATGAGCCAATCTGATTGTTTTGCGTTTTGTGCAATTAACTCTGTCTTACATTGCAGGAATGACACAAAGCTTAATGAAGCCTTACAAATCATGTTGACAACTACTAAAGACTGGACCTGCCCTACCGTTGGGTGGTATGGAAGGGGGCAGTGGTGGCAGCCCCCTGGCCATTCCCCACTGTTCGAAGACAGAACTGTATTTTCCAGGTAGCTTGTCCTGTGCCCCCTAAACTAACCTGAAGCACTCAGCTGATGAGGGAGGATGCTGCCCTGTCACCAGAATTGAAGTAAGATTCAGTCCAGTCAAGTTCTGTAGGTAGATAGGGGTGGGGCATCCTTTTGTTCTTCACCTCAGGCAGTAAAATGTTGTGGGATGGCCCTGACTAAAGAAAACCAGTGAAGAGGCTGAGACAAATCACAGTAAGATTCTGTCACTCAGCTTGAGTAATACTGAAGGCAAGTTTTCCCAATCTTTCTTGACCTACACACTATAGAAAACAGTCAAGAAGATTGCAAGCTGAGAAAACTGCCTAAACCAACATACTTAATCTGGTTCCATGCAATTACCATCAACTGACCTTTGCATACCTCTTAGTCATCCCGACTGAGTGCAAGTACTGGCAGACTTAAGTGGCTTGTGGGTTGAAACTTTTAGAGCTTTTCTACATGAGGCATTTATTGTGTGCTTGTCATTCCCTATTCACGATTGTTTAGGGGTTCTTTAGACACAACATGACCATCCAGTCTCACCTCTATTTGTAAACAGCACTTTCAGTGAGCTTTTTTAGCACAGGAAAATGCAGTTTCACTTTGTGAAAGTGAAAGAAAACAATTTTTCACTTGTGTAATTGTGCTATTCTGCTATATCACAATGCGACCTAGAGGTTATATAGCAGAAAAGCAGGAAAAGAAAACTTTGTGTAGTGCTTGGATCTCAATTCTGCAATGAAACCAAAAGTAGATACAGTGGATTAACAGCCTCATGTAGAAAGGCCCTTAGATGAAATATGGTTGGCTATGGAAGTGCTGCAATCCAAGTGAATGAACCTTTAAAACTAGAAATGTGTCCAAGATGTGTCATGTAAGGCAAATTCATAAAGATAATTTAGTTTACAGTATCAGCAAAGCCCAGACAAATAAAAGAACTGAAAAGGAAGAAACAAGCACTAGGAGCTAAGCTAGTCTAGTGCACAGGGTCATGTGCACAGCTATGGGAGGGACCAGGGAGTGTTGTACTACATTTTAAAGCAGCCTGGTAAGTTCACACAAGAAAGAGTGGACTCTAGTCCATGAAAGCTTAGGACATAATAAATTTTAGACTTTAAAGTGCAATAAAACTCTTGGTTGTTTGTACTGCAAGTGATGAATACACCTGCCCCTCTTGAATAACATGCCTTTTGCTCATGGGTCACACAGCCTGAAAAACATAGAACAAACCCTTTCCCCCCAAACATACAATTTATCATTGCTTCCCTTCCCAGTTGCTCAGAGGGAATACTTACTTGCCACAGCCAAGCAGCTATTCTACATATATTGGCTTGGACCTTACAGTCAGGGCCAGAAATATTGGAACAAGGATAACTGATTTGGCAGTTGGCCTCTGTACATCACCACATTGAAGTTGAAAGGAAACACACCCAGATGGGAGTGAAGTCAGGACTTTCAGCTGTAATTCAAGGGGTTTGACAAAAGTGGGGCACTAACCATTCAGGAAGGACAGCCAGTGGCATACACACAACCTCATCATTGGTGGCTCATAAGTAATGGAACGAATGGCTGACAAGCAGCTTCATGGCCAAGTGTGGCCTGTTTCCTGGGTAACCCATGACCAATCAAGCAGATAAAAGGCCTGGAGGTGGTTCTGAGTGTTACATTTGCATTTGGTAGCTGTTCACTGGAACTCCCAACATGAGGTCCAAAGAGGTGTCCATGCGAGTGATGGAGGCCATCATTAGGCTGAGGAAACAAAATAAACCCATCAGAGAGATAGCAAAAACAGTGGGAGTGGCCAACACAACAGTTTGGAACATCCTGAAAAAGAAGGAATTAGCTGGCAAGCTCAGCAACAGCAAAAGGCCTGGAAGACCATGGAAGACAACTCAAGTGGATGACCGCAGAATTCCAGTCACGGTGAAGAGGAACCCTTTCACAACATCTAGCCAGGTCAAGAACACTCTTGTGAAGGTAGGCATGTCATTGTCAACATCTACAGTCAAGAGACGGCTTTATGAATGTAAATACAGAGGTTTCACAACAAGGTGCAAACCACTGGTAACGCTCAAGAACCAAAAGGCCAGATTAGCCTTTGCCAGCAAACACCTAAAAAAGCCTGCCCAGTTCTGGAATAAGATTCTTTGGACTGAGGAAACCAAGATTAACTTGTACCAGAATGATGGGAAGAGAAAAGTATGGAGAAGGAAAGGAACAGCTCATGATGCAAAGCATACCACATCATCTGTCAAACATGGTGGAGGCAGTGTTATGGCATGGGCATGTATGGCTGCCAATGGAACCGGGTTACCGGTGTTTATTGATGACCTGACTGCTGATAAAAGCAGCAGCATGAATTCTGAAGTGTATAGGGCTATACTTTCTGCTCAGCTTCAGCCGAATGCTGCCAAACTGATAGGACGCCGCTTCATATTGCAGATGGGTAATGACCCAAAACATACAGCAAAAGCTACCCCAGAGTTTCTCAAGGCAAAGAAGTGGGATGTTCTTCAATGGCCAAGCCAGTCACCTGATCTCGACCCAATAGAGCATGCTTTTCACTTACTGAAGACAAGACTGAAGGCAGAAAGACCTACAAACAAACAGCAGCTGAAGGCAGCTGCGGTAAAGGCCTGGCAAAGCATCTCGAGGGAGGAAACTCAGCATTTGGTCATGTCCATGGGTTCCAGACTTCAGGCAGTCATTGACTGCAAAGGATTTTCATCCAAGTATTAAAGGCGATCCTTAAGTTTGAAATGTTGGTTTGTTCCATTACTTATGAGCCACCGATGGGGGGGGGGGGGTGTATGCCACTGGCTGTCCTTCCTGAATGGTTAGTGCCCCACTTTTGTCAAACCCCTTGAATTACAGCTGAAAGTCCTGACTTCACTCCCATCTGGGTGTGTTTCCTTTCAACTTCAATGTGGTGGTGTATAGAGGCCAACTGCAAAAACAGTTATCCTTGTTCCAATATTTCTGGCCCTGACTGTAACTAACACTCCACATACAGAAGAGCTCCTGCCCACAGGAGGAACTCCAAACCCAGTGGAAGCTTTTGTTGGAGGAAGAGAGAGGTAGGCAATTTTTACCAATTCTCCCTCCTGCCTGCACTCCCTCCACCCATCCCCCACTATTCCAGAGGGTCCCCCCAAACCTCTGGAACAGATTTTCAGGGGTACAAGAGACTCCAGGAGGGAGGGGGCACCGGTGAAAATTGGCCTCCTCCACTGACAGGAGTACCCCATGAGTGGAATTCTGCTGAGGTGATACTACTGCAGGAGCATTAGTTAGGATCTAAGTCATTGTAATTGTTTAGACAGGGAGAGAATGGACTTACAATATTGGGAAGTTTCTAGAAAAAGAGACTTTTATAACTGATTTATAGATGAAACCAAGTGGAATATGTCTGATCTTCAAGGCTGGCTACTGCAGATCTCAGACCCTGTATCCTTATACTTTTCTGCTTTTCCAAAAGGTCAGTGCAGAGAACAGAAGATGCTGTTTGTAGTCACATGGAGGGGAGTTGATACAACTGCAGCATCCCTACATTCCTTTCCTGTCTAATTATTTATTACATTAATATACTGCCCAATAGCCAAAGCTCTGGGCTCTTGAAAATATTTATGCAGATCAGAAGATGGCAATAGGTCATTGCAATGGCAGAAGGGTACTTATGCCTCACTTTGTGCTTTAACTGGATGGCTGACAGTCTGGTTCACATTTCGTTATATTATGCTATGAGGAAAGACTACAATGTTTGGGAGTTTTTTGGTTAGAAAAGAAGTGAGGCGGCAGGGGGACCTGACTGAAGTTTATAAAATGATGCATGATGTAGATCAAGTAGACAGAGACGTTTTTCTCCCACTCTCATATTAGGACCCAGGGTTATCTAAAAAAGCTGAATAGCGGAATATTTAGGACAGACAAAAGGAAACACTTAACATGGTGCATAGTTAATCTATGGAATTCACTACTACAAGATGTCATGATGGCCACCAATTTAGATAGCTTTAAAAGGATATTAACTAATGGATGATAAAGGTATTAATGGCTACTAGTCCTGATGGCTATATGCCACCGCCAGGATTAGAGGCAGCACCACTGAACTCTAGTTGCTAGGGAACAACCTGCTTTTGGCTTCCCGTAGATGTCTGGTTGGCCACTGTGGGAAATAGGATGCTGGACTAGGTAAGCCTTTGGCCTGAGGAGGGATGTTCTTATGTTGCATTCTGAACAGAACAGTAACTGCTCAACTTTATAGTTACAGTTTGACAGAGTTATATTAAATTTGTAACATTTTCCCCCCCAAACACAGAAGCAACCCATGAGACATAACAATGCCAACATCACCGCTGATAGTGACTCCAATTTAGTCACCCATTTGGGTTCCAGTCCCATACGCATTTATCTGGAAGTTGCAATGAACTCAGTAGAGCTTACTTCTGAATAGACATGTATAAAATTGCACAGTTAAAAATCCTTTGTCTGTTTTCTGGACTTGAACATCTATGCATTTGCCTTAAAAGCATGATTAATACACTAGTATACCTGCAGTATGTGTGTACAATGCTTTTTTTTTTCAACCACACACATAATGGTGCTCCCCTCCTTATTTACAGACACACAGAAAAATTGCCTTTGCCATACTGTGTGTTTCTTATGTCAAGAATGTTTCCATAGTCAGAGATGACATACTTTCTGCTGGTTTTAATATCGAATTGTGTAATTAACAAAGAATTAATTTTATGTTGACATAATTAAAATTCGATCTTGAAAGTCAGGGGAAAAGCTACTGAAAGGACACCTCAGCCCCTCTTCCGATCATCCGTTTTTAATCTGGAAAATGCGATCAGGTCACTTGTGTGCAATCCTATCCAATGCATGTGAGTGTAGGCACGAGTAAGTCCCACTGTGTTCAAAGGGGCTTACTCCCACAGTAAGTGTGAAAACGATTCTGCATTCTTACTGTTATTAACAGTTTATTAGATTGGAAAATGATAAAAACAACACATTGCATGCAGTAAACCCCTCCCCTCCAGTAACGTCTCCACTTTAGGACCCCGCGTTTGTAATCCTTCGCTCCAACTCGCTATTCGGACTTCTCCATTCGCTTGCGGCAGCTCGCAATCCCCTCCCCTTATTCCGATTTCATTCTGAGCAGAGAGACGCAGAAAGCAGCTCCCGACGGCGGCAGGCGTGAAGCTGCACCAGAGGAGCTCACGAGGAAAAAAATGCTAAGCGGTGACTGCCGCAAGCCGGGCGGAGCAAGGCACGCCGGACGACGGCGACCCGCCGCACGCGCGAACGCTGCCCGGCTGGCCCAACTTCCGCCTTCCAGTGTGGCGGTCACATGGGCCTCCATTCCGCCCTCAGGCGTGGGCGGAGAGCAGACGTCGTCACGTGACTTGGCCGGGCCCGTGTTGTTTTTGCTCCTGCTTCTGTCGCGCGCTCTCTGCCTCCCTCGCGCATAGAACGGGCGAGACGTGAAGCGACAGCGCAGCCGCAGGAAGAGGTAGGAATGGAACTGCGGGGGGGGGGGGGTGGCGCCCCGCTCTCACGTTGGAAAAAGGGCGGGGGCGCTGACTCGCCGGTTTGTCCCCTCGAGTCAGTTATGGAGCACCCGGCAGGCGCCGCCCCTCCTCCCCTTCGGAGGGGGGAAATCGGCGGCTCGCGCTTGGAGTCGGTGGGCGGAGCTTTCCCCTGGCCGACGCTCTTGGTCCCCTCGTCATCCCCTCACAGTCCGGCCAGCCAAGCGGGCGGCGGCTGCGCCCTTCTGAGGCCACCGCGGCTGGGCTTGTTACGCCCTCTGTCAGTGCGTCGTCGAAATCGTCGCTAAAAACAATGCGCTGAAGATGATTTATCCTTGTGATTTCATACTGCCGCTCAGAGCAAATCCTCCCCAAGGCCGCTTACAAAAGATAATTTAGGCCACAAGGCAATTTTTGAAAAATACAAAACGGTCTCGTTACGAAAACGAAGAATAGCCGCAGCTTAAAACAGTGTAAAACCGACCTCGCAAGATGTTTAATAGAAGCAGGAGATGGATTCAGTTTCATTGGCACTTTTATTTTTATTTTTTGGTAAATCACAGGTGCTCAGTTCATTAATTAATACGTTCCGCCCAAGAACAAAGTCCTCTAGATGCCTTACAATAACAGTAAAACACAATTATAAATTATAAACTATAAAGCAGAGAATAGAATCGGTAGATGCCTCTCAGCAGCCGCAGCAGCATGCAATAAATTAAGCAGATTCTAGATGTGAATATGGACTTGAGCACGCTCCGGGAGAGAGCGCAGGACAGGAAGGCCTGGCGTGCTGTGGTCCGTGGGGTCATGAAGAGCTGGACACGACTTAACGACTGAACGACAACAAGGACTTAACGACTGAACAACAACAACAAAGATGTGAAGATGGAGGGAACGCTCCTATGGCCCCTAGACACCATTTTGAAGGGTTATAGCACAGTTTGGATTCCCACATCCAAGGTCATAGACTGTGCTGTCAGAGTTCTCATCCCCTCCCTGTCACAGCTGAGAACATGACCTGGGGGCGGGGGGGACTGGAGAGGCTGGGATACCAGCTACCCTGAGCCTCCTCTTCCCCTCCAAGATGCTTTTGCTAGATAAGCAAAAAAAGCCCATCTAGCATGCAGGGCAGGAGGACAGGGAGGTGAAGATCACCTCCACCACTCCTCCTGCCCTGTATGTGATGACCATAAGCCTCCGAGTTCAGAGGCTTACAATCAGCGCAATAGGAATGCGCCCTAAGGGTGCAGTCCTATGCATGTTTAGACAGAAAAAAGTCCTACAACTCCTAGAATTCCGCAGCCAGCCATGCTGTGTGGGGAATGCTGGGAGTTGTAGGATATTTTGTTTGTTTAAACATGCATAGAATTGTGTCCTAAACATTTGAAACGCCTGTTCAAATAAAAATGGCTTTACCTGGTGCTGAAAGGACCACAAAGTAGGCTCCAAGCCAGCCTCTCTCGTATTTGCACGCAAATAACATAAAGTCACATGAAACATTCAGCTTAAAGGAGTTTAGAATGTAGAGTGAAAAGAACAAAACCATAGACGAACAAAAACCCTAAAACCTTATCATAATGGATACATTCTGTTGCTTCTGGGAAGGAGAAGTGGTGGAAATAACCTTCCAATATTATTTTTAATATTTTTCATAGGATCTGATTGCATACGCTCTCCAGAAAAGCTTTTCTGTTTTGGCAATGTTAATTTCAAAGTATGTGGCTCCCTATATTATGGAGGAGGGAAGTTTTCATTTCATGCAGTGCATGTCTACTCAAAATATGTTTCACTGAGTTCAGTAGAATTTGTATCCTAATAAATGGCCTTACTTACCTGACAGTAAAGTCAACTTCAACTCCTTGGGACTTCCTCCTTTGTAAACATGTATAGAACTGGGGCATAAGTTCCAGTAAAAACAAACATTTTAGTCACAGCTAGATTCTCCTGACCAGGTTTTACCAATATCATAAAAACAACCAAGTCATTAGAGTTATTTAAGGAAGTTGGCATATTCCAGCATCTTGGAGGATCCATTTACTGTCACAAGTGTAGAAAATGAAACCTGTTGTTTTCTCCTATTTGTTACAATGTTTTTTTTTTAATTTGTAGAATTCTTCTTTGCAGTCATAACTGTATTTGCTATTGCTATGTTCCTGTAAATTAGCTCACTATTACTCCAAGTTCTACAGATGTGGAACTGAGATACAGGCATAGTTCTTTCTGGATGGTACCATTTCAAACTGCGCCAACACAAGGTGGTACAACCCAGACACAGATTTGCCACGTCAGTGAGAACTAGGCCTGATCCGCCCAATGCCTCAGTGTAAATGTGTAGGGACTTGAAGCCAGGTTTCAGATGGAATCCACTTCTCTAGTTTGTGGACCACAGCCTTCTTTTTTCATAGTACATGCTTGTAACTCTTAGGTATATAATTTTGTGCAGTATGCTACTGAATACTAGTTGCTGGGGAACATGAACAAGAAGGTGCTAGACTGCTCTTTTGCCTCCTTGTGGGCTTCCCATAGGCATCTGTTTAGCCACTGTGCAAACAGAATGCTGTACTAGATAGGCCTTTGGTTTGATCCACCACGACTCTTCTTATGCTTAATCGAGATGTGCCTATTCAGCATTGTGGAAACAGCAGGAAATTGAAAGCTTCTCAGCATCTGTGTGGTGTCACAGGGCAACAAATAATTATCCTAAGGGCTCAATCCTATGCATTTAGACAGAAAAAAGTCCTACAGATCCCAGCATTTCCCAGTCAGCTTGGCTGGCTGGGAGTTGTAGGCCTTTTTTCTGTCTAAACATGCATAGGATTGAGTCCTAAATGTGTAAGCCGATTTATGGCTAACACACAGCCAGACAGAAAAAGAATAAGCACTAAACTTGTTTCTTGATTTTTGTGATAAAATGAGTATCACCAGTGAAAATGTAGAAATCGATATAAAAAGTGGAAGACATGAATAGAATGCTTTTGAAGAGAAAACCCCTCTTCAGAATCTGCCCTCCATGTGTTCCAAGAACAATGTACCTGTCTCCATTGGCCTCCAAGCCCACACCTTTACATGTTGGGTAGAAGTTCTGAAGGGGTAAACAACATATGTTTGGCTGAACATATGTAGGCTCCTCTAAGCAATCAGGGACTTGATCTTCCATCCAACATGGCAAGATCAGGGTGCAGCCAACAGGATTGTTTGGGATAGGGTTGTGCTCCCTCCGTGCTTCTTGGAAGATGTGGAGAGTAAATTCTGAAAGGCTTTAAAGTATTCCAATTCTTCTTTCAATGTGTTCTTAAAAAAATCACTGTACATATATTTATTTCAGCAACCCCTTTAGGATAGGGATGCTGCAAGGGCTGAATTCTAATTGTGGAGAGGGCTGAAGGCAAAAGGGGTGGGGCCAAATACCAAAAATACCAGCAGATTTTCACTGAAAGCTGCTACTTCCAGTAACTAAGCCTTAGGAAAGGTATTTCAAACTTTAGAGTGGGGGAGAAATACTGTATAAAAACCATTGGTGGTCAGGGAAAAGGGATCCAGAGGGATGGGTTGGGGCCCCAGGCAGGCTGGATTTAGCCCCTGGGCCTGAGGTTCTACACCCCTGTTGTAGGATAATCTTGCAAACAGCACAATTTTTTTGTGAATTTAATAGACCATATTTCCAGGCATAGTCAGACAAGGCCAGCTCAAGGTTGTTTGCCACCTTGATGGCTTAGGATGGCAGTATCCTTGTGCAAGCTAATATCATGCCCAAGTCTATCACCCCCTGCAATATTACTGGAGGATTTACTGGTGTATTAATGGGTTGGATCCAGAGTTGCCCTTGCACAAATGGAAGGGCTCCATTGGCAGAGGGCAGAGGGATCCGGTGGAGGGAACTGCGATTCAGTGGAAGCTCCCTTGTGGACGAAGGGGGCGGAAATTTTTGCCATTTCTTCCTTTGCCCTGCAGCTCCCAGCACCACTTTGCACTCTGTTCTGGAGGGTCCCCCAGCCCTCCATAGCAAAATTGCAAGGGACTAGGAAGCTGCAAGGAGAATTGGTGAAAACTGCCTCCCCCCACCAATGCAATTCGCAGACTTTCACTTCGCACAATTCTGAATGCAACCCCATTTGTTTGGGGACCATATCAGAAGCAGCACAAACACTTCCAGCATGGTTGGTGCTCCTTGAACTGTGCCATCCCAAGTTGCTGCCTATATGGTCACGCCAGCCCTGTGTCAGATGGCATGAAATGCTACTGTAAGTGTTAACTGCTTTCCGTCTCATCTTTGAGGCTCCTATTGCCCATTTAACATTTTACGACAGGAATTATTATTCACTTTAAAAGTGACTGAAATTTACTAAGCACTGTACAGAGATGAAAGAACAAGACAGCTCCTGCCAGCAATTTTACAATCTAATAGACATTCTACAAAACGAAAAAGAAACAGGAAGGAAAGAGGAAAGCAGGCAAATTCAGGTACTAATTCTTGAAATTATATAATCTCAGCAGTATCATCTGATCTGGACTGATGGGCCTGCCTGCCTTTATGCACAAATACAAAAACAATCCAGCAGCCCTTAGTCCTCTGGCTAATGGATGGAGGCCAGAGTGTGCTTACTTTATACGGTGCAGTCCCAGAACAACTGACTGCTGGAACCAAGTATTCTTTCTGGCCAGAACGGGGGAAGCAAGCTTCTTGCAGCTGCTCTTCCTTTGGTTCTTCCCCTTGCTGGGATATTCTTGGCAGACAGAGGGTGTAACCTTCCAGTGGCCAATGGATGGGCCAGAGTGTGTGTGCCTTCTGCTCTGCAGTCCCAGGAATAGGATTGTGTTTGCAAATATCTGTATTGATGGTAATGTTCTTTTGAAGGTGTAATACAATTTAGGCTGGGCAGCTGCTATAGTCACATGTTCAGGATTTCTCCATAACCATGAGAGACACAAACTTTTAGGGTGCAACCTTAAAATGGCTGGCTGGGGAATGCTGGGAGTTGTAGGACTTCTTTATGTCTAAACATGCATTGGATTGTGCCTAAGTGAAAATTTAATTTTCAGCATTTTTAAGCCTCCCTTTGTGGTCCAGATAGACATTTCTGGCGCCTGGTTATTGTTTAACTTCACTTGTTTACCCTTGCTCTAATTGAAGCCAGTACAAAAATTCATATATACTTTGTTAATGGCCAAATATTTATATAAGGGTAGATAAGCTTTCTTACTAGAATGATTAATAAAGGGGAACATAATCAGCTATTCTGACTTCTCTTTCTTTATTGCAGGCAACTTTATATGACCAAATGGTGAAGTTAATTTGTACGCTGGCAGATCACAGAGATGATGTCAACTGCTGTGCCTTGTCCTCTTCCTACTTGGCTACGTGTTCCTTGGACAAAACTATCCGTCTGTATTCTTTAAGTAATTTTGTTGAACTTCCTTACTCCCCTCTAAAAGGCCACACTTATGCTGTCCACTGCTGCTGCTTCTCTCCTTTAGGAGATATTTTAGCTTCATGTTCTACAGATGGCAACACGATTCTGTGGAATACTCAAAGTGGACTGAAACTGGCAGTGTTGGAACACCCCTGTAGAAATCCTGTAAGAATCTGTCGATTTTCTCCCAATTCTACATACTTGGTTTCGGGAGCAGCTGACGGAAGTGTAAATCTTTGGGATGTTCAGTCCTTGAAGGTGTACCGGTGAGTATGCCAGGTTTGAGTTAACTAGAAAGATGTTACCCAAATCTTATATTCTTGAGAATTATTAGATCTGCCTCTATTTCACCTTATGTTTATTATACTGGAAGAATCTATTAGACTTTATTTTACAGTAGTAAAGATGAGGTTGGTATATAATTTTTATCGGTAATAAAAATAGTGACAACTGTGATCCTTGGGTTTCAGTAAATTGAAGTAAATCCTTGGGTTTCAGTTATTGCATGCAATAGCTACACTCTTTCAAAATAACGATACTTTCTATACATATTTTTTTTCAATAATAAAAAGCATCCTGTTGTGTTTGACACAGCAGCAGGTTTTGATGTTCTTCATGGGAGACTGTGGTTGTCAAGCCATAATTTATGAAGCTGGCTTGTTTTGACTAACCCTAATTTAGTTGAATTTACATTTTTGGGTTTGGACAACATGTTAAATTGCAGTTAATTGCAGTTAAGATGGAATGGAAGTTTCCGATCTCCTCTTCATGGCCACACCACTGAAAGAGAGGGGAGGGGCAGTGCACAAACCTAAGGCTCATTAAACTGTAATTTAGCGTTATGTCCGAATCCAGCGTTTGCCTGTGGCAAGTGAATAGAAAGTGATAGGTCTTGGGATTTCCTAGTTATATGCTTTATTTGTATCTTCATAGTACTTTTTAAATATGCATTAGATGTCGATCTATTTGACTTCAAATAGATTGCTTTTAAATATTCTCCTTTTACATTTGGTTTCATTTCTGACTATTTTATTTTTTTTAATTTGTAATATTTTCAGGACTTTGCGCTTCCAAAGTTCAAATTCCTTTATTCTTGTCTTTCAGATCTGGTAGTGTTAAAGACGGGTCTTTGGTAGCCTGTGCATTCGCTCCTAATGGAAGTTTCTTTGTGACTGGATCCTCATGTGGAGATTTAACTGTTTGGGATGACAAAATGAGGTGCTTATATAATGAGAAAGCTCATGATCTTGGAGTCACTTGCTGTGACTTTTCTTCACGGCCACTTTCTGGTTAGTTAAGTTGCTATTTAAATAAATCCTTTTAATATTTTTTCATTTCTATCCCTACCTCTTATTCATATACTTTTTGTCATCAGTGCCTATGGCAGGGGAACAAAAACAGACCATTCTTGATGTTTCAAAGTTTCGTTTCTCCTCAGTTGGACCATGAGCACCTTGTGCTGACCATGCTTATGGGAAAAAATGTATAGGAAGTCGCCTAGATGATTGGCATATCTGTGAAATGTTAATAGTACTCTCTGTGAAGGAAGCCCAAATTCTGTGATAACAAGAATTATTCTAAGAAGTTACAATTGTATGCTATTTCTTTGTTGCACTCATGTTACATTTTCAGTCTCTTTAAAGACAGCAAAGTGAGGAGAATAAACAGTGGCTGGGTTTGCACAATCAGCGGGGGAAACCACGCAGTGTGGGTTGTTTCCCCTGCCTCCGTATGTGGCGCTTGTGCAGCTGGCATTTCTTTACTACCTGCGCTGCATCGTGGGTTGCTGTGTCATCTGAACTCAGCGTGTGGCACAAACTAAAAGCCTTGGGTTGTGGGGTGGGTTAGAAGCTACCTCCACCGCACCATGCACTGGGTTCAGGTGACACAGCAACCCACAACATGGCACGGATAATTAAGCAAATGCCAGATGTGCATGGGGGCAGGGGAAACAACCCATACTGCGTAGTTTCCCCCGCTGATCATGCCAACCCGGCCAGTAAGTCTGTAATTATATACATGCTTACCAGTGAGTAAGTTTGGTTGAATTCTGTGGGACTTACTTCTGAGTAGACATGCATAAGACTGTGCTTTAAGGCTGCAATGGTAAACACACACCTGTGAGTAAGCCCCATTGGATACAGTGGGATTTACTTCACTGTTAAAGAATGTTTAAAATATCATACTGATGTGTACAGCCTGTTAAAGTGACGGTAGAGTTGGGTTCAGAGTTGCACTTCCGTGAACGGAAAGGCTCTTTTTATTCTCAGAAGGGACCAAGATCCAGTAGAGGCTACTGCTGGAGGAAGCAGGGGTCGTGATCTTCACAGATTCCCCTGTAGCCCCCAGAGCCACCACCCATGCTGTTTGGAGGTGGAGCAGCTTTTGGGGGGCATGGGGAAGGGGGAATCCGTGAAGATCACCATCTCCCCTTCCTCCAGTGAGAGAGTCCAATGGCTAGAACCCCGCCCACAGATAGTCTAGATCCAAGCAATGGAAATAACAAAAAGAGCCATAGTCCACATAGCATAGAGACTTTGGAACAGATACAATTC
Source organism: Heloderma suspectum (assembly GCF_057233095.1). Taxonomy (NCBI): domain Eukaryota; kingdom Metazoa; phylum Chordata; class Lepidosauria; order Squamata; family Helodermatidae; genus Heloderma; species Heloderma suspectum. The sequence continues at coordinate 178,606,421 of NC_139458.1, read as the reverse complement.
TGTATCAATTAAAAACAAATTCTGTACTATATAAATATATTTATACAAATAATATGTCCATTTGATTATTTAGTTTGCATGTATTTGCATGTGTTCTCAGTGTAGTGATTTATTCAGCACTTAGCATTTGTATTCTGTAGAATTTAGAAAAATTGGGAAGAGGCATGTGACAGGAGTAGAACCTTGGATAAATTATGGGCAGCAAGGGACTTGTATATTTGGAGTTCAGTGACACAAGTGAGAGGCATGTATTTGTGTAAAGTACGGAAGGTGCATTCCTTAACACTGTAATCTTGTGTAGACTCTCCTGTGCGATATTAATAACATTTCAGTATTATGGCTGAGACCTTTTTTTAGGAAGTCTTACATTGTGTGAAAGAATACCATCTGTCCTGTTTAAAAATAATGTTATCTTTAATACCAAAATGAAACTTGAAATATGGGTTAACACAGGGATGTCTTGCATCATCTATCTTGATTTTTAATTGGAATTCTTATGGTCCACCAGTGTATTTTATATTTACAAAACAAGAGTGCATGTTCAAGATCTTTTAAGTTAAGGCATAACTAATCAGCGTTAAGTGATCCTGAATATGCTCAGGTTTAAGAACACTCACCTTAAGTGTCATGCCAAATCATATCGAGGTTCACCTTTGTAAAAATTCCAGCAACGAGCAGGCAGATGATTCATTGAAAGGATCTGGAGGGCCATAAGTTGCCCACCCCTGATATTGATGTCAAAAAGCATGGGGATAAGATAAAATCCTGTGGCACACCTAACGCCAAAGACCACAAGGCAAACCAGAAGTCCCCCAGCATCACCTTTTGAGACTGCCCTTCCAGGAAGGACTGGAGCCACGACAATACTGTGCCTCCCAAGTCCAGGCCAGCCAGGTACCCTGGAAAGGTACCATGGTCAATAGTATTGAAAGCCACTGAGCAGTCCAGGAGAATTAATAGCGCTGCACTCTCCTTATTCAGTCCCTGACATAAGTCATCCACCAGGGTCACCAAGGCTGTTTCCTTCCTTTTTGCAACAGTACTTCCCTGTTTCCATCCTGAGCCTACCCCACCCTTGCAGAAGTTACAGTAGCCTGAAAGTCAGACCTGATCAGCTACTTATCTGCCCATGACGATGGAGTCATCACTGTCTCCCCTACTCACAGATAAGTTTCCCCTAGTAGTCTGTTACAGAAAACTAGGTCTAGAGTATGCATATGTGTTGGGCCCAGTATAATTTAAGCGAGGTCCATAGTTTTCATGGAAGCTGTGTAATTCCAAGCCAACCCAGACAAGGCAGCTTCAGTGTGATGACTGAAGTCCCTCAATTTTGGAAGTGAGTGCCAGAGTGTTTCTCCAGGGAATGCTGCCTGATTTCATCCCGTTACTATGGGAGCGTGCATTTCCATTAGCAGAAGATAGGAGTGGATATGTTGCACCCACTCCTTGATGACTGGGCCTGCAGTTAGTGGTTCAGTTCATACATAATGCTAAACCATGAGCCCTGTCCTTGTACTTGTGCCTTTCCTCCCCCCACCCCACCCTACAGTCTCCACTTAATTGGTTAGTTCCTGGTTTGTAGCAAACTGTACTCTGCCATTACATCTGAACTTACAAATTATGGTTTGGGCTTACCATGCAAACCAGGATCAAACCCATATGAGGTTTTCCATTGATACTACTTCATATATTTCATAAACAGTGGGGCACATCTGACCACTAAACCATGTCTATTTACAACTAAAGAGATTATTATTTGTACTGTTGTTTCATTCTTACAACTTCTTGCATCTCTTTGTCACATGATATATTTTCAGTGCTTTCCTTTTTTTACCTGTAGAGGTAAAAGAAAAATTTTAAAAACTGTAGAGGGAATACCTTCAAAATATTCCCATATAGGGTCTTTCTTGTGACCAGCAGCCCAGGCAGTTTACACAGTTAAGTATGGGAATATAGGACCCTGAGCACTGGACAACTTTGTCTTTTCTCCTTTCCAGTGTTCCTTTCTGATTCAGTCTGCCTTGGCCAGCTTCACCTTCACAAAAACAAAATAGCACACAAAAATTAAATGCCTATGACCGATAGCTTGATGTAAGGTCTGATATTGGGCAGACTAGAGCTGGTGAAAACAAAAAGGATATGTTTGGTAGGTAGAGGTATAGGCATTGATAGTTTAGAAACTAAACGTGCAATCCTATGCATGTTTAGACAGAGAAGAAGTCCTGCAACTCCCAGCATTCCCCAGCCAGCAATGGAAAAATAGCTCCCATTCACTCCAACGGGCACTTGGAGGGCAGGGGGAAGCTCCAACTTTTATGAATGGGAGCTTTTTTCCCCAATGCAAATAGCAGGCGTAGCTGTCTACCCAATTCCCCATCTGCACTAGAACTGCAGCAGGAGCAAAGGATTAGAGCCTTCCACACCAAGGCCCCGATTTAGATCAGGACCCTTGACCTGCAATTTACATTTTTAAAAATCCATTCTTGCGATTACTAATTATGTGAATGGCACTGTGTCTAGTAGGGCCCTCAGTAATTTATTAGTCAGATTCTTTAGAATTGCAGACAGAGGATGCTGTCTAGATTACCCATCCTTCTGCCTCTTGTTGGGATGACTCCATGTTTTTATATGGAGATAGAACTAGTCTTTCTGCTCTCAAGGCAGTAGACCCAGCTGCTGCCCTACCCCACCTTGTGCAAATAATTTGCTTTGTGATGTAATATGTAGGTTATTTTAGGAAATAATTCCTAAAGTCATCCCTTTAGGAAGTGTAGGGGGGTTTCTCCATGACAATGGAAGGAGAAGTGAAATGGCGGATTTCCTGGATTTTTTCAAGGAATTGGCTTTGGTGCACTTGTGTCTGCACAGGGCTCCATGAGCAAGTGCACCACACCAGTATAAGTTGCTTCACAAAAGGTACTTCTGGGGGTGAGGGGGCTGGAGTGCACGTCATCTGACTGGCAGGGGCTGCTCAACCAATAAGAGAGGCTCTCCCCCTCCAGGCTCCCCCCCTTTCTCCTTTGATAAAATCCTGGGAGGTTTCCTCCAGTGTCTTCCCAAAAATCACCCTCCTTCTCCGCTCCCACCCGCATTAAGTACTTCCTTAAACCAACAATCATCACAGGAACACAGTGTTCCCCCTGCCTTGAAGCTGCCAAAGCTGACAACAATCTCCTTCTCTCTCTCTCTTTCCCCCACCCCTGTATTACTTACTTTCTTAAATAAAACAATCATTATAGGAACACGGTGTTCTCGCTGCCCTGCTGTGATCAATCAAAGCTTTGACCTTAAGGCTCTCTAAATGCATTATTTTGATTCACAGGAATCTCAGTAACTTCAGGAGTGCGTATTTCAGGAACAAGCCTCATTGGCCACAATGGGAGTTACTTTTGGGTAGACACACATATGTTTGTGCTGGGAAAGACAGGGAGGGGAAACGAAGGGATGGGAAACCAGCCTCCTTTCTAACCTGATGCTGCGCAGAAACGAAGGTGTGAATGAGTTACTTCCGAAGGGAATAAACCAAACAATGGCGAATTGCAGCTTTGGGAAAGCACTTTGCAACTTTTAGGGAAGTAATGCTTTAATATGTGCTGTTTCAGTTGAGGGAGATATCTAAATGCTGGTGTGTGCGTTCAGGGGATGAGCCTCATTGACCACAATGGGAGTTATTTCTGAGTAGACACGAATTGGTTTGTGCTGGGAAACACAGGGATAGGAAACACCCCTTGACCGGGGTCACAGTGAAAAGCACACCCCTGGTCAGGGCTAGCATACCTGAGGTAAATGCAGGGGTTGGGCACACAACAACTATACTACGGAGAACCTGACTTAAGGAAAAGAATTGGACTTTAAGCAGTCGCAGGAAATCTGGTTTTTCTGTAATAACCTCCGGGTGGCTGCTGGATGACCACAGCATCATGTTTCCCTAACGACCTCCAAACACAGCCATCCTGGAGTAAATCGCTGGTGGAGACACCCCCAAGGAGGTCATTTCCTAGACTGGATGTTCTACCTAATGAATTATATAGCCACATATTCTGGCAAATTAAGAAATCTCTCTACAGTAACATCTTCACTGTACTGGTGTACATATCTTATTTATAATTTCTGTTGTAGCTAAGAATCCGTACATACAATCTTTTTTTAGTTTTTCATTCTATCAGAAATGATCTCTGGTGGATCTCCATTTTCTGTTGATACAGATGTCATGTTTTCTGAGTCATCTGTTTCTTTAACTTGTATACAGTCATTATATTGTTTGTCTTTGATTTTGACAGTGATGCACTCACTATACATATTTGTCCCCTTTTCTTCTCTTTGGGGAAAACTACTAAAAGCTATTCTATCTTTTCATCCCACCAGCTACATCATGTCTTCCCCTTTCTCTGTGTTATTTACTAATTGGCTTCTAAGAACTGAATGTATCCTATAAATAACTCTTTCCTTCATATCAAATCTTTTGTGGTTCACCTGCAAAACCCTATTTTGTTTATGGTCAAATATCCTAACAAAAATCTCAGCAGTGAAGAAAGGGTATGTTACAAATGAATTCCAGAAGAAAACTCTGCAGAGAGTACTAGTCAGAACAGTTTGAGTACTGATAGTGAAAAGTGTGCATATGTCCTAAACATTCTAGTTTTAGCTGCTTTCCAATTTGTTGTGAAGCTTAGTTGTTTCTCTTAGGTGTGGGGTATTAGTAGAATGCAGTCTGCACTGCTGTTTAAATTTTCTAATGAATATTTAAAAATACATTTTCTAAGGAATCTTTAAAAAATGTTAATGTTGCAACTGTATAGAACTCATAGGGCACTTTTGCCAGCAGATGTGGAATTTTTCGTACTGGAACTACTGTTTCCTCCAGTCCTATTAATCTGTGGTAGCTATACATCTACTGAAGTATCTTGTTGCTGGATAGCTCTGCTTCCCCTCCAGGCAGTCCTCCCAATTTATGGCAGTGCTCAGTTACTCTAGTCTATGGCTTCACATTGCCATACCTGGACCTAAGTCCTGCTAAAATCAGCAGGGCTTGCCATACATGTCCGCTTGGAAGGCTAACACAGGCATACCATCTATCTGTGTCTGTGTGTTTGTAGGTCATCATATGAGTGGAATATATGAAGATATGCTGGGCCCAGTGATTATGGCTACACAGTCAATGATAACTGAAGTTGTGCATAGCAAAGTTGTAATTGTGTCCAGTTTATTGAACATGCATTAATTAAAAATAGGAAACCTTGATTTGTTATGTTTCTGATGCATTTTAATATTTCTTTTTAAATCAGGTAATAAGCAAGATATTAAATATTTCCAGATGGCATCTTCTGGTCAGGATAGCATAATTAAGATATGGATTATTTCTTTCGCTGATCCTACAGGTATGTCTAATTTTAAAAAAATGTTTCTTTTTCCATAAAATTGCTAGTCTTAATACTGCTTTGCTTTTTAATTGGGTTCTATTCAAAGAGTAGCAAATACTACAGTTATAGAGGAGGCTATTCTATCTACAAAAGGAAAAAGGGGTACTACTAAAGTAATAAAAATAAAAGGCACCTTCAGGACTATGAAGCAATTTTTTTTAATTGAAGGAAATTTATAAGTTTGCAGTACAATAAAACAGTAAAAAAAACAGAGACAGGTGAGCAGGTTGTAACAGTTTAAAAAGAAGTGGTTACTCTTGAAGCAATGCATAAATACTGTACCACGTACTATGATTTGTTAATTAACATACTATTCTTTGTTCATTATAGGGTGTCCTTTCTGTTCACATTCTATGCAGATAATCTGAGTCTAAAACACTTAGTTGAAAGAGTAATCCTAAGGGTGAGGAGCCCGATCTTGGAGCCTCCGTTCCATCATGCTGGCAGGGCAGAAGAACAGTGAAGGCATCTGTTTCCTTCAATGGCCCCTGGGATGCTGTTTAGGGACCATAGGATTGCTCTCTTAGAGAGTAATCCTATGGCCACTAGATACTGTCTAGAGGGCCATAGGATTTTTCAGTTTCTGGGAACCGAGGTCGGAGCCAGGGTTCTGACCGCGGCTCCAACTATGGTTCCCTGAAACCGTGCTCCCCACCCCTCCCTGCCCCCTCGTAGCCGATGTGGTTCTCTCCACACTGGCTACGTCTCCACATTCAGAAATGGAGCATGAAGTTGGGGAAAAGGGGAAAGTCCTGGGGGAGGGGAGGGGAGGAGACCATGGAAGCCGCATTATGCAGCTTCCTATGTGCTGCGTGGCCTCCCCGCCTCCCACTCTGAAGATCCCTGGCTAGACAGGTGAAATTGCCTGTCTAGCCAAAAATGCAGGGTGGCTGGAGCACAGAGGCAATCCTCACCTCTGTGCTCCAGCCACCCTGTATTTGATAGTTGTCAGAGCTCTTAATATTTTTTTTTCATAAACTAAAACAAACATAGGTTTTTCCTCTGCCACACTTACCCCATACAGTCCTCTCTTTTCTTCTAGCACATGTTCTCTGTATTGTAAACCTTTCAATATTATTAACATGCTGATAGGATAATTTGGCTTCACACCATAAAAATGGGTGTCTTGTGGTTTTAAAACATGACGCAATAAATTACTCCACAGCAATTTAGCGCATGGTATTAGTACTTTCTGAAATCGTAATGTGGAAAGCTGTTAAATTGTACTAGCTAGCTCTTTGATTCTGGACTTTTATATAGCGGTTTTCCCTGGAAGTAAATACCTAAGTATTGTGTATTCTTTAGTATTTAAAGTACGGGGACACTGAAATTCTCCAAGCAAAACCACTGTAATTGGAAAACAAAACCAAAAAAACCCACTTAGGTGATACCGCTCTAGATTCTTTGTGGTACTTTTTCCATGAGTAATAGCCTTTTACATTTTAAACTGAAAACTGAGGACATGAAAAGTACACCAGGTCACGATAATGGTCTCAAATGTCTAGATGAAAATTATATTTCCTTAGTCTTGGACAGTGTGCTCCTTCTCCCTATGCTCTCATCCAACCCAAGGGTGTGCATATTCCTGGTGAATTAAATTGGAGAATACTTATTAATGAGGTACCATTTCTTTAGGTTGCTGCTATCAATTTCCCTATGGTGCATGATTACAGTGTCATAGCAGCGCATACGATTGTCTCCCTGTGGTCCTTCCATCTTTCTTCATAGGCTTTCAGGAGTTCCTTTTGGGTAAATAGAGAGAGAGAAGAATCTGTCATCAAAGTTGAATGAAAGGCTGCCTTCCTACAGTATATAGTGTCTTGTTCATACAGAGGAGACATGTTGCCTCCATTCTGTCCCTCTCCTTTTATTTCTTGGGCTCAGAAAATGTATAAAGAGCTGTCATATTCAAGACACAGAACATGGCCAAGCTAGACTTTGTCAAGCTGTCATCAATGTAATCAGTTTCTTATGTGAAAACTGGGGTGAAGAGTGCTATATATTTTAGTTTATATTCAAATATGGTAAAGCTGACATTTGAAAAAGAACGTTTCATTCAATGTGTGTTCATTTTTTAAATGTATAGGCCTTGAACTGAAATATAAGTGTACATTAAGTGGACATACTGCCCCAGTTCTGGCTTGTGCTTTTTCCTGTGATGGGGAAACTTTAGTCTCTGGGTAAGAATTTTTGCTTCATTTATGTGCTTCAGGTTTATAGTAGTTTTAGTCTCTTTACTTGAGTTCTTAGGACAGCATTCAACAATGTCATTGCACCAATGCAAATTATAGTGTGCTAGTGTAAGAGACCTTTAGTGCAACGCTAATAGCATTAGTTTGTGTGATAAGTTTTCCAGGGATGACGCTGTTGGATAGTGTGCTTAGTTTTCTCTTTATAAAGGTAGTCCTTTATATAATTTAAATTCATTCTAAATTAATAAATATGGGCTTATTTATCATATCATCATGAGTGAATTGTGAAATTTGAGTATCACATTACAGTAACGTTGGAGTCTGCGTGCAATCCTTGAAGACAGTTCATTTTAATTCATGCAACACTTTCAGGACATGTCTGCTTTTCTGTGTTGGGCAGTTTATACTAGAGGTGCCCTACAGTTACTCAGATGTACGTGCAGTAAAATATACATGCAAATTATGTACCTTTTCTAGAGCTAATCATGCTGCTTGAGTTACAAAGAAAAATGTAGGGAACATGCTTTTGTTAAGCTGGTTTTCAAACCATAGTCAGTGTGTTCTTCATAGCACAAAATCCTTGCATGAAGAAACATACCGTGGTCGCACAATTCCTACTACACAAGTGAATTGCTGTTACAAAACATCTTCTAACATATTAAATCACTTTTGACAAGTTTTCCAGAATCTTGGGCCCAGGCAGCTCTTGTGCCACTCGTATTCAGCTGAGTAGTGGGTCAAATCTTATATAAGACTACAGTAGTGTACGGCTTATCACTACAGGTCTACCAGACCAATTTTGCTCATTTTTTTTTAAAACTGAAGCTTGAGCAACGTAAACATGCAGAAAATTTTGGAACTTTGAAAAAGGTCAAAGCTCAAGCCTTGAGGAACTCAGGAAGGGAGAGGGATGAGGCAAAGGGATGGTTAACACATATGCCCCACACTGTGCATGTAATGTAATATGTGACACTGTGTGTGTGTGTGTGTAATAATGCTTACTCCTGTGAGGTCTTAGAGTGCTGGGCCAATGAAAGGACAGGCATAGAATGTTGGGGAAGGGGCTGAAGAAGTCAGTTGGTGATAGAGGAGGAGGAAGAGAAGCTGAGGAGAAAGAGCTGAAAGGACACAACAGGGAGAAGAGAGAGGAAAGTCTTACATCATATGTTTTTGATCTCAAAGTTCAAGAAATGGTAAAGGTGTTCCAGTCGCAAGGGAAATGGGCAAGCTTATTTTTATCCAGTCATTCTCAGACTACTAACCCCTGTGGCAACATGGGATTTGCACTAGCATATCCAGAATACAAGCCCAAGTGTCAAGCTGAATAAGCAAAAGCACTCAAGAAATGTTACTACTCCTAGTAGCAGAGGTGACTATCAAACAACATTTCACTGATTATTAGATTCTCAGTCAGATCCATAAGGAATTGATATTCAGAACAGCTTGTTCCCAACATAGCTCCTGTCTTGCCAGCCTTCTTCCACTGATTTGAAGTTTCAAAGGTGGCAGAACTTCATAGGTTGGTGTTAAAGGTGAATAAATAGCCAATGGTAATCTCTGGATCATTATCTATCGGTAGCACCATCCATGTGTACTGATATTGTTGGTGTTAGCGCTGCAACTTAATGAGCTGGTATAACTAAAAGTTACATATAAGACAGTTCCTTATCCCTGGTGCAGGACGAGCGTTGCCATATTTCAGTTAAGTCATTTTTTTTAACATATAAACAATTTAATTTATTTCTGATTAGGTCTGTGGACAAAACTGTAATGATTTCTGAAACTGTAAGTATTTAACAATGTAAGAGAGAAATCATTATTGTGCAAGAATAACAATGTATTAAAAGAAATTGTGAGATCTTCCAGTGCATGATTCTGCTCCAGTTTTCTTGCCATCAAATCTTGGTTTGACTCCTGAAGCCAAACAGAATTCCATTAACATATTTTTATTGTGAATTTTTGAGAGACTAAGCAAAGGACTTCTGCGATAAAATGTTTAGACTCTGTATGCAAGTGGGGTGGAAAGAAGATGCTTGGCTCTGCCTGCGCTTGCAGGAGCTGGTGCCTGCAAGTGCCAGCCAAGTCCCTTCCCACCCTGCTCGTGCCCCAATCAGGATGTAAGTGGGGTGGGAAGGAGGTGGTTCCTGCAAGTGCCGGTCAAGTTGCTTCCCCTGAAGAGAGAGGCACGGAGCACCATACCTCTTTCTGCACAGGGAAAAAAAGCGGTTGGGGTGATGCTGATAATATCATGGGATGGGGACTTTGGGGTGGGGCGCCGCCCTGTTGATGTTATCTGGCCCTCTGGGCTTGGTCTAGGGGGGTATCTCACCTCTCTACCAAAAGAGGTTGCCTCACCCTGGTGTAGAGTGTGTCACCGTAGGGGAAGAAGCACTCATGGCTTCTCCCCCTGCATGTGCTGCCCGCGCAACCACCATTTGCATTATTCCCCACACTGCAGCATGGGTTGGCCTGTCATCTGGACCCAGCACACAGTGTGGCAGGGGCGCTTTGCACCCACCCTACAAACTCTACTGCACTTTGTGGGTTGTAGGGTGGGTACAAAGCCCCACCATGCGCCAGGTTCAGATGACACCAACCAGCGCTGCAGCGTGGGGAATAATGCTAATGGTAGACATATGCACTGCGATCATCCGAATCCAGTCACTGTCTAATTCTACATCTTATAGTCAGCATAGTGAATGGTGCTGTTGCATAGTATTGGATAGGATTTGAAATTTATCAGTATATGTTTTTAAAACATTGTTTCATAATAATCAAATCTTGTTTGAACATGAACAATAAACATGCCAAAGATTCTTCTAAAAAATTCTTGGCTAAGCTCATATGTATGTGGAATGCTGTATTTGTCACAGAAATATATTTCCTGGTAGTGATCCTGATCCAAACATTCTTAAGAGTAGCAAAAGGCTGTATGCATGTTGCTGTGTTTATGGATTTCCCACAGTGATTAGGGCTGGATAGCAGAAATATAATAGTTCCAACCAATTTTCATGGAGGATGAAGCTAGAGAAAGGAGATATGCCTCACCCTGTGTTAGGCAGAGAAGAGGCGGAAAAGGAGATGCCAAGACCAAGTCCAAACGGCTCTTTCCCCTGCTTTTGCCATGGCTAAGGGCTGATGGGTGCTGTGATGAGCTTGACTCTAAGCACCTCCAGAACGTCAGGAGGTGCTTAGACAACCTGTGTAGGCAGGTTGCTTGCTGCAGGCCATTTTTCCTCTGAAGCAGCTTGTTTTCATAGAATCATAGAATAGTAGGGTTGGAAGGCCATCGAGTCCAACCCCCTGCTCAATGCAGGAATCCAAGTCAGAGCATCCCTGACAGATGGCTGTCCAGCCTCGTTTTGAACGCCTCCAGTGTGGGAGAGCCCACTATCTCCCTAGGGAATTGGTTCCATTGTTGTATTGGTTTAACAGTCAGGAAGTTTTTCCTGTTGTTCATCCAGAATCTGGCTTCCTGTAACTTGAGCCCATCATTCCGTGTCCTGCAGTCCGGGATCATCGAGAAGAGATCCTGGCCTTCCTCTCTGTGACAACGTTTCTCTGTGACAACCTTTTCCCGCAGTAGATTCTTACACATACATTTTACTGTTGCTAGATTTGAGTCCACAGCATTAAATCGCTGCTTGCTTTCAAAGGCTCTTCTTGACTACCCCAAGTTGCTACAATTGATAAAAGATTCTTGGAAACCATATTCTTAATCTTGGTGCTTAAATACAGTGTGATTACATGCTATGCACAAAGATGAACATGAATTATCTATTTTTATAATTATTTTAAAGCACATTAATTTTTCCAGTTAGGTTTTGATACAAATATAACATTCTTTTTTTAATAATAAAAGTGGGAAAATACCTTGCCAGTTCTTCATGTACAGTGTAATACTAGAGTGTCTAATTTTGAGATGTATTTTAGAGAATAGCTGCATTTGTTTGTTGGAGAAAGAACAGCAAAGACTATTGCGAAGGCTGAAATACTAAAAGGTTTACTGTGGGAGTTGAATCTTGTGTCTTTCGAAAATACTGCTTAAAGAAAATAATTTTTTCAGGAGGATAAAGACCACTTACATTTCTTTGAATACGGTGTATTTGTGAAGGGTAACATCTAGTGGCCAAATATGCTAACCACGGGTCTACTTAATGTAAAGATTGCAGCATAATTCCAGTCATATTTCAGTTATTGCTTTATTTTTGCAAGTGTGGCATAAGTCTAACTAGATTGTCTTCAAAGAAAACAAAATAAAATATTAGGTGATCGGTTCATCGGAAGTGTTCTGTGATAGAGTATTGCAAATAGGAGATGCATGTTATTTCTGTGAACCTGTTCGTTGAGGGATTTCTGCATTTATGGAGTACTCTTCTCCAATACTAATGATTCAACTTCAGCTTTAAGCAAACTATTTAATCTGTGCTCCTTAGTTATAAACATCTCTAAATACATTCCTTACATCTGTACTGTTTGAATTAAAACTTCCAGTAGAAGTTCCATTTATTGGTTATAGGTTATGATTCTCCTTGCCCTAACAAATATAATTTTCTGTTGTTGGCAGAACACAGGGACAATCCTACACATTTTGACGCAGCATACCAGGTGTGATATTAGCATAAACTTTTCATAATATTAGCCATGAGGAATATTTAAAGTGTGATAAGCATCTACCAAGTTGCTTTTATTTCTAGGTATGTTACAACTTGTGCCTTTGCACCAGATATGCCATTATTTGCTACAGGTTCAATGGATAAGTGTGTGAACATCTGGCAATTTGAACCAAAGCAACTTTTGACAGGTTAGTACAACAAGGGTTTTGTCTTGTGCTTTATAAATGTGTTACAATTCATTAACGCACAATCCCTATAAAACAGGTGTGAAGCTGCCTTATATCATCAGACAATTGGTCCATCTAGAGCTGTATTGTCTAAACTGGCTGGCATTAGCTTTCTAAGACCTCAGGCCAGGCTTTCCCATGACACCAAAGTCCAAGGAATGTGGACAGTGGAAACCCCTCTTGAATTTTTAATTCCAAAAGAAAAATTTCAAAATTCATATTATTGTAATACCTTTATTAGGCCTACTCAGAGATCAGAAAATACTGTGCACACTTTAACGTTTTCTAGAACTCTTCATCAGGCGAGGTGGTAAACAAAGCAAAAAGGGGTGAGTGAGAAGGGAAAAAAGTGGCTAATATTCAAGCCATGGACTCTGCATTTCGTTAGTCTTAAAATGGAAAGTGGGAGGAAGTCCAGACATTCAAATTAGGCTCTACCAGATACGGAGACAGATTCAGATTGCACCTGGGACCCACCCAGGGTTTTCTGGGAAGAAGAAACAAACATAATCTTGGCATTTGACAGCATATGATGGGGCGTTTATGTCAGTTGTTTTTTATCAGTCCAGTATCTTACTATAACTGTTTTAGCTGTTTTAAATTGTTTTTAAATGTTGTATGAAAATGTTAAATTTTTAATTATCATGTATTTGTGGCTTGTAATTTTTGTGAACCACCCAGATGGCTTTGGCTATTGGGCAGTATTGAGGAGATGATGATGATATGTATTTGAATCTCCTTGTAAACCACTTAGAGATATTTTTAAATATGGTAAGCGGTATATAAATCTATTAAATAAATTAAATGAATAAATAAAATAAATAATTTTAAACAATTTGTAACATAGGGTTGAATCCAATGGTGTTGCTTACAACCATCCTTAAAACTCTAGAACAAGATATGGGTTTCAGGGTGGTTTGTAAACCATGCCAGCCACCCATCCTCACTGGGTTTGGATGTCACAACAACCTGCGCTTGGCAAGGGTAATTATGCTAATTAGGCATCTCAGGACTGGCATCCGCAGGGAGGGAAAATAAGCCTCCGTGGCATATTTTTCTTCCATGATCGTATGAACCCAGCCATTGTGGCTATTTGCACAACATGACAGCCCACTGTGTGTTATTTAACCCATGGTGAGGCTGTGGCACGTGTGAGATGCATGCTGCCTCCATTTTGAATATACGATTCCCCCCCCCCGGGGGTTGTTGTGTTGTGCAAACCAGCGAGCATGGGTTATGTGAGGGTTAAACATCCTTCACGTAACCCATAACCTGTTTTAGGGTTATGTGAGGGTTGTTTAACCTTTGTGAAACCCATGTTTGCTGGATTTATACAACATGACAACCCCCAAGTGGGTATTGGATATACATGGGGGAAAAAACAATGGAGAAAAGAAAATGGAGAAATCCCAGGTGCCTATAGAAAAAGGTTTATTATAGTTCTTTTTTTATTTTGGCCCAACACGTTTCGGAAATACTGATTTCCTTCTTCAGGGGCTACAATAAAAATATATAAATACATCATCTTAGTTATTTCATGTTATTCCAGGACACATAAAAACATCTCAAACTGTCCTTAAATAAATATTTACTATAAAATTGTATAAATTTCACAAACCATTTCAGCCTATACACCATTAAGGGCGCAATCCTATGGGCATAGGTGGCCACCTCTGAACTTGGAGGCGACCGCCTATCCAGTGCAGGGGAGGAGAAGCATGGAGGGGATCATTCCCTCCATGTTTTTCTGCCCTGTATTTGCTCCTAGATAGCCTATTTCAGCTGTCTAGCTGCGGGAAGGCGGAGTGGGGAAGAAGGCTGCCAGATGACACATAGGATGTATCATACCAGCGTTTCCGCCTTCCCTGCCCGGGAACACCCCTCGGAGCCCCCTGTTTTGGCTTCTCCGCACTCCTCTTCCAAACGTGGAGCATGGGGCTGTTCTGCACTGCCTGCAAGGCTGTGCGGATCGGGGGGAAAGGTCGGTTCTTGGAAAACCACATATCCTGTGGCCGTCCAGCCGCAGACTAGAGGCCATAGGATTGCTCCCTAGTACTTCTAACATTCATGTAAAAATCAAGAAACCATTACTTTTGCACATACTAAAACCAACAAGGCAAAAAATGGGAACAACAGAGTGCAAAGATTTGTTATTGTCTGTATATATATGAAAAACGTCAGTTGAGAACATCAGGATTACTTTAACCCATTAATTATCATGTTAAAAAATAAAACGTCAATACTTGTTTATAATATTTAAAAAAATCTTCCTCACATAAGACCAGACAATGACTTGTCTGTCTTACGTTGCACACTTGAAACTGACCAACACCATTTTTATAAACATATTAACAGCAGATTGGAGATTGTATTAAACTATCTTTATAACAGGGTGGGCTTCATGAAGTAAATTTGTAGTAATGGAAGTGTACCATTTCTAAATATTTATTGCATTTATATCCTGCCTTTTTTCCTCCAAGGAACTCAAGGCAGTGTACATGATCCTCCTCCTTCCTCCATTTTATCCTCACAACAACAACCCTGTGAGGTAGGTTGGGCTGAGAGTCTGTGACTGGCCCAAAGTCACCCAATGAGCTTCCATGGCCGAGTGGGGACTAGAACCCGGATCTCCCGACTCCCAGTCCAGCACTCTAGCCACTACACCACACTGGCTCCACTGGCTCCACACATTCCACGGCCGGGGTGCCACAGCAGAAAAAGCTCTCCTCCTAGTAGCCACCCGCCTCACTTCCTTTGGCAGGGGCTCACAGAGAAGGGCCGCTGACAATAATCTTAAGATCCGGGCAGGCACATATGGGAGGAGGTAATCCTTTAGATAACCTGGCCCCAAGCCGTTAAGGGCTTTAAATGTTAATACCAGCACTTTGAATCGGGCCCAGAAATGGACTGGCAGCCAGTGCAGCTGGAAAAGTACTGGCGTAATATGAGCTCGCAGGCCAGTCCCCGTTAACAATCTTGCTGCCCTACTTTGGACCAGCTGAAGTTTCCAGACCGTTTTCAAAGGCAGCCCCACGTATAACACATTGCAGTAATCCAGATGAGAAGTTATCAGAGCATGGCTAACTGTAGCTAGGCTATCTCTGTCCAGATAAGGGCGTAGTTGGTATACCAGTCTAAGCTGATAAAAAGTGCTCCGTGCCACTGAGTTCACCTGTGCCTCAAGTGACAGTTCTGGATCCAAGAGCATCCCCAAACTACGAACGTGATCCTTTAGGGGGAGTGCAACCCCCTCCAGAACAGGTTGAATATCACCTAGCCGGGCAGACGAACCACCCACTAACAGTACCTCCGTCTTGTCTGGATTGAGTTTCAGTTTATTGGCCCTCATCCAGTCCATTACTGTGCCCAGGCACTGATTCAGAACAGCCGCTGCCTCACCTGGTTTTGATGAGAAAGAGAGGTAGAGCTGGGTGTCATCCGCATATTGATGGCACCTCAACCCACACCTCCGGATAACCTCTCCAGCAGTTTCATGTAGATGTTAAACAGCATAGGGGATAAAATAGAGCCCTGTGGAACCCCATGGCACAATTGCCATGGCACAGAGCAATAATCCCCCAGCACCACCTTCTGGAATCGGCCATCCAAGTAGGAGCGGAACCACTGTAGTGCAGTGCCTCCAACTCCCAACCCAGACAACCTATCCAGAAGGATACTATGGTCAATGGTATCGAAAGCCTCTGAGAGGTCCAGAAGAATCAACAGGGTCGCACTCCCCCTGTCCCTCTCCTGGCAGAGGTCATCCCACAGGGCAACCAAGGCAGTTTCCGTTCCAAAACCAGGCCTGAAGCCCGATTGAAATGGATCTAGATAATCCGTTTCATTCAAGAGTGCCTGGAGCTGTCCTACAACCACCCGCTCAAGCACCTTGCCCAGGAAGGGGATGTTGGCCACTGGCCTATAATTATTAACATCCTCTGGGTCCAGGTTAGGCTTTCTCAGGAGTGGTCTAATTACCGCGTCTTTTAAAGT
Source organism: Heloderma suspectum (assembly GCF_057233095.1). Classification (NCBI taxonomy): domain Eukaryota; kingdom Metazoa; phylum Chordata; class Lepidosauria; order Squamata; family Helodermatidae; genus Heloderma; species Heloderma suspectum. The sequence goes on along the minus strand of NC_139458.1, from coordinate 178,589,973 downwards.
GGCAGGCACCACTCCCTCTCTCAAGGAGGAATTTACAACCTCCTGGACCCAGCCAGGCATCCCCTCCTTGTTTGATTTAATAAGCCATGAAGGGCAAGGGTCAAGCACACAGGGTGGTCGTTCAGACTTGGCCAAGCACCTTGTCCGCATCCTCAGGCCTCAGTAACTGAAACTCATGCAATAAAACTGGATCAGACGGTGCTCTGAACGCCTCTACCAATGGAACTGCATTAATCGTGGTGTCCAATTCATGATGAATCTGAGCGACTTTATCTTCAAAGTGCCGTGCAAACTTGTCACAGCGCGCCACCAAGGTTCCACCGTCTCTCTCCCTGGCCCAGAATGTAACAGGCCACGAACCACTTGGAAAATCTCCGCTGGACGACACTGAGAAGATGCAATGCTGGTGAAAAAGAACTGTCTCTTTTCCACCCTCGCCGCCACAGAGTAGGCTTGATAGTGGGCTCTTACCTGTGTTCGGTCAGACTCAGCACGAGTTTTCCTCCACCTGCATTCTAGCCATCTCCCCTCTTGTTTCATTGCCCTCAGCTCAGGTGTATACCAAGGAGCTGGCTGGGCTCTGCTCAGAGGGAGAGGGCACTTGGGCGCGATCGTGTCAACTTCCCGAATCATCTCTGCATTCCACAGAGCGACCTGGGCTTCGACAGGAGCACCAGCCATACCAGCAGGAAAATCCCCCAGAGCCCTCTGGAATCCATCGGAATCCATTAATCTCTGGGGGCAGACCATTTTAATAGGTCCCCCACCTTTGCAGAGGGGGAAGGCTGCCAGGAGTCTAAACCTCAGCAGGAAGTGATCTGACCATGACAAAGGGACAGATGCTAATTCCTCCACTTTCAGATCACCATCCTCCTGCCCAGTCGAGAAAACCAGATCAAGCGTGTGTCTTTTTTATATGCGTTGGGCCGATGACATGTTGGGATAGCCCCATGGTTGTCATGGCAGCCATGAAGTCCTGAGCCGCCCCGGATACAGCGGCCTCGGCACTGAAGTTGAGATTCCCCAGGACCATCATCCTAGGGGTCCTCAACACCAAAGTTCTCATATCATATATTAAGTTCTCATATCATCTTATTTTACAGAAAAACTTTTTTTACCACAGGTGGTTATTCTCCTGTGAAAATCTGTTGCTCTTTAGAATTGCCTTAAACAGTTAAGGGCGCAATCCTCGAGGCGACCGCCTTTCCAAAGCAGGGCAGGAGAAGCACGGAGGGGATCGTTCCCTCCGCGCTTCTCCTGCCCTGCATTTGCTGCTAGACAGCCGATTTCAGCTGTCTAGCTGCGGGAAGGCGTAGTGGGAGCGGAGGCTGCCAGATGACACATAGGGTGTATAGTACCAGCATTTCCGTTTTCCCCGCCCCGGAACACCCCCAGCCACGCCCCTTTTCGGCCGCTCCACGCTCCTCTTGGGAGCATGGAGTACGGAGCTGTTCCACACTGCCTCCAAGGTAGCATAGACGTGGGGGGGAGGTCATTTCCCTGGGAACCGACCTCAGAGCACGGGCTCCAAGGTTGGTTCCCAGAAAACACCATATCCTATGGCCATCTAGCCTCTGTCTAGCGGCCATAGGATTGCTCCCTAAGAAACTTTATTTGAATGACCAGAAAGACAAATAAGGAAAGGAAGACAGGTTAGGAATGTCCATACTAGAAAATTGTTTGATATATAACCTAACAACAACTTTACTCCCTTGCTTCTTGTGCCAATTACAAACAGATCATAGACTCACCAAAAAATATGTTATAATCTTGTACAAACCATGGTTTTCCCAAGAAAATTATATGCTTAACACCCACAAATTCATCTTGTAGTCAATGTACTAAGACAGACAAAGTGCATCCGTTCGTATTGGCAGAAAGGGTCCCGTGGGCTAACTTAAGTCATTTGGATAAACTGCCCTTAATTGGCTACACTGGCCTAAAACACTGATGTTACATAAGGAGGAAAAAACAAACAAACTCCTATCTGCCTTTCCTGATTCTGAAAAAACTTAGAGAAAACTTGTTCTCCTTTTGTTTTGTTTTTTTGTTCTCCATTTTCCTTTCTCCATTGTTTTTTCCTGGATATGCATGGGCGCCACAGCTCATCTAAACCCAGTTCGAATTTGATCTAGACTTGATCTTCACTTTGATCTAGACTTGCCTTTCTGCGAACAGAAGGGCTTCTTCCATTTGTGAACAGAATTGGGTTGCAAATGGAGATTCCCCATTGGAAGAAAGAGAACGGGTGGTGTTTTTTAGCAGTTCCCCATGTTGTCCCCACTGCCCACCACCTCTCATGCTGTTCTGGAGCATCTCTCAACCTTCTGGAGCAGCCTTTTAGAGGGCACAGAAATTGCAGAGGGAAGGAAGAATCAGCAAAAATACCCCCCCCCCCCCGCCAGTGTTGAGTACAAGTCTGGGTCCAATCCATTAAAAAAATGATGAAAGCAGCATTTGCCTTCTCATAAGTGCATAATATGTCAGGGAAGTTCACATTATATAACACTTTCTAAAGTCTGATACAAAAAAAAGAGTTTTATTAAAAGCAACTTTTGGAGTCTTGGTAATATTTCAACTGTTTCATCTAAAATATGTTCTTATGCAAAAAAAAAATCCTTTTGATTTCCTCTTAGGAAGTACACTAATAGAGGAACCAAAGATATCTGTTGATAACTGGTCGGAAGAAGAGGTTTCAGTTTGGTTATGCACACACGGCTTACAAGACCTAGTTGAGATTTTCAAAGGGAACAACATTGATGGTAAAGAACTGCTGAGTCTTACAAAAGAGAGCTTGGTGGATGATTTAAACATTGGTAAGACTTTAAACAAAAAAACCCTTTTATAATACCTTTAGATTTGTTTATGCTGTATATTCTGTTATACTATGGTTATCATCTTTGAAAACTTCTTCAGCAGTACTAGTGACACATTGGCTTGTTTGATTTTTTTTTTCTCATGTTGGCCCATGAGAAAAAAGAATCCAAACAGGGCAATACCTTTTTTATTAGGCCAACCAAAATGTCACAGAATAGGGAGCAAGCTTTGAGTTCTGCAGGACTTTTTATCTGGCAAGGGTGGAAGGAAATCTAGCTGATGCTGAAGCCACGGAGTCTGGATTTAGTTGCAATCTTAAGACAGAATGTGAGAGGAGGTAGGATACAGTGACCCGATTTGCACGTAACAGCAGTCATGGGTCAATTAACCCAAGAACTGCCAAAATCTAGTGGGAGTGAATGAGCACGCTGCCTCCAGAGCGCTGATCACTTCCACTTTCAATTAACAACCTACCATCATCCCTTTCATAAATTGTTGGTGTGACATCTGAACCCAGACACTGTGGGTTGTTTAGGGGTTAAACAACCCAGAGTTAACCTTTGATTTGTTGTTGGATTAAACCTGGGTTGTTTACCCCCTAAACAATCCAGAGTGTCAGGGTTCGGACTTCACACTAAAAGCCTACGAATGGGGTGATCATAGTTTGTTAGTTGAAAGCAGAAGTGATGAGTGTGCCAGGGGCAGCACACTTGCTCACTCCTGCTAGAGTTCTGCAATTTGTGGGGTAATTAACCCACAATTACTGTTATGTGCGAATCAGGCCAATTAGATTAGGCTCTGCTATGCAGGTTTCAGATTACACCTAGGACTGTCCTTGGGACTGCTGGGAGAAAGAAGCATAACAGTGGTTGAACCCCCATTTTTGAACGTATAAAATGTTTACACTGGTAAACATGTGGATGTGTCTCCATCTTTAGGTGAAACACACAGGCTCTTTGGTAAGTGGAAAATAGAAGTAAAGAGAAAGTTGACAGTTTTTATATTAACAAAGCTGGACATTAATTTTAGGTGATGTCCTAGGTAAACAAAAAAGTCAGTAGAAGACTAACTGGGTAGCTTTACCTACTAGTTGAAAGTACCCTCAGAGGTTAAAGTTTCATTCTCAGGTGATACAAAACCCTTTTTTCCCCATTTTAGGAACCTGCAGTGTTTGTCTCCAGTCTTGTGTAATAACTCTTATGCTGTGCTGTCCACTAGGGATTATTTCAATAAATACATTTGGATTGCAGTAATGGTTTGAGACAATCTGCGTGTTGTCTTCTGAGCTGCAAAATTTAAGCCTGTGTACTTGAATTCACAGTATCCTATAGAATATCACAGAATATCCTGTAGACCTTTTGTGCCTGCATTTTGTAAACGAGATCGAGCTATTTGGCCCTTCCTTCAGTCAAACAATCCCCCTCTCCCTTGAATCTAGTTCTGTGTAGTTTCTTTTGTTCTTGAAATGGCCATACCGGATGTTGCATACAGGGTTTGGATTTTGTTAATGCAAGCAAGGATAAGGACCATATGCTGGCCAAACTGGATGACCTAGGCTGTAGTAGTAGAAACGGACTCAAATGAATTGACTTAGGACCATGCTTAAGGTTAGGAATGTTCCAGCAGCTGCATGAATTTAGGAGTCCCCCCACTCCCTTTTTTGTTTTTTAGGCATCAGAGATAGTTTTGACTAGAAATGGCATGTTGAATGGGGTTGATTTGTGAGCCAGCTGTGTTAGGAAGTGAGTGAGCATGTCGGGAGAACTTCCTCTTGGCTCAGTGGTTCAGATGACTTTTGTGAAGACCATTTCACACAGTACATTTGAAGGTGCCATTTCACACATTATGCAGAGGCAAACCTGGGTTTGCTGTAGAGTGCACACTCAATAGCAAGCTGCAACTGATCATATGTCCCTAGTATTATAGCTGTGTTTACAAACACATTTGTCTCACTGATACTTTTCATTTTTAATCACACTGTAATTACACTTTAAAATGTAATACGTGGACTGGCTGCTAGAATCTCTAAGGAATTTTTTCCAGACTTATGGCTCTGGATTTCACCTTTCTCTATAGCATATGGTTTGTTGTATTTGCTCAAGTAACCTGCTTTGAATTAGGCACTTCTGATATATTCTCCTTTAACAACTGTTCTTTGCTTTCCACCTAATCTATATGATGTGAGTAAAATTATGTGTGGAGGATTCTGCCATAGGAAAGAATGGGGCTATACGATTTCAAGTTGTTTTCAGTTCTACAGTGCTGTTATGTTGTGAATTATCAGGCCAATCCAATACACCATTTTTGCTTCAGTGGAACTACGTTAGTATAAATGCCTATATATGGCCTTATGGTTGTGTCTCTGATTTCTCTGGTTCAGTCTCTCCCAACTTCATGCCTTCCAGATTGCAAGTCCCACCAGTCCCAGGAAGGCTGCTCTAGTTTTCGCTCTGCCTGGTGGTGATAGTTGCTAAGTCATTTGCATAAATGAGCTCATTAGGTTTTAGAATTCACTGGGCAGTATCCAATGCTGCCCACCCCCAATGGGGCCTTGCTTGCATTCTCTAAGCGGCCAGCCCTGCTGAATCTCTTCCGCAAGCAGCGCCCACCACTTGTGGAATGGAGATTTAGTGCTTCCGGGGACAAGCCCCGAAATAAGCAGAAACACTAGTGTCTGGAACGGGGCTGGTTGGTGGAGCTTCCTCCTGCAAGCTCTGCCAACCTGGCCCATTCCAAAAATGAGAATTTCTGCTTGTTTCGGGTTGCCCCCAGAAGCGCTTAACCTCTGTTTTGCAAGTGGTGGGTACTACTTCTGGATGGGAATTGGTGCGGCTGGCTGTTTGCAGGTGGGTCTCCATTGGATACTGCCCAGAGTTACACCTTACCTTCTGTACATCACCCAAAGCTGGCACCCATGAACAATTTTTGTAGTTGATCAGACTTTTTTTTTTTTTTAAAGAAAGGTAAGGGGCAATGCTTCTTTATTTCTTTGAACATTCAAGGAGGCCAGAGATGCCAGGCTTATCAGTTGAGTCTAATCAGATAATGCTGATGGTAGGCTTATATGAAAATTGAAAGCAGCAGGACTGGAGATAAGAGTCCCTAGCTGGGCTGACCTCTAGCGTACGCACCAGCACTTTGGAAAAATCAACATAACTTGTTGCCTGAGTACTGGGACTTTTAATGACACCACTGAGAACTAATTATAAGCTAAAAATAAGAAAATAAAAGGAGATTTGGCAGAGCTTGTCATGAGACCAGTTATGTGATATAGTGGGTAAACCAAATCTAAAATATTTTTGTTAGCTGAAAGTTCTTTCCTCTGTAACTCCAACAAAGTTAACAGAATAGGAACATGGTAGGCAGCTATTGTGATACCTCACCCCACCCCCACCGTTGGTGATTACAGTGCAGAATTCATCACAGATATGAGGCATATGTTTATGTATGCATTTGTCCTGGTGATTTTCCACTCAATTGGATCCTTAATTTACGACTGGAAATAGTTGTGCAGAACAGCTTCATAAGGACTTCGTGGTAGAGCAGAACATCTGCGCCCTCAGGTATTCTCTGATCTTTCCTAATGATAAGATGTGGATTATGGAGAACTAAAAGCTAATGTGCACTTTTTATCCTGCCTAAAAGTTACACTGTATAGGTTTAGGTAACATGATGATATGTAGTCTTAAATACTTCCTGGCAAATTCACATATACGGATGAACTAATGTTGAAAGATGAAACATTCCTGTGAGGATATTTCTTCCAGTTTTATAAATATAACAGCTCTGAATTTGTTCAGTTCTTTCTCTGCCTCAAAAGGTTGGACAGGTTGTACTCTCTACAACTTGAGAAGTCAATTCTTATTTCTGCCTCCTTTATATCAGGAGGCTCTCTCCGTTCCTTCAGTAGGCAAACCAGCTGGTGCTTTTTCTCTCTACAAGATGCTCAGCTCAACAGCATTTTCCCCCCTTAAGCCACCCCACTGTACCAAACTCAATTTCTATTTTATTCAGTAATACTCTGTCTAATCAATATTCTGTAAGATTCAAGTGTAATAATGCTGAACAATTAGTTGTCCTTTATGTACCTGTGATTTTCTACAGTGTTTCACAACTCTTGGCACCATTCGTTCGCATAGTTTTGTATGTATTTTTACAAGTGAAATAACATTTTAAAACAGCAATATTAATATTGTGATAATGTATATCAATATTTCCTTAGTCAAGTAATACAAAGTGTTACCTGATTTTCAAGTTGGGTCCAGATTTATTCAAACTTAGAGTCAACTCATTGAAATCAATGGGTTGGATCCAGGATCTGCCTTCCATAAATGGAAAGGCTCTGTTCATGGGAGATGCCACTGCCCAATTTGGGAGGATTCACACTCACACCACAGTTTAACCCATTCAGCAGGGACACCAGCCCTCTGTGTAGTATTATCAGGGGGCTGGAGGGGCTGCTGTGCAAGGAGAGGACAGGGAAGTCAGCTTCCAGTAGCTGTGTTGTACATGTTTAAATCTGGGCCCAACCCAATGGGTCTGCTCTTAAGTACAACTAAATATGGATCTAGTGTACTGGGTATAAAATTACAGATTAAAAAATTAAGTAGCCATGAGCCTGAAAACATACAACTTATAAAAAGTCATAGTAGGGTGATACTTTTATTAGGACCAACCAAAATGTCACAAAGACATGAACATGTGACTTTTGCGGAACTCTTCTTCAGGCTGGATGTTAAGCAAAAGACTGTGTGGAGGAAGAAGCAGGTGTTAAAGAAGATATTAAAGCCCCAAAGTCTGCAGTTAATGGCAGCCTCAAGATGAAGCACAGGAGGAGTTTTGCAAACCTAATTAGATTAGCTTCTGCTAAATGCTGAAGAGATTTCAGGTTGCTCCATTTCTTATTTGCAGTTTGGGATACAAAATCTGGAAGTATTTTCATACATCAGAAAATGAGTATCTAACTTTCTGCTCTAATAGCGTCTGTCAGTATTTGAGTGTCATATCCGAGCAAGCCAGGCTTTACTTGTGTGCACATGAGCATCTCTCATTGTCTTTCTCTTGCAGCCTGTACAACATTAAGCGTGCCTAAGCCTATGGAAATCAATGGGCTTAAAGCATGCCTAACTCTCTAGAATAGGGCTCTTATTGTTCTTTATAAAAATGTACCAGATTTAAGTATCCTTTTGTAACAATAAAAATCATGAACTGTAAGAGTGGAGACCAGGGACTCTTCTTTCAGTGTTCTATGGTAATTGCTTTGTTTCTGTTCTCTTACGTTAGTTTTCTCTTCTCCCAGAGGCATTTAATTGAGAAGGTGACCAGCAGGTGGTTCACATAGCATTTCATTAGTCTGTTTGATTGTTTTTGACACCTCTTTGAAAGAATACTTCATTACCATGCAAATAGAACTAGCTTCTTTTCCAAACTAATTGCCATATAACAACATAAACAACAGTGAAATTAGAACAGCAAAGCCCATTGAAATGAAGTACAGGATTTTTGCATTCACTCAAATTCATTGCAGTTACACAATAGGATTAAGGAAAGCTAAATTAATACATCCACACTAGCCACAATCAGCTTCCCCACCCCACCCCCAGTTATGATTGTTTCTAAAACGTCACCAGAATATCAGGTACCTCTATAAACATTGGTCATGACCCCATCCTCTTCTCTGTGTATGGAAGTCTGACTTGAAACAGTTCAAAGTCTGCCTTTGAACATTCAAATATCATCAGTATTGTTGCAGTACATATAAGTAATTTGGGAGCTAGTTTAAGCTGCATAAGCATGCTAACTGAATTCTACAAAAGAGCTCAATTTAGGTTTCTCCATTAATTGAAGCAATTTTTAAAATGTATTTGAAATATTTTATACTGTTCATCAGAATTGACTGAAGGATGGTTTATAAGGCTCTTGTGTCTGGCTTTTGATGCTGTTGGTTGAACTAGCTATGCTGCTGCAGTAACTACATTCATTCTGGCAATAGCAGGTAGTAAACAACATGCCTGTTGCTGTTTACTTTTCCTCCTGTATGTAGTTGCCTTTTAGTCACTAGAGCTACATTATTCTCCTACAATTAATTTGTGTGAACAGGAGGAGGCAGGAGGTGGGCAGGAAGCCTAAGACTGCACACAAAAGAAAACTCCCCTGCACCTGCCATATCCTCACTGTCTTTGGTCTGGTGGCATCTTTAAGGGCCACACAGTAGCAGTGTTTGGAGCATACTGCCTGCATACCATAATGTCTGAAGGGGTGGCACAATTGGTATGTTTAGATATTTAGCAGCGTTATTTAGCAGAAAAGAAGGTATAGGTTTGTGCAACTGACTGAGCATTTATTTTCAAGTTTGATCTAGGCACGAAGAAGTATTACATGGCCAATATGTGAATTCCTTTCCAGAATCTCTAGGTCTCCGCAGTAAAGTATTGCGAAACATCGACGAGCTGAGGACTCAGATGAAAGCTGCCTGTCTGGGTATCCCTGATGAATTCCTGTGTCCCATAACAAGAGAACTTATGAAAGAGCCAGTCATTGCTGCAGGTAGGTGGGAACAAGGTGATTTATTTGTGTCTGTTATTTAGGTTCAGAGATAAAGGCTCAGCTATTAAAGAAAATTTATCTTTAGGTTACAGGGTGTATTCCTATTCTTCCAAAGTAATAGGGAAATCTGTTCCTAGTCTTACTGCTCAACTTAGTGACACCATTGCCATAAACAGCAAAGGAAGTATGTCTTCATGAACCATCGTACAATCAAGATGAACATACAGCAAGGTGTTGTGTGAAGGCTTCCTGCGCCTGGATGCCCAAGGTTATATGTGTAGTTCTTGGGGAATTTCCAGCTGAGTGGCGCTTCTGCCGAGACCCTGATTTCGCTGTGGAATCGTGAGACAGGCCGGGCTGTTGGCATGAGCGCTCCTGCCCTGGCTTGCACTGCTTTGGAAGTGGTGGAAGAGCCACTCACCTCCTCCACCCCTTAGGATTTTTCTGCCAGTGGATTTGAAGATGGGCCTCTGAGTCTTGCACCCACCCTGCCATCTGCAGTAATGCAGGTGGTGACTGGAGCTTCTTGTTTGGAATCTGTCTTTAGCATTCCCCCACAAGGAATATGCCTGGCACCATAGTTTCCTTTTCAGGGCCTGGCAGAACTGTATTTGCTGAGGCCTCCTAGATTGCTCAGTTTTATACTATGCTGGAATATTACTACTGCTTTTTGTTTTTTAAGTATGTTTTATTATGTGTTTTATTTATTCCTTGTAAACTCTGGCTTAAAAGTGGTTTAGGTAATAATTTGCACTAGAAAGTAGAAGGCAGAACGCTATCATATGGAGCCTTATTATGCTGAGTCAGTCTACTCTAACTCGTAGAGGCTCTCTTAAGGTGAAGGAATTCAGCCTCTAGCTCTCACACATGGCTGTCTTTGGGTGTGTTTTTGTTTTAATATTCCAAGAAATTCATTAACTTCTAATATGCAGTGAAATTAATTTCCTCACATACAAGCCATAAAAGATAATGATATACCTCAAAGCTTCCTTATACTGAATCAGGCCATTGGTCCATCAGTATCATTATTTATAGACCAACATCATTCTGTGGTTTCAGACAGGCTTCCACAACCCTACCTGGAGATACAAGGCTTATTTATACTAGGAGTGCACGAAAGCCACTTACCTGGTCTCGCAGCTTGCTTCATGGTGGGGGGGAGGCGCTTCGCTGCTCCCCCCGAAGTTCACGCTGGGGGGGGAGGCTTCCCACCTTGCCCGGCCGAAATTCAGGCTGGGGGGGGAGGCTTCCCACCTCGCCCGGCCGAAATTCAGGCCGGGGAGGAGGTGCCTCGCCTCGCCCGGCCGCGAAATAAAAAGTAAAAAAAACAAAACGCCCCCGTGATAGGCTACGTGACGATTTACGTAGCCTATCATGGCTAGATCTGCAAAGTCAGCTGTGATAGGCTACATTAATCATCACGTAGCCTATCACGGGGGCGTTTTGTTTTTTTTTACTTTTATTAGAATGGCGGCGGCGGCAGCCAGTCGAAAGACCGGCTGCCGCCCCCGCCCCTGACGAAGACCTGACGAACCGCCGCCGGGACCCGCCGCCAGGAGGGACATTCGGGAAAGGTAAGTCTCGTCCCGGGGTGGGTGCGGGGGCAGGGGCGGTGCGGAGAATTTCTCCCCGAAACTACTTCGGGGGGCCAAACATGTTGGCACTCGCCCCCCCGAAGTTTCGGGGAGAAATTCTCCCCCATCCCTAATTTATACATGGCATATTTGGCATGTAAAGTGTGCTCTACCACTGAGCTACAGCCCTTCTCCAAATTGTCTGACAAGATCATCAGGAGTCTATCCTTTCCAGATTTCTTATCCAATCATATCTAATTAAGAATGCTGGACACTCAGGGCAACAGAGAAAAGAGCATGTGTTCTCCCCAGCTCTCAAGTTCTTCCACTTAAGTCTTTCCTTGTGTCTTCTTCTGGTGTGATCACTGCTATCATTCTCTTAAATCCCCTGCCCTACTTGGAAGTGGAGGAGGCTGGTCTAGCATGTTTCTCTTTCTGGCTCAAAATTTATTATTTCATTTATTTTTATTTATTAAAGTTATTTATAGACTACCTTTCTTCATGAAAGATATTGCAGTTTACAAAATAAAACTGATTCAATAAAACCACAAAAGATACAGCAAATATCCATAATGCAGTAGGCCAGTACTAATAATCAGTGGACTGTCATTCTCAGAGTATGGGACTTAAGTCAGTCTGGATCCAACCCAGTGTTTGGGAATGCCCGCATGAATAGATATGTTTTTTCTAAACCGCAGAACACCTGCACCATAGTTGGCTGTTGAAACTCTGGGCACCTTAGCGATGCCATTTGTTTCCAGGAAAGAACCTTCCAGGCAGACCAGAAAGTCAAAGGAAGGCAGTAAGAAAAGGAAGGGGAGAAAAGCTGTCAAAGTGTGGAACTACTACTTGACTGACAGCTAAGCTTTCAGGTGCTGGTGCGTAGCACTAGCTGTTGTGCTCCTAAATCTCTTTTATAAGCAGTGGAGGCAGGTATGGCAACTCTTCCCCTCTAGTTCAAAACTCAACTCATTCTCAGGGGGAGCTAAATTGGAGGGAAGGTTGGAGGGATGCTGAATCCCCGCTGATGAAACAGATCATTGCGCCAATCCACGGTGGGTTAGGCTGAAAACCACCCCCTTGTGGGTTATCCAAGGGAGGCTGGGTTTTGCCCCAACCCCCAGTGTAATCCCACAATGTTCTTTCCCCATCCCCATAGAAATTAATGCTTCCATTAACTCCTCTGGAGTGGGAAAAAGGCCCTGTATCCTGAGATGTGCCTTTGGATTGGCCCAGAAAAAAACAGTCAATTTCATCCATTTATTTTTTTAAAAAAACTCTGATAAATTCTGTTTTGCAGGGTCCCACAACCCTCTGAAGAAGCTGGGGTGGGGGACAGTTCCAACAATAAGTTCCAACAGTTGCCCTGCCTTGCTTGAGCAAAAGTGCTTTCCATTAAGGTTTGGATACAAGCTAGTTTGGATAGAAGCTACTATGATTCATTTCTTTATCTTATTTCAAAAGGAAGAGGATGAAGGCAAGCATGTTAGTGACAAGTGCTCAGTAAATCTCCAAATAGGTGTTTTCATGCTTCTGGAGAAAGCACATGTGGCTTAAACATAAATAAGCAATGGCTTTTACAAAAACTGGCACTGCATACATGATTATTTTTTTAAATAAGTCCTGAGCAAGGTCTGTCAAAATTCAGATTGTCAATTGCAATTTTCTGCCTAGTCACATCACTGTTTTGGTACTTCTGTTTCATACATGAAAGGCAATGTGCACAAGGGACCTTGCATAGCAGCTCTGATGATTCCTTTGACAGCTTTGTGATGAACTTTTAGAAACCAATTTTAAAGCTAGTATTAAAATAAGTAGTAGATGTGTTGAGAATCCTAGCCTTCACTGAGCAAATGCTTGGGAAAGGTGTGGGTGGATGTATTTATCCGTCACTATATCACTTTTTTATTCTAAGAATTTTAATTTCATGGAAATCAATTACTCATTTTCCACCTGAGAAAATCATCATCTCATATGATGAATGCAGCTGTAAGTTAAGGTTCAGGCAATATTTGATATGAGCATAAAGTACTTAGTTATTGATCTTGGTGTCTTCAAATGTGCTGTTATTTATACAATAGCATCAATGTGCATATTACTTTGTAGTTATGCACGCAAGACAGCTCCCTACTCAAAGGAGCTTGCAATCAAAATTGCCAGCAGTAGACACAATAAAGGAAGGCATGGATAAAAGGGGTGAGGGCTTTGCACATTAGATGTAAAGTGTGACTTTGATATAGCACACTTAGTCAAAGAACTCTGATTGGCCAGTGCCCCCTGCTAGATGTACGTGCAGTGGCAAACTCGGGTTTCTTCTGCCTAAGGTGTGAAATAGTCCCGGAGGGAAAATAGATGCATACATACATACATACATACATACGTGCAGCATTTATGATATATTCAGTCTGATAAGACGTGTACAGTTTGTCACCATACGGACATATGAAACCTGTTTATAAAGATTCAAGCTATTGGGTACATCTAGGCCAGGATGATATATTGCAACCAGAACCAATGATTCCTGGTTCTGTTTTATAAGATCCTTTTAACTGAAGAGACTGGTCCTCTGTATGTAAAAAGCATATGCTACAGCCCTTCTGAATTATCTATGTGTGGTTTTATGTTTTTTTTTCCTATACAAAAGTGCATTTAAAGTAGGACAGGGGTAAAATTGAGATCGCTCCTAAAATACTATTAAAATTTTGATGCAAGTTCCTTCCATAAGGCTATTATTTGGCATTACTGAGACTGATTCTGTGGCAAATCTATTGATCTTGCCTTCTATCAAATACATGTTGGTACAGGGCTAATCCATGAGTTACAATTTTTTTTTCAGGCCCAAAGGCCCCCACACCTCTTCTTGAACTAGAATATTCTCTGTTTAGCACGATAACCCAGCATGTGACAACCCAGTCAAGATCCCTAGCTATATCAGGGTGAAGGGGGCTATTACTGGGTTCCAGACAGATTCCTCCTAGAATGTTATATATTATGTTATTTGTGGATTCTGTATTGAGTTGGCCTATTAAGGATTTTTCTGACTGAACAGAAGTAAAGTTGAGGCCTTTCATTGTGTTCTGCATTGTTTGCAGTTCTCTATGTCTTGTTAAAAATGTGGTAAAAAAACAGAGCACATATCCCTGCTTTCAGTGATGTTTCTAATTCTCTCTTTAGATGGCTATTCCTATGAGAAGGAAGCAATGGAAAACTGGATCATTAAGAAAAGGCACTCCAGTCCCATGACAAATCTACCGCTTCAGAGACTTGTACTTACCCCAAACAGAAGTCTGAAAATGGCTATCAATCGCTGGTTAGAAACTCAGCCAAAATATAATGAACAGCCATCATCCTAAACAATTTTTTCTAATAATAGAAATGAAGCTGAAGGTAGGTAAATACATTCAGTTATAAACGTCTTGGTGGCAGTACCTTGGTCTTTTATTTCCATTAGCACTGTGTAAATTGATAGCACTGTATAAATTAAGGACCTTGACATTTGAACAAAATTCAGGTATTAAGATACTTAATAACTACATGCGTTAAAACTTATCTCAAAGTTCTGTTACTGAGCAATGTTAAGACTGCAACCCTATACATTACCTGAGAGCAGGACCCAAAAAAGTCATTTGCGCTTCTGAATGGACATATGCAAGATTGCACTATGTCCCATTAATTTCATAAGAAAGATGAGCATGTTGATCATGCTTAGTAACAATGGAAGCATGACTCATGTTTCTAATCCATTTAGCAATTAAATACCCTGACATTCGCGTTATGGTGCCTCCTGTGAGTTACTGGAAGGAAGATCCATTTAAAGATAAACTTCCATAGACTCTTGTACAAGTTAGGACACAATCCTATTGATTGTGCCCTCCATGATTGGAAGTGGCAGAGGCAAACTTTGCCTCTCCACCTGCCCTGCATTTTTTGCTAGATGGGATTTTGTGCCCATCTAGTGATGGAGCCTTGGAGGGAGAGGGAAGGAGGCTGGAGAGGCCTCAGGATAGTTTGTAGCCTGGCCTCTCCAGTCTCCTCCCACACCCACTGAAATGCCCCCTTTTCCCCCTTTCCAAGGTTTCTTTTTTGACCTCAGAGGCCAGCTGGCACGGTTCTTTCCATACCGTCTGTGAGGTGGCGGTGGAGGAGGGGTGGATCCCCGATTCCCCCTTCCGAGGTTGGTGTGCTGTCGCCAACCTCAGCGGGGGGTATCCACTGTATCCTATGGCCTCTCAGACAGCATCTAGCAGCCTTATGATTGCTCCCTCAGGCACATATTAACTGAAAAACATGTATGCTTCAACATTAAAGTTTTGTGGACAAGAGAGATGATTTTCATGTCCCCTTACAATTAAGCATATTGAGCTTTGTAGGACTTAGAAGAATTTCATCCATAGTATTTTAGGCTGCAATACTAAATATGCAATACTGTCTCCCTGTACTCAGCGGGATTTACTTCTGAGCAGACAGGTATAACATTGTGCATGCTCTGATGATACGTGGCATGGGGTACCATTCAGCAGTGAATGTCAGGATTACTCTTGCTAGGAGACTGCATTAACATCATGCTTCTTTAATGACAAGTTACATATGACAAACCTTTCAAACTATGCAGAGAAGGCTAATTAAATGAGCACATCATATCACCAATATGCTATTTTATAAAACTGATACTCCAAGGGGGCTCAAAGATGCACAGACTGAACATGCAGTAGGCAATTCAGTGCAAGTCCAACAGCTGATAGTAGTCAACACCACTAGAGAGCCAGGATTGAGCTGATCAACAAACAGGAAGTGAAGCAGCAGGATATATGTCAAGAACTTGCCCATCTAAGCTCAAATACAGTTTTGGACAGGAAAGTAACCCAACCAACCCTACCTATAAAGTTGCATTAGGCTTACCTTGTCAGTACTGTGTCAGCAAAAAAATTATAATACTCAACTAGAAACTATATTAATAATCTTTTATTTCATATGGGAAAAATACAGTAGCTGTGCAAAAAAATAGATCTACAGAACAAGAGAATAAAATAAGATTGTACAAATACCAAGATAAACAATAAATAAGCTAGAGAATAACAATTCATTTCAAAATTGCAAATTCTTTATGGATTTTTTAAAAATCGTGCGAGAATGCTGTTATAATGTACATGAATACTGTATACATGGGAATAATTGTTAAAGGGCAACAGAATACTCCAGCTTATATAATAACCCCAACCTTTATTACTTACAGAAATGTCCTTACAAACTAGGCCTCTCAAAAACATCCCTGTAATTTAAAAAAGCATTCACCACTGAAACACTGAGGGAAAGTATCAGATGTCCTTCCTATAAAAGTAAATTCAAATACTACTCTTCCCTCAGATGTTCATTGGGTGTTCTATACAAACACTAGCAAGACTTAACATTCCTCTCCTTTATTCTCCATCTTGTACTGACTTCCCACCTCACAAGGTGTTTAGATAAACTATGTAAAGTGCTGTTTATATCTTGTTAACATGTCATAATATTATATTACTCAGTGCAATTAACCAGGATGTTGAACAAAATGCATGCAAAGTCCGCTGTAATTTCTCCCTGCCTTGCAATAACTAAAGCCACCCTCAGTCACATGATGGAATAAAGTATGGCTACTTGAACAATTTGCACAGAGGTGATAGGTTTCCTGAAATTATACCTGCATCATTATTAAGCTGGAAGAATAATGCTTAATCTTCCTAACAAGAAAACATTCATGGACAGATCTGGATGTTCTGAGGTTCCCACCAACCATCTTGCATGAATTAATAAATTTTAAACAATAATATACATGGCTGTACAAAGTAAATTTACAGTGCAATCCTATAAATGTCTATTCAGAAGTAAGTCACACTGAGTTCAATGGGACTCACTCCCAAGTAAGTATGCACAGGATTGCACCCTTATTCACCTTTTTCAAAAGGGCTTAGCTTGGTATACTGACCAATCCAGTTAATGAGCCACACCTGTTTAAATCTTCTCTTACAAATTTTAACAAGAATGATGGAATTCCTTTTCCGCTGCTTTAGCAAAGAACTAAGTGGTGGCCACCCATTGCTTGATTAATACTAGTGGTCATCATGGACAGCCTGATTAATGTTCAATCAGTGGCAAGATGATCAGGTTTTTGTTATACACTCCATAAAATATTAGCGATTAATATCTGTAACTTATATATCATTATGCACTAAGTTTTACAACCAAAAAGACATGGTTCATCCTTATTATTAGTTTGTGATAAAACAGCTAGAATTGTTCAGACATTAGATTCTACAAAAGATCGCTTTGGCTTTGTAGAAGTGATGTGACTTGAATTTATGTCTTTGTTAAGCTGAGAATGTTGCTTAGAGATAACTTCGTGGTACAAATGAGCCACTGGCTTAGCTATCCTGCTGTCTTGTGGGCTGGCAGATGCTTGGCACTTCAGTTCTTCAAGTTCTTTAGACTGAATTCCATTCTGGATACTCTCTCCTGGCATTACAATGGAAGAGGAAGAGAAAGTTGCCGTCTGATTGCCAGAGCTGCTTGGCTGTTTGGCAGAGAACTGCTCACAGCTCAAAGAGAGAGCTGCCCCAGCACTTTTCAGGAACCCTTCTGCAGCTTGGCCATGCCAACTGCGATTTGATGGGCTTATGATTTGCTGCTGCTGGAACCGTACAGTTTTATCCATAATCCCCATGAAGGGAGTATTGCGAGGCCTATGTTCTGCTGATCCACTTTGAATTTGGTTAGTCTTGCTTTCCTTGAGTCGAATGTCTGGACCTTGTCCTTTCACACTCTCAGAGAAGCTGCTGCTTGAAGACAAGCTGCTTGTTGAACTGGAAGGTACCATGCTGACAGAAAGTGGGCCAGGACAGATAGAGCTTTGCTGCCTTAATTCACCAGTTCCGTGAGAAAGAGATGGGCTTGTTTTTTCCATGTTTGGAGGAGCGTGAACAGCTAGCCTCTCATGTGTTTTGGACTTACTCATGAAAGAGTGAGAAGATCCTTTTTCACTATGCTGCAAGTAGGGGACCTGGATAGCTGTTAGTCTTTCGTTGAATAGTACAGAGCTACTGCCTGCAGCAATGTTGGCCGACAGTGTGTTTGTCCCATCCAAATGCTGGCTTTTATTGTTGTTTGGGTTTGTGGGGTGTCTAGAGGTTACAGGGCTCGGAGGAAGATACTGAAGGGGCTGAGTCTTTGTGCCAGACTGACCAGATCCAGTTCTTGCCCCTGACTGGATAGAATTCAGGTGCTGGTTTGTTTTTACTATTTGGGCTTGCTTTGTAGGTTGCATGGTCAAACCAGGCTCTCGCAGATATTTACTGCCTGCTCTGTTTGGTGGGGATATGGGTCTAAATTTCTGCTGGCTGCCTTCCTGAGGGTTTCTGCTGCAAGATGAAGCAACCTGAGAAAGTGGAAGCCTTGGTACAGATGGACCAGGCTCCTCTTCATGCAAAAATTCTTCCTCTTCTATCTCTTCCAGGCTGAAGTGATCCTGCACAAGGGCTTCCCCCTCGTTGTCAGAATCATTGCTCTGTGATGTTGGCTGAGGACACTGCTGCTTTTGTTGCTGCGTTCTCTGGAGCTGTTTGCACTCCTCTTCCACTCGAGCTAGCAGCCTCTTTATTTCTTGGTTACCAGGGCACAACTTTATGGCTTCTCGCAGATCACAGAGGGCTGCATGAAACTGCCTGAAGGGGGGGGAATGAATACAATAAACTTGGCACATTTACAATTGAACTAGTGCTTACCAACAGGCCTGTTTGTCAGCTTGCAATATGCTACTGCTCCTTATTGCCCTCTTGTGTGTGCCTTTCTACAGTATTCCAATGGTCCTTAGAAGGTACAACACAGATAGCTTAGGTAACCATTGAGATAAATAAAAGGAAGCTTAATCAATTTGAGTAGCATCCTTGTCTTTCTTCCTGCAATAGGCTTCCCTCACACTTTCAGAAAGTTGAAGGGCACACCAGGATCATATTGCATAGTCCTGGGGCTCTTGGAATGCCTCCCCTGCCAGGGTTGCAGCCTACTTGTAACATTTGCATTCTCAGGAGGCAGAGTGACCTGTCCGGATGACATGATAGCCACCATGGGTTAATTAATCCTTGGGGCACTGCAGCATGTGCTGTCGGCCATTATGAATATGCAAGCCCCAGTTCTGTTTTTTCTTACTGTTAATGGGTGGTATAAAATCCTATAAATAAATAGTATGAAGCCAGCACTGGTGTGCGAGTATGGGCCAGTTTGCACAACATGACAGCCCATCGTGGGTTAATTTACCTGTGAGGAGTTGCAGTGTGTGCTGACCGCTATTGAGACAATGCAAGCCCTGGTCGGGGGTTGTCATGGCTCGTAGTGTTGTCTGAATCCGGGCAGCAGGGCTATTTGAGGGTTAAACAACCCTTGCAAAACCCACAGCCTGTTTTAGAGTTATGCAAGGGTTGTTTAACCCTCAAATAACCCCCACCACCTTGGTTCGGACAACATGACAAGCTACAACAAGCCCCGGCCGGCACACACCACAGTTTCTCACAGATAAATTAACTCAGGATGGGCTGTCATGTTGTGCAAACTGGCCCATATGCTAGGGCTGGCTTCACACTATTTATTAATAACATTTTATACCACCCATTAACAATAAATAAACCCATAAAAATAATACAACATGAACATAAAACTAAGAACAAGTTAAAACAGCTTCAAAATAAAACCAGAAACAGTAGCGACTGTCCAAGCATTTTTTTAAAAAAAAACTCAAATGCCTGGGAAAATAAGAAGTTTTTCACTTGGCTCAGAGAAGACCAACTGAGCATCTCTTGGGAGGACATGCCTCATCTTATTTGGTGGGGGCACCTGGAAAATGGCCTCTGATGATAACCTTAGAGTTTGGGCATTTATATATGCGAGGAGATGATAATGTGGTTCAAAGCTGTTTAGGGCTTTAAAAGCTTAAAACTTTGAACTGGGTTGAGGAACAGACTGGAAGCCAGTGCAGATTTTTTAAATACAGTAAGCGGCATATAAATCTATTAAATAATTACATAAAAATAATACGACTGTAAAACCAGTTCATGTAAACAATCTTGCTGTCCTATTTTGGACCAGCTTAAACTGGTCAGTTTTCAAAGGCACCCTACCATACAACACATTGCAATAATATAAACAAGAAGTTACCAGAATGTGGATAAATGTAGCTAGGCTATCTCTGCCCAGATAGGGTCATAATTGGGATATCAGTCTAAGTTGATAAAAGGCACTCCACGCTACCGAGCTCACCTATGCTTCCAGTGACAGTGCTGAATCCAAGAGCACCCCAAACTACAAACCTGACCCTGTAAGGGGAGTATCCCCCCCGCTCTGAAATAGGTTGAACACCCCACATTTTCCCTCTACAAGATTTCAGGGTGGGGGAGTTACATTTGACAACGTCCTAAAATTGCTTTTAGCAGAAGCTGAACCTAGATAGTTCAGGACCTTATCCTAATGTTTGCCCTCTTTCCTCTTTTTAACAAACTGCACCATGTTGTGGGGGGCGGGCGGGAGGACTTGTTGCATGCCATTTAAGTTGCAGATACTACACAAAGTGCTGGACACATTAAGTATTTGCTTTACCTCTCTGGTAGGGAGCTGATACTTGTTTATGACATTTTTTGCAAAATAAACACCTTGTGCAAAATTATTCAGTTTTCTCTACTTCTATCTAAAAAAAGAGCTTACAGACCAGTGAAGTTACCATGTCCCCCCAAAGATCGTCATACAATAGGCATCTTCAAAAAATTTCCTTCTGCAGTTGAAAATGCTATCCTGGTACTCCATCCAAGACTACAGTTAGAATTAACATGAATATATATATAAACATACTGACCATGGAATTAGCACTGGAAGAGAAATGGGCATAGCTTAGGAAAACTCCTCCCTCTTTCGTTAAGCTATAATAGGGGGAGCAGATAGTAAAGGGCATCTAAGCTTACATGAGGATAAGGCTATTTTCTAACAGAAAATTACACTGACAACCTGCGTGAATATTACTATGAAATAAACGTTGCTGCATATGGGCTGTCAGTACCTGCTGTTTCTCTTGGCTCTTGCTCTGGCATAATAGGCTTCATAGGATATGGGTTTGAGATCAAGAGCCTTGGTAGCAAACTCCTCTGCCATGCCAAAATCCTGCCAGAACAGTAAAACAGTTTCGAATGTTAACATATTAATTGCAAAAATTATGACAATAAACCATACTACAGTAAGCCCTTTACTTCTGGGCTTGATTAGATGTAGTCCTCATGGCCTCTTCTGCTGATTACTGTATGAACCTGTATTGTAACCCGAGCTGACACACTTTTCTCCTTTCAAAGCACATCTGTAACAATGCAGCTGGTTTAATTTAATTTTGATTTAGTCTTTTAGGGCGCATTCCTATGGCCTCTAGACAGCAGCTAGGCAGCCATAGGATTGGTCGGTTCCTGGAGAACCGCCTCCCCTTCTCCCCTGCCGCCTCATAGGCAGTGCGGAGCGGGGGAAAGGGGGCGTTCCCAGCAGTGGGGCTTTCCTAAGTGCCAGTATGACACTTCCTATGTGTTGTCTGGCCTCCCCACCCTGCGCTCAAATGTCCCGCCGCTAGACAGCCAAAATTGGCCATATAGCTGCCAATGCAGGGCAGCTGGAACGTGGAGGAGACGATTCCCTCCACACTCCTCCTACCGTGCATTGGATAGGCAGTCGCCTCCAAGTTCAGAGGCGCATAGGATTTCTCCCTTAAATTATGTAGTAGTTCAAATGTTCTTATTTTTATTGTTTTCAGGTGTTACTCTTTTAAATCGCTGTGCACTGGCTTTATGGCTTTTTAGCAAAGAGGCGGTATATAAAAGTTAGTAATAAATAAATAACATTGCTTTCATACATCACTTATTAAAAAAGTTAGATAATTACGGAGCACAATTTGGGAAGCTATGCAAGAATAAGAGCATAAGAAGAGCCATACCAGATCAGACCTCTGTTCACACAGTGGCCGACCAGCTACTCCCGTGAAACCTACAAGCAGGAGATGAGTGCAACAGCACCCTCCTGCACATGGTCCCCAGCAACTGGTGTACATAGGCATACTGCTTCTGGCACTGGAGGAAGCATATAGCCATCAGGACTAGTAGCCATTGGTAGCTTTATCCACAATGAATTTGTTCAGTCTCCTTTTAAAGCCATCCAAATTGGTGGCCATCACTGGATTTTGTGGAAATGAATTCCATAGTTTAACTACGTGCTTTGTGAAGAAGTACTTCCTTTTATCTATCCTGAACCTTCCACCAATCAGCTTCATGGGATGACTGGGTTCTAGTATTATGAGGGAAAAAATGCGTCCTTATCCATTTCTCCACACCATGTATAATTTTGTACAACTCTATTATGTCTCCCCTTACTCGCCTTTTTTCTAAGCTAAACAAGCCCAGATGATGTCATCTTTCCTCATAGGGGAATTACTCCGGACCCTTGATCATTGTAGTTGCTGTTTTCTGCACTTTTTCCAACTTTGCAATATCTTTTTTTAGGTGCAGTGGCCAGAACTGTATACAGTATTCTAAGTATGGTCACACTGTAGATTTGTATAAGGGCAGTATGATATTGGCAGTTTTATTTTCAATTCCTTTCCTAAGTATGTCCTGCTTTCCACTCCCTAGCAGGTCAGATCCATTCATTTGAGTGGACATCATCAGCCCCAGGATATTTTTCTACAACTTCCTTGTGATCTGCCATAATGGATAAAAACTTGGGGAAAGAAGCTTACATTTGTTTTTCTGCGGCATCTTGACAGGTTTAGATACAAGGAAACTCTGAGCTCATTGAAAGCTTTCATTTCTTCTCCAAAACTCTCTCGAGGAAATTTCCGTAAAGCATACTGGTACCGCTGTGCTGCCTCCTTCATCTTCCCTTTCTGCAGGGTCAAGAGCATAGAAACTTGACAATCTCGTTTGTAAATGCTGTTTTCATCTTTAAAATAAACTGACATGTTAACAGAAGCCACTGGAGAGAAGAATAAAAAAAAAACCCAGAATGCTGCATTTCTATGGTGAAAAGAAGTAATACTTATTCAGATATTTCACTAAGAAAATATTTATGTTGGATCATGCAGTTCTAATGCCAAGAGGTTTTTGCAATATATACAGTGGATAAACACAGTGTCTTAAACTGGGACTTGCTATGGAATGTCAGTTTGGAGACAAATTTTATATTGGTTTACTTGTCAAAAATATTAAGTCTCAAAACCTGACCATATAGGCAGAGATCTGCTGCATCATACGATATGAATCATGAGAGATATAAATAAATGTTTTATTACAGAACACTGTAATTTTGTATCGTTCTGTATCTTCATGGAATGTATCCAATGTCAGTGTCAATTCTTTATATTTTAAGATTGTCTTGCTTCACATATTACTATGAGTGAACCACACATAGTAATCTGTCACACAAGACAGCCACACATTATTATAAGACTACTGTGTAAAGGTGAAACACCTCTCCAGTAACTTCCTAGTATGTTATAAGGTAAATCATTTTGAAAACTACCTGAAAATATTAAACTATGGAAGTTCAATTATTTAACAGCAGAATCCTGTACCTGTCTACTGAGAAGAAGAAAGTCCCATTATGGTCAGTGAGACTTTACTCCCTGGTACATGTGTATAAGATTGCTGCTTAAGGGTGCAATCCTAAGTAGATAGGCGTCCGCCTATCCAAAGCAAGGCAGGAAAGGCATGGGGGGATTGTTCCCTCCACGCCTCTCTTGCCTTGCTCTTTTTCACTAGATAGCCATTTTTGGCTGTCTAGCGGTGGGGGGGCCAGCCGGGAGAAGCAGCTGCACGTACGGCACATAGGATGTGTTGTACGTGCAGCTCCACTCTCCCTGCCCCAGAACGCCCCCAGCCCCACCCCTTTTCAGTCGCTCTGCGGTTGTCTTCCGAGTGCAGAGGGTGGGGCTTTTCCACGCTGCCTCAGAGGCAGTGTGGACGAGAGGGGAGGTCAGATTTCCAGGAATTGACCTCAGAGCATGGGCTCCAAGGTCGGTTCCTAGAATAGAGCATATCCTATGGCGGCTAGACAGTGTACAGCAGCCATAGGATTGCTCTCTTAGTCATGTAAAATGTATTTATCATGGTGAGCTAAAGGGTCTAAAAGGCATTTGCTCTGTACATTTCGTACAAAAAGTAAGTTTTAGGTTATGTTTTTAATTAACATTATTTTTGCATTTTATAAACATTTTTCATTTATGTGAGTATACAGAGAACAAATGATAATCACAGGATAGTATATCCCACAAGATAGCAAATTATGGTAGCAAACTAGGTTGCTCTGTTAAGGAATGCAAGGATTTTGCAGAATGTAGAGATGCTTCAGACAGAACAGCTGTAAAGCCTTTTTGCAAATCCATAACTGTATATTGTGAAGGACATTTACGAACCTATCAAAGGTTTTTAATAAAAATCAAATACACCACCTTCATGCTTCAACCACTATCAACCTGTACTTTGTTTCATAAGTGATACTTCTATAAAGAGATTGGGAAGGAACTAGTAGACTCTCAGGTCCAGTCCTCCTTTATTTGAAGTGTCATTTAAAAATGATCTTCTATTCTGATTTGAACTTCAGTTCAAAGGCAATATCTCAGTTTCATGTTGCTCAGAAGATAATCCTGCTGACTTTTTTTTAATGAAGGATAACAAGCAGAGGCCCCTATATTTATTAGATAACGGCCTTTTACTTGGAGAGGAAAATTTCTTCTGACAAGAAAACAACTTTTTGCATATTTTTGAGAGCAGAAGGGTCATGGAGCAAAGTATCAGAGATTAGAAGTGCTCTGTGAAAGCCATTGCACTGTACTATTATCTAAGCAAGAGCTGCTGAACTTACATGCACATTCAACCAAAGCACAAATCGCAGATCAACTAAAGGGCTGATTCACACGATCAAAACAAGCCACTGTGGCTTATAACTCTGTAATAGCCCATTGGTTATCTAAGGGTTGTTTAACATTCCACCAAGCCATGGTGCCTGGGTCTGGATGACATGATAAGCCATAGCCAGGTGGTGATTATGCAAATCGCGCCCAGCATGCGCTGCAGCTCACAACAGGCCTCAGTGACTTGTTTAAGCCACAGGTCACTGAAGGTGTTCACACTATCATTTTCAGCCATGGTGGCTTAAATAAAACACTGGTTTGCGGCATATGCCGGGTGCCAGTGAGTGCCTGATTTGTAACCCAACCCCTGCTTGTAGGTTGTTGTGTCATCTGAACCCAGTGAGGGTGGGTTGTTGGTGATTATCTGCCACAATCATGTAACAGTTCACTCAGATCTCAATGCTATAAACAAAAGCAAGGATCTACCTACTTTGTACATTATGTTTCCTTCTTCAATTAGCTTTTGCAGTAGTATAATCAGAATATCAGGCTTTGAAGTAGCCATGGCCCATGCTGCGTTTCCTGAAATTTAGAACATTAATGTTTAAACACACTTCTGCCAATGTCATACTGCAAACTTCAGATTAATAAAGTGAATAGCCATATATTTCATGATTTGGACTGAACTTTCTCTACTACAGACACTATGGTAGAGTCAAATATGGAACAATGAAGTGCTACCCTAAATACAACGTTAGAAAGTACACCACCACATTTAAAAGCAACAGCTTACGTAGACCTATACCTATTATCCAAAAGTTAGTAATAACATGATCAAAATCAACAGCATGAACTGTTTTTGTCATGTTCTTGGACTACACGACTTTCACTAATCTGCTATTCCATCTCCACTGTGACTGCTAATATTTCAACATCCCTAAGGAGGCTTAAATTACTATAATTAAAAGTAGATAAAATCTGAATTGCTAGGAAATGTATAAATGTTTTTATATGGGCATATTTATAAGCATTTTATAGGCCAGTATAGTACAAAGAGATTTTTACTGTGGTTGTTTATAAGGTAATAATTCTTTCTAAATAAAACCATTTTATTTTAGCACTAGCAGTTATTTTTCACTAACCTAATTTGGCTCCTTTTCGAAGCAGTGTGACCACCACTGATGTATTTCGACATCCAATTGCTCTGTCCAGTGGGCGCATTCCACTATTGTCCACATGTTCAATCACTGCCCCCTTCTCTACTAAATACTGCACCTGTAAATGAAATGTAAAGGAATAATCTTGTTGTTGTTTTAAACATATGTTTGTGATAGTGGGTACAATTTACTAGGAATTTCTCTTGCACAAAGTCCACTGAAATAATATTAACTTCCTAGAGTGCTAACAGGTTTAGAACTTTGCAAATTATGAAATACGAGGATTTAACACCTAGGCTGTAATAATCCCTAGAAGTGACTTCTTAAATTAATTTAATAGTTGTGCAATGCAGGTTGTTAGTGTATGTTGGTGAATGGAGCCCAAGTCATATGCAAGCACAATATGAAGACTACAAGTTAGCCCAAGTTAACACAGCAGCCTCAACTGACCATTTCCATTCTATTTAGAGCTGGAATTAATTTGTAAGAACTGTGAGTCTTCTCTTAAACCAGAAAGTTTGTTGATCTTGAAACATATTCTTTACATCTCACAAATCTTGCTCACGTCACAGTAAAGCAATATAATTTCAATATAAGACAGAAGAAAAAGATCTATGCAATAAATAATTATTTTCAACCCTGTGACCCTATTCAGAATTGCGGGGATGTGTGCTATACGCATAATACTTCCGGTTCCCAGCAACAGCTTATGAATACGGCATTCATAGGTTGTTTCCATGATGCCCAAACTAGGACACTTGGGGTTGTTTGTGGGTTAAACAACCCCAGATTAACACAAGAACAAAACCATGGGTTAACTTGGGGTTGTTTAACTCATGAACAACCCGAAGTGCCTAGGTTCAGATGTCATAGAAACAACCTATGAATGCCACCATTATGTCTGAACAGAGCCAGTGTTATATTTTGATAGTTATCTTCTTTTCAAAGTTTGGTTGAGATAGCTTTATTTCACAGTGTGACTCAGCATTAGGATCTGTTCATTTAGTGGAAACAGCTTAGAGCCATAATAAAGGATTATTTTCTCTAGTGCCCCGTTGCACTCAGATATTTCCTACAAAGTGAAGAAGTCCTACATTAGATATTTCCCAGAAGTGCAAGAAAACAAAGGAGCCCTTTAGTTTCTTGGTTAAACATGTCTACTGACACCCTCAAATGCATGAAAAAGGCAGCTTGAATGTGCTTAATTAGCATTCCAATTGGTTAGATTCCAGTAGTCTGGCTTGGTTTCAGATAGTCAAGGCTTATAGCAAGCACAGTATTTGACTTGACTTACAATATCTGAATCTCCATAGAAAGCTGCTAGATCCAAGGGTGTTCTTCCATTCTTGTCAGTCTGGTCTATTGTGGCATCTTTTTCAACCAAATATTGGACCACACTCTTATGTCCTTTGAGGCAAGCCCAGCTCAGTGCTGTCAGACCCTCCTTGTCCAGTGATGAAATGTCTGCACCTAGGACACAAACCACAAATGTGTTCTCTGAGGGGGAAAAAATGCTCCCCCTTAAGCGAAAATTGAAATATAATACCCTTAATTTAAAAGTGCATTGATTTTTTCTCTCTTCCATACGCCTAACAAAGACTACATAATTTTAGTCTGCAGTATAGATTTCAGCATGAATTCATAAAACATGCCTTGAGTTGGTTTGAATGTTGAACGGTGACAAGCTGGCTTACCTATCTTTAAATTCAAGGAAAATGAATAGGACCATTTTAAAAAGTCTCGAACAGTTAATAATTTTACCTTTGGAGATTAGAAAGTTGACAGTGCTCAGATGTCCTTCACAAGAAGCCACCATGAGTGGTGTCCTGCCTTGCTTGTCACTTAAATTTATATCAGCCCCATGCTCCGAAAGAAGTTTTGCAATCTGAAAAAAGTGAGCAAAGTCCCGTCATAGTATTGTAAAATCACAACCATTGAAAAAATAAAGGCAATATGTGCCCTATCCCAATAGCAATCCATACACAGATCATATTCCACACCTTCAGCCCCAATTACAGCAGAGGAATGCTTGTGTAGCATCAAGCATACACGTATCTGTCACATTCATGGTTCTTTGATTGGGACTTTGATCTGTGTGGTATTAACAGAGTGGCACTCAAGTCAATACAATATTTTAACTTTTGCAACTGTAGATTCCCCACTCTGCAGAGAGTCAGTTCGTCTACTCCTATTGAACTCTACATGTAAAGACCAACCTTTTGACTTCACATTAGCTATGTTTGGACGCATAATGGCTTAGCATTACGAGAACAAGTCTAAGTGAGCCTTGAATGCACACCCCTCCCACCCCCTCCTTCTCTGGATCTGCCAGGAGGAGGAGTTTGGAAACTTATGCTTTAGTTTAAGCACACCTTAGCATTATGTCTGAACATGGACAAACTTTAGAATCAGTATCAACTACGGTTGAAACAAGCCAACTTCAAACCACAGATTATGAAGCTTGCTTGTTTAAAGTAACTATACTATGCACAAACTCAAAGGGCATTATCCAACGGGGCCGGCTCCATCTCCACTGCTTCTGTTGCGCTCATCGGAACTACTACTTCTGCAACAGGGCTTTTGTGCTTCAAAAAATATCCCTGGAAACAAGCATAAAAAGCTTGTTTCTGGATCAGGACAGATCAGCAGAGCTCCTTTCTGCAAGCAGTGCTGAACTGCCCCATTCCAGAAACGAGCATTTCTGCTCATTTGGGGTTATTTTTTGAAGCATCACAGCCCTGCTGCATGAGCAGCAGGTCCTTCAAGCGCACAGGCACAATAGGATACTCCCCATTGTGTGCATGTAATTATAAGGATTTATTGTTAGGTCCAAACAGGGCCATTGTTTGCGTAAACCAACTCCTCAGGGTTAATAGCTTTTTCAAAACACAGTTTAAAAACGCCTGTCTCCATTTAACACAAGGATGGGCAACTTGTGGCCCTCCAGACATTTTGGCTTACAACTCCCAACAACCCTAGCTAGCATAGTCAATGGTGAGGGCTGATGTGAGTTGGCCAAAACATCTGGAGGGAAACAAGTTGTCCATTCCTAATCTAATATTACAAACATTTCCCTTAGTCCAAAAATAAGCTGGAACTGGCTGTTTTATTTATGAAGGGTTGTCCCACCTGCCAATGTCCCTGACGCACAGCACAGAAAAGTGGTGGTATTCCTCTCCTATTACTTCTTGTTACTAGAGCACCATGTTCAAGCAATAGCTCACATGCTTCCAATTTTCCTCTCCCAGCAGCAGCAGTCAAAGCTAAAAAGAAATACAAGATTTTAGTTTATTAGATTTAAAAGGGTGGGGGGAGAAGTTGAGAGAAGACATTAAGCTAGGGGTAATTATGCATTACTATTAACTGCACTGAGCAATTAATTCAATAATTAATAAGTGTTTTTCTTGTGCGAAATGATGACCTGTATTCTCAGATATTAACATTCATTAAAATGGATGTGATGGAGAATGTCCATACTTTGTGATATAAGATGCAGACTGCGTAGTCAAAAAAAGACATTGAACTCTTCCCCAGTTTTTAATAGGATATTTCACTCAGAATGAATTAAAAATAAAGCTCAGAATCTGCTGAGGTTGGCAAGGGATGCTAAGAATAACAAAAAGGGCTTCTTCAGATATGTTAAAAAAAGGAAGACAAAAGTAATGGCAGACCAGCTGTGCAGTGAAGATGGAAAAATGCTAACAGGTGAAAAAGAAAAGGCAAAACTGAACAACTCCTATTTTGGCTCAGTCTTCTCCCAAAGGAGGATCTGTGTCCCACCTGTTATATGTGACAAGCCCACCTGTCATATGTGACAAGCAGGCTGAAGGGATAGAAATGCAGCTTAAGGGTGACAGAGAGATGGGGATATCTAAGACCTTAAATGAATTCAAGTCCCCAGGTTGAGATGAATTGCATCCTAGAACGTAGAACGAGCTAGAAGGAGCTAGCAAATGGCCTCTAGGAATCTCTATCATCTTTGAGGGGCTGTTCACCCAACATGCTAACCCAAACTCAATGGCTGAGTGTGAGTTGTTTTGAACCATGGGTTGTTTGTTAAACCATGGGTTAGTGTGTTGTCTGAAGATAACACGTTTTCCACAGAGTGGGTTATTGTGCTCTCTGAATGTAGCTAGGATGGCTTGTTAACCATGCAGTGTGGCTTGTTAACCACCCTGAACAACCCAACAACAAACCATGGATTCTCAAGGTGGCTTGTTTTAGAA
Organism: Heloderma suspectum; assembly: GCF_057233095.1. Taxonomy (NCBI): domain Eukaryota; kingdom Metazoa; phylum Chordata; class Lepidosauria; order Squamata; family Helodermatidae; genus Heloderma; species Heloderma suspectum. The sequence continues at coordinate 178,559,759 of NC_139458.1, read as the reverse complement.
ACTTAAGTCACACTGCATCGTTAACAATCCACCCTGGCTTCATTCACTAACCCACAGTTCAACAAAAACCCCACAATTCAAAACAACCCACACTCAACCACTGAATGTGGGTTAGCGTATTGTGTGAACTGCATTAGTGTTAAGGTGCCTATAGATTTATAATCTGCTGTAGAATCTTCCCAGGTATTGATGTCAGACTGACTGGTCTATAATTCCCCAGATCTTCAGCTTTGAAGATGGGGATATTTTCTTCTTTTCCTCCCCCCCCATATGCCACTTGTGCACCTGCCATTTCTCTAATTACCCTCACCACGTTGTGGGTTGCCATGTCATCTGAACCCAGCAAGGTGGGTGGCAGGGATGGTGTTTCTCAGGGGCAGTATTGTGTGAACTGCCCCTGAGAAATCCTGGTGAATGGGTGAAGTACCGGAGAACTAGAGGAGGGAAAATATCCCCATCTTCAAAGCAGAAGATCTAGGAATTATAGACCAGTCAGTCTGACATCAATACGTGGGAAGATTCTACAGCAGATTATAAATCTATAGGCACCTTAACACTAATGCAGTGATCACTAGAACCAGCACAGAGTTGTCAAGACTAATCTTACTTCATTTTTCCATCAGGTAACTTCCTTAGTAGATTGTGGAAATGCTATGGGCATAATATATCTTGACTTCAGCAAGGTAGTTGACAAAGTACCCCTTGATATCCTGATTAACAAGCTAGTTAAGTGTCGGTCGGATGGCATTACTACTAGGTGGATCCACAACTGGCTGGAGAACCGTACTAAAAGGCCAAGTTCGGACAATCAGTGGGGAAAAGAAGCCACCATGGCTTCTTTTCCTCACCCCCCATATGCCACTTGTGCACCCGCCATTTCTCTAATTACCCTCACCACATTGTGGGTTGCCATGTCATCTGAACCCAGCAAGGTGGGTGGCAGGGATGGCTTCCAAACCACCCCGCAATCTATAGCTTGTTGCAGGGGTTATGGGGTGGTTTAGAAGCTACCTCTGCTGTGCACATCACTAGGTTCAGATGACATGGCAACCTGCAACGCAAGCAAGGATAATTAGGGAAATGGCAGACCGGGGAAAAGAAGGGGTGGGGAAAAGAAGCCACTGTGGCTTCTTTTCGTCCACTGATCACCTGAATCCAGTCATGAGTGCTCATCAATAGTTTTGCATCAAAATGGAGAGAAGTATCAAGTGGGGTGCCACAGGGCGCTGTACCCTGGGCCCTGTAGTCATCAACATTTTTATTAATGACTTGGAAGAAGAGGTGAGGGAATGCTTATCAAATTTGCAGATGACACAAAACTGAGTGGAAGAGCTAATACCTTAGAAGACAGAAACAGCATTCAAAATTATCTTGATAGATTAGAAGATTGCATAGAAAATAACAATGCAATTTCACAGAGACAAGTGCAAAGTTCTTCATTTAGGAAAAAGAATTCAAAAGCACAGGTATAAGATGCAGGATACCTAGCTTGGCAATAGTATGTGTGAAAAGGATTTTGGAGTTGTAGTCGATCACAAGCTGAATGTGTCAGCAGTGTGATGTGGCTGCAAAACAGACATATGCAATTTTAGGTTGCATCAATAGAAATACAGTTTCAAAATCTTGGGAAGTAACAGTTCCACTCTACTCTATGCTGGTTGGACCTCACCTTGAATGCTGTATCCAATTCGGGGACCACTACACTTTAAGAAGGATTCAAAGAAATTGGAATGAGTTCACAGAAGGGCAACCAAGATGATCAGGAGACAGAAACTAAGTCCTATGAGGAAAAATTGAAGACACTGAGTATGTTTAGCTTTGAGAAGACAGGGGGATATGATAGCACTTTTCAAGATAGCACTAAAGGGCTATCACACAGAAGAGGGCCGCAATCTGTTCTCTATCATCCAAGACATGAAATAACGGGCTTAAGTTACAGGAAGGCAGATTTCAGTTGAACATTAGGAAAAACTTCCTAGCTGTCAGAGAAGTCAGATAATGGAACCAACTATCTAGGGAGGTGTGGGTTCTCTGTCACTGGAGGTATTCAAGCAGAGACTGGACAGCAATCTGTCAGGGATACTTTAAACTGGATTCCTGCACTGAGCAAGGGGTTGGACTCAGTGGCCTAAATGGCCTCTTCCAACTTTATGATTCTATATACCTGAATTCTCTTTCTGAAATGCAAGTCTACAGGAAACAGAGTATTTTAAAGATGGCATTTGACACTTAAGATAGGTCAATTTATTTTAGGATTATGTTGACCATTTAGAACCAAACAATCTGACAGTAGGCTTTTTTTAAGGATTCTTAAATTTATAACTATTGGTAATATAAGACCAAAGTTAGCTGCTACTATATAAACAAAGCACAGAGCTGCCTCTTATCTGACTATCACTCACTGCTCCTGCACTCATAGGGTCACTTAAGATACAAAAACAATGTGTCTGAAGTACACCATATTCGGGAAAAAGCAAGGCTGAAGAATAGCTTGCAGAGGGCTTAAACAAACAAGATCCTCAGGAAAACTATGCTCAGGAATGCATCCATTCTGCTGAAAAGGCCCACTGTTCTGTCTAATATACTCTGCAACTGTATGCCCCACTCTGACTCAAAAAAGGAAAAGAAATTTAAATGAGCAGCTAAACAAGCAACCGATGCAAAATGGAAAATATGAAAACAACCCATTAGGCTAAAGGACAACTAATAATCTTTGGCAGATCTTTGGTCTGCTGCCAAGAACACTGAGGGAAGTGGTAACTTCAGTGAGGGAGAGGAAATTTTTAAAAGCAGGATGAACACAATGGTTGGAATTTGCTGAAACACAATATAATAAGATAAGCTGGCTAATACATTTTGTTGTATCTGATGTGGTATTTCGATAGTGTTTCTGTTTCACAGGCAACCATGTTTTTTGTGCATAGATATCTTCTGTAGCAGTAGTGAGAAGAATTTCCATGCTATAATTCCAGAACGCACATTTTAGAAATATAGGAAGCTTCTCCAGGATCTCAGACAGGAGTCTTTCCCAGCCTTACCTGGAGATGACTGGGATTAAACCTGTGGCCTTTTGCATGCAAAGCATGTGCTCTACCACTGAGGAACAGTCCATTCCCCAGTTTTGGTCTGTGACATCTGCTTTCTGAAAAATCACTTCCCCAATGCAAACCCTGTATTTGCATTGGATATCACCAATGAAAATAAATTAATGTTAGTAGTTTATTAAGCTTTCATAAATTTACATATGCATAAAATCAACAGTTACATAGAAAAAGAACATGCTTTTTGGATCAGGCTACTTGAAGAAAGTCTCACTGATTTCACCGGGCTTATTCCCAAGGAAATCTAAAGAACTGCCCAGAACAAACTCATTCTTCTTTCTTACTGATCTGATGCCTCCCAAGATATGAGACAAAGATCATCAATGACTCCAACATGCAAGAGATCTCTGAATCTCCATGTCTTCATCTACCTCCAAGACACAAGAGAGGCAAAAATAAATTGGCACCTGTCATTTTTCCTAAGGGAGAGGGGGGAGCAAAGGGAAATACTCCTGAAATGGCACCTAATTTGTTTTTGTTGTAATAACATGGAAGATTTTTAGTGAATGAAAGACTTCAGCCCCAAAGAAAATCTATTTTATTAGGACATGCATTAGTGACACATCTTGGCATTTCCTTAATTTTTATTTATTAATGTCCTTCTCGGCTATTTTTGTCAGCCTGAAATTTTTCAACCATGCCTATCTAACAATCTTGTTTTTTTAAAACAAATCTAATTTTCAAAAACATAGCATACTTCTGCAGTCACGGCCACAGTTTGCCCAAGCAGAGCTTCTTAAATATAGCTACTGAGTACAATCCTTGGCAAGCAATATCTGTTCTCAAAATGCCATTTGATGGGAAGGAAATGGCTCTGTGCAAACTGGCTGTCTAAATCTGCAGGAAGGGCACGTTCATTAGAGAGGTAAGTGGTAAGGTGTCGAGGATTCACAGAAGGGGGAGTACAAGGATTGTTGATGAGAGCAGAGGAAGGGAAATGGAAGGCCATAGCTCAGTGTGATAGAGCACATGCTTTGCATGCAGAAGGTCCCAGGTTCAATCCCTGGCTATTCCAGGTAGGACAAGGAAAGAATCCTGCCTGAAACCCTCGAGAGCCACTGCCAGTCAGTGTTGACAAGACTGGGCTAAATGGACCAATGGTCTGACCCAGTATAAGGCCGCTTCCTACATTCCTGAATGTGGCAAATATACCAATAGAAAACAGTGTATGTAGGAAGGGAAAGAGATGGAATAAAGAAAGTGCGAGAGGGAGTCTACTCTGTATTCATGCACTGGACACTGCATGTTGTTTGCACGTGTGCACATCTGGTGCCTGCTTATTCTGTTTTTGTTCTTTTGTTTAAGGAAATCCTTTTTATGAAAGAGAATCAGAAAGCATAAAAATGGTCAGAGGCTGGGGTACACTTAATTTCTCCTGACTACAAATCACACCACCTCCCTCTTCCCACCCCCCAAATTGGAGCTAGCAGTGCAAATTGGCCCTCACAAACACAGGCTTTGAGTACAGTTTCACATACTAAAAGTTTATTTTTTAAACTTTTAGTATGTGAACTTAGTATGCCGAGTTCTTTAAAAAAAAGCTAGGGGTGGGTGGGAGGAAGGAGGGCAAAGTACACCACCTCTTTATGCTTGTAGGCTGTCAGCAAAAGTAGATCCTAGCTACCGTCAGATGTCAGAATTGTACTGCCATCTAAAGTTACATAAACATCCAAAGAAATTTCCATTCTTCTCTTCCCACCAAGAAATGGAGCAAAACACATTACATACATGTCGATGAGGCAAGCAAGTTCAAAGGTGATATGTCAATGCAGACTGTGCAAAAAACAACCAGCCAAATGAAGTAAATGTGCATTACTAAAACAGAAAACAAATCCCAGTGTATTTTAAATCTAACACTGGTTTACAGAAGGTGACAAAGCAACATTAAAAATTTAGGTCCTCCAGTTAAAGTATAAGTTCTACCCTCGAAAGCGGCCTATCATTTTAAATAGATTTATACTCATGAGTCCTAGTATCTTCACAACATAGCTGAGCCTTAAACTATCAATGCCTGACCTGAAGATACACCCAAATTAATAACCAGAGATACTTTTTGCAACAGAATGTTAACATTTTTGGATAGAAATATGCAATATTATAATTTAAAACTATAGACCCCCTATCATGGCACCCTGGTTGTGGAATGAGCTTCCTATAAAGACTTGCCTGGCGCCTACATTGTGCTCTTTTTGGTGCCTATCTTCCCAGACATTTTAGTCTTTCAGTTTCTGTTGTTTCAAATGTTACTGTATTTTAAATCTTTGTACTACTGCAAGATAAAATTTTGTTTTTTATTTTTTATTTTATATTGTAGTTTTACACATTTATATTGTATTTTCTCATGTTGTATTATATGATTTTAATTGTTGTGAACCGTCCAGAGAGCTTTCGATACTGGGCAGTATAGGTAATTAACTGTGTAGGACAGACGAGGACCAGATTTTTAATATTTAACTAAGTTGCTTGACACTTCTGTTACTTTTTCCCAACTTAATTAATCAACACTGTTAAAAGACATGTTAAGCAGCTGTACCTCTTTGGCTGTGATGAGTTTACATTACTCTAAACCATAATTTTTACACAGCTATCCTCAGCTGATCAATTTATTATTGTTTTTGAAAAAATAAAACCCATCTTACATATATACCTGTTTCTCCCCACAGGGTATCTGTTTCATTGATGTCAATTTTAGGCTCCTTTTCCATCCTAATCAGAAACTGAACCACCTGACAAGAGGAGGAAAATATTAATCAGCTGCTAATTTAAAAACAACAAGAAAACCAAACATTTAGACAGTCATGGATTTGATTGACTGTAGCACTTCATTAGTGGTGAATAATGCCACTACAAATAGTGGGTTTCAGCTAGAGTACTCATTTTAAGTTAACAGCACAAGTTGGTGTAGTAGGAGAGACACTTTTGTTACACAGAAGGCAGGTCTTTTGCCTTTGCTTTCAAGCATTTACTACACAAAACAAACTCATAATAAGAGGTTTTCTAAGTGTTCTGGAGAACTCTGGCATTCCTTAACCAGCAGATCTTCAGTAGTGACTGACAGGTTTCCCTGAAAGACACATTGCCCCCCACTACCAATATTGTTCCCCTGCAATGTGCAGCTACAGGGACTCATGGTTTGCTTTCTAGGGTACACCTTCTGTTTGTAAAGGTGGGAGTGAGGCGCAACAGGCCTTCCAGCACCCAACATAAAGAGACTATGCACTCAGAATGCACTCCAGAACATTCTTGTAATGTGCAAAGAGTTCCATGGAAGATGTTCAGATGTTCCTCAGCAGATGTGTCATTGTGTAAAATGTTCCCTTAGTCTAAAAATTTGAAAACCACTGTTAACCTTCGAAGACACACAAAGTCATGAAAAATTTGTTTATTTTTACTTGGACTAATTTTTGGTGGCTGAGTTCAACAGTAAGGGTAGGGAACAGGACTACCATTTCATGTACATGATATATCCTGATCTTATAGAATGGCAAGCTAGGACTAAATATGGGTATATATGTTTATCTTCTAAATATATAGTTAATTTTGGACAGAATCCATCAATCCTAGTACATTATTTTGGATACAAATTTATTTCCTGCCTCGCTCAAGAGAAGAGTTGAATGACTATGCATTTGTTTTCCATGGCAAATTATTTTAATGAGCTCCTACAAGACCCAAATATGACAATATAATCAAGGAAAATGTAAACAAACAATGCAAGCCAATTTGGTATGAATCCTATCATAAATGTTTACTGCTAATAACTAAACAGAAACAATGCAAGTTGAGGAATATGAGTTCATGTTATGTCTTCTGTACTTGGTTCCCATTAAGGAAAATATTTTCTTAGCAGAGGAAACATTAAAAGAACTTGACTTTGTTTTGATTTTATTTTGAAACAAAGGGGGAACTTCCATTTATATAAGAAAACTAACCTGTCTTTACACCACTGTGCACTGTAGAATTTAATACCCCTCCCCTCCCCATGGTGATAAAACATTAGGGAGGTTGAAGACTGCAAGCCAAGATTAATTGCATAAACAATAAATACATTAGCAGAGCTTTTGAAATCTTGTGAGGCAGATGGTAAATAGTATAAATGTGATTTCAAGAAATAAAGCATCTTCATGTATTCCATTATGGCTATATAATTCTTTATAGCTACACTGTGGAGACAGAAATCCTACTGCAATTTTTCATCTTCTTACACAGAGCTTACATGTGACACAAATACACCCTATACAACAGCTACACTATTATCCTATCTTTAAGCACATGGAATAGATAGAAAACCCCAACAAACAAGCTGGGACCAACACACACCAACCCCTTACAATACTGGAACCTTTCTAGAAGTAAGAATACAATTGTTCTACTGATATACAAAAGCTACAACTGAGGAAAAAGAGAGATCAGGAAGTGCCCTAGCAAATTATCTGCATTGCTTGTTTTATTGTGTAAGGAGGTGGTTGCTCTCACCATCTATTTCCCAGGAGGAAGTGCCATTTTCCTGATAAGCAAGATACAGGCATTCCCAGCTTTATGGGAACACTGGGCTGGTTCACACATCATACTAAACCATGGTTTAACAAGACGTGCTTGAGCAGGAAAGAGCTGCCACAGGCCTTGGGCTTGCATGCTCCCCGCTCCTCCTACTGAGTGTCCAGGAGGAGAATTTTGGCAGCTTTTAATTTAGTTTTCCCCGAATCTCAGCTTGTCACGTCATCCAGACCAGGACACGTCAATGGTTTATAACAAACTGGTTAGCTTAGCAAGCCAGCTTCAGAAACCACAGTCTGAAGTTGGCTTGTTTTAAAACTGATTGTTTCTTAGAAACCATGATCTCTGGTTTGAATAACACAACAAGCTGTAATTTGAGGAAAGCAGGGGAAAAACTGGCAAAGTCCTTCTGGCTGCATGGGAGGAGAAGAGGGAGGGCATACAAGCCGCAAGGCTCACAGTGGCTCCTTTCTGCTTGTGAGGATTCCACTAATCCGTAGTTTAGCACGATACGTGAACCGGCTCGCTGTATTTCTTCTAAAATTACATCTTCATGCTAAATGTGCATGTAGTACACACTTCCAATTAAGGAAAAAATGTCCTTTTTGTATCAATGGGAAAATAACAGATACCAAGTCGGTGAATTCCTCTAAACACTTTCAAAAGCCAAGAGATACAAGCAAGCTACCTGAGAGTGTCCCATGCTTGAAGATGCTGTCAGAGCCTGCTGAAGTGCTTGCCGCTTTGTCGGCAAACTCTGCTGATGGGAAGAAATTATCCAATCCATGTCGAGCAGATATTCAAGAATATCAGAATGGCCCCTTAATGCACTATGAACCAAAGCACACTGTCCTTTTTTGTCCAAGTGATCAATCTATATTAAAGGCCCAGGGCAGGGGGGAGCAGAGAGAGAGATAAAAAGCAATTCATTTATAAGCAAGTTCAGAGAATATGCTGCTGCGCTGAAACTCAAGGAAGAACATATTTTGTCAAATTGATAGGTACTGTGGAAAATTTAAGGATCGTTAGCATGTTTCTGGGGAACTCTGCGTTAACCTTAGAAACAGCAGTTTTTTATTTGACTAAACCTCCCATGCAAGATATTTCAACAAACTATTTTAGAGTATTAAAACGAAATGGCTCTAAAAAAAATGAGAGACTTTTCCAGTTTTTTCCATGATCTCAGAAGACATGACAGAATGAACACTTTCCTTGAAAAAAAGTTACAATAAATCACTAATATTAATATTTTCATTTTCCTTCCTTAATTCACCTTTTTTATACTGCTTTAGAAAAAACAACTGCATTTAGACATAAGTTGACACCAGTTTCCATGTTACTATTCACTATGTAGACTCTAGCTTGCAGAGGATGTATAAGGTCCAAGCATGATGTCATGCTAAACGTGCCTACTGGTGAATAAAAAAGCCACAGATTTAGCTCCCTCCATAATGCCTGTCCATGTCCTGATGTCAAGACATTCCACAGTTCCCCACACTTCCACCATCAGCAGCCAGTGATGTGGAGTTAAGAAAGGTCTATTTTGGCACTAAACGGCCACTGTGTGGTGCTTTTTTCACACTGCATATTGCCAGAGATGACAACCCAAATGGAACAAAAGTAACACCAGTCACAAGTGCACTATTAAAAAAATACGTTAAAGGGGGTGGTATGGTAATACATTTGTAGTAATTCTCCTTGCTAACCACAAAAGCCATGTAGACTAGCAATATTTTATATGTATCCTGCAAGCTTATCTTATGCTACTAAGTGCATCTCAATGTTCCAACTTAAATACCTAGAGAGGCACAACTTTCTTCCAACTCTCTTAACTTTGGCAGCATTCACCTTGCAAGCTCCATTTGTTCCCTTCTTCCTCTTCTTGCTCTTCATTTTTTCTACAAAAGGCACATACCTAGCTTTTTCTTGTGCACCCCCCCCCCTTTTCTCCCAAGGAGGGTGCTGATCAATGATGATACGCTCATTTATATTCATTACTCTCTTAGGCAATCTCTTGGTATGTAACTTAGGTCATGAAATCAGCCCTAGGAACAATCAAATTATGTCACTGATTCTAACATAAATTTATGTTAGAAAAGTAGGACAAGGAAAAGATCAGACAATGGGTAAAGTGGCTTTTAAAATAATTGGACCATATTGCCTGATATGTATTGCTTTTGCACAGGGTGCTGAGAAATTTCATGTTTAACTGATCCAGTGCATATTTCAGGATCGGAGTTGCATCCTCATAGAGCAAAGAGTTTGTCTTGCTTCAGTCACTGCCCGACAGCTCTATAGTACACAAATGCTTCTAACAGAGTCTGTTGTGGAGCTTACCTTTGCTCCTTTTTTACAGAGCAGTGAAACTATGTGCATATGGCCTGCAGCTGCTGCACAGCAAAGTGGCGTCATCCCATTCTCAGATGCACCATCGATTGTGGCACCAAATTCTAGCAGGAGAAGGACCACTTCTTCATGACCAAGATGAGACTGAACACATAATACTGGAGCATTGTTTAGAACTTCTGTCCTGTAATTTACATTTGCTCCACCCAAAATTAGCAGACGACTCACCTAGGATTTAAACAAACTGTCTTATTTAGAGCCTGAAGCAGGATAGATTTGCATTTCCATTACATTTTTGAAATTTATTTTATATATTAATTTCAAAATGATGGATGAAATGGATATAGACCCCTTGAAGAATCCTTCTTTCCATTCAGTGTGGCTTAATGGAAAAGAAGATTAATGATTTTATAGAATACGTGGGTTGTATCCAATTGTTGCATGAGTGGAAGGCAGCTTGCATAACCATCTTCCTATCCCTTTTCCCTCCTATAGCTCCCGAAAAGGCAAAAAGCCTCTCCAGAGCGGAGGGGGAAGGGTGAATTGCTCAAAATCAGGTGGAAGAACCTTGCACAACTGAAACGGGGGAGGAGGGGAAGGGAAACATCAATTCCACAAGCTGTTTTCCACTTATACAACCACTGGATACAACTGTGTATATTTGCATTTCTATACTTAAGGCTCATGCCCATGAGCTGCCACACCAGAAATTACTCAGGATACAGCACAATACATGCTCTCCCAATGTCACTTTATAAACTATGGTAGCCTTCCCCAACCTGGTGTCCTCCACCTATTTTGGACTACAACTCGCAGCATTCCTGACCACTGGGCATGCTGGGTGGGGCTGACTGGAGTCAAAATCCAAAACATCTGGAGGGCACCAGGCTAGGGTAGGCATCACAGTGAAGTCGTGAGATCATTCAGAGCACACTACGACATCAGCATAGTTGTAGGACAGAACACTCCTTTGCTGCATCCTAATAGCATTTCACCTATAACAGAACCAGACAGATTGATGCCACCCTCATATTTTAGAAGTATATGAAAGTAATGCAGTTCAATGTAAGCGAGTGTAAAGTAATCCAGACTGAGGCAAAAAATCCTAACCATGTATACATTGATGGGATCTCAGCTTGCAGTAACTGAACAGGACAGGGTTCTTGGGGTTGTGGTGGACAGCTCAAATAAAACATCAACCCAGTGTGTTACTCCTGTGAAAAAGGCAGATTCCATGTTGGGGAGTATTAGAAAAGGATTCGAAAATAAAATTGTCAATACCATCATGTATTTATACAAACCTATTGTGCAGCTGCATTTGAAATACTGTGTACAGTTATGGTCACAGCACCTCAAAAAGGGTATTGTAGAGCTGGAAAAGGTGCAGAAAATGTTTGGGGGCTGGAGCAACTTCCCTATGAGGAAAAGTTATGTTTAGGGCTTTTTAGCATAGCGAGGGGGGATATGATAGAGGTATAAAATTATGCATGGTGTGGAGAAAGTGGATAAGGAAAGGTTTTTCTCCTCACAATACCAGAACACAGGGTCATCCAATGGAGCTGAATGGTGGGAGATTCCGAACAGATAAAAGGAAGTACTTCTTCACACAGCATATAGTTAACTATGGAATTCACTATCACAAAATGCAGTAATAGCCACCAACTTGGACAGCTTTAAAAGTGGACTAGACAAATTCATGAAGGATAAGGCTATAAATGGCTACAAATCATATATATTACCTCCAGCATCAGAGGCACTATGTCTATATACACCAGATGCTGGGAAACACAAACAGGAGGGTGCTATTGCACTCATGTCCTACTTGTGGGTTTCCCACAGGCAGCAGGTTGGCCAGTATGCGAACAGAATGTTGAACTGGATAGCCCTTTGGTCTCATCCAACATAGCTTATCTCCTTAACATTTGTTAGAAACTATTATGGACCCAAATTTTCATCTAGTTGAGCCTACATGATTCTCACACTCAAAGTCAGTCCTCAGAATATGATTCTCACACTCAGGGTCAGTGACCCTTGGCTCGGGTCCATCTAATGTTAATTGTGACATGTCCCACTGAAATCAATGAGGCAATTTAGCCATGATTAAATCCTATGGCTTTCAGTGAGACCCAATAGTCATGACTAACTTTAGCTGGATCAGTGCTAGATTGCTTTTCTATGTAAATGCAGAACCAATTTGCTTAGTTAAAAAATTATGAATATTCACCCTGTAGGAAAGAGATACATAGCAATTCACAGTTAATGTTAAAATTAGACTTAAACACAAATCATGTGCCTCTCTGCCTGCTGCTCACAACAAAAAAAGAGTTACAGAACTCTTAACAAATGTGGTTTATCGTGTGTGTGTGTGTGTGTGTGTGTGTGTGTGATGGAGCGAGAGAGAGAGTGGGGGGGCTGTATTTTGAAAGTTTGGTCAACTTAACTTGTTCAGCTCCACCTGTTTTTAAAGCCCAAACAACGGGGGAAGAGGGTTTTTTTTTTTTTAATAGTCTGTATTCTGGCCTAGGAGTGCGTTCAATTTTCTGCTTAAGAATACTGTATAAAATAAGGGGGGCAGAATGTGGATTCACCATCACATTGACAGGCAGAAAAAAATCTCTCTCTCCCTCTTTCACATACACACTCACAATGAATCTACACGAGTTTTACAAATATAATTTGCCTACTCACATATGATTGGCCAGTTTTTCAGTCCTTACCCTCATTGGCTAAAAGGCCCTTTCTGCCAATTCTGATTGGATAAGCTTTCAAAAACAGAGAAGGGACACAGGAGATTCAAACAGAGAGTTTCTTCCAGTTGGATCCGTTTCTTACTGAAGTTAAGCTTGCTTCCTAGCTTTTCCCTACTTCTTTCTTCTGGAACTGACATACTGTTGTCATTTGGAGGAAAGTCAGTCAGTTCTTTTCCTGATGCCAGCCTACAAAATTGTGTTTGCACCAAGCCCGCCATAGTGTGGAACTGTTTTCTTTTAAGATCAGAATTATCACAATGGAAATTTGAAATATTGAAGGTATTTTCTTTGTGTTCTTACCTTTACGTTAGGAGTATAGAGATTTCGCAAAGATGCAAGGGCTGCTGACAAGCCATCAGTGCTATAGCCAATCCACAGGGCTTGAAGGTGACTGGAAGAAATTCCAGTCTTTTTACTGAGCCCCTAAAACACGCAACAAATAGCAATGATAAAAGATGGACAGAATTTTTCCCAAGGAATGTTTTTTTTTGCACAATGAAAATCATGATCATTCTCTCTTAGAAATTTTTAAAAAACAAGGAGAAAACTACTAGCTATCCCACCCAAATGAATTGGGTGGGATAGCTAATACCCTGGAAGACAGAAACAAAATTCAAAGTGATCTTGATAGACTGGAGTGCTGGGCAGAAAACAACAGAATGACATTTAATAGGGATAAATGCCAAGTTCTGCACCTAGGGGGGGAAAAACAAATGCACAGTTACAAGATGGGGGATATGTGGCTCAAGAATACTACAAGCGAGAAGGATCTTGGAATTGTTGTAGATCACAAGCTGAATATGAGCCAACAATGTGATCTGTCTGCAAAAAAGGCCAATGCTATTTTGGGCTGCATTAATAGTAATATCGCTTCCAAATCATGTGAAGTACTAGTTCCCTTCTACTCAGCACTGGTTAGGCCATCTTGAGTACTGTGTCCTGTTCTGGGCACCACACTTTTAAGAAGGATGCGGGCAAACTGGAGATGGTTCAGAGGAGGGCAACGAAGATGATCAGGGGAATGGAAACAAAGCCCTATGAGGAGAGACTGAAAGAACTGGGCATATTTAGCCTTGAGAAGAGAAGACTGAGGGGAGATATGATAGCGCTCTTCAAGTACTTGAAAGGTTGTCACAGAGAGGAAGGCCGGGATCTCTTCTCAATCATTCCAGAGTGCAGGACACGGAATCATGGGCTCAAGTTACAGGAAGCCAGATGCCGGCTGAACATCAGGAAAAACTTCCTGACTGTTAGAGCAATACGACAGTGGAACCAATTACCTAGGGAGGTGGTGGGTTCTCTCACACTGGAGGCATTCAAGACGAGGCTAGACAGCCATCTGTCAGGGTTGCTCTGACTTGGGATTCCTGCATTGAGCAGGGGGTTGGACTCGATGGTCTTATAGGCCCCTTCCAACTCTACTATTCTATGATTCTATGATTGTATTTTGTGCATGACTTTTAAAAAACAATATTAACATCTTATTTTTAATCTTTTAAAGTAATCCAGATCAAATATCTTGTGACATGATTCTGTATTCAGAGATAAATAACTAGCTATTGTCCTAGAAGTCAGTGCCCAGTAGGTACAGCTACATATGGAAGACTGCAGATGTCCTTTTCTGGTTTTTTTGAGAGGTGACATAAAACAGTATAAAAGGGACAGTGCATGTCCTCTGCACACGTAAATACATGGTTGAAGTACTTCTGTCAAATGGAAAGCTCATTACAATCTGAAATATTTCTTTTTCTTTATTTTCTAACACTATGTTTCTAAAAGGCAAGGGAAAAAGAATCAGAGGATGTGACTGTAATATGGCACAAAGGCTTAACAAAAAAAAAGACGAGAGGAGATGGACAGGCTAAAAGAGAGAGTGAGGGATAGGGTAGGCAAAGAGAGGGGGGCAGGCAAAGAGAGAGAGAGAGAGAGGGAGGGAGGGAGGGAGGGAGGATAGGGTGGTACAAAGACAGAGGGTGGGGTGAGGCAGGGAAAAAGAGAGGAAGATGGGGGCGGGTGCAATGGGGCAGGAAAAAGGAGAGGGGGCAGCCAATAAGAGAGGGCAGCCAAGAGAGATAAAGAACACACCAGAAGGCAAAAAAATATATAAGGTTTACCTTGAAAATATGAGCTTTAAGAATGTGATGCCCAAGTTCCATTGTTTGCTGACGGTTTAGTTTTCCTTCCTGCCGAGAGAACATGAATGCCAGGAGAGCATGCCCATTCCTAATTGTTGAAACAGAAAGACAGAATAGAGAGCATTTTAAACAGGGTCCTAATCAATGTTATGCCACTTGTCTATTCTCTGAATACCTCAACTTGACAGATTTCATTCTCCCTCTCCTGCCTCTTAAGCCTAAATATCAAGATGTAAACTTGGAAAGACAAATAATACCTGCACTATATTGTTCTCTGATATTATGATCCCGTCTGTGGAAAAGCATGTGCTGTTCATGTTACATTTAAATCAAACCATGTCAAAAGAGATGTAAACTAGTGTGTGATGCGGTCTGCCCAGGTCACCACATAGCATATCTGGATTTCATTACAAAGGAGTGAGGGTAGCAATTTATATAGTGAGACTACAAGATACTGCAAAACCACACTGTCATTTCCTTACATTGTCCTCAAACAGTAGGCAGATATACAGTCAAACACTTATGTGTTTCTGCAAAGTGTCCTTATTTCTTGTTCTATCACTAATGAAAGCATCACTATCAGAATCAAACTTATGATGATATAAAAGTTACCATTGGATCCAGAGAAAGTGTTGACTGCTAATGTACTTTGTTTTTATTCCTGCTTGACATGTAAATTAAAAACAATACACATATAATATTTCAAGTACCTTTTACACTAATGAGTACTACATAAATTATGACTTATAAAATTATATAATGTAATTGTAGATGGTAGAATCTGTCAACCTAGCACAGCTATTGTACCACCTCAATTCTTTCAACAGGACTATTTTGGGAGCGATGCTTACTGGGATTGAACCACATTGAAGAGAGCTACTTTAGGAACGTCTAAGAGCTTTCACATACTCCATGGCTTTTCTTTTGAACAATAACCCCCTCCCAAGCCATTTTACAAATGCTTTTGAAACTTGCCTGTGTTTCAAAAGTTCCTTGCCATATGTGGTGTTAGCTGGACTAAGCATAAGTGCAAAGACCCATTGGGTGCATCTAATTAGTTATGTGGTCTGTTAGATAACTGGGCATCCACTGGTGGCCTTGCCCAAGACTGGGTCCCATATTTCCCATACTCCAGTGTTCTGATTTGGAATGGAGAGTGGCTACAGCAGCAGCAGCTCTTAAAACCAGCTCTAGCATACAGTTGACATTTCTGCCTAGCAAAATAGTTGCAGCTAATGAAAGCACATCTCTCCAGCAGCCAAGACACTTATTTCCCTTCATTAAAATTTGAACTGGTTCTAATTTTAGAGCGAACTGCATGATCCCATGAGCCTGAGAAGGGTGAATCTCTCTTCGTATTATATGAATTCCAATGTACACTTCAAAAATCCCATTAAAAGACCTCTCCTGATCTTACAGGATTCACAAATGATTAGCCGGGCAGAATAAGAGGTACAAATTACGGTTGAACAGTCGAAATTCAAGCACATAATAGATTCCCTATAGGTTCCACCTACCATGTTATCCTGTCTCTAACAGTGCCTATAATGTCTATACGCACAAAGAAGGTTTGTTGTCAAATAAAAGAATAGTTAATTTGTAAGGTTGTACCTGCAAAATTACAAAGAAGCTTCATAGAAGATAATCCCATGTCTCCATAGTGCACAATGCTGCTGAAGCAATGAAATGTACAGCCCAACCATTACGAAAGTAGCTAGTTCTACTTTTCAAATAGACCACCTCATCTCTGGTTTATTTTACAACATGCATCAGCCAACCCCCCAAATCCTGGTTCTAAGAGAATGTTTCTTTTAAAAGTGTGTGCCTAATTTCACTGCCATCTTTCTTATACAGTGCAATACAAAAGCGACCAGCAGCTACTAAGTATCCACTATATATCGAAGTGCTTTAGTTTACCTTGGTTCACACAAAAAGTCGGTGTTTTCACCATCTGCTCTCCAAACAAGCCACTCCCTGAAGGAAGGATGGCAGAACATCCGTGTTTTGTCACGCCTTTTTATCAGAAAGCCTGAAAGGGCCTCCATCCTCTGATGGAACTCTTCCCACTCCTGTTCACCATATATCTGGCCAGCATTAATAGCCTGGAAAATCTGGTCATCTGTCATTGGGTGAAGTGATGCCAGAACCACATTCAGCACGGGCAGGGCTCTTTCGAACGCTGAGTTTGTCATGAACTTCATGTTGCACTGGAGCAAATAAAGCTCAGACAAAGAGACTGGAACTACCTTGTAGCTTGCACTTTTGATTACCAAGTGACCCTTCTGAAAGAGATCCAGTGTCAGTTTCAAGTAGAGATAGGATCCCATGCTTCTCATGATCAGGTGGTTGCTCACTTTCCCAATAATAGCTGTATCAGCTTTTCCATTGAGAGAGATATTGTTTATAATATCCTGGCTGGCACTGATCCTGTACTGAATATATGCATTCAAATCTGCTTGTATTTCTTTGTTGTCAGGGAAATCATCTAAGGAGATTGTGAAGAAAGGACGTGAGCTGGTTATTTCCTGTATTATAGAAGGAGAGAGAGAAAAATACAAGCACTTATTAACACCATATAAAATTCATAGGTATATAAATGGAATTTGAGCTTGCTAAATGCAGGAGAATCACATTAAATTAAAGGCAGTGTGATGATGTGGGTAGTGCTAGAGTAAGAGCCAGAGTGAAGCCCTAATATGGATGTCGATTTACTGATGAACAAGTAACTATTTATTTATTTATTTATTTATTTATTTATTTATTACATTTCTAAGCCAGCCAATAGCTAATGTTGTCTGGATGGATTACAAACAGTTAAAAAACTAAAATGCCATATAACCGTTAGTTAAAAATATAAAATACAATACAAATATTTTTAAAAATACAATACAATACAATGCAAAACAACAAACAACAGAGGAACTGATAGAACAGCCATAATAACCTAGAACTAGGTCTCTAAAATACCTAGGAGAAAAGAAAGCCTTTTGCCCTAGATAAGGTAGTAAAATTGCTCCTAGACTGTTTTTTTTCAGATGGGGAAATTGCACAGATGAATGCTTCTCCACTGGAAGGAAAAACCCAAATCCCCTCTACATACAAAACTAGCACATCAGCAAAAAGAATAATAGAATCATAGAATAATAGGGTTCGAAGGGGCCTATAAAACCATTGAGTCTGACCCTGATGGAATAGAAAGGATAGCATAGAACTTTTCTCCCCATCTGGGTTACTATGTGCAGGATTTTTTTTTTTTTTTGGTATGAAGGAACATTCAACCATGTAATCCGCCACATGCACTCTGGAGTGGTATACTTTAATGCTGGGAAGGACTCATGCTGGCCATTACTGAATTTATCCTGACACTGTCCTTAAGACTGTAAACTCATTTCTAAAAAGTTAAAGGTCCAGCGTCAGGCTGAGCTCAGATCAAAAAGGGGAGGCGCAGGATAACCAGGGAACAACAGCAGAACCCCTGCTTTACTCACACCAGTGAAGAAGTCTGACTTGGAAGCTTTTATAGCAGGGGTTGGCAACTTGTGGCCCCCCAGATGTTTTGGCCTACACCTCCCATCAGCCCTAGCCAGCATAGCCAAAGGTGAGGTAGGATGGGAGTTGTAGGTCAAGATATCTGGAAGGCCACAAATTGACCACTCCTGTTTTATGAGGAGAATGTACCAGATGAATTGCTTTGGCCTATTGTTAAGGATTTTCCTTGTTGGCTTGGCTAGGCTCCCTGGAGTTCTCTCCTTTGGCTAGAGCACAGGTTCAGGATCTGCTGTTGGTCCCGACACCAGGTTGTATTGGAGGTAAGGACTAAAAGAACAAGAGCCCAAAAGCACCGTTGTACCACAAGAGAGCTGCTGAGGGCAGCAGCAAATGCAAAAAAAGAGAATAGTCAAAGGAGCTGCATGTTAGGGCTGCACACTTTACACAACGCAAACAGCAGACCTGCTTCAGGTTGTCAGAGCTGCCTCAGGCCTCACAACTTGGCAAGCATACATACATGTTAAAAGCTGAAATGTGAAGGCTGGTAAGAAGCAACAAATGGAACAAGGACATTTGGCAAATCATTTGTCTGGATTTAAGTGTTTAAATACATGAACACAAGCATTACAGACCAGAGAGCAGGCATCTATTCTCAGGCATTTGATAGCATATGACGGGGCTTCTTGATCTAGTTATTTACTGGCTCTTGGTTTTTGTTTTTTAATTGTTTTTAGTTATTTTAAATTGTTTTAAATATTTGTATGTTTTTAACCCTTGCTGTAAGATGCCTCGAGTCTTTTTTGAGAGAAAGGCGTCTAATAAAATTGAAGGAATGAATGAAATGAAGAGCAAATGCAGTGCATAGACCCCACTGTGCATAACCAATGAGTGATGGCTACACTCATCATGTACATGTGGTTTGTAGCAGCGACACAAACAACAGAGAGGCACTCCAATCCAAAAAGAAAACTAAGTGACTGAGTCCTGAAAATGCCTGTTTTATTGTGTGCTCGCCCAGCGTTTTGGCCAACAAGTCTCCTTCAGGGGCTGCCTACACTGACCTGGTTCACACGTAATGACAACTCAAGAGTACAGATAATGCAGGTAGTCCCTGAAGGAGATTTGTTCTCTGAAACACTGGGCGAGCACGCACCAACCTGGTTCACACAACACAACATCGTTATTTAACCCATGATGAGCTGTGGTGCATGCCGGGTGTGTGTGGCACTGTTTTGAATATGCAACCCCTGACCAGACTCATGTTTTGCATATTCAAAATGGCCGCTCACTCAAATAACTCACCGTATTATGCAAACCAGCCCAATTAAAGAGGGACTTTGGGGATGCAGTCACTTGTTTTTCATTGAAGCAGCAACTGCCCAAGTCACAGCTTGGCCTCTTTACGATTAAAATTAAAATGTTCCTTCAGTGCAGCATTATTTTCAGACCAGCAACTGTAACACTTTTTTTTTTTAACATTACCTGAAAGTTTGTTCTTACGGTCACAATCAGTTTTAGCCATGGAGGAAATTTAGAAATAACATTTGTGATGAATGAAGAAACTGTGTCTCCATAATCAGGTTTGTGAAACTCAGCCTCATTTAAGCCATCTATCAAAATGATGTACTCCTCTTCTGGAATTTTCTGTTCTGAAAGACAAGATAGCAAAAAAGCAATAAAGATGAGTACTGTACCAATATACTTTAGAATGCTGTTTTCAAGTTAGAAAAATAGAAGATCCCAGAGTTACTCAGTTTTCATACATGGAAAGCAGGCCAATAGCAAATGGTAGGAGGGTAACTTCCTCTCTGTATACATCTCTTCTTCCCTCCCACCTAAAATATAAAAGGTATGTCCCCATTTTCCAACAAGTCTATGATGAAACTTCCTGTACCAACATGTGGATATGGCTAATTACAAATTTAGTTCTGGCATCCCAGGCAGATCTACCTATTCAAATGCTTGTAATTAATGTGTTTTAACATTTTTATAGATCTTTCTGAATTTTAAAATTGTCTATATGGATAATTGCTTGCAACAATTGCTTGCTATAGTGGCTACTCACAAATCTTAAGGAAAACACACTTAAAAAAAAGGGATTTCAAGATAAGGAAAACAACAACAGTATTATCACTTCTCCAGGCAGGTGCAAATGCTGACACACACTTCTCAAGGCAGGTGTATTCACACACACTTTGAAAAATATAATGCTTAAATATAAAAGAAACTATATTCTCCTTCATATGCTAGAAGAAATACTAAAGTAGTTCCTTCATGCAAGTTATACATTCAGCAATAGTGCTAATATAGCAACTATGGTCAGCAGTTCCAAGATATTTATTGAAGAAAAGATGAGAAATGACAAGAATGTGTTTTAAGCTGCATTCTTCTGCAGAGAAAGTTACAAAAGAGAAAAATGTACTTGCACACTCTGAAAAATTAGCTGCTAGTTGTTTAACCCCTTGGAGCACATACATTTTAGAATGCAATTTCTTATGCAATTATACATTTCACCAGTGTATCACTTAAAATACATATTCTTTGATATTAATTTTATCCCCCCCAAAAAAAAACCCCATGTTATTTTCTACTACTTCATGTGCTGTCATTAATGATAACTGACAGCATCCCTTCATACAGACAGATGTTTATAAGTAATTGGAACTATATGATCAATTTAAACATACTTAAAACATACAACATCAATATAAAACTTTGGTGGTATGAAATTGTAGAATTCATTGTAAAGACTGTTAGTTAGGACACCGAGGCAACACTTCAGAAGCGGGTGAATAGCAGCAGACATTTTGGCCTTGCTGAAGTGTCACAATCCATGACTGGGCACTATACTCTGTGCTGTAAAAATGCAGGTCTTGTGTAAATTTATAAAATATAGGTAAAAAAAAGATAAAACAAATATTATATGATAATTGTAGAATCATAAGAAAAATATAGAAGATAAAAGTAACAATTTGCTATATGTTTCAACAGAGAAGTAGCAGCCCAGGTTCCCAGACCTGTGTTTGCTACTGAATGTCTAGTTTCGCCTAATAAGCATTTTGAAATGCATGGATAGCAATTGGAGTTCATTATATTTAGATAGCTGTTACACTGCTAAAGCCATTGCTTTTGTGGAGCTGTTTACACTGGTATGGAACAAGCAACATTTGCCATCACAACTTCCGTTAAGGTTCCATTTTGCAAATGGATTTGCAGCACTTCATGAATAATTTATCATATTATAATATGCACTACAGGCAACTTATAACCACATTGGTAAATGCATAAGATTACAACCTAATAATCTTTTGATACAAATGCACAAGTCCATTATTTATTTAAGGCTATTATATCAATTTATTATCCTTTTTTAAGCGTGTTCCTCAATATATGTGCATTACCACTTGTTTTAAATATTTTATTGTCTTGGTAGGCTTTGATACCTTATTTAAAACAAACAACACTGATCTATTCATCCGTAAACTGTTCCCATATCCACTAGTAAATGGTAGGGCTGTTCGCATAATCAAAACAAGCCACTGTGGTTTGTTTAAACCAGCAGCGCACGCTGGTGGTCGTTAGCCTAATTACTTGCCCGAGCGCAGCTTGTCATGTCATCCAAACCCAGGTGCCATGGCTTGTTTGAGGGGGAAACAATCCTCAAATAACCCATGGCTTGTTGTTGGGTTGAGAGTTGTTTTCCCCCTCAAACAAGCCATGCTGCCTGGGTTCGGATGACACAGCAAGCCATGCCTGGGCGGGTAATTAGGCTAAAGAGGTCCAGTATGTGTCGCCAATTTAAATGAGCCACCATGGCTTGTTTGATCATATGAACTGGCCTCATGATGTAACTGAAGTAATTCTAAAAATAAATTCTTTTTGGCCTACCTTTCCTAAGATTTGCTAGTGGTTCCAATACTCCTCTTCTGAATGCTGTCACTGGATCTTGAACGCAGGATCTAAGGCTTAGCATACTTTGTAGGTGTGGTTCCCTTATCAAAAGTTCCCTGTATGCTGTTAACTGATGTGACCGGCAAAGAAGAGCTGCAATACTATGCACAAATTCTGGGACCAGGCATGTGTAAGTGTTGTCAGCTTGGCAGTAGTGATAGGCAACAACCTTAAAAAACAAACAAAAAAACCATTTAGAGTTAATGGTGGAGGCCTCAAATTATAATGGTAGAAGCGATGGGAGGCCATCTTGAATGCATTTCAGTTGATCTTTTAAATCACTCAGGGGAACACCCACACACTTCTGTCTGTGTGGAGATCTCACAACCCCTTTGCAGCACACAATTTTATCCCATTCATTAAAATTTGGAGAAGTGGGTTTTGTTTTAAAGCACCATTAGCTACATATCTGGTCCTCAGCATTGTCCAGCCCAAAATGGTTCTCTATACAATAGCAGAATCATAATACTGTATTTTTCTGAAGTAGCAGAATAATAATACTGCATAACTTGTCTTAACCGTAATAATTCACATCTAAGTGGCTGTTTATTCTCCACTCCATGGTATAATATCATGTCTTTTCTTTCCAAAATAGGAAATGTTGAACATTGTACAGTACAGAGTATAGCACACAAGAACATAAAAAGAGCCCTGCTGAATCAGACCAAGGGTCCATCTAGTCCAGCATTCTGTTCACACAGTGGCCAGCCAGTTGTTGGCAGGGAACCCACAAACACGCTGATAGAAGACTTCAAGGAGATCTTCAATTACTCAAATATATTCTGCTTAATTTATTACTAGTGAGCTAAGAAGAATCTTGCAAGAACATGTCTTGGATAGACATCACATGGAAATTATGTTCTGCAACAATCTTCTCAAGAGAATCTCAGTCATCTTAACCCACTCTAGAGAGAACACCATGAGTTGAACATAGGCCCTCCTGAAGAAGCATGTTCAGATTCTTTTGAAATTAATGGGATTTAAGAACACATATCACTGAATCAACATGAAGTACTGTCTTGGAGAAGATCACACCACATTTCTCCCCTATTAATAGAAGCTTTGGAACTCTGTATTGTTGAAATGCAAAGAATATAACCTCTAATCGTCCATCCCCACCCCTCACAATTGAGTATCTTGAGACAGGATCACAAACAAAAAAAATCCTAAACTTTTTCTTCAGGAAAAAAAATCTAGGTTAATTATTTTACAGATAAAATTTTCTTTTGAGCTTATCCCAGTAAGCTCAATCTTTGGTGGCACAGTAATGCCAGCTCCTTGAAAACCATGGTTTGTGAATTGAGAGCCAGCCCAAACAACACAAGCTCCCTTCTAGAATGAAATTCCATTTATTTATTTAAATATTTTTGTGTTGCCTTTCAAGGCAGAACCTCCTCAAGGCTGTTTACAGAGTAAAATTCTGAAACAATAAAATTTAAAATACAATTAATTAAAACAGCGGCCTTAAACATTTAGGTGCTGTCTGCATGTAATGATGGCAAATCATGGGTTAATTAACCCATAATCTGGCATGGCGCATTCTGGGCATGTTCAGTGGTCTTTTTGAATATTTAACCCCGATCACACTGATCAGAGATTGCTATGTGATGTCTAAACCTGGACACTATAGGTTAATCGTGGCTTAAATAACTCTCATTTAACCTAACTACTAATGGTAGGCTATCTGTGGTTGTTTAACCCACAAATAACCTATAGTATCTGGGTTCAGATGTCATGTAACAACCGCTGATTGGACCGATTGGGCGTTGAATAT
This sequence comes from Heloderma suspectum, assembly GCF_057233095.1. NCBI lineage: Eukaryota > Metazoa > Chordata > Lepidosauria > Squamata > Helodermatidae > Heloderma > Heloderma suspectum. The sequence goes on along the minus strand of NC_139458.1, from coordinate 178,535,716 downwards.
TCAAAATGGCCACAGTGTGCACCCGACACATGTGAACCAGATCTTAAAGTAATAGCAATTAAAACTCAAATTTATAAAATAAAAATGGGCATATATTAATTTAAAAGCAGATTGGAACATCCAAGTTTTTGAAGTCCATTTAAAAAAGTCTGGTAGGGAGTCACATGCACATCATATGGTAGGGCATTCCATAAGGATGGAGCCATCGCAGAAAAAGCCTCAACTTTTGTCCCTACCAATCTAATTTTATTTATTTATTTATTCATTTGATCTGTACCCCACCTTTCCACGAAGAAAAATGGCACTTAAGGCAGCTTACAATCATAAATAAAACTTGATTAAAACAGTAACAGAACAATGCATTCAAATACAAGAAAAATACAGGAACAGATCTTACTGGTGAGCACATAAGCAGGGCCCCCATGACCGGTATTTGTGCCTGAGCAGGTTCATATAGGTGCAGGTGTCCTTCAAATAACCTGGTCCTAAGCCATTCCTTTCACTGTGTGCTCCCTATCCTTACAAGGTTTCTTACCCCCTCCCAAATATACTTCCCAGGATCAATCAAGTCTGGGAAAAGGTTATATACATAGCTGTGCAGAAATTTATGGCCCCAAGTAGCAAGAATAAACAGGACAGTGACTCACGAATCAAAACACAATCTTAAAGCTTTTTTTATTTTTTAGGGGGATAGTACTTAATACCTTAGCTACATTGAATGGAACTTTTGGCAATGCAAATTGCAGGTGCGGGCTCCCAATCTAGACTGAGACGACAGCAGGGGAGGGCAAAGGGTTATCTTCCACCCCAACCGCCATGCCAGGGCTCCAATATGGATTAGGCACCCCATGCTGGCAATCTGTGGCAGGAGATTGGGGGGAAGAGACCATCCTGCACAGCACTCAAGGCCAGAACAGCACTCAAGGCTAAAGCAAGTGTAGTTTGGCTGTCAGACCCAGTAGTTCAAGGCAGACCAGCGTAACAGTGCACCGGCCTCAGCTGAAAGGTTCCCAATGACATATAAGTGAAGCCAGAAATACAGGATACATTGCAACAGTGTTACCTAGTCTTCCAAAACGCTTTTTTAAAAAACCCAGTCAATGTGAGATTTCTCTTTCTTTCTTAGCAGAATACCAGACTATCTACCTCTATCTAATTCCGGGGCAGGCAACTCAGTGACTGGGTTCAGACAGCACAATAATCCACACTCAGTTGTTGAGTGTGGGTTGTCGTTGAACTGTGGGTTGCTGTTGAAACATGGGTTAGTGTGTTATCTAAACATAGCCACACTAACGAACCATGGTTTGTTAACCACAAACAATCCACAGTTCACAACCCAACAACAAACCATGAGTCCTCTTCATGAGTTGTTCGTGGTTAACAAACCGTGGTTTGTTAGCACAGCTGGATTCAGACAACACAATAACACACGTTTCGACAACCCACTGTTCAACGACAACCCACACTCAACCCACACTCAATCCTTGAGTATGGGTTATCATATTGTCTGAACCCAGCCACTGACTTCCAGATGTTTTGGGCAACAACTCCCGCAATCCTTGCCTATCCCTGGTCTAATTCAAGTAATCAAAATCTGGAGTGTTGGCTATTATACATCTATCTTTTAGTTTAAAATGCAATCTCACAGAATTACATAACTGTCACGTTCCTTCTTGCATACCCAGAACTGGGACATTAAAACTAACTTTGGCAAACCTATGCACCTTTATTCAGAATTATGTCCCACCAAGATCCATGCAGCTTAATCTCGAGTAAGGGTATATAAGACTGTAATTTAAATTGGTTGGAGCCAACTTAATATTTTTTTATATTAAATATAAAATTATATTAATTCAAGTTCTAAATATAGCAATGGCTTTGATGACAACATTAGGACAGATCTTACATAAAGATTGTACCAAGTAGTACTTCAGTACCAAAGGAAATACTCTCCTATTACAACACTTTGCAAGGCTTTCCTCCTTTCACAATCCTTCCTGCAAAAATAAATGCATTAGAATGTCCCTTGTGCAATTTGCTGATAATTCCAGTTTATATAACCGTTAGATACCCAAGTGACGAGCACACTATAAGCTGCCTAGATCAAATGTTTTATTCCCTCCACCCCCTTCCTGATACATGCTCTACAGGAAGCTACACTGAACAAACTAGTAGGTGGGGGCAGTAATTTCCTTCGGAATTAGGGATCACCATCTGCCAAAGTCAGATAGAAAAAGAATACTCCCAGAATTCAAGCAAAATTGTGGCTTTGCGTCACAGCGCCAGAAACAAAAGGGAAGAAAAAACAGCAAAGAGAAAGGAGGGAAATGGGAACCATCCAGACCTAGTCATCAAGACTAGGCTGTGTCTCCTCATGGCCTGTGTATAGGAAATCATGTAAGAGAAATGCAGGTTTTATTAAAATCAAAAAAAGAATACGAAGACACATGGGCTGCCCCACTAAACAGTATTTCTAAGTATCCTGATTTTTTCTAAGGGGAACCCTATGACAGGTAGTACATCCACAATCCTGATTTTTTTGTGTGTGCATAACACAAAAAGAGCTGCTCAATATTAGGCTGTTACCTTTGAAGCAAGACGTCTAACCGATTCACCCATTTGGTTCTGATGTTCCTGAGCAGGGGGGCAGTTCAAAGTTTTGATTGTACTGATACCAGCTGAGGTAACAACAGAAGGGGGTAACTGGCTGAGAGGAATCTCTTGACAGGGGTCACTGGCTGTGGGAAGAGAGACAGGCAGACACCAGGGTTATAACTAGTGATACTCATTTTGTGGTATAAATTATATATCTGTAATGTTGGAGATGTTTAGTCTTCTAGAGAAAGCTAAACACTGTTTGAACTCCCCAGCCCGTCCTCATGTGTTACCAGTTATGACTTCATTTATGTAGCTGCACATATTCAACACTCTGCTTTGAAGATATACTATGCTAATTCAGTGATACCATAACAGCAAATATCCAAATGAAAAACAGAAGGAAAAAACACGCATTTGAATTCCTTTGTAATAATAGAGACATGGCTGAAATTTACCCCATGGCTATATTTCACTTCAGAGTCCTACGGTAACAAAATCCCAGTATCTGATATGATATATACATCTGTATTGAAGAAGTGAACAAACAAGCATCTCCATATAGTTTGGTTGGGGTGAAAGCATCACACACACACGCCTTTCTCCCCAGCTCTCACCGCA